>NC_140944.1:91398183-92720683 GCF_014529385.1 Adiantum capillus-veneris | reverse complement strand
GTATTGTCATTGCTAAGAATATTTTTGTTGTTTGTGGTTAATAGATTATGGCTCGTACACCATCTAAACGTGGCAGGACAGGTATCTCTCAAAGTAAGTTCAAATACATTAAGCTATTTGTTTTCTTTTCTTTTGTCTCATCATACTCACTAAACTATTTGTGTTCTTATTCTTTTTTGCTTGTAGGAGTAGGATACACATTAAGGTCTGGCACTACAGGGCATAGGGCCAATTCACGATCTTCCATTGCTTCTTCCAATGTCCATCGAAAGGAGGATATTTTGGGTGATGTGCATGAAGAAGAGGATATATTGAGTGATGTGCATGAAGAAGAGGTGTTCATAGATATTCATGATACACAAGGTGAATTGGTGTCTCACAGCGTGTCTGAAGCAACAACAATTGTTGCTAAACCTCCCGATCATCCAACAATATTTGGAAAGGATGTTCATGGTCGAATATTAGAGGAGATTGTAGAGGGTTTTATTGTAAAGAGAGGTGGGGAACCTCCTCGAATTCCTCTTTGTAGATTGATGGAAAATGAAGCCATTAGAGCAGTTGGTCCAGGCACTGAGGGCTTGGTGAAAAGGTTTGAGATGTCTGGATACAGTGTGCTTGGAGCTCCATTTCTTGTGTCATTTAAGAAGCCAGGCCATGATCAACATTATGTTTCCGACTTAGACAAAGATGAATGGGGGTCTATTTGGCGAGAAATAAGCGATGATTTTGATAATTCCCTTCCCCTTGAGTGGGAAGACTTAAGGGGAAAAAAATTTATCGTTTGGGATGGTAATCACCATTTGAAAACTTGGATGCGCTTAATAAAAACACGTAAGTGATTTCTTTTTTGTTTAATGTAAAGTTGACTTGTATTACTCTGTGCTTTCTAATTTTCTTTTTTGTTGTTGTAGAATTTTCAATGATAAAGTGGAGACATTGTTCTGTGAAATGTCAATTTGTCTTTGTTGATAGAAGTGCAGAGGGGGAGCTTATGCTAGCTTTGCGCTCTCAAAATGAGTAAGCACATTTGTTGTTTTGAACGTTATTGCTATTACTTTATCAATGTCATTCTACTGCCATTTAATTTAAGATATTGTGGTTTAGGATTGGTAGAACCACTGTGAGCACAAATTTTGGGCAGGAGATCTTCTTGTTCCAAAAACTAGCTGTGGCAAGCAAAGATTCTTTAATGAAAGACTTTCCCCAAGATTGGATTCGATGGATAGAGGTAGAGCTTGCTTGTGAGAAGAAGGCATCTAAAGGGATTTGGTACCACGCTCCTGCTCTTTTATTAGCAATGCTCATATGGAAGGTATATTTTTTTGCCTTAAAGTACACTTTTTATGTAATTTCTAAAGCTTGACATTATTTTGTAAAATCTTACTTTTTTTTTCATTTGCTCTACAAAAGGAAGACTTTGACTTGTCTCTTATCAAAGAGATGCAAGAGATCAATGATCCCTCGATTTCACTGCCAGAAAAGGAAATGGTTGCTCGAGGAAGAGTAGAAAAAATATTCAAAGAAAGAGCTTATAAGGTAAACACTTTCTCTTCTCCCCGTTTATATTTGAATTTCTACAAAATTGTAAGTTGACATGTCATTTGAATTTGATATATTTGATTGAAAAATTGATTTGATTTGATCTTGTGCTAATGTAACATAGATGTTGGCCATTGCCAACCCCGCCAATGGCCAAGGGTTCTTCTCTTTATTATTTAACTTCAATTGGATAAGAGAAAAGGATCAAGTGGGCCTTACAAGAGACAAAGTCCACTCTTTGGCAACTTCTAAAATATCACCAGAGAGGTAATAATTTTTGGATAAAAAATACACATGAAATCATCAAATGAATCAATGCATTTATGGTTTGTTTATTGTTTGCTCTATAGGAAAAAGGAAATATTGCACTCTTTGATGCATTGCCGTGTAGATGATGTTACTTCTGAGCGTTATATTAGTGCAATGAAATTTAGAATGTACTTGCGTAAAGAGTGGTATTGGGGAAGTATCTTGAAGCAATGCTTGAGGATCAAAGGGAAAATGATTGAAGAAATGCCGGAAGGCTTTGAAGCATGGTTTCATCACCAATTGAGGGACCACATTGATAAAGCTTTTGTGGAGCTTTGGAGTAAGCTCAACACAAAAGAGTCAGATGAAAAAATTCCAGAGCTTATGGAATCTTCAAGGAGAGTATTATTCAGGTAATACAATTGATATCTTTATGGTTGTTATTCTATTTTTTACTTAGACTTTGTATAATAAATAAGTCACTTAGGAAAGGAGCTCAAATAAAGTTAACTGCATTTTATGTAGATGGCTAATTCAGCTTTACGATCAAACTTTGTTGGAGAAGTTCCCAATTGCTGTTGAAAGTTGGAGGGACCTCTCTTGTGAGGAGTGTATGTATCCACTATGGATGAGAGATTATGGTTTGATTGCTTGGGAAATTGAGTATTGCCCTTGGTGGCTAGATTACACTCGAGGCACCTACCCACGTTGTCAAGAGTTTTTTGGAGCAAGGGATTGTGCATATGTACATATACATGCATGGTGCATCAAATAAAGAATTGCCCATTTTTCAGAGCCAGGTGGTTACGTGGGGCCCACATGTGTACAGGTAGGACAGGGTGTACATAGTGCATCGATTTTCACTATTACCAGTACCACTGTGTTTTTTCTACAATAAGAAGGAGTTGGTAGCACGTAAAACTTCTTGAGGAAGCTATCCGCGGGCCGACGACATGAGGTAAGCAGCTGCGTCAGATGGCATCGAGTGGCGTCAGGAGGCCGAACGGGGTCAATATTTGCACGTGGATGAATACGGACACAAAGTGGTGTTTTCTTGTGAGAGTTATGCAGAAAGGTCATCATGAGGACCTTTTTTTTTGGGGCCACTTCACGTGGTGGTGAGATGCATTATTGGAAAAAAAGCTGAGTGCCAGGTGTGCGAATGATGCAAAAAGGTGACAACTATGCACTGCGAGGTCAGTTTTTGGCCTGTTCGGGGTCCGTTTGAGGTCATCTAAAAGGCCAAGGGTGCCCAACTAAAAAATCTAAGTGTGGGAACTGAAAAAAAAGAGAGAAGACCAGAGAAAACGTGGAGAAGAGAGGAGGAACAGCCGCAACTGTGTTTTTGCTCATTTTGGAGCCTGTTTTGGCCGTAAACTGCTCATCCGAGGTCAGATTTGAGCACTTTGACATTGTAGACTGCGGTTTTGGGCCGTTCCGGACGCGATGGAGCTGTCCATTTTGCCAAATTCCTCCCTCTTTTTCTGTTGTTTTGGCTGTGTAAGTTTCTCCTATGAGCGAAGTTTCAGCTCCAGTTTGTGATTGTATCTGGTATCTTTTACCCATATTGTGAGAGCTGTTTGCCCATTGGTGTTGGCCCAAGCTCATTTGTATCTAAAAATCAGAAATTCTCCTCTTTTGAGCTGAGTTTTTTGGGTGTGTGTGTGTGTGTGTTTGTGTCTGTGTGGAGTGGGCAAGTGGATAGTCTCTCTCCTCTCACTCTAGAGGTGTGTTCCCTGTCTCGGCCAGGTGTGTTGTGTAAGCCGAGTGGTGCCCCATAGTGTGTGTGTGTATCTTCCCAAGAGTGTGTGTCGGGTCATTATAGAGACGCTGTGTGTGTTTTCATCCCGCTCACATTCTTTTGGCGCCCCCACGGAGGATCTTCTTCGAGTATCTTCTGCTTCGAGCTTCAAGCTTCGAGATTCGGGGCTACAGGTTACAGGTTACAGGTTACAGGTACAAGTATAGGTGATTCACACAGGTATAGGTAGCTGGAGTACAATGATATACTAGCAGTGATGTCACTTGCAGTTGTTGTGGGTATGCATCACTTGGCGCCTGTTTGAGCGCATTGTCTGTTGGATTGTACGTTACTTGTGGAAACTACCATTGTACGCATTTGTGGAGCCATACTTGGTTATATTTGGCAATCCCAGCCATTTCTGAGACTTGGTCTGGAAGATAGTCATTTCTGAGACTTGACTATACGCGATTTGCATTAGCCTTCGTGTGAGGTTCGATAGCGTGAGGTTTTTATTGAGCTGGGGGATTCTCAAATGTAGAGATCCTTTCGGTGATACAGGTAGGTGGAGCACCCTTTTTGTGACCTCGCCATAGGCTATGTACTAGTGAGTCCTACTTGATGCTCGGGTTCTATTGTTGACAGTTTATGCATACATATACAGTCTATATTTTGGGTTCCTACTGCTCTATTTCTGGGGAAACTCTGCCAAAATTTTTCCAAGTTATGATGGCTGGTTTTTGGTCTTTTGAGCCATTTATGGTGTTATGCTACTGAAATTTTGGCAAAATCAGAGATTAAGTCAGGTGTGCCTTCTTGGGAGCTTCATGGTTGGCTTTAATGGATGATCAAAATGGACCTCAATTCACTCCTTTTCATTTAACTCAAAGAATTCAGATTAATGTTCATGTGTCCAGGAAGATCTTTTTCCAGCAGCGCATAGTCTTTATGTTTGGGCCAAGAAGATTGAGAGAGATCCTAGAATGTCCTTTGCCTGTTGTCATTCCGATGATTAACTATGAAAACTCATTTGATGTTCATGTGTTTGTCCTTATCTAAAGCTGAGCTCCATTGAAGTTTCTGGGGATTGGGTAGTGAAAAAATTTTGGGTTCTTGCACGTGTGTTCAAAGGGGCTCTCAAAGCATTGTAGCTTGGGTAGCCATGGCTTTCTCTTATCCGAAGTTTCATGGAAGAAGTGATGAAGATGTGGAAGAATTTTTGGAAAAGATGGAGGTTGCCTGCATTAGCAACCAGATTCATGACCCTGCGCAGATGTTACGCCTTCTCCAAATTTGTTTGAAGAGTGATGCACGACTTTGGTCTAAAGCATTTGAAGAGGAGTTGCGTGTGGCTGATCCACCTGTAAGGTTGAGTTGGGACAATCTACGACATGGGTTGGAAGTGGAGTTTGTGAAGATAGAAGATCCTGACAAAGTGTGGCAAGAAGTACAGGCTTTGGTGCAAAAGGAAGGTGAGCCAGTAGATGCGTACATACGTAAGTTTTCATTGGCATGGGAGCGAATGTGCAAGGCCTTAGCACCACAGGTACCCCCGCCTGACATGATGAAGAAGGACAGGTTCTTGGCTGGTCTTTGGGAGAATATACGTTGGAGAGTGGAGCTAAAGAAGCCTAGGACATATGAAGATGCACTAAAGGTATCAAGGAACAAAGAGTGGAAGTTGAGGAAAATGAGCCAGTTAGGGGTGGAGTCTTTGCCCATGAGGTCTGAATTTCAGCCTATAGAGTCTTTACAAGGTCGCATGTCAGGGGTTCATCATGAACCAGTGGTGCCTCTTACTACTCAGGTTATGCCAGCAGTAGTCACTACATTGGTGCAAGATGATGGGCTAAGGCAAGACATGAGGCAAATGGTAGATTTGATGAAGAATCTCAGCCTAAACATGCTAGGTCAAGTGGGAAATAATCGAGGTCGAGGGAGGTATGCAAATCAGCCAGGAGGTGAAGAAAGACCTAGGAATGGTGTTGGACAAAGCAATGGTAGGTTTTGGAGGCAGACGCCCACCTGTTACAATTGTGGAGAGTTGGGTCACATCAGCCCGCAATGTGATAAGCCACCAAGGATGGGGGAGACATGTATCCATTGCCAAGACAGGTGTTAACTAGGTCAAATGATTATGGCATTGAAATTAAGGGAGACAAAGGAACCAGTGGACTGACCCAGGAGGAAAAAGGAAAGACAAAAGTGCTAAGTGTAGTCACCTTGGAGAAGGCATCAAAGCTAGAGGATACATTAGTGATGCCTATTGGGAAGAGGACCACAGAGGAAAAGGAAGGAAGAAGTGCCCCAGGTCCTAGTAAGAAGAAAGGAAAGAGCCATGAAGGCGAGGATGTCAAGGCCAAGAGGAAAAGGAGAGCTCGTCGAAAGTTTCATGTTTCAGATTTTCCACTAGGGGATGGGCAATTAAGCTATGACTTGAAGGAGGATCTGACGAGCACGAAGGCAGATGTTACTTTTGGGCAGCTTATAGAGATGGTGCCTAAGCTAAAGCGACAGTGGAAGAGGATGTGTAACCCAATGGAGAAAGAGCCAGAGAGAGGTTCAGTAAAGGTGTTGGCAATGCATGAGCTACCAGACATTTGTCCAATAGTAGATGTGTGGCATAAAAGGAAAAATTCGGGACAAGGTTATGTGGATGGCGGAGCCCAAATATGTGTCATAACACACTCATGTGTTGAGAAGATGGGTCTCATAGTGGTTGGGGTGTCAGGTTTTCGGATCAGATTGGCAAACCATCAAAAAGTAAAATGCTTGGGTGTTGTAAAGAGCTTAGAAGTGGAGGCATATGATGCAAAGGCAGTGGTTGATTTTCATGTGATGCCAGCAGGGTTGGGAGCATATCCTATTATACTGGGCAGACCATGGTTACGTGCAGTGGGAGCTATTCAAGATTGGCGACATGGTACGATTAGCCTCTATGGAAAGACAGGTACCAAGAAGCTTTATAATATGGACACAAGGAAACGATTAGAGGAGCTTTATGAAGATGAGTATGAATCTAGTGATGAAGACTCTTCCACGGTGACAGATGAGGACAGTGATAGCACTACCAGCAGTGATGAGGATGTTGATGTTGCATTTCTTTTGATGGATAAAGAAATCCAGGAGTGTGGTTTAGTCGCATTTGCGAATGAAGTTGAAGATGAAAGTGAAGGGCCTTATGAAGTGATTGAAGGGCTGATGCAAACCAAGGTTGAGTTGTCAAAGAAGCAGGAATTAATGACACAAATGATTAGTGGAGACCTCTCAGCTATGGAGAAGGATATATATTTGCATATGCTGGCTAGTTTTCCTGATTTGTTCATTACTTCATATGAAGAGATCAGAGGGTTCAAGGGTGAAGAGATGCATATAGAGCTGAAAGAAGGTGCTAAGCCAGTGCGGCAAAGGCTAAGAAGAATGGGTCAAGAGAAAATGGAAGCCTTGCGAGAAGAGGTGGACAATTTGTTGAAGGCAGGGTTCATAGTCCCTGTGGAGACCACGGAATGGGTGAGTCCAGTAGTAGTCAGCAGTCCAAAGAAGGATGGGAAGTGGAGGATTTGTGTAGATTTTAAGCCCTTAAACGCAGCCACTAAGAAGAACCCATATCCTCTTCCATTCATTGATCAGATCTTGGATTCAGTGGCAGGTTATGAGAGGTACAGTGTGTGTGATAGTTTTTTCAGGCTATTTTCAATTGAAGATTGCTCTTAAAGACTGCACAAAGACCACTTTTATTACGCCATGGGGCTGCTATTGCTACACAGTATTTCCATTTGGGTTGTCAAATGGACCTTCCTTCTATCAAGAGAGAGCGAATTGGGTGCTGGAACCATTCATTGGTAGTTGTGTTAAGGCTTTTATGGATGACTTCTGTGTTTATAGCAGTAGGGTTGAACACCATGAGAAGCTGCAGATGGTATTGGCTCGATATGATGAATGTGGAGGACAACTAAATCCAAAGAAATGTCATCTAGCACAGCCAAGGGTGAAGTTATTGGGCCACATGGTGTCAGAAAATGGCATTGAGGCTGATCCAGACAAGGTTAAGTCTATTATTCTTCTTCCATCACCTACGAGTACGAAGCAATTGGAAACTTTTATACACAAAGTGAAGTACATGGCACGGTATATTCCATTGTCTTCGCAGCTTCTTTATCCGTTATAGCAAGTGGCAAAGCATGATCCATTGCAATGGGATGACAAGTGTGAAGAAGTGTTTCAAGAGGTGAAAGAGGTGTTAGGGGGGTTGTCAGCCATGCAGGCTCCTGATTGGGAGAAAGTGTTTTATGTAAATCCATCAATAGGGGATGATGCCATTGGAGCCATGCTATTGCAAAAGGGGAAGGGCAGCCATTATATGAGGCCAGTGTATTGTGCAAGTCGAGTGAAGTTGGTAGCGGAGAGAAAGTTCTCGGAAGTAGAGCTAGTGATGGCCAGTGTAATATTTGCTTGTCGACGATTTCGTCATTACTTGCTACCACCGCCTTTTGTTTTCTTGACGAGTTATGCCTTTTTGCCACAGTTAATTAATGGCACTAACATGTCAAATGTAGTCAAGAAATGGGTAATTGAGCTGCAGGAGTTTGAGTTCTCTTTTCTAGTGGAAGATAGTACAAGGGCCACCCTAGCTGATTTGTTGACCTACAAGGAGAATCCTCTTATTATTAAGGAAGAGGTGGTGAGAAAGGTAGTTGAAGAAGTGCCACAGATCAGCAATGCACATGTGTTGTTCTTTGATGGTTCATACAGAAAGAGCCATGATGTGGCTTCAGGGGGTATAGCACTTTATGATCCAGAGGGGAAGCTAGTATGCAAGAGAGGGTTCAAAGTGGATGCTCATAGTAACAATGAGGCTGAATATGCTACTCTGGAAGCCGCATTACACATTTGTTTGAAGCATGGGGTTCGAAGGTTGAGCATAAAAGGTGATGCCTTGTTAGTGGTGAAGCAAGTGCTGGGTGTGTGGAAGAGCAAGAACAGCTCATTGAAAGAGATGTGTTTCAGAATTAAAGGCCTGTTAAAAAATTTTGAAGCATGGAGCATCAGACACATTGAACGTGCTCTAAATGGAGAGGCACATGAAGCATCTCAAGGCATGATTGGGGAGCTATTTGTGTTGAGGACCAACTTACCTCTTTACCATGGTCGGGAAAGTTTGGCTCAAGAAGAGGAGTTTTTGCTAACAGGAATCATTCCAAAGGAGATTCAGAAGTCTAAGAAGTATGGCTTTGTGCGTAGAGCATACAGGTACAAATTGATTGGTGATGTCTTATACATGAAAGGGGCTGATCTCGTGTTGAGACGTGTACCTTGGCGGTGATAGCCGTTTTTCGGCTCTTTGTAATTGTCACAGTGAGTTACCTCACCCTACCAAAATCACCCAAACACTGTGGCTATCCCTACCATTTCACTGTACATAGGCGTGCGTGAGTCACTGGACTTTTCCCATATCTTCTTAAAAAACCCTCAATTAGCTAGTCATTGGGCTAGTTGAGCCAAAAAAAATAAAAAATATGAAAAATATAAGTATATTATGGCCCATGCGTATGTAAATATTTCTTTGTATATAGGGCCTAAATAAATGATTTTTTCATAATTATTTTGGTATTTATTTAAATATTTTTACCTAGGTGTGTGTTATTTATGCTCTGTACATTGCCTCACCATTACCACAATTTTTCTTACCATTTTTCATACTCTTTATTCCATATAGAAATATTTTCATGTAAGCTTCTCTTATATTTGGTGTAACTCCACCCCAAAAAAAATCCAAAAAAACTAGTTTTATTTATGTGTATATTTTTTCAATATTGTGATTTTTCCCTTCCTACATCTATTTTGTTTTTTTTTCTAAAAAATTAGAACACCAAAAATATTTATCTTTTTATGGTAGCCTCATAATGAGAGAGATTTCTTTTGACCCCTTTATATTTTTCCACTTATATTATTTATATTTGACATGTACATATTTTTTAGACCCCTCAATATTTGATTTTCTTAGTTGTACTATTCACTTATATCATGATCTCAACAATATCTTCAATTATAGACCTACCAAATAAGGTCAAGGGTAGGTGGCATGCATACATGCACTATGGAGGGCTCACTCTTGGAGGTATTCAAAAGAATCATCCAAAGAAGGACCCCACAAGGACCTTGTGCAGTGGAAAAAAACGGTCGGTTTTGTTGAATTTTTAAAGTTCACTTGCTCTCCGAATTTGAAAAGGTGTTACAAACAAAAGCTGTAGCTCGAGGGCTGAACTTTTGCCTCAAATTTTTTCATATTTTTTTGAGCTACGAGCTGTGAGCTATGATTTTATTAGTGGACCCCAGTTTTCCCATGTTATGCAGCCACACTCTCTCTTCCACTTTATCATTTTCCTCTTTCACACACACTTCTCCACTCATCATCCCCACCTCTCTCACCACTCCTCTCTGCACCCTACTCACCTTCTCCTCAACCTTGAAGAATAAGAGAAACCATGGTGAACTCATACCTCCCACACACAATTCCATTCCAAAATTGACCACCTAGTCTCATTTTTCCTCCTCCAATTTACCCATATCTATCAAAAAAACCACAAAATTCAGCCTCTTCTCTTAAAAGACAGCATCATGGTGGTTGATTACTCAGCTTCAATTACCTTGTCTCTCAAGGAAGGTCAAGAGTGGAGAAAGAATGTACCGTCAAAGCTAGTGGACCGTCAACAGGCGTCCAAATTGGCCCTACTCAAGACACTTGGAGCATCAATCTTGTAAGAAATCCACCTTTTCTTACCTCTTAAGAGTTTTTCTTCCTTATTTGTATCCTACATGGATACTCCCATTGTAAATATCCAATTCCATTTGTAAATTAATACTAACTCTACTAACACTAACCCACTATGAAAAGTCCTATCACCTCCATTTCTCTCCTCTCTCTTTCCCCACCAACTTCTTGATAATTCCAAGCAAAAGAAATTAGTTAAATTGCTGAAAATCTAACCCAACCATGGTTAGAGGAGTAACCCTAGCCTTCAAAATTGCTATAAAAGGAGGGTGTAGCTAGCACAAAAGGGGGAGCCATAAGCAAGAGCACTATGCTATAGCTTGAGAAGCCAAGCTCAACCTCTCTAGAAGGAGCTCTTGAGTGGAAGCTCATTGTCTTATGCATGTGCATGTGTTGTAATAGGGGATTAGCAAGGGAACTCTATGCCATTGTAAGAGAGAGAGTGATCATTCAATTGAGAGTAAGAAATCTATCATTTCTCCTACTAGTGTAAGCCCAACATTTGCTGAATCAAGGAGGGTGGATTTGAACTAAGCTTGGATACTTTGTCTCCCTTCCAACGTGAAATAATGGACAACAATGATGCGTAAGTGTCTTGGTGTTTTTTGTTAAGTTCTTGATAGCTTGTCTCTGGTGTTGTCATCAATCTAGCCATAAATCCCACATACTGTAAGAGGGCGACAGGGTGGAGAGGACTCCCCTGGCCTTAAGACAGTGATTGGGGTGGCTTTTCTTGTGATGTGTTGTGGTGAAATTTACACAAGCTATGTTGAACAAATACTAATCTCACTTTGATTTGTCATGACAGATTTGTAAGAAGGTATTAATGCAACAAGCACCCCCTCCCCCTTTCTCTCTCCTTCTTAAATATATAGTTGTGTTTGCTTGATCATTGCCGATACGTTTCAAAGCACCCCGAGCACTATCTCTCTCTCTCTCTCTCTCTCTCTCTCTCTCTCTCTCTCTCTCTCTCTCTCTCTCTCTCTCTCTCTCGTGTTTTAGTGTGTGAGAGTGTTCCATTGGTGTTAGGGTTAGTGTAAATTCCTTGCTTGTTTGTGGGTTGCTCTAACGATTCTTCTCTTTTGCGTCCTAGTTCGCTCTTAAACTAGCTGGTGCCCCTTGTGTAGTTGGGATTTGGCTGTGGGATTTTTGTTTTGGTTTGTGTTGTGTTGTGTCCCAGCCCCATTGAGCAGCACGGGAGCCTTGAAGGGTGTCTAGAGGCCACTCTTCTTGTTGCCCGCCCCGGACCGCCTCAAATTGGTGCCCCCACTGAGGAGAGGCTTGTGTATGTTTTGTGAAGGCTCAACCTTTAGCACAATCAAGTAGTTTGCGTGAATCACGAGAATTTGTATGATCCCTTCATTCCCATTACATGGCTAAGTTGCAATTTCAGCGAGTAATTCATAGAATTTTAGGTCCTCTTAGGTTAGCAGAGATAAACACTTCGGTAAATCCTTTTATTTTGCCTCTCATTAGGTACGATATTAGCTTGGACGTCTATAGTTTTGTGTTATTTTAAGCATTAGGACATGCATAGGCCATGGATAATGGCCCAGGAATAGAGGTTTTTCCCTTTCATTTTACTCCACACATTAGAATAAACGTTGCAATTAGTAGAAAGATCCATTTTCAACAACGAATGGTGTTCATGTTTGGTGCCCAAAGAGTAGGAGAAATTCTTGCATCACCAAACCCTGTCATTCTACCTCTCATCAACTACCACACTTCTTTTGATGTACATGTGTTCATTTTATTTTAAAATGAAGTGCAGCCCGGCAAAATAGTGTGTATGTTTGTTTTTTCTTTGTCCAAGTTGTTACAAGAAACAAAAAAGCGATCATTTGTTCTAACTGGGAATGTGTGTGCAGTGAAAGTTCAATCCTTAGAGATCTAGCTCTATTACCAATTGAGTTGCAGGAGCAAGTAGTAAGGCGTCTCCCTCATAACAAGAGGGTGGTGAAGTTAAGACGGAAGATCCTACGCGTGGATTCCATTTTCCTCTTGTTGTTGGGCACTAAGGAAGACTGCGCATTCATCCAACTAGTGTGTGCCCTGAGATTGGTAAATAGAGTGAAATTTGGCGTTTGGCGACTGAATTTCACCATTGAGGAAGACTCTTCAAGAAACTTGCGGCCAGAGTTCATGCTTCATAGACTCACATTTGGTGAATTTTTCCCTCATTTGCGTCTTATTAATAGTCTTCCTTTCGCTTTCAACAAAGGAGATAGGGAGCTATTCAGAGCTTGTCTTAATAAAGAGAGCATAGAGAAGATTGCAAATTTGTATAAATTCTCATCCTTCTCTACCTTCTATGACACTTTGTTCATAGAGACATTGTAAATCTCTTTATGCTTTTGAATGATTTAACCATAATCCTAAGGAGTTTTTGTCCAGGAATTTTGTAGCACAAGTGGAGTCTTTAAATCTTGCAAACTTGATTGGACTTGATGAGGATGTTTGTTATGAAATTGTGAGAAGGTTGCCTCACTCCGACTGTGTGGAACTCGAAGGAAAGGAGCTCCTAGTCAATTGCTACTTTCTCACGGCCTTCGACGAGCATGAAGATCTAGTTTTTATACAAACCGCTTGTGCGTTGGGAATTGTAGAGCAAGTGCAATTTATCACTTGGGACGTGGTTGCTCTTTTGGATCCAGAAAATGAAGTTCTAGAGATTTCTGTTTATCGCCTTAGCTTTGAAGAATTTCAACCCTTCTTAGAGCTCATCAATAGTCTACCTTTTTGTTTTGATCAAACAAATCGAGACCTTATTGAAGCTTGGATAGCTGAAGAAGAAAACCTAGAGTGGTATTTTCTTACTTCTTCAGCGAGTGGTTCTAGATCTCTATTGTATCCCTTATCGTAACTCGTGTTGTAATCTTTCATAATAATGGAGAGCCAACGCCAAATGTCTGGATATCCTCTTTTCTTTGGAGAGCCTGGAGAGGATGCAGAATTATTTTTAGCAAATTTCAAGATGTCTTGCCGTATCAAGAGGATAGTAACCGATCAAGAACGTGTAGAAATGTTTGAGGTGGTCCTTAGGAAAGATGCTAGTACTTGGTTTGACTCTTTGCCTGAGAAAGTTAAGGGGAATTACACAGAAGTTTTGAATCGTTTTAAGAGATACTTCTTTGATCCCCAAAACACTCAAAAACTATGGCAAGACATTGTTTCTCATAAGCCAAAAGACTTAGATGACTACTACTTGTACAAGCAAGAGTTTCTACGTCTTTGGGCTCTATGGATACGAAATGTTGCTAACCCTGGTGATGGTGCAGAATTTCAAAAGAAGGAGAGGTTCATAGCCGGACTCTTTCCTGACCTTAAGGTAAAAGTTGAGGCGGGTGCACCTGCTACCTTTGATGCAGCTGAAACTAGGGCTGCTGAGAAATATAGGAAACTCAAGTGCTTAAGGGGAGAGGTTCCAAT
Organism: Adiantum capillus-veneris; assembly: GCF_014529385.1. Taxonomy (NCBI): domain Eukaryota; kingdom Viridiplantae; phylum Streptophyta; class Polypodiopsida; order Polypodiales; family Pteridaceae; genus Adiantum; species Adiantum capillus-veneris. Next base: position 92,706,953 of record NC_140944.1, on the reverse strand, counting down.
AGAAGGTCTTAGACCCAAAGGTAAGTCACAAGCATCAACATCGAGGGAGCTTCCTTAGGTAACGACGGAAGTAATTGAGAAGTTAAACGAATCTTTAAGCAGCTTGTCAATTCACCTTGCACAAGCTGTAGGTCCAAAGGGACAAGCAAAGAAGTCTGAAGAGCGAGATCCACGACCTAGGAGAGTCTTGCAATGTTGGAATTGCGGAGAGTCTGGACATGGGATGTATAATTGTCCTTGGCCCCGTGGGGAGCCAGGGAGACCTAACTTGAATTACCCAGTGATGAATGCAGGTGAAGGAACTGGTCAACAACCAAGGCTTCTACAAAGACCAAATGGACCAAGACCACCTCCACAAGGGGTAGAAGGAGTTCCACCTTTGCCAGATCCAAATGTGCATGTGGTAGAGGTGACAAACTCAAATGAGGTTAACATGGAAGCAAATGGCATTAAGCGTGGCCGAGGAAAAGGTAAAGAGAAAGAGGGTGTCCCATCACAGAGTGACCATGGACAAGGCAAGAAGGCAAAGGAGACCAAGGAAGCTAAGAGGACTCAACGTCGTATCAATCTCCAACACTTCCCTCTTGGACATGGTATGGCTCCATACAACCTATTGGAAGACATGCGAGGTAAGGGTCCTGATATCTCATGGCCTCATTTTCTTGCATTATGTCCACAAGTTAGGAGGGATTTAACAAAGGCAGTTAGCACTAGGAGAAAGGTAAAAGAGAGTTTTCCTGTTGTAAAAATTGCACATGCTGAAATGAACGAGGATATTACACCTGTGCTAGATTGTTACATAAAAGGAAGATTGGTTAGGAAAGGTCTAGTGGATGGAGGTGCACAAATTTGCATCATGACAGAAGGGCTCATGCAAAGACTAGGCATGCACATCCATGAGACACCTGAAATCAAAGTGAAAATGGCAAATAATAGCAAGGCTAGTGATAGCCGTTTTTCGGCTCTTTGTAATTTCCATAGTGAGTTATCTCACCCTATCAAATCACTCAAACACTGTGGTTACCCTCACCCTTTCACTGTATATAGGTACGTGTGAGTTAGGGGACTTTTCCCATATCTCCTTACTGAAATAAAAAACCCTCAATTAGCTAGGCATTGGGCTAGTTGAGCCAAAAAAATAAAAAATATAAGTATATTATGGCCCATGCGTATGTAAATATTTCTTTGTATATAGGGCCTAAATAAATGATTTTTTCATAATTATTTTGGTATTTATTTAAATATTTTTACCTAGGTGTGTGTTATTTATGCTCTGTACATTGTCTCACCATTACCACAATTTTTCTTACCATTTTTCATACTCTTTATTCCATATAGAAATTTTTTCATGTAAGCTTCTCTTATATTTGGTATAACTCCCCCCAACAAAAATCCAAAAAAACTAGTTTTATTTATGTGTATATTTTTTCACTATTGTGATTTTTCCCTTCCTACATCTATTTTGTTTTTTTTCTAAAAAATTAGAACACCAAAAATATTTATCTTTTTATGGTAGCCTCATAATGAGAGAGATTTATTTTGACCCCTTTATATTTTTCCACCTATATTATTTATATTTGACATGTACATATTTTTTAGACCGCTCAATATTTGATTTTCTTAGTTGTACTATTCACTTATATCATGATCTCAACAATATCTTCAATTATAGACCTACCAAATAAGGTCAAGGGTAGGTGGCATGCATACATGCACTATGGAGGGCTCACTCTTGGAGGTATTCAAAAGAATCATCCAAAGAAGGACCCCACAAGGACCTTGTGCAGTGGAAAAAAACGGTCGGTGCGTAGGCATTTGTAAAAATGTTTTTGTGGAGGCCTTTGGCATTAAGAAGGCAGTGGATTTCTATGTCATGTCTACCAAGGGAAATGGTTACCCATTTATCCTAGGAAGACCATGGCTAATGAAAATGCGAGCTTTGCAGGATTGGGAGAGTGGAAAGCTAATTTGCAGGAATGACAATCACAAGAAGGTTGTCTTTGACATGAAGGAGCAACACCAAGAGGAGCTCCATGAAGAATCATTTCGAAGTGAGACGGAAGAAGATTGGACTAAAAACACTTCAGAAGAAGAAAGTAGCGGCAGCATTACTGAAGAGGAGTCCTCCATTGAAGTCATGGGGGTAAGGTTTAAGCCAAACAACCAGGAGACCTCTTCTCGAGGTTTGGAGGAGGTAGGTTCCCAAGAGAACCAAAAGGTGGAAGATGAAGGAATGTTAGAAGGTATGTTGTCTACAACACTTACAAAGGATGAAAGAGAGGAGTTCAAATGTGTACTAAGGAAATTTCCGAGGCTTTTTGCTAAAGACTACACCGATGTGCGTGGAGTAGATGCTGCTCAACACAAAATTGAGTTGAAGCCAGAGGCCACACCTAAGGCTCAGAAGCTATGAAGGCTAGGAGTCATCAAGGAGCAGGCTTTACTCAAGGAGGTAAGAAAGCTTCTGGCAGCAGGTTTCATTTATCCAGTGGAGAATTCAGAGTGGGTCTCTCCTGTTGTTGTCACTCCTAAGAAAAATGGCAAGTGGAGGGTGTGTGTGGATTACCGTCCACTCAATGAGGCAACAAAAAGAGATCACTTTCCCCTCCCATTTCAGGATGAGATACTAAATGAAGTAGCTGGTCATGAGAAGTACACTGTGTGTGATGGCTACTCGGGTTACTTTCAAATAGGTATCGCATTGGAGGATCAATTGAAAACAACCTTTATCACTCCTTGGGGTTGTTATGCTTTTAGAGTCATGCCATTTGGCCTGACAAATGCTCCTGCAACTTTCCAACGCTTCATGAACATGGTGTTTCAAGCATTCTTTGGAAAGTCCAATAGGGTTTTTATTGATGATTTTTGCATTTATAGCTCAAAATCGTTGCATCTACAAAGGGTAGAAGAAGGTTTAAAGAAGCTCTATGACATGGGAGGTCAACTCAACCCCGACAAGTGTCACATAGCTGAGGATGAAGTGATCTTGCTTGGTCACAAGGTTTCCTATAAAGACATTGAGGTGGATCCTTCAAAGGCAAAGGCTCTTATTGAGCTCCCCTCACCCAAGAATCTCAAGGAGGTCATATCATTCATTCAAAAAGTGAAGTATATGTCACGCTTTATTCACTTAGCTTCGGAGTTGCTTCATCCTTTGCAAAAGTTGACACAACAAGTAGAATTTGCATGGTCTGATGAGCTTGAAGAGTATTTTTGTAACATTAAAGTCATTTTGTCAGAGCTACCAACACTCATGCCTCCTTGTTGGGAGTACACATTCTTTGTTAGCTCTAGTATTGGAAGGGAAACAATTGGTGCTGTGTTGCTACAACAAGATCCCCACAGTACAAGGATGCGACCCATCTACTTTGTTAGTAGGGTCATGAATGCTTTGGAGAGAGACTACACAGAAGCAGAACTCATGATGCTTTCTCTCATGTTTGCGGTGAGAAAGTTTAGATCCTACCTGCTACCAAAACCTTTTGTAATTCTCACTGCAGAGAATTTGTTCCCTTGGGTGTCATCTCAAATGAATCTTAGTACTAGGATCTCAAAGTGGATTATGGAGTTGCAAGAGTTTCAATACTCTTTCAAGGTAGAAGATAGTGTGCGTGCACAATTGGCAGGGATTCTCACTTATAGGGTGCATGAAAAGGAGATTAAGGTGCCTGAAGTAAAGACCCTACCATTACCACCACCAAAAAGTATTCCTAATGATTTTACCTTGTTCTTTGATGGAGCTTTTTGTCGAGCCACAGGAAAAGCAGGGGGAGGGCTAGTGTTGCTCAACCCAAGTGGAGAGGTGGTCATGAAAGAGAAGTTCAATCTACCAAGTTCAGCTAGCAACAATGAAGCAGAATACGACACACTAATTCATGGTTTGAAGATGTGCATTGGCCAAGGGATACAACGCCTCATGGTAAAGGGAGATGCACTTCTCATTGTTAAACAGATTTTAGGCATTTGGGCATGCAAGAATGAAAGCTTATGGACAAAAGTTCATTCCATTCGTAGATTGTTTAATCAATTTGAAGAAGTGCAACTATATCATATTCCTAGGAAACAGAATGAAGATGCCGATTTGCTTGCACAGCAAGTAGTTACATGTGTTGAGAAAGAAGTGCAGGTCATCATGGTGGCAGCAATTGTCAACCAATCGAGATACCAGGGATTGGAGTCATTGAATCCCATTATTAGCTACATTTTGGAGGGCGAGTTTCCACAAGACTTCACGAAGGCTCATAAGAGGAGACTCATGAAGAAGGCAAGCGCATATCTCTTCCTAGAAGGCTCCCTCTATCAAAGAGGGAGGGATCAAGTATGCAGAAGAGTACCAACTATTGAGGAAATTCCAGCCATTCTAAAAGGTTTGCATGAAGAAGCATGTGGTGGTCATTTTTCCCAAGAATTAACTGTGAAGAAGATTTTGCTTGCGGGGTATGTTTGGCCAAGTCTGCATGTGGATGTCCAACATTGTCAGGTAAATGGGAATAGAATATTGGTTTATGGTCCAAGGCAAATCGTGCTTGCAAATGGACCCTTTGAAAAGTGGGCATTGATGCTATGGGTCCTCTACCTAGGACAAAAAATGGTAAACTCTACATTCTAGTGGCTGTAGACTATATGACTAGGTGGGTGGAAGCACAAAGTGTGGCAAAGGTTAATGAGAGGACAGTGAGCATTTGTTGTAGATTTGGCACACCTTTGGAGATTGTTTCTGATAATGGTCCAGGGTTTAGAAAGGGATTGGTCACAGAAGTCTGTGAAGAACTTCACATTCTACATCGTCACAGCACACCCTACTATCCCCAATCAAATGGTTTGGTAGAAAAAGCTAATGGTGTCATTGCAGGCATCATTAGAAAGATGGTGAAAAACAAGACAAAGTTGTGGGATGACTTCTTGGATGGTGCCTTGTGGGCGTATCGAACCACATATAGGGAAGCCACGGAGTTCACACCATTTCACTTGGTCTATGGTCAAGAGGCTTTACAGCCTATCGAACTAAACATTCCAGCAATGCGACTTCATGGAAAATCAGCACAAGATGATCAAGAAGCATGGATGGATCGACTTCTTACCTTAGCTCAGCTTGAGTGGAAAAGAGAAGCAGCATATGAGTACTATAAGAGGAAAGCCACACAGACAAAGGAGAAGCTCGACAAGAAACTGAAGGACAAAGGCATCAAGGAAGGAGAGCTTGTGCTAAGGTATGACAATCGACTTGACAATCATTTTGATGCCAAGATGGAGGTAGAGTTGCCTGCGGTCAAGATGTTAGAGAAGTTTCTTCGGCCGCCTAGTGATGCATTCAAAGAGAGGCTCTTGCAGTTACAAGAGGTCCAGTTGGATAGGATGAGCGCATTGGAGCATTATGGGCAGATGCAGGATAAGGCTTTGGCAAAGATAAATGAAAAGGTCAAAAGTAAGGGTATCAAGAAACATGACTTGGTTTTGCGCTACAACAGTAAGCTAGAAAACACCTTCCAAAAGAAATTTCAAATTAAGTCGGAAGGCCCTTTCAAGGTAGTGGAGTGTTTTCCAAATGGCACATATCAGCTGGCTAACCTGGATGGTGTTCTACATAAATCAAGGGTAAATGGATTGCGTCTTGAATTGTATCATGCTAGATTGATGATGGTGGAGCAAGATGAACTCTCTGTGGAGCAAGCAATGTTGGTGAAGGATGAGGAGACATGTGATGCGGCGAGTCTCATATCGCTCTTTGCTGCTGCTGATCATGAATGATCTAGCACGCTAGGGGATGGGCAAATTATGTCAGGAGTTTTTTGGAGCGAGGGATTGCGCATATGTACATATACATGCATGGTGCATCAAATAAAGAATTGCCCATTTTTCAGAGCCAGGTGGTTACGTGGGGCCCACATGTGTACAGGTAGGACAGGGTGTACATAGTGCATCGATTTTCACTATTACCAGTACCACTGTGTTTTTTCTACAATAAGAAGGAGTTGGTAGCGCATAAAAATTCTTGAGGAAGCTATCCGCGGGCCGACGACATGAGGTAAGCAGGTGCGTCAGATGGCATCGAGTGGCGTCAGGAGGCCGAACGGGGTCAATATTTGCACGTGGATGAATACGGACACAAAGTGGTGTTTTCTTGTGAGAGTTATGCAGAAAGGTCATCATGAGGACCTTTTTTTTTGGGGCCACTTCACGTGGTGGTGAGATGCATTATTGGAAAAAAAGTTGAGTGCCAGGTGTGCGAATGATGCAAAAAGGTGACAACTATGCACTGCGAGGTCAGTTTTTGGCCTGTTCGGGGTCCGTTTGAGGTCATCTAAAAGGCCAAGGGTGCCCCAACTAAAAAAGCTAAATGTGGGAACTGAAAAAAGAGAGAGAAGACCAGAAAAAACGTGGAGAAGAGAGGAGGAACAGCCGCAACTGTGTTTTTGCTCATTTTGGAGCCTGTTTTGGCCGTAAACTGCTCATCCGAGGTCAGATTTGAGCACTTTAACATTGTAGACTGCGGTTTTGGGCCGTTCCGGACGCGATAGAGCTGTCCATTTTGCCAAATTTCTCCCTATTTTTCTGTTGTTTTGGCTGTGTAAGTTTCTCCTATGAGCGAAGTTTCAGCTCCAGTTTGTGATTGTATCTGGTATCTTTTACCCATATTGTGTGAGCTGTTTACCCCATTGGTGTTGGCCCAAGCTCATTTATATCTAAAAATCAGAAATTCTCCTCTTTTGAGCTGAGTTTTTTGGGTGTGTGTGTGTGTGTGTGTGTGTGTGTGTGTTTGTGTCTGTGTGGAGTGGGCAAGTGGATAGTCTCTCTCCTCTCACTCTAGAGGTGTGTTCCCTGTCTCGGCCAGGTGTGTTGTGTAAGCCGAGTGGTGCCCCATAGTGTGTGTGTGTGTGTGTGTATCTTCCCAAGAGTGTGTGTCAGGTCGTTATAGAGGCGCTGTGTGTGTTTTCATCCCGCTCACAACGTGATGAAGGGAAGTTATATAAAGGTTATTTTTGGCATTTATAAAAACTACAAAATTGTTAAAGTGCTCATACTATTTAGATTATGTTTGTGAGAAATATTATTTTTTTTGCTTTAGAGCACGTTCTTGAAAGAAATGAAAATGGTATTGAGGAGATTGGCTCAGCTTCCAAGAAAGCCACCTCTTCGAAAAGAGTAAACAATAGTACAATCTCCTCTATAAAGAAACGATTGGATTTTGTTAGATCCAAGAAGCCCAATAAGTCTCTCAAAAAGAACCAAAAAGGTGCTCAAGGCTCCACAGGTAAACTTGCTTGTATAGATATCTAGCTGTCACTTTCTTTCTACTCAACAATTCTTGATGAAATATTTTATTTTCTGATTATGCAGTGCCTTCCATAGATTGTGATGTGAACGTTATTGGGAACATGCTAGATGTTTACAAAATTTCTCTCGATGATGAGAAATGGTAAACACATGTGAAAAGAAAAACTAACTATGTGTGGTGTGTGTTGTGAATGTTTGAAATACATTTATTTGATCGTATGCAGGATCTTGGATTTTCTTCATTCAGCCCATGTTGATGGGGAAAAGAGCAATGAAGTGGCCTCTCTTTTGTTTGCAGATTTTTCAACAAACTTTAAAGTTGAAAATTTTTCAGAGAACGAGGTATGCATCCTTCAAAACCACAATGGACAATCTATGATAGTTTTGGAACTTTAATTAAATTAACAATGCGTATTATGCAGGTCCCTCCATGGAATCAATTCTCTCGAAAATTAAGTAAGAAAGTGGTCGTAATAGCTTCAAAGTATGTGGCATACAATGGGTGGTACATCACCCTAAGCTCCATTGATCACTTTGGCATTATGTCTAGCCATGCCATCGAGATGGGATTCAAAATGATGCACACCATCCTTATTTTGATCCCCGATGGTTATGTGCAAAAGACCATTGAGATTGAGAGAGTAAGTAAATTTATTTGTTGATTGAAAAGCATGCTTGTAGTTTTCTTCAATTAGATCACATTCTAGTTGTAATTTGTAGGTGGAAACACTATTGCTAGGATTGTTTTATCGTAAGGGTCAACGTCCTATCTACGATCGACGAGATGGAGAGAGCGTGGACAACAACTCTTTCGATGCCAAGTCCGGAATACTGGTGGAGCGCGTCGACGGAGAGTACATTGGAGGACACGCTCTTAGAGGTGCACCCGAGCGTAGCCTTGACTTCTTTCAGTAAGAATATATGCTTCCTACTATGCGTTATTGGACTATGTTACATAAAGTAAAAATACGCATATTTTTTGCTTTTTTTAGTTGGCTTGTGCAGACATTTACTACGGAGCACACCTACATTGTTGATATGTTTTCTAGATGTGGTGGCTTGGGCAATGTTTGCGTTGAGTTGTCTAAACACTGTCTCTGCATAGATAGTGATCCAGAGGTCTTCCATCAACATCTTTCACGCTTCAAGGCTCCATGTGTACGTGCTATTTCAACAGTTGATGCAGATAGCGATGAGGAGACTGATTGGCAACAATATGAGACCGGATCACATTGCCCTTGATTGACATCAACATTGGTATTATCTATCATTTTTTCTAGTTTGTGATTTTTATGGAACGACGTATGACCATGGTGTTTGGGTGCCACTTTTTTGGTATTACTGAAGACATGTTGTTGGTGTTGATCGTCCTTATCAATTCTGCCATGATTTCATATTTATTATACTAGATAGAAGTTTGTTGAGAGCTTTGGATTTACCAAAGTAATATACCAACATATGCTTTTTTGCTTATGTAATTTCTTCTTCCCGTGAGCATTCGCTGCTGCACGGAAGCAAGTATGGAATGGGAATTTTTTTAGTTTGAATTTTCATACCGTTATGCTACCGAAATTTTGATTGCTTATCAATATCATCATGCTTTTTGTTCATGTTTGAAAACATAATCATGATTTTACGTATACAAAAAAGTTAGTCAAGCTTCACGGAAGCAAGTATGGAATGGAAAAAAAATTTGTTTGTATTTTCGCGCCGTTATGCTGTCAAAATTTTGATTGCTTGTGAATATAATCATGCTTTTTGTTCATGTTTAGAAACATAATCATGGTTTCATGTATACACAAAAGTTAGGCAAGCTTCACGAAAGCAAGTATAGAATAGGAAAGCTTAACAAAAGTTAGGCAAGCTTTCACAGAAGCAAGTATGGAATGGTTTTATTTTTATTTTTCACGCTGTTATGCTGTCAAAATTTCATTTGCTTGTCAGTATTTCTTTACACTGTCGGTCTAAGAATATATATAGTTTTATATATAATATTTATATTATATATATAATATCTTTTTATTTATTTATTTATATGTGTGTGTTTATGTACGTAAGGAGATCTTCAACTCGGTAAAGTGTTTTTAAGTACTTGTTTATACAATATATATAGTTATTTATATGTGTGTGTTTATGTACGTATGCAGTTCTTCAACTCAGTAAAGTGTTCTTAATTACTATTTTATATGCAAGAGTCTATGCGTGTTTCATTACTTTGAGGTCTTCGCCCAAACAAGTACAACCATCAATATTTTTTAGATTCCTAGTTTAAAATTGGCTAATTAGGCATTCATCCTTGTTTGCAACAACACCTACATGGACAGGAAAGTATATTATACTAAAAGTAGGGTAAATACTAAAGACATGCTCATCTTTTTCTTGCATTATATAAAAAACTCACATAGATTTTCTTTACATTTTTGGCTTTCAAACAGCTTGTAGTTACATTTGACGGTTCAGTTTAGCTACAAGATATCAACAATACCCTAAATTATGACAGATCTTGAAGATGTGTTAGTAGACCAGGCCGATTAAAAGTATCACTGCTACTTCAATAAGTATAATAAGTCAGACACAGACATATGAATTATTCTCGCCAAGGCACTGAAGAGTGGAACACCATCATATAGTTAAAATAAGCATCATATAAATAAAATAAGTTGTTTACATGATTACGTAGGGAATCAAACGTGCGCGTGCACACACACACACACACACACACACACAGTACAACTTGCATCACACTAGTACAATTTATCATGTGCTAGTGCATATTTATTTAGCTATATTATTTAGTGCATAATTATTTAAATCTTGCCTCAATCTTCTACCACATTAGAGCTAGAGATGTCGACAAGGTTGATTGTGCGCTTGCAGACAAGCAAATGGTCAATCTCCGCCTGTAAAGCGGCCCTTCGAGCGCTATCTATGTACCCCCATGTCTCCCACTTGCCCAGAGCTTCTCGCATTGTCTCAAAGCCATCATTGAGTTCGTGGTCTTCGGTGTTGTGAGCGCGATTAAGGTGGTTGAACATCCGGATCGCCTTGTTTGTGTCACGCTCTCTTTGTGTAAACGTCTTCTTTTCTTCAAGGGGTGCGTTGGGGGGTGGTTTGTGAAGCTCTTCATGGATTTTTGCAACTACCTCATTACCAGTACTAGCATATCCTATAGGCATTGTATAAGTACAGGGAAAATGAAAAAATCTCTCTTGATTAGCACCTCCGATTCACTTGTGCAGCATATGGTGCTTGCCTTGTAACATTTATATAGGCTAAAGCACCATGCTCTCAAAAATCATTGATAGTGATGGAAGAGTGGCATGTGTTAGTGACATGAGGGGTCCCACGCAGCATATGCTAACTGCTAAATTGGAGCGTGCAATAATATATGCATGATTTGTCAATATGAATATTATAATCGTCTACTACTCCACCACTAACTTTTAAAGTGGGGTGTGCAATAAAATATGCATGATTTGTCACTACAATTATTATTCCCCTATAAGATTTATAAGCATCTAAAAGTGCAATGAGTAGACAACACTAACTGCCTCTCTAAAGGCTTGGGAAACACTATGATTATTATTCTTCTATGAATACTATAGGAATATAATAGTGCAATGAGTAACCACCACAAACTGCCTCTCTAAGGGCTCCAAAAACGTTCTTTGTGGACCCAGCTTTGGAACCTTTTCACATGCATATGAACAGGAAAACTCTCTCTTTCTCTCTCTCTCTCTCTCTCTCTCTCTCTCTCTCTCTCTCTCTCACACACACACACACACACACACACACACGTGAGTAGAAAATGTGCACACAACCTCCTTCTTCACAACAAAACTCCACTTTCATCTCAATTAAAATGTGGGATATTTATAAAATATATAAATTAAACCAACACATAAACAATTCTATACCAAGATACTAAATGAAATAATTTGAACCGGCTTGAGAACCTTCTTGCCCAAACTTGAGCCGGACTTTTTTCATTTTGAACCTATCTTTCCTCTCTCCCCCTCATCTCCCACTCTCTCTCTCTCTCTCTCTCTCTCACACACACACACACACACATGTGAGTAGAAAACGTGCACACAACCTCCTTCTTCACAACAAAACTCCACTTTTACTTAACTCCACTTTCATCTCAATTAAAATGTAGGATATTTATAAAATATATACATTAAACCAACACATAAACAATTCTATACCAAGTTACTAAATGAAATAATTTGAACCGGCTTGAGAACCTTCTTGCCCAAACTTTAGCCGGACTTTTTTCATTTTGAACCTATCTTTCCTCTCTCCCCCTCATCTCCCACTCTCTCTCTCTCTCTCTCTCTCTCTCTCGTTGTTGGTACTCTCACACCCCGATCCTATCTCTATTTCACAAGTATGTTTTCTCTCTCCGTCTAATCCTTCTTCTCTCTCCTTCCGTCGGTACTTATTTCACATACCACAACGTCACCTTAGAGAGCATACATATGAGTGGAATCCATGCTTCTATAAACTCGAAAAAGCATCACCTGTAGCAAAAAAACACGAATTGATTAACTCGCAAATAAAATTAACCCATATAAATGTACATTACTATTAGAAAGTACTGCAAGAAAGTATCAATGATTGTGCCTCTTTTTGTCTGGGGGAAAAGCATTTGTATATTTCTTCTAATATCTCAGCTATACCCTACCATATATAAATTATTTTCTTCTTTTCACATTTATCTAATAATATAACCCTTCAATAATTCATACCTTCTTGGATACATACAAGAGGGAAGGGCCGGCCTACTAGAAGACTTTATAAAAAGGAAGATCCAAATATTCTTGGACCATCCCAACTTGAAAATTGAGACCTAAGGGTGTGGAGAAAAGATTAAAATTAAACCAAGTCAATATCTTTTAGTAGGCAAATTTTGCCTTTTGAAGCATGTCAATCCGAGTTACAGGTCAAAAGTTACAGGGAAACCAGTGAAAAACCCTCTCACAACTACACTGCAAGAAGAGATGGTAAACGAGTGAATCAAGTGAAAAGACGTAATCTTGGTCTTTTTCCATAAAATAAGATATTTGGAGGATAAAATACATAATCATGTGAATGTGACACCTCAAAGATTCCTTGAAGGACAAGACACACAAGTTGGGACCCCCTACTGGAGCCACACAGAAGATGCCTAGGTGGGGCCCATATACATCATGCACCCAAATGGAGCCTCAACGACCAAAAATTCTGAATTTCATGATATTTTGAGTCCTAATATATCCCATTTTAAGAAATATCCAAAGAACATTTGATTTGGGCTAACTCTTTAGCCTAATCAAGTGATTATGTAAAACATGGCTCCCTCACCTATAAAAAGGGCAACCTTCTCTTCATTAGGGGCAAGTTATGAGTGAGTGAGAATAGCTCAATTCCATAGTGACACACTCATCTTAGTGCCACACTTTCTCTTGAAGAAAGGCTGAAGTCTTGCCTCATATTCTCTCTCCATTAAGGTGGTGGCAATTGCTCTTATATAAGATATATGTTGCTAGTTTTACTTTCATTTGCATATCTAGTCCAATACTTGTCTCTAACTCTATCTCTATCTCTCATTATCTATCTTTAATACCACCACCACACTTAGATCTATCTCTAATTCTATCTTACTCCTCCTTTGATCTCTCTTGTTGTGTCCTAATTATTTCATTGGAAGGTATTCAAACAGCAACCTTGTCAATGTAATGAGTACAACCTTCTTGCGGGAAACAATTATGAGCACAAGGTTAGTAACCATATCTTCATCTCCCACAAGCATCTCTCTCTCTTAAGGTTCTCATTCTCTTCCACAAACTCTAGAATCTCCTTGATACAGGTACTTCTCTCCCCGTAGTATCCTTATTGCCTAAGGGCAACAATAGGGCTTGGGAGAAACTCTCTTCGTCTTCTCCTTTCACTTCTTTCACACCTTTATCTTTGAACATACGAAGTATATCATTGATGAATAACCATAATCCACATAGAGGTAATTTCTTTCAATTCCATTCAGTGCAATCTATTAGGGTCAACATTTGGATTAGTCGAAAGATTCACTTTCAGCAACACATAGTGTTTCTATTTGGTCATGAAAGGCTCAACGAAATACTTCTCTCACCAGATCCCATCATACTACCTATTATTGACTATGACTTCTCTTTTGATGTGAATGTCGTCATTTTATTATGAATCAAGAGTATTTGTACTCACAACTAATCCTAATCGCTAGACAAAACATATACATTATAGTAAGCACAAAGCTACAGTTCCAAAGAGCAATCCGTAGCTTATTTGGACAAAAAAGATTAAATATCATTAACTCATCCATTAACCATTTTATCCTACCCATGATACGATGTAACCGGCCTGCTCAATCCAAAAAAGGCGGTAGACTTTACTTTAAACCTTGATTTAGCTTTCACCCATTATTAGTCGTCTATTTTACCTGCGCTATAGGGACACAAGAGAGGGGAATGGGATACATATGCTAGAATGCACTTGTATGAGAAGACCAACACCAGATTGGCCCCTAACTTAGGCACCCCTTTCGGTATTTCTTTATTGTTTAAAAGAGGGAATATACGTTGTGGTTCTTTCCAAGATGCCCCGCACAACCTTGGCTGAATTTTGACTGTTCTGGCTTGATTTCGGCAGCATAACTGTACTAGAACCCTTCACAGTCAGTATTCCCACGCATTGGCCGACTTTCCCAATGCATACGGGCACTTTGCAAAACCTGGCGAGAATCTGCAGCACGCTGAATTCTCTGTTTTCAGCTCTGAAAATGCGCCAGATCACCTGTACAACGGTCCCCTTGCGTCCCCGAACCTCCTGGGGGTATTAGGGTCCGTTTAGGGCTAAAACCCTAAACCTACAAAAATACACAGCAGGCTGTAATTCACTGTTTCGGGCTCCGTTTCGCGTGCCGGTCACATCCGTAGCAAGCCCTCGAGCTCTCGCACATGTAGGACTACTTGCCCTTTGAATCGGACGAGATTTCTGGCGTGAAACCTCTCCGAACTCACCTGTACCTGCGGGGGGATTAGCCGCTAGCTAATCCAGTACCTGTGCAAGAGGCTCTTGCCTCGGCAATCGCGCATGAACCCACACAACTGTACATTGGTCAAATGAAGAGCCCACTAGAGGGGCATAACATACTGCCAAAGGGGAGAGAGAGGGCAGTGCGTAGCGTGCAGGGCATCACTCCTGGCACCGCACTGTGCATAAGAGGGAAAGCAAGCACTCCATAGCTCTTAACCTGTGACCAATCTGAAAATGAGGCTCTCCCCCTCCTAAATTCAGTGCCACTACTTGTTGCATGAGGCAAGTGCACCAGAAGGTGCCACTTGGCAGATTTATAAGCATTTTCCCGTTTCGGGGTTGCCGTCTAAAAATATCCCAACCGGTTGCCCAGTTGACTTCACGGCAGAGTAAGAAAATGTTCCCCTTGTCATTCCGGAGGTAATGACGTCAACACATTTTCAGGTCCCAAAATAGCATTTCCCTAAATTTTAGGAGATGCTGCCATTTTATCTTTCTAGGTCATCCGACCCTCTTTGTACACTGCGGCCACATCCAGAACTGAAATGTAGCCTCTGTAGCAAAGGATTCCACTTTGGCTAGTCAATGACCCCACTTGGCTAACCATAGTCCTTGTCCAACCTTAGTGCTCTCTTGCTCTCAGTCCTGGACTCCCTCTAGACAGTTCCACACTAGCTATGCAATGCAGGGCAGTTAGATTTCCCGAGGGGTGTTTCCAAAAAGTGAAAGTAAATAGATAATAAGAAAGAAATCAACAAAAAGGATAGATAGTAGTCACACGCTGGAGACATACCCCCCTCTTGAAATCTCAAACGTCCTCGTTTTCATCTATGTCGTACATGGTTACTGTCAACACTGATGTATTCAACACCTGTCGACACATATACGACACATACATGCTCATTGTCAACCCTGGTGTATTCAACACCTCGTCGACTCATGTATTGCCTACGTGTGAACCCTGTCCCAATGACATAGTGGTAGTTGCGCACTCTGCCATTGCTTTGAGTCACTAACTTTCCAATGAAAAAATGGTAGCTGCACATTTTGCCACTGTCTTATAGTACACGTTGGATCCCGTAACACTTTCGAGCATACCCAAACCGACAGTTTAAGAATGCAGTTACACATGTACTCTTCAATAGAAGCAATCACTGTATCCTTGACAAACTGACAAGAAATACTCACTTCTATAGTGTTAACCCTCACGCCACACGGACACCCCATCACCTACGATGGACGCGTATTATGTATTTGGTAGAGTCAGGTACCGGGCTTGTCGGTCCAATAGGGAAAGGTAGAGTGATCGCCGATGAGAGGCGCACTTTAACTTGGACATTCAAGGGATTAGTTGGTTAAGCATGGGCCCCCAAGTGTGAATGGGGTGAGCTCCTATAAAAGCCAACTAAACCTAATTTTTACTCATTCTCTCATTTGTGCAATTGAAGAGTGCTCTTGCTCCATCTCCATCTTCTTCTTCTTCTTCACCTCCTTGTGTGTGTGTGTGAGAGAGAGAGAGAGAGGGAGAGTGTGTGTGCGATCGAGCATTACGAAGGCACGACGGCGGCGAAGCGGTTGAGCGTGGCACGACTGCAGCTTCTTCTTCATCGCGGCGAGGAATCCACCACGAAGGCGAGCGTAGAGCGGTGAGTGACACACCCTTTGTTTTCTTGAGCTTGCTAGTTTAGGCTTGTTGTGTGCTTGGAGCCGTTTGTGGCTCGCATACGGTGTATTGGCAAGTCCCTTGCTTCGACAGTGCGGCAAGGAGCGCACATTTTTGGCGCCGTTGCCGGGGAAATGCCCTACACTAAGCTCGGTTAGCACTTTACGCTTCCTTGGGGTGCAATTTCAATCATAGGAAAGGCAGGGAAGGAGTGTGTGGAAGGTTTCTGTTTTTTGCGTTTTCTGCAATTGCTGTCAAGTTTCAATTTCTGCTATTGTCTACGTTTTTTCAATTTCTGCAATTTCTGCGTTTTCAAGTTCGGCGTTTTCAATTTCTGCAATTTTCTGCATTTCTGTCAATTTGCTGCAATTTCTGCGTTTTTTCTGCATTTTCTGCATTTTCTGCAATTTTTTCTGTATTTTCTACAATTTCCTGCATTTTTTCTGCAATTTCCTGCATTTCTGCGTTTTTCAATTTCTGTATTTTCGGCATCAACAAAAAAAAAAGTTTAAAAAAAAAAATTTTTGAAAAAAAAAAGCGTTTGAAAAAAAAAAAAAAAAGGGAAAAAAAATTCGGAAATTAAAAACGCGAGCGAGTGGGCGGCGAAATTTTTCGAAAATAAAAAACGTGACTCTTAAAACGGACGGGTTGGTTTATATAAAAGATAGATCGGGATCGGGATCATTTTCGCAAGCCCAAGCCCAAGCCCAAGCCCAAGCCTTAGTCCTCAGTCTTATGATATATACTAGACTCACTCTTATATATATACCCTACTCCCTCAAGAGAGAATGAGAGCATGTGGGACAAGTCCTCCACTCTCCTCCTTTCTCTTCCCACTTGCACCCTTAGACTTTCTAGTTTGGGCCTAGTTCCCTACTGGAAATTGACAGTTTTAGGGATTCCGAGGGCATAGAGTGACCAAACCGAGGGCTGTAAAGCACGGCACGACCCTCTGACCGATACGCTCGTTTTGAGCTATCACACGGCCCATTCCACGACACGCTCTAAAAAATCTAGCAAAAAAACAAACAAAAAACACGCTAAAAACTAGTCACAAGGCCTCCTAGAGCAGCTTTTTGACACCTTAGGGTATCAAAAGCACATGCACTTACGCTCTGGGCGGGTGCTAGAACACGAGCATATTGAGGGTGCCTCTGTTCATACGGACACCCATTACCCATCCACGATAAGCTCTAGACCCTCAGCGGGGACACAAGGTAGCACCACCCAAGACCCTAAAATAGCCGCTAGTGATTCCTCCTCCGACTCAGAAATCATGGAAGCATACCCTACCCAAAACACTGAGAGAGAAGGCCATGCACCTCCCGAAGCTCCACAGCCTAGTACTAGTATGTTTAGCCGTTTCATGGAAACATTAGGTAGAGCTACTCGCTCGGAACCTGATGCAGATGAAGCACGCGAAGGGGGTGGGGAAGTGGAATCTCCTTTCACATCGCACGTGGATCCCACACCCCCAAAGAGTGTCCATGTGGATATCCTACCAACTTCTTACCAAGAAGGCCCTGTTGAGCTGCCTCCTTCAGAAGTTCCCTCTAGAGTACCGTTGGTGGCAAGTAAAACCACGGGGAGCAACATTGCTTCTACCTCACAAGAAACCGTTAACACGTCGACTCTAGAAGGATTGTTCATTAATGATCATTGGACATACGACCTCCACACTGAGGTGTTGACGGATCTACACTCTGGCCACGCCTACCATGTAGGATGGATAGAGATTGTACAATCCACCTCTAGTGCCACGAGCATCGAAGATCAACAGAAAATGATCTGTAATGTTATCCATGGCAGTAAATTCAAAAGATATTATGATCCTTTAAGCCAAGAAGAACTACGGGCCATTCATCAAAAGAAGGCCGCCAAAGCACAAACCGAGTTAAACAAGATACAAGCTCAAGCTGAGGCTAAGGAGCGACAACAACGTATAAGACAAAAACGAGAGGCTAACCTTGGGGTCACAAATGCATTCCACATGGAAATCGAAGAGGATGGGTTGGACTCTGACACACCTCTACGATACCCCATTGAGTTAAATAGTGCCTATGGAAAAGTGCTATATAACGCCTTATTGGACACGGGTGCTAAATACAATCTGCTATCCTATGGGGTGTGGTGTCAGTTAGGGAAGCCACCTCTATCTGAGAGTATTATCCAAGTCAAGGGTGTCAACAAGAAAAAAACTGCGGTTTTTGGAATCTGGCACACTTCTGTCAGTTATGACAATGGGGTGGTAGCTCAAGACTTTTTGGTCATGCCTACTGGAACTATGGAGGGTAATATAAACCTAGGCCGCACGTGGATGATAGCCACCAAATGCACTATTGATTGGGGGACTGGGGGTGTTACAACGCAAAAACCAACTCTTAGCCCTACCACTCAAGCCATAGTCCCTGAGATATTGCCCAAGGAAATAAAACCCAAGACATTGCATGTCCAGGAGGTTGAACCATACGTCCCCATAGCCCAACTCTCTAGAGCTTCAACTAATGTAGTTGAAAGAAAGCTTGAGACACACAAGAACCATCCTAATATAACAGAGAAAACATACAAGTGGGTCCCTAAAACCTCTGTAGTGAGCATGGTTGATGCAAAAAAACGGAAACCTAGTAAGAACCGTACCACTCACTCCAAGAAATGTAAAGAAACGCTGCGTTGGATTCCTAAACGACTATTGGAAGCCCAAGGATACTATGAAGGAAATGATCAAATCTGGGTGCCCAAACGTAAAGTGTACTCTTACCTGTCACCTGGTCCATGTAAACCCAATCCTGTGGCTCCAAAACAAATTGAAAATTGCGGAAAGGAAAAAATCATGGAACGTTACACACCCGTTCTAGAGCTAGTTTGGGTACCAAAGAAAGAACGATTTGTCCCACCTAGCTCAGGAACAGGGAAATCAAATGAAGCTTCTTGCTCTTCATGTAGTTCCTATACGCAAATAGAAGCTTCGACACAACCTCCACCTACCACTGTACATATCCATCCAAGCACAAAAGAGTTTGCACCTTCCGGGGTAAGTTCACCACCTACAACAACGTTGCAAATAAAATCCTGGGAGAGTACCTTACCACCCTTGCAGCTTGACGAGGCACCTAGGGTAATAGAAAACTACTGGCAAAAATCCTCACCTATTACCAACTGGAACAATTGGTTTCAAAGGGTGACAAGCTCATTTCAAACGGTATGATCTACCCAAGGAAGGGGGGAGTGTTTGCTGACAGTCATCATTCATTTGTTTCCCTCTCAACCTTTTTCCCTGACCTCTCAATCTCCGATCTTAGGGAATGTATATATATAGCCTTATACTCGCAAAAAAACAAAAATAGTAAAGAGCAAGAGCGCATAGCAATGAGAGAGCACCCTATCAGATCTTACATATAAGTCCAAATTTACCGTGTCAAGTCAAGCAACACACAAAAACAACTCTTATGTTTTAAAGGCCTAACCAAATCTATCTGTCTTGTCAGAAATGGCTACTTCACCAGAGGCATGCACTTCTATTTTTGATGAAAGGTACCCCTTGTCTTTTCAACAAGTGTTCTACGTATGCTACCCTATACTTTCTTGCGAATGGGATTTGATAGAGAGCCTTGCATGTGAGAGAAATTTTGAGGAGTTAGAATGGCTGATACGTCTATGGCTAACTAGTGATCCCTACCCAGTAGCGAATGTGTCTCCAATGGCACATGCTTATTCTTTTGCACAAGATGAGTATCCACGCATCACGAGGTTCTTGATTAGCATGCTTGCACAAGAGGATGATGAAGAGGAACTAATAGAGACCGAGGAAGACTATGGCCTCACGGACAACGATTTTATTTATCTAGATGATGAGGATAGAGGCCTAGCCTTAGGGTGGCCACGCGGTTTATATAATATCCTCTTTCCTTGATTCTAAAAGGGGTGACAGATAGGTAGGTTAGGGGTCTAGATTGTGTTTTGAGTTTGTTTTTTAGGAGTTTTAACTTTTCCCACTGATGTGCCTCCTAGAGGTATTGTTTGTGTTTCATAGTGTGTACAGGAGCGTGTTGCTATTGATAGGAATTGGACCTTCATGGAACCTTCAAATCAAGCGCGACCATCAACACAAACAGGTGTTTCTTGTCCATTAGCATTGCCCTTATCTTTTTGCATCCATGTTTGTCTGCTTTGATTGTGATTGGTAGCATAATATTCAGCGCATTGGCTTAGTATCAAACATTTAATTCAATGTAATGTTTTGTCATAATCACTTGTTTAGGTGTAAAAATCAAGCAGTCCGACTAAGCTAGTTTGACCAAGCTAGGTGTTAGAGATCTTCTCTTAATACCATGGGGAATGCCTTCCTAATAAGCAATGGTTACTTAGGTTCTTAATCCGATTTAGGCAGCAATGTATGAAATGTACTAGGGCTTTCTAGTGGGCTTAACACTAGTGACCTTTAGCTTAAGTATTATAAAGGGAGTTTACTAATGTGATGAGCCTGGGGAGTGTAACAATGTTATATGACCCCCCAAAGTTACAAAATTTAAATGCTGAAAATGAACAAGCAAAAATCAAAGTGCCACAATGTAAAATTTTAAGCTGGAAAAGAAATCTCGGCTTGATTTGGTACTTCACTCACATGTATCGCCTATGGTACTAGAGCCCTAGAGGTTCCCAGTGTGGGCGCTTTTCCTTGAAAAGCAAAAAACCCAAGGCATACAAAATAAGCACACACATCATAATTGAATCAATGTGAAAAGACCTTGGGGGGTCAAAGAAAAAGTAATCAGTCAGGCGATGATTTCATGAGAAATTCCTTTTATGGTAGCTTAACTACAAAGTCTTCTAGATATAGCCTCTAGTCAGCCCTCGAACATGAATACTTGGCTCTCGCGATTAAACAACTTAATTGACCAGAGAAAATTAAGAAGCTTACCCATGGTATTAATATTCGATCTCTAGTGCCTTTCGACCGTCAAATTAGTGACCCCAGACTTGTTTAATTTTCTACCTTTACATCTGTTTATGCATTTGATTACATTGCAATTTAATGTTCATTGCTATCAAATTGTTTGAAATTCTTTGACCAATCAATGTGTCTACCTAAAACTGCATATGCTTTTTAAGAGAATGCAATTACTGTGCCAATGTTGTTTGATTTTGCAGTGACTGAAGAAGGCTAAGGACATTCATCTCAAATGCTCTTCCACCTCGACGAACCAGCTTCAACTCAATAGCTTCCGAGGACGGAATCTACATCAGGAAGGGGGGCATGTTAACCCTCACGGCACACGGACACCCCATCACCTACGATGGACGCGTATTATGTATTTGGTAGAGTCAGGTACCGGGCTTGTCGGTCCAATAGGGAAAGGTAGAGTGATCGCCGATGAGAGGCGCACTTTAACTTGGACATTCAAGGGATTAGTTGGTTAAGCATGGGCGCCCAAGTGTGAATGGGGTGAGCTCCTATAAAAGCCAACTAAACCTAATTTTTACTCATTCTCTCATTTGTGCAATTGAAGAGTGCTCTTGCTCCATCTCCATCTTCTTCTTCTTCTTCACCTCCTTGTGTGTGTGTGTGTGTGAGAGAGAGAGAGAGGGAGAGTGTGTGTGCGATCGAGCATTACAAAGGCACGACGGCGGCGAAGCGGTTGAGCGTGGCACAACTGCAGCTTCTTCTTCATCGCGGCGAGGAATCCACCACGAAGGCGAGCGTAGAGCGGTGAGTGACACACCCTTTGTTTTCTTGAGCTTGCTAGTTTAGGCTTGTTGTGTGCTTGGAGCCGTTTGTGGCTCGCATACGGTGTATTGGCAAGTCCCTTGCTTCGACAGTGCGGCAAGGAGCGCACATATAGCACTAACCAACTTTTGGACATTCCATAAGAGCAATTGCCAAACTGACAATCTGTACAGCTCTAACATTCATGTAACAGGTATTTGATTTGAGCTCACTTGAAATACCATGTACATCATTTGTTTCAGAAGCCATTGTCACACTGAAAATCCATGTAGCTTTGAAACTCAAGGGGTCAAGGTAGGTTGCAAATCGAAGGCTTCAAGGTAAAGTGATAACACAGTTGGTGACTCTGCAAGTTCACCTTCTTCCATCCACTTAACATCCATTGGTGGATAGTTTCTGAACTTTACCAAGTAACGCCTAGCAACCTTGCCTTTCACTTTCCTTTCTTTGTGTGCCAAAATCTGTTCCGGGACCAAGATCTTGTCAAGTTCCTCGACTTCCGGCTGATCTTCAACTGGCATATCTTCTAGCACATCACCCACATAGGGTCTGAGAAGACTCACATGAAACGCATTGTGAATCTTCCAACTGTCAGGCAATTTCAGCCTATATGCAACATCACTGATTATGTCGCACACTTGAAAAGGCCCATAGTAACGCATGCTGAGCTTTGGAAACAGTCTTTCCTTGCCCTTCATCTTCTTTAACCTTGCCTTTTCAAAGCATAAAAGCACCCAATCACCAAGTGAATATACCACTTCACGACGGTGACGATCAGCTGCTTTCTTTTGTTTTGCTTGAGTCCTTTCTAAGGCCACTTTGACCTTCTTGTACATTTCATCCATGTCCTGAACATACTTATCTACTTCAAATATCTTGTCCTTTGTATGCAGTATGGGAGGAACTTTCTTGCCACCTTCAACTATCTCAAAGGGTGCCTTGCCAGTTGATGAATGCACTGTATTATTGTATGCATACTCCACCAATGGCAAATACTGCTCCCACTTCCCTTTATGTTCTGACACATAGCACTTCAGTAGATCTAGGACATTAGAATTTGCCTCTTCTGACTGCCCATCTGTTTGAGGATGAAATGACGAAGAGAATTTGAGCGTGGTGCCCATATTCTCAAACAAGCCTCTCCAGAACAAACTTGTCATGCGTGGATCACGGTTGCTAACAATCGACTATGGCATGCCATGATACTTGAAAATATTGCTCATAAACAAGCGTGCCATCTGATCTGGCTTTATCTTCCTCCAGACAGGAATAAAATGAGCCTGTTTGCTGAATCTGCAAATAATGGTCCAAATACCATCGTTTCCTGTCTGCGTTCTGGGAAGATCAAAGATAAAATCCATAGCAATACTTTCCCATGGTTTATCTGGAATAGGTAGTGGTTGCAATAATCCTGGTGCCTTTTGCCTGTCAAACTTGACCTTTTGGCATATTAGGCATTCTCGCACAAAGGCATCTACATCCCTTCTCAATGTAGGCCAACAGAAGAATGTCTCAACTGCTTTAACTGTAGCATCGATACCACGATGCCCTGCATACGGTGGGACATGACTCTCTTTCATAACTTTGCGTCGCAATGGCTTTGTGACACACAATCTGCCATGCATCATCATGAACCCGTCTTTAAGAAGATAGTGTTCATGACGTTGTCCATCCATTAGTTGCTCGAAGACCCTTGCAAAATCTTCATCATTTGCATACTGTTCTCTCATATCATCAAGTTCATGATGATAAGGAATCGACACAGCTGAAATTTGTGGCTTCCTTGACAAGGCATCAGCCACAACGTTCTTCTTGCCTTCCACATGCACAATCTGAAAATGGAACATGGACAAAATATTTTCCCATCGCATATGCTTCTCAGCTAACTTTGTTTGTTTCAAGAAGTATCGCAAGGTCTGATGATCCGTTTGGACAACAAAATCTGCACCTAGTAGGTAGTGTTTCCAAGTTAAGAGCGCATGAATCACAACCAGTAACTCTTTCTCATAGACCTGCATGGTCATCTCTGGCCCTTGCAAAATTCTACTCTCATAGGCTACTACCCTGCCATCTTGCATTAGCACTGCACCAATGCTACTACCACAGGCATCACACTGGACCACAAATGACTTCCTAAGATCTGGCAACACAATGACTGGATCTGAAGTCATCTTTTCCTTTAAGAGATTAAAAGCTAAAATCTCTTTCTGTGTCCATCTAAAGGTGACTGCCTTCTTTTGAAGAGCATGTAAAGGTGAAGCAATCTCAGCGAAATTTCGGATAAACCTTCTGTAATAGGAGCATAGTCCCAAAAAGCTTCGGACATCATGCACTGTCTTCAAATTTGGCCATGACTTGATCGCTTCAACTTTTGCAGGATCCATTCTGACACCATCTTTTGAGACAATGTGTCCCAGAAAGTGAATCTCTTCCAGAAAAAACTCACTTTTCTTTGCATTGATGAGCAACCTATGACTGCGTAGCTCTTTGAACACAATGGCCAAGTGATGCTTATGCTCCTCTTCATTCTTTGAGTAGACTATCATGTCATCAAAGAATGTACCAACAAACTGCTGGTGTGGACGGAAAATTCTGTCCATCATCCTATTGAACGTAGCAGGAGCATTTGTGAGACCAAAGGGCATCACTAAAAATTCGTAAAGGCCAAACGTCGTTCTAAAATCAGTCTTGTGCACATCCTCTGATCTAATGCGGATCTGATGGTACCCACTCTTTAGATCTATCCTGCTAAACATAGCTGCTCCTTCTAATTTGTCCATAATATCATCAATTCTAGGTATAGGAAACCTATTCTTGATGGTATTCTTGTTCAGTGCACGGTAGTCGATGCACATACGCCATGAGCCATCCTTTTTCTGCACCAACAACACTGGAGAACAGAATGGAGATGAGCTGGGCTGAATCATCCCCTTTTCTAACAACTCCTGTACTTTGCCCATTATCTCTTTCTGCTGAGCCGCACTAACCCTGTACGGAGGCTTATTTGGCGGGCTACTGCCTGGCACCAAATCTATCGCATGGTCGTCGGGTCTCTCTGGCGGTAATTGAGACGGTAATGAATCGGAAAAACAGTCACTATACTGTTGTAAAAACATTGACCTTTATTTATCTAGC
The DNA here is from genome assembly GCF_014529385.1 of Adiantum capillus-veneris. NCBI lineage: Eukaryota > Viridiplantae > Streptophyta > Polypodiopsida > Polypodiales > Pteridaceae > Adiantum > Adiantum capillus-veneris. The sequence goes on along the minus strand of NC_140944.1, from coordinate 92,682,102 downwards.
ACAGATAAATTTGATTCATCACAATCTGACACTTCACGTGCAAAAACCAAGTACGCAGAAAGATGCTTTTTCATTACAAAAGTAATAGCAGAATCTGATACAGTAGGAATAGACTCCCCTTTAAGCTTTACATCCAGAATGTGAGTCTTTCCCCTGCTCTGTACAGTGATCTTTTTGTTGTAGGCATCCATGATTCCCTGTACACGAAACAACCAAGGAATACCTAACAACACATCACATCCGTCCAGTGGCATGATGTAAAATTCTTCAGCATCTACATAGGACTGGATATGTAGACGCAACTTTCCAATGATGGGTGTCACACCCTCTGTATGGCCAGCACATGCCAAACCTGCCTCTGCTGTATACCCCATCTCTTCAGGTCTGATTCCCAACTTTGAAGCCAATTCTGGGGAAATGAAGTTGGCTTTGGCACCTGGATCAAAGAAGATAAGCACTGTTTGATCCCTGACCTTTCCCCATGCTCTGCAAAGCTCACTTGCATCTGAATTTGGCTTATAGCCCACCATATCTGGCACTAGACCAGCCATGGGCTTCTTTCCTTTCTTGTCTTCCTTGTCATCAGAATCAGCTGGCCTTTTCTTTGTAGGACAGTTGTAAGCAATGTGGCCAGGCTGCTCACATATAAAGCATTTGTTCTCTGTCCTCAGGACCTTCTTTTGCTCTTCTGACTTGCGAGGAAAACGTCTTTTCCATTTCTTTGCTGGTCCCCTTTTCTGATTCAGCCGTAGCTTTGTCTTTCCCTGCGTTGGCTGACTCCTGAGTCCCTTTAGGAGCCTCATTGGGAACGTGCTTCTTGGCTGAATTTTTCTTGCATGATCCTGCCTTGACGCCAGTGTTAAATTGACAATCTTCTCCCTTGAGCAAACCATTTCCAGTGTTTGCTACCTCGATGAGTTGCGTCAAAGTAGTGACTTTTGTCTTTGTGCAGTATTTTCTCAATCCTTTGGGTAGGCCACAACAATATTTTTCAATCTGTTCTGTCAATGGCACAAACCTATAGGAAGTTACTGGAAGTAGAGCTTTCCAAAACTTCCGATTGTAATCATCCAGATTTCTGCAAGTGGTAGCATTTAGCTGGTGCCATTCTGTCATGACATCTGCTTCAAAGTCATCAGATAACCATGCTGCTGCAAAAATCTGCTTGAAGTAAATCCATGTGGACGGAGCTTGCCCTTGAAGCAATAAAGTTTTCCACCATTGTCCTGCATTCCCTGTCAAGAAAGTGGCTGCCTTGCGGACCTTTGAAGCCTCTGTAAAGTTTCCCCCTGCATAGGCCTTGTCAAACTGCTGGAGGAATGAGAGAGCCTTCTTCCTGTCATCAAACCCTGTAAAGGTCGTGAATGTCACACCTTTGCCACCTTCTTTGTACGGAGTTGGCCTCTCCAGCGGCGTTAAATTGTCATATGGAAGTGACTGAAACATGGGAACACTATTAGGGTTCATCTGTGTTCCTTGGCCGCTATTAACTTGACCTGGAAACGCCATATTTGGCTACTGATTTGTAATTCCAGCCATACCAAAATTTGCCTGTGGCATCCCAAATTGGCCCTGAGTGCTTTGAAACCCTGGTTGCATACCCATGACACTGTACATGGGGTTAGGCATCATCGTTTGAGCACCCCCAAACACTGTTTTTGGCGTGTAAAACTGATTTCCAGGTGCATGACCAGCCATGCTCTGGAATACCGATCCACCTCCAAAATAGCCAAGGTGTACTGAAGGTGGTGGGAAGACCTGTTGCATAGCCTGTAGGTTGCTTCCCTGCCCATTAGAACCAGCTATAGGCTGTTGAAAGGTGGCAAGCTGAACTGGTACAGCTTGAAAGACTGGCATCTCAGCCACCTGTTCTTGCACCTTAGGCATAGGTTGTGGAGACTGCATGTTCTCCGTCAAGTGTACAGGTGTTTCCATTGCCTGTGCGGTATGAATCACCTATGCTCGAGCCTTAACAGGCTTTTGAATATGATCCAGTGACCCAACTTGCTGAGACGGAACAGGAGGTTGCAGAAAGGCTAAAAACCTCGGGTTCTGCATTACTTGTGTGAACATAGCCACAGCAGTAGCCAACTGGGTCCTGAATATATCGTCATCTGTCTGTGGTGGTCTTGAGGACTCACCCACTTCATGTGTCTGTTGACCCTGTGAAGAGGAAACCTCTTCAGTCACATCATTTGGTCTGTCAGCCATAATTACAATTCCCTGTGTATGGTCTATGATCCCCTGTGTCTTCAAGCCCAAAACTGCCCAACGCTCACTTCTATGGGAAAAAGTGATTTAATCCCGTCGATGGAACCATGTAACCGGCCTGTTCAATCCAAAAAGGGCGGTAGACTTTACTTTAAACCTTGATTTAGCTTTCACCCATTATTAGTTGTCTATTTTACCTGCGCTATAGGGACACAAGAGATGGGAATGGGATACAGATGCTAGAATGCACCTGTATGAGAAGACCGACACCAGATTGGCCCCTAACTTAGGCGCCCCTTTCGGTATTTCTTTATTGTTTAAAAGAGGGAATATACGTTGTGGTTCTTTCCAAGATGCCCCGCACAACCTTGGCTGAATTTTGACTATTCTGGCTTGATTTCGGCAGCATAACTGTACTAGAACCCTTCACAGTCAGTATTCCCACGCTTGGCCGACTTTCCCAACGCATACGGGCACTTTGCAAAACCTGGCGAGAATCTGCAGCACGCTGAATTCTCTGTTTTCAGCTCTGAAAATGCGCCAGATCACCTGTACAACGGTCCCCTTGCGTCCCCGAACGTCCTGGGGGTATTAGGGTCCGTTTAGGGCCAAAACCCTAAACCTGCAAAAATACACAGCAGGCTGTAATTCACTGTTTCGGGCTCTGTTTCGCGTGCTGGTCGCATCCGTAGCAAGCCCTCGAGCTCCCGCACCTGTAGGGCTACTTGCCCTTTGAATCGGACGAGATTTTTGGCGTGAAACCTCTCCGAATTCACCTGTACCTGCGGGGGGATTAGCCGCTATCTAATCCAGTACCTGTGCAAGAGGCTCTTGCCTCGGCAATCGTGCATGAACCCACACAACTGTACATTGGTCAAATGAAGAGCCCACTAGAGGGGCATAACATACTGCCAAAGGGGAGAGAGAGAGAGCAGTGCGTAGTGTGCAGGGCATCACTCCTGGCACCGCACTGTGCATAAGAGGGAAAGCAAGCACTCCATAGCTCTTAACCTGTGACCAATCTGAAAATGAGGCTCTCCCCCTCCTAAATTCAGCGCCACTACTTGTTGCATGAGGCAAGTGCACCAGAAGGTGCCACTTGGCACATTTATAAGCATTTTCCCGTTTCGGGGTTGCCGTCTAAAAATATCCCAACCGGTTGCCCAGTTGACTTCACGGCAGAGTAAGAAAATGTTCCCCTGTCATTCCGGAGGTAATGACATCAACACATTTTGAGGTCCCAAAATAGCAGTTCCCTAAATTTTAGGAGATGCTGCCATTGTATCTTTCTAGGTCATCCGACCCTCTTTGTACACTGCGGCCACATCTAGAACTGAAATGTAGCCTCTGTAGCAAAGTATTCCACTTTGGCTAGTCAATGACCCCACTTGGCGAACCATAGTCCTTGTCCAACCTTAGTGCTCTCTTGCCCTCAAGCCTGGACTCCCTCTAGACAGTTCCACACTAGCTATGCAATGCAGGGCAGTTAGATTTCCCGAGGGGTGTTTCCAAAAAGTGAAAGTAAATAGATAATAAGAAAGAAATCAACAAAAAGGATAGATAGTAGTCACACGCTGGTGACATACGATATGATCGTAATCTCGACGTTTTCATTTTTGTTTTGTTCTGACTATCTTTCATGAGTTCTCTCCATCATGTGTGTGTTTGTAAGGAAAAGTGAGCGTCTTCTTTGGCTACATTTATTCTTTAGCTCTAGAAGCTATGTTATCTACATCTTAGCTCTTTCTCATAACCCTTGAGCTTCCTCACAAACTCTCACAGCAAGAGGCCCAGTGCCTTCCTGGCAAGACCACCTACTTTTTGACAACGTCCTGCATAGCTAAATTCTCTAGAGCTCCATCCAAGATTTGTCACCGTCAAGAGATCACCACCGTCATCAAACCAAAGCTCTGATACCACTTGTGAGTGCACGTGTGCATGGATGCGTGCATGCGTGCATAGTGTGGTGCGTGCAGGGAAGCAAAAGATCACAAGACCGGTATGGGTGGACAACCTCTAGAACTAACTCAAGGGAGTGAGGTGCTCCTTATTCATATATGGATAATGAATAAGGGCATGTATACATGTGGACGGGCAGTCAGACACTGGACGTCCGGGCCCGGGCAAAGGCATAACGCCTTTACCCCAACAGATTTTCCCAAATTTGTGGAGGCTACATCCTTCAAATTTGACTTTTTTATATTTGGCCTCTTTTATAGGTTGTCTATGCATTTTAAACTCATTGAATATCACTTGTGAGCTGCATATAACCTTTCTATATTCCGAGTGCCAAAGAGCATATCCCATCTCTCCATATGTACCATAACCAATGAAGATGCACTTGTGTGATTTGGGATCTAGCTTCTTGCAAAGCTCTTTGGAAATGTGTGAGAATGCTTTACACCCATCATAAGTTGGCTTCCTGCAAAATCTTGAAATTTAATAAAGTACTAGGCAATCTATTGATGATGTGCTATCAGACCAGCATCTCCCTAAAAATCATGAGGTAAACTCATCATAGTAGATAAGATGGTTTTGACTCTTTCTTGAACCGTGTGATTCATACACTTAGTAATGCCATTTTGAGCAGGTGTGTACAACGTAGTAAATTGTCATCAAATACCTCGTTTACTACCAAAATTTTTGAACTCTGTGGAGACATACTCTACCATTTTCTGTTCAAAAAGCTTTGAGCTTTCTACCAAATTGGTTCTCAACCATGGCTAAGAATTATTGGAATGCAGGAAACACTTTTCTTTCCTCTTAAAGAGGTAGACCCACACCTTTTGAGTAGATTCATCTCCAAATGTCAGGAAATATAGTGCTCCCCTAGGGATTTGCATTTTATAGGCCCACATAAATCTCTATGAACCAAGTCTAGAGGGTTTCCTAACTCTTAATGTAATGGCATGGAAGTTTGCCTAGTTTGATTGCCATAGATGAAATGCTCGTGTAAATTGAAATTGGAATAATTTAACACACGTACATAGTCCAAACATAGAAATATTTTCATTCCTTTTTGGCTCATATGGCCTAGCCGGATATGCCATAATTCAGTAGAAGGCTGCTCAACTACATAGATAGAACTCTCTTTGAATGAAGAGACATATAAAGAGTACAATGATCCAGATTTGTGACCTCTTATGTTACAACCAAATTTTCCTTATGCAACATCCAAGATCCATTACCAAAAACAATAGTATAGCCTAGAGCATCAAGCTGACCAACTAACACCAAACTCTTAGTAAGTTAAAGGAACATGTCTGACTCCACGAAGCATAAATTTATGCCATTTATCATGCATAACTTGACATCTCCCATACCCCATATACCAAGATGATAGGAATCTCCAAGCATGATTGAACCATGCATAGTAGTATATGTGGAGATCCATTCCCTATGGGGAGTGCCATGGAAGCTAGCACCTAAATCAATCATCCAATTCTACACATAACACTCATCAAGAGACAATAATACATCTAGACTCAAATTGAAAATGAAAAGAAGAACGTTGTCGTGCCATGGCACGTTCATAATGTGAAATTAAAATATCTACCTCACTCTTAATGTTTATGATGTGTGGGACCAAACGTTATAATGTACATAGTCTGATATATGTGAAAATGAATGCCACGGTTGCACTCGTGTACATACCTGCCGGGTGGGCGAAGCCCTACATGTGCCACTATGGAATGCTTTTTCAGATAAATATATGCCTAATTTCCTTTAAGAATGTACAAATGTTCAAAGTGGCACGCTCGTTTTGCCTAGAGAGTTCAATGGAGACCAAAAATAGCAGGTTTCATGCAGTGGCATAAAAGACGTGTTTAAAGTGCTTACCATGTGGGAAAATGAGGTTCAACGTGAAATTTGATCCCAATGGGATTTTTTCACTATTTTAGGGATTTTTTCCAACTCATTTGGACTTTTTACGGACAAAAAAGGGTATTTTTGGGCAAAAAAATGCTAAAAATGGCCTTAAAATGGTCAAAAATAGCTAAAAATAACTCAAAATGACACATCGATGATGGCTGCATCGTGCCTCAAGTGGTGTGGAAATTTTTAGAGCCAAGAATGAGCTCATTTGGGCATATGAGCAAGGAGATACAGCCATTACTTCCACTTCATGGTTGAGGATGTGACGCCTCCAATTAGGGTTTTCCCTCCTCAAATAACTACTTGAGCTTCACCAATGAATAACTGAAGCCTCCATGAAATGGCCACTACAAATAATCAAAGCCTATATTTAGGTTTTTTAACAGGTCGAATGAGCACTACATCTGTGCAATTGGGAGCGAGGCTACACCTAATCTTCACACACACAAGAGTTTTGAGTTAGTATTGGTTCTTTTTCAAAGTGGAGCTTTCATGGCTATAGTTTTGTTCTTTTATAGTGTTTTTTTAGCTTCAAATCATCTACGCCTTGCTTGATTTTTCTACAAATCCTCACAGTCAGAGGCCCGACGCTTTCCTAGTCGCACTACGCACTTCTTGACACATTTTTGGTGAACCCGACGAGAAGTAGGATAGGGTGAAGGTTCAAAATCTTCATTTAAGGTCTCAGAACAAATTTTTAAAGCTATGGATCAACAAAAGCAATAGGGTGTTCGGTTTGATCCAGTCACAATACAAATGTTTCAAGGTTTTGCAGTGTTTATGCAGCAGCAGCAAGCTGCAGAAAGGAGGGAGCTCTCCTCAAATAAAGCACTTCAATCTCTGGTGAAGAAAATGGACCAATTCAAAGATAAATATGTAATAAAGTATCTTTGTGGATATGTAAAGGAGATGGAGCTTCATCAAGTGCCCAAAGCAGAGATGGTGCAAAGTTTTGAACTTGTTGTGTTTCCCGAGATCAGAGAGCATGTAAGGGGAATTAGAAATGAGTATGAGGCAACTTGGGAAGCATTCAAATTAGCCTTGAAGGAAGATTATTTCATGGAGGACTCCGAAAGGGTAACAAAGAGGACTTTTTTAGAGTGGGTAGTTCGGCCAAAAGAGGGGCTCTCGCCTACCGAACTACTAAGGGAGTACGAACACCGTTATGATCAACTTTCAAGGACTAAAAAGACTACCCTAAACTTGGACAAGACAAAGTTCTTTTTGCAAACTGTAGGTAAAGAGATTCAAAAGAATTTAGAGCTACTACTTGAGGATAAGGATGCAGAACAAGGCTTAAAGACTAATTGGAATGATGTTGAAGACGCCATTTTGCTACTAACTAGGCATCAACGACAAAGAGACAAGATGATAGTCAACCCTACTCAAGTCCCAAGTGTTTTCAAGAGTCCAATAAGGCCTGCTATTGTGGTTCCAAAGAGTCACAAGTCCATTCTAGATGATATTGTTAAGGGAATGCAAGAGCTCAAGTTAAAGCTTACAAGGCTAGAAGAAAAGGGGCAACCATTAGGACAATCTACAGGGAAAAGACCTCAAAACAGAGAAGTCTTTGTAAATAGATGCATATGGTGCGATAGTATTGACCATGGAAGGAGGGATTGTGAAAGTTTTAAATACGCTTTGACAAAGGAGCTTGTTTTCTTTAAAGATGGTAAGATTCACTTAAGTGAAACAGGTAAGCTCTTAGGGACAAACTTTGGAAAGGGTGGAATGAAGAAGCTAGTTGGGGACATGACTACTAGCCATGCCATCTCAATGGTTGAGGCAGCCACCTATGGGTTGAAGGTGGATCCTATTAAGAAAAAATGATTAGTCAAAGTTGGAGAAGAGGAATCTAATGGTATTAGAGAGCTATGGCCATGCGCTATAGAGTCTTCTATGAAGGGTAAAATGACTACAGAGATTTTACATGAAGCTGGAGATTGTATTCGGCTTGAAACAGTTGGAATGACCCTATGGACTCTTTGTCAGTGCATGCATACATTGCCAAATGTCAAGAAAATGAGGTCATTGTTGAAGAGAAACGTAGGCACGAGAATGGGGACGAAGGGCCTTCAAAGCGGGCTACGAGGAGTGGAGGTAGAAATGACACAGTGCCTCCTAGATTACCTTCCCCACAACAGATGGTTGTCCCCAAAGTGCCTATGCAAGAAGCCTCTAAAGAAAATAAGATGGATGCAACAAAATCCAAAGCAAAGGGTTTGGCCTACAAACTCCAATCAAATATAGAGGTAGCAACGGATCTCAAAAAGGTTTTGGAAGAGAGGATTCTAAACAGTAAGGTGGAATTTACCTTGGGTGAGGTCCTTGGTATAGCAAAGCGGGAGTTCCACAAAGAAATGATTGATATCATAAAGAGGAAGTGGCAGTCTCTTACTAAATCTATCCATGTACAGGTTGAAGAAGAGACTTCAAATGCACAGGGTGTACAGGTCTATGGCGAGCAAGGTGAAGAAACTGTTGTTGGATGCTACAAGTCTAGGGGAGGAGTAAAACACGTTCGCTTCTTGATGAGAAAATGAAGTGGAGACCACTCACAAGAGCTACTACTTGAAGAGTCGTTGGGCAAGAGAAACTACTGAGACCCTGGTATAAGTGGGAGACTTAGAAGAGCCATACATTGCGTTGATAGATCATGGATCGGAAATTAACCTCATGTCAAAGAGTCTTTATCAAAACGGAAAATGGACAATTGATATAAATCATGGATGGATGATTCTTGCAACAAACAACTCATCAGGGGAGCTGTACGGAGCTTGTCCAAATGTTAAGGTGACTATAGGGGATGTGAAAGATACCAAAAATTTCTTTGTGCAGGATATGTATACATACCCTCTTATCCTTGGGCAGCCATACATCACTACTATTCGCATGGAAACCAAGGTGATGGATGATGGGTCAACTTATGCAAGAAGAAGGAGCGTGTAGTACAATTCCTTTCTGTTTGTGTGGACCATGAAAGGAACCGTGAAAGTCTTAGAGAGAAACCCTTGCCAAAGACAAATAAAGAATTCAAGGACTACAAGGATATGAGGGGGTTTGGCCATGTACCATTGTAGAGCGGGATTGCAGTGGTACAAGAAGAGAAAAGTTCTCACATGATGTATATGCAAAGGAAACATTTTCTACAGGTTTTGTAGGATTAACAGACTATGGATCTATTGCTTTTACAAAGTGTGAGGACTTAAAGCAGGGTGAATGATAACATGTAAATACTGTACAAAGAGGTTTGAAGATGAATGGTTTTCTAGAAGATGATGAATGTGTTGCAGGTGTGTTTGATGAGTGTTCGTTTGTGGATACTGTGCAAGTTTGGAGTCTTTAGTGTATTGCAATTTTCATATGGGAAGTGAGGTCGTGAAAGTATGCTCAATAGAAATGTACAAGGTCATTGAGGATTTCAAAAATGCTCAAGGTGTTGATGTATGATTGCACAAATAAGATAGAACAAGATGCTTTGCAACCTAGCCTTCGTGACCCAAGCAAGATTGGACACAAGTTCACACAGTATTCTTTGAAGGAGTTGAAGGTTGGTTTCAAGGACAGTTTGACAAGAGCTGAAAAGATATGCTTTGAAGACATGCTGGCCAAACACGAAAAAGATTTTTCATTTGAGCCGCATGAGATAGGGTGTGTTGATCCATCCATTGTTGCTCCTATGGTGATCTTCACTATCCCTCATGTACCTTGGAACTTGAGACCTATTCCGGTTCCAAAGGCCCATTTGCCAAAACTCATTGAATTGCTTAATGAAAAGATCAAGATGGGTATCTTGGAGCCTTCTTGTGCTCCGTATTCAAACAGGTGGTTGACAGTTCCGAAGGAAAATGGTTCTTTACGCTTTATTTAGGATATGCAACCTGTAAATAAGGTGACAATCAAAAATGTGGGTACAGGGCCAGTTGTAGATGAATTTGCAGAGGCATTTGCAGGAAGGGCAATATATTCTATGGCAGATTTTTACTCAGGGTATGATCAGTTCCAACTAGCAATGAAAAGCAGGGATCTGACTACCATGAGGACACCTTTGGGCCTGGTAAGGATGTGCACCTTACCTCAGAGAGCAGCTAATTTAGTTGCACATATGATGAATGGTATGAACAAAGTCCTATGTGACTTCATACCTCAACCTAGAATGCCTTTCCTTGATGATATGCCAATCAAAGGATGTAATGTAAGTGATATAGATGTGGCTCTGGACTCGAGGGCGTGCCACAAGTATGTGGCAAACCATATCAGTGATTGTGATAATATCTTGTCAAGGTTGGAAGAGGTGAACCTTACCTTGTCTGGCCAAAAGTCTGTGTTTGGTGTGAATGAAGTTCTTGTTGTGGGACATATGTGCAAGCCATATGATAGAAGGACTTGTCCTATAAAGATTGATGTAATTCAAAGAATGAAAGAGACATGTATTAATGTAACTGAGGTTCGAAGTTTCTTGGGTGTATGTGTGTTCTATGCTATCTAGATTCCACATTATGCGCATGTGGAAAAACCTTTGTATCAACTTTTAAGAAAGAACCAAAAGTTTCAATGGGAAGAAATGCATACACCATGAGGAAATTAAAGAAGTTGTTGCGTATGTCTCCAACTTTGAGGAAAGCACACTATGAATGTGGAAGATATGTAATTGTGACAGTGGACACTATCCTTACAGGAATTGGATGGGCAATTGGGCAAGATAATGATGATGGCAAGCGATATGTAGTGAGATTTGTAGAAAAAGTCCTAAGTTATCGTCAATGCAACTATGCACATGTAAAAAGAGAGTTATGGGGAGTAGTCACAGCTTTGAAATGTGACAAAGAGTATTTGATAGGAGCAAATGTAATAGTGGAGACTGATTGTCTACCCCTTCTTGGAATGATCACAAGTTACTCAATTCCCGACATTGCTATGTTGAGATGGATTGCCTACATAAAGTCCTTGAATCCAAAATTTAAGCATATTGCAAGGACAGACAAACCAGTTGCAGATATTCTTTCAAGAGCAAGGTATGAAAATGAAGAAGACATGGTTGTCGAGGGCGATGATGTAGGCACACAATTCTATAGTATCTCTCATGCCAAGGGTGATCATGTTTGCCTGTCAAATGCACTTGAATCATTTACAGAGGACCTATATCAAGGTGACCGATTGCTCATTGGACACTATCTGAGCACTTTTACAAGGCAAGAAGGGTGGATTGATCAAGAGTTCAAAAGAATACGGAGAAAGGCCTATGGATACTTTTTGAAAGATGGGTACTTATGGAAGTGTCCAAAACAAAGAAATGGAATGCCGATGAGAGTGGTGAATGATAAGGACGCTCAAAATGAGCTTATGAAAAATTTTCATGAGAGTCTTTATGCTGGACACAGAGGTGTATGGGCCACTTTTACTAAAATGAAAGAAAGGTATTGGTGTATAGGTATGTATAAAGATGTATCTCAATTTGTGGAGTCCTGTGAAACCTGTCAAATGTATTCAAATTTATGTCACCATGATGGGTTGCACCCTACTTACCCATTGGCCATGCACTATAAGTGTGTTAGATCTGGTTACAATGTCATTGGGCTTATGGAAAATGAGATACATAGTGCTTGCACGAGAAGACTTAACCAACCAAGTTGAAGGTCGTGCTCTAAGAATGAAAAGCACAGAAGGGATATGTAAGTTCCTCTTGGATGATGTAATTAGTCGTTATGGCTGTGTTGGGAAAATAACAACAGACAGGTGTAAGTTGGATGCTCACAAAGCAAGGGAGTTTTTCTCTAGGTTGGGCATTAAACTTGCTCTCACTACTGCATATAATCCTGAGGGAAATGGTAAATCAGAGCGTGGGCATCCTCCTATCATTAAAGCTTTGGCTAAGGCCTGCAAAGGTAAAATGGGAGAGTGGCCTAGGTTATTGCTTTATGCTTTATGGGCTGATCGTACAACTCATAGCTCAGTTACTAGTTATATGCCTTTTGAGTTCATGTATGGTCAGAAACCTATAATTCCAATTGAGGATGTAATTCCCACATGGAATGTATTACCTTGGAAAGATGGAATGAGTAGGGAAGACCTTCTCGCTTTGTGCATACAGAAGTTAGAAAGAAGGCCCCAAGATATTGAGATTGCAATAGCATGATTGAAAGATGCAAAATTAAAAAATAAGGACAGATTTGATAAGAGGCATAGGCTTAGACCTAAAGCTATTGAGGAAGGTGATTGGGTGTTGGTGTATGACAGCAGTCTTGACAACCAACATTCAACAACACGAAAGCTTTCAAAGAGATGGTTTGGTCCTTATGTGGTTCAACATGTACATGGGAATGCAACTTATACCTTGCATGAATTAGATGGGACAAAAATCAAGATTCCCATCGCAGGGGAAAGGAATCAAGTTATTCAAAAGAAGAGGTGATACTGATCCCTTTGATTCCCTAGAAGGTCAGAATGAAGTCTATGATGAAAACGGTATGGATGTGGATGAAGAACAAGAGGATGATGCATTAGATTTTGTTGAAAGCAATGATGAAATCAACATGTATGTGGACTTAAAGGAAGACTGAACCTGCAAAAGATATTTGTGGCACATGCCGGAGGATGTGCAGGTTTAGAGGGGGTGGATGTCATGACATGGCATGTTCATAGTGTGAAATCAAAATATCTACCTCACTCTTAATGTTTATGATGTGTGGGACCAAATGCTATAATGTACATAGTGCACGATATATGTGAAAATGAATGCCACGGTTGCAGCCGTGTACATACCTTGCTGGGCGGGTGAGGCCCTACATGTGGTGCTATGAAATGCTTTTTCACATAAATATATGCCTAATTTGATTTAGGAATGTACAAATGTCAAGTGTTTCGAAGTGGCACGCTCGTTTTGCCTAGAAAGTTCAATGCGGGCAATCTCGGCCAAAAATAGTATAAAAGACGTATTTAAAGTGATTACCAAGTGTAAAAATGATTTTCAACATGAAATTTGAGCCCAGTGGGATGTTTCCACAAATTAGGGATTTTCCCCAGCTCGTTTGGGCTCTTTACATACAAAAAAGGGAATTTATGGGCAAAAAATGACTAAAAATGGCCTTAAAATGGTTGAAAATAGCCTAAAAATAGCTCAAAATGACACATCAACGACGGTGCCATCATTTCTCAAGTGGTGTGGGAAGGTTTAGAGCCAATAATGAGCTCATTTGGGCATATGAGCAAGGAGATACAGCCATTGCTTTACAGTGTGCTAGTGCAGTCCCGTGCTGCCTCCACTGCATGGTTGAGGCTGTGAGGCCTCCAATTAGGGTTTTCCCTCCTCAAATAACTACTTGGGATTCTCCAATGAAGTACTGAAGCTTCCATGAAATGGTCTCTACAAATAATCAAAGCGTATGTTTAGGGTTTTCAACAGGTCGAATGAGCACTGCATCTGTGCAATTGGGAGCGAGGCTACACCTAATCTTCACACACACAAGAGTTTTGAGTTAGTATTGATTCTTTTTCAAAGTGGAGCTTTCATGGCTGGAATTTTGTTCTTTTTTAGTGTGTTTTTAGCTTCAAATCATCTACGCCTTGCTTGATTTTGCTACGAATCTTCACAGTTAGAGGCCAGGCGCTTTCCTAGTCGCACTATGTACTTCTTGACACCATCTCACTACTGTTTCACGTCAAGAACAACATCAAGAGGTGGAGATTCAACAACATTCATCTCATTTATCCCTATACTGCTCTTTGGAGCATCAAAACTCACAACAGTTTTGTCCTTTTCACATTGTAAAATATAGCAATTTTTATTTAAATGGCCTTTCTTACCGCAATGATAGCATTCTACATCTCTCAAATCAAGACCTCGACTCTTGCTACAATTATGATGATCCTTATGATCCTAAAAAAAACCGCGAATGTGACTACGTCCACCTCTTTGCCTATGGCGATTATGGCCACTTTCCATATATGCATTTCCATGCCCACCACTGTTGAGAGATTGACATCTAATCTCTTTGATAAGCAATGCACTTGTAACATCACTGAACTTGTCATTAAATTGATAAATTTATTATTTGTTTGTGAAATATTTGATATTTTGATAAAGCATTGCAGTAATGATTTGAATTGTGGAATATGATCACTTGTTGGCTATTATGTGACGAGATCCGTGATTGGCATGTGCTAGACAATAAGGTGATAGCAATTATTCATAATTAAACTGCCACCATTGGTTTTTGTGGCAATCCTTAGTATTTCATCATTCACTTATAGGTTGATATGTAGACATCTATTTATTGTTGTATTGAGCTCTTTACGAGCCATGCCTAAATTATGCCCAAGTGCAAACTGATGTAACTCATTTTTGAGCATGAACTCTTCTATAAATTAAATACGTGCAAGAGGACATGCTCACTCTTGCACAGGGAAAGATTGCACCCAGTGTCTATGACCATTCTTCTCTCCTCTCCTCTCCTCTCCTCTCCTCTCTTATCTCTCGTCCTGCCAGTGTAGAACTCCTATTTAGGAGGTGCACTTGCATACACTCTCCTACATTCTCTCATTCTCTATCTCTCGCTTATTGTGTATTGCTTGATTATGCGCAAAGTTGGTGTATCACGTGTGCAACATTTTTAAAAAAATTAATGTTAGTACATAGATTCGGGATATTTTGTAGGTTTGCTATTTTTTCGCTTGTAGCAGTGGTATCAGAGCCAGGTGCTATTCTTGGTAGAAAAACAAACACCCGAAGTGAAAGATTACCTCTGAGTGACATAGGTCTTCGCAGTTGTATATCATAGATAAGTGCATTTGTATCGTATTATTTTGTTCTCTACAAAATTGTTGTTAATCCTTTCATAATGCTATATATCTCCTTCAAATTTTGAGATATGCTAATGCTAATTTCTAATGTATATGTGATGAGAAAAAAAGAACCATATGACAACAGAATAATGATATTTTACATAGTTAGTAAAAGCTTAAATATTGTTCTAGCATAGCAATTAATTTCTCATCGTATTGATGTAACTCATTTATATGGTAGTGCCGATGCATGCGCTTAAGGAAATCACTCAATTTAATCTTACCTATATAGATATATGTATGTCTATGTATGCATGTGTAGTGTAAGAAGCAACAATTTTAATATCCTAGTGTATATGTTACTGCTTGACTAAGGGAGACGAAGAAGTAGGTGGAAGAGAGGCTTAAAACACCGTGGTAGATCTGAACATCTTCATAGTTCTCTCCCTTGCCTTCATGGGAGCCTACAACATGAGGGGAGTATCAAAACACTACAAAAAAGTTCAGGTGCACAAGAGTATGTCAACGTTAGTGCAGACCCTATGGCACGTGACGTATGCCCACAATGCTAGCATGACGGTCTTTCTCCACCCCAATCTTCTCTATGATGGTGCCCTCAAACACCTCCGCACACATGGTGCCACCAATTCTATGCCATCCATTTTTTTATGTTTAGCCTAAGTTAGTTTTGGTTGCAATCATTGCAAGCCACTCAAACCCCCCCACCCCCACACACACACACACACACATTTTGACTTGTAGGCTATGGTGCACAAGTATTGCATGCAAAACCTTTTACCCCCCCACTCTCCCTTGGCTACCTCTCTCTCTCTCTCTCTCTCTCTCTCTCTCTCTCCCTCTCCCTCTCCGTCCGAAGCTACCAACTCTCTCTACAAAGTTAATTCACTCTCCCTTTTTTGTTCCGCCGTCAAAAGATTCTTTAACCACCACCACGATCAATTTTCATTTTTTACCCTTTTACCTACACATTCGTTTCAAAATCAAGTTCAGCCTTATCACTTCATTTTTTTTTTTCCCTTTCGTTAAGAAACACATAACTCTTGGGAAAACAAAAGGAACTCATCTCATTTGTTACTTCTCAGATACCTTGGCTTAAGGGAATTGCACACACCTTTTGATGGCAAAGCAATTGTACACACACACACACTCACATTATGATGACTTAAGAGTTCACATGCCTCGCTATGCTCAACATTCACCTTGAATCTTCACGGACTCCATCCCTCTTTATTGACATCAACAATAGCTACGCTCTTCATTAATTTCACCATGCTTATTGCCCATACATGAGAGATCCAATACGTCGCATCCATAAGCAATCCAATAATTGATATCCTACCCCTGAACCAATAATGCCCCATGCAATTTCAACGACTATACATCAACAACGTTGCGTCTATGATTCAATATAGGGAGCTCCACGGCACTTGGTGTCGGGCTTACGATATTTTTTACTCCATCAGATAATGCGGCATCCAAATCGTCAAATTTATTTGACAAGAATCTTCAACTCCGGATTGCAATTTGCAGCAAATCCACTTGATTACTAATTTCCCCCTCGTGATGGAGACGAACGGCCCCAATAACCCTTTCGACTGGACCACTAATTCACCTCTCCCGGCACCGACCTTGGAGCAACAAGTATTCTTGTTGTGCAACAATAATTAGACATTGCAAATCAACACCTTGCACCGAATGATCACAAAAGAGCACGCGGCGACGACAATGAAGATGAATGTATAATCAAAATTTTTGAAGGCCGCATTCGATGCTCAACAACCTCGCAAAAACCCCAAGATAAGTCAAAAATCCTTTTCCTTTTTCAAGTTTGATGGCCGCAAAATTGGCAAAATTGCGCTCTCGTGGCTAACTCAATTCAACGATTATTTTGCGAGCGAATCTTTCATTGAAAAAGATAAAATTAAATGTGCTACTAATCATCTCTCTGGTCAAGCTTTGCTTTGGTGGAGCATACTTCAAAAACAGTAGAACCACCATCAACTTGGGATAGCTTTCAATAGCGGGTCAAAGATTCCTTTCTACCCCCTCAATTTGGCTTTGATGCTTGTCGTGCTTGGGCCATATTCTCCTGGATACAAGAAGATACTATCTCCATTACATGGATCGCTTCGGGGAACGTCTTCTACTCCTCCGTATGGTAGAAGAAGTGCTTGCAAACTATCTCCAATGCAATTATGAAGATGGCCTTCCCAATGTTATACAATCAAAACTCCATTCCCTCAAGTGTCTATTTTGCACGATGATGGTAGTTCACACGATTTTATTCTGAAAAATTGGTTAGAAAATTGAACTTAACCACCACAACACTATCTGCATACAAAGTAAAATGTGCTTTTCAAGGAACTAGGTACAATGGCACATGTGAAATTAAATCTCTTGCAATTACTATTGGTGACTACACAAAACAACGTGATTTTTTAATTACACTAATGCAATCCACCGATATCATTTTGGGCATGCCTTTTCATCACCAACATAATGCACAAATTGACTATCTCGCACACACAATGAATTTCACTTTCAATGGCAAATCTATTTCACTTTCTGTTGATGCATCACTTGCTATGTTCCCCTTGATATTACACACACAAGCAAATCGTGCACTACAAAAGGATGACAAAGAATACATGATATATGTTACTGAAGTGGAGTACACACAACCGTCTGTCTCTCACACACATAATGATTTCCTCTCACAGTATAATGATTTCTTTGTGGATCACTACCCCCCTTCCCCCCACCCTCTAGGTGAATTAGATCATAAAATTGAAATTTTTCCAAGCTCACAACCTCCACACAGAGCACCATATATACATAGTCCCTTCCACCAGCAAGAAATCCAAAAAAAAATCACAAAACTCCTAGACAAGGGCCTCATCCATCCTAGTGCATCCCCTTTTGGTAGCCTAACAATGACCACCATATATGGGTCATCAAGAAATTCAATCCACATTGACTGCATGTCAAGATTTTTTTTTTTTGGGCCTGAAATGAAGCACGATATCACAAAATTTGTTTCAAAATGCTTGATATGTCAAAGAGTTAAACATCATCATGGTAAGTATTATGGTCTTTTAATGCCTCTCCCTATCCCTGTTGGCCCTTGGAAACAAATCTCCATGGATTTTATTACAGGACTTCCCACCACATCCTCACACAATGATATGATATGGACCATAGTTGACCGTTTTAGCAAACAAGCATATTTTGTACCTTGCAAAAAGACATTGTCCGCACCACACGTTGCAAACCTTTTCCTGAAAATTATCTTCCCCTATCATGGCTTTCCCAAGGTCATTCTCTCCAATCGAGATGTCCGCTTTTGCAATCACTTTTGGGTCGCCCTAGCCAAAATCTTAGGCTCTACAATGGATTTCACATCTGCATTTCACCCTGAAAGTAATGGTCAAACAAAAGCCACGACCAGCACCATTATGGATCTCCTTAGATCTTATACGACTAAAAATACTACAAACTAGGACCAACACCTCCCTATGCTTCAATTTTCTTACAATAATACCTCTCACTCCTCCACAAACCGTGGACCTTTTGAAATTATGTATGAAAAGAAACTCGATGTCACTGGGAAGGGGGAAATGGGAACAACACCCGACACACTCTACACCGCCTCTCTATAGCCCATGCAAATATCCGGCACCCCTAACCACACAGAAATTCACACACACGCACACTATCTGTCAAACTTCACACCACAGATTCACCTATGAGCAATCCCGGCTACACACACTCGACCAAGAATAGCTGATCACAACAAGTCCATCAACAAAATATCACCCGTATCCCACGTATTGATGTATACACTCACCAAATCCCTTAAACACACCCACATCGGGAGGCCTCACACACCTCGACCACACACAAACCCACACCCACTGTGCAACAGCAATCACTCTCTCTCTCTCTCTCTCTCTCTCTCTCTCTCTCTCTCTCTCTCTGCACACACACACACACACACACACACACACTCGTGTGGTCCGGAGCCAATGCTACCACGGACGAGGCGTACAAGACAAGACAAAGTAGCTAAGTGATTTAAGTCGAGCAGTTACCATAACCAAAGAAAAACCATGCACCACAACACATACGCGGATACAATGATGGCATTAACGGCAGTAAAAACTTATGCTTTCTGGTTATCGACCCCCGCGGCGCCTTGGCAGCCCATGGCGAGCCCCACCACTAATGGCCCTTGCACACAGTGGCTCTGCACCACCCTCCAACCTGTAGCCTCTCCACCTTGGAGGCTTCCCACCTGTAGCACCCTCCTCCTGTTAGTTGGCCGGCCTTCCTTGCTACGTTCCTGACCTCTGGAGCTCCTTCTTACCTTCAATGGCGCTCCTGGCAGCCCTCCTTCAAGCTTCCTGTAGCCCCGTTTCTTGCTCTTCAGCCGGGTCTTGGCTTAACTCACCCCAAGGTGACCCACCTTGCTTGCCTTGGCTTTTGCTATCCCGCCACCTCAGGCTTTTTCTGTGGTGCCACGGCAGCCCACCCTTCAGAGATGGCGCCTTCCCTTTTTACAATCACCCCCTTCCTCTTTTTCTGCATCCGGGTCCATTCCCTTGAGCTCCCTCCTCTCCAAGGACGACACCTCGTCTGCTTTTGGCATGAAGGCCACCAGGTGATGCAAATTTCTCCATGAACTGCAGCCTGCCACACCTCTAATATTGGCGTCACTTTGTTCTCTCTCTGCTCGTCTACTGCAGACGACCTCCACGTCCCCCAACAGGTGGCGCCTTCCCCATGCAAGTGCACTGGAGTAGACTAGCGTCTGCATCTCCCAACTTACAGTAGCGTTTTTTTTTCAGTCTAAGTCCCAGCTTCATCTTTACAATTCAAAAAAATCCCAGCTTGGTCCGGTTTCACACTCTCGCAAACCACCAATTTGGGAAGACTTTGCTGTGGCATCCCTTTATATCACCAACATGAAGATCTTCTCACCGGTGCTAATTGGAACTGAGCTTTTCCTCCACTTCCAATGTTGCCTTGCCATGCAAGCTCGAGTGCCTTGATATTTACCAATAACAGCGGCGGCACCAAACAGTGGTCACCTCGAACCCGATGCAATTGCGATAAATGACCACATTCAAGCTTTAATTTGAAGTGACCCTCCAGAAAACCCCAAGAGACAAGCCCAATAAAAGAGTCATAGAATAGATAAAAACCATACGTTGTCGTGCAGCTCCGTTGCCATGAAGAGAAAAAGAGCAGAGAATTGCAAGCTAAGCTTCTTTGAAGCATACACATTAAGTGAGCATTGATCAAGGCTTGATAAGAGGCCAAGCTTAATGATTAATGTATGCCAGATGCGGCTTAAAAGGGCCAACAGATGCCTCAATGATATCAGAAATGAGTATGCTTGCAGTGACCATAGATGATAGATTATGATCTAGAACTGTAGTGCTTGAAGTGCTCTACAGGCCTGTCTTTACGGCTCGTCGATTGGAGCCACGATGAAGAAGTTATGGCATTTTGAAGTTTAAGTCGATTGCAGATCCGTACTGGATTGGGCAACTGCAGCTGAGGTGACAGAAATGAAATGAATGCACGGGCTTGAAATGCTCACTTTGTGGAGCACGTCGGTCTTTTCAGATCAGCAAACGGAGTTCCGGTTGCCAAGATATTAGCCGTTAAAGATTCACCGGGGGCCGGCTCCGTACCAGTTCGGTCTGCTCGATCGGAGTGCCAACTAGGATTATTATAGCCTCAACAGGGTTTGTATGCATTTTATGCAGTTTGACAAGTCTAATGGGATTTACGGCTTGACAAACAGAGTCCACTGTCAATTGTCGCGACAATGCTGAGCTGGGTGATTTTGGGATTATTCGAGATGCTATTACGGACAATAAAATTCATGATGACATTGTCAGTCGAGGGCGGCGGAAGAAAGATGTGGTGCTTGGTGATGCTTTAATCGATATGTACGCCAAAATTGATGCCTACTGCATTGCCTTAGCCAGCATGTACGCCAAAGCCGCCCAATAAAGGAAGCATGGCGATGCCTTGCCCAATATGTAGGCCAAATGTCGTACCCAATGAAGCCCTTTGAGAGCCGCTCGAAGTGCCATGCTTGGCAGTGCCTTGGCCAAAATGTATATCAAATGTGGTACCTGAAGACCGCGAATGGAGAAGATTAGCGATGCTTTAGTAGGCATGTATGACCAAATGTGGTGCCCTTACAAAGGCAAGGCTGCCTACTATAGCCCACAAATGGCCGCCCAATTAGTAAATTAAAAGGGCGCCACTTATTTTAGGGGGAGAGTGAACCAAGGAGAAAAGAAAAAAGAAAAGCGGGCGTGCAGGTAGCGAGCTGACGCGGCAGAAGAGCGGGACTGGCAGTCGCGGCTTCGGGCCTCAGAAGATGGCGAGCAAGAGCAAACATCGCGCAGCTGTGTAGGGCGCTCCATTTGATTTTGATCTCGGCAGAAACTGTGCTGGTCGGACCTTTGCCTGCCACGTCATTCAGTTGCTACGGCCACGCCACGTCAGTCATCACGGTACCGTGACTGCGTGGTGGGGCAATTGTTTTTAGAGACTTCTTTTAGGGGCTATTTGAGGGTGGCTTCAACAAGTGAAGAAGAAGGAAAAAACAGACGAGGGGAGTAGGGGATTGCAAGCAAGGGAGAGAGGATGGAGGAAGAAGTTAGCTAAGGAAGGGCTTCTCCCGCTCTTTCTCGCTCTCATGTTGGAGATGCAAAGCGAGGGCTCTTTCCCGCTCTCTCTCTCTCGGATATCTAGGAAGCAAGCAAGGGCGAGCTTGGTCGAAGCAAGGAAAAACTAAGGCAAGGCAATGAAGGGCCAGCAAGAAAACGAGAGAGGAGTAAGGAGGAACCAAAAGGAGCTCTCTCTCGATCTCCGACTCAGGCAAGGAGGTAAGGGCCAAGAAGGGCGAGCCCTCTCTCTTAATCTCTAATCTAAGCAAGGCAAGGAGAAACGAGGAGGATAAGCAAGGGAGATCTCTCTCTCTCTCTCTCAATCTCCAAACCAAGCAAAGGAGACTCTCTCTCTCTCTCTCTCTCTCTCTCTCTCTCTCTCTCTCTCTCTCTCTCTCTCTCTCTCTCTCTATGTGAACCTCAAGGAGGATAATTGAAAGCACTCGAAGGGTTTACAGGACGAGAAAGAAAGCAAGAAGGGTATCAAGAAGGGGATTTTTCCGGATACTTACGTACTAATCAGCTTATAAAGACTCTAATGGCAAGCATAAGTGGAAATTTTACAGTCTTGATCTAATTTGAGAGCATTAAACTCTCCTAATTCCATCAGTGCCGTTAACGGCGACCATTTGTAATCGAAATCCAGATCGACTAATCATTAGCAGTTTAAACCATTTTGGTTGTGAAGTTTTAAGTATTAAAGTGTTGAAAGAATCTTTTGCCTTGTCATCGTGCGTCTTGTCTCTCTTATTTCCCACAGCAAGCAGCCCGGTGCTGACCCGGCTTACCTCGCGAACCCATATACCCCGACATCTTTGGTGAACCTGACGCGAAACGAGCCGGGATGGGAGGTAAAGATGGAGATGCCAGAACAATTAAAGCAGTTTATTGAAGATTTTAGTGCCAATGGATTTTATAAAAATCCGGCAATTAAAGATTTACCAAAAATGATGGAATTGGTTCAGGGGTATCTACAGGAAACAAAAGCCATGCAGATAAAAAAGCAGATTGATGATGCTGTAGAGCTAGCACTTGATGTTGTTCGGGAGCAGTATTATAATTTTCAAGGATATGATCCAGAAGGTTTTATTGCATGTTACGAAGCTGAGATGAAGAACCGAAATGTTCCAGAAGATCGGATGATTGTAGCTTTTGAGAAACTCGGATTTTAAAAAGCAGGTTCAAGAGCTGGTAGAAGAATATCCCACACGGTGGGAGTATTTTGCAGAGGATTTATTTACAAAAGCTCAAGGATTCTAGATCGAGAAATAAAGGAGATTACTAAACGAAATAAAGTTGTCTTCAGTAAAGGTGAAGGGGATCAGATACAGATCCTCAACTATGATGAATTATGGGAGCAGAAGGTAAACAATGAATTTAATGCTGGAACAAATTTATATGAATTTGTTTCAAAGATTGCTTGCATGGACGCTACCTCTAATAATGGTTCTAGTGAAGACATAGACAGTGCACCAAGCGGTTCGCAAGCTGTTGATCTTGACATGGGTTATTCTGAAAGAGTTTATCAAGAAGATGAGCCTCTACATGATATTTCTAAAACTATCAGCATTATAAGCAAGCAGGACAACATGTTTGCTACAGATGATTGCATAAACAAAGCTATTATATACACAGTAGTAGCTGATGAAGTGACTAAAATTGTGGACCTAGCATAGGATGAGCCTAAGGATGTCAATGAACCTATGATTGTTACTAACAATATGCTTGCAGATGTTGCTATCACAGAAGAGGATGCTATAATCGGTGAATTTTTGTCTAGATCTGAAGGAGATGTTTATGGCAGTATAGAGGAGCTTTCTGATGCGTATACCTCTTCAGAGGGGGTGCCAGATGAGCCTTTATAGCTCTATAATGTATTGCTAAGTAACATGGATGCAGCTGAGGAAGCAGAGGATGATATCGAGGAGTATGAAGATTGCTTGGATCATATTGATTGTGAACAGGTTATCGACAGGGATTTTACATCTATGCTTGTAGATGGACTGCATGAGGAGATAACTCCTACAGTTTTTATTAATGTTGAGACTTCCAAGGGTGATTTTCCCGAGGATGTTATGGATGAAGATCTACATGATAAAGTTGTTTTTCATGATCAAGCTGTAATCCCAACAAGTGAAAATTCGTCTGATGATACACGTCGAGAGACTCCCAAAGTTTTTCTTGATGGCTATGAAGCTAGAGGGGGTGATGATGCTAAATCATCCTTGATACGGCATAAAATGCACAGGGTTTTTTATTTGCTTGGACAATGTGCCAGATGTGGCTAGATTTGGATGCTATGCCTATTGATGCTTATGTCAGTGATGTCTTGGCTGCCAGTAAAAGGGAGTCAGATTTCTTTGATGCTTTCTGGTAACGAGCTTAAGTTGCCAAAAGTTTATGAGATGTGGGTGTTGCACTATGGTGAAGCTCTAGTATATTGCGGAGCCAATCAATGCTATGTGATCTTGATGTTGTTTGATCCACGAGATTCTAAGGATATCCATAAGCAGATTCAATATGGATGCATACTGATCAGTATGCATAGTAATTGCGTGCTATATGAAGCAGGGATAGCATATTTGCACCAGAAATGCTTGATATTGAATGATACAGGAGATGTATGCTCATGTGGATGTTATGATGCCCCAATGTGTGGGAAATTTCTTGTTATTCCATTTGATCCTGGGGGTTACTAAAGTGCAAGTTGCACATGCAGAGGATACCAGCTGCCTAATCTAGTAGGCTGCATGATGCAAGGTTTTGTTTTCTAGATTATGTTAAGTCATAAGAGTGTTTGGTTATGCGTTCAATAAGATTACATGGTTGGCTTCCAACTGATTTCTTTGGATAATTGATAAAGTATCTTCACATCTTTTGAATTGGTTCTAGTACCAGAACTTGAAGTAAAGGACTTGACGGCCATTCCGTGTGCACACAGAGTAAGGCATACTTGAGCTTGACAGGGTTCCTTAAAGAAAGCTTAATGTTCAAGCCGTGTGCATCATTAACGGGAGCACTTGAGTCTGGTGGGGTTCACTAAACAAGTTATCCATGATTGAATGCTTTGAAGATACGCCAGATACAGTTCCGAGATTTTTGATGGGCAGCTACCTAATGATTAAGCTAAAACATTAATGATAGGGTATAAGCCTTATTTCATTTTTCATATGTTTACCAGTTATGTGAGTCTGATGATGGGTAAGGAGCTTAAGGTACCTATAGCAGATGCATATTGAAGTGTTGTTGGCACAGATCAGAGGTTGTGCAGGTTCAGAGGGAATGGATTTCGTGCAGCTCCGCTGCCATGAAGAGAAAAAGAGAAGAGAAATGCAAGCTAAGCTTCTTTGAAGCCTACACATTAAGTGAGCAGTGATCAGGGCTTGATAACAGGCCAAGCTTAATGATTAATGTATGCCAGATGCGGCTTAAAAGGGCCAACAGATGCCTCAATGATGCCAGAAATGAGTATACTTGTAGTGACCACAGATGAGAGATTATGATCTAGAACTGTAGTTCTTGAAGTGCTCTATCGGCCTATCTTTACGGCTCGTCGATTGGAGCCACGGTGAAGAAGTTATGGCACTTTGAAGTTTAAGTCGATTGCAGATCCGTACCAAATTGGGCAACTACAGCTGAGGTGACAAAAATGAAATGAATGCACCGGCTTGAAATGCTCACTTTGTGGAGCGTGTCGGTCTTCTCAGATCAGCGATCGGAGTTCCGATTGCCAAGATATTAGCCGTTAAAAGTTTCACCGGGGGTCAGCTAGTACCAGTTGGGTCCGCTCGATTGGAGTGCCAAATAGGATTTTTATAGCCTCAACAGGGTTTGTATGTATTTTATGCAGTTTGAGAAGTCTAATGGGATTTACGGCTTGAGAGACAGAGTCCACTATCAATTGTCGTGACACTGCTGAGCTGGGTGATTTCGGGATTATTCGAGATGCTATTACGGACAATAAAATTCATGATGACCTTGTCAGTCGAGGGCGGCTGAAGAAAGATGTGGTGCTTGGTGATACTTTAATAGATACGTACGCCAAAATTCACGCCTACTGCATTGCCTTGGCCAGCATGTACGCCAATGCCGCCCAATGAAGGAAGCATGGTGATGCCTTGCCCAATATGTAGGCCAAATGTGGTACCCAATGAAGCCCTTTGAGAGCCGCTCCAAGTGTCGTGCTTGGAGGTGCCTTGGCCGAAATGTATACCAAATGTGGTACCTGAAGACCACCAATGGAGAAGATTAGTGATGCTTTAGTAGGCATGTATGCCCAAATGTGGTGCCCTTACAAAGGCAAGGCTGCCTACTATAGCCCACAAATGGCCGCCCACTTAGTAAATTAAAAGGAGGCCACTTATTTTAGGGGGAGTGTGAACCAAGGAGAAAAGAAAAAAGAGAAGCGGGCGTGCAGGTAGTGAAGTGACGCGGCAGAAGAGCGGGACTGGCAGTGGCGGCTTCGGGCCTCAGAAGATGGCGAGCAAGAGCAAACATCGCTCAGCTGTGTAGGGCACTCCATTTGATTTTGATCTCGGCAAAAACTGTGCTGGTCGGACCTTTGCCTGCCACGTCATTCAATCTCCACTCCCATGCCACGTCAGTCACGGCACTGTGACTGCGTGGTGGGGCAATTGTTTTTAGAGACTTCTTTTAGGGGCTATTTGAGGGTGGCTTCAACAAGTGAAGAAGAAGGAAAAAGCAGACGAGGGGAGGAGGGGATTGCAAGCAAGGGAGAGAGGATGGAGGAAGAAGTTAGCTAAGGAAGGGCTTCTCCCGCTCTCTCTCGCTCTCGTGTTGGAGAAGCAAAGCGAGGGCTCTTTCCTGCTCTCTCTCTCGGATATCTAGGAAGCAAGCAAGGGCGAGCTTGGTCGAAGCAAGCAAAAACGAAGGCAAGGCAATGAAGGGCCAGCAAGAAAACGAGAGAGGAGTAAGGAGGAACCAGAAGGAGCTCTCTATCGATCTCCGGCTCAGGCAAGGAGGTAAGGGCCAAGAAGGGCGAACCCTCTCTCTTAATCTCTAATCTAAGCAAGGCAAGGAGAAACGAGGAGGATAAGCAAGGGAGATCTCTCTCTCTCTCTCAATCTCCAAACCAAGCAAAGGAGAGACTCTCTCTCTCTCTCTCTCTCTCTCTCTCTCTCTCTCTCTCTCTCTCTCTCTCTCTCTCGACCTCAAGGAGGATAATTGAAAGCACTTGAAGGGTTTACGGGACGAGAAAGAAAGAAACAAGGGTATCAAGCAGAGGATTTTGCCGGATACTTACGTACGAATCAGCTTATAAAGACTCTAATGGCGAGCATAAGTGGAAATTTTACAATCTTGATCTAATTTGAGAGCATTAAACTCTCCTAACTCCATCAGTGCGGTTAATAGGGACCATTTGTAATCGAAATCCACTTCGACTAATCATTAGTAGCTTAAACCATTTCTGTTGTGAAGTTTTAAGTATTAAAGTGTTGACAGAATCTTTTGCCTTGTCGTCGTGCGTCTTGTCTCTCTTACTTCCCACAGCAAGCAGCCCGGTGCATACCCGGCTCACCTCGCGAACCCATATACCCCGACAACGTCATGTAGCTGTAAATATCTCGACCATGAGAGACCAAAAATCACCGCTTGACCTGTTGATTGCCACATCTGGCATACACATCCTGGCAATAGAGTCTCCTGCAGACACCTCAATACAGATCCCATATCATAAACTTGATAGTACCTGCATCCAACACCCCTTGCCTCGTTCCCAAACTTGTGATATCTACACTTACTCCTGTCACCTGTAATAGCAAAAAATCCTCGCAGCTTCTACGAGCAATTGCTCCATCCCTATGCACATGTCTCCTAACTGCATCAAGCACCTATTCAATGCCCCCATCATTTGCCTGCAAACTTCCATGCTTGGGCTTCTCTCACTTCCATAGGCCAACCATCTTCAGATGTACCATCATTGCCCAACCCCTCGTTGAGCATTCATGCTCAACCATAGTATTTTTTAGATAATAGAAAATTGCATAAGAAGCGAGAACATGATAGCTTACTAGCAAACCATTCCCGCTTTGCACCTATAAATCTATAATCCAACCATGAATTTAGCTCTTGACTGCATAGCCCTTCAAGAAACTGCATGCATGAGCCATCTCCATGCCCAACACAAACCTGCACATCCCGGAAAGCTTTTGCATCACATGTCTCCCCGCCAACAGCTAGAGAACTCGCCATATCATGATTGTCATCAAACAAGATAACCTGTAGCAATTGACATACTTGCAAAACAATCTTCAGCAGCATGGAACCAACCTGTGGCAACTGATCATCGAAAGCAGACACTGGCATATCTTCACCTGTAGACTCTTCAAACACCACTGGAAAAGGCGGCAAGCCTTGCATACCTTGTATTCTCGCCATAGCTTTAGCCACCAAAACCTGCGACTCTTCATCTACATCGACCACTGGATCATTGAACCCCCAATCTGCTTCATTGAGGCACTCTTCTTCAGTCTCAACATGGCCTTACCATCACAAGTCAAGAGAAAGGGTTGCCCAACCCCCTAGCCGCACAAAATGTCTCTAAACCTGCAATCTGTTGCTCTGTGACCACCTTATCAACATGCATAACATCATATGTCTCATACCTTGAGAAAGTAGACTCTGTTTCCCATGTGTTGTCCATATCCAAGGCATTGGTATAGCTCAAATTCACCTCGGCTTTCTCCACAAAACTCACCGGCTTTGGCACTTCAACTATCGTCTCCACTGCTTGCTTTTTGGAAGGCACTTGTTCAAGCACATCAGGTGGTACTCGGTAGACTCCTCTCTGCAGCTGTTGAGGCCTCATAGGCCCACACGGTATTGTCTCTACTCTGTCATCAAGCCTATCCGCTGCTATTACATGTGCATCAACAAAGGGTCGGATAACTACCTGAAGATCTTCCCTAGCAATTGGCCTTGGCACCAATGGACTCGCCAGAACCTGCTTTGCCTGTTGCTTCTTTAAAACCTTCTTCGTCCTACTCTACGCATAGGCTACTGGCTCTTCGTACGTGCATGGTCCATCTATCTTGATTTTATCCCGCACTTTTACATGCAAGCAGTCCACAAAATTAGTCATCTTCAAAAACTTGCATTCTCTACAGGAGTTACCTTAACCAACTTGCTCCATATGGCCTCGAACTCCCACACGAATGCTCGAAAATCACCTTCAAGGCTTTGCTTTAGGTTGTCCATCATCTGCTTCACTTCACTCCACTACATGTTGGCCACATATCGGCTTCGGAATGCCGCTTCCAATGTGCTCCAATCCAGCTTTTCTTCAACCCCTGCAAGCCCTCATACCATACATTTGCTTTTCCACTAACCAGGAGCGGGAAGGCTTGGGCCACTCCCTCTTCTCTTGACAAGCCGTTGTCCAACAAAAAAAGACCGTAGTCTTGTAGCCAAACCTCAACATCTTCAGCACCTGTAAAAGTTAGAAGACCCGAACATCCCATTCTTATTAGATCGTGTTCTTCTAACCGCGACATCGTCTTTGACTTCACCAAGGACCAATCAATAGCTCCTCAGTGGGAGCACCACTGATGGGAAGGGGGAAATGCGAACAACACCCGGCACACTCTACACCGCCTCTCTATAGCCCAGGGAAATATCCGGCTGCCCTAACCACACAGAAATTCACACACATGCACACTATCTGTAAAACTTCACACCACAGATTCACCTACGAGCAATCCCGGCTACACACACTTGACCAAAATTAGCTCATCACAACAAGTCCATCAACAAAATATCACCGGTATCCCAGATATTGATGCATACACTCACCAAATCCCGTAAACACACCCACATCGAGAGGCCTCACAAACCTCAACCGCACACAAACCCACACCCACTGTGCAATAGCAATCACTCTCTCCCTCTCTCTCTCTCTCTCTCTCTCTCTCTCTCTCTCTCTCTCTCTCTCTCTCTCTCTCTCTCTCTCTCTCTCTCTGCGCGTGCACACACACACACACACACACACACACACACACACACACACACACACACACACACACACACACACACACACACACCCGTGAGGTCCGAGCCAACGCTACCAACAGACGAGGCGTACAAAACGAGACGAAGTAGAAAAGTGATCTAAGTCAAGCAATTATCATAACCAAAGAAAAACCATGCACCACAACACATACGCGGATACAATGATGGCATTAACGGAAATAAAAATTTATGCTTTCTGGTTATCGACCACCCATGGCCCCTGGCAGCCCACGGCGAGCCCCACCACTAACGGCCCTTGCACACAGTGGTTCTGCACCACCCTCCAACCTAAAGCCTCTCCACCTTGGAGGCTTCCCACTTGTAACGCCCTCCTCCTTTCAGTTGGCCGGCCTTTCTTGTGGCATTCCTAACCTCTTGATCTCCTTCTTATCTTGAATGGCGCTCCTGGCAGCCCTTCTTCAAGCTTCCTGTAGCCCCGTTTCTTGCTCTTCAGCCCCGTCTTGGCCCAACTCACCCCAAGGTGACCCACCTTGCTTGCCTTTGTCTTTTGCCATCCCTCCACCTCAGGCTTTTTCTATGGTTCCACGGCAGCCCACCCTTCACAGATAGCGCCTTCCCCTTTTACAATCACCCCCCTCCTCTTTTCCTACATCCGGGTCCATTCCCTTGATCTCCCTCCTTTCCAATGACGCCACCGCGTTAACTCAGCTTTTCCTCCACTTCCAATGTTGCCTTGCCATGCAAACTCAGGTGCCTTGATATTTACCAATAACGGCGGCCGCACCAAACAATGGTCACCTCGAACCCGATGCAATTGCGATAAATGACCACATTAATGCTTTAATTTAAGTGACCCTCCAAAAAATCCCCGAGAGACAAGCCCAATAACAAAGTCATGGAATAGACGAAAACCATACGTCTTGTAGCTGTAAACATCTCGACCATGAGAGACCAAAAATCACCACTTGACCTATCAATTGCCACATCTGGCATACACATCCTGGCAATAGAGTCTCCTGCAGACACCTCAATCCAGATCCCATATCATAAACTTGATAGTACTTGCATCCAGCACCCTCACAACTTCTGCCAATAAGTGCTCCATCCCTGTGCACCTGTCTCCTAACTGCATCAAGCACCTGTTCAATGCCCCCGTCATTTGCCTGTAAACTGCCATGCTTGGGCTTCTTGCACTTCCACAGGCCGACCATCTTCAGCTTTACCATCGCTGTCTCCACCACTATTAGCATTGATGTCCTTGCGGCTGACACTTTAGCAAGAGACCACACATACATTTTACAAGAATTCATAGCTTGAATTAAACAAGAACAACAAAGATACACTACACAAGCCAACAAGAAACTAAGACCTGCACCTTTTAAAGAAAACGACCTTGTTTGGCTTAGAATAGAAAAACGACGCTTGGAAAGCGTAGAAAACATCCCAAGGTAAATTTGGCCCCTAGATTTTATGGCCCGTTCAAAATCCATCAAAAGATAAATGACAATGTCTTCCACTTGGGCATTCCCTCACATTGGAAAATACACCAACTCCTTCCATGTTAGTTTGTTGAGACCACATAAGGGACCTATTCCCGATACTCCTTCAACAGATAACCTCCCCTTAATTGAGGACGACAAAGAAATTTTGACTCCCAAAATAATTTTAGATCGTGACATGACCACTACCCCCATAGGAACCTAGTACAGAAGATATTTGGTAAAATACAAAAATCACTCTTTGGAAGAGTGTCAATGGATTTCAAATTAATCGCTACATCCATACTACCATCACTTGATTCTTGCATACCACACACCTAGAGACATAGATTTGCCGATTTAGGCAGTGTCTCTCTTCTTGTGTAGATTTGTCGATGTAGGCAACAAGAACTTTAAAGTGCACATCCGTTGCTTTAGGTAGCACTAGTGTAGATTTGTCGATTTAGGCAACACAAGTTCAAAATGTAGATTCTCTGGTTTAGACAACATTGGTGCAGATGCGCCAATTTAGATAGCAAGTCAATTGGTGTAGATCCACTGGTTTAGACAAGATCAATTACTAGACCACTCTATTAGTGGTTGGCCACCATTGTCGCTAGTTTGGTTTTGATAACAATTGAGGACAATTGTCTTTCAGCCCCGGGGTATGTAATGAAATTGATATATTGATGATTTATATCTGATATTTTGATGAAGCATTGCAATGATGATTTGAATTGTGGAATATGATCACTTGTCGAGTGTGGTGTGAGGAGGTCAGTGAGACTGGCACGTGCTTGACAATAAGGCAATAGCAGTCACTCGAAATAAAACTACCACCATTGGATTTTGTGGCAATCCTTAGTATTTTATGGTTCATTTATAAGTTAATAAGTAGACATCTATTTATTTGCTATATTGAGCACTTTATCTAAGACATGACTATTTTATGCCCAAGTGCAAATTGATGTAACTCATTTTTTAGCATGAACTCTTCTATAAATTAAATACGTGCAAGAGAGACATGCTCACTCTTGCACGGTGGGAGATTGAACCCAGTGCCTATGACCATTCTTCTCTCCTCTCCTCTCTTATCTCATGTCATGCCAGTGTAGCACTCAACTTTAGGAGGTGCACTTGCACGCGCTCTCCTACACTCTCTCATTCTCTGTCTCTCACTTATTGTGCATCGCTTAATTATGTGCAAAGTTGGTGTATCAAGTATGCAACATTTTTTATTTATTCATGTTATTTCGTAGATTTGGAATATTTTGCAGGTTTGTTATCCTTCCACCTGTAGCAGAACTTCAATTTATTGCATGGTACGGAGTTACTAATTGCAGTATTGAATTTATCCCAAGAAAAATGCAAAGAGAATAACAAGAAAATGGCCTTCCTTTAATCATCAAACCCAACCCTTTTGATGTCCGTTGAGAAAATGTGAAATAACACTACTACCTTCTTTGAAATTCACTTTGTTAGAAGGACTCTTTCCATTCTAAGCCTTGCATAGAGAGTTCTAAATCTCTCCTGCTATAGTCTTGTCCATAATCGTTAAGAATATTGTTTGTCCAAGAAGTAATCTAATTGTGTCCATAGCACGGGCATCTTGCTCTTCCCACTAATCATTGGTGTAAGCATTCTCTCTATGCTCTTTCAATGGCACTGCTAGGCCCTTGTTGACCAAGACATCAAGCATACAATGCTTCCAAATCGTAAAATTTGTGCCATCAAACTTCTTTATGTAATAGAATTTCCTTTTGGAAGCACTACTAGAATCCATAATTCAAGAGAAAATCACCAAAGATTTATGGCAAAAAATTCTGGGAGAATATCGGCAGAGTGTCACCTATAAGAGGAGCAGAAACTTAAGGCAAAGTGTAGCAGAATCACTATCTATAAGTACTCAAATGTGGAAAAAACACATGTGGGGCGGTAAAAATCCGGCAAAATCTCCTCTATATGGGAAGCAAAATCTCAAAACCCTACAACACAAAATCAATCCATAAAATGACCAAAGTAACCACTTGAAATAAAACTAACGTAACAAATTGTCATGTGACCACCAACATGGCATCAAGCAAAAAATGTTCGTCGAGATACATGGCCTATGGCAAGGATACCAAAAGAGGGATACTTTAGCTACCTGTGTCACCAAAAGTGTCTCAACATTTGAGAACACCCAAGCTCAAAGGAAACCTCACACAAATGACCCTCCAAAGGCTAAGCAAACTCAAGACTAGCCACAGTCCCAGAAAGGGATCTTTGGGTCCAAATCTCATAAACAGTTGGGAAAACTGCCAAAATAGCCAAAAAAAAAAAGGCTCCACACAAAGAGCAGTAACCGCAAATCAACGTAATTGAGAGTTTGCACACAAACAAGCACCAAAAAACTATTGTATGTAGTAGAAAAATATTTGCGAGGATGTGCTCTCAAAAGAGATCAATGGCACTGTGTGTACCCAAAAAGGTATGCAATGTCAACGCATAACCATCTACAGAGAAACTGCTGCTAAAATCACTTCCAAAATTTCTTGAAAGGTGTGTTATTTGTAAGTATCTAGAATCCTCTAAGACTGTAAAACTCCATCTGTAGTGTCAATGCAAAATGCTAAGACTCGACCAAAAAACGATTTGACAGTCGAATCTCCACCGCTAACACCACTTGTAATGTCGATGCCAAATTTATGCCTCTGAGCAGTGTGCTTCATGTCTCTCAAGAGACCACAAGCACAAAAGTAGAATCTCTCTATGTCCTAGTAATCAAGCAAAGTCTCGCTCGCTCTAGGAATCATAGACTCATGCGAAATCTACATGTGTATGCATTTGTAAACCACAAAAGACATGCATCAGATCATGTATGTGTCTGAGAGTGATGTTGTTACCATGTACATGTGGTAGTGTGAACACACTTAGAACCGTCGGGGCATTTTTTCCCTCTCTAGGAGGTTTTCTCCCCCGTGCATTGTTTATACGCCCATCATTCTAGGGCTATGTATCTTTCCATATCACGCTAATTAATATACTCTCTGTTTTGTGATTTGAGCTTCCTTCATCTTCTCCAAGCTGTGTGTGTTTTCTTACAACCCTAATTTGAACAATATCAGAGCAGGTTACGTCCTCCCGGGCTTAGTCACGAGTAGCTCCAGCATCACCTTTAGGGAGCGTTCCTAGGCTGATAAAAATTTTGGGTAGCTTGAAAAGCTTTGTCCGCATAGATTTTTGATTTGGGCTTATTTTGCCCTCCATTTCCACTACAAACAGTTCTGCAGAGGCTATTTTGTCATTTTGTACAAAAAAAAAATCAGTGCCATTTTTTGCATAAAAGGTCCCTTGCAGTATTCTATGGTTTGTGCTATATAGAACAAGTTGTTCCCGCTTTGTTTCTCCTCTTTTTAGGCAATTTTCGCATCATGTGCAGGCATTCATCATGGCCGACAACAACACAAATGTGTTCAAGATGTTTGTTGTTGAGGACAGATTGGATGGGGACAATCACCCTATGTGGGCTTACATGATGCAACATGTCTAGAATATTGTGCAGTCATTGATGTATGTCCTGGTTCTGAGGATGTAGGCCATGTTGATGATGCTGCAAGGATTGTTGCAGTTAGAGTTGTTTTGCCTACGGCAAAACAAGCTCATTGGGATGTAAAAGATGCACACACTCATGCATTGATTGCGTTGTTGTGAAGTGCACTATTACTCCTCACATTCACTCAATAAAATCTACAAAACAGGCTTGGGATATTCTTGCTGGTCTTTATGCAAGTTGCAATGAGAAAAAAATTGCATTGTTTCATAAAGTGTTGGAGTCGAAGATTATGTATGAGAAAGATGATATGGAAACTTTTCTTGCTCATGTCAAGGATATCAATGAGCAACTTATTTCTGCAGGTGAAGTCATTTCCAACATTTCTCTTGTGCAGATTGTTCTTGATGCCTTTCTAGATTCTTACTAGACTTTTGTTAGTACTTGGAGACGTATGACCCAAGGAAATCCTAAAGTTGTCAAGTTTGATGCATTATGCACATTGCTATTGCAAGAGTTTCTTTCTAGAAAAAACAAGACTAGACATCATGCAGTTGAACACTCCTTTATTGTTGCTCAAAGAAAAGGTGGTAACAGTAATGCAACCACTTCTCATGGTTCTTCTGTGAGTGGAAAATCACATGTTCGTAATGCTTCTGTTGGCAAAAACTCTTTCCAAAATTTTGGGGATAAGGGCAAATAGAAGATGTGTTGCTATTGTTGTGAAGCTAAAGATCACTTGATCAAGCAGTGTCGTAAGTTAAAGACCAAAGAGGCTAAGAAGAAAGAGGGTGGTTCCACTGAAAATGCTAGTTCCAATACAAATGTAGCTATTGGTGAGTCTTTTGTGAAAGGAGACTATGATGTTGATGTTGATGCAGAATGGGCTTTTAGTGCAGAGTGTACCTACAATCTTGTTGTCCATGATCCATGCATGTCAGTGGCTGCAAATTCACATGTGTGGTATTTTGAGAGTGGTGCTACAAAGCATATTACCTCACATTGTAATTTGTTCACCTCTCTTGAGTCTATCCCTCATGGGAATTCAGTCACTTGTGCCAGCAATTCCTCTTATCTAGTTCAGGGAGTTGAAAAGACTGGGCTTACTATTGCAAATGGGATTTCTTACACACTTGTTGATGGACTTTATGTACCTGGGATCAAGAAGAATCTTTTGTCTATATCTGCACTTGCTAGACTTGGTCGATAGATGTACAATACATGGTCTTAGTTTTGGCCATGAAATTATTGCATCTGGAATTTTAAGTTGTGGGCTATATAATCTCACTTTGTATGACAAGTGTGGGAAAAATTTTGCAAATGCAGTTGTGGATTCAAAGGCTATGTCAGATGCAAAACTTTGGCTTGCACGTTTTGATCATCTGAATTTAGCAAGTTTGTTGCGTTTGCAAAAATATGATATGGTTTCTTCTTTACCGCCTCTTGAAGCACCTGTCAAACATGTTTGTGAAGGCTATATTTTGGGTCAGATGCAGCGTTGAAAGTTTCCAAAGGATGGTTCTTGTAGGGTCACATGCAGGTTCCAACGTGTGCATAGTGATGTTTTTGGGCCCATGCAAACTCCGTCCTTGGGCAATTACCTTTACTTTGTGACTTTCATTGATGATTACTCTAGGCATGCGCGGGTATTTCTGCTTAAAGAAAAGTCCGAAGTATTTATATGATTCAAACAATATCTAGCTATGGTTGAAAATGTCTAGAAATGTACTATGGGCACCCTACGTTTTGATCAAGGGGGAGAGTATATGTCTCATGAATTTAATGCATTTTTGGCAAGTCGTGGGATAAAACACCAATGTACAGTGCGTTATACGCCTCGACAAAATGGTGTGCTGCTGAGATGAAAAACAGGTCACTTATGGAAATGGCACGATGTCTGGTCAAAAGTCAAGCTTTGCCGCATTCTTTTTGGCTTGAGGCCATGATGTGTAACACTTATGTACTAAAAAGGTGTGCTACAAAAGCTTTGCAGTCTATTACTCCATATGAAAACATGGCATGATAGAAAACCTTCTATTGAGCACATGTGTGTCTTTGGTTGTTTGGCATATGTTTTGGTGCCACAAACATAGCACAAAAAATTGGATGATAAGGCTTTCAAATGTATTTTTGTTGGTTATAGTGCTGAAAGTAAAGGTTATAGGTTGTATCATCCACAAACAAAGCCGTCGTATTCTAGTTTCACAGGATGTTTTGTTTGTGGAAGATTCTGTTCAACCCTTGTTGTCATGTACGAGAGATAGTAATGTAAGCTTGCAAAACATTTATGACACTTTTTTGCCTCTTTTCAATGGTGGAAGTATGAATGTAAATTCCAATGAGGCAAATGTACAACCTAAAGGGTTTCTAAAAATGTTACAAATCGGCTTATTACTGATGCAGATGTACATGATGTACTTGATGAGGAAAGGGTGGAGAATGAGCAGGCTAGAGGTATTCCTAAATGGTGGTGCATACTTTGCGTGACAGTAAATTCGATGCACCTTTGTCTAATTGTACTCGTTCAGGTTCTCGTCATGCATCTTATGCATCAGATTGTTATGCTTTGGATGTGTCTAGCTTAAATGATGTTGAGGAACCTCTATCTTCTGATGAAGCACAGAATTAGGAGATTGGATGGCTACCATACAATCAAAATCTGATGCACTTATAGAAAATGACACATGGACTTTAAGTGGTTTTCCTCCTGGCAAGAAGTCCATTGGTACGAAGTGGGTTTACAAGTTGAAACTCAAACGAGATGGTGAGATTGATCGCTATAAGGCTCAACTTGTTGTTGCAAAGGGTTATGCACAACAAAAAGGAATAGATTATGGAGATACTTTTTCTCCCACTTGTTGTATGACTACTATGTGTTTTCTATGTGCATTGGTAGCTCATTTTGGTTGGGATGTACATCAATCAAACATTATTATTGATTTCTTGAATGATGACATATTTGAGAAAGTTTATGTAACACAGTCTCATAGTTTTTTCAAGAAAGGACATGAGGATAAGTGTAAATGTAACAAAGCTTTGTATGGAATGAAGCATTCTCCTCATGCTTGGTATGGAAGGCTGGCACTCGTTTGGTCAAACGAGGCTTTTGAAATAGTCCAATAGAAAGCACATTGTATGTAAAGCGTGAGGGTGATGAACTTCTAATTGTGGTTATTTATGTAGATGATTTGTTGATCACTGGACCAAATGAGACATATTCTTTAATTTAAGGCTAATTTGAATGCTACTTTCAAGATGAAAGATTTGGGGACGTTGCATCATTACTTGGGTATACAGTTTAAGCGGTGTGATGGTGGTATTGCCCTATGTCAAAAACGTTATATAGAGACATTGCTATGTAAGTTTGGACTTGAGTATTGCAAACCTATTGCCACTCCCATGGAAATAGGCTTGAAATTGAGTCTTCATGATATTGAGTCACTCTTTACCAAACTAATGTTGGATGCCTCATTTATGTATGCAACATGATGCCAAATATTCAGTTTTCAGTCTCACACGTCAGTAGCTTTATGCATAGCCCAAGGTCTAAGCATTGGCAGGATGTCAAGAGGATTTTTTGTTACTTGAGTGGCACTTTACATCTTGGCTTGTTTTATCCCAAGGGGGAATCATTATCGCCAAACTTACATGCTTTTTCATACTCAAATTTGGGCTGGTTGTTTTGACACGCGAGTGTCCACAAGTAATTTTTGTTTCATGCTTGGCAATTCATGTATATCATGGTTGAGCAAGAAGCAACCTATTGTGGCCACTTCTAGTTGTGAGGCTCATTAGAGGGAAATCTGCACAGCTACGATTAAGATGCCTTATGATTGATTTTGGGTGTTGAATAGGACACTACCAATAGTATGATAGTCAAAGCGCATTAGCAGTTGCAACGAGGAACCCGGGTTTTCATGCTCGCATAAAGAACATTGAGGTGCATTACCACTATGTTAGGGAGAGGCTCTCATCAAGAGAGATCAGCTTGGCTATGTGCCAACATAGGACAACCTTGCAGATCTTTTCACAGAGACATTGTCTCGTGAGAAGTTTGAAGCTTTTTGCAAATCTTTAGGCTTACTCCCCTTTCAAGACTGATCATGTCCTCAGGGCATGGAACTTCCCTTTACTCATGTGCCAGCTCTCGTTCACCACACCATTCCAAAGGGGATTTGTTACCATATACATGTGGTAGTGATGTGTGTGAACACACTTAGGACCTTCGAGGCATTTTCCCCTCTCTAGGAGGTTTTTTCCCCCGTGCATTGTATATACGCCCATCATTCTAGTCCTATCTATCTTTCCATTTCACACTAAGTAATATACTCTCTGCTATGTGCCTTGATCTTCCTTCGTCTTCTCCAAGCTGTGTGTGTTTTTCTAAAACCCTAATTCCAATAGATGTCAATGTCGTCAAAGCCAGTGTCGAAGATGTCAGATAAGAGGAAATGCCAAAACTGAAAGCGAGTAAAGTTAACGTTGAAAAAACACCGAGATTGAGAGAAAACTCGATGTTGAGAACACTAAAGTCAAGGCCAATGTTGAGGATGATTCTGGGTGTGCGCACACACTCTTTGTGTGTTCATGTCGAAGAATGGATATCATGGATCCGAAGTGGAAGAGAGGATGTCAATGTCAAAGAACTCATAATGTCTCTGCTCTCTCTCTCTCTCTCTCTCTCTCTCTCTCTCTTTGTGTGTGTCTTGATGCCTGAGAGTGGTGCCAATGTTGATGTTGGATTCGGAGATGATCACACACACACACACACACACACACACACACACACACACACACACACACACACACACAGCCAATAACTCTCTCTCTCTCTCTCTCTCTCTAGCTCTATTGGAGTCGGAGATGATCACACACACACACACAG
This sequence comes from Adiantum capillus-veneris, assembly GCF_014529385.1. Lineage (NCBI taxonomy): Eukaryota > Viridiplantae > Streptophyta > Polypodiopsida > Polypodiales > Pteridaceae > Adiantum > Adiantum capillus-veneris. Next base: position 92,642,637 of record NC_140944.1, on the reverse strand, counting down.
CCAATAACTCTCTCTCTCTCTCTCTCTAGCTCTATTGTGGCTCTGAAGCAATTATGAAAGCCAATGATATCTCCAATTTGTCTCTTTTCATATCAGAGATAAGAGTGTCATCCTCCAAATACTTTCTAGTAATAGGAGCTTCCTGATTTCTTAATCTCTTGTTCAATGTGATGAGATGTAAGGAGTTTTCTCATCAGCCTTAAAGGATGCAGTCAGAACTTTGGATTTTCCTTTGCTGTCTGGAATGTACCGTGACTGGTGTACTAGAGGATCTCCTGTGTTGCCCTTATTGTTGATCATAAGACTACTGGTATGATTGGTCTTTATGTTGATATGGCTGGTCTTTATTGGGTTCATTGTCCCCCTGTGAGAGCTGATCCTCTAGCTCCAGAGCCTAAAGGTGGGGAAGGAGGAAAATCATCATCATTAGGTTTGTCCTCTGGCTAGTTCTCTCCTTCCTCATCTTGCTCTTCTTCCCGCTTAGACTCCTTCATTAGTATCATTTTGCTTACTAATATAATCCATGATGGCCTGATTTGCTAAGGCTATGTTGTATTCAGAGACTTTTTCTTCCAGATCACTCTCCATATTCTCCATGCATGCCTTCAAATTCTCCATGTTCAAAGTTACATTGCCTTGTGGATTTAGGATATCAGCAAGGTTATTATAGATATATCTTTCTATAAGGGAAGCTTTTAATGTAGTGTGGGTTGTTAGTAGCTCTTTGAAGTCTTCAAGCTTTACTTGTAGCAGAGTCCAAAATCTATCAGCATCTCTCAAAGCTGCTGCCTTCTCTTCACTCTGTTGTCAATTTTCATTTTCTAGCTTGAGCAGCTTTGCATTCAAATCATTAATCTTTCAAGTGGATTGGTTCTTGGCAATAGCATGCCTGAGAGATTGTGCAACCACATCCTTCTAAAGCTTTTGAATCTCTTGAAGGATGCTTCTCAATTTTTCTTTCAGCTTAGCCACTTCTTCATTGGAAGTTGACGCATCCATCATCTATCCTAAGGAATGGACAATGGTGTTCCATGATGCTTGGATAAGCGTTGAGCAGCCATCAGCTATTGTAGCTGAGTCAGATTGAGGTGGGTCATAAACTATGATGGGAGCTATGTATGGTAATGTTGCCAAATTTGGTTTTCAAAGAATCAATTGGCCTTTGAGAGGGTTATGTTGTAATTGCTACAATCGATCCTTCTTGGCTATGAATAAAGCCATTTCACTGAAAATATTTTTTATGATCGCGGGCTCGCAGGTGATGGGCCCTTTCCTTTGTCAATAATAACTACCACATGTTCAGTGCTGGTCGTTTCTTGTTGGCCTTTTCTAGTGCTAATTTTTGTTGGAGTCTGATCTTTGGGCATTAATGAAGTCTAGCATGCTGAGGATTTTTCAGTGGGACAGGAGTTGGACCTGACTCTCAAGTTGCTTTAGTAGAGTAGTAATCTTTTTCAACATAATCCTTGGTTTCTTTGAACCACTGGCCTCCTCCCGTGCAGCCTTCCTCTTCTGTTCGGTTGTGGCCAATTGATTTCCTGGATCCTCTTCATCTGAGGATAACTCTACATTGTTATTGATTGGAATGGGGTTTGGACTCCAAGCCATCTTTTCTTGGAAAGAGGCTTCTAGAGCAGTAGCTCCATACAAAAATTGCCAGGCTTTGAATACACCTTGAGATTTTATCTTGGCGGTCTGCTACAAAACATTGTGAGACAAGATCTGGCTTATATTGATTTTGGCATAAACATTCAGTCTTTTTGCGAGCACCATGGCAAACACCTTCTTTGACACATATGTGGATTTTTCTTCAAGCTCACAGCATCAACAACAAACTTGTAGCCTGAGGGGACATCCATTATACTGTTGAAACCCCTTGTGCACTAGCCTTGCTTTCCTTTTTGGCTGCTTCATCCTCCTTCAGAGCCAGACTTATCTGCTCTACAGATGTTGTGGTTTGCTTTTCTTGTTAGGCATTTTGAAAGCATAGATAATGGTTTTATGTGTCACTGTTATTTTTACTTCATCAACAATGGCACTACCTTCCTCACGGTTAAAAGAATTAAGAACTTGTTTGATAATGGTTGTGTTAAAATCCACCTTTGTAGCGTGTATGACCACATGCAAATCCCATAACTGCAACAGCAATTCTGTCTGCTCATTAAACATATATCTGTGTATCTTGCTATGTGGGATAAGTGGTAGGGAGGCTTGAAGAAAAGTGATGACTGCTCCATTTTCAGCCTTTTTATCCTGCATATTCTCTGGCACTTTCTTTCCACCGATACACTATGAGGAAGGAAAATCTATAGAGGAAGAAGACATACTTGTAGATTCAGATCCACACCAAGGTGTGCCAGGCAGGGACAAATATGGACTAGCAGAGTCTTCTAACAAGGAAGTTTTTGGTTGTAGTGAAGAGTCTTCAAAGCTTGGTGATGGCGAGTGTGTAGCAACAGGTAATCGTCCGCACAAGAGACTTGTGAGGAAGAATGCCCACACATCTTATTGTTATATGCCTACGCGCCATAAAAGCTTCACTACTTATTGTTCATAGAGTTGTGTGCACCGTTAGCAGCATGGCACACATGCATTGGCCATTTTGTTCCATAATCCCTTTAATAAGTATCGCATTCATTCCCATCCCTTTTCCCCATAGGAACTCGTACTAACTCTGAAACTCTCTTGGCTCCGTCACTCGCACTGGTTTTTCACTATGAGAATTTACTAGCACTATCATTGGTTCTAGTACTGGTTTTACATGGACAAGATTTAGAATAGCTGGGTCTAAAAGTCCGTGGTCATCAGTACTTAGAATACCAGTATCATCTCCTCTGGAGGTCTCTTTTTCATTAGAATAATATAACTTGATCTTAGACCCATTATAAACTCCTTGCATCAATAATCCAGATAAGTCCTTCAACCTTATTGTGCCATTGGAAAATATCTAATTGATTTCATATGGACCATTCCAAGCTATCTTTGAATTTGGTTTCTTAGGGCCCAGTTTGGACTGATAAAGAAAAACTAAGTCTCCCTTCTGGAACTCCTAACCTTGATTCTTCTATCATGCCAGTGCTTTCTCCGTTGCTAAACAATCTCCTGTTCCAGCATGGCTCTTTGTCATAACTCATCCAACTGCACTAATTTCTCCAGTCTATGTTTAAGATTATGACTAAAATCTAATCCATATTCCATCACCATTCTGAGACTAGGAATCACAAATTCAATAGGCACTACGGCTTCAGTACCATACACCATTCTGAAAGGTGTCATTCTAGTGGTCACTTTATAAGTTGTTCTATAGGCCCATAGAGCAGTCTAGAGCTTGAGATCCCACTAGTGTGGCTCCTTCTGAACAATCTTGGTGAGAATATTCTTGATGGTTTTGTTACTGATCTATGCTTGACCATTGCACCTGGGATAATACGAAGTTGATTTCCTGAGCTTAAATGAGAGCATCTCGATAAAATTTCCATGGTATCATTAATAAAATGTGTCCCTTGATCAGACACAATCTTGATGGGGCATCCATAGCAACAGATAATGTTTTCAAAGAGGAAAATAGTAGTGAACTTTGTAGTATTAGCTGGAAGATCCTTGGCCTCCACCCATTTAGTGATATAACAGGTAGCCATCAAGATATACCGGTTCTTCCTTGGAGTGACCTTCTTGAATGGTCCCATTGAAGTCCAGACTCCATTCCATGAATACTCCCAGTGGTTAAACTGGAGTAAGTGGATTCATATCAAATGATGTTGTTTTACCCATTCTTTTACATATATTACAAGTTTTGCAAAAACTTTTGACATCAGCTACTATCAGGTTTGCCACCATACTCCAGCTTGCAAACTCTTCTTATAAGTGATATCAATGGAGAAGTGTCCTCCAGAATCCCCATTGTGTGCTTTAGAGATAACCTGCATTTCCCCTTTCATTGGCACATACCTTCAAAGAATACCATCGATGCCCAATCTATAGACTAATCCTCGTATTATGGTGAACTTTAGACTCTTAATAATCAGAGCTTTCTTCTGATTCTGAGTCCAATTTTCTGAAAATCCTCCTTTTGAAAGGAATTGATATACATCATACCATTCCGGATTTGTATTTTTCTCAGCTATTACCTGGAACAGCTCTGCATCTACTGGCTCATCACTCAAGGATATTTTAGAGTAGCCTTCAGTACTTCTAGAAAGAAAATCAGCACCACAATGAGATTTACTGAGCTTGTGGAATATGCAAAATTATAACTCCATTAGGAACGCACCGAAAACCATTCCTAGGGCTTCTCTCTCCGTAGTAGTATATCCTTGTTCAACTTGACTAAATCTTCAATTGGTAAAATACACTGGATAATCAGTCCTCCCATCTAGTTGAGCCAGTATTGCCCCCATTGCCTATCCCAAATCATCGACATGCACATGGAATATAACATCCCAGTATGGTTGTCAGAGTATTAGCTTACTGATAATGGCATTTTTAAGAAATTGAAAGCTTTCCTCACATTTAGAAGTCCAGATGTAAGGACATGGGTCCTATGGGCAAGGCCACCGGCATGGCCGGATAGTGTGTACTCTAGGAGGAGGCTATAAGATAGCACAGTTGGGTGGAGACTAGAAAATGCATTACCACCGCCCTTTCACTGGTATCCGAGCTATTTTTGGAGAGGAGGCGAAAAGCGGGTTGCATGTGCGTGAGACGCTCTGCCTCTCTCCCACGTTCCGTAGACAGTGACGTCTAGGCTGTGTAGCAAATGAAGACGGGCACGCTTTCCTATATGCAGCACATGGACAGACAACGACAGCCGACCGCGTTTGCTCCATCTACGCACTCCACAGCGGGCAACCAAGGAAAACTCGACCAGCAACTCGATGGCACCAAGGCTCCGAAGGCTTCCGTTGGCTATGCACATAGGAAGGCTTGCTTAACCCTTGCATGAAGGAGGGTTGAACCCACCCCACGAGGGTAAGAGGCCAACACTTTACCATCAAGCTATTGACCCAACAAGGAAAGATAGCCTACTTGTGTTGAAAGGAAAACTACAAGGAAAGTGAAAGCTTCAAACTTCAAGGAAGTAGCTTCACCCTTCCTTTTCACTTCTTGGAGGAAGGTAAGTTTCCTTCCAAAAATTATTTTTTCCTCAAGGAGGTAGCTTCAAAGTGAACAAAAGCCTTCACAAAAACGACGGGTTTTTGTGAAGAATCAACAAAGGTGTTCTTTCAACGAGCAACAAGTAAAGCGCTCAAATTCTCGCAAGGCGAGGTTCACATGCAACACAAATCGTGGAGCATACAAAACACAAAGACTTCAATTTTTCAAGATACAAGTTGTCGTGTTTCTCTCTCTCTTTGCATTAGTGTGTGTTTACCATGTCCAATGAGGATATCCCACCTACACACACGTTTGATTTTGAGCACGTAAATCAAAATCACGGCACCATGGGTGCTGCTGACACTAATATGCATGATGATGATGATCTAGGAGATCATGGGCTTGCAGATATGGCTTCTTTCAAGACTTTGGAACATCGCCAAATCGTACTTGAAAGCAACCTCTCTGCACTCAATGAAAATGTTACCAATCTTACGGAGTTACTTGTGAAATTTATGAATTCACAGACGAATCAAGGAGCCACAAGTAGCACGATTCAAGGGAACCAAGCTCGCACAACTATAGGAGTCCAAGAGACAAGTACTGCAGAAGGTAGCAATGCATTACTTAAGAATATCACGATTCTTGAGTTTCACGGGGAATAGCGTGATCGTAACAAGGATGAGGTCAATACATTCTTACACAAATGGAGTGATATTCATAGATTGAGACACACCCTGGATATAAAGACGGCTATGGAAACAAGTCTATCTCTTAAAGACAAGGCCTATAAGTGGTGGAAGACATTTCCAATAGATTCCCGTCCTCCGTCTTGGGCTGCGGTTCAAGCTTCTTTCTCCAAAGAGTTTTTGGACTCCAATGAAGAAGATAAGAATTGGCTAGCATGGGATGCATGCCGCATGTCTGGCCTCTCTCTCTCCCAGTACCTTTTGAAGTATCGAGAAATCATATTAAAATTAGAAGGTCTAGATGAATTCCAAAAAATACGGGGTTTTAATAGGGGTCTTGACAAAGACTACTGCCTTCATGTCAAGACCCAACATCCAAAAACTTTGGAAGAATCCATCAGTCATACCCAAAGATATGATGATGACCAAGAGAGGAAAGGAAATGTTCCCTACTCTAAGAATACTTTTTCTAAGAGCGATGTGGCTAAGAGACAATGGCAAGGTAGATCTCCCACACGTTCCAAGAGGAATAAGAGACAATCTACCTCTCCACGTCCATAAGAGGCTAAGAAGCCTAAGCAATCATGAGATACTCAACATGGGTCTCTCAGCACTGCTGATTTTCAGCGTACAATGTCTTTCAGACCAACATAACAAGAAATATTGTCCTCTTTTGCAAGGCAAAGAAAAGGCCATGCACACAGTGCAACGCCGCACATTAGATTCATCTGCTAAATATTGTGTTGTAGAGGTTCTTCATATGGAAGAAATGCACAAGTGTTGTGTGCCTCCTTCAATGTAGCAGCCCACCTTTGGTCCCCATGATTTGATCTGCATGCATGGCACTATTAACGAACAACGTGTTCGTATTTTAGTGGATGATGGTGCAACTCATGACTTCTTGAACTATAAGCTAGTCAAGAAATTGAAGCTTACATAGACTCCCTGCTCTCACAAGTATGTGGTGGAGCAGATGTTTGAGAATGATAAAGAAGTATGGGACACATTAGTTCAAGGGGTTGAGCTTATTGTTCAAGATCAGATGATGACCCTTGACTTCCAAGTTATGAAAAAGGACCGTGCTGATGTACTTTTAGGACGAGAGTGGCTACATGGTTTAGGAAACACATTGCACACTAGTTATGAACACAACTCCTTATCCTTATGGCCAATGGTAAACATGTGCTTTTGCTTGGTGAGAAAAACATACCATATTCACCTCTTATATGTACAGCCTAGCTTCCTATTTTGCAGAAAGCAAATTTAATAGATGAATTATTTTTGTGTTAGTGCTTGTCTCCAAGTCTTGTGAATTCTGAAGAGCCAAGTGCGGTGTAATGGTATGCAAAGTGCAATGAATTCTACTTATAAACAAAGTGTTAACAAATCTAATGAGCAAAGTGCTCTCAGTTTTAATTCTATAGAGCAACGTGCAACTGTTGTAAAACAAACATTATAGGAATTACAAGATTCTCCATCCCAGCATAACTCTAGTTTACTTTCTCCTTTTGCACGGCAAAAGCTGACTCACTTACTCACGGAGTATAGTGACATGTTCTTAAGTGATTTACCACCGGGTTTACCACTACATGTGATGTGAAGCATGGCATAGATGTCTTGCGAGGTAGAAACTGTCACGACAAGGATCCTAAGCCTAGGGGGTCAGGGACCTGAGCCAAGGACTCAGAATGGACCAGTGTGGACTGGGGATCCATATGATGGCTAGGGCTAGGAGTTGGCCTATACATAGGGTGGTAGGGCGGTGGATCCGGTATCACAGTCTCCTAGTTCTTATTTTGGTATCAGAGCAAGGTGGAGAGGAAGGGGGAAGGTGGAGCCATGGCAGAGGAGAAGGCATGGAGCTCTCTGTCTCTTAGGCGTGGATCTCTCTCTTTCTCCCTCTCTTTCAAAATCTCACTCTCTCTTTCCGTTCATGGAAGCTCCACCTGTTTTCTTGCTTGTTTTTCCTTTGGTGAGGTAGGAGTAGCTTGTGCTAAGCATGAAGGCGTGCATGAGCATGAAGCATGTGTTCTCCCTTCTTGCAATCGAAGGTTGCATGGGAAGCAGGCTAGCAGGAATGGGTGCCAGGCACGGAGGAGATGATTCTGGAATTTTTCAAGGCAAGCATGCCTATGGGAATGAATGCTAGGCTCAGTGGGGTGGATTCTAGAGCTGCAACAACGATGTCTTGGTAAGGCTTGATGCGAGCGCGGAGGCATGTCGGTTGTTTTTTTGTTCTGCAGCGGGCGGCGCCAAATCGTGCAGGTGAGGGGAAGCAAGAGGTTGTCTTCTTCATTAGTCTTGTGTGTTCCCGCCATTGATGCAGATTTCCTTTTGCATCGCATAACTTAGGGTACCATAAGGGTGCCCTCCCACAGATACACACACACACACATAAAAAAGGCCAGGACAGAGCCATCGTTGCATGGCATGTCCAATGTAGAAACGCTGAAAATCCGAAAGGCACTCAGGATGTATTCTTGAGCTACAAGAACCTAGGATTTTTTTATCATTGAGCAAGTCTCAAGATCCCATAAAAAGGAAAAACCGTCCGTATGCCTCTAACTCACTTCGATCCGAGTGATTTACATTCGAAAGGTTTGCAGCCAAGAATTTGTAGTTACTGATCCTTGCTTTAAGCTTCACCATGAGTTGCGCATAAGGCAAGGGCATTGCGAGAGAAGCCTTGCAACCAACCTCCATGAGGGTACATGAGGGCAAGACAAGCTTCAAGTTTCGACATGGGTTGCAAGGATCATGGAAGAGCTACCACATAGGCCATGCGGCTAGCAAGGTAAGTCATCACAAGTCAGTGTGAGGTATGCATATGTTTTTGAAGTTGTTTGGTAAATTTGTTCGAACATGATAAGTGATTCTTATCCCGGAAAGGCTGTTGTACAAGCTATCAATCTCCACTCATTTGCATGGTTTTACTAGCATGAATGATTATCATTTGCACGTGCAATTGAATTATGCCTATAATGTGCATGCTGCATTATTACTTTGAAATTTACATAACATTTTGGGCAAGCAAGGCTTGCATTGCCTTCTAGCAAGGCTCACATGCAATCGAGGGGAGTGCCCTTTAGGCACTCCAAGCACAATCACGGCTTGTGACAGTTGTTTTAAGCATTACAATTTTGTTGGCATCGAACCAATGTTTAACCTGCCAACATGACTCAAGCATGGCTTGAGTACCTGCAGCCCTGATCTTCATATATTATTGGCAAAATGTCAATGATTAATTGCAAACCCGTATCAAGCATGGCTTGAATACACAAAAACCTTGACATCACACGCTTGTCAAAGGTTAAATGGAGTAATGTCTAGGCAAGACTACTCGGACCTCATGAAGATCAACATGGCTTGTACCTTGACTTGATGAACGATACATAATTGTTCGGCATGGACGACTCCTTGCAAGACACCACTCTTTTTCCCATGACTAGGGCAACCGACAGTGGCACACATGATCAGCATGGCCAACTAATTGTCACCATTTCTTGAAATCGGCGGCGGCAAGATTCATCGATAGGATTACTTAATGAAATCTACAAGTAGACAAGGTCTATTGTTTATGAATGATCGACAAGGTCGACTTTGTTTTGATATGACATACATCTGTTAGCATGAATATCCAGTAGCTATGAGCTCTCAGGAACTCCATAAGTAATTATGTGAATCAAGGCTTCAATTTATGCATCTTGCATTGAGACTTCCCACATTTATTTTGGAAAATATTGTCGATTGTGTAAAGCAAAGTGCTTATGTTCAGTTTTGTTTATTTTTCCATGTTTACACATTTCATTTGGAAAATATTGTCAATTGTGTAAAGCAAAGTGCTTTGACAATTTCACATGAAGCAAGGCTTCTCACGCGTTCCACGCTACTACCTATCGCTTTGGTATGAAGGGCATTGGCACGCCAGTTTGGGAAACTTTTACAATTAGAAATTTGCTCCCGTTTTATGTGTGGTGACATCATGTTATGATGCATCACTACCAATGCAGATTGTGCAAGGCACTTATGGTTTTGGCTTTCACGCTTGAGGCCGTTATAGTAGCCAAGGGCTTACACTTTCTCATGCAAGGCATGTTGGTCAAGTGGACTCAACTCCACTGCCTCATAGATTACGCTTTTGCTATAACACCAGACACTCTGTCGAGGACAAGGAACGTTTTGGATTATTTAAACATGCTTTCTGGTTGCTGACATTGCACAACCACACTAAAAGAACATAAATCTCGGTCTTAATTCGCTGGCAAAGTGGCAAAGTGTCATATTTAAGTCTTCTTAGTATAGTCACAACCACATACACGGTAGGTGGATCAGTCTATGACTTGTTTGTGTTTTTATGTTACCTCTCTCGATGAGAGAGTCATAGCAGAAAATTGTTGCATGCTTATAGGATAAGCTGCACGTTAGGCATAAGATGCACGTTAGGCATAAGATGCACAAGAGCATGGCAATCAACTATACACGTCATAAGGAAAGTTCGTCAGCCTTGCATGCTCTTATTTTCTCTCTCAAAGAAATATAAAACTTTTTAAGAATATTTTGATACATGTTTTGCTTGGGAGTCAGCCTGAGCCAAGGTTCTCTAACTCTCATCTAGTAAGTGGCCAAGACGCCACACCAATTATTCTTCATCAGTTCCTCGATTGAACACTAATTTGTTATTGGCATAAGGGCTATGAGCCACACAGGCTAAGAGCCATTGTCAGACCTAGGGTATGACCCAATGCTGGTATTTCTTGGGTGATTGTTCTCCAGCTTGAACAGATCTGTTTCATGGAGTTCCCATTGATGTTAATGGCCAAGCAATAGTCTTGCCATTACAGATATTTTGGGTGTTCTGTACGTACTACATGTTTTTAGTGCGACGCTCGAATTGAGTTTTTGATAATCTTAAACTCACGTCAGCTGATCTCCACCACAGAGTATAGATGTAGCAATCAGTTGAGACAGGATGGTTGTCCATAAGAGCTAGGCATCTCCCTTTGTGTAGATCTCTTGCTCTCTCTATAGCGCAATGAGTGACTATGGAAGCACAATTTTGGGGTAAGACCCAGCGGATGATTGAGTTTGATCTATTCCCGTTATATTTTCAAGGAAAGAAGTCCGCAATAAACTACCACGCGATAGCGGATAAATTCAACTTTTGAAGTTGATTCCAATCATTCTCTACACAGTTGACTATGTTGGTTACCGTTACCTACGCGTTGATCAGTTTCTACAAAGAGTCTTACCAAGGGGTTGGACTACGTAGATTCTAACCAATGGGTTTGAGTTGCGAAGGCAACATCCAGGGTTTCCATTGCAATGTTGCTTGGTTTTTTCTTAGGTGGGCGATGTGGTCCTCTGTATTTAAATACGGGTAAGTGACCATTAAGTTCAAATCTCCATGTACGCATCTATTGATTTGGTGTTACTCCACTTTTTAGTATGTTTTGCTTGGTTTCTTCAAGTCGTATAAATCTGATTGAATATTTTTGAGACATGCCAAGGGCATGTCAGAACAAGGTATTTTGGGCCGTAGTGTTCAACTTTTGAAGTTGATTCCAATCATTCTCTACACGGTTGACTATGTTGGTTACCGTTACCTACTCGTTGATCAGTTTCTACAAAGGGTCTTACCAAGGGGTTGGACTACGTAGATTCTAACCAATGGTTTTGAGTTGCAAAGGCAACATCCAGGGTTTCCAGTGCAATGTTGCTTGGTTTTTTCTTAGGTGGGCGATGTGGTCCTCTGTATTTAAATACGGGTAAGTGACCATTATGTTCAAATCTCCAGGTACGCATCTATTGATTTGGTGTTACTCCACTTTTTAGTATGTTTTTCTTGGTTTCTTCAAGTCGTATAAATCTGCTTGAATATTTTTGAGACATGTCAAGGGCATGTCAGAACAAGGTATTTTGGGCCGTAGTGTCCAATATATATTATGTTGTTATGAACCCACTTGTCGGGTTTGATTTGGCACATGTTGTCACATGGGATACAACATGGGCTAGGCACTCAAGGAGTTCAGTTTAGCCAATGTGGAGCAATGATAATGAGGGTTCGTCTCACTCTTGTCGCAAGTGTTTTGCAGTTACCTCCACACACAAGTACATCTTGGACTTGATGGATGTCGCTTTCTCGGCCATCCTTATTTGAGACATATTCCACATGTGGAGAATATGAGTCTCTAGGACTGACACTTGTGCCAAATTCCTAATGATGTGTCGCGACGAGGTCCCTACGTGCTGGTCGCATTCCTTTATGAGACCATTTAGAGCACACCATATTAGGAACAATTTCAATGGCTAGAAAGGTCGGGTACTAAGTACATAATTGTTCTTATTACAAGTGCTGTGAAACCACCTTAACGGAGGGTCGTTTCTACATATAGCCAAGTATGCTATGTTCATGAGAATGTCTCATGGTTGGTACCTAGGTGTGACTGGGTTGTCACATTCTGTTATGGTCCAAATTTTTTTGCCAAACTTTCCCGTATGTACCGTGGAAAGTCTCGTCATGGAATTGCGGCTCGGATATGTTTGTGTTAAATGCATGCACACTAGGTGTTATGGGCCCTAGTGTTTAACAAAAATTTATTTGGAGTGGCATGCGAATTCATGGAGTTTATTCTTCTGGACCCTTTTGCATTGCACGTGCAATCTCTCTTGCAGATTTAGTATGCATTTACACCCTGCCATACAAGGGAATGGCTCAGTATGGGTGCTTGGGGTTGGATAGTCTAAACTCTATGAGATTACTCCACTCCAACCCGCTTTCAACCTAGTTGGTTGTCTCCACTCCATATCAAATATATGGCTGGATACTCAATGGTTGAGTCCTAGTTTATCATCAGTCGTGGAAGACTGTCTGTAAGTGGTTGGGGAAAAGCACCTCACTCTTACTGCTGCTACTTTTTGTTGAAGGATCTGCTACAAGCATACGTTAGCACAACGCATATTGAATGGGAAATTCTCTCCCTATTCTAAAATTTTCTTGCATAAGGTTTTCAACTTTGAACACCTGTTGTGGTGGGGTTGGATACCGTTTCCATAGTTTCATAAGTCAAGGACTTAATAGGTGTGCTGACAAAGTATGTTGGTAGGTAACCTTCATTAGGGGTGAACATGTAGTTTTGTGTGTTCCAAAATGTTTAGAAGTGTGACATAAGGACACACCCTATACTACTTCTTAGCAGCTATGAGCTTTTTAAGATACTCATGCGAGTTGGAAATCTGGCTCACAACTTCATGGAAATTTGCGCCAAGGTTTTCTTGCATTATTCTAGTACCTTCAAAAGATCTGAAAACTGGTTATGCCTTTGGACAACTCTTAGTTATGGTTACTCCTTACAGTACTCAAGTGAGTTATAAATGGACTTACCATTTAGACCCAAGTGCTTGCAAAAGGACAACAATGTTGAAAATCAAGACGTTGCTCTTGGCTCGCGTATGGGATGCCAACTTAGAAAACATCAGTGTTCTTACGAAGATACTACCACTTGTGTTTTTGAGGACAAAAACGCTTCTCCAAGGGGGGAGTAATGTCAGGACAAGGATCCTAAGCCTAGGGGGTCAGGGACCTGAGCCAAAGACTCAGACTGGACCACTGTGGACTCGAGATCCATATGATGGCTAGGGCTAGGAGCCGGTCTATACATAGGGTGGTAGGGCGGTGGATCCGGTGTCACAGTCTCCTAGGTCTTATATAATCTGGTGAGTAAACCACCTTATCATATGAGTGCTAAAGAAGTCAAGGAGGTTGAATGTCAGTTGGTTGACTACCTCGCTCGTGGTTTCATTAGACCTAGCACTTTGCCTTGGGCATCACCAATTCTATTGGTAAAAAAGAAAGATGGTACTATGCGCATGTGTGTAGATTATCGCGGATTAAACACCATAACCATCAACAACAAGTATCCTCTGCCAAGAGTAGATGAGTTGTTCGATCAACTCCATGGGGAAAGATATGATACAAAGATAGATCTTTGTTCAAGATACATCGGGTGCATATCCTTTTACAATATATCTCCAAAACTTCCTTTAGAACATAGTTCGGGCATTTTGAATTTTTGGTTATGCTTTTTGGTCTAACCAATGCTCCAGCTACATTTATGACACTCATGGATAGTGTATTATGTCCCTATCTTGGAAAATTTGTTGTCGTTTTCCTTGATGACATTCTCATTTACAGTAAGACTGAAGATGAACACATAGAACACCTACGATTAGTGTTCGAACAGCTATGAGCTCACGCATTGTATGCTAAGAAAAGCAAGTGCGATTTCTTTAAAACAAAGATACATTACCTCGGTCATGTGATCTCTTATTCTGGAATCAAGATGGACACTGACAAGGTCGTTGTTGTTCTTTGATGGCCACATCCCAACACGGTTGAGGAGCTTCTAATATTTTTAGGCATGGCTGGATTTTATCGACAGTATATCCGTGACTATGAATGACAAAATAAATGTTCCTATGACGGATCAACTTAAAACAAAAGGTGAGACCTTTTCTTGGGAAGAAGCCCAAAAATGCATTTTTGAACAGATCAAGGTAGCTATAGCCACTCCTCCCATCCTAGCAATCATCGACCCACTTAAGCTGTTTGTGGTAGAGACTGATGCTAGTGTAAAGCCATTGGTGTGGTAATTCTCGAGGAGGGAAGACCTATAGCCTTTGAAAGTAAAAAGTTAGATAGAGCTCAACAAAATTATTATGTTTATAAGAGAGAGCTCTATTAATTCACGCTTTATGAAAGTGCCGAGTTTGAAGTAGTTTTTGACCATGAGAGTATCAAATGGTTTACCACTCAAACAAACTTGAAGGGCCGTAAAGCTAGATGGGTAGAAATCCTTCAAGATTATGATTGTAAGCTACAATATTGCTAGGGGCGATATAATTTAGTAGTGGATGCACTAAGTCGGATGCCTCATATTAATTCACTTGCTTTCAAAGGGCTAAAGAGCGGATTTTTGGAGACACTACGTGGCAAGTGTGCACACGATTAATCATATGCTAAAGTGTGGAGTGCAGTTTTAAAACCGGATCCCTCACAGTCACATGTCTCTGGACAGCCAAATCAACATGTCTCTGCACGCGCAGATAGAAACTCCAACACACAGAGCTCCACCCCTACTCAGGAAGAGCTTAAGCGATGGAAGAATTTTACCATTGATGATGGCTAATTACTCCATAAAGGTAGAGTATGTGTGTCAAAGTACTCAAATACTAGGTGCCAAATCTTATTTGAGTGTCACAATAGTCCAAGTGCTGGTCATCCAGGTATCCGTAGACGTATGCCTTAGTTCGATGGAAATTTTATTGGTCGGGCTTACATCATGATGCTCAAGACTACGTACTAAACTACCAACAGTGCCAAGTTAATAAGGTAGAGTGCCTTAAGGTAGGTGGACTTTTACATCCTTTAGAGATTCCACAAGGTAAGTAGGAGAATATCTCTATGGATTTTGTAGTAGGACTACCTACTACAAATCGTGGCTATGATGCCATTTGGGTAACTGTAGACCGTCTCACAAAGATGGGTCGATTCATTGCTACTAAGACTACAGTTAAGACACATGAATTTGCACGGGTATTTGTAGAGCATATATATAAACTCTACGGTCTTCCAACTAGTATCATTAGTGACAGAGGTTGAAAGTTTGATAATCACTTCTGGAGAGCTGTGTTCCAAAAGTTAGAAACTAAACTTAATCTAAGTACGACTGATCATCCAAAAATGGATGGTCAAACAGAAAGAATTAATCAAGTGCTGAAGGATATGCTACGAGCATACGTTAGCAAGAAGAAAACCAATTGGGAAGACTACTTACCTATATTGGAATTTTCTTAAAATAGTTCAAAGCATGTGACTACAGGGTTTAGTCCATTTATGCTTTTGTATGGATTTCAACCTAGATCACCCATTATGGTGGGGTTGGCTAAGGAGAAGATACAGCAAGCGAAGGATTTTCTCCAAGACCATTTTGACATGCTTTGAGTTTCTCGTGACAAAATGTTAAGCAAGATCAAGATCGATATAAGAAGTACACAAATGAGCATCATCGTCTTGCTACTTTTGAAGAAGGAGACAAGGTTTTCCTCAAAGTTCCGCAACATTCAAAAAGTCTGAAGATGGGAAAAGTTGCTAAACTTTCACCACGCTATTGTGGACCATTTACCATTCTCAAACATATAGGTCAAGTGGCCTATAAGTTAGCTCTTCCTGAGCACTCACGAGTTCATCCTATTTTTCATGTTAGCCGTTTACAGAAACAACTACGATAGAATGATAATGTCATTGACACAAGTGTGTTGGTTGACCTTATTGCACCGCCAAGCATTCCTCATGAGCCCGAAAAGATCTTGGATTCGTATGCGCTTTGAACCAGACATCATGTCAGACGACAGGTGTTGCTAAAATGGCTAGATAGACCTGAAGAAGGTTCTACATGGGAGAATGTCTCCGCACTTAAGAAACGTTTTCCTACGTTCGTTTTCGAGGATGAAAACAATTCTCCAAGGGGGGGGTAATGTAAGGGCATGGATCCTATGGGCAAGGCCACCGGCACGGCCGGACAATGTGTACGCTAATAGGGGGAGGCTATAAGATAGCATTGTTGGGTGGAGACTAGCACATGCATTACCACCACCCTTTCACCAGATGAACTTACTAGTTTTGTTGGTAAACTCATATAAAGGTAATGCCTTGGAAGAAAACATTTGAACAAATCTTCTATAAATATTTATATATCCAGATGCTATGCGGGGTGCCTTGGCCTGTTGGACACAGTGGATTTTATCATTATCCATCTTTATGCCATTCTTGAGCACTATATGCCCCAGTAATTGTCCCTTCCAGACCAGGAAAACAGACTTGAACGATCCAAATAAATCCTCTTCTCCTCACATCACTGGAAAACCATGTCCAAAAACAGTAGATACTCCTTCTTGGTTGAGAATACACTGAATTCATCCATAAATATAGCTAGAAAGCGTTACAAGAATTCACTGAATATCTCCATCATGCAACATTGAAATGTTGTTGGAGCATTGTAGAGACCAAATGGCATGACTAAATACATGAATGTGCCCCATTGAGTGATAAAAGTGGTCTTTCTTCGATCTTCAAGAGCAATCTTTAAATGATTATAACCAGTGTATCCATCCATAAAACTATACATATCATGGCCTACAATCTCATCAAGAAGCGTGTTAGTAAAAGGTAATGGAAAAGGATCTTTGATGGTTTGTGCATTCAAGTTTTGGTAATTTATAGAGACTCTGAGTTTTTCATTCTTGTTTGGTACGACTACTATAGGGAATAGCCAATCACTATTGGTGGAGAATTTTGTGATGAATCCAACCTTCAAAAGGCTGTCAGTTTCCTCTTTGACCTTCTTATCATAGTTTGGATTCATTCTATACCTCTACTATAGGCGTACTGGTCTGGCATCTGGCTTCAGAGGTATTCTGTGTTGGCAAACCTTTGGATCTACACCTTTTAAATCAATATGTTCCCATGCAAATACATCTTTATATTTTTGGACATAAGCCAGGTGTTCTCTTTCATTTTTTGGGTTCATATGCTTATTCACTTTGATCAATCGAGGACTTTCTTCAGAACCCAGATTCCATTCTTCAATTTCTTGATCATCTAGAAGCAACCGATTCGGCCCACCTCCCTTCCTTTTGGTTGATTCCTCAGCAGAATCCCAGGACGGACCTGTTACTTTTGGATTCTCATTCTGAACTCCAATAACTTCTTCAGAGTGCACCTCTTCAATGTGCGCCGATGTATTGGAATCTGAGCATTCTTTTTTGGAGTCAGTTGGTTTCTCGGGCCATCCAAGCAACTAAACTAGTCTTTCTCCAGGATTTAGTTCAGTGAACTAATCTAGAAACTGCTTCCTCTATTTTTCAGTTGATCCTTGTCGAATAATACTACATTTAGGTCTATTTCAGCCAATGGAAAAATATTCAGTGCTGCAAGTATCCTTTCAATCTTCTTAACCCCATACTTCTGGCAAAGCTCTTCTGGTTAAGTGCCTTCTTCCAGCTTTTGATGTTATTTGTATGGACCTAGAGTCTCCTACTGGTTCCCTGTATTGTTATGGTTTGATTGGCATAATCATGAACAGTCTGCGCCGTCCACAACCACGGGCGTCCCAATAGCATACCATGTGCTTCTTGAACATCCAGTACCAGATAGCTGGTTTTGAATTTTTCTTTACCCACCTTAACCTTCATATTCTCCATCACACTAGTTGCCTAAAAAACTCTATGATCGGCCATTTGAACCTTGAAGGGTTTTGGTTTTAGATCTGTGATACCCAGCCTCCTTTGCTGAAGATGTATCCCCAAGATATTCACACTTGCCCCTCTATCCAATATAACACCCGATAGCGGCTCCCATTGTTTCTTGACCTTGATAAGTCCACCTGGATTACCGACGATTCATTATCACTTACAGCCGTTGTTAAGAGTTTTTTGGAAGAAGTGATTGCACATATGTACATACACATGCATGGTGCATCAAATAAAGGATTGCCCGTTTTCCAGAGCCAAGTGGTTCCGTGGGGCCCACATGTGTACAGGTAGGACAACATGTACATAGTACATCAATTTTCATTGTACCCAATATCAGTGTGTTTGTCTATAATAATGAGGAGTTGGTAGTGCATAAAATTTTTGGAGGAAGCTATCCACGGGCCGACAACATGAGGTAAGCAGGTGAATCAGATGGCATCTAGTTGCGTCAAGAGGTCGAATGGGGTCAATACTTGCACGTGGGTAAGAGAGGACACAACGTGGGTGTTTTCTTGTGATGATTATGCAAAAAGGTCATCATGAGGACTATATTTGGGGGCCACTCACGTGGTTGCGGGGTGCATTATTGGAAAAAGTTGAGTGCCAGGTGTGCGGATGGATGTAGATGGGGTGACAAAAATGCACTGTGTGTGCCAGTTTTTGGCCTGTTTGGGGTTCGTTTGAGGTCAATCAAAAGGCCAAAGGTGCCCAAGTGATAAAGTGAAGTGTGGACAGTAAAAAACTTGAGAAAAATACCATCAAAATCTGGAGAGCAGAGGAGGAATGGCCGCAACTAAGTTTTTGCTATTTTTGGAGCTTGTTTTCGCCATAAATTGCTGATCCAAGGTCGAATTTGAGCACTTTGACATTGTAGAATGGGGATTTGGACCGTTCAAGATGCAATGGTGTTGTCTATTTTGCCAAATTACTCACTGTTTTTCTGTTGTTTTGCCTGTGTAAGTTTCTCCTATGAGCGAAGCCTCTGCTCAAATTTGTAATTACATCTCACATATTTCATCCATATTGTGTGAGCTATTTGCTCCAATGGTGTTGTTCCAAGCTCAATTGTATCTAAACATAAGAAATCTTCCTCTTTTGAGCTGATTTTTTTGGGAGTGTGTGTGTGTGTGTGTTTCTCTGTTGAGTGGGCAAATGGATAGTCTCTCTCCTCTTAATCCATCGGTGTGTTCCTTGTCTCGGCCAAGTGGATTGTGTAAGCCGAGTGGTGCCCTATTGTGTGTGTGTGTGTGTGTGTGTGTGTGTGTGTGTGTGTGTGTGTGTGTGTGTGTGTGTGTGTGTGTGTGTGTGTGTGTGTGTGTGTGTGTGTGTGTGTGTGTGTGTGTGTGTGTGTGTGTCATCCCAAGAGTGTGTGTCAGGTGATTATAGAGGCATTGTGTGTGTTTCCATCCCGCTCACATTCTTTTGGCACCCCCACGGAGGATCTTTTTTAGTACCTTCAGCTTCGGGAGTACAGATTGTAGATTAGAGGTTATAGATTACAGGTTACAAATTATAGGGACTAGTAGAGGTACAGATGATTCACACAGCTACAGGTAGTTGGAGTAGAGTCATACACTAACAAGTGGGAGTCACTTGCAGTTGCCATGGGTAAGTATCGATTGGTGCATGTTTGAGCGCATTGTCTGGTATTGTACATTACTTGTGGGTACTGCCAATGTACGCCTTTGTGGATCCATACTTGCTTGTATTTGGCAGTCCCAACCATTTCTGAGACTTGGTCTGGAAGATAGTCATTTATGAGACTTAACTATACGAGATTTTCATAAGCTTTCCTGAGAGGGTCGATAATGTGAGGTTTTATTGAGATGGGGGATTCTCAAATGTGAGATCCTTTCGGTGATACAGGTGGTTGGAGCACCCTTTTTGTTACCTCGCCGTAGGCTATGTACTAGTGATTCCTACTTGATGCACGGGTTCTATTGTTGGCAGGTTATGCATACATATACAATCTATATTTTGGGTTCTTAATGCTCTACTTCTGGGGTAACTCTGCCAAAATTTTCCCAAGTTATGATGGCTGGTTTTTTTGGTCTTTTGAGCCATTTATGCTATTATGCTCCTGAAATTTTGGCAAAATCAGAGGATAAGTCAGGTGTGCCTTCTTGGGAGCTACATGGTTGGCTTTAATGGATGATTAGAATGGACCTCAATTCACTCCTTTTCATTTAACACAAAGAATCCAGATAAATGTTCATGTGTCCAGGAAGATTTTTTCCAGCAGCGCATAGTCTTTATGTTCGGACCAAGAAGATTAAGAGAGATACTGGAATGCCCTTTTCCTAGTGTAATTCCGATGATTAACTATGAAAACTCATTTGATGTGCATGTGTTTTTCCTTATCTAAAGTTGAACTCCATTGAAGTTTTTGGGGATTGGGTCAGTAAAACGTTTGGGTTCTTGTACGTGTGTTAGAAGGGTTCTCAACGCATTAAAAATTAAGTAGCCATGGATTTCTTTTATCCGGAATTTCATGGAAGAAGTGATGAAGATGTGGAAGACTTTTTGGAAAAGATAGAGGTTGCGTGCATTAGCAATCAGATTCATGATCCTGCAAAGATGTGGCGTCTTCTTTAAATATATTTGAAGAGTGACGCACGAGTTTGGTCCAAAGCATTTGAAGAGGAGTTGCGTGCGGCAGATCCACCTGTGAGATTAAGTTGGGACAATCTAAGGCATGGATTGGAAGTGGAGTTTGTGAAGAAAGAAGATCCTGACAAAGTGTGGCAAGAAGTACAAGGTTTGGTGCAAAGGGAAGGTGAGCCAGTAGATGCGTACATACATAAGTTTTCAATGGCATGGGAGCGGGTGTGCAAGGCCTTAGCACCACAGGTATCCCCACCCAACATGATGAATAAGGACAAGTTCTTGGCTGGTCTTTGGGAGAATATACATTGCAGAGTGAAGCTAAAGAAGCCTAGGACATATGAAGATGCACTAGAGGTAGTGAGGAACAAAGAGTGGAAGCTGAAAAGAATGAGTCAGCTAGGAGTGGAGTCTTTGCACATGAGGTCTAAATTTGAGCCTATGGATTCTTTGCAAGGTCGCATGCCATGGGTTCATCATGAACCAGTGGTTTTTTTTACTCCTCAAGTTATGTAGTGGTCATTACGGCAGTCCAAGATGATGGGCTAAGGCATGACATGAGGCAAGTGGTAGATTTAATGAAGAATCTCAGCCTAAACATGCTAGGTAATGCAAGAAATAATCAAGGTTGGGGGAGGTTTCCAAATCATCCAGGAGGTGAAAAAAGACCTAGGCATGGTGTTGGACAAAGCAATGGTAGGTTCTGGAGGCAGACGCCCACGTCTTATAATTAAGAGTTGGGACACATTAGCCTGCAGTGTGATAAGCCACCAAGGATGGGGGGGAGACATGTATCCATTGCCAAAACAGGTGCTAACTAGGTCAAATGATTATGGCATTGAAATTAAGGGAGAAGAATGAACGAATGGATTAACCCAGGAGGAAAAGGGAAAGACAAAAGTGATAAGTGTAGTCACCTTGGAGAAGGCAGCAAAGTGTAGCCACCTTGGAGAAGGCAGCAAAGCTGGAGGATACATTAGTGATGCCTATTGGGAAAGAGGACCACACAGGATAAGGAAGGAAGAAATGCTCTAGGTCCTAGCAAGAAGAAGGGAAAGAGCCATGAAGGCAAGGATGCCAAGGCCAAGAGGAAAAGAAGGGCTCATCGCAAGTTTCATGTTTCAAATTTTCCACTAGGGGATGGGCAATTAAGCAATGACTTGAAGGAGGATTTGACAAGCAAGAAAGCAGATAATACTTTTGGGCAGCTTATAGAGATGGTGCCTAAGCTAAAGCGATAGTGGAAGAGGATGGTTAACCCAATGGAGAAAGAACCATAGAGAGGTTCAGTGAAGGTGTTGGTGATGGATGAGCTACCAGACATTTGCCCAATGGTAGATGTGTGGCACAAAAGAAAAACTCTGGGACAAGGTTATGTTGATGGTGGAGCCCAAATATGTGTCATAACACACTCATGGGTTGAGATAATGGGTCTTACAATGACTGGGGTGTCAGGCTTTCGGATCAGATTGGCAAACCATCAAAAATTAAAATGTTTGGGTGTTGTAAAGATCTTATAAGTGGAGGCATATGATGCAAAGGTGGTGGTTGATTTTCATGTGATGCCAGGGGGGTTGGGAGCATATGCTATTATACTGGGCAGACCATGGTTACGTGCAATGGGAGCCGTTCAAGATTGGAGAGGTGATATGATTAGCCTCTATGGAAAGACAAGTGCCAACAAGCTATATAATATGGACACAAGGAAACAATTGGAAGAGCTTTATGAATATGAGGATGAGTCTAGTGATGAAGACTATTCCATAGTGACTAATGAAGACAGTGATAGTACTACCAGCAATGATGAGGATGTTGATGTTGCATTTCTTTTAATGGGGACAACTTAATCCAGGAGTCGGGTTTAGTTGCATTTCAAATGAGATTGAAGATGAAAGGGAAGGTCCTTATGAAGTGATTGAAGGGCTGATGCAAACCAAGGTTGAATCGTCAAAGAAGTAGAAATTGATGACACAAATGATCAATGGAGACCTCTCAGCTATGGAGAAGGAGATATATTTGCACATGCTTGCTAGATTTCTTAGTTTGCTCATTGCTTCATATGAAGAGATTAGAGGGTTCAAAGGACAAGAGATGCATATAGAGCTGAAAGAGGTGCTAAGCCAGTGCAGCAAAGGCTAAGAAGGATGAGTCAAGAGCAGATGGAAGCCTTGAGGAAAGAGGTGGACACGTTATTGAAGGTAGGGTTCATAGTCCCAGTGAAAACCACAGAATGGGTGAGTCCAGTAGTAGTGAGCCCAAAGAAGGATAGAAAATGGAGCATTTGTGTAGATTTTAAACCCTTAAATGCATCCACTAAGAAGAACCCATATCCTCTTCCATTCATTGATCAGATCTTGGATTCAGTGGCAGTTTATGAGAGGTACAGTGTGTGTGATGGTTTTTCAGGTTATTTCCAATTGAAGATTTCTCTTAAAGGCTGAACAAAGACAGCTTTCATTATGACATGGGGTTGTTATTGTTACATGATATTGCCATTTGGGTTGTCAAATGGACCATCTTTCTATCAAGAGAGAGAAAATTGGGTATTGGAACCATTCATTGCTAGTTGTGTTAAAGCTTTTATGGACAACTTCTGTGTCTACAGCAGTAGGGCTGAACACCATGAGAAGCTGCAGATGGTATTGGCTCGATATGATGAATGAGGAGGACAATCAAATGCAAAGAAATTTCACCTAGCACAGCCAAGGGTGAAGTTATTGGGCCATATGGTGTTAGAAAATGGCATTGAGGCTGATCCAGACAAGGTTAAGTCTATTATTTTTCTTCCATCACCTACAAGTACAAAGCAATTAGCAACCTTTATGATGGGCTCGAAGCTATGTAGGGCGCGGGTGGGAAGCCATGGCTGCACCAGTCTTGCATAGGAGCATGAGAGAGAGAGAGAGAGTAGTCGACACAGCTTGAACAAAATTGCACGCTTCTTTGGTTGATTATTACAAATGTACATATTAAGCATAAAATGGCCATGCAAACTCTACTTTAACTGATAATCTATAGTTGCATGCCTTGCTTAGATTCTATTGAATCCAGGCTTGCATACCCAACAACCCCCCCTCAAGCCCAAACCACTGACAATGGACTTGAGACAGACACACCATGGCAGAGTTTATTCACCTGAAACCATGAGTAGAAGACCCCCCCTTGAGAATAGCATAGGTGTGTGTGTGTGTGTATTTCCCTCAAATAACTATCAGTGTGAAACATACCAGAACTCGACCAAACAACAAAGGGTGGTCTTACCATTTTATTTTATGGCAGTGTTTATAACCCATACAATTATTGAGAAATAACCGACATAACAAAAACATAAAGACAGACTAAGAAACAAACTACAGGACATCACTTTCTATGAAAAGCATTGGTGCTGCTTCGTCTTCATCACCTTCAACCAGATTGATGTGTCGCTTGTTCTTCTTAAAGAATTTGTCCGACGGATGCTTAGTCTTTCCACAATGGGTGCAAGGATTTATGCTAAAACAATCCTTGGTTTGATGATTGTTGCATCCACATATAGCACAAGGTCTAGTGCTAGTAGTATCCGGGTGGAATTGGCAGTTGAGGTGCAACCACGGGCTACATATGCAGTCGGTACAAAAGAGCTGATTCGTGGTACTTGCTTCTCTTCTTCCTGCAATGAGTTAACAATACCATTTAAAGAAGGCAGAGGATCCTTCTCCTTTAAAATAGTGACAATTTGACAAAATTCTACAGGGAGACTATTCAAAAAAACGGCTATAAGGTCTTCATCTGGCACAGGGGCTTCAACATAAACTAGCTCTGTTTTGATGCTCTTCATTCTATTAGCTAAAGATGCAATATTTTCATCTTCATGCATGCGAATAGAATATAATTCTATTTTTAAACTCATTTTGGAATACTTAGCTTTGGCACCAAAAAGCTTCTCTAACTCTATCCAAATAATGAATAAAAGTCGTCTTGTAAGGAAGTTAGAATGATACCAAAAGCTTGTTCGTCTTCCCTCTGTTGCTTGGTAGATAATTCCCTTGTAACTGCAATGGATGTGCCAGATTTGTCAGCTGTGAGAGGCTTGACCACGTTCCATAGGTTTTTCCGCATCAAATAGCCTTTAACTTTGATCTACCAAGTGTGGAAACCGGTCCCGTTGTATTTGTCAACTTTCGACGCCATGTTGAGGTCTTTAAAATAAAAGAAGGTGAAGGTTCGATCAGATTTGACTTGTAGCAGAAACTCCAATCAACTTTTGAAGTTCCAAAGCAAAGGTGTCGAAGCTTTAAAATATGACTAATACTCTATGTCAATTTACTGTTTTGAGTTCGTAGCCAACATGATCGAATATTGAGCGCACCATAACTGAACATCAAGCCCAGCTTGCAAGAAGTGTAGCATGACGAACTTTGCAAGGGTGGGAATGCCCGTTTACTTGAAAAACAAAATAGGGTTGGCCACCACCTTTAATACTCTGTGTAAACATAAAATTAAAAAAGTCAAATTCTCTGTGTAGAGATGGCGCAACAGACGACGACAACGCTGTGAGGTTTATTTGACTCGTAGCAGACTATGTATGCCAATTCAGGAGTTTCTCAAGTGTCAAAAACTCAGCAAAAGGCCAAAGCAAAACAGTTGAGGTTGATTTTGGGCAAAAAAACGCAGGTCGATCTCCTCTGAGTTCTTTGCATAAGCGGCTGCTCCCGCTCCGAGTCGACTCAAGCTGAGGCGAGTCAAAGCTCTGATACCATCTAATGAGCTCAAAGCTATGGAGGGTGCAGGTGGGAAGTCATGGCTGCACCAGTCTTGCAGAGGAGCACGAGAGAGAGAGAGAGAGAGTAGTCGACACAGCTTGAACAAAACTACACGCTTCTTTGGTTGATTATTACAATGTATATATTAAGCCTAAAAAGGCCATGAAAACTCTACTTTAACTAATGGTCTATAGCTACATGCCTTGAGACTTGTTCTCACAGGGCTTAGGCTCTATTGAATCCGAGCTTGCATACCCAACACTTTATACACAAAGTCCAGTACATGGCGTGGTTTATTCCATTGTCTTCACAACTCCTTTATCCATTACAACAAGTGGCAAAGCATGATCCATTTCAATGGGATGACAAGTGTGAAGAAGTGTTTCAAGAGGTGAAAGAGGTGTTAGGGGGGTTGTCAGCCATGCAGGCTCCTGATTGGGAGCAAGTGTTTTATGTAAATCCATCACTAGGGGATGATGCCATTGGAGCCATGCTATTGCAAAAGGGGAACGCCAGCCATTATATGAGTCGAGTATATTGTGCAAGCCGAGTGAAGTTGGTAGCATAAAGAAAATTGTTGGAAGTAGAGCTAGTGATGGCGAGTGTAATATTTGCATGTCGACGATTTCGTCATTACTTGCTACCACGACCTTTTGTTTTATTAACGAGTTACGCCTTTTTGCCATGGTTAATTAATGGCACAAACATGTCAAATGTGGTCAAGAAATGGGTAATTGAGTTGCAAAAGTTTGAGTTCTCTTTTTTAGTGAAAGACAATGATGGGGGCTTTTCACAAGCCAAGCTCCCATACCCCTCTTCTCTCGTCCCCACCCCATGAAAACCCCTCTTAGGGAGGGAGTGATAAAAGGCATTGGAAAAAGTAAGAAAAAAATAAAGTATGATTATGTAAATATATGAGAAAGGTAAAATAGGCCACCTCATGCTTGCGGGGTAGACCATCCCCACCTTGCCTCCTTTTTCTTCACTGTTGCCCCGCCGTGTGTCCCTTTTCCTCTCCTCCACTCAGAAGGTCAACCCCCTCTCTCTTCCCCTTGTCCTTTCTCCTTTCTCTCTCCCCTCAAGCTACCCCACCTCTCACCAATAATGCATTCTAACTCACCAATAATGCACCCTAACTCACATGCAACTTACCCTATCTTCCAAAATAGTGTACCCCACCCCCCCTTTCTCTCTCCTATCATATCCCATGACCCAAATACCCCCCTCTCTCTCTCTAAAGGGCACCATGTCTCTTGTCTTGTAGCTAAATAACCTCCCCCACACTCACACACAATCAATCTCATTGAAAAAGGTGCCCACAGACCCATCCCCACCCGGTGGTTACCTGATTTTTCTTGTGTTCACACACATCTGCACACAGATTCACCTCTGAACACACTCCCCTCTCTCCCCTCTTGTAATTACTTTAGTCTCCATGTCACCTCTCACTTTTTTTCATCAACCCATCTCTCTCTCTTAGTCTCTCTCTCATGAGACTTCTATTATGGCACATATACACACAGCCAGACAAGTGGGGCCCACAGTCACATGGCCTATGTAGATAATGATTTCTTCATTTCTAAATTCTATAATTTCTTCCCCCTCCTCCCCTATATAAAGAGGGGTCACCATCACACTAAACACACACAACATCACTAAAGAACACACTATGCACTGTGTGTGCCAAGTGCACACACACACACACACACACACCATCGCCATCACCATCACCGCAATCACCATGCTTCTCTTGAGCATGACCTCTACACCCTTGGCTATGGAAGATGAAGGTCAACTAAATGAAGGATGATGGCCATAACCCTCGTGCGAGTCTTTGCCATCAACTCTCACCTATCCACCATGTGCTCTACCACTCTCTCCCTTCTCATTCCCCTACCCTATGCTCCCCATTTCATCGCCTTATTCTCTAAATAAAGCTTGAGGTTTTGTGAGTATGTTTTCTTGCAATGTTTTGCCCATGTGAGATGTGCGGAATCGCCACCTAATCTTGTGTTTGGAGTGAGCTTGTGTATGTGTAAAGGATGTGCGGATTCGCCATCCTTTTGTGATGCCTAAGTACTAAGCCGCTATACCCCCTCCTTCACTCTCTCTCTCTCTCTCTCTCTCTCTCTCTCTCACTTGATCTCATTCCCTTTCCTCTTCATCATTACTCCCAAGCATCCATCTCTCTTGGATAAAAAATTTGTTATGGTGGTGTGTTGTTTGCATCCTAGCCGCTGAAGCTAGGTGGTGCCCCTGTTTGCTTTACCATGACAGGCTTGAGGCGCGCCATTCGGTCCCCGGTGTTTTAGAGGCCGTCGGGGTTCGGGGTTCGCTTTGCTCCCGTCATTTGGTGCCCCCACGGAGGATCTTTTCATGAAACCCTTCAGTTTACAAGACTGAAACCCCTAAACTATTGTGAATGGATGAATGGCTAGCAGGATTTGCTAATTGGACGACAGAAGAAGAAGAGCTCCAAGCACAACTAGACGAACTCCGCATCTCCATCGAAGCTCGAGTGCCAGGCGTAACGGTAATCGATTTGTAGTGGGAGAGTCAACCAACACGCCAAACCCATTGGATATACATAGGCCAAGTGCCAAGAAGAAGAAGGAGAAGGTCGAAACCATATCCGCAACCTACAACCAACCAACAATAACAAAATGGAAGGAGCTCTGCACAATAGAGAATCAACACTATTCTACTTTGAGAATCGGGTAACTCAAGTCACCGAGGTAATTATCACACTCAGTTTTCAAGTCGCACCTGATGCTGCAGCACAGATAACGGAATCATTGGCTCACACTCTCACTAGAGAAACTAGGGATCTATTGAGTTTGTTTCAGGAAAGAACTCCACCCTCTCCCACAAGCTTGGACAGTGACTAAGCACCTCTAAGCTTCACATGAATCAGTGCAATCTACCTCAAGATAGATCACACATACCAACACGTGTACGCTCAATCAAGGTAATACAGGACTTGAAGGCTCACTACCAGCACGTCATTGACACCATGCTGGGTGGGGAGCGGTTTTTTGAGGTTCTGGCATCAGATCAACCATTTGTCTTACCTTTGGTACAAGGCAATGTACCGTTTGAAGTTTTAATCTGTCCTAGTATAAGAGGGTATACACGCCTCCTTGTAAAGAAGAAAAAAACTTTTGCAAGTTAAGCAGTGTGTCTTTCTAGCTCTCTCTCAGTAATCATGGCAAGTGTAGCATTTCCAACATTTAAAGGAAACAAGGGGGAGGATTTGGTAACAGACTTCCTAGATGACTTTGAAGTAGCATGTGTAGTGAGCAACAAAGATACGGATGAATCCCAGGTTAGAATCTTTAAACATCTCATGAAGCTAGAAGCTAGATCATGGTATACTGCACTTCCACAAGCAACCAAGGATGACTGGGAACCCTTAAAAACCGCTTTTAAGAGGCGCTTTGGGGGAGGTACCACTTCAGAAAAGTTGTGGGACAAGTTGAGAGACTTGAAGCAGGAGGGTCTTTTAGAATATGCCACCTATGAGTCCAAATTTGTGGATTTGTGGGAACGGTGGATTGAGTCATTGGCAAGGGGGAAAGCCGCACCCGATTTTCTAAAAAAAGATCGGTTCACGCATGGCTTATGGCCGCTTCTCAAGGAGAAGGTGAAACGTAGATTCCCGGCTACGTACTGATGGCCGTTTTTCGGCTCTCTGTAATTGCCATAGTGAGTTATCTCACCCTATCAAATCACTCAAACACTGTGGTTACCCTCACCCTTTCACTGTATATAGGTGCATGTGAGTTAGGGGACTTTTCCCATATCTCCTTAGTGAAATAAAAAACCCTCAATGAGCTAGTCATTGGGCTAGTTGAGCCAAGAAAATAAAAAATATAAAAAATATAAGTATATTATGGCCCATGCGTATGTAAATATTTCTTTGTATATAGGGCCTAAATAAAAGATTTTTTCATAATTATTTAAATATTTCTACCTGGGTGTGTGTTATTTATGCTCTGTACATTGCCTCACCATTACCACAATTTTTCTTACCATTTTTCATACTCTTTATTCCATATAGAAATATTTTCATGTAAGCTTCTCTTATATTTGGTGTAACTCCACCCCAACAAAAATCCAAAAAAACTAGTTTTATTTATGTGTATATTTTTTCACTATTGTGATTTTTTCCTTCCTACATCTATTTTGTTTTTTTTTTTTAAATATTAGAACACCAAAAATATTTATCTTTTTATGGTAGCCTCATAATGAGAGAGATTTCTTTTGACCCCTTTATATTTTTCCACTTATATTATTTATATTTGACATGTACATATTTTTTAGACCCCTCAATATTTGATTTTCTTAGTTGTACTATTCACTTATATCATGATCTCAACAATATCTTCAATTATAGACCTACCAAATAAGGTCAAGGGTAGGTGGCATGCATACATGAACTATGGAGGGCTCACTCTTGGAGGTATTCAAAAGAATCATCCAAAGAAGGACCCCACAAGGACCTTGTACAGTGGAAAAAAGCGGTCGGTTTTGCTGAGTTTTTAAAATTCACTTGCTCTCCGAATTTGAAAGGGTGATAGAAACAAAAGTTGTAGCTCGTGGGCTGAACTTTTGCCTCAAATTTTTTCATATTTTTTTGAGCTACGAGCTGTGAGCTATGATTTTATTAGTGGACCCCAGTTTTCCCATTCTATGCAGCCACACTCTCTCTTCCACTTTATCATTTTCCTCTTTCACACACACTTCTCCACTCATCATCCCCACCTCTCTCACCACTCCTCTCTGCACCCTACTCACCTTCTCCTCAACCTTGAAGAATAAGAGAAACCATGGTGAACTCATACCTCCCACACACAATTCCATTCCAAAATTGACCACCTAGTCTCATTTTTCCTCCTCCAAATTACCCATATCTATCAAAAAAACCACAAAATTCAGTCTCTTCTCTTAAAAGACAGCATCATGGTGGTTGATTACTCAGCTTCAATTACCTTGTCTCTCAAGGAAGGTCAAGAGTGGAGAAAAAATGTACCGTCAAAGCTAGTGGACCGTCAACAAGCGTCAAAATTGGCCCTACTCAAGACACTTGGAGCATCAACCTTGTAAGAAATCCACCTTTTCTTACCTCTTAAGAGTTTTTCTTCCTTATTTGTATCCTACATGGATACTCCCATTGTAAATATCCAATTCCATTTGTAAATTAATACTAACTCTACTAACACTAACCCACTATGAAAAGTCCTATCACCTCCATTTCTCTCTTCTCTCTTTCCCCACCAACTTCTTGATAATTCCAAGCAAAAGAAATTTGATAAATTGCTGAAAATCTAACCCAACCATGGTTAGAGGAGTAACCCTAGCCTTCAAAATTGCTATAAAAGGAGGGTGTAGCTAGCACAAAAAGAGGGGGGAAGAAAGAGCACTATGCTATAGCTTGAGAAGCCAAGCTCAACCTCTTGAGAAGGAGCTCTTGAGTGGAATCTCATTAGCATTAGGCATATGTATGTGTTTGTATTAGGGGTAATTAGCAAGGGAACTCTATGCCATTGTAAGAGAGAGGGATCATTAAATTGAGAGTAGGAAATCTATCATTTCTCCTACTAGTGTAAGCCCAACATTTGCTGAATAAGGGAGGGTGAATTTGGACTAAGCATGGATACATTGTCTCCCTTCCAACGTGAAGTCATGGACAATAATGATGTGTAAGTGTCTTGGTGTTTTATTTAAGTTCTTGATAGCTTGTCTCCGGGTATTGTTATCAATTTAGCCATAAATCCCACATGCTGTAAGAGGGCGACAGGATGGAGAGGACTCCCCTGGCCTTAAGACAGTGATTGGGGTGGCTTTTTTCTTGTGATGTGTTGTGGTGTAATTTACTCAGGCTATGTTGAACAAATACTAATCTCACTTTGATTGGTCATGATAGATTTGTAAGAAGGCATTAGTGCAACAAGCACCCCCTTCCCCCTTCTCTTTCTTTCTTACATATATATATTTATGTTTGCTTGATCATTAACGATACACTTCAAAGCAGCCCGAGCACCATCTCTCTCTCTCTCTCTCTCTCTCTCTCTCTCTCTCTCTCTCTCTCTCTCTCTCTCTCTCTCTCTCTCTCGTGTTTTAGTGTGTGAGAGTGTTCCATTGGTGTTAGGGTTAGTGTAAATTCCTTGCTTGTTTGTGGGTTGCTCTAACGATTCTCCTCTTTTGCGTCCTAGTTCGCTCTTAAACTAGGTGGTGCCCCTTGTGTAGTTGGGATTTGGCTGGGAGTTTGTTGTTTTGGTTTGTATTGTGTTGTGCCCCAGCCCCATTGAGCAGCACGGGAGCCTTGAAGGGTGTCTAGAGGTTGCTCTTCTTGTTGCCCGCCCCGGACCGCTTCAGTACGAGTTAGCCGTTGAGATTGCTCGCCTTAAGGACAAGAAGCTGCGAATGAAAGCCAAAGAAACCGAGTCAACAGAAGCAGGAACATCGCGTCGACCAGCAACTACGACAACCACCATACCACCACCACCGGCTCTTGGGGTAAGAGATGACCAACAAGATATGTTGGCCCATATTACTGACCAACTGCAGAATTTATCTGTCCACTTAATACAGCAAGGGAGGAGTCAAGAAAGAGATGAAGACCCTGGAAGAGCACGACGAAAAAACAGGGAGTATCATTGCTACAACTGCGGAGAAGACGATCACGGTATGTACTACTGTCCCAAACCACGACAAAACTATAATAGAGGAGGTAGGAGGAACCAATTGTCACCCCCTAGAGAAAGAACACCCCCACCCCGAGCACCACCCCCACCAACACAAATTCTACTTCCACCCCAGACACCACTACAAGCATCCATTCCACCTCTTCCACCAGCCCCACCACCCGATCGCCCTGTAAACATCATAAGGCTAGAAGAGAAAGGAAAAGCCGTAGTAGTGGATCCACCGAGAGCAAAGGAGAGGGACAAGGGTAAGGAGAAGGTAACCTTTTTAGAACCACTTGAAGCCATGACTGTGAAAAGAGCTAGGATGGAGAAAGCTACACAATCAGATGATGAGAGAAGCATGAGAGGAGAAACGAGCAAGAGGCCATCCAGGCCACGACGGAAATTGGGCATCACCGACTTCCAGCTAGGGGAAAGTTCTAAGCCCTATGATCTAACATTGGATGTGGCAGAGCAAGGACCGAAGATTACATGGCCACAGTTGCTACATCTTGTACCTAAAGTAAGGCGACAATGGTCTAAAATGGTAAGTACAAGACGCTCCAAAACAAAGGTAGCCAGAGCAATTTCGGGATGCAACATGGATGACATCCTTCCAATTGTCGAAATTAAAAAGGGAATCTTGGAGCCTTCTTGTGCTCCATACTCAAACCGGTGGTTCATAGTTCCAAAGAAGAATGGTTCTCTACGCTTCATCCAAGATATGCAACCAGTGAACAAGGTGACAAAATGTAGGTAGAGGTCCAATTGTGGATGAGTTTACAGAGGCGTTTGAAGGGAGGGCAATCTACTCAATGGGGGATCTCTACTCAGGGTATGATCAATTTTATCTTGCAATCGAAAGCAGATACTTGAGAACCATGAGGACACCTTTGGGTTTGGTAAGGATGTGTACCTTGCCACAGAGAGCAACCAACTCGGTTGCACATATGATGAATGGGATGAATAAGGTCTTACGTGACTTTATTCCTCAAATCACAATGCCTTTCATTAATGATTTGCCTATCAAAGGATGTGAAGAAAGTGACAAATATGAAGCTTTGGATCTCAAAGGATGTCGCAGGTTTGTGGTAAATCACATAAATGATTGTGATAAAATTTTGTCTAGGTTGGAAAAAGTGAATCTTACTTTGTCAAAAAGAAGTCTATGTTTGGTGTCAATGAAGTGCTCATTGTGGGGCACATGTGCGGGCCATATGGTAGGAAACCTTGTCCAACAAAGGTAGATGCCATCCAAAAAATGAAAGAAACGTGCACTAGCATCACTGAGGTTAGAATGTTTCTGGGAGCATGTGTCTTCTATGTTATTTGGATTCCACATTATGCACATCAGCTGCTTAGAAAGAATCAAAAGTTTAAATGGATAGAAGCACATGTAAAATCCATGAAAAAGCTAAAGGAGTTGCTCTAGTCAGCAACGACTTTGAGAAAGGTAGACTATGAGTGTCAAAGGCCAGTAATTGTGACAGTAGACACCAGTCCTACAAGGATTGGATGGGCAATAGGGAAAGATGACAAAGAAGGACACAGGTACATGGTAAGATTTGGAGCAAAGGTACTAAGTGCTCGCCAAAGAAACTATCCACAGATAAAGAGAGAGTTATGGGGTATGGTTACAACCTTGAAAAGTGGGAAAGAGTACCTAATTGGTGCATGTGTGGTTGTAGAAATAGATTGTCTACCACTTCTTGGGATGATTACAAGTTTCTCAATGCCAGACATTGCTATGTTGCGGTGGATTGCCTATATTAAGTCCTTAAATCCCAAGTTTAAGCACATTGCAGGTAAAGACAATACAGTGGCAGATATGCTATCAAGGGCAAGGTATGAAGATGATTCACAAATGATTGATGAGGGAGATGATGTAGGCACAAAGTTCTATTCTATCTCTCATGTCAAAGGTAGCAATGTCTGCATGACTAATTCACTTGAATTGTTCTTGATAGATCTTTATGAAGGTGATTGGCTTTCTATTGGAAGCTACTTGAGTACTCTAACAAAACAGGATGATTGATCTGAACAAGAATTCAAGAGGATACACAAGAAATCATATGGGTACTTTTTAAGGGATGGTTACTTGTGGAAGCATCCTAAACAAAAGGGTGCTACACTACAACAGGTTATATGTAAACAAGAGACTCAAGTAAAGCTCATGCAAGAGTTTCATGAGAGTCTATGGGCTGGACACAGGGGTGTGTGGGCAACCTTCTCCAAGTTGAAAGAAAAATACTGGTGGAAGGGTATGTATAAAGATGTATCTCAGTTTGTAGAGTCATGTGTAACTTGTCAAATGTATTCAAATGTTCGACATCGTGATGGATTGCACCCTACATATCCACTAGCCATGCACTATAAATGGGTTGTGGATCTAGTCACAATGCCTTTACGACTCTGGCAGATGAGATACTTGGTTCTTGCACGAGAGGACCTAACTAATTAGGTTGAAGGAAGAGCATTAAGAGCTAAGACCACAGAAGCTGTGTGCAAATTCCTTCTTGATAAGGTGATTTTCCGTTATGGTTGTCTGGGAAAGATCATTGCAGATAGAGGTGAGCTGGATGCCGAAGAAGCAAGGGAGTTATTTTCTAGATTAGGAATCAAGCTTTCTCTTACTACAGCTTACAACCCTGAAGGAAATGGAAAGAGTGAAAGAGGGCATCCTCCTATCATTAAAGCTTTGGCCAAGGCTTGCGAAGGAAGAGTTGGTGAGTGGCCAAAATTGTTACCATATGCTTTATGGTCTGATCGTACAACGCATAGCTCAGTAACTGGCTACATGCCTGCGGAGCTAATGTATGGTCAAAAGCCAGTGATGTCCATTGAAGATACAATTCCCACATGAAATGTACTACCTTGGCAAGAGAGGCTTAGCAGGGAAGATCTCCTTGCACTGCGTATAAGGCAGCTAGAGAGAAGACCTGGAGACATTGAAGCTGCAAAAGAACGACTCAAAAATGCAAGGTTGAAAAATAAGGACTAATTTGATAAACGACATCGAGTCAAGAGAAAAGCAATTGACAAAGGTGACTTGGTTATAGTGTATGATAGTAGCCTTGATAACCAGCACACAGTCATGTGTAAGTTCTCAAAAAGATGGTTTGGACCGTATGTTGTAAAGCATGTGCATGAAAATGCTACTTACAGCTTGTCTGAACTAGATGGTACAAAAGTAAATATTCCCATTTCAGGAAAAAGGATCAAAATGTTTAAGAGAAGAGGTGACAATGGCCCAGAAAATGTTGATGAGGAGGAAGAGCAAAACACATGTGAAGATGAATCTTTGGAATCATCCAGTGAAGAAGAAAGCAAGGAAGATGTACAAGAGGATTGATTTTATAACAAAGAGAAAATGTGGCACATACCAGAGGATGTGCAGGTTTAGAGGGGGTGGATGTCCTGCTGTGACACGTACATAGTGGGAACACATGCTACAAGATCTATCTTGTAACTTTTTAGATACATAATTATATTTTCTATAATTTATATATGCATATGTAAGTATAACAATAAGCTTTCTATCTCATCCTATTATTTATCTCAAGGGTAACGTATTCTTACTTTACCATAAAAAAGTACTATGGGAAAAGCGTCAATAGCTCCGCCTCTTTAACTTGGGACCAAAAGCATTGATTCTTTCTTTCTACCATCTCATTATTATCTCACACCCTATCTAGATCCTATATCTAGGGTAATTTCCAATCTATATATATTCTATGTATTTTTCTTATATTTCTTTTTAAATAGCTACTAGGAGGGAATTAAATCCTAGTGGGATACTAGGTGGCATGATTTCAAAGATACACTTATTTTAATGCATTATTGCAAGCATGATTACAAAAAATTGTCAAGGAGCAATGTCATGCTTTCATATGGCATGAAGTGTCCATTAGAATCAAATAAAAGTTTAGGCTAAGTGAACCACAAGAAGACTTTTGCTGCCAAAACTGTACCCTATTTTGATGATTTTTTTACACAAGGCTCCAATCTGAATTGGAAACTGCTTAGAAAAAGGAAGTCATAGGTTATGAGCTGAAGTTTTTGCCCATATTTTTAATTTTTTATTTGAAGCCACGGTTGAGGAGATATGATCAAAATACTAGACCCCAGTCTGCCCACATATTCAAGTAATGATGGGTATTGGTGCATGGAACACGTGTCCCAAGCCGTCCAATTCCGATCTACCTCATTTGTAGGGAAAAATTCTCTGTGAAACATAGCTTCAAAAGCTGCCCAACTTTGTGGTATGATATTCTTCTCCTTGAGAGACATCCACCATTTGTAGGCCTTGCCTTCCAGACTTAAGCTCGTTTGCAGTGCTCTGACTGCGTTTGAAGTACGATGTAAGGCGTGAATTCCATCCCACTTGCTAAGAAAGATATTCACTGCATTCGTATTGCGATCGTGGTCTTCTTCCTTAAAAGTTGTTTTCCAACAACTCATCCACCTCTTTTGCAGTGAGAGTGTGCAAAGTATCAGCAGTTGGACCTTGTCCTTGACTAGAAGGGCCTTGCCCCTGTGTAGCAACATGATCATGCATGTGCGTGTCAGTAGGACCCTTGGACTGCTGTTGCATTAATTGGATCACTAATGTGGAGAATTTAGTGACGTTTTCATTTAAAGATTTAAAATTTCCTTCCATGACTGATATGCGTGTCTGAAGTGCATGAAATTCTTGAATGTCGAGAAATTCATAAGTGTCGTCACCTATCGTAGCGTCACGGGCACTCTCCTTGAGAGCATCCGACCACGAGCCATCATGGGCAGGATCAGGCGTATTTTTCTTGAAATCAAAAGTCATATTGATATCTGAATCCATGGCGACACAGTGCACTGAAAGGAATAGTTAGAAAAATATCTTATATTGAGAGCACTGCAAAGGTTAATTAGCCTTGCTAATCCCGTCGAAATCGATATTGTCCAAGTCAAAATTGATCCAAAATGTCAGCTATGTAGGGAAATCCTTAACCCGTTGTAGCCGAATCGAGTATGGGTAGAATTGCTTTCGATCACAATCAAATTGGAGAAATAATGTCGCTTTTGACTCCCCTTGAGATGCTTTATTAATTCTCTGATTTTTTACAGGTAGTACGCAGAAAATTTGTGTGGGTGTGTGTACTTGCCGGCCCTGCCTTCGATCCCCTCGGATATATCCTTACTAACTCCGGAGGTCGGAGCTCCTTGCTTGATGCGGGGTGTGTATCACCCCTAGTTCCAATAAAGTCCTAAGGCCAAAGGCCTTAGGCGTTTTTGAGTGTGAATTCAAAGATTCTCCATCGGCATGGCCGGCAGCAGTAGCGCGCAACGAGCTGTTGAGAGAGATGGTGGTTGCTACAGTGCGAAGCGGGCTTCGGCCCCGGGTCGAGCTTTTCTCCTCAGCCCGGCGTGATGCCATAGAGCCCTCAAGGGCGCAATTTGGGGCAGGGTGAGCTCCCTGGCCTCCTTGACCCCAACATGCAAAATCATGCAAGAATTGTGTGGCTCCCCTCCTCCACGGCTGTGCCCGTCCCAAAATTAGAAACCTTGATCTTGATACCAATGTTAGACAAGGGGAACTAGAACTCAGGAGACCACCGCCTAACCACCCACTCTATAGCATGGATCCTAGCCCTTTGCCCTAGTTGGACTCCCTTTCCACACTGCCTACGCCAACCTTGCCCTTGTCTAGTCCGGCCTTGCCGTTGTCTTGACAGAAAAAGAACAAACTAATTAGCATGCACTAAGTAGATCAAATCATAAAATGGATGTTTTAAAAAGAAGAATTTACATTTTGTAATTTGCAATCTTCAAGGACTGCACTTTTTATCAAACTACATGATCCAAATATTTCCTTGTTATCATCGTACTTGTCTTGAATTTCAAATCAAAATATCTTCCAAAAGAGTTGATTCCCAACTCCTTGAGCTTTTCTTTAAAATCCTCAACTTTAAGCATGTGTGCTTCCTCTTAACTCTTCTTAAACACAAAGCAAAAACATATGAAGCTTCAAGGAAAGAATAGCCCACAGTTTGTAAATCATGACCCACGAACTCTTCCTTGGCTTCTCCTTTAGTGTCAACAAAAACCTTTGCAACTTCACAATCTCATGCAATAATGGCAAGACAATAGTCCTACCTTATATTAAACAAGTGTTGGATATGCTGAAGAGATATATAATATTTTTCACTGAAATGGTAGAAGGGAATATTTTGAATAGTCAAAGAAGACTCTGCTATAGGGACTTGGTGGGCTCTTCAATGATTGTTTCAGCCTATTCATCAATCTCCTCTTCCTTTATAACTTTTGCCTTTTCAATTTAAGAAATTGTAGTCACATTGGCATGTAATGGTTATGGTGGATAGACCAATGAGGCATTCATGGATGCACCATAGCCAATAGATAACTAGGATTAGAATAGAGACTTATCTCAATACACAATATGAAAATAACTTGTCTGATTAATTGGAATTGGAGAGTTACAAGCTTTGAGTATTGGTCATCTATAGGCTCAATGTGGATAAGTGCAATCCGTTATTGAATGGATATGCACCACAAGTGGAAATGGAAAGGGTAGTGTGAGCTACCACAAGTGGCATGTGGCCATCAAGTGTGTAGGGAATGAGTAGCATATGTGAGGCTCTATAGGTTTCATAGAGAAAAGGTGACTATGCACTAAAATGGATGATTAGGGAGTCTAGCATTGGTTACGCCGGGTAGGTACATGGAATTCATAAAACGAAATTCGATAATAAACACTTGCAAGGCAGATCATCATTTTCTTTTCAGAATTATGTGCCTCATCACCTATGACTTTATTTTCCTTGCTTTTGGAATCTAGAGGATTCTGATGATGGTGCACATATGGTATCCGTGCTGGATGCATACACATCATGGAAGCACATTTTGGGTATGTCTATGATGATTTTGGTGCTTTGTCCATAGGGTGATCTTACCAATAGATATTGGCAGTGTCTATAACCCCTGACAATCTTGAGATTAGGTATGTCATACATAGATTAAATGATTTAACTTTCCTATCAAATTTTTGATGACTCAAATTTTGCATACATCACAATTATCACCAAAATCTTGAACGTTTCAATGCTTGAATGCTTGAAAGATGAGGTTGTGCTGCTACCTTGAATGTGCTTCAAATGCCCTGAATTTTCTTTGAAGTGCATCTGTCTATCTTTCTATGTGAATGAGGGAATGCAGGAGGCATGCACAAGAGCCCAGCTATAGGTTCAATAAAAGGCCAAGAAAGGAGCCCTTGCATAAGCTGGATTCAATGAGTCTATTCGATAAGATGAGGTGGGAAATGGATCTTCTTTGAAGATAAACTCTAATAAAAAATGGTCAATTATTAAGCCAAAAAAAGGCTTTAGAGTGTTAGTGTAGGCAATGACAAGGCCGATGACACGTGGAGAATGATGGTGCAGCATGAGACTGTTATGAGCACTATGAGGGTAGCACGGGCTTGTGGATTTACCGACCGATGATGTGGTAGTAGTAGCCAGTGATTGATGAGGCTTCAAGTCTTTGATAGTTGGCGATGACGGTGTTAGGAGTTTTTTGGAAGAAGTGATTGCACATATGTACATAGACATGCATGGTGCATCGAATAAAGAATTACCCATTGTCAGAGCCAGGTGGTTACTGGGACCCACATGTGTACAGGTAGGACAACGTGTACATAGTACATCGATTTTCATCATCACCAGTATCAGTGTGTTTTTCTACAATAATGAGGAGTTGGTGGATCATAAAACTTCTCAAGGAATCTATCAGCGGGCCGACACCATGAGGTAAGCAAGTGCGGCAGATGGCATTCAGTGGTGTCAGGAGGTCGAATGGGGTCAATACTAGCACGTGATAAGCGAGGAGACAATTGGAGTGTTTTCTTGTGATCAATTATGTAAAAAGGTCATCATGAGGACTATATTTGGGGGCCACTTCATGTGATTGTGGGATGCATTATTGGAAAAAGTTGAGTGCCAGGTGTGCGGATGGATGTAGAAGGGTTACAAAAATTGCACTACGTGGCTATTTTTTGTCATGTTCGGGGTCCGTTTGAGGTCAATCAAGAGGCCAAAGGTGCTTAAGGAATAAAGTTAAGTGTGGACACTTGAAAACGTAAGAAAAAGACCAGGAATACGTGGAGAGAAGAGGAGGAACAACCGAAACTCAATTTTTGCTATTTTTGGAGCTTGTTTTGGCCATAAACTGCTCATTCGGGGTCGGATTGAGCACTTTGATATTGTAGAG
Source organism: Adiantum capillus-veneris (assembly GCF_014529385.1). Lineage (NCBI taxonomy): Eukaryota > Viridiplantae > Streptophyta > Polypodiopsida > Polypodiales > Pteridaceae > Adiantum > Adiantum capillus-veneris. The sequence continues at coordinate 92,602,248 of NC_140944.1, read as the reverse complement.
TGAGGTTTTTGTCCACTCCGGAGGAAATAGCGTTGTCTATTTTGCCAAATTCCTCACTTTCTCGTGCTGTTTTGGCTATGTATGTTTCTCCTGTGAGAGCGAAGCGTCTGTTTAAATTTGTGATTGTATCTGGCATATTTCATCCATATTGTGTGAGCTATTTTCCCCATTGGTGTTGTCCCAAGCTCAATTGTATCTAAACATAAGAAATTCTTCTTTTTGTGCTGAGTTTTTTGGGGGGGGGTGTGTGTGTGTGTCTGTGTTGAGTCGGCAAATGGATAGTCTCTCTCCTCTCACTCCATCGGTGTGTTCCCTGTCTCGGTCAGGTGGGTTGTGTAAGCCAAGTGGTGCCCAATGTGTGTGTGTGTGTATTATCCCAAGAGTGTGTGTCGGGTGATTATAGAGGCGTGCTATGTGTTTCCATCCCGCTCACATTCTTTTGGTGCCCCCACGGAGGATCTTCTTCGAGTAGCTTCAGCTTCGAGATTACAGGTTACAGGTGCAGGTACATGTACAGGTACAAGTGATTCACATAGGTACAAATAGCTGGAGTAGAGTGATATATTGGCAAGTTGAAGTCACTTGCAGTTGCCGTGTGTATGCATCATTTGGCTCCTGCTTGAGCGCAATGTCTTGTATTATACGTTAATTGTGGATACTACCATTGTACGCCTTTGTGGAGCCATACTTGGTTTTATTTGGCAGTCCTAGCCACTTCTGAGACTTGGTCTGGAAGATAGTCATTTTTGAAACTTGACTGTACGAGGTTTGCATAAGCTTTTGTGAGAGGGTCGATAGTGTGAGGTTTTATTGAGAATCTTGGCCTTCTCTCGCTTAGACCGCAGAGTGGGAGGAGTGAATCTATCTCAGATAGATCACTTCTACGTGAGTGACCACATCTGTGACTTGGGTGGGCCAGTTTACACTTTCACGCATGTGCAAGGTGATTGGGATGGACGTGGCCCTCCAAACGGTTTGGAGGCCAAGAAGATTAAGAGAGATAATGGAATCCTCTTTGCCTATTGTAATGCCCATAATTAACTATGAGAACTCATTTGATGTGCATGTATTTGTCCTTATCTAAAGATAAGCTCCATTGAAGTTTCTAGGGATTGAGTCAGTAAAAAGTTTTGGGTTCTTGCACCTGTGTTTGAAGGGATTCTCAAAGCATCAAACTTGGGTAGCCATGGCTTTCTCTTATCCGTAATTTCATGGAAGAAGTGATGAAGATGTGGAAGACTTTTTGGAAAAGATGAAGGTTGCCTACATTAGCAATCAGATCCATGATCCTGCGTAGATTGTTACTTCTTCTCTAGATTTGTTGGAAGAGTGATGCATGTGTTTGGTCCAAAGCATTTGAAGAGGAGTTGCATGTGGCTGATCCACTTGTGAGATTAATTTGGGACAATCTAAGGCATGGATTGGAAGTAGAGTTTGTGAAGATAGAAGATCTTGATAAAGTGTGGCAAGAAGTATAGGGTTTGGTGCAAAGGGAATGTGAGCCAGTAGATGCGTACATATGTAAGTTTTCAATGGCATGGGAGCGGATGTGCAAGGCCTTAGCACCACATGTACCCCCACCTGACATGATGAAGAAGGATAGGTTCTTGGCTGGTCTTTGGGAGAATATATGTTGGAGAGTGGAGCTAAACAAGCCTAGAACATATGAAGATGTATTAGATGTGGCAAGGAACAAAGAGTCGAAGTTGAGAAGAATGAGCCAACTAGGAGTAGAGTCTTTGCCAAGTAGGTCTGAATTTCAGCCTATGGATTCTTTGCAAGGTCGCATGCCAGGGGTTCATCATGAACCAGTGGTTTCTGCTACTCCTCAAGTTATGCAAACAGTGGTCACTACAACAGTGCAAGATGATGGGCTAAGGCAAGACATGAGGCAAGTGGTAGATTTAATGAAGAATATCAACCTAAACATGCTAGGTAACGTGGGAAATAATCGAGGTCGAGGGAGGTTTGAAAATCAGCCAGGAGGTGAAGAAAGATCCAGGAATGGTGTTGGACAAAGCAGTGGTAGAGTCCGGAGGCAGACGCCCACGTGTTATAATTGCGGAGAGTTAGGCCACATCAGCCCACAATGTGATAATCCACCAAGGATGGGGGGAGACATGTATCCATTGCCAAGACAAGTGCTAACTAGGTCAAATGATTATCGCATTGAAATTAAGGGAGAATAAGGAACCAATGGATTAACCCAAGAGGAAATGGAAAAGACAAAAGTAATAAGTATGGTCACCTTGGAGAAGGCAACAAACCTGGAAGATACATTAGTGATGCCTATTGGGAAGAGGACCACATAGGATAAGGAAGGAAGAAGTGTCCCAAGTCCTAGTAAGAAGAAAGGAAAGAGCCATGAAGACGAGGATGTCAAGGCCAAGAGGAAAAAAAGGGCTCGTCTCGCAAGTTTCATGTTTCAGATTTTTCACTAGGGGATGGGCAATTAAGCTATGACTTGAAGGGATGATCTGACAAGCAGGAAAGCAGATGTTACTTTTGGGCAGCTTATAGAGATGGTGCCTTAGCTAAAGCGACAGTGAAAGAGAATGGTTAACCCAATGGAGAAAGAACCAGAGAGAGGTTCAATGAAGGTATTGGTGATGGATGAGCTACCCACCAAAGAAAAAATCTAGAACAAGGTTACGTTGATGGTGGAGCCCAAATATGTGTCATAACACACTCATGCATTAAGAAGATGGGTCTTACAGTGACTCGGGTATCAGGCTTTCGGATCAAATTGGAAAACCATTAGAAAGTAAAATGTTTGGGTGTTATAAAGAGCTTAGAAGTGGAGGCATATGATGCAAAGGCGGTGGTTGATTTTCATGTGATGCCAGCAGGGTTGGGAGAATATCCTATTATACTGGGTAGACCATGGTTACGTGCAATGGGAGTTGTTCAAGATTGGAGATGTGGTATGATTAGCCTCTATGGAAAGATAGGTGCCAAGAAGCTATATAATATGGACACAAGGAAACTATTGGAGGAGCTTTATGAAGATGAGGATGAGTCTAGTGATGAAGACTATTCCACAGTGTGACTGACGAGGATAGTGATAATACTATTAGCAGTGATGAGGATGTTGATGCTGCATTTCTTTTGATGGACAAAGAAAGGGCCATGAGTTTGGTTTGGTTGCATTTGCAAATGAGATTGAATATGAAAGTGAAGGGCCTTATGAAGTGATTGAAAGGCTGATGCAAACCAAGTTTGAATTGTCAAAGAAACAAGAATTGATGACACAAATGATCAGTGGCGACCTCTCAACTATGGAGAAGGAGATATATTTGCATATGCTGGCTAGTTTTCTTGATTTGTTCGTTACTTCATATAAAGAGATTAGAGGGTTCAATGGAGAAGAGATGCATATAGAGCTGAAGGAAGGTGCTAAGCCAGTGCGCCAAAGGCTAAGAAGGATGGGTAAAGAGCAAAGTGATAGAGCACCAAGGAAAGAATTGGGATTTGGAATTGCCTAGTGTATTATGGGCTTACCGTACTTCGATGAAGAAAGATCCATGGTTTACTCCATTTCATTTGGTATATGGAAAGGAAGCACCATTGCATGTTGAAGTAGAGCTTCCTACGGTCAAGATTCTAGAAAAGTTGCTTGGGCAGTCCAATGATGCATTAAAAGAGAGGCTCTTACAATTACAAGAGGTTCAGTTGGATAGGATGAGCGCATTGGAACATTATGGACAGATGCAAGATAAGGCTTTAGCAAAGATAATTGAAAAGGTCAAAAGTAAGGGTATCAAGAAACATGACTTGGTTTTGCGCTACAACAGTAAGCTGGACAAGACATTCCAAAAGAAGTTTCAAATTAAGTGGGAAGGACCTTTCAAGATAGTGGAGTGTTTTTTGAATGGTACATATCAACTGGCTAACCTGGATGGGACTCTACATAAGTCAAGGGTAAATGGATTGTGTCTTAAATTATATCATGCTAGACTTGTGATGGTCAAGGGTAAAAATGGGTGTTTTCTTGTGATCAATTATGTAAAAAGGTCATCATGAGGACTATATTTGGGGGCCACTTCACGTGATTGTGGGATGCATTTTTGGAAAAAGTTGAGTGCCAGGTGTGCGGATGGATGTAGAAGGGTGACAAAAATGCACTACGTGGCCATTTTTTGGCCTGTTCGGGCTCCATTTGAGGTCAATCAAGAGGCCAAAGGTGCCCAAGGGATAAAGTGAAGCGTGGACATTAAAAATGTGAGAAAAATACCAGGAAAACATGGAGAGAAGAGAAGGAACAACCGCAACTCAGTTTTTGCTATTTTTGGAGCTTGTTTTGGCCATAAACTGCTCATTTTAGGTCGGATTTGAGCACTTTGATATTATAGACTGGGGCTTTTGGCCACTTTGGATGCAGTGGCGCTGTCTATTTTGCCAAATTTCTCACTTCCTTTTGCTGTTTTATCTGTGTAAGTTTCTCCTTTGAGCGAAACCTTTGTTGAAATTTGTGATTGTATCTGGCATATTTCATCCATATTGTGTAAGCTATTTGTCCCATTGGTGTTGGACCAAGCTCAATTGTATCTAAACATAAAAAATTATCCGCTTTTGAGCTGAGTCTTTTGTAACAATCCAACTAATAGAAATCACATTGTATGTAGAGTGTGAGGGTGATGTACTTCTCATTGTCGTTCTCTATGTGGATGATTTGTTGATCACTGGAACAAATGAGAGACATATTGCTGAATTTAAGACTAATTTGAACGCTAATTTCAAAATGAAAGATTTGAGGCTGCTGCATCATTACTTGAGTGTATAGTTTAAAGAGTGAGATGGTGGTATTGCGTTGTGTCCGACAAGTTACATAGAGACATTACTATGTAATTTTGGACTTGAGGATTGAAAACCTATTGCCACTCCCATGGAAACAAGTCCAAAATTGAGTCTTAACAATGCTAGTGATCCTTAAAATCTCATACTCTTTACCAAACTGCTATTGGATGCCTGATTTATGTATGCAACACGAGGCCATTGCAATCTCATAAGTCAGTAGATTCATGCATAGACCAGGGTCTAAGCATTGATAGTTTGTCAAGAGGATTTTTTGCTACTTGAGTGGCACTTTACATCTTGTCTTGTTTTATCCCAAGGGTGGATCATTGCCACCAAACTTACATGCTTTTTCAGACTTAAACTGGGTTGGTTGTTTTGACACACAAGTGTCCACAAGTGGTTCTTGTTTCATGCTCAAAATTTCATGTATCTCATAAGTAAGAAAGAAGCAACCTACTATGGCCACTTCTAGTTGTGAGGCTGAGTATAGGGCAGTCTTCATAGCTATGATTGAGTGTGTATGGCTCATATGCCTTTGGACAAGACATTGCCAACACTATCTACACTGACAATTAGAGCACTGATTGGTAGTTGCAAGGAGCCCAATTTTTCATGCTTGCACAAAGCAGATTGAGGTGCATTACCACTATGTCCGAGAGAGGCTCTCAGCAGGAGAGATCAGCTTGGCTTATGTGCCAACATAGGACAACCTTGCAGATCTTTTCACAAAGGCATTGTCTAGTGAGAAGTTCAAGCTTTGCACCAAGCTTTCCACTTACTCCCCTTTGTGGATTGATCATGTCCTTAGGGAATTGAACTTCTCTATATTTTATGTGCCAGCTCTTGTTCACCACATCACTCCCAAGGGGGATTTGCTACCATATACATATGGTAGTGATGTTTGTGAACACACTTAGGACCGCTAGGGCATTTTTTCCCTCAATAGGACTTCCCTCCCCCCCCGTCCATTGTAAATACACCCATCACTCTAGGGCTAGCTTATCTTTTCATTTCACATTAAGTAATACACTCTCTAGTATTTGCCTTGAGCTTCCATCGTCTTCTCCAAGCTGTGTATTTTTTTGTGCAACCCTAATTCCAACATGAGGCTTTATAGGTTTTATAGGGAAAATATGACTATGCTCACAAATGGTGCATGCTTCGCTTTTAGGGGGTATTCTCACCGTGATTGTAAGCTAAAGCTTACCCCAACATGGCACTCGCTTGAGAGATATAGAAAACCATTGAAAAGGAAGTGGCCATTGGAACTAACTCTATTCTTTGCATTCCATCCACTTTGAGATTTCAGAAAAAAGGAAAGAAATAGGCTTTAGAACAAGATTACAATGTTTAGTATGCTTGGGATACCTTAAATGAGATGGAAAGAGAATACCTATTTTATTGTAAAACTTTTCAAACCTTTTTGTGATTTTAGCCTTCGCAACAATATCCTTGGAGAGTTCAATGAGATGGACATATTGTTTGTCTTCTAGTAGAAAGATTTGATCCATGATAGAGCCACTCTTGTAAAACCATGTCCTTGCAATGTTCAATGAAATAAGAAATTTCAAATGGAGTGTTGAATATCTTTACAGCATCCAGGAAGATATTTGTCTCCCCTCCAACTTTCAAGATGGCATCAAGCAGCTTTTCACTTGGAGACTCTTCCAAAATCTCCTCTCTATTGATTATAGTTGCCATAGCAAATAGAAACTCAAATGACTTTGACAAAATAGCTCCTTGTGTTGAAATATAATATCTATATCAAAAAATGATCATACAATTACTTTTTGAAAGTCTTCTAGACATAGTATTCAAAATTCAACATTAGAAAAATGGTATTAATAACACAAAACCATTTCTATTGAGCAATCATACAATGTTTATCTAACGGCTCTAATAAATGTTAATGTAACGGTTAAAATTAAAATTTTAAAATTTAATTAGAACTATAAACTATCCATCTGGAGGCCACATCTTTCTCTTTTTTCTTTGTCTCATACATAGAAACATCCCTCTCCTTTATATATATATATATATATATGACTACACAAGTCTCTCTCTCTCTCTCTCTCTCTCTCTCTCTCTCTCTCTCTCTCTCTCTCTCTCTCTCTCTCTCTCTCTCTCTCTCTCTCTCTCTCTCTCTGGTTCCAATCCTTCTCGCTGGCCCTCGTTCTGGCTCTGGGCTTTGGTTTCGGCCTTGGCTGGTTTTGGCCCTGCGCTGTTCCTGCGTGGCCCTGCTGGCCTACTCGATTTCGGCCCTGGCTTCTACGAGTCCCGATTTTGCTCTTAAGAAGGCCTTACAGTGGGTTGTGCCTACGACCTCAAGAGGGTCGGCCCTAACCCGACCTAAGGTTTCAAGCAAGAATCTCAAGCAAGAAGGTGTTTATATGTTTCAAACAAGAAGGTGTTTCTATGTGCCTTGCTCTAAACCCTTGATGCTGGAGCACGCCTTGTGAAGTGCGTGACATTCTGCACAGTGTCTCTCCGAGCCAGTCAAAAAAGAATCGAGGCACATTGGCGGACAGCAGGCTATCCAGTGCCACCCATCACCACTCGAGTATCATCTCAAGGCAAGCTCAATTTTGCCAAAGCCATCGCAACACTTCCGAAGATGGATAGCATGGCTCGTCTTCAAACCAAAGTTGAAAGACTCCGTAAGGAGAATGATGAGCTGAAGCAAAGGATTTGTACCTTCGAGGCTTGGCTTGCCACAATGGAGGATTGCAAAAAGAATGAATTGGAACAGATGGAAGTCAAATTTAGCGAAGCAAAAGTGGAAATAAAGACCACCCTCACAAGGGAAATTAAAACTCAAGTGCAAGAAGAAATGTCTTGCAAGGTCGAAAGCCGTGTAGCATCCACGCTATGGGAACGACAATAGCAAGAGGAAATTGCTCTCAATGTTTGCATTGGTGGGCTCCCAAGCGAATCCAAACCGGAAGGGGACCTCCACAATGAGTCCTTTGCCCGCATTCAATCAAATACCCACATGGTACAATGGGATCCAACAACAATCGCCTCTCTTACACACGAACATCTCACCAACCATGCTATCCTTACCTTCAAGACAAAGACAGCCCACATCAAACTCCTTGAGCAATCAAGGCTTCTCAAGGACACCAAAATGTGGTTTGTAGAAGATCTTACACACGCCCAACTCAAGCAAAAGAAAGCAGAACTTCAAAAGATGCAAGAAGCGCGCGCATCAGGGAAGTGGGCGGTCTATCGAGGAGGTAAAGCTATCATCCAGAAGTTTTGAATTCCCAAGCTGGCTCCTTCCTCATCTTCCCCTCCATAGGTTTTGTTCAACTTATCTTCCTTTTTATTTAACCCTTGTTGGACACTCAGTCCTTAACTGAGATGTATCTCCTAACAGCCCTCGCTTCGACGAACTCTTTGTAATGTTTTGTTTCTAGTCCCACAGGTCATATCTAACCCCCATGGAAGATAATTGATCTATCTATCTCTCTCTCTCTCTAAAAAACGCAGCCATTTTTTGACCTAGTAGACATTAGTTCACTCTTTTGATCATAACTTCTTCATCCGAACTTTGATTTGGGTGATATATAGCCTCAATCAAAGAGCACAAAGCCCTCTATGCATTGATGTAAAGATAAAAAAATTCAAACTTATGGAAGGCATTTTTGTAGAATTTTTTTTGAAGTGAACAGGTTCAAGAAAGTTGACTCTCATCTTTTATTTTACATACAATGGCTTCAGACACTCGCAAGGGTTCTTCTTCTTCAACAAGGTCCACAACCATTATGGAAAATGATTCAGAATCTCCTAAGTATGGAGATAGAAACACAATCATCCAGCCAACGTCATCAGAAACCATGATCATGGAATATTTGGTATCGTTGCAAGAGACCGTAAACAAACAAGACGAAGACTTATGAGCACTTGCATTGGAGAATGGCACGCTAAGGGTACTTATGGTTGAGAATGAGAATCTCAAGAGGACACTTGAGATACAAAAAACACGTTTGATGAAACTTGAAAATAAAGTCAAGAAATGTAAACGCTCTCTTGTGGACTTAAATGCTTTGAAGGAGCACATGAGCAAAGTAGAGCATGACCATGTATTGAAAGAGAAGAAATTTGACACCATGAGTCGAGATGTATGCACAAATAAGTCTTGGACTGATGTATGTGGTAACAATGTGGTTCCTAATTCCTCACTCCTGCAAGCTATGCATTAGGAAGAGAATGGAGTCTAGGAGGGCCTCTTTATTTGGTAGTTTAAGGGGGTCAAACCTTTAGTATTAAGAAAGCAATCAAAGGACAAATTTTGAATTCAAATAGGTAAAACGGCTAGTTTATTTGAATTCAAATTTTCCCTTCAAAATGAAATTTAAAATCTAGCGGAAAAAAGTATATCACGTAACATATCTATGGAAAGAGTTCGGCATGTAGATTCTAAATCTACAATATCCGCTCAAATTGGAGATCATATGTAGGAGTTATGAAAGGCCAAAAATCATAAATTTTTTCTCCCCCCTTTTTGGGGGAAAAAGTGCATCCTTTGACCACTCTTACACTACACACCCACCATTCTTGCACACATGGCATGTACCTATTCGTCCAAATTTTAATCACCTCCATAATCTCATGGAAAATAAAGAGGCCGTCCTAGACTCCATCCTCTTCCTAATGGGTTCAAACAAAGAATGTTGAGAATGTGGATGTGGAGGAGTTGAAGGAATGGGAGCGATGTTCCAAGAACATTGTTATTCGTGGAATTTCCAAAGAGAAGTTAGAGACACCTCCTTCTCTTACCATTGTTATCAAAGATTTCTTCAAAACCCACTTTGGCTTGTCTGGAGTTATGGTCTATGGAGCACATAGAGTGGGGAAGCAAGGAGATCCTCGCTCGGGAGAACGGACAATTATATGCACCATGCTGGATGAGACCAAACAAAAGATTATCCTTGATAATAGTTGGATCTATTTGAGGGATACAAAATGTTTTGTATGTGAATATCGCACAATTAAGCAACAAAATATGCATCACAAAGAATATAAGGAAAAGAATAAGAAAAACAAGGAGATCTCTCACGGAGAAAATGTGCTCAAGGATGAGGCAAGTCCCTCAAGCAAATAGGGTTGCATGACCTATGAGACCGAGTTACAATGAAAATATGCTTTTGTAATTGTAATGAGTACCCATGGAATCGAGGGTTGGCATTGATGAACTAACAAGCAAAGCCAATGTTGTACTTCTTGTTGTAACTTGGGAGCATGATACACAAAGGATTAATGGCTTAGAGGATTACAATGTACATTCATTGATGTGGTCAAAGAATCTCAAGCAACGAAAAGGGCAAGAAGGGGTATCATGTATGGTTCAGAAAGGATTGAAAGATTTTGTATCAATTGTGAAAGATGACAAGTACAAACGTTATGTACGGCTGAAAATTATGACAGCAAAAAAGCACCCATTTTTGTAGCTGGTTGCTACATTCCTCATCATGATTGCCCCTTTTATGCGTGTATGGATAAAGATAAGCCATTTTCTGATTTAGAAGAGGACATTTCTTATTTCAAAGGCGAAGGTGATGTTGTTGTATTGGGGATATGAATGCTCACACAAAAACATTGCAACATGATACTTAACAATTTGATATGCCATACATTTCAAGGGAGTTGGAGGAAGTTTTTTTGTATGATCGTACTTTAGTGGATGAGAAAGAACTGGATCACTATGGAAAGTTACTTTTACACATATGTAATAGCACGGGTATGCTCATTGCCAATGGTGTATCTTTGTGGAGTGAAAGAAATGGATTTACATGTAGGAAACATAATGGGGACAATGTGATTGACTATATGTTACTCTCTGAAGCCATCATGTATCGCATAAAGAGTTCTATGTTTGGCCAATTGACCCTAGAATGCGACCATCAGAACTTATGTATCGACCTTTCATGTGGAGAAGTAACTAAGCATGATAATCTTAGCCAAAGGAAGATAAATTATCACTATGTATGGATTTCAAGCGGGCATCAATGTACATTGAAATGGTTGAGCAAAAGTTATGAATGACAAAGCTTCAATATGAAGAACCATTGAAAACTAAATGGGAAGCTTTCAAGAAATCTATTTGTTCTTGTGCCGAAGAATGCTTTGCCATAAAGCATCTCCATGGTATCAACAAAGATAGATCACCCAAAAGGTGGTTTGATAAAGAATGGTAAGATGATTAAAAGTCCTTGATAAAGCTTGATGCAACTATGGACAAAGAAAACTATCAAAGTCATTTGCATACATACAAGGAATTGATTCAAAAGAAGAGAAGAAGATGGGAAATAAGCAACAACTTTTTCAAGTCCAAGAAAAGGCACATGCATGCGAGAGATTTTGGAGAAACTTGAGGGACAAATGGAATGATAAGTTTGGGAACTTGAGTCTTGTGGATATGTACACACATTGTAGGCAATTATATGAGCAAGAAAATGATGAAAAAATAACATTTTATAATTCACTCCCACGTTGTCGAGAAATTTGCGATCTTGCCAAGAAAGCACCGGGCTTTTGGCTGTGAGAGTTTGTAAGAGAACTCCAAAACTATATGAAGGAGTTAAACCATAGATGCCATGAAGACTAGGGTTTGGAAAGAAGTGCAATTAAAGAAGCCCCACTCTTTCTCTCTTGCACTCACACACACAAAGAAAGAACACAAAAGAGAGTGTCAAAACAACACAAAGATGAAAACATCAAGGCTATGGTCATATTGTATCATGGGTAATATGAAAGGGTTAATAGATGAGTTAATGGCATTCAATCTTGGCTGACCAAATATGCTACGAATTGTTCTTTGGAATTGTAGTTTTGTGCTTACCATAATATGTATATTTTGTCTAGTGATTGGGATTAATTGTGTGTATAAATCCTCTTGGTTCATAGCAAGATAACTACGCTTACATCGAAAGAAAAGTTATAGTTTATGAGAGGTAGTATAATGGAATCCGGTGATAGAAGTATTTCATTGAGTTTTTCTGGGCCAAAGAGAAACACTATACGTTGTTGAAAGTGTATTTTACAGCTAATCCATACGTTAATTCTAATAGATCGTACAGAGTGAAAGCGATAGAAATTATCATCATGTGGATTATTCATCTAGGATAACTCTAGTATGTGTAAAATGTAGATATGAGAGAAGATAATGGAAGAGAAGAGAAGAGAGTTTCCCTCCCAAGCCCTATTCTTGCTATTAGGCAATAAGGATACTACGGGGAGAGATGTACCTGTAGCAAGGAGAACCTAAAATTTGTAGAGAGGATGAATTAATAAGAGAGAGAGAGAGAGAGATAGGTTTGGTTAAGGAGATGAGATTAGATATATATATATATGTTGGATTAGAGATGAAAAAGAAAACAACAAGAAATCAAGAAAACATAAATGTAGAACACATCTTACTTGACAAACCCTTCGGCACCATTATTGATGGAGAGAGAAGAAGAGGGGAGAATTCAAATTTGATTGATACTCCAAGTCCACAACCTTCTTTGATTAGATTTGATCTTCCAAGGATAGCATGCAAGAATGGCTAGTCTTCCTCTAGGAGAAAGTGTAGGCTTAGGCTTATGGTAATGGCTAAGTACAATTTGGCATTACTACTCACTCCCTCATGAATTCCTCTCATCAATGGCTTGAATGATTAAGTGGTTTTCAAGGAATAAGAGGTCCCCTTTTATAGGTGAAGGGAACCCCCAAGAGTTTACACAAGAAGAGAGGAGCCAGTGTGAAAAGAAATTGGAAAAGTTGGAAATGAGTTGTCCTTGGGGTTTTAAAATGCAAAAAAAAATTGATAGTTTAACAAAGCTACATTAAAATAAAGGGTTTTTTATATTCGATTGTGAAAAAAAATCCTAAAATAAGGGGTCATTTTTTATTTATTCAAACATGTTTATAAATGGGCTTTTTTAATTACCCCACGAATGAATGTTATATAAAGGGGAAGTAAAACACAAATGCATCAATGTGAAGTAGACCACCTCTTTATATGGACACAAAAAGCTTTCATGAGTCTTCATTTCCTAAAATCACCTTTCACTTGCGCACTTAAGATTTTTTGAAAAACTTTTTATTTTTTCGAGATTGGGGAGACCTAATAGGGAGTATTGAATAATGCACCCCTCAAGTTTTTAGGAAGGAAAGCCATGCCTTGACTCATTATTTACCCAAGCTTGACCAAGATGTTTTTAGCATTTTCCATGCTCAATTTTTTGAAAATTTTGAGTTACCTATGTTTGTGATTAAGGTTCTTTCTAATTTCAGTGGATACATTCCCCTCCAAATGAATGCCAACAAAATCTTGTAAATAGAGAGAGTTTCCACTCTCAAAATATTTTGTCAAGCTCCTATATTTAATGCCTCTAGATCGGGCTAGCTCTATACTAGCTTCCAAAGACCAGGATGTAAAGCTACTTGGTCGATACTATAGGAGAAAATACCTCAGATACAGAGAAAACATACCTAAAGAAAGTAATGTTAAGAGACTTAAGAGTTGGTGTTCTATGGAAGCAAAGGTGACTAGTACAAGGTGATAAAGGCAGTATTATTGGATTCAAGATTCGTCTATGGATGACATTTGGTTATTTGTAGCTTTGTCTGTGTATTTCTTGTTTTATTCATCCTCTGTAGGTATCTCTTGTAAAACCAATTGAATAATTCTACAAGTGCATTGCTTCTTATTCTGCCACCTCCATGTTTTGTACATCTAAAATATGACATCCTTGCTTGGTAATGTGATCTCTCCATTCCCTGTGTATTCCATGTAGTAAGTGGACTATTATTTGCAAAATACGGACCATATAGGTAGAGTATATGATGCATTAGAAATAAAAAAGTGTAAGTTTGAGAATTTAAACTTCTTATAAATCTTCAAGAACTAATTTTGAAAGCTTACCAAGTAGTATGTGATGTATTTTTCTCCCCAAGCTTCTTTTATTGTTGTTATCAAATTCTATATCATCCTCTTGAAATCATGCACGTATGTGGTTGTACTAACTTGTTATCTTAACATCTGCAAGAATTCATCAAGTCTCTTCCATACTTACATTCTCTTGTTGGCTACATCCGGTTTACTCTTAACACTTGTAGTAATGAGACAAAGATCCTTCCAACAATCCTATACTGCATTAAGTTGTTCACCATCATGATTGCTCAAAAATATCCTAGCTTTCTCCACCCATTGAAACATTCTAGAGAACATCACTTGTCCCTTCAAAATTTTTTGGATGCTTTTTCAATTGCACATGACCGCCATGAGAACCCATCTTTGCAAGAAAAGCTTCAAAACTTTTTTTGCATTCATCTACAAGTCTTGTTGGCTTTAATGCATATATGTCATCTAGATGTAAGTGACAAATATGTACATTTTCTATTGAAAGAATGGGATCCCAAATCATGGAAGTAGAAGGATAACAAGATAAATCAACATTATGTCTTGAGGGTGGTTTTCCAACCTCATTTGCAGCTATCCATCTTTCTGTTCCTATGCTTGCCATACATAAAGACATGGGTATGTTGCATTGGCACCTTCAAATATGCCAAACATGTATTTTAGAGCTTTCAAGTTTGCACTTAGATGCCATTCGATAGAAAAGACACCAGCAGAATTAACATGATGACGTTCATCTGCATTCTAACTTCCACAACATTAGGAATTTTTGTAAGAGACAAACTCCACTTCATGTGGTACTTCGGCCGATCCAATCCACCATAGCTCTATTTCTGATTGTACTTTGTAGTATGGGGTATCTCTCTTTTCCCTTGGTTGTATTATAAGGCTCTATTCATCAGTGAGATCTTGATCCTCTCCAACTTGTGATTTTTTGAATTTGAGCCTTGTCCAGCTTCATTAATCATCTATTCCATAATTTTCTACCATAGCAATTTGAATTATTCTTATATCCATCCAAATATTCTTAAAATCATTGTCACTTCAAAAACCCATTTTTTTGTTGCTTTCTCATATGGCATTGTTCCTTGAATGTGATAATATTCACACATTGTTTGGGTATCTCTTCATTCAATAAGATCCTCACTTTCCCAACATTGTGAGGTTTAGGAAGTCCAAAGGCTCTAAACTTATCAGATCTTAAATTCTTAAACCAAATGCTTGAAATGGCTCTATATCTTTTCTTTCTCACTCCCATTGTATCGCATACCTCTTGGATTTGTGACAGATCAACAAATGATTTCATATCTTTCAACACAGCTTGAAGAACAATTTTTTTTTTAAAAAGATTTTTTGATAGATTAAGAAGCCCTAAGATATCTGATTTATTTATCATCGCATTTAGAAATGTCACTCTTTCTTTAGCATTTGACATGTCAAGGCTTAAAATGCTAGTGACAAAATCCCTAGCTAGTTTCATTCTTTTTTTCCTTCATCTAGAAGACTTTGTTAAACTATGATTTCAGGTCATTTGTTTAATTATTACTCTCAATCCGATGTGTGTTTCTTTAAGAGTCTTCAAATGTTTATTGAGCTGTAAAACTTTTGCCACTTCTACTTCGAGTTTATTTATTCTTGATTCATTGGCACATCCTGTATTCTTAAGATGAGAGATATTGATTTTATACCTAAGTGAGATGTGAACAAAAACCCCAATAACACTTGAGATTCATCCCCAACAAAATCTATTCAAATTGTGTACAAACTGAAACGATGGATACCTTCTTGTCAGTGGATCTATTGGGTAAATGACTCTATCTATCCAAAGATCAATGTGTTTCTTTCCTTCATCACGAAATCTGTTAGCTTACTCAGCATATTTGGGAGCTCTTTTGCTTACGCTTCTTGTAGTTGCATACTCTTGACTTAGCTTGATATTTGTAAGCACCAAGGGACTGCCATATCTGGTCCATCCGCCCAGCCTCCCTTTAATAGGCTCCTAGCCCCTTTCGAACCCCTTCCCACTGGCAGCCGGCCCTTGGCCGAGTCCGTGACCCCTTGGTTTGGCCCTTGGCCTGACATTACTCCCCCCTTGGAGAAGCGTTTTCGTCCTCGAAAACAAAAGTGGGGAATTTCTTCTTAAGAACACTTATGTTTTCCCAAGTGGCACCCTCTTCAGGGCGATCTTTCCACTTGACTAAAGCTTGACTACGTACATGATGACGTGTACGGAGTTCATGAAAGTCTAAAATGCGTTCAGGTTCATGCGGTTGAGTGGGAGGTTCAGTGAAATCAACCAATATCTGCTGGCCGATAACATTGTCGTCCCCATGCAAGCGTTTACGTAAATGGCTTACATGAAATACCGGATGGACACGCGAGTGCGCAGGTAACTCAAGTTTGTAGGCCCTATCACCAACTCGCTTGAGTATCTTGAATGGCCTGTAATAACGGGGAGATAATTTGGGTGTCGGTCCAGTCTTCAGAGTTTCTGAATGCTCTGGCACACGCAAAAATACCTCTTCACCTTCCGTGAAGGTAACTTGCCGACGTTTCTCATCAGCATACTTCTTATATCGATCTTGTGCTTGTCGAACATTTTGACGAGCAAGTCTCAACATTTCCATATGATCTTGGAGAAACTCCTTGAACTGTTTGAGCTTCTCAGTTGCCAACCCCACCGTCACTGGTGATCTAGGTTGAAAACCATACATAAGCATGAATGGACTAAAACCAGTTGTAACATGCTTAGCACTATTATATGCAAACTCAAGAATAGGAAGATAATCTTTCCAATCTGATTGCTTCTTGCTAACGTATGCTCGTAGCATATCCTCTAGCACTTGGTTGACTCGTTCCGTCTGACCATCTGTTTCAGGGTGATCAGCGGTACTTAAATTAAGTTGTGTACCCAATCGTTTAAAAACAGCTTTCCAAAAATGACTGTTAAACTTGGGATCACGATCACTCACAATGTTACTTGGCAATCCATACAACCGGTAAAGATTGTCCACAAATAACTTAGCTAATTCTGGAGTCTTAATGGTTGACTTGGTTGGAATAAACCAACAAAGTTTAGTCAACCGGTCTACGACCACCCATACCGAGTCATGACCTCGAATAGTGGTTGGTAAACCCACAATAAAATCCATGGAGATACTTTCCCATTTATCGTTGGGAATCTCTAAAGGATGTAAGAGTCCTCCTGCTTTCAGGCGCTCTGCTTTATTAACTTGACATTTTTGGCAATGCAAGACATAGTTTTGAACATACCCATGCAAACCTGGCCAGTGAAACTATCGTCTTACGAGTGCATAAGTTTTCTTAATCCCCGGGTGCCCTGCACTTGGACTATCGTGACATTCATAAAGAATTTGGTGCCGAATGTCCGCGTCCGTCGGTACACACACTCTCCCCTTGTGGAGTAGGTACCCATCATCTATGGAAAAATTCTTCCATCTCTGCAGTTCATTACTCGAAAGAGGAGAACTGGGTGTGGAGGAAACAAGACCACTACCAACATTGGAGTGAGAAGGATCCCTCTTTCTAACATAGCTCCACACCTTGGAGTATGCAGTATCATGCTCGCACTTACCTTTGAGAGATTCCAAAAACTCACTCCGCAATTCCGTGAAAAGGAGAGAGTTGATCTCTGGCATTCGGCTGAGAGCATCAGCCACTACATTGTACCGCCCTTTACGATATCGTAGCTTGGCGTCATACTCCTGAAGAATCTCAGCCCACCTGGCCTTCCGACCCTTCAAATCACTTTGTTGTGTAAACCACTTGATACTTTCATGGTCAAACACAATCTCGAACTGTGCACCATACAAATAATGTCGCCATGTCTTTAAAGCAGACACTATTGCATAGAGCTCTCGTTCGTAAGCAGAGTAATTCTGCTATGCTGAATCCAGCTTCTTGCTTTCAAATGCAATTGGCCTTCCCTCCTGTAGAAGGACTGCTCCAATCGCACGATCACTAGCATCCGTTTCCAAAACGAATGGCTTTAAGGGATCCACAATAGCCAAAATAGGAGCTGTGGCTAATGTGTCTTTAAGTTTGTCAAAACTTTGCTGTTGTTCTAATCCCCACTGAAAAGTCTTGCCCTTGGCTTTCAGCTGATCTGTCATGGGAACAACAATATGGGCATAGTTTTTAACGAATCGTCGATAAAAACCTGCAAAGCCTAAAAACATCTAGAGCTCTTCCAAATTTTTGGGAGAGGGCCACCTTCGAATGGCATCCACCTTGGATTGATCCATGTGTAACCCTGCAGCCGAAATAACATGCCCCAAGTAGTGAATTTCCTCCTTGAGGAAAGCACATTTGGATTCCTTGGCATATAACTGATTTTGGCGTAATAAATGAAACACTTGTTTCAAATGTACTAAGTGCTCTTCCTCAGATGCACTATATACAAGAATGTCATCGAGGAAAACGATAACAAACTTTTCCAAGTATAGTCTCAAGACACTATCCATGAGTGTCATGAACGTAGCTGGAGCATTGGTTAACCCAAAGGGCATTACCAAAAACTCATAATGTCCAAACCTTGTTCAGAACGCTGTTTTGGGTATATCCGCAAGCCTGATGCGTACTTGATGATACCCAGATCTTAAATCAATCTTTGAAAATATACGAGCATGGGTGAGCTTATCAAACACCTCATCTACTCGTGGAAATGGGTACTTGTTCTTAACAGTAACCACATTTAATCCACGATAATCTACGCACATGCGCATACTACCGTCTTTTTTCTTCACCAAGAGAATGGGAGAGGCCCATGGTGAAGAAATTGGTTGAATAAACCCTCTACTGAGATAGTCAGCAAGCTGACATTCCACCTTAGCAGCCTCCGAATGACTCATTCGGTAAGGCGGTTTACTCACTGGCTTACTGCCTGCAACCACGTCTATGCCATGTTGCACAGAACGTGTCGGCGGTAGCCCTGGTGGAAAATCGTCTGGGAACATATCCTTGAATGCCCTTAAAAGTTCCTTCAATTCATTAGCAACATTTGCTTGTTTTGAATTAGTGGACATAGCTGGAAGAGGAGAGAGAGAAGAATGCGGCGTTGAGGAAGTTTGATTCAAAACTTTAGCATCATTAAAAATATCATCCACATTGGAAATAAAATGGCACAGTGAGTAACACAAAAAGATTTCTTCTATTGCATCATCAGAAGCGAGCTTCATAAGCTCAGCTGTACAAACAAGTGGTGAGGAAGGTACATACTTCTCCCCCAACAACAGCACGTGCACACCATTGGATTCGAACATTAGACTATTATGCTCATAGCTACGTCTAAGGGATGATCCTAAACTATGCAACCATTCACGACTAAGAACCACATCCGCCCTCTCCATATTCATGACTTGGAAATCCAAAGAGGTACGATATCCTTGAATTTCCAGAGGTACATCTTTAACCTGCGTTTCCCATATCTCAGCATCATGGCCGTTAATCATTGCTACCTTGTAGCGATGGGAACTTGGGGTTTGGGGCAATTTGAGTCGTTTCACCAATTTATAATTGATGAAATTGTGCGATGCAGCATCGTCTACCAAGATCCGCACCATGTGCCCTTGGATAGATCCATGCATACGCACCAACTCATGTGGTCCGAAAGTCTGCTGCCACATGGAGGCCGTGATACAACACTCATGCACCGCCTCGGTGTGTGTTACTTCCACATTAGCAAACTGGGAAGAGGACTCAAGAGGTAAAAGCTGCAAAATGTGTACTGCTTTTTCCTCCCCTTGTCTTGAGCAGCAGATTTCCCCTTGGGACAATCCTTTTTGCTATGTCCAGCTCCCAAACATTTAAAGCACAACTTTTCTTTTTTGGCTTTCTCAAACTCTTCCATTGAGAGAGGACCTCTAGACCCCTTGGGCTTTTTGGAGGTCTCTGATGCAGTAGAGACATTTTTTCTTTTATGATGCACATGATGTAGACGTGTTAAAACAGGTGTAGTGCCGTGCACATGCGAACTATGCAATGCCTGATCATCGGGATCATCATGGATGTGAGCTTGCACTATTGCATCCTCAAGTGTTTGTGGATCCTGGGTTTTAACGTGCTTCTTAAGCTCGGGAGTTAACCCACGGATGAACCCACGCACCTGCTGAAAGGTATCCATCCCTTCCAGCTTGAGGATCACATCCCGATAATGGGAAATATATTCCAATAATGTTTTATGATGGTGCATAGAACATTCGTCCCAGGCGGTCCAATTTCTATCCTTCTCATTGGTAGGTAGAAATTCCTTCCTGAAGACAGTCTCAAAAGCTGCCCAAGTCTGTGGTAGCATGCCCTTCTGCTTGAGAGACATCCACCATTTGTAGGCCTTGCCGTCCAAAGTCAGACTTGTCTGCAGCGCCTTGGCTGAATCCGGGGTACGTCTAAGGTCATGAATACCATCCCACTTACTGAGAAAAATATTCACGGTGTCCTTGTTGCGCTCACGCTCTTCTCCCCGAAAAATTGGTGGCTTTGTATTTTTCAACAAATCGTCCACCTCTTTTTGGGTCAGAGAGTGCAGCGGTCCTGGAGGAGGGCCTTGCCCAGCAGTCGGCCCTTGGCCTAGTGTGGAGCCGTGCTCCTGAATTGGCTGACTAGCAGGGCCCGTGGCCTACTGCCGCATATGCAACTTAATCAAATCGGATAATGCTGTGACATTCTGATTTAATTGTGCAAAATTCGTTTCAAGCACAGTCATGCGTGTTTGCAATGCACGGAAATCTTGCATGTCCAGCAACTCATACGCATCGTCTGTTGCCATTGGGGCACAATTACTCTCCGTGAGCGGAACCGTCCGCGTGGCATCGCCAGACGAAACGGGTGCGGACTGCTCGAAATCAAATGCATGATGCATATCTATGTCCGAATCCATGTTGTGGACGTACTGTGTGAGAAAAGAAAGGAGAATACCTGAATTCCAACGAGCTCGTAGCCGTATGCGATAAGGAACCGTATAATTACGTCTTTGAGAAGAAAGAACGCCGACTTCGAAAGCGTAGTTCAATCCGTGACCACTACCAGCTTGACAACAACGAGCAAAACTGCAGTGGATGATTCACTCGAAAGCACGGAGAAAATTCGAGGTGCTAATAGTCTGGTTTGCGTCATATGCAATACACCAAATAAACTTGAAAGTTGCCGACAATTGGGGCAGCCGATGAGGAAGTTGAAAACACAACTCAATGGATAGTCACTGCCAAGGTGGCTTGCATCGTATGCAACCACCAAATCGGTTGAAGGTTGATGACCAATTTGCACTTTGTCGAAACTTCAAAATCTGGTTTGCAGCAAGTGCGGAATGCAAAAGTTGCAAGAAGCTACCACCGGTGTGTGTTGTGTATGCCCACCGATGAAAAGAGGGCTTTGAAAGAAGGCAGCCGGCCGTGCCGGTCCGTGACCCCGTGGGCAAAGGCTCTTCACTGAGTCCTAGGGTAACTCAAGTGAAGAGAGATTTATTTATTTTTTTGACGAATTCTGTCTGCAACAGAAAGCAGCTCACTACGCGATGACGAAGGAGATGCAAGCTCGCGATGCAGTAGGTTTTTGGGGCCGGGCCAAGCACAAGATGTTTCTGAAATCTCCTTGCGCTCCAACTGAGCCTAAGCGTGTGCAATTTGACGCAGGTCGACGGGAGGTCGACTTCCCCGCTTGGAGGTTCTGCCCACGCCCTAGCTCTTCGGCTTCGGCTTCGGCTTCTTTCTCCTCCACTAGAGATTGCATGCAACATGCATCCCAAAAAACGTGCCTCAGTCCCAAAATAGCCTGAAGCTCTGACACCAGTGTAAGCACCAAGGGACTGCCATATCTGGTCCATCCGCCCAGCCTCCCTTTAATAGGCTCCTAGCCCCTTTCGGACCCCTTCCCACTGGCAGCCGGCCCTTGGCCGAGTCCGTGACCCCTTGGTTTGGCCCTTGGCCTGACAATTTTCCTGTGAAATTTATGGTTCAAGGTGTCAGGTGGAGAAGACGTGAGAAGACAATACAATATATCTTTGAGAGAGATAATATAGAGCATTGATGAAGGTCTGAGTAAAATCAATGGTGAGGCAGCTCTGAGCAAAGGAAAAACTCCAAAGAAGAAAAGGGCAGAAGCGACGAAAGAAAGAAGGAAAAGGAGGGAGAATTGATATTCAAAGGTGCGCTCTTGGTGAGTTGCCGCAAAAACAATGGAATCTCTTATGGAACAAAAAAAATTGACTCAAATTACAAGAAAAGTGAATCTTACTTCATTCCTAAAGATACACTTAAGTGATACTACTCATTATAATCTCACTAGCTATATTTGGAGATGTTTTGACCACAAGATCATTGCTAAATTAAAACTTATTCACTTTCTTACACATCCATGTTTTGCTCCTCTTTGATCCTTATGCATCGGAACATGTGTCACTTACTTGGAGTGGCTCTTGCAATGATAAGAATCCCCATTCTACAAATTTGGAGGGATCTCATCTGCTTTCCCCTGTAGCTTGCGAGGCACATGCAAGCGTGGATGCTCCAAGTGGCCTACAATAGGGCGGTTTTGGGCAGCTGGCGTCCGCAGATCTGGATGCACGGCAGGGAAATGGCGAGACTAGATGGGTTGGGTGTGCTCCGGGAGGGGGGGGCCTGCACCTTTGCCTGCTTGCATGACAGATCTTCACCCACCCCTTCTATTTTTTCTTGCACCGGAGAGGACACCCTCCAGCCCCTCTTTTGGGGGGGTACTTGGTGTCCGGCACATTTGCTCCTGGATTGGCGAGGCGGGCGACTTCAGTGACAGCATGGTGGCCTACTTGTGGCATCACCATACGTGGAGGAAGTGGCAAGGCTCCCCTTGAAAGCATGATTCTTTTGAATCCTTGTCAACCCTCGGAAGGTGACTCTGTTGTGGTCGGATGTTGTTGGTGGTTCGGTTCTTTTTGCCATTGCTCTGTAGGTTTGTGGTCGTCCATGCAATGTCCCTTTTGGATGGCTTGTGTTCCTCTTGGCTTTATGGTCTTCTTGTGGTTCACGTTGCGTACTCTCCGAGGCAATGTTCGGTTCGGTGGCAACGACTCCCAGTTGGTGGCAACTCCAGATGTATCTTGGTGATGGGGACTTCGGGGCCCTCCCTATTGGCTTTATCTAGTTTGTATTTGGTTCTTACATGTTGGGGTTGGCCTCCCTATTGGGCCCGGTCTTGTTCTGTGTTCCTGGCAGTGTATGGGAGGTCTATCATATTCAATCTGTTGTTTTTGTTGATGCCTTGGCTCGGCTTGTGATTAGGGCTTTCCATGTAATTTTTTTTGATTAATTTAATCTACTCACAGTGGCAAGTTTTGCCAAAAAAAGAATCCACATTCAATGGCATCAAACTCCCCACCAAAAAGAGGCACTACATTAGCGATTTTAGTACCGGTTCTATTTCTTGATGCTTGTTAAAAGTTGGAGAAATGTGTTACTTGGAAGGTTTTTCTTTGAGCATGCAATACATGAACTAGATCAATGAAACAAAAAAACCACCTTTTGTCATGTGCTAGTACATGTGCATCTTGAAAAGTAATCAACAAGGGAAAGCACAACAAGCTCTTTTTGGAAGATTTGGGGACAATTGGTTTGCACACTGGCTGGTTTACTTTTGAAAAAATAAAGTTTTTGACAACCTTCATCTTCAAGATGTTATTTCTTGGACTCTATTGATTGCAAGAGATGCACAACAAGTTGCTTGGAAGCTATAAGCTATCTTCCAAAAGATGTGGAGCAAGGGCTTCTGTTCCAATACGATGTGCATGGCAAAGACAACATTATGAAGCTCTAGATTGATTTCAATAGAAATTGAGCAAGATAATGTGCTTGCATACTGAAGATAATGGGCAAATAAATTAGGGTAATGTGCTTCTAAAATCATTAAACGTCCTTGACAAGAATCCTGTTCAGATGTCTCTTGGGTTGCATTCTATGTGGATATAGCATGCCATGGATCTCTTGGATGTTTTGAGCAAATGTTAATGTGAGAAAGCAAATCAATTTATGAGAAGATTGTCACTGAGGGACCATTGGAAAAGAACATTGTGCTTCAAAAGCTTTGGTTAACATGGATGCTAGGTGTGGTGCACTTTTGAAAGCTACATAGCGGATCAATTAGCCTCCTACCTAGGATATATATGAAGGTTTCTAAATTCTCTCCAGACTTCGTCTCTTATATTGATCTTTACACTGTTTCAATGGGACGCACGAGAGGGACATCTCACCAATTCCAATCACTCTTGTCAATGTGGTCAATGTATTGTAGTTAGCTCATGTTCTAATGGATGAGAGTCATATGTATTTTGACAATCCTTGTCCTTCGTGTTGGCGGGGGGGGGGGGGGGGGGGGGGGGGCACGTACACACACACACACAAACAAAGTCTCAACCCATGGCAAGCCAACTCCAGGTTATATCCTAAGAGCCTCCCCACTTGCACCTGTTAAGCAACCCTACTGCCCCGTATCCTGGTGTGGCCAATATGGCCCACCAAGTGCCATCGGACAAGGTTGGTCAATTGTTCGATGAGAGAGCATGAAAAGGGCATGCTAGTAATGTGGCACGGCTGCTGCCCGCGACGGCTATGTCCTGTTGAAGGTGATCACCACAACGAAATCAGGATCCCACCAAGCTCGAGTATGTCATGTGACGGAGACTTAATGGATGCACACTCTCTCTATACAAATGACCAGACTCTAAGGTGGATAGCCGCTCATTGTGGAAGAATGTGACAATGCATTCCCTATGATGAAAGAGCATGGACCAGCGGAGAGGGTGGGCTAATTAATTTGTAGTACGTGTGTAAATTGGAAGCTGCGAAGATCGTAAGTCTGCATGAACTCACAATTAGATAGCACTTGCGCATCCGCTCAAGGGAAGTGTTCTGCGGGTTTGCGCGGCGAGGTGATGATACATGCGCGCCATTGCTATAAAGATTTCTGCGTCAATTGCCCCGCGTTATTTGCTGCTGCAGGGGAGCTCCCTGCACGAGAGCAAGAAGAGGAGACGCCCTCCTGCTATGATTCCCCGCAGCCCCTGCTCCACTCATCAGCAAGACATGGCTCTGCCCCCCTACAAATAGCAAAAGCCTGTTTCCATCCATGTAAGCACTCTCACTTTGATTGCATGTCTTCGAGATTGATTCTTGCACAACCAGCTGCTCCCTCCCATTGCAGCTGTGATTGCGTGCACAGAAGCGATATGATGCTTGACAACATTTGGTTCGATGAGCCCCATGTGCATTCGCGTTCTTATGTACATTTTGCGCACAAATGCACTCTTCCCGCATCCACGACTCAATATTATCCCAATCTGCAGTACCTGCTGGAGCATCGACACAATTGCCAACCTGCATATCCTGATGTGCATTCCCATGCATGCATTGTAAAGCAGCCCCTCGATGCTGGCCATTGCCTCTCTGGTCGAATGGAACAGAGTTTAGACGTACCAGCCTCATGCATCTTCGGAGCAATGGGGCAATATGGTGTACCGGAGGCTACTACAAGCATCAATGTGCCTGCTAGGATGGATGCATACCGAGCACTTGCTAGCCCCTGCCCAGAATTGTGGCACGATATGACGGATGTCAGCACAATACAGCCGCAAGGAGGAATTGTGTATGCTTCATCTTTGAATGTTTCCCATAGCCACATCAATCAGCCCCTGCAGCACTTTTGTTGCTCACAAGCAAGCCATACAATCTGCTCTGCTCTTCTTCAACCGAAGTGTTGCCAAATTGCAGCTCATGGTGGTGATGCTCAAGAAAGGCCTTGCTTTACAGCCCCAATGGGAGGGGATGTTCTAGAACATACATATGCGCCCATGGGGTCTGCCCTTTTGAATGAAAATGCAGGAGGTCACCTCTATACGAATTTTGTTGGTGATGCATCAGATCATGCTCGTAAAAGCATGGTTTCACATAACATAATTACTGACACTGCCCAAACACAGGCGGTATCAAGGGTCCCATTGGATTTGGCAGCCCACACAAGAAAGCTGCACTCTGTTTGGTGGGGCGGAGCTGCGTCATCACAAACAGAGGATGATAAGCTTGCTTACAAAAATGGTAAGGAGAAGCACATTGATGATGATGAATTTTTGGCATTAGATGCTGGTTATGACCGGGGGGTCAAACCAAATAATGATGGGTGCTTCAGGAAGGAAGCTCAAAAACTACACCAAAACTGCTGGGGTGATAGGCTGAAGAACAAGAGAAGAAAAAGATATTTTTGCAAGCAACAAAGTAAAAATGTCAGCACCTGGGATGGACCTAGCACCTCAAATGTAGGCCCAATGTCAGAGAACTTGAGCAACTTCAAGGATAATGATGGACGACGAGGCCATGGTAACACTGCCTCTAACCAGCATGATCGGTGGCTCCAAGCAAGCGAATTAACACAGGGCACTGCTCGGGAACCACTTGACTTATACAAGCAAACCTGGGAAGAGAATGTGGGACTTCAGAATAAGGAGGAATATCTTACGACGACGTGTACAGATCCATGTGTGGAATATCCCAAGCTTTGCGAAGGACCTGCAAGTGAAAACCACAAAAAATATGATAACAGTAATATGCAGTGTGGTTGGGCATCTCCAAATGCAAGGACGAATGATGGCATCCAATTTCCCTGCATTCAGCCATTTGCCAACGAACAGAGTAGAAATTATATTGGCGATTGGCTTCAGCCAGCACCAAATAACAACAGTAAGAAAAACACGCAAAGTGCATTTGTAGGTTTGGAAGCTATGAGCATGCAAGGAGAAGCCACTGTTGTCATGCCTAGTGACAATATTCCAGCTAGCTGCCCTCCAGAAGGTACAAACATGAGGGAGGAATGCTCCGAAAAACTGCTCACAGTGGCAAATCGGGTGATGGACTTCCTCAGCAGCTCTTCTGATGACCGAGATCTTGACGATGATTATTTATATGAGTCTGATGATGCCCACTATCCTGGGTCTGGCAAACCCGCAGAGGGTAGTGCAAAGAGCAGGGAAAATCAGGCATATGAGTTTTTCATGGAAATCTTTGGGGAAAATGAAGAACTGCAGAAGAGGTACAAAGAGGAGCATGGTACAGGGGAATTTGACTGCCTTGTCTGCTCCAACATCCCCAACAAGCCCATAAAAAGATATACTGGGTTGGTCAGTGTTGTTATGCATGCAAAGAAGATTCTGAACACCAAGAGGCGCCATGATCACCGTGGATTTGCTCGTGCTGTTTGTGATTTTATGGGCTGGGATGCGAATGGCAATTCATTGGTGAAAAACATTGGGAATATCCTGCCACGAGCATGTCTCAGGGAACCTGTAAGTATTCCAGGGGAATGAGATTGTTTTCAATGTATTTTTTGGTATCCTTACAACATGAAAATGGAAAGAAAATTATATGCACGGCTTGGGCATTAACATTAAATTGAAAGTTTCTGCTTTCTGGTTGATACAAACAGCGACATTCTATAAATCTCAGAACTATTATGTTATTGAGCTCTTCCTGTTGCTTATTCTCAATTGAATGCATGTAGATCTGACGTCTAAGTCATGGTTCCAAAAAGTTCTCTATTAGATGCATGACTTTCTTATTGTGCATCAGTGCACACAGCACGACAACTATGAATTTCTGATAGCAATTCTTGAAATGTTGTATGGACCCCTGCATGTTGCAACCACTTGAAATACCCAAAAAGCATGTAGTTGGTATGAGAGAGAGAGAGAGAGAGAGAGAGAGAGAGAGAGAGAGAGAGAGAGAGAAAGAGCTCTTGCAGGGTGATGAGAAGACCTTCAGAGATTCAGAAGATGAGCTTGTTGGTGGTACAGACTTAATCAGCTCAGAGGTGAAAAATTCAGATGAAGATGAAGACACGATTATACAGGGATCCTTGGAGGATAACTTGATGATGGTTGAGGAAAATGGTGGGTTATTCAGACCTTTGGAGAACAATGTGATGATGGTAGATGAAAATGGCATCACACATATTGCCATTAAGGAGGACAAAACTGTGCCAGAAGAAATTGGTGGTAAAGACTCACCAAGCTCAGAGATAAAAGAGTCTGAAAATGATGATGTGATGCAGGTGTTATTCACCGTTTCGGAGAAAACCGTGATGATGGTAGATGAAGATGGTATTATACATCACACCACTAAGGAGGAGAAACCAATATTTGGAGAGATTGCAGAGGATCCTCTTGTTTCTGATGGGGAAATACTCGGCTCAAAGGTCAATTCATGTCAAAATGAAGATGCAATTCAGGAGGAGTTCAGCCCAATGGAGGACACCATCACTATTCTAGAGAATAGCTGCATTACCCAGCGGGCCATAGAGGAGGACACCTCTGTGCTAGAAGACAACAAAGGGGATAAGCTTGTTGCTGATGGGGAAAAACTCAGCCCAAAGATCTATACATATCAAGATGAACACACAATTCAAAAGGTAGTCATACCTTTGGACGATACCATCATGCCCGGTGAATGCTGTTGTTCCATCAAGGAGGACAATGCAGTGCAAGAAGATGACATGGAGGATGAGCTTGATATTTATGGTAAAGAACTTAGCTTGAAGATAGTTTTATGTGAAGATGATGACACAATTCATGAATTACAAGATAACACAATTCAGGAGGAGGACATCACTAGGCGAGAGGAAAGTCACATTGTCAATGATGCTTATAAAGAGGAGAACTGTGTGGCAGGACAGATTAACGAACATAAGCTTGTTGCTAGTGAGGGGGAACTTGGTTCAAAAAACAGTATTTGTCAAGAAGAGGACACTATTCCAATTGTAATCAGATGCTCGAGGGACATCACTACCCCACAATTGGAAAGCCACACTATTGATAGTGCCCTTAAGGAGGGCACTACAGTGTTCAAAGACAATGCAGAAATTGAGCTTGTTGCTAGTGGGAAAATACATATCTATACATGTCAAGAAGAGGAGGCAATTATCAGCATGCTAGGAGGCACCTTCAATGGGGCCACAGAGGACCACATCATGCCACAAGAAAACGTAAAGCACAAACATTGTACTGGTGGAGAAAGACTTAGCTTGAAGACCAATACATGTCAAGATGCAAACCAGGTTGGCACCATCCTTAACAGCACAGAAAACGATGCGGCTTGGGATGGAGCTAGAGTTTGCTTGCAGAGGAAAGATTTTCATGATGAACCTTCGAGTAAGCAACTTCGCATGCAGTTAGAGGATACCAATGTGACGGGGGAGGAACCTACCAGGAACAGTTGTGCCTCTATGAGCAATAACAGCCTTGTGCAAGCAGAGAGCTCCTTCCATAATCATGGCTTCGAGGCTGGCCAAGATGCAGTAAAAGCTTTTCGAGAGCAAGTTCTGGATAAGAGTTTTGGGCTAGGCAGGGGGAAAGATTTTCCATCATGTGAAGTCCTGCCTGGTCAAAGTTAGAATGATGAAGCTGTAGAGGTAACAATATCGCGTAAGACGCAGGGCAAGCAATGCAATGGTGACTGTGTGGAGAGATGAAAGCAATGGCAGCTTGACATATCCAAGGCTAATCACCTTTTGTTACTGGTTTCAAGCAGCTGAAAGTTTTTGAGCACCATTTCCTTTCAAATTTAAATCTGTAAGTTCTTTTTGACCTAAAATCCTACATGCCACTGTCGTGATGCATGGAATTTTGTCAATAGTAGTTTTCTGTTTTGAGACGGTATGCTACGAGGAAGTTCCCTCTTACTCTTCTTCCATCTGGATTGTATGTTATGTTATCGAATTGGCGAAGTTTTAAGTCACTAATCAGCTTCTTTGAGTGTTTACTTTGGCCTATCTAATGATGTCTTTACCCCGATGACAATGGGACTAGCCTATGCATGTTATGTGAGTTGTAATGTATGCCGGTATGTGTGCTCAATGCACTAATAGATCGAAAAGCAAGCTTTTATTGAAGTGGATCTATGTGAGTAGTCATGAATGTCAATGGGTATGTTTACAATGTACTTGAAGAATGAAAAACAAGCTTGCACCGGAGTGAAGCATGTTTGATAGATAAATTTGGACACTAATATGTCTTGTTGTGAGCAAGGACTGCCCATAAACTACGCAACACAACCCAGGGAAATGAAAGTTCTGAGATGGGGATTGCTTACTATTATTACAATGGGATGAGTGTATGCTTGCTATGTCAAAGTTGTTGCATATGATGTCCCTGCAATGATGCTGATCAATGCATATTTTAGAATTACTATCTTAATGTGGTTTCACAGTGAGTGTTGGTTACTTGGAGAATAAAGGAGGAATTTATCCATTGACTCATTTGGACAATAGAAAAAATGGGAGTGGTGCACAGCCTCGTATACTGTCCGATCCCAGTGATTAATGCAATTCATGAACTCTCTTCCCTTGAGTGGTGTGCAGCCCCATGCCCTGTGGATGGCAAAGGGAGTGCAAAGTGGGTGAATGCGTTGTCACCATTACATTATCCTAGGCTAAGCCAAAGGGATAATTATGGCAAAGGGAGTGTGAAGTGGGTGAATACGTTGTCACCATTACATTATCCTAGGCTAAACCCAAAGGGATAATTATAGGTCCTACATATAGTACACTGCCTCGCCATAAAAAGAAAAGTTCAGTAGAGTTACACCTCAAGCCTGCAAAATAATGCCTTTAATTAATTTTTATTTATTTTTCGACACACGAGAGGGCCCACAAGGGGATGTGCTTATCCTTCCAAATATTAGCCAAGTTACATGGTCGGGCAAGGGTTGTGTACCATCGGGCAAGAGCCACGGGTAGGCATCACCATGGCCACCTAATTGATGCACCATGTGTTGGGACGACG
Organism: Adiantum capillus-veneris; assembly: GCF_014529385.1. Classification (NCBI taxonomy): domain Eukaryota; kingdom Viridiplantae; phylum Streptophyta; class Polypodiopsida; order Polypodiales; family Pteridaceae; genus Adiantum; species Adiantum capillus-veneris. The sequence continues at coordinate 92,571,736 of NC_140944.1, read as the reverse complement.
GATAGAACTCGAAGAAACCAGCTAGGAACCTCCTCCTTCGGTGACCCACCTCAGGAGGAGGATGCAGCAACATGAACATATGAGCACAAGGTGTCCCTCTAGAGTGTGATCCAACAAGGGATTTGAACACACGCGACCCATAGGTTTGAGAGGCCAAAGCCTTACCGTTGGATCTCTTTGAGGACCTCCTAATGATTTTTTTGTCAACTTTATCTTCCAAGTTTGTAGAAAGATAATGTAAGTGTGGTCAAAGTTAGTTCCCTGTAGTGCTATACCTAGTGACACCTAATGGAATGGACAACATCGTCCCAATTACCATTCACAGAGGAAAGCACATTACATAAATATTTAATATACCTTAAAGTTCCCTACATGGCCCACACTCTGTCTCTCTACCAAATTCTTTTTGTGTATTATGATTTGAGTGCTAGATTACGGCATGGATTACAGTTTCAAGATTACACGCAAAGCTTGATAAAACCAAAACGTAGCTTAGTACGCAAACATCAATATTCAAGATTGAAGGGCTTAATCATGTATGCAGCGTTGAGAACGAAGTGTGTTGTATTTGAGCATTTAATCTAGGCAAAACAGAAACATGTAAGTAGTTTGAGTTTCACATCTCAACAATGTGAGCATGTGTTTCATGGCGATGTTTAATATGTTCACAAATATCACTACCCAAACTATGGCAATATACAGTGACACATGTCTATTTTACAAAAAAATTGTATATGTTGTTTCGAATCCATATATTATTGGTACATACTAGTAGGTTTTTTAAAAAAATCGTTAGTGAGCAGATTCCCCCTGCCACCACTCGCACACCCTTCGCCATCTGCTCCACGCTTGCACCTTGCCAACCCCCCCCCCCCCCCATCTCCTTTGATTTGCGCGCCTCCTCCCTTGCACCTCGCCCACCTTCTCCATTCCCGTGCCTCAATGTGTGAAGACCTCCCCTTTGCCCCTCCAGTATCGATTCGATGGCCTTTCAAAATTCATGGCTCCTTCCCAACATCATCGTCAGCATCATTATTTTCGTCTTCTAGCCCTTATCGCTTTAGCCCACGCACACACACAGAGAGAGAGAGAGAGAGAGAGAGAGAGAGAGAGAGAGAGCGAGCGTTGCCATTTGCATGCGAACAAAAAATTTTCTCCTTCTGACACTTTACCGTCATGCAAAGTACAGTCCTAAATTCGTACCTTTACTTTCACTCGAGTCTTGTGTTGGCATCTTGCTTAATTCTCTTTAATGAGCTATTTTCCAACATGTGTAGTACATACTCGATTGATACCGTTATTGATTGATTAAAACATCGATCGATACAAAAAGTTTAAATTTGTCTTTTTATCATCTCTTACCTTATCTAAATTGCAACGATACCTCGAGCAACGAAAGGTTAGAGCTTAACTAAATGAAAAAAAAATCTTATATTTGGTTACTTTAATTTAGTTTGAATTTAGGAAACACTTTTTTTGGCTTTTGGGCTTATATTATATTGAAAATAGATGAGCTCTATAGTTCTCTATATCACCATCCCTTTTTAATATGCCATTGGAAAACCAATAGCACTTCTATCTTTAGTGTATAGGTGTGTTGGCACATAGAAAGTTAGGACTTAAGCTTACTCTATGAAAATATAATAAGTGGCAGGGACAATCCCTTGGCTTTTTGTAATAATTAAAGCACAGAGGTCATGTCTTAGGGTTAGATGTCAATAATCACTATGCTTAAGGTGTTATGGATTAAGATAGTAAGTTTTAAGACTTTGGTGCATTAGCATAGGAAGTGAACCTCGTGTGAATGCTTTTGTAACAACAATGTGATATGCGCTCTCTTGGTTGCTTGAGCATTTGCTCTTAATTCTTAGATTGGCTTGGTGTAGGGAGTTTTAAGACCTTGGTGCATGATGATATGAAGTGAGTCAATCCCCTAAGAATCCTTCTATGCCATGCTTGGGAAAGGTAAGAGAACATGATGCTTTTATTCTCTTTGACCTTGGTTCTACTCACAATTTTATATCTATAGAGTTGGCCACCAAGCTAGGCATACAAGCCTATGAGATGGGAGATGTTCTACCAGCAGACAGTGCTTTCAAGGGGCAATAAGCTTCAGTCACTCCCTTAATTGGGAAATTGAGGCTTCATGTCCAAAGCTATGTGGACAAAGAGGACTTCTTTATCTCTCCTCTCAAGCATGAGGCTGTAATCCTAGGGGCACCATGGTTTGACCGCCTGCTAGCTGTCAATGTTAAATTCCCTGAAAGGAGAATATCCTTTAAGTTCAGGAAAAAATACATGTATATAGATGCTAAGGAAATAGGTAACACTATCTCCATTGTACATACACCTGCTTTCAACAAGTCAATAAAGAGCTCTATTTTCGTGTACATGATTTTTGTTAAAGATTCTCAAAATGAACCTAATGCTTTAGCAAAAGAAAATAAAAGCAACCAAAAGGAATTAGAGTTATCCAATTTTCTCAAGGGGTTTCAAGATGTCTTTATTGATGACATCCCTTGTGAGCTACCTCCTAAACGAGGTAATGATGACCATGCAATTGAACTTCTTCCAGGAAGTTCACCGCCTAACAAACCTCCTTATAGAGTTTCTCAAGCTCAACAAGAGGAGATTATGCGGCAAGTGCATGAGTTAGTTGAGAAGGGCATGGTTAGGCCTAGCTCATCTCCATTTTGCTCACCTGTCCTATTAGTGCAAAAGAAAGATGGCACATATCGTATGTGTGTCGACTATAGAGCACTAAATAGGATCACTATCAAAAATAGGTTTCCCGTTCCACGGGTAGAAGACCTATTTGATAAGCTACAACGATCGACTTACTTCAGTAGGATTGACCTAAAAAGTGGCTATCATCAAATAAGGATAGTTGATCAAGACATTGTAAAGACCGCATTTCGCACCACATTTGGTCTTTACGAATACATTGTCATGCCTTTTGGCTTGACCAATGCATCGCCACATTCAACCGCTTGATGGAGAAGCTGTTCAGGCCTCATCGAACCTTCACTGGAGTGTTCTTTGGTGATATTATCATCTACTCTAATTCATTAGACGAACACAAGCAACATCTCCAAGTAATATTTCAAGTTTAAAGAGAGAATAAAGTTTATGTTAATCGAAAGAAAAGTGAATTTTCTTGCAAGAGATTCAGTATTTAGGTCACATTATCTCTCAAGATGGCATCCAAATGGATCCATCAAAGTTAGAGGTAATAAAAGGATGGCCTAAACCAAAGAATCTTCATGAACTAAGAAGCTTTATAGGTACGTGTGCATACTATAGACGCTTCATAGAAAAGTTCTCACAAAGCGGGACCATTACATGACCTAACAAAGAAAAGCGTTTGGTATACATGGTCTGCTAAGGAGAACAATGCTTTCGAAAATCTTATCTCTCAACCTGTGCTTACACTATCAGATCTCTCAAAACCATTTGAGGTCCAATGTGATTCTTGTGGTGATTGCCTTGGAGCTGTTTTTCTTCAAGAAGGGCACGCCATATGCTATGAAAGTCGAAGGCTTGACCCTATTGAGCAAGCTCTAGGCATATATGAAAAGGAACTCCTTGAAGTTCTACATGCCTTAGACTCATGGAAGCACTATTTATTGGGGACTCCTTTCATTCTGTGAACGGATCACCAAAGTCTTAAGTACTTCATGACGCAGACCAAGCTCTCCGACAAACAAATGAGGTGGCCAAATTTCCTTTTGCAATTTCATTTTCATATTGCTCACATTGCTGGCAAGAATAATCAAGTAGCTGATGCACTCTCAAGACGGCCGAGAGTGAATGCGGTTTCCATAGCAACTCACAGTGATCTATCTTCAATGATAGATGAGTATGCTATTGATCCCGATTTTAGAGATGTGATTTTCTCCCTTGCATTAGGGAAGAAAGAAGAACCATTTAGTTTACACGATGGTTATCTTCTCTATGGCAATAGACTATGTGTTACTAACTCACTACGTGAGAAAGTAATGTATGAATCTCATGCTCCACCTTATGCGGAGCATAGAGGGATTCAGTCTACCTTAAAGGGAATTGAAACATATTTCTATTGGCCTACCATGAAAGTGAACATACAAGAGTATGTTTCTAAATGTGTGGTATGCCAAAAGACAAAATTTGATAGAGGGAAGCAACCTGGATTGCTTCAACCCTTGCCAATCCCTAATTCACCATGGGAGAGCATATCCATGGATTTTATCTTTGGATTGCCTAAGTCTATCCATGGGAATACAGGAATATAGACTATAGTTGACAGGTTCAGTAAACAAGGTCATTTTATACATGTCAAAAAGACTATCAAAGCCCATCAAATGGCAACCCTATTCATTTCACAAATTTTCAAGTACCATGGCTTGCCAATGTCCATAGTGTCGGATAGAGATCCTAGAATGACCAGTAATTTCTGGAAGGGTCTCTTTGAGAATTTAGGGACAAGGCTAAACTTCTCTTCGGCCTATCATCCACAAACGGATGGCCAAAGTGAAATAGCTAACCTAACAATTCTCGATCTACTAAAAGCCTATGTAACGGAAGTAGATCAAAGATCCCAATGGGAGAAGTACTTACCCTTACTGGAGTATGCTTATAATAACATTGTACATACTTCCACGGGAAAAGCACCTTTCAAGGTAATTGAGGGAAGATCAAAAAGTCCCTTGCTACTTAAGGTACATGGGAAGATCTTCATTGTAGATGAGTATAGACGAGACCTACAAGAATCTTTTCAAAAGATTAAGGATGCTATCTCTATCTCACAGAAACGGTAAAAGGCTGCGCTGACAAGCACAGAAGAGCCCAAGCCTTTAAAGAAAATGATTGGGTCTTATTAAAATTTCCCAAGGCTCGATTAAGGCACACGTCGGGCAAGAATCCTATGGGACACCAAAAGTACTATGCTAAACTAGCAAAAAGGTACTATGGTCCCTTCCAGATTCTTAGGCCAATCAATGAGATGGCCTATCAACTCAAGTTGCCCAATCATTGGCTCATACACAATGCTTTCCATGTGAGCCTATTAAAGCCTTACAAAGGAGATCCACCTCAAGAAACAACTACTGAAGACCCACCGGAGATCGAGGACCAAGAAGAGGTGCTGCAGCCCGAGTCCATTCTCCGACATGAAGACAAGGTACTAAGAGGTGGTAAGACTATCCGACAATATCTTATTAATTTTAAAAATTATCCTTTTGAAGATGCTAGATGGATGCAATGCATACAATTAAAGGATAACCTAAACCTTGTCAATGCTTACAAAGCTTCCCAAGAGTAAGCAAATGTACAAAATGTTAAAAATAAACAAATTTTTTGTCTTATAAGACTCTCTTTTGCTTTATTGTGCACAAAAATGAAGTAGTATGCATGCTTAGATCAAGTTTGTGAAGACGACGTCTCCCAAACACCAAGTAGAGCTTGTCACTCTACTATGGAAGATTGATAGGACTAATGTGCAGACATGCTTGCGGCAGCCTCAGGCTCTGAAGCACCAAATGGACTAGTCATCCATTGTGGAATGATATCGTAGGGTAACATAGGGATCCTCTACCCGCTAAGAAAAGGACTAATGAATATGCTTTATCTTCTCTACCCCATAGTCGAGGACGACTATGATTTCAAGAGAGAGGTAATGTCATAATAATCAATATCTAATTCTCTTAAATGATTTCTCATGTTAAATTGATCATTTAATATGGGGAAGTGCCAGGGGAGAAAAAGCTAGAATATTGGTTAAGCTAGCAGACCGGCCATAGTAGGGATCCAAAGGACATCAGGAAAAAATTGGACCCCCTTGGGGCCATGTAAGGATTCCTAATTTTAAGGGATTAAGGCTAATTTTGTAGGGATGGAGGGAACAAAGACAATAAATAGGACTACTTTTGTAGCTCTCTCTCTAACTTCTCTCTAGATAGGAGAGGGGGGGAAAAGTAGGGGAGAGAGAGGGATAAAAAGAGAGAGAGAGGAGTAAAAGTAAGAGAAGAACCATTCTTTCTCTACCTATCACCAAACAAAGAGAGTAAGTAGTTATGACAAAATCCACTTTTCAGCTCGTGCATCAATTCACCCCAAAAAATGATTTTTTTATAAAATCTTCAAAATGGATCTTTTAAGCTTTAAAAAGGTCCCTATATATATATATACAACAATATTTTTTTAGAAGAATCTAGCTTTTATAAGCTCCAAATCTAAAATTCCTTGGGTCCCTCTCTACATTAATTCCAAGAATAAATAGATAATGCCACATCATCAAAACGTCCATCTAATAAAGCTTAAAAATTAAAAATTAAAAAATTTAAAAATTTCTCTCCTTTGAGCTCAAAAATTGAACCTATATATGTCTACATATGAAAAAATATATTTTAAAGTCTTTTTATCCTAAAAATTGTCTATTTATCCCAAAAAGTATATCTTATCTATTTTTTTTCCCATCATAACTTTCCACCATGTCTCTTCGCGACATAACCAATGAATCACTTGCGCCATCATCTACTAGGTCAACTACTGTCAGTCTGCGTCTACCGATCGAATTTGCTCCCACAAAAAAAAATGACAAGAAAGCATCTCAACCGGCATCCGTACGACGGTTTTGAGGAGAAACCAATGTTGACTTCTAGCTTGATGGAGGGTTGTATCCAAAAGATCCGCTCGTGGGCTGTCATCCGACATTTCGTACACTCCCAAGCTTAATCAAATATGTGGGAGAAGGAGAACGTGGTCTTCTTGGGTATTGTAAGAGATTGGACTCCAATCATGCAGGTGCGTCGGCATGGTTCCGACAATAATGTCAAGTGTTACACATTCATTCCATAAATCTCCAACAACAACTACATTCCACAGAGAAACAACTCAAAGATCTTAAAGAGGAGATGAAAGCTACAGAAACAGAGGTAACTAAGCTACAGATTGCAATGATGCACTTAAAAGCCACTCCATTTGGCATGCGTGAGCGTAAGAGGGAGTTCTCTTCCATTGAAAACTTAGCCTCTAATGGAGGGGCACGTAAGAAGAGGATCACGGCAACCATGTATTTTTTTTTAATTCACAGTGTTCATCACTTATAATAATTTCCATCAATTTGTAACTCGGTTCACCTTTTGAAATAGGACATATATACAAGATGTGTGTGGAAGTCTTAGACAAGAGGACCGTTGCAATCTTCTCCTAGGATGCATCTCAAAGGAAGATATACTTTACATCATAGGTTGTGAAAAGGCCAAACACATGAAAGATGCCATCACAAAGGAGATCCTAAAAAAGATCTCTAACCTTGTGTCTGAAGATGATGTCCAGAGAGCTTGTGATGAGGTTGGGATCAGCACAAATGCATACCATGCACTTCATGGATTGATGAAAGATGCATTACGAGAGCAAGACATCACCGAGAATTTGTTTCCTATTCCACATAGGGTCCGACTTGCAAAAAAAGGAAACAATGATCTCGTTCGGGAATCTGGCGAATACAAACACATTGAAGGATCCATGATGTACTCTTCCACAAGTGCCAAGTCACGTGGTAATATAAAGGGGGGCAATACTATTCCTAATGGGGCAAAGTCTTTTGGTTATCATCAATTCAACAATATTTTTGTTGACTTGAAACGACTACAATGAGCTATGGTTAAATTTTATGCTTTGTCTCCACAAGGTAATACAAATTGTAATGTCATTTTTTCTGTATTGAATATCATTTAGTATAACAATTCAATTCCTGTGTTGTTTCAGTACTTGGAGAGAAGCTCATATTTATTCTTAAGCTAGATGAATGTCAAATTGTCAAAAGATGGAGATTGGAACGTATGAGTGTGGCACTCATGAATGAGGCAATGTTTTTTCAAAAGTTGATGCTAACGGTGATCATTCTCAGAAACCATCATTTAGTGTACAATCCAAAAAGGAAATATGGTAGCTAGGAGCTTTTGAAGTTCCAAAAGAGACTCATGAAGTGTTGGCATGGGTCTTCTCTATGATCCCGTGGATCACAGAGGTTATTAAGGCACAAGTAGAGGGAGAAAAGCTAGAAGTAGATGGAGTAGGTACATTTGATGTTGAGTGGCACTTAGAAGGTGATCTAAAAGCAATCAAATGTATACTTGGATGTAAACAAGGTGCTTCATTACTTCTTCCTTGTCCATATTGTGAACGAGGATACAAGGAGAGTACTCGTGGCTCCATGTCTTCAAAGAAAAGTGTCAAGGGAAGTCAGGCAACAGGGTCAATGGATGATGATGCAAGGAAATGGGTGTGCTTGGTGTTGAAGTGTCCTATCATGGAGGTCCCCAATCGATCAACAAAAGATAGAACATGGTATCCCATTATCAAATTTCCACTTACAAATGTACACTTTTGCACTTTGCATGCCTTCATGCGTATATTTGATCGCTTGTTAAAGCTTCACATAGAGTACGCTTTCACAATGAAACCACTTTCCAGATCCATGGAAGCCATTGGAATAGTTGAATCAATTCTAAATTCGATTGGATGTCATGGTGGCAATGTTTCTATCATCGGTGAGGTGGAAAATATGCATAAAGTGCCACAAAAAGTCTCTATGAATGGTGTGAAAGCACGTAGGTTTTTCAAGAAACCAGAGATGCGAAAGGAGAGGGGTGAGGAGGATGCTTCATGGGAGCTATGGAAAGCGCTTTGCAAGTATACGACTGATCAAGATTCAAATCCCGTGCTTGTAAATCTGCGTAGGCAAGTGTGGCACCACTTCGAGTTAGTGCTTCAAGTCATGTGGAAACCCCAAACCACAAGCAAGCAACAAAATTTGTTCAAAGATCACATTTCTAATTTCACTAAAGCATTTGTGCAAGCGTGGGGAGAGAGCAATATCACACACTACATGGTAAGTTACTTTGTTCATTTCAAATTTTGATGCTATACATAAACATTCATTTGATCTAAGCATTTTTTCTTGATGCAGCATATTTTGTATGCGCATGGAGCATTCTTTATGTCAAAATATGGTTCATTAGACATGTGGAGCACTCAAGGAATGGAGAAATCACATTATCAAGCCAAAGGTGTTGACTTTAAAAATACACGTCACAGTGGTGGAACTAGTGGAGCGGACTGGAGATCCCAAGCAATCATCGAGTCCCGGTTGGGAAGACATTGCCACGTGGCTTGGGAGCTCTGTCGCCAGATGAGGTTAGACGTGATCATGGGTTACTAAATGCAGAGGATTTTGAGGATGTAGAAGACGCTCCAGTTGGAGCGCACGGTGGAGTTGAAGAGCCAGTCGGAGCACATGGTGGGCTTGAAGATGCGCAAGCTCCTTATTGCAAGCCCTCTCGTAGAAAGAAAAAGTGTCCCAAATCCTACCATCCCTCAAAAATGGGCTCCTGCTCTGAAGCGACGCATTCCAAAGGCCTTGCAAGAGATTCGTCACTATCAAAAGACTTCAGACCTTCTCATCCGCAAGGCACCATTCACACGTTTGGTGAAAGAGATCATGCAAAGTTATCGAATGACGTATTGAGTTCAAGGTATCGCCCTAGAAGCTCTGCAGGAAGCGGCAGAATATCAACTAGTTTCTCTTTTTGAAGACACAAACTTGTGTGCTATTCATGCAAAACGGGTGACAATAATGTCCAAGGATATAGCTGTTGCGCGTTGGATCAGAGGAGAGAGAAACTTAATTTGACTTTTATGCCATTTTGGCAATGTAAAGATATCTTTTTTCAAATATAACAAGTTGTGGCTTTAGTGATTTCTTTTCCATCGTACTGAACATTTGTGTTTATAAGTGATATGATGCTTTGAGATTTATTCTAGATGTCGGTTCTTTCTTTCAAAAGTGAGTTCTTGTGGTTGAAATGGCTTTCAAAGAAAAAATGATTTTAAGTAGAACTAGGTAGAGAGAGAGAGAGAGAGAGAGAGAGAGAGAGAGAGAGAGAGACATGTCGATAGAAGGTAATTAAAAGAGTTGTTAGCCTGGCGAATGTCTTGAGTCTTAGCAAAATGAAATATTGTATCCAGTCGTTGCATATACATAGATAAAATATTGAATCCAAGTCAATAATCAACTACATTTTCTCATCGATTGAGATTTTCACGATGATAAAATAATCAACCGATTGTGGGTAATTGAAAAACCAAAAGGCATAATATCAATGTAGATTGACAAATCTAGCTAAAACAAGGTGAAAAAAAGCTGTCTGGGGACCTACCGCGTAGAGGCGAGCGGGGGGGCAAAAGTAACAATTACTTTAGCCCTCCCGCGCGCCTCTACGACAGGCTCCCAGATAGCTTTTTTTCACCTTTTCTTGGCTAGGTTTGTCAGGCTGCACTGATATTATGCCTTTTTTTATTATTTATATGGAAAAAAAATTCTTGATCTTGATTTAGAGAATTGCACAATCATACCACAATATAGAGCCAATCACCTACTGTCTATCGTACCATAAACTCAATACAGAATTTCACAGTTACAATCAAGTCCCATTCCAAATTTGAAATAGCAAAGTACAAAGATGTGATATATCCCATTACAAATTTGAAAGAGTTAATTACAAGATATATGCAGCTATTGAGTGCTTGAGCCATCTAAGATATGGCGAGCAATGTTTTCTCGTCGCTCTTGGGCGCAAGGAAGCTGTTTGTGCAGCACATCCCAAGCAATTTGTTCCACATTGCTTAGACCTACAGCTTGGCTTAAGGCCACTTTACAAAGCGGTGCATCTGTCACCGCCACCATTGCTAACTCCACTGTATCTACCACCCTCTCTCCAAGGGGTAGGAGGCTTCGATCCAGTGGATCGGAGGAGGGGTCAATGGCAGAGGACTCTACAGTGGCACAGAGGATGGACAGGCACTCATCCATGCGGATGTCAAAAGTTTTTCAAGATCATGTAAAAACAAATATTCCTCCCCATTTATGACAATTGGGGAGAGGTCTTCAAAAAAAACCTTCGGAGTTAATGTCTCCTCCAGCACATTTGCAGCGGGCTTGACGGATTCTTCTGTACCCTTATCACCCATGGATTTTGCGGCATCCATGACACCTCCTGGGTAGGTTAGGGCAAGAATATTGGCCTCTTTGCTTGCATCCCAGGGTGTTGTAGTGGGCTCCTTTGTGTCCTTGACGACACCCCCAAGGCGCAAATGAGGAAAATTCACCTCAGATCTTTCAGGCTCCTCCGCAAGAAGAAACACAAAAGTCGCCAAGCGACTTAGAAACTAGGTGCCGACCTTCTTCTTTATCAAACGTGAATCTTCAATATACTGACCTGCCTCACCCGCAATTACACAAAATCGTTGAAGCCGCTGGGTGAAAGGCCGATCACCTTTGTGTATGTAGCGAAGAAAATCGCATGGAATCCACAATTCCTCTTGTCCGACAATTGGTACAGCATACTTGTCGATGTAGATTTCAAAAAATTCCAAGATAGGCTGAAAAGATTGGATGTTTAGGTGAATAGTTGCGTTCACATCAGGGAATTGGGTAAAGAAATTGTGGAGATCGTCACGATCATGCCACTCAGTTGTTTGTAAAAACACTTGGAAGCGTTGTTACACCGTTGCTTCGGGAGGGGTGGAGGAGGACGCCATGATGCTAGCTGCTAAGGTAGGAATGTGAAGAGTGCTAGAGCTCAAATGAGAGTGTTAACAGGCTATGTAGGTGAATTGTGAAAATGGTAAGGTTTAGGAGGCTTTATATAGCGCCCCCCCCCCCCCCCCCAAAAAAAAATAAAAATAAAATAATAACAATAATTAAAATATTAAACAACTTTCACACAGTAACACAAATAACAAGAAGTTATAAAAAACTTTGAAATTAAATTACAATCATTTAAGTCTAAAAACACATCACTACGACTTTAAGATAATGTGCATTACCAAAATTTGATACAACTGTCTGTTTGAACTTACAATTGTGATATTATAGGAAATTTAAGTACAAACATAACTACTCTAATGATAAAATCAGATTCTCTTCCGTCATCCACGCCTTTTCAATTTGAATCGTGCTCTCCATGCGGCTACCAATCTAGCAAAAAAATAAGAAATAGCATACCCACCTTAGAGTGAGGAATAATCCAAAGAACATAAAGAGTACATAATTAAGAGAGAAAGATCATTCACCTTACGTCGTCCAATGAAAAACTTTGTAGCTTCTCCATGCTCTAAACCCATTATCACTAAGTGCTCCCGCACATTGGCCAATGTCCAATGCTTGTTCACTTGGACAGACTCAATAGCACCACTCGACAATTTGATTGCAATTTCAAATACCTCAATTGTAGCATTGGTGGATTGCAATGGAATCCATTCACCAAGCTTGCACATCCATCTTTCATAGAAGTACCGCACGTAAAGGGTGGAGTGCACCTTGATGAAACGGATAGCAATGATGAAACTTCCAACCTGACACCGAAAGTGATCTCCGTTGTGAAGTCCTTCAATATAGCCCCATTTCTCGCCAAGGATGGCTTCCAATGTATCGTAATGTAGATCTTTGCAAACATACATAGTGTTTGTATGATGGAAAGAAAAAGATCCGAATATGCTAGCGAAGACATGAGCAGGACAACACCATCTAATCCCAACAGAACGCGATGCTTTTCCAAATTTTAATGATGCTCTCACATCAGCTACAATCTTGGCTTTCAAAGACATTACAGTGAATGCATCTGGCTTTGGCCACTACATGCTACGCAAGGTTGTAGCCTCATCTATAAGTACAATGTACTTGTGGGTGTAGAAGAACACCCTTTTCCGTGCAAGGTTTGATGAAGTTGTGTTGGGGAAGAGCATATCCCCAAGATTTGCATGCATGGCCGTAAATGTGCCTGAAAGGCACGAGAGTGGTTGCTCCTCCACAAGGCTAGAAAGAAAAACATCTACATAGAAACAAAACAGTCTGTGAGATGTAAAAAGTCTATTTTTTAAACCACCAAAACCATTGAAGTGCAAGGGACATACAATTACAAGGAAAATCCCTTGGGTTGGTGATCCCTCGTAGACACATGTGTCCAAACATGAAGACATGTTGAACGATTGTCACTGTACCCTTGTCTCTTACTTGCTTGAAGCCTATTAGTCTTCCCTTCCAATGGAGATCAACGTTTGTTCTTTCACGAACACGATGGGGATCGATTGTGGAAGGTTGCATGTAGACCCAAGCACCTTCTTGAAAAACCTGAGGTTCCCATTGTTGCTCCTCATTCTTCGAGTTGTGGAGAACCATACTTTGAATGATGGGTTTGGGGCATCTATTTTGACCATTGTTGGCCATGGATGATTAAGTGGGAGCTTGAAATTGCAATGGAGAGCTTGGAGAAGGAGGAGGGAAACAGAGTTTAGAGAGAGAGTGGGAGCTTAAAGTTGCAATGGAGAGCTTGAGGAAGGAGGAGAGAGATAGATTTTAGAGAGAGAGTGGGAGCTTAAAGTTGCAATGGAGAGCTTGAGGAAGGAGGAGGGTGTAAGAGTTTAGAGAGAGAGTGGGAGCTTTGTGTTATGGAAAGGGGCTATGGAGGAAGAGAGTCTTGGGAAAGAGGTTCTAGAGTGAGAAAATGACTTTTTGATCATAGCGTAGGTTTGGGGGGAGTTTTGGATGGAGTATTTTGAATTTAAGTTTCTTTTTGAAAATTTTGAAATTTTAAGGTTTTTACAAAAACGTGTCTGTGGACCCACCACTTCTCCCCCCCCCCCCCCCCCCCCCCCCCCCGTTTCCCCCTCCCCCTTTTATCCATCCACCTCCCTCTAGGAGACAAAGCAATAAATGAGTGGACAACCCTATTATTCCCTCTACTTTCTTAGGTTCTAAACTTATATACATTGCTCTCTTCCTATTGGCTGGAGCCTAATTAACCTTAATCCTATCTGACACAAGGAGAGTCCACATTTTTCCTAATAGAGGGACAATAGGGACCAAAGGGGGGGCCATCAACAAAAGAGCCATGTGCAATAATGGGCTTAAAAGACCCTAAGGTTCAGCCCATTAAGACTTCCAAAATGCTAAGGTTCCAAAATTCAAAGGTTGTGTCCAAAGGTCAAACTTTGGGAAAATTGGATGCTTTGTGTGTGCCCCAAAAGTCTTTAGCAATCCCTACATAGGAGGGGGCGAGCCTTGCTTGTAGGGGATGAGAGAGAAAGTCACACACACACACACAAGCTCCCTTTACACAAAGGTAATGAGGGACACAAGTCAGCTCCCTAGCCCAGATGCCCACAAGGTGTACCCAATTCCTATTGGATGGCCTTGGAGGTGGACCAATGAGAATTAGGCTAGAGTAAATCTAGTTTAATTAATTTAAAAACACTTAATAAAAGAACCAATGAGAATTAAGCCCTCTAGAAGACTATTGGACAATCTACCAAGGGGTCCAATGAGCATTCAGCAGCCCAATGGCTTGCCTGATTCCTATTGGCCAGGAGGCAAAGGGGTCCAATGAGAGTTTAGTTGAATTATTAAATTACCTAAAGCTCTCACAAAAGGGGAAAGGGAGACACATGTCAGAAGGCTATCACTTATGCTGCTTAATTGTCATTGGCTAGCCCTACGGAGGTCCAATGAGAGGGTAGCATGAGCAAATAGCAAGAGGGGTCGACCAAGAGAGAGAGGGGGCTGATTTTTGCAAGGCATTATCACACACACACTCACACAATCTCATGTGGGAAGTAAAGAAGACTCTCTCTCCTTCTCAAGCTTTAATGGAAAGCTTATCACCTACTCTAAGCTTGCGAGAAGGGAGACCTACACCAACAACTCTTGGCTTTGTGATGCAAATCGAACCAAGATCCAAGCTTCAATGCATGCTCATCTCCCCTACCATGCTAATTACTAAGCTAAGCTATGCTAATATGAGTGATTATGTGAGGAGATGTACATCTTTCTCGTAAGAATACTCCTTCTTCCTCTCGATCTACTCTCATACCCCGCTAGCTTTCACCATCTTCGAAGGTGTGTGAGGTCTTGGGTCTGAGACCGGAGACAATTGATGTTGTGGTTGATAAGTGTTTTGCTTGGTGCATGAAGCTTTGATCTTCATTGCACTAGCTAGTCTTGAAGGAACACAAAGAATTGTATTGTACAATGTTTCTCTTGATGGGAGAAACCATAATACAAAGTCTTTTGGAGGGGGGACCGGATCCATGTAAATCCAGTCCTCAAATGTTGTCAATAGCTTAATTTATCTCTCTTTTGAAAGTATTGTTCATGCTATCTAACTAGGTGTTATGCTTTTGGTTGCTCTCTCCACCCAAGCACTCTTGTAATTCTCATTAGGAATCTATTCTAATGAAATGCCCACTATGTTCATGCTAATTTCCGCTACACACAAGTATTTAGGCCATTAAATGTTACATTGGGTGGTCCTTCTTTGACTGTGAAGACTCCCTTATCTGTTTGATTCTCCATTGGGCATGTTGATAGGAGTCTTTGATGTTGTTGTAGGCCTCTGTTCATTGTTGTCATTTGGTTTTTGACTAGGAGCATTGGAAGACTTAGGAATCCAATCTTTTGAGGACCTTTGTAACTCCTTTGTTGACTTTGTTGAGCTCTACATCTTGTTGAGCTCTTGAGATCTTCATGTAGGTCTGGTGTAGTTACAGTTAGCTTGTGGTTGATAGGTAGCCAAATCTTGTATAGCCTGTGTAGAATCCTTGTCCAAGAGGAAGATTCTTTGAGATCCATTTTTTTTTTAATCCTCTTGAGAGTTGTGGTTGACGTTACCATATTTTAATGTTGCTTTCTTGTATACCTGCTGCTTAGGTATCCTAGGACATTGTCGAGGTTGATACCTTGTGGGTCTTCTTTCTTGGGAGGGTTTTGACTTCACTTCATATGCTCTAACTTGCAGTTTTGGCACCCATATCTGTGTGTTACCTCCATATTGTAATTTTTTATGATTTTATGAGGTTTTTATGATTTTTTTGTGATTTTTTGTTATTTTTTAAAACCCTTTTTTATTTTTTAACTGGATTTTTGTGAGCCTTTTACTTTTTTTTTGGTGAATTTTTTATGTGGTTTTTGTGAATTTATTGGGATTTTTAATTTTTGTGATTGATTGATTTTTTTCTTTTTTGGTAAATTTTTAATGGTTTTATAATCCTTTTTTAAATATTTTATTCTTTTTATGGTTTTTTATTTGATTTTTATTGGGGTTTTTTTTGTGAAAACACAAATTAAATAAATTAAATAAACCTAGACTAACCTAACCTAGACTAACTAACCTTGCTTGGAGGACGTTGACAGCGGGGTCAGACCCTGGAGGCTGCACTGCACGATCACCGTGAACGACTTACCTGGCAAGAACCTGGTCGTTGAGCCACGTGATTGCAGGGAATCGGCAGCGCGCACCGCGAGCAGACAGAGGACGCGAAGCACGAGGGTAAACGAAACATATGTATGTTGTGGCGTGTCAGCTGTGTCAGCGGGCACGACAACGGAGCGTGAGCAGACAGAGAGAGAGAGTAGGAGAGAGATATGAGGAGGGGGTTCACGCAGACGATGGCAGGAGAGAAGAGAGAGAGTTGGTGAGAGAGAGAGAAAAAGGGTGTAGGGGATAAGTTACAGAAGAGAGTAAAGGTGGAGAGAGAAAGAGTGGGTTTTGGGAGAAAGAGAATGAGTGTGTGTGTGTGTGTGTGTGTGTGGTGGGTGGTGTTCACCCGGAGAGAAGAAGAAGAAGAGAATTTTACAACCGAAGGAAACTGTCGCAAGATAAAGACCGTAAAGATCTCCATCGACGACAAATTCTATGCGCCGCAAGGCACGATATCGAAGCCCGAAACCCGCTTTCTTTTAATTATTTTTATTTTATTTTCAAATTTCCAAGAAATGCCAAAAATAGGCCGAAAATTAGCCGAAACTCCAAAAAATCGCCAGAAAATCTTAAAATTTTCCAAAAATTTCTAGGAATCTTAGAAAATCACCGACGTTCACAATCGAACATTTTCGATACGCAAAAGCACACCAAAAATAGCAAATTTTACCAGAAACGCCAATTTTGACAAAATTGTCCACCCGACCCCCGAAAATAGCAAAACGCTCAAAACTTGACCACGGAGGGCACAAATGTGAATAGAATGATGTCGTAAATATGCACACACAAAACTTAAAAATTTTATAATCAATTTTTTATGGAATTATCCAAAAATTAATGCAAAAATTAGCCAAAAATTGCCAAAAATTTACAAAAATTATTCGAAAAATACCCAAAAAATTTCTAAAAATTATGGACACATTGGGGAATAGTGCAACAAAATAAATTTGCGGGAATCACATCAATTCAATTGCCAAACAGTTTTATCAATAAAATCAAGACTAGGCAATTAAACCGGCAAAATTATAGACAAAATTAGGTCAAAAATTGACGCAATTAGAGTGTGTAAATCCCTGTTTTGAGCACAAAAACGCATCATTTAATCATTACACACATCATTTATGCAATCAAAACATTGAATCAATCATGCAAATTAAATACTGTTTTAGTCACACACACACACACACAAAAAAATTGGCGGTTTTTACCAATCTTTAGGTGCGCACACAAAAGGGTTAAATTTATCGGATTTGCAATGTGACTTCACAAATCATTAGTTGGGCATAAACACAACTACACATCAATCATCAAAATTGAAAAATCATAACGCACACATAGATTTTTAGGTGCTCAATCATGGGCAAAATAGTGCACACACACCTAAAATTAGCATCCAGACACTCAATTAGAGTATACACACACTTAAAATTGACCATCCAAACATGCAATTAACTCAATTAGGCACCCAATTAGTAATCCGCAATCACAAATTAGCAATTGAAACTTATCAAATTCACGTGTCACCAATTCTTAAAAAATTCGGCATTACAACGGCGTGAAAACGAAAAATCGCAAAATTTTCAATCCATAACATCAACATTATACTGAATCAACATAGCATAGCATTACATTACATCATCATGGTGGGATCTCTACACAATTCTACACATCTCTAGATTCTAGAGAGGTTGAGAATACCACTTTGATTACCTTTCCGTTGAAGATCAATTGAATGGTCGAATGCTCCAATCCTTCATAGCACATTAGTAAGTTAGAAAAAATTAGTCAAATTAGCAAGGGGTTAGTGAGAAATTAAAGTGTGTAAACA
The DNA here is from genome assembly GCF_014529385.1 of Adiantum capillus-veneris. Classification (NCBI taxonomy): domain Eukaryota; kingdom Viridiplantae; phylum Streptophyta; class Polypodiopsida; order Polypodiales; family Pteridaceae; genus Adiantum; species Adiantum capillus-veneris. The sequence goes on along the minus strand of NC_140944.1, from coordinate 92,553,613 downwards.
CACAATTGGCAAGATATGATCATACATTAGGGAATTATGCACACACATTCAAAATCCACAAAAACATAAACACACAAGTGAAATTAGTAGTGAAAATTAGTGAAGCAACGCATTCAATTATGCCACAATTACACTAGCGTAGGCCATCCTCCCCGACAGCGGTGCCAAATGTTTGGGGTCCCATCATTGCACTAGCTCTAATGACCAATAAAATTTTCAATCCAGAGGGATGAGCTACCCGGCTAGGGCATGGAAACACTCACACGGTTAGTGAGCTAATCGTGGCAACACAAATGGTTAACTCTACGAGGTGAGCTTCTCGGCGTATGGAGGAGCTAAGCTGCAATGAAGGGCAATCTCCATATCCACTTCTCTTCATCTCTAATCAACCCAATCACACACACTACGATTGCAAGATGCACACAACACTAATCCTATCATGCAACACACTAATCGCAAGCACACACACATAGATCTATCGAGCACCACACTCCAATCAAACCTACATGCACACACAAGAAAAAGAGGGCAATCACACAAGATTAAAGAGGGATTAACCACTAATTAGTTAAGATCTAGTTAGTCTAAGCATCATAGGCAATCATTTGAAGTAAGAGAGAGGCATAGTGAGAGAGATTGAATCATTGATTAGTGTTAATCAAATCTCATGAGCAAGGAGAAGCTCAAGGACTCCATAGTCACACATCTCAAGAGCTCTCACCAAAGAGTGCTTTCAACAAATGAGCTTGAGAACCCTAATTTCTTTTACACACTGCCTTATGTACCTAGGGTAAAAATAAGCAACGTTCAGCAACGTTCGGCCGCCCAAGGCCTTTAAAGGGCTCACCGCTTACTTAATCTGCAACCTATGCATAGTCAGTGACCTATTCTTTACAACTTGGAACTCCCATTGAACCCACAACACATTACAATATTACAATGGCTTGAAATAAATCGGGAATTTACAATATGTGACCATTTTGGAAAAACGTGGAAAATGTGTAACTCCAATCTTTATTGCTTCTTCATGTTGATCTTCAATGTGCATCCGTACGTCTTCGGTCTTTAGCAACTTTTGTTAACTGACGTTGACTCATTAACATTTCACATGTGTTTTCAAAACTCTGCGTTTTTCAAAGAAGTTACGGCTTGCCATATGCGTATTGGCAGCATGTATGACACTTGTGGTTGTTTTTGAGACATAGATCTTTATTTATTTCAGTTTATCAGCTACTTTGGACATAAGAATCACACTTTTTTGGACACAAGTATAATGCTTTTACATGCACTTTTGACAGTGTTTTTGACAACAATCTCACTATGGAATGTTATGAATTGATAAATGTATTTGTTTAGCAGTTAAAGTGCCATTGAGCTCTTTTGAAAGCAAGTATCTGTGCAGGGATATTATCTATTGATTGCATCAATTTTTGGCACCTATTTGTGCACGTTCTTACTCATGAACGTTGAGTTTTGGATATTATCCACAACTTTGTGTGGAGCCATTTTTTAAAAATTTTGGTAGTCTAAACCATTTTTGAAACTCGAATTGGAAGAGTTCTCTTTGAGGCTGTGGCTAGTGTTTGTGTCTGCTTAGCCTTTTTCTACGTGAGGTTTGTTTTTTAACCGAAATATTCTTGAATTTTGAGATACATTTGGTCATACAGGTTGTTGGAGTTTCCTACATTACGATATCCTCACCATAGGTAATGTATCACATGTGATATTCTGCTTGATGCCATGCATGGCAGTTGTTTGTTGATGAGAACTGATAGCTATGAGCTGATTGCAACTGATAGCTTGACTTTGTGTGCTGTCTATATGTATGCTCCATCAATGGATGATGGATGATGGATAGCCATCATAATCATTGCAATACATGACAATTATATACACTTCACTATTGATTGTGAAACCTCATCAGGGCAACTGCATGGGAAGCACTAGAAAAAAACTTTGGATCTTGAAAAAATAAGAGAAAAGTAAGCTTAAATAAGGGTCTATACAAGCTAAAAATGGAACATAAAGAAGATATTGCAAGCTTGGTCAATCGCCTCAAAAGAATGAACACACAACTAGCTTATGCAAACAATGTAGTACTAGAGGAGGACAAAATTGCAGTTCTTCTAGCAGCCTTACCACCTATCTTTGACCAGATAATGACCATTATTGAGGAGAAGCATTCAATACCATATTTCCAAGATGTAATCAACTCTTTAATGTATGAGGAAAATAATGACCACACAACTAGCTTATGTAAACAGTGTAGTACTAGAGGAGGACAAAATTACAGTTCTTCTAGCAGCCTTACCACCTAGCTTTGACCAAATAATGACCATTATTGAGAGAAGGATCCAACGCCAGATTTCCAAGATGTAATCAACTCTTTTATGTCCAAGAAGAAGAAGCAAGGGAGGAATGCTACTTCAAGGGGAGGAGCTTTTGCAGTTAGCTCTAATAAAAAAACTTGTTTCAAGTGTGGCAAATAAGGGCACATAGCAAAGGAATGTCTATCATCAAAGACTTGAAACATTTTGGAAAAGACGGGTCATCTTCCTTCCAAGTGTTTCAAAAAGGACAGAGGAAACACCAGAAAAAATCCAAGGCCCAAAGTTTATTTGGTAGAAGAAGACAAAGGTGAAGATGAAGAAGAAGGCGGGGGTAGCCTTTTGGTCTACAATGACATTCTCTAGTTTCTTTTATTTTGCCTTTCCCCTTCACTTGTATTTGTTAGGAGATAGCTTTGTCTCAGTTTTATACATATGTTTGAGGGGAGGTATTGGGTGTCTCTTGGATTAGAGATAGTTTGTCTCCTGGATTGGGGATGATCTCCTAGATTGGACATGTTCTTTTTGCTCCTGGATTGGAGTGTGCTAGAGATGTCAGTTTCTTCAACTTCTTCCTAGTCCAAACCTCAAGGAGAGGATTGTAAAGTGTGACCTTTGTCCTAGAGTACTAGAGTATGGGTCAAGGAAGGGAAAGGTGGAATTATCCCACATGCAGTGGTGCAAGGATGTAGAGCTACTTAAGATCATTACATAAATGAATAAACCAAGTCTATTTTGCATTACATCTCCCTTGTTTATGGTGAGCTTGTGATGGCGTAGCAAATACTCAAGATCCTGTTTAAGAGTCCAAGTTAATTGCTCTTGGAACCTAATTTTCTTGAGTGATAATCTATCCATCACACACTCACTTGTGTGCACAATGTTTCTCTTTCATCCACCATAGCTAGCACGATTCCATTCTTATCACTATGGTGCCTTTTGGGAAAGTTTTTCCAAATGGTATAAGCTACCTACTCGCCAAATCTAAGCTTCATATGGTGAAGGGGACATGGATCATGATCCATGTTTGACCACATCTGAATATGAAATTTGGTCAGTGGTATGCCAGCACTCTGTGGACGTCATATTTTCACTTATTTTTTGATTTGGATCTCAAAATCTCAAGATTTTCCGAGTTTTGTGTCTGAAATCCTTGTTTTTGTTGTTTTGGCCTTGTAAGCCAATTCTGATGTGATTATTGAGTTTTTCTTTAAAGCAAACTTTCTCATAGCAATGTCTCACTGATGCATAAGGTCACTAATCACTCTTCCGTAAAAATGGTCTTTGGGGGACATGGATCGCAATCCATGTTCCTCCATAGAATCTGTCCAAACTTTCTAGATTGCTTCTGGAGAGCCTTATAATGTCTTTGATTAGCAATTTTTTGAATTTGGATCACTTTTCAGGTCTCTACCATCAATTTTTCATAATTTTAGAGTTATGGTCATTTTTGTCGAAATACGGTTTTCAATAATTTTTGCTTGATCTTTCAGCCCAAATTTGATAGTGCTAGCTTCTATTTGCCCTACTCCTAAGTATTGAAATGAAACATGGAAAAAAACAAACAGAATGATATAAAATAAGGTCAAAATTGAAAATGGTGTAGCATTCTAAAAGCATAGAGAAAAAATGCTAAAAGCATAGAGAAAATCAAAGAATGAAATGCTTTTGGCTATTTCACTCACAGCCCTCTTTACCTCTCAAGAATAGATCTAGCAAGTTGTCGACTTCTAGACTCTACCAAGCACTAAACCTCGCGTCTAGCTGCTTCAATGATAAAATGTAAATGGAATGGAAAGACAAATCTTTGGAAAAGAACTCTCTAAATACGCAATAGGTCACTCACCATCTAAGGATCATTCCCCAGTAGCGACGCCAATGTTAGCGGATTGCTGTGATGGATGTCTATATCATAGCTATCTGCTGGCACTATCATAATATGTCAATACTCAAGGAAGTGACTCAGATGGGGCACAAAGATTCTCTAATATTTTTAATTTCAAGAAGTGAATCTAACAAGAAAACACAACAACTCAACAAGGAAACCACCACTCAATGATCAAGAAACATGCCTATGTCCTTTCTCACCACTCTAGGTCATCACACCGTTTTGGCATTTGAACGGATTCTAAATGCAATAAAACTTTAAGAGGAGGTCAAGGAAACCTAGGGCTACTATCCTACCAAATCTGGTTGCAATATGACAAGGTACAAAAATCACAATCCATCATGAAAAAGGTCATTAAAATTGACATGAAACCATCCAAAAGGTCGCCCTATGGTCTAGGAACACTCTCCTATGGTCAAAACATCAAAAAATAGTGATTTAAGAAAATCTGAAGGTTATGCTCACTAAGATGTAGTCATGAACCTCAACAAAACTGACAATAACTACACTTGAATGAAAGAGCAAAGAGAGAGGCACATAATACAAGTTTTGAAATTGAAAATGGATTACTCAATCATTAGAAAAGGTGATTACAAGCTGGAGCAGCTTAGTCACTTGAGTGTACGTTTTCTAGAGCTCCTTTCTTCTCCCAAAGATAAGCCTCCATTTACATTAAGGTTATTGATCTTTATACCTAGGGCTTTCTAAATGGCTAGTGGTTGGCTCACATGGACCTTTACAAATATCATGACAGAATTACAACTCCGAGAATCAACCTGCTACTATAGAATCAAGATTTACACAGAGTATCACTACACTAGCTCGAAAAAATAATAGAGTACAAATGTGGTTTCTAACTACATGTTGTGACTAGGTGGGCGCTTGTTCAACCAATCTTCTAAGAGGAGGCTTGTCTTCTAGCCTCACATAGGATTCTCTCCATATCCCAAAATGTTGTCTATACAAAATGAAAAAAAAAAAAGAAAAAAAAATTGCATAACCAACCACGAAGCTTGAAGGTTTATTAGGCATTATCACTTTTCAGCACTATTCGGAGCACTTGGAAGCACAATGAAGCACTTTAAAAAACTTTCAAGTAGTTCAAAATGTTTCAAAGTGCCAGGGAATGCTTTCTAGTACTTCAAAGTGGTTTCAAGTGCTTGAAGATGCTTTGAAGAAGAAGTGTTTTCAAGTAATCTAAAGCACTTGGAAACATTTTAAAGCACTTAAGAGTACCTGCAACACTTCAAATTCCATGCCCTAATTGGAAGTTTGATTGCTTGATCCTACAACATCTCCTTTTCTTGCTAGTCTCAAGATACTCCCTACCTTAATGCACTTTCTTTTTATCTTATAGATCTCTAGAGTCCCACTCAGTTTCAGTTTCCCTTTTGTCTCTTGCCCTTTTATTAGCCAAAATATCGATGTCATGCTTGTCATGCTTGGCCTGGCATAGCTGGCGATATAGGGTTTTCAATGGCCTACTCCCTTTGATGGTTAAATTTCCCTTGCCCGTTGCCCCTTCCAAACAATTGGTGAATACAACATCTTCCCCTAGGCAGATGTTGGCAGTCTGATGCATAATCACCCTCTTCTCCATAGACTATGGTAAACCAAGCAATTTTCAAGGAAAGATAGTAGTGTGTGTGTGTGTGTGTGTGTGTGTGTGTGTGTGTGTGTGTGTGTGTGTGTGTGTGTGTGTGTGTGTGTGTGTGTGTGCGTGCGTGCGTGCGAGAGGGGGGGGGGGTGCTGTGGACTTTTGCTGCATATTTTGTGTGAACAACCTGTTCCACCTAGAAAAGTGATGGGTCAATATCTCATGTGAAGAACCTCTTCCAATCCATGTGTAAGGCATAGCCACTTGTGTTTGTGCATAAGCAACCACATATATACATCATGTGTAAAAAGGTTGCTTCTTTGTATATGCCTATGTAGAGGCATATTATGCTCAATACAACTAAGTCTATCATTTTGCAGCTATACTCTATTACATTATGTGCCCAATTTCAAGCCCTAAGCTAACTCTATTCTAATCATGCTTATGCCATGAATGGCACTCTAATGTATCCACCATAACTTACAACTGTTAACAATGCTTAAAGAGAACGACCGAATTCCTAAACTTGAAGATGTAATGAACTCTCTTCAAGAGCACAAAAAGAAGCTCAAGGTAGTCAACCACAGACAAATGGCACTTTTGTTGTCTCATCCAACTGCTACAACCACAACCACAAAAAAAAACAGTGCACACACTGTGGCAAAACAAATCATCTTTCAAAGGATTAATATGAAGTCATCCCTTGCCGCATTTGTGGTGGCAAGAACAACCAGGCTAGAGAGTAGTGCAGATTTAAAGATAAATCTTCACACGTAACCAATCACAAAGAGCAATTCAAGGATAAAGCAAAAGCCAAAATCAACGTTGCCACCAAAGATTTTGACGACGAAGGCGACAACAATGTTGCCTTGGTATATGACGATATATTGTGAGAATTATCTCTTGTGTACCTTACCCGATGTGTGCAAGGGAGGATTGTGTCTACCTCCACCTACTTTTGTTCAAGAGGAGGCTTGTGTTTTGTGTGCCTCATGCTAGTGCGTTTTGAAGGGAGTGTTAGCGGGTACGCCGCGACGGACGATGGAGCACAGCGAGAACACAGACCAACAAACTGTCAATCCGAGGACGTAGCTGACCTGACTAGGGCATGGAGGCAATCTCTAGGTTGTCAACCCTGAGCTAGACACAAACAACACTCTACAGTCACTAATTCTACCACAACACTACCATAAAGCAAAGAAACAGACAACGCATCCTACGAAACACTACAAGCTCGAAACAGTCTCAAATCATATTGAAATGACTCGAAATCGGAGGGCAAGACTCACAAGGACATATCCTATATGTCCAAATACCTAAACCCTGAAAACCATAACTGTAAGATCTCGAATCGTTGTCGCGATAGACTCAAAACAACAATTTTCAAAATGTCCGAAATTGATCTACAAAGACATCAACACGAAGAGCTTCCCGCCCTGATTCTAACAACTACTCAATCATCCAGAACGGATATCGTTTGAGGTACTTACGACCAAATATAGCTCGTAGCAGGCGGGCTCGCGATGTGGTCCTCGGCTTGCATTGCTTGCGTCGATGCAGAGAGCTCCTCGATGCTACCACGCTCCTACTCTCATATCTGCAATGTGATTAGTGTGCGCGACGGTGTGTATGCGTGAAGCTCACTACTGTGTGCTGCAGAACCCACGACTGTATATTAATTGAGATAACGTAATGTGTTTTTTACAAAGCCTTAGGTTTTAGCTTATATACAAAGCCGTCAAACCTAATGTCCGACCAAATGACCTGAATTGTCCCTAGGCTTCTATAGAGCTTAATTACACGAAACTGAGTTGGCTTTACTCATTATACAAGCATCTACGGCCAAAATACAAGTGCCGATTTAAAATATGAGGTTCCCGTAAACATTACAAAAGTGGCCGTAATGGCTCAAAATAATAATAACGGGATATTCGATGACATCCATGAACTCGTATCTTCATGTTGCAGCATCCATCTTCATCTTCATTACTTCATCACCATCTTCATGTGGAATATTTATAGAATATTTAATGGAATCTTTATGGAAACGTTGTTGAAAGGGCGTCCTTTCAACACTCTCCCCCTCCGAATTCTTGTCGTCCCCGACAAGACCCTATGTCTTTACTGACCTTGATGAGTTCTTGATGTCTTGGTGTTGGTTGAAGTTGTTGTGGCAGCCTCTTCTGTAGTTGGTTGCTTTGCGTGATGTTAAAGTTGCCTTGAAGTTGTAGCTATAGTGTATTTGAAGCCTGGAACTCTCCCCCTCCTATTGGTTGTTGTATCTTGAATTGCATGAGGTTGTATCAACTTGTTGGTGCAGTAGGTCGTTGTCATTGTAGCTCTAGTATTTGCTTTTCCTGTGGTTGTTATCTGGTAGTTGTACCTGTAAGTTGACTTGAAGCTTTGTCAAGCTGTTTTTTGGCCTCTCTCTTTTGACTTGTCAGTAGATTTGCAATTAGTAGTGTGGGGATATCGTGGTTCTTCTTGTTTTTGATGTTATAAAAAATAAAAGAGTAAAAGTAAAATGTAGCGTATGTACAAAATGAAGGTCTTGGATACCTGGATAAGACTAAAGAGAAAAACCCAGTGGGAAAAAATATCTTTAGTCATAATTAAATGTGAGGCTATATGTACTTAGGTTCTGATGTTATAGAGTTATGCTGAGTTAAAGTACATATGGCCATATAGCTACTAGTATGGGCTTGATATACATGGATAAGTGTTAGTAGCTTGAAGGCGGTGTCATTGTTGTTGAGCAAAGGCTTATAAAACCTTTTTCCGCTTGGTCATCGTCATTTGTTTGTGTAAGTGCATGGGTGGAATAAAAAAGAGTGCCTAATACATATGTCCAATGATGGGACATCTATATGCGTGCACAGAGTTATGCATGTTAAACAAGATGCGGTGCGAGAGAAGAGTATTGATGGGTTCTTCATGGAGTTAGTGTAGCGAGCAAAACATATAACATGAGTGCTTCAAAAGCTTTCACTACTCACAGAAGGGTTTTTGCTATCGAGGTTTCTCCACTCTTCCTCACTGTGTCAAGTGCGTGAGTGTTTTTTTTTTGGACTACTCCGCCTTCTCCACCTTATATAGTATATGGACTTTGACTCTTATGCTCACCTCTTCCAGCATGAGCGACATGAATTTATGTATGCTCAACTCTCTAGCTTGAGCTTATGCCTATTAGCTAGACTCATAGACCACAAAAAAATATTAACTTGAAGCTTGGGTCTGACACTTCACTCATTTAGTGGCTTAGCTTCCCGAGTCTAGACTCTTATGCCATGTAAGTTTAATGGCGACTTGGACTTACCTGATCACGGCCTGAAATCCAATTCCATATGCTTTTGATGTTTAGGCCTTTCTCATTAGTTTCTGTTTGAGATGCCATGTTGTCCAATACATTGGCATATATCTACTCTTCATTCCTTGATAGCAAATTGTGGTCGCTTGATGAGACAGGTATTGATGTTGAAGCAATGGTTGATGAAGTCTTCTTCTTCCAGATAGTGTTCTTCAAAACTGTGACCTCCGCATTTACTGTTGCTTTCTTTTTGTTGTTAAGAAGTTGTAAAGGACTTGTGTATCTTTCTTGTTGTTGAGCCTCAATCGCGGATTTTGGAACCCACATTGTTCTTGGGCCTGGTGTGATCTCCTTCGCCACTTGCCTTGTTTCTTATTTGACTTGATGGTACCTTGTCTTTAACTTCCAAATATGGCTGTTGCTTTTGTAAAAGCCTTGCTCTTGTAGTAATTGACGAGGGATCCATCTATAGGTTGTAGTACTCTTGGGTGTAGCGGGTGGTTGCTCTTGATTTCTTGATGTTTCTTGCTTTTCCTGGGTGATTCCTTGATAAGCTACTACCTTAGGTAACCAGATTTGAAAGTTACCCTCATAGAATCCTTGTGCTTCGAGTAACTCGACTGGAATGAATCTTTGGACTTGTCGTATGGTTTGTCCAGTGGAAGACCTTCTCTTTTGCTTTTTGTACATGTCCTTTCTCTTGGTTGAGTTATGTGATTTACGTTGACGACTTTGTTGATTCCTAACTGAGTGGTTTTCATGGGATGGAAATCACCATGCTGTTATCTTGGGCTTGTTGACCCAAACATCTGAATTTCCTTTCTTGTAGCCTTTTGCAATAATTGACTCGCTTGATGTGATCCATTCTGTCACCTTTGCTTGTTGAGGTTGTTCCTGTGATTGTATCCAAATTGGATCATTAACTTTAATATGTGCCTTGGATACTAGCACTTGGTTGACCTGTTTTGACTTCCTTTGGAGACTTTCGGGCGATGGAAAATTCGGTTGATAGACTTTTTGCTTGGGTTTCCATTGTTTTGTTGATGGTTTGGCTTTTGATGTAGAGGCTTTGTCTTGCACTTGCATTGGCTGGGCTAGTGACTGTGGGCTTATTTTAGCTTTTCCTTTTTTAATAGCCAAGAATCTTTGAACTGTTGTAGGCTTGACCTCTGTAGCCACTTGATAGCTTGTCGTGATGACCATTGTTGAAGATTCAGGCTCGTTTTCAAAGACTTGTGCCGATGGCTTGGACAAAATCAAGTGTGTTCCCATTTTTCGAGAATCTACCACCAAGAATTTTTCTTTGACATTCTGTGAGTGTAGTTGGACAGTAGCTTCTGCAATCCCCATACTTATAACATCCACTTCAGGTGAGAGATTTACCTTTATCTGAATATCATAAAGCTTTGGCTTACCTAGAAGTAACCACATGCCATATGACATGACATTAGTCGTGGAATTTGTATCAATTTCTGCCATAAAATTCATCTTGACTCCGTCTTGTGCACTTAGCAAAAAGTTGATCTTCTTTGGTACTAGATTTCTTGTGTTCTCTTGAGTAACTTGAGCAATCTTTGGCCTGGACTCCTTGTCGTCTAGGTTCCAGTGGTGAGAGATGCATCATGTGGTGGTGATTTACATCTAGCACTTTGGATAGATTTCATACCTCCCTCCATTGTAGCAGGTGTAGCAATACCACCCAATGATATTGTAGACATCATTGAGGTATTCACTTCTTGCGTATCTGACCCTTCATTATATGAATCACAAGTAGGATCACCCATAGAGTCATTTGTCTTGACTTTGAGTTCATCATACACAGATTCTTCATCTGTCTCACACATAACCCTTAGCATGTAGTAGGGGACTATGTCATACCCATTCTCATCACAAAATTTTGTTGGTGTGGTCTCATTAACACAGACATCCAAAGTAGCCAATATTTGAGTCCACTCTAGCGGTTCTAACGCCTCTTTCGGAAAAGGTTCTCTTATGTAAGAATCATCTTCTAAGACCCTCTCTAAGGCATTCTCATTTCTCCCAAAGTCACTACACTCTGATGCTCCGCACATCCAGATTTCTTTCTTTTTGCCCATCCACGGATGGTCTGTTGATCCACTTTGTGTTGCAGAATCAAAATCTTCCACGGGCGTTCTAGTTACATCTTGGTAACTATAATTTCTCATATTTACACGTGTTGTGGTTTTAGCATGTCTCAAGTATAGATAATCATAACCCCAATCTTGTACCATCTTGAGTTGCCTCATGAATGGTCTTCCAAGGATGATTTCATAGTTATTTTTCTTGCCAAAGTCAACTATGGCAAAAGTATGCGCATACTCTATACCACAAGAAGACACCACTATGGCTTCTAGCAATCCCATGGGTCTTTCCACATGCCCATCAGCTAACTGTAATTTTATTCTAGTTGTTCTAAAGGCAGGCCTACCCCATTTCTCCCATATTCGTTTTGTTGCTATGGCAATTCCTGCTCCGCTATCAAGTATAGCTTTCGTTTCAATCCCATTATACTCGACAGGCAAAGTGGCATTACCATCTTCTCCTTCACAGTACTCTCCTACTTTGTTCAGAGGTATCGGTCTTACATTTGATCTAGGCTTCTCGATCTCATCTAGCTCTTTTTCCAGAAACCTTAACGGGCTTTTGATCCCAATTTTTTCCAAGCATTTTCCTATATCCATCCACATATTTGGCCTGATTTTTGAAAGTTCTGCCAACGTACTTGTGCACTTCACTGGCGTGGATAGCAAGTCAGTCAAAATTTTTGTGTCCAATTATTTTGTCCCTCCTAGCCTCTGTGATGGAACTCTCACAACCTCAGACTTTGCCTCAAAATCTCCCATGTACTGTGGCAAAGTTCTTAACGATGCAGGTCTACTGTCTTCGAAGGCTATCGATCCTATGTCACCATGATATGACCTCACATCAACACTCATTTGTGGTCTATCTAATGTGATTTCAGGAAATGGTGCTGGTCCACCATCCTCTTCTCTTTTTTGGGCATCTCGGACAGCCTTCCATAACTCCTCTGGCCATTGCTCCTCAACTATAGGAACATAGGGTGGAAAATCCCTCATTGATTCATCTGTTGTATTTTGGACTACCCTCGAGTGTTGCAACCTTGGCAGTGGTTCTTCCCTATGATCCACCTCTTCTCTAGGAAATTCGTCTACTTTAATGCTCTCGTCTTTGTGCACTGGGGTGACTATCCTATCCTTCACTTCTGGTGGAGGTGGTTCTAGCAATGCTTGAGCAGTTTCAATGAGTTGCTTACACATTTCTAGCCTCTGCTTCTCTACTTCAGGATAAGGATAAGTCATCCATCTTTGTTCTAAGGTCTGTCTATCTGCCAATCTAGCCTCATAAGCCTATAAAATCGCGTCTAAAGGCTCATTCACTTTGTCCACTAGGACAGATCCTCCTGAACTAGCACTCCTGGGTGCTTCAGCTGGTTTAAGGGTTTCAACTTCCCTTTGTTGTGTCTGTTGCTCTTGAGTTGTTTCCAACTCAGCTGTAACAGCCTTATCTTCTCCTTTCTCCCTTTCTAGTCTCTCTTTCATTCTAGTCCTTCTTGCTCGTCTAGAGTTTCTACGGCTTTTGGAACTCTTACTAGTCTCTCCATTTGTAGGCTTCTGCTCTTGCACTTTTGCTTCTGCTCTTGTGACAATGTTCACTGGAGCAACTTGATTACTTTCATCTTCTTGTTGTTTAAGCACCTGTTCTTTTGCAATGGTTTCTTGCTCTGTTGTTGTTGTCGTCTCTCCTTTTGTTGCGGCTCGTTCTTTCTCTGATTTTCTGGTAGAAGGAAAGGTAACATGTGGTTGCATTTTACCTTTCTTTCTTGGATTCTTAGGACAATCCAAAATCATATGTGTGATTGCACACTCATTGCAATATACATTTATCATGATATCATGGTGTGGACAATCCTTAAACAAGTGATCACTACTACCATATCTGTCACATGGACGTATTGGTTGTTGTGGCAATACTTGATATTGACCTTGAAGTGGCCTCTGATCTACCACATTTCTTTTTATTTGAAGCTCATGACTCACATATGCATTTCTAGCAGCTATGGGTCTTTCACTTAAGAACACTTGTTCTGCTACAAGATGATATCTAGGCGGTTGAGACATAACATGCTTAACCCCTGGTGGAGTCTTAGGTCTATAGTCAGGACAATGTTGCGTCGGATGGTCCCCTCCACATGTCATGCACCTGCGTCGTTTAGGAACTGTATAGGTTGGTACTCTGTCAGAGTGGTTGATGCGTTGCATCACATTCTCTATGATTTGCTCCTCAACATTTACTTGGTTTTGTCCTAGATTCCCTCTTTGATCCTCAAGATCAGTGGTTTTCTTTTTCTCACTCGCATCATTCATCTTCTTCTGACCATCTTCATAGAATTCGAAATTGTCAACTAGGTCAACCGCCACTTTGGTCACCTCTTCCAAGGTTTGGTATCTTTTCATGTATAGGTCCTTTTGGAGATTCTCATTCCTAAGCCCTCTGATGAAGCATAGGATCTGATGTTCTGGCGTGGGTAACTTTTGGGTAAGACATCTAGCAACATATTGCTTGAAACGCAGTATTGCATGTCGCAATGTTTCTGTTTCGCCTTGTTTAAATTTTTGAATCTTAGGAAGGGTGTTATGTTCTATGCCCCTCTTGGAGAATTCTTGAACAAATTCATCCAACATTTTCTCAATGGTTGTGAACTCTCTCCGGTTCAATAGTTCAAACCATGCTTGTGCATTGGCCCCCAATGTAAGTCTAAAACCCTCATACTGCGTGTGGAAGTCCTCTACTCGTTCTGCTCGTAGGACTTTCTTGAAAGCCGAGACATGGGCGTATGGGTCTCCTATGCCATTGTACTTTCTATTTACCCATTTTCTTAGCTGAGACGGTCTTATACTTTGGGGTGCAAAGTATGGAACCATACTCCTCTCTGGTATCGTTTCATCTCTCGTTATCGCTCTAGGAGGAAATCCAGGCAGTGGTCCCCTCTTTGGAATTCTCTTAGAGGTTCCTGTGTTTGGTGGATGTATCTGAGGTCCTTCATTGACCAAATATCCACTCATCTATAATTTGGTTCGCGGATTTGTGCTTTCTACAACTCTATATTCTCATCCATACTTGTCAACAAATAAAGATGTCCATTGTCGGTCGACCTCGTATGTATAGACATATAAGAGCTTGTATTCTGTCAGTTCATCTGGGTAGGGCTCTAAGCAACTATAAAGGTTGAATTGATTTCCATTAATATACCTATATAGTCCTTCACTTTCATGGTTATATGTCCAAACTCTCTCCACAAAATTGGTCTTTATGTACTGTAGGTTTGGAAGATCTATTCTGGGAGGGTGCTCATCTATCCCTGCAATCAATGTGCTTGTATAAGTTGAGTCTGAGTCTAATGTAGACATTACTTCTACGCTTAACAGCTCTAGCTTGCTGTAGTAATACCTCTCTCAATGTGTTCAAGTGTTTTGGTAAGGGAAAATCCAAAACTATGTCCAAAACCATGAGCATTTTCTCACAATTCTCTCAAATTGTCGGTTTTAGACACCCTTGACTTCCGGATGCATTTTGAGACCTTAAACAACGTTTTTTTCAAAACTGACCAAAATGATTCCGTTGGCAACCATTTTGATCAATTTACTCTAAGATATGTAGTGTTGCTCTCAAGCTACGTTTTGATAAAAAAAAGTTTCGGAATCGGAGTCCGTATGTGAAAGTTATAACCAAAACAGTGAGATGTAATTTGGAAAGTTGCTCTATCTGATGTTTTTGCAAGTGGTCAGTTTGACCCCAAAATTGGTGTGTGCACTCCTTAGGCAATGATAAACCTAGTGGTATACTTGGTTTCAAAAATTTTCTCAAAATTTTTTCCTCAGTTGTTTATCGCGATAGACTCACCAAGTACCCCTTGCAGATGTCCAAATGCACTCAAAATTTGTGTATAGGGTATAATGGGCCTTCTGAACCCAAATATGAAGTCAGATTTGAATTTTAATTTTTCTAAAGTGAATTTCTGAGTCTATCGCGATAGACTCACCAGAGTGTTACTGGGATACAGTTTTTCAACTGTTTTTACAGATTTGAGTCCCCCCTTCTCTTGAGATACTACTCACCAAGTTTCAACCAATTTGGAATACTTTTCCTTTGTAACTTGCATCAAACAACAGTTTCTTTTCTGATCTTGTGAACTAATCCACTTAGATGCACTTCCAGTGCTCCAAATTTACTCAAATTTTAACCATAGGCTCACAACAACATGTAGAACAAGGCTCTAAGGCCAGTTTTCAAAAATTTCAATTTTTTGTGAAAAAGCCCGAGTCTATCGCGATAGACTCAGCAGACTCTTCAGTTTTGAAAATTTTCCAGATTTCTCTTTACCACTGTGTTCCCTATGCTCTGTACACCTTGCTCACCAATTTCCACTTGTTTTGGATATTTTCTTAGGTCTCTAACTCCAACTGTAGAATTCTGAATCTATCTGATCACTAGAAAATAGACTTAGGATGACTTCCCAATGTCCAAAATCCAGCAAATTTTTGTAAAAAAATGACAATACTCAAGCGTGCGAAACGACTGCATAAGATTAGCAAGAGTTGATGGGTAGTAAAATTGGCTGGTAAGGTTAGAGGAAATACCACCAAACGCGTTTTCCTCTTAAGAGCTCATCATTGGTAGTGTTGATAGAATGTGTTTGTAAGGGAGGGGGAGGAGGTAGGGTCTTATAAAGGGTGCTTGGTTAAGATATTCTGAGGGCTATTTTTTTTTTGTAAGGAGTGGAATTTAAGACTGAGTACCAGGGTACATGGAGAGGAAAGGTTTTTTGGACTTAAGTACTAGGGTACAGGGAGGAGTTGAGGTGATTTGCAGGTCAACATCCAAGGTACTTGAGTACAAATTTGAGAGTAGGATTTTTTGGAAATGAGAAGGTGAGGTAGAAATCTGCATAAGGGGATTCTTTAGGTAAGAAGGGTATGTAAAAATTAAAGTGGTTCAAAGTGCGCTTCATGAGGGTGGCATAAAGAGTCCGAAGGTAATATGAGGGGAGAGGGGTAAGGAATCAAGTGTTGTTTAACATTTTGGTCAATTTACTCTAAAATCTGTAGTGCTGCTCTCAAGCTACGTTTTGATAAAAAGAGTTTCGGAATCAGAGTCCGTAAGTAAAAGTTATGACCAAAACAGTGAGATGTAATTTGGAAAGTTGCTCTATCTGATGTTTTTGCAAGTGGTCAGTTTGAGCCCAAAATTGGTGTGTGCACTCCTTAGGCAATGATAAACCTAGTGGTATACTTGGTTTCTAAATTTTTCTCAACATTTTTTCCTCAGTTGTCTATCGCGATAGACTCACCAAGTACCCCTTGCAGATGTCCAAATGCACTCAAAATTTGTGTACAGCGTATAATGGGCCTTCTGAACCCAAATATGAAGCCAGATTTGAATTTTAATTTTTCTACAGTGAATTTATGAGTCTATCGCGATAGACTCGCCAGAGTGTTACCGGGATACAGTTTTTCAACTGTTTTTATAGATTTGAGTTCCCCCTTCTCTTGAGATACTACTCACCAAGTTTCAACCAATTTGGAATACGTTTCCTTTGTAACTTGCATCAAACAACAGTTTCTTTTCTGATCTTGTGAACTAATCCACTTAGATGCACTTCCAGTGCTCCACATTTACTCAAATTTTAACCATAGTCTCACAACAACATGTAGAACAAGGCTCTAAGGTCAGTTTTCAAAAATTTCAATTTTTTGTGAAAAAGCCCGAGTCTATCGCGATCGACTCAGCAGACTCTTCAGTTTTGAAAATTTTCCAGATTTCTCTTTACCACTGTGTTCCCTATGCTCTATACACCTTGCTCACCAATTTCCACTTGTTTTAGATTTTTTCTTAGGTCTCTAACTCCAACTCTAGAATTTTGAGTCTATCTGCTCACTAGAAAATAGACTTAGGATGACTTCCCAATGTCCAAAATCCACCAAATTTTTGTAAAAAAATGACAATACTCAAGCGTGAGAAACGACTGCATAAGATTAGCAAGAGTTAATGGGTGTTAAAACTCGCTGGTAAGGTTAGGGGAAATACCACCAAACGCGTTTCGCTCTTAAGAGCTCATCAGTGGTGGTGTTGGTAGAATGTGTTTGTAAGGGAGGGGGAGGAGGTAGGGTCTTATATAGGGTGCTTGGTTAAGGTATTCTGAGGGCTATTGTTTTTTTTAAAGGAGTGGAATTTAAGACTGAGTACCAGGGTACATGGAGAGGAAAGGTTTTTTGGACATAAGTACTAGGGTATAGGGAGGAGTTGAGGTGATTTGCAGGTCAACATCCAAGGTGCTTGAGTACAAATTTGAGAGTAGGATTTTTGGGAAATGAGAGGGTGGGGTAGAAATGTGCATAAGGGGATTCTTTAGGTAAGGAGGGTATGTAAAAATTAAAGTGGTTAAAAGTGAGCTTCATGAGGGTGCAATAAAGAGTCCGAAGGTAATACGAGGGGAAAGGGGTAAGGAATCAAGTGTTGTTTAACATTTTGGTCAATTTACTCTAAGATCTGTAGTGCTGCTCTCAAGCTACGTTTTGATCAAAAAAGTTTCAGAATCGGAGTCCGTATGTGAAAGTTATGACCAAAACAGTGAGATGTAATTTGGAAAGTTGCTCTATCTGATGTTTTTGCAAGTGGTCAGTTTGAGCCCAAAATATGTGTGTGTACTCCTTAGGCAATGATAAACCTAGTGGTATACTTGGTTTCTAAATTTTTCTCAAAACTTTTTCCTCAGTTGTCTATCGCGATAGACTCACCAAGTACCCCTTGCAGATGTCCAAATGCACTCAAAATTTGTGTACAGCGTATAATGGGCCTTCTGAACCCAAATATGAAGCCAGATTTGAATTTTAATTTTTCTACAGTGAATTTATGAGTCTATCGCGATAGACTCACCAGAGTGTTACCGGGATACGGTTTTTCAACTGTTTTTATAGATTTGAGTTCCCCCTTCTCTTGAGATACTACTCACCAAGTTTCAACCAATTTGGAATACTTTTCCTTGGTAACTTGCATCAAACAACAGTTTCTTTTCTGATCTTGTGAACTAATCCACTTAGATGCACTTCCAGTGCTCCACATTTACTCAAATTTTAACCATAGGCTCACAACAACATGTAGAACAAGGCTCTAAGGTCAGTTTTCAAAAATTTCAATTTTTGTGAAAAAGCCCGAGTCTATCGCGATAGTCTCAGCAGACTCTTCATTTTTGAAAATTTTCCAGATTTCTCTTTACCACTGTGTTCCCTATGCTTTGTACACCTTGCTCACCAATTTCCACTTGTTATGGATTTTTTCTTAGGTCTCTAACTCCAACTCTAGAATTCTGAGTCTATCTGATCACTAGAAAATAGACTTAGGATGACTTCCCAATGTCCAAAATCCACCAAATTTTTGTAAAAAAATGACAATACTCAAGCGTGCGAAACGATTGCATAAGATTAGCAAGAGTTGATGGGTGTTAAAACTGGCTGGTAAGGTTAGGGGAAATACCACCAAACGCGTTTCGCTCTTAAGAGCTCATCAGTGGTGGTGTTGGTAGAATGTGTTTGTAAGGGAGGGGGAGGAGGTAGGGTCCTATAAAGGGTGCTTGGTCAAGATATTCTGAGGGCTATTTTTTCTTTTGAAAGGAGTGGAATTTAAGACTGAGTACCAGGGTACATGGAGAGGAAAGATTTTTTGGACGTAAGTACTAGGGTACAGGGAGGAGTTGTTTAACATTTTGGTCAATTTACTCTAAGATCTGTAGTGCTTCTCTCAAGCTATGTTTTGATAAAAAAAGTTTCGGAATCGGAGTCCGTATGTGAAAATTATGACCAAAACGATGAGATGTAATTTGGAAAGTTGCTCTATCTGATGTTTTTGCAAGTGGCCAGTTTGAGCCCAAAATTGGTGTGTGCACTCATTAGGCAATGATAAACCTAGTGGCATACTTGGTTTCAAAATTTTTCTCAAAATTTTTTCCTCAGTTGTCTATCGCGATAGACTCACCAAGTACCCCTTGCAGATGTCCAAATGCACTCAAAATTTTTGTACATGGTATAATGGGCCTTCTGAACCCAAATATGAAGTCAAATTTGAATTTTAATTTTTTTACAGTGAATTTCCGAGTCTATCACGATAGTCTCACCAGAGTGTTACTGGGATACAGTTTTTTAACTGTTTTTACAGATTTGAGTTCCCCCTTCTCTTGAGATACTACTCACCAAGTTTCAACAAATTTCGAATACTTTTCCTTTGTAACTTGCATCAAACAACAGTTTCTTTTCTGATCTTGTGAACTAATCCACTTAGATGCACTTCCACTGCTCCAAATTTACTCAAATTTTAACCGGAGGCTCACAACAACATGTAGAAGAAGGCTCAAAGGTCAATTTTCAAAAATTTCATTTTTTGTAAAAAAGCCCCAGTCTATCGCGATAGACTCAGCAGACTCTTCAGTTTCGAAAATTTTCCAGATTTCTCTTTACCACTGTGTTCCCTATGCTCTATACACCTTGCTCACCAATTTCCACTTGTTTTGGATTTTTTCTTAGGTCTCTAACTCCAACTCTAGAATTCTGAGTCTATCTGATCACTAGAAAATAGACTTAGGATGACTTCCCAATGTCCAAAATCCACCAAATTTTGTGTGTAACCTCCTGAGAGGCTAAACAAGCTATGCTCCAGAGGGAATTTTTCCTCAGTTGTCTATCGCGATAGACTCACCAAGTACCCCTTGCAGATGTCCCAATGCACTCAAAATTTGTGTGCAGGGTATAATGGGCCTTCTGAATCCAAATATGAAGTCAGATTTGAATTTTAATTTTTCTACAGTGAATTTATGAGTCTATCGCGATAGACTCACCAGAGTGTTACCGGGATACAGTTTTTCAACTGTTTTTACATATTTGAGTTCCCCGTTCTCTTGAGATACTACTCACCAAGTTTCAACCGATTTTTTCTTAGGTCTCTAACTCCAACTCTAGAATTCTTAGTCTATCTGATCACTAGAAAATAGACTTAGGATGACTTCCCAATGTCCAAAATCCACCAAATTTTTGTAAGAAAATGACAATACTCAAGCGTGCGAAACGACTGCATAAGATTTGTAAGAGTTGATGGGTGTTAAAACTGGCTAGTAAGGTTAGGGGAAATACCACCAAACGCGTTTCGCTCTTAAGAACTCATCAGTGGTGGTGTTGGTAGAATGTGTTTGTAAGGGAGGGGGAGGAGGTAGGGTCTTAAAAAGGGTGCTTCGTTAAGATATTCTGAGGGCTAATTTTTTTTTGAAAGGAGTGGAATTTAAGACTGAGTACCAGGGTACATGGAGAGGAAAGGTTTTTTGGACTTAAGTACTAGGGTACAGGGAGGAGTTGAGGTGATTTGCAGGTCAACATCCAAGGTACTTGAGTACAAATTTCAGAGTGGGATTCTTTTGGAAATGAGAGGGTGGGGTAGAAATGTGCATAAGGAGATTCTTTAGGTAAGACAGGTATGTAAAAATTAAAGTGGTTCAAAGTGAGCTTCATGAGGGTGGCATAAAGAGTCCAAAGGCAATACGAGGGGAGAGGGGTAAGGAATCAAGTGTTGTTTAACATTTTGGTCAATTTACTCTAAGATCTGTAGTGCTGCTCTCAAGCTACATTTTGATAAAAAAAAGTTTCGGAATCGGAGTCCGTATGTGAAAGTTATGACCAAAACAGTGAGATGGAATTTGGAAAGTTGCTCTATCTGATGTTTTTGCAAGTGGTGAGTTTGAGCCCAAAATTGGTGTGTGCACTCCTTATGCAATGATAAACCTAGTGGTATACTTGGTTTCGAAAAATTTCTCAAAATTTTTTCGTCAGTGTTCTATCGCGATAGACTCACCAAGTACCCCTTGCAGATGTCCAAATGCACTCAAAATTTGTGTACAGCGTATAATGGGCCTTCTGAACCCAAATATGAAGCCAGATTTGAATTTTAATTTTTCTACAGTGAATTTATGAGTCTATCGCGATAGACTCGCCAGAGTGTTACTGGGATACAGTTTTTCAACTGTTTTTATAGATTTGAGTTCCCCCTTCTCTTGAGATACTACTCACCAAGTTTCAACCAATTTGGAATACTTTTCCTTTGTAACTTGCATCAAACAACAGTTTCTTTTCTGATCTTGTGAACTAATCCACTTAGATGCACTTCCAGTGCTCCACATTTACTCAAATTTTAACCATAGGCTCACAACAACATGTAGAACAAGGCTCTAAGGTCAGTTTTGAAAAATTTTCAATTTTTTGTGAAAAAGGCCGAGTCTATCGCGATAGACTCAGTAGACTCTTCAGTTTTGAAAATTTTCCAGATTTCTCTTTACCACTGTGTTCCCTATGCTCTATACACCTTGCTCACCAATTTCCACTTGTTTTAGATTTTTTCTTAGGTCTCTAACTCCAACTCTAGAATTCTGAGTCTATCTGATCACTACAAAATAGACTTAGGATGACTTCCCAATATTCAAAATCCACCAATTTTTTGTTAAAAAAATGACAATGCTCAATCTTGCGAAACGACTGCATAAGATTAGCAAGAGTTGATGGGTGTTAAAACTGGCTGGTAAGGTTAGGGGAAATACCACCAAACGCGTTTCGCTCTTAAGAGCTCATCAGTGGTGGTGTTGGTAGAATGTGTTTGTAAGGGAGGGGGAGGAGGTAGGGTCTTATAAAGGGTGCTTGGTCAAGATATTCTGAGGGCTATTTTTTTTTTTAAAAGGAGTGGAATTTAAGACTGAGTACTAGGGTACATGGAGAGGAAAGGTTTTTTGGACTTAAGTACTAGGGTACAGGAAGGAGTTGAGGTGATTTGCAGGTCAACATCCAAGGTACTTGGGTACAAATTTGAGAGTAGGATTTTTTGGAAATGAGAGGGTGGGGTAGAAATGTGCATAAGGGGATTCTTTAGGTAAGAAGGGTATGTAAAAATTAAAGTGGTTCAAAGTGAGCTTCATGAGGGTGGCATAAGAGTCCGGAGGTAATACGAGGGGAGAGGGGTAAGGAATCAAGTGTTGTTTAACATTTTTGTCAATTTACTCTAAGATCTGTAGTGCTGCTCTCAAGCTACGTTTTGATAAAAAAAGTTTTGGAATCGGAGTCCGTATGTGAAAGTTATGACCAAAACAGTGCGATGTAATTTGGAAAGTTGCTCTATCTGATGTTTTTGCAAGTGGTCGGTTTGAGCCCAAAATTGGTGTGTGCACTCCTTAGGCAATGATAAACCTAGTGGTATACTTGGTTTCAAAATTTTTCTCAAAATTTTTTCCTCAGTTGTCTATCGCGATAGACTCACCAAGTACCCCTTGCAGATGTCCAAATGCACTCAAAATTTTTGTACATGGTATAATGGGCCTTCTGAACCCAAAGATGAAGGCAAATTTGAATTTTAATTTTTTTACAGTGAATTTCTGAGTCTATCACGATAGTCTCACCAGAGTGTTACTGGGATACAGTTTTTCAACTGTTTTTACAGATTTGAGTTCCCCCTTCTCTTGAGATACTACTCACCAAGTTTCAACAAATTTCGAATACTTTTCCTTTGTAACTTGCATCAAACAACAGTTTCTTTTCTGATCTTGTGAACTAATCCACTTAGATGCACTTCCAATGCTCCAAATTTACTCAAATTTGAACCGTAGGCTCACAACAACATGTAGAACAAGGCTCTAAGGTCAATTTTCAAAATTTTCAATTTTTGTGAAAAAGCCCCAGTCTATCGCGATAGACTTAGCAAACTCTTCAGTTTTGAAAATTTTCCAGATTTCTCTTTACCACTGTGTTCCCTATGCTCTGTACACCTTGCTCACCAATTTCCACTTGTTTTGGATTTTTTCTTAGGTCTCTAACTCCAACTCTAGAATTCTGAGTCTATCTGATCACTAGAAAATAGACTTAGGATGACTTCCCAATGTCCAAAATCCACCAAATTTTGTGTGTAACCTCCTGAGAGGCTAAACAAGCTATGCTCCAGAGGGTTTTGAAAATTTCAATTTTATTGGCCTTGTTTTGAGTCTATCGCGATAGACTCAGCAAGTACCCCATTTATAGGTCAAACTTGAACTTTGACTATACCACTGTGTTCCAACGCCTCTCCTTAGTCCTCCTACCAATTTTCAAGTGGTTTGGACTTTTACTTTGTCAGTTAGACCAGATCTGGTGTTTTCTACAAGTTGAATCCTCTCAAATGGTCTTAGACCCACTTTCTGATGTCCAAATGACTTCAAAAATTTTATGTGTCCTTGATAGCACTTTTCCAAGCTATGCCACTGAGGTTTTTGAAAAATTCAGTTTCTATCACTGGGTTTTTAGTCTATCGCAATAGACTCACCAAGTATGTCAAAATGACACTTTTTTCAAATTTTCTCTTCACAGATGTGTTCCTTACCCTCTGTAGATCATGTATACCAAGTTTCACAAGGTTTGGAAATTTGGTCAACTCCCTTTACCCAATTTGTCTCTGAAGTCTGACTCAAAACACCAGACTTGAGGTTTAGTGGTTAAGCAGGTGTCCAAGTACACTCAATTTTTGGGAGCAGCCTTGTATTGATGTGTTTTACCTGTGGTATGAGGGGTTTTGCCTGATTGTGAGTCTATCTCCAATTCACCAGTCTATCGCGATAGACTGAGCATAGAGCCACTGGGAAGTGATTTTTTTCTCTGGTTTTGGACAGTTTGGTTCCCAATGCCCTTAGAAGCCTATCCCCAAAGTTTCATTCAATTTGGACTTCTTTTCCTTTGGATTCAAGCATTTCACAGTTCACTTCCTTACACTCGGAAAAAGAAAATTCCCACTTAGATGCACAAGCACTGATGCAAATGCTTTGAAATTTCACATACAAGCTCTAGAGCATATGCAAAACAAGGTCATATGCAAAACTTTTTAAAAAAAAAAAAATTGCAGATTTGGTTTCAGATTTTTGTTTTTGTTTTTTTGGAGTTTTTTTTTTATTTTATTTTTTTGGTTTTTTGGATTGGACCAAATCTGTGTTTGCCCCTTACCTTAAGGTCTCCAATGCAAAAACAAGCACTCAAATCGGCTTTCAAACGACCATTTTAGAGCACTTTTACCATAATCAACACAATTCCGCCTTTTGTGTTTTCAAGCACATTTTCATGTCAAAATTGCTCTAGATCAACATCAGATGTCCTACACTACCTAAAGTCCTACTTTGGATGGTTGAATGGTTGTTTTTGCTTTTTGGCAAGCAAACAGCCTCCTTCCTACCTTTTGCGTTTTTCTTTGCGGTTTTTCTCTTTCAAGTTCTTCACAACCATAAGTCACAACCAAACACACAAACCATAAAACCTAATCTAAACACACAACAAAATAATATAACCATCCCTCAACCTCATGGTGGACCACCTCGGCGAGACGCAGGCTCCCTAGCTATCCCTCAGTCAAGAGATCCGCGCTCTGACTTCCCACTAAGAAGGCAAATGGTGACAACACTCTAGAAAACTCTAGAGAAACGCTATATTATCAAACATGAATGATGCGGTCTACGCTAGTTTAGGCGCTTCGTCCCCGGCAATGGCGCCAATGTTAGCGGGTACGCCGCGACGGACGATGGAGCACAGCAAGAACACAGACCAACAAACTGTCAATCCGAGGACGTAGCTGACCCGACTAGGGCATGGAGGCAATCTCTAGGTTGTCAACCCTGAGCTAGACACGAACAACACTCTACAGTCACTAATCCTACCACGACACTACCATAAAGTAAAGAAACAGACAACGCATCCTACGAAACACTACAAGCTCGACACGGTCTCAAATCATATCGGAATGACTCGAAATTGGAGGGCAAGACTCACAAGTACATATCCTATATGGCCAAACACCTAAACCCTGAAAACCATAACTGTAAGATCTCTAATCGCTGTCACGATAGACTCAAAATAGCAATTTCCAAAGTGTCCAAAACTGATCTACAAAGACATCAACACGAAGAGCTTCTCGCCCTGATTCTAACGACTACTCGATCATTCAGAACGGATGTCGTTTGAGGTACTTACGACCAAATATAGCTTGTAGCAGGCGAGCTTGCGATGTGGTCCTCGGCTTCCATTGCTTGCGTCAACGCGGAGAGCTCCTCGATGCTAACACGCTCCTACTCTCATATCTGCAATGTGATTAGTGTGCGCGACGGTGTATGTGCGTGAAGTTCACTACTGTGTGCTGCAGAACCCACGACTGTATATTAATTGAGATAACGTAATGTGTTTTTTACAAAGCCTTAGGTTTTAGCTTATATACAAAGCCTTCAAACCTAATGTCCGGCCAAATGACCTGAATTGTCCCTAGGCTTCTACAGAGCTTAATTACACGAAACTGAGTTGGCTTTACTCATTATATACAAGCATCTACGGCCAAAATACAAGTGCCGATTTAAAATATGAGGTTCCCGTAAACATTACAAAAGTGGTCGTAATGGCTCAAAATAATAATAACGGGATATTCGATGACGTCCATGCACTCGTATCTTCATGTTGCAGCATCCATCTTCATCTTCATTACTTCATCACCATCTTCATGTGGAATCTTTACAGAATCTTTGAGGAATCTTTATGGAAACGTTGTTGAAAGGGCGTCCTTTCAACAGGGAGGATAATCTTATGTGATTGATATGCAACCAAAACCCACATAAGGAAGGATTGTTGGGATGTGGGCTTTTGTTGCATTCTTTGTGTGAACAACCTCTTCCACATAGAAAAGTGGTGCCAATAACCCATGTGAAGAACCTCCTACAATCCATGTTTAAAGCATAGACACTTTTGTTTGTGTATAATCACCCACATATATGCTTCATGTGTCAAAAGGCTGCTTCATTGTATATGCTTATATAGAGGCACATTATGCTCAATAAAACTAAGTCTATCATTTTGCAACTATACTCTATTGTACTGTGTGCCCAATTTCAAGCCCTAAGATAACTCTATTCTAATCATGCATATGCCATGAATGGAACACTAACCTATCCACCATGACTTACAGATTGTTTATGTGGGTTTTTTTGTGCCTCTTTTGGTCGTGAAAAAAACTCTCTTGCATCTTAGTTTACATCTCATAACTAGGTGGTGCCCCTTTTCTTGTTTAGTTTTGGTTGTGGTTTTGTTGGTTTTTTTTTGTGCTTGTGATTGCCCCAATCCCAATTGAGCAACACAAAATCCTTGAGGAGTTTTTAGAGGTCGCTCCTCTTGTTGCCCACCCAAAATAGCCTCAATGCATATTTAATGTTTGCTTCAATTTGGCAATCTCCTCAGTGGAATTTCCTACAATGATAATATCATCTACATATAAAATGAGAATGATTGAAGAACCATCACTGTACTTCTTTGTATACAAGCAATGATCCTCTTGACTCCTTCTAAAACCCTTGGACTGCATAAAAACATCAAACTTTTGATACCATTGCCTTGAACCCTGCTTTAAGCCATAAAGTCCTTTCTTGAGTTTGCATACAAGCTCTTCCCTGGTAGGTTGTTCAAACCTACAGGTTGCTTCATATAAACGTATTTTTCTAGATCCGTGCAAAGAAAGACTATCTTCACATCCATTTTGACAAGCTTCATATCCTCAATGGCTACTAGGACAAGCACTATGCATTGTAGTCATCTTGAACACGGGCAAGAAGATTTTGTCAAAATCAACTCTATTCTGCTTCTTGAATATCTTAGCAACCAATCTAGTCTTGTACTTAGGCTTGGGATCATCAGCTGCAAACCTTCTTTTTGTAAACCCATTTGCAAGGTAAGGTCTACTTTCCTTCTGACAATTCAACCAAGTCCTTTGTCTCATTGTTAACTATCAAGTTGTACTCACATTGCATGGCCTACTCCCACTTGACATTGTCATCCATTTTCATGGCTTCTTTGTAATGAAACAACTCATCATAGTTTGTTAGCACGACAGGGTCCAACACTAGAAGTTGAAATTGCTTAAGTGGATGTGAGCTCCTATTAAATCATCTCAAAGCCTAACTACTTCTCTCTTCCTTGTCAATGCTAGTGGAAAGTACATCACTAGTCTTCAATGTTTTCATAGAACTAAGGCAATTTCCTTGAATGTGAATTTTCTATATCCAACCTCTTTGATAAGTTTCTTTTGCATCTTTGATTTTCCAAAGATAACATATAAACTTCAGTTTACTTTGCAAGTTTTTCGATGCTAGAGATGATATCTCATCTCTCCCAACTCAATTGTGGCTAATGAAACTTGGGAATTGACAGAGTTTCCAGAGGGCAAACAATTCTTGTCTTGTAAATGGGTGTATAAGAAGAAGTTCACAACACAGGATTCTGGGCCTAAGTACAAGGCTAGAGTGTTGCTAAGGGTTTCAAGCAAAAGAAAAGTGTGGATTTTGATGAGACTCTTTTCTTCAGTAGTCAAGATAACTATATTGCATCTTGTGCTTGGACTAGTAGCCACATTGAGGACATGGAACTTATCCAGATGGACGTGAAGACGACTTTTCTTCACAAGAATCTTGATGAGGCTGTCTACATGAAACAAAGAGATAATTTTGAAGTCAAACCTGAGAAGCCTACACGGGTAGAACTAGTGTGTAGATTGCATGTGGCATTGTATGGAATAAAATAAGGCTCAAGCAAGTGGTACATGAAGTTTGATAAGTAAATGCAGTCTCATGGGTATGGAAGGAGCTAGCAGGTGTATGCCCAAAAGTTTGGGAAGTATATGCAGTCCCAGGAAGATCAATTATCATCTTGATACTTTATGTCCGTGATATGCTCATTGCTAAGAATTCCAAAGACAAGATTTCCATCTTGAAGAAGTTACTTAGCACGCAATGTTCTATGAAAAATTTGAGAGATGCAATTCTTGTCTTAGTATGCATATCAAGAGTGATAAAAAAATGTGGAGTTGTCTCAAGAAATGTATATCCACGAGGTTTTGTAACATTTAAATATGCATGGGGGGAAGTCTACATTGATTACTCCGATGCAAGCATATGACAAAATTAGTAAGAATAATGCTCCCAACTCTCATGCTGAGAAAGAAAAAATGGTCAAGAAATTAGTAAGAATAATGCTCCCAACTCTCATGCTGAGAAAGAAAAAATGGTCAAGGTGTCATATTCTTCAGTAGTTTGCTAGTCTTATGTATGCCATGCTAGCCATAAGACAGGACATTGCTTTTGCAAAGCAGGAATGGTAAACAGAATAGATTTATGGAAAATATTGGTTGACAGCAATAAGAAAGAGTGAAGGACATCTTGAGATATCTGAAAGACATGGCATGCAAGTGCTTATGATTTGGGAATAGTGATGCATCCATTTTGGGTTACATAGAAGTGGATTATGCAGGTTGTGTGGATAGTCAAAGGTCCATGTCTGGCTATGTTTTCCTCTTTGATGGAGTACCCATATCATGGAGATTATGTCTCTAGGACTATACATTATCTTCCACCACAGAGACAAAGTATGTGGCAGTTTTTTATGCTAGCAAGGAAGCTGTGTGATTAATTTTTTTAGTGGGAGATCTTGGAATTAATTAGACACCAGTATTGCATTTGTGATAGTCAAATTTCAATTGCATTAGGGAAGATTCCTATGTTTCACTCCAAGTCAAAATACGTAGAAGTTTGTTATCATGTGATATGTGACATATTGGCTAGCAAGTGCATTGAGTGTTACCATATGTGGTAGTGATGTGTGTGAACACGCTAAGACCATCGGGGCATTTTTTCCCTCTTTAGGAGGTTTTTTCCCCCGAGCATTGTACATACACCAATCACTCTAGGGTTATCTTTCTTTCCATTGCACACTAAGTAACATACTCTCTACTATGTGCCTTGAGCTTCCTTTGTCTTCTCCAAGCTATGTGCATTTCTCTACAACCCTAATTCCAACAATTGGTATCAGAGAAGTTTGCATCCTCCCGGGCTTAGTCGCCACCTGCTCCACCACATGCCTGCTCACTTTCTTCAATTTCAGTGAGCTTTGGCATGCAAGTCGACAAAAATTTCGGTCAGATTTTTTATTCGGGCGCATTTCGGCCTCCGTTTCCACTACATCTACACAATTTATTTCTTCATTTTTTGTAGAATGTTTTTCAGTGTCGTTTTCATAACAGGTGCCTCACAATCTTCTACGGTTTGTGCTATATAGCACGTGTTGTTCCTACTCCGTTTCTCCTATTTTTTGGTAGTGTTCACATCAGGTGCAGCATTTACCATGGCTGACAACAACACAGATTTGTTCAAGATGTTTAATGTTGAGGACAGGCTGGATGGGGACAATTACCCTATGTGGGCTTACATGATGCAACGTGTTCTTGTGTCAAAGGGCGTCTAGAATATTGTGCAGGGCATTGATGTACGTCCTGGTTCTGAGGATCCAGGCGATGTTGAGGATGTTGCAGGTCATGCTGCAAGGATTGCTGCTATTAGAGTTGTTTTGCCTATGGTAGAACAAGCTCGTTGGGATGTAAAGGATGCACAGGCTCATGCATTGATTGTGTTGTCTGTGAAGTGGACCATTTTCCCTCACATTTGTTCAGCAAAATCTACAAAACAAGCTTGGGATATATTGGCTGGTTGTAATGAGGCTAAAATTTCTTTGTTGTGTAAAGATCTGGAGTCAAAAATTATGCATATGAAAGATGATATGGACACTTTCCTTGCTGGTGTCAAGGATATCAATGAGCAACTTATTTCTGCAGGTGAAGTCATTTCAGACAGTTCCCTTGAGCAGAGTGTTCTTGATGCCTTACCAGATTCCTACCAGACTTTTGCTAGTACTTGGAGACTGATGACCCAAGAAAATCATGAAGTTGTCAAGTTTGATGCATTATGCACATTGCTATTGAAAGAGTCACTTTCCAGAAAAAATAGGACTAGGCAGTGTGCAATTGAACATGATTTTATTGCTTCTCAAAGAAAGGATGGTAACAGCAATGCAGCCACTTCTTATGGTTCTACTGCAAGTGGCAAAACTTGTGTTCCTAATGCTTCTGCTGGCAGCAATTCATTTGGAAATTCTCGTGATAAGGGCAAAAAGAAGATGTGTTGCCATTATTGTAAAGCTAATGATCATTTGATCAAGCAGTGTCCTAAGTTGAAGGCCAAAGAGGCTAAGAAGAAAGAGGGTGGTTCCACTGCAAATGCTGGTTCCACTACAAATGGAGCCATTGTTGAGTCTTCTATAAAAGGAGATTGTAATAATATTGATGCAGAATGGGCTTTTAGCATAGAGTGCACTTCCAATCCTTCTTTCCATGATGCATGCTTGTCAGTTGCTGCAGATTCACATGTGTGGTATTTTGATAGTGGTGCTACAAAGAACATTACCTCACATAGTGAATTGTTCACCTCTCTCGAGTTTGTCCCTCATGCGAATTCAGTCACTTGTGCCAACAATGCCTCTTATCCAATTCAAGGAGTTGGAAAGATTGTGCTTACTGCTGCAAATGGCAGTTCCTTCACACTTGTTGATGCACTTTATGTACCTGGGATCAAGAAGAATCTCTTGTCTGTATCCACACTTGCGAGACTTGGACTTGTAGTCAAGTTTGTGGATGACAGATGTATAGTTCATGATCTCAGTTTTGGTGATGAAATTGTTGCATCTGGCCTTTTGTGCCGTGGAATGTATAAGCTCACTTTGTATGACAAATGTGGACAAAATTTTGCAAATGCTGTTGCAGATTTAAGGGCTATTTCAGATGCAAAACTTTGACAAGCACGTTTTGGTCATCTGAATTTTTCCAGTTTGCTACGTTTGCAGAAATCTGATATGGTTACTTCTTTGCCGCCTCTTGAAGCACTTGTCAAACATGTTTGTGAAGGCTGTATTTTGGGTAAGATGCAATGTTCTAAGTTTCCAAAGGATGGTTCAGTTCGGGCCACATGCAGGTTGTAGTTGTGCATAGTGATGTTTGTGGGCCCATGCAAACTCCGTCCTTGGGAAATTACCTTTACTTCGTGACTTTCATTGATGATTATTCCAGGCATGCATGGCTATTTCCACTTAAAGCGAAGTCCGAAGTTTTTATGTGCTTCAAAAAATTTCTGGCTATGGCTGAAAATGTCTCGAAATGTACTATGGGCACCCTCCGTTCCGATCGAGGGGGGGAGTATATGTCTCATGAATTCAATGCATTTTTGGCTAGTCGTGGGATAAAACACCAATGTACAGTGCCTTATACACCTCAGCAAAATGGTGTTGCTGAGAGGAAAAACAGGTCACTTACGGAAATGGCATGATGTATGGTCAAAAGTCAAGCTTTGCCGCATTCCTTTTGGCTTGAGGCCATCATGTGTGCCACTTATGTACTAAACAGGTGTCCTACAAAAGCTTTCAGTCTATTACTCCATATGAAGCATGGCATGATAGAAAGCCTTCTATTGAGCACATGCGTGTTTTTGGTTGTTTGGCATATGCTTTGGTGCCACAAACATAGCGCAAAAAATTGGATGATAAGACTGTCAAATGTATTTTTGTTGGTTATAGTGTTGAAAGCAAAGGTTACAGGTTGTATCATCCGTAAGCAAAACGTATTCTAGTTTCACGGGATGTAGTGTTTGTGGAAGATTCTATTTAGCCCTTGATGTCATGTACTAGAGACAGTAATGTAAGCTCACAAGATGTTTATGACACTTTGTTGCCTCTTTTCAGTGGTGGAAATACGAATGTAAGTTCCAATGAGGCAAATGTACAGCCTATGGGGGTTTCTAAAAATGTTATAGAACAGCCTATTACTGATACAGATGTACATGATGTTCTTGATGAGGAAAGGGCTGAAAATGAGCAGGCTAGAGGTATGCCAAAATGGCTGGTGCACACTTTGCATGATAGTAAATTGGATGCACCTTTGTCTAGTCGTACTTGTTCAGGCTCTCGCCATGCATCTTATGCATCAGATTGTTATGCTTTGGCTGTGTCTAGCTTACATGATGTTGAGGAGCCTCTGTCTTTTGATGAAGCACAAAATTCAAAAAATTGGATGGCTGCCATGCAATTAGAATATGATACACTTATAGAAAATGACACATGGACTTTATGTGATTTACCTCCTGGCAAAAAGGCCATTGGTACGAAGTGGGTTTACAAGTTAAAACGCAAGCCGGATGGTGAGATCGATCTCCATAAGGCTCGACTTGTTGCAAAGGGTTATGCACAGCAAAAACGCATATATGAAACAAAAATCACTAAATGTGATAAACACGGTAATTGCAATGTAAAATGCGAGTTCCACCTCACCTAATCACCAAAGGGTAATGGAGCATGCTCTTGCCCAATTGGTGATTAGGGATTAGGATTATTAAGCTAATGCAAATGGAGATTAGGAAATGCTCAATTGAAGAGTGCTAGTCAGTAACACACAAAAGCGTAACAACAAACCTTGATAGAATAACCTGGTGCTCTGATACCACTTGATGGGAATGGGATCGTGCTAGCTTCGATGGATGAAAGAGAAACATCATGCACACAAGTGAGTGTGTGTTGTCTAGATTATCACTCAAGCAAATTAGGTTCCAAGATCAATTAACTTGGACTCATAAACATGATCTTGAGTATTTTGCTAAGCCATCACAGCCTCACCATAAACAAGGGAGATGTAACTCAAAATAGACTTGGTTTATTCATTCATGAAATGAGCTTTAAGTATCTCTATAGCCTTGCACCATTGCATGTGAGATAATATTTCCTCTCCTTGACCCATACTCTAGTACTCTAGGACAAAGCTCACACTTTACACATAGCAAAAAACTAAAAAAAAATTTGGTCAAAATAGCCAAACACATAAACTAGCCAAAAATTAAAGGGCAGATAGAAAAACTTGTTTTTGAATGAAAAAAAGTTGTCCAAATCCAAAAATAAGTGGTGGAGTAGACTGCTAATAGTGCAAGGAATCAACATGCCAAATTGGGTGTCTTGATTTGATGGAACATGGATCACGATCCATATTCCCCATCAAGATTTTTGGCTGAGATTTAAGGAATAGGTAGCTTAGACATAGACAAACACTTTTCTCAAAAAAACTATATGCAAAAAAGATATAAAAAGTGGTCAAAAGAGTAAAAATCAGAACATTGTCAAAATTGTCACAGTAGACTGCAGAATTCACCTTTGGTTGGTCAAAACTGATCCAAATTCATAAACATTTGTGAGTTAGGCTACAAACACCATAAGCTATCAGCTCACAAAATCCCAAGTCTGAAGTACTGGAACATGGATCGCGATCCATGACCTCTATGTGAATTTTCGGATAGAAACTATATCAGCCTGTAGCAGAGATCATTGTGAATAAAAGGTCCCAAAGGAGGTTTGTAAAAAAGTTCAAAAAACTCATCAAAAGCGCCAGAAATAGTTTAAGGTGAAAAACAACAAAACAGACCTAGACTGAACTTTTGATTGACCCAATCAAGTACAAACCATATAAAAACCAAATAGCTAACATCATGATACCAAGGGCAAGTTTTGTGTCAAGTTTCATCACCTTCTAACACAAGGGTACATAGATCGTGATCCATGTCTCCCTATCAGAGACTGAGACCAAACTTGTACCATAGCTAGAGCACGTCATCTAAGTTGCATTATACATTAAACATTAAACGTATAATACATGTTTAATGCCCGTATAATATGTTAGGGGTATAAAATGATCATATTATACGATAACACGTCATTGAATTTGGCTCTTTGTATTATTTCTCTGTACTCTGACCAAAGAATTCTTTGATCAAAGAATTTTTCTAATTGAAGTGCTCAATATATTTATATGCAATCACCGAAGCTCTCTCAGGAACATTTCACACAACCAAACATTGAGCTAATTGATAAAAGTAATCATCTTCTTTCTACAAGAAAGTAAAATTTAGTTAAAATTAATTTCAATTTCAATTTTATGATTTGTAGAATTTTTTTAAAAAAAAATTTGAATTGAATACTTTTGAATCAAAATAAAAATTTAAAACTTGCTCTTTCTGTGTTGGAGTTTTTTACACTTAAAGAGAAAAAAATTAGGTCAAGAACCATCTATCATTGTGTTGGAGTATACATTCACATTTGAAGAGGGGTGTGTATCGTAAATAGTGATTATTTAATTTTGTGCTATAGTAAAAGTGTTTACTTGCACTAGAGATAATCAGTTGTTTCACTTAAATTAAGGTTTAGAAATTAAGAATTTCTCTAAGTCTTTGTGCTAGAGTGGTATACTCACACATGGCAAAATGTTGACAAAGTTTCTAATTGAGGCTTTTCTATCGTACTTGATGCTTATCTTGTACGGTTAGAAATTTTTCAACTACGATAATGCTATCACCTTGTTGTCTTAGAGCAGCTGCTCACACTTTAATGTGTATTTTCAATCAAAGCTTTTTGGCCATACTTTATGTTTATCTTGTACTACTAGAAGTGCTTTTGTTACAATGATGTTATCATCTTGTTGTGTTAGAGTAGTTGCTCACACTTTTAAAAAGATATGTAATGATCAATACATATTGTTCTTACCAATGTCATTTGTAAAAAATCATGATAATATAGCTACAATCCAAAATTGATCGTTCGTAAACAATGACCATCGTGTTAAGTTAGAGTATCATGCTCACACTTTGAGATGATATAATGCAACAAAATATTGTTTATGGTATAATTCTTATCATTTGTAGGTGTACAATATTCAAAATTTGTTCCAAATACCTAAAAATGTTACATTCTCTTTTTAGATATGTGCATACAATGTAAAACTGTTGTTGGATCTGATTAATTGTGTACTTTTAATTTTTTGGCATAATCAATTAATAAGTTGTATACTTCACATGTGATTAATAAAATGGATCAATTTACAAATTACAATCGTCTAGTTTTTACAGATCTATTTTGTGCATCATGGTTCGGGGTCATGCATGGACGTACGTGCATAAAGTAGTGCCAGGAGGAACTCCATCTCGATTGAAGTGCAAGTATTGTCACCATGTGTTCAATGGAAATGCTACGAGGATCAAAGAGCATTTGTTTAAAGTGCCAGGGAATGTTGGGCCTTGTACCTTGCCTCCACAAGACATTTAAGGAAGATTTATGGATTATGTATGAAAAGTAAAGGCTTTCCTTCAAGGTAAAACTAAAAGGGTAAGCAAAAGCACATGCACATGCACTGCAAGTCGCTAGTCTAGTGATAGCTGTCGGGCTAATGTAAGTGCCCGTGAGCGAGTTTTTTGAAGTGAGACTTGTATATAATCAAAACTCATGTACAAACTTGAAACAAGTTCAGCCAAACGTCAGAAATTTGCAGGTTTTAGCTCGTTGTGTCTCCTTGGTGCTTTTGGATGCAGTTTTTTGCCCCGACTAGCCTTCTCTACGTGTAGTCGTGCTGGGACAGCTTTTTGTTCGCGTCAATTTTGCTCATGGCGGCGTATGGAATCAATTTTGGTCATATTTAGCTTTCTTGCCAGTCATTTTTCAATATTTTTTCCAAGCTTTAAAGTGACCCAATTGGAGTTGTGCTCTTCAGGTTACGACTAGTTCTCTGCAAGGTTATGGTTGTGAAAGCCTAGTGGCAAATTATGTGTAGACAGATTTGGAGGGAATGTATATACCTATGAATTGTGGAATTGATGTTGAAGTTGTGGGTTTGTGATGTTTGATTGTGAAAGGGGAGGCTCTTGTCTTCATATGCATTGGTCGGCATGTGCTATAAATCCGTGCTTTGACAGGGTTTTGCTCCTATGTGACATAGTCTCTTGGGTGGGCGACGGCTAGTAAATTCCCAAGGGTCTACTCCTATTGGACTTGTGGTGTTTCAAAAGAATTTTTCAAATCCTTTGGTGTCTTGTAGTTCTCTTTCAACATTTTTGGGTGACATCGATATAG
This sequence comes from Adiantum capillus-veneris, assembly GCF_014529385.1. Taxonomy (NCBI): domain Eukaryota; kingdom Viridiplantae; phylum Streptophyta; class Polypodiopsida; order Polypodiales; family Pteridaceae; genus Adiantum; species Adiantum capillus-veneris. Next base: position 92,517,573 of record NC_140944.1, on the reverse strand, counting down.
AGGTGTTTCAGTTTGCTTGTTTCCCAACAGTGTTTTGGTGCCCGCCATCGAGGAATCGCTTCAAGTTACCTTCAGTTTACAGGTTTTAGAAGACATGGCGTTTAATTTTTTGGATTTTAGTGGGAAATCAAATGAAAGTTCTGAAGGTTTCATTGAGAGAATGGAGTTTGCTTTCCTTCTTGCTGACAAGAAAGACCCAGCGTTGGTGCTATGAATCTTCTACTTCTGTTTGAAGGGAGATGCTAGGGAATGGTTGGAAGGCTACGAAAAGGAGCTACAATCAGCCCAACCTCCTCAAGTTATGACTTATGAAATGGTAAGGCATGCTTTTCTTACACACTTTCAACAGGTGGAAGACCCACAAAAGGTATGGCAGTTTATTCAAGGCTTAGTACAAGGTGAAGACCAAACCATAGAAGACTTTGTGAAGGTGTTCAATGCATTATGGACAAAGTGGTGTACATCTTTGGGGGCTGAAATTCCTTCAGCCATGTTGAAAAAGGGCAGGTTTCTTGCAAGCTTGAGGAGTAACCTACGCTTGAAGGTAGAGCTTAAGCAACCAAGGACCTTTGAAGAGGCAGTTGAAATTGCAAAGAATAAAGAGTGGAAATCAGATCGTCTTCATCAACTTGGAATCAATGTCAAGCCAAAGCTTGAAGTGAAAGCGATAGAGCAACCAAGGGTCCTCATCAGGGAGCCCGGTTATGATCAACAAGCTTCTCATGATGTGAATCCTTTTCGCAAGGAGATGCAAGAGGTTGTAGGTCTTATGAAGAATCTTAGTGTGCATATGATGGGAGGTGCAAGAGGTCAAAGTTATGGATATGGACACGTACAGGTGGTAGAGGAAGAGGCATGGTTGGAAGAGGGGATATGTTTCAATGTTACAATTGTGGTGAATGGGGTCATAAAAGCCCTCAATGTGACAAGCCAAAGAGAATGGGTGGCGACATGTTTCCTCTTCCTCCACAAATTCCTTCTCGAGCTTAAGATTACGGTATTGAGATTAAAGGGGAAGAAGGTCCAAGCGGTTTGACAGCTGAAGAGAAGGGTAAAACAAAAGTGGTAAGCATAATCCGTTTGGAGAAGAAAGAGGATAATTCCGGAGCTATTGTCATGCATGTAGGTAAGAGGGTTACAAGAGATCATGGTATGAGTGATGAAAGTCCCATCCATAAAAGAGGGAAACAGGTCGAAACAGGTATAGGTAAAGAGAAGAAGAAGAGAAAACCCAAGCAACATTACAATGCATCCGACTTCCTTTAGGAGAAGGGCAACCAAATTATAGTCTAAGGGCTGATTTGATGGGTATAAAGGCTGATGTTACTGAGGCGGTCCGGGGCGGGCAACAAGAGAGGCGACCTCTAAACACCCCTCAAGGCTCCCGTGCTGCTCAATTGGGGCTGGGGCAACCACAAGCACAACACAACAACAAACCCACAGCCAAACCCAAACAAGATAGGGACACCACCTAGTTATGGTATGCGAACTAGGACGCAAGAGAGATTTTGGCACAACCAAGAAGATGCACCACACAACACACACAAACTGGACCAGAGAGAGCTAGAGCAAAGGGAAGAGAGAGAGAAAAGGATCTTGCGTAATACCTTATTTGTGACTTGCAAATGGAGATGGTTCGTTATGATGCTATCGTAGAACTTGTATAAAACTCACTCAATGCTTAGTGATTGCTAAACATTGCCAAAACACACACACACTGTCTTAGGGTGTGGGAGACCTCTCACCACAATACCCTCTTACAATGGACACAAAACTGGCAATGAAAAACACACTAAAACACTTTCAAATCAAGATCAACTGATAAAAAACTCAAAATACACAAGTCACCTTGAATTCACCAAACCGTATTGCACAAATGGAAGGACGAAGATTTGAACGTCGAATCACGCCTTTGATGCACCAAACCTCAATTTATTGATGATAAAGGAGCATATACAATAGTGGTTTTGAGATTTGTGAAACTCACGCTCTCTCACTTGCAATGTGTAGCTTGAAAGTTTCTCTCACACCAAGAGTGAAGCTCACAAGTGGTTGCTACACCTAAGTCTCTCCTCATGCATAGAGTGTTGGGGTGCTATGTGAGATGTTGGAGGTTGTTTTACAAGAAGGAGAGGGGCCTATTTATAGGTTGGAGACCCCTCATTAAGATTATTGGAAATCCTAATTTACAAGCTAACAAATCAGGATTATGATTTTTTTGAATATCAAAACATTGCGGGCCTTCTTTGTCTGCTTGAGTCATGGGTGTGGGCTCAAAAGAGAGCATTATTGATGGTAGATAAGGTGAAAGTAAGTTTTAAGGAAGGGGAGAGAGAGAGAGAGAGAGAGAGAGAGAGAGAGAGAGAGAGAGTTACTATACATGTCTTGAGGTGAGGTGTCTTTTATGGTTAGGTCAATGCTATTTTGTGTTAGTATGTTAGTCGTTAGTAATCACTAAAAAGTTAATGTTACATTTACAATGGGTAGAGTGAGTTGATTTGATGAAGGAAGAGGGGTGAATTAAAAGAGAATCATTGAGATAGTGAAGCTTGAAGAAGCTTGAACTCACTTGTGTAGGTTCTCAAAATGACTATCGATTTTCTTCTTCGTCTTCTCTTCTTTACGCCACCGCCGCCAAGGTTGATCATCGTGATGAAAATGGTAATTCCGTTGATGAGATCTTTTGATTGGCAGAGGTTAAACATGGTACACATGCTGAATTTATGTATATATATATAAGGGGTAAGATGGAATTGTACTTTGGAGATAATAGAGAGAGGCATAGAGATGGTGTATGTACATGGAGAGCTCATATGAGAGCTATGGGAGTAAGTGGGGAGGTTAATGGTGAAGAAGGTGAGAGAAACCATTGAAGGTGCAGGTTTGAGTGAGGGATTGAGAGAAATGTGTGTGTGTGTGTGTGTGTGTGTGTGTGTGTAGAAGTGTGGAAAGAGGTGAGAGAAGACTATGGGCTACTTGTGAAAAAAGTGGGCAGACTGGGGTCCACTCAAAAAATCATAACTCACCGCTGGTAGCTCCAAAAATCATGAAAAAATTTGAAGTGACTTTTCAGAGCGTGGGCTATATTTTCTCTTTTGACCACCGCTCCAAATTCGGAGTGGAGATAGGTGCCAAAATTCTCACCAAAAAGCCTGTTTTTTATGCCTGCAAAAGTCTTTTAGTGGCCCCCTCCTTTGTTGAATTTGTACAATGCATCCAAGAGTGAGCCCCTCCTTTGTCATATTATAATACAAAGCATCAAGTTGCCCTTGACCCATGCATGGAGGAGGATTATTGGTGAATAAAGAAATATATACATGGTAGGACTAGTGTATGGACTATTCATGGACTTTAGCTCAATGAGCACATGGTGTTAGAATAATGAGTAAAAATAATAATAAAAATATAGAGGAGTTATGGATATGGAAAGATATTGGAATCATATGATATGGTCCCTCCTTAAATTATTTTGGGTGAAAGAGGAAAAGGTATGCAAGTAAATAATATAATAAAAGTAACCAATGAGTAGAAATCAATTTTTTGTTTTCACGAGGGTGAGGGTGAAAATGTGGGAGTGATTTGTATAAAGGAAAAATATGAGGTTAGAGTATGTACAATATTGGCAAAAAATATAATTATGGTGTAAGAGAATGAAAGAAGGTGTACATAGGTTTAATAAAACACACACCTAAGTAGAATATTTAAATAAAATACCAAAATAATTATAAAAAATCCCTATATTTAGGCCATATATACAATGAAATATTTACACACAAAGAGGCCATAATATACTTTTATTTTTTTATTTTTTTTATTTTTTTGGCTCAACTAACCCAGTGACTAGCTAGCTGAGGGTTTTTAAGAAGATATGGGAAAAGCCCCCTAACTCACACACGCCTATGTACAGTGAAATGGTAGGGATAGCCATAGCGTTTGGGTGAATTTGGTAGGGTGGAGTAACTTACTATGGCAATTATGGAGAGCCGAAAAACGGCTATCATTACCTTTGGGAAACTCATGGAGATGTGTCCCAAGTTAAAGAGGCAATGGAAGCATTTAGTCAACCCCATAAGGAAGGAGCCTGCAAGGGGGTCAGTGAGAGTCTTTTCTTTGAATGAGCGACCTGATATATGTCCTACTATGGATGCATGTCATAAGAGGAAGTCCATTGGAGAGGCTTATATTGATGGAGGTGCACAGGTATGTGTTATTACTCAAGCTTGTGTATCAAAGTTGGGACTCAACATGGCGAAGAATTCAAGTTTTCGCATAAAGTTTGCCAACCAATCAAGGGTGAGGTGCTTGGGAGTTGTAAAGGACTTGGAGGTTGATGTTAAAGTGATGGTCAATTTCCATGTTATGCCTGCAGGTATTGGTGCTTTCCTTCTCATCCTTGGAAGACCATGGTTACAGGCAACCAAAGCTGTACAGGATTGGGGACATAGTACCATCACTCTCTACAATAGAAGGGGTGATAAGAAGAGGTTTGGCATGGCTAGCAAGAAATATTTGGATGCTGATTTTGATGAGAAAAGTGATGAATAAGAGTACTCAAGTGAAGAAGAAGACAATGGGGATGATGGCAATGAAGCGGAAGATAGTAGGGATAGCGATCTAGATGTTTTCTCCTTGTTTCTTGAAGAAGACCATGATGAGAAACAAAGATTTCTTGGCCTTATGGAGAATGAAGATATCTCTGGTCCTTATGAGAAAATTGAAGAGCTGATGCGACCCAAATTTCAACCTAATGTCAAACAGGAGCTGATACAAGGTATGTTGTCTCCCGACTTGACTAGTCATGAGAAGGGTGAGTACCTACATATGATACAACAATTTCCCCATTTATTCATCACTTCTTATGAGGAAATTAGAGGATTTAAGGGAGAGAAAATTCACATTCAAATCAAGGAAGGAGCTCAGTCCATACGCCAAAAGCAAAGGAGAATGGGACAGGTACAACTTAATGCTTTAAAGGAAGAGGTAGACAAGCTTCTTGAAGCAGGTTTCATATGTCTTGTGAATACTGCAGAATGGGTGAGTCCTGTTGTTGTCATACCCAAGAAGGATGGAAAGTGGAGGATATGTGTTTATTTTAAGCCCCTAAACACAGCCATGAAGAGGGATCCATATCCTCTTCCTTTCATAGATGACATACTTGATTCTATTGGAGGGCATGAGAGGTATAGCGTATGTGATGGATTTTCCGGATATTTTCAGCTCACCTTGGCTTTAGAAGATCGAAAGAAGACCACATTTATCACACCATGGGGATGCTTTTGTTATTGTGTGCTTCCTTTTGGTCTTATGAATGGTTGTGCGTGGTATCAAAAGCGCGTCAACAAGGTGTTCTCTCCCTTTCTTGGCAAATTTGTGAAGGATCTTATTGATGACTTTTGTGTTTATAGCTCAAGAAAGGATCATTGTGCAAATCTTGGGATGGAATTGAAGCAATATGATGAAAGTGGAGGTCAACTCAACCCAAAGAAGTGTCATCTTGCTCAACCAAGAGTGAAGTTTTTGGGGCATATGATCTCAGAGAATGGGATTGAAGCGGATCCTGACAAAGTGAAGGCTTTGGTGCTCCTCCCATCACCTAAAGATACAAAGCAACTTTCTACTTTTATTCAAAAAGTGAAGTATATGGCAAGGTTCATTCCTTTGTCCTCTCAACTTCTTTATCCTCTACAACAAGTAGCAAGGTTGGATCCTCTACAATGGACAAATGAATGTGAAGAGTTTTTCCAAGGTATCAAAGAGGTTCTTGGTTCTCTTCCTGCTATGCAAGCTCCTAATTGGGATAAGGAGTTTTATGTGAATCCATCAGTAGGTGAGGATGCTATTGGAGCTATGCTTCTTCAACGAGTTAACAATTCCCACTACATGAAGCCTATCTATTGTGCTAGCAGGGTGAAGCTAGAGGTGGAAAGAGGCTACACTGAGGGGATCTCATCATGGTGAGTGTGATTTATGCATGTACAAGGTTTAGGCACTACCTTCTCCCTACACCATTCACATTCCTCACTAGCTACACTCTTTTACCTCAATTGGTGAATAGCCCTACTTTGTCAAAGAGGCTCATGAAGTGGATTGTGGAGCTATAGGAATTCCAATTCTCTTTTCTTGTTGACGAGAGTACAAGGGCTACATTGGCTGATTTGATTACTTATAAGGAAATCCCTCTTCTTCTTAAGGAAGATGCAGTGAAGAGGCAACACATGGAAGCTCCTGACATAGACAATTCCTATCTATTGTTTTTTTATGGATCTTACAGGAAAGCACATGGTGAAGCTTCCAGAGGTGTTGTAATTTATGATCCTTAAGGTGCATTGGTAACTAAAGGGAGTTTGAAGCTTACAGCACAAAGCAACAATGAAGCTGAGTATGCTACCTTAGAAAAAGGTCTCAACCATTGCCTTGAGCTTGGCATCCGTCGTGTGAGGGTAAGAGGTGATGCTCTTTTGGTGGTTAAGCAAGTACTTGGGTTGTGGCAAAGTAAGAATCCAAGGCTGAAAAATATGTGTTTTCAAGTGAAGAATCTGCTTAAACATTTTGAAGCTTGGAGTTTAAGGCATGTGGATAGGTCTCAAAATGAAGAAGCACATGGTACAGCGCAAGCTTCAATTGGGCAATTGTATGTGATTAGGGCTGATTCTCCTCTTTATTTGGGAAGGGAAGCTTTAGAGAGGGAGGAAGAGTTTCTACAAACAGGTATGCTTCCATCGGAGTTGGAGAAGTCAAAAAAGTATGCCTTCCTACGTCGTGCCAAAAGGTATGTGCTACTTGGTGATGCCTTGTAAATGAAGGGGGCTGATTTTGTGATGAGAAAAGTGCCTTGGAAAGAGGAAATTTACAAAATTTTAGAGGAGAATCATGAGGGTTCTTGTGGTGGTCACTTTGCTTCAAAGATCACTTTGCATAAAGTCTTGCAGGAGGGGTATGTGAGGCCAAGCATTCAACGTGATGTTCATCATTGGTGCAAGTCTTGTAAAGAGTGTCAAAGCATGGCAAATAGGGTTCTCAAATCAGAAATTAGAGGCACCAGTGTGTCTTATGATGTGTTTGAGAAGTGGGGTATTGATGCAATAGGTCCTCTACCTATGACAGATAGAGGCAAATGTTATATACTTACTATTGTTGACTATCTATCCAGGTGGGCCGAAGCCAAAGCTGTTAAGCACATCACGAGTAAAGATGTTTCCTTATTTATATATGAAGATATTTGCTGTAAATTTGTCATGCCATTTGGAGTTACTTTCTGACAAGGGTCCACGTTTTAGGGGAGAGTTGGTGGATTATCTATGTGAGAAGCTTCATGTGCATCGCAGGTTTACTACTCCATATTATCCCCAATGCAATGGCATGAATGAAAGGTGTAATGGAGAGCTCATAAGGATGCTTACAAAGATGACAAGAAACAATGTGAAGACTTGGTATTTAGAGCTACCTTGTGCTCTATGGGCCTACAGGATTGCCATCAAATCATGTACTGGTTTCTCTCCCTTTCATCTAGTTTTCAGCAAAGAGGCTTTACTTCCTATTGAGGTGGAGATACCAGCTTTGAAGATGATGATAAAGCTTGAAGAAGGGCCCAATGATACATTCAAGGAAAGGCTTCTATATTTGCAATGTGTACAGTTGGATAGGTTGTTGGCTTTTGAGTATTATGAGCAGGTCTTGAAGAAGAATCAAGCAAAGCAAATGAGAAAGTGAAGGACAAGGACATCAAGAAGGGTGACATGGTGCTTCGTTACAATAGTATTAAGCTTGATAGCATTTTTCCAAAGAAATTGAAAATCAAGTGGCAAGGTCCTTTCTTGGTCTTAAACCGGTTTCCAAATGGCACATATCAGCTTGCTAACTTGGATGGTACCCCACATAAAGCACATGTGAATGGCTACAGGTTGCAAAAGTATATTGCAAGGTTGATGACTATGATTGAGGATGAGCCTTCTTTTGAATAATTTTTTGATCATGTGGCTAATGATGAAGATGAAGTGAAGACTCTCTCATGTGGTTTACAGGATCTCTTTTGTGTTGCTGATCATGAATGATCTAGCAGGCTAGGGTGTGGCAAACTATGTTGGGCGCATTTCTGACACCCCGTTTTTTGTAAATTTGTACATACGAACATGACGCCCAATGTCGAAAGCGTGTGTGGGATTTCTTTTTGTGGGGTTTTTTAGCTTGCTTTAGCAAGCACATGTACATGCACTGCGAGTCGCTAGTCTAGTGACAGCTGTCGGGCTACTGTAAGTGCCCGTAAGTGAGTTTTTTGAAGTGAGACTTGTATATAATCAAAACTCATGTACAAACTTAAAAAACGTTTAGCCAAACATCAAAAATTTGCAGGTTTTAGCTCGTTGTGTCTCCTTGGTGCTTTTGGATGCAGTTTTTTGCCCCTACTAGCCTTCTCTACGTGTAGTCGTGCTGGGAGAGCTTTCTGTTCACGTCAATTTTGCTCATGGTGGCGTATAGAATCAATTTTGGTCATCTTCAGATTTCTTGTCAGTCATTTTTCAGTTGTGCTCTTCAGGTTACGACTAGTTCTCTGCAGGGTTATGGCTATGGCAGCCTAGTGGCAAATTGTGTGTAGACAAATTCGGAGGGCATGTATCTATGAATTGTGGAATTGATGTTGAAGTTGTGGATTTGTGATGTTTGATTGTGAAAGGGGAGGCTCTTTCTTCATATGCATTGGTCAACGTGTGATGTAAATCCGTGCTTTGAGAGGGTTTTGCTCCTATGTGACATAGTCTCTTCGGTGGGCGACGACTAGTAAATTCCCAAGGGTCTACTCCTATTGGACTTGTGGTGTTTCAAAAGGATATTGCAAATCTTTTGGTGTCTTGTAGTTCTCTTTCAACGCTCTTGGGTGACATCGGCTACACGCTCAACTCATAGGCACACCATATCCAATTAATTTAGCACATATGGTAGTGGCATAACACCTCAATCATCCCCAATTATACACAAATTGTCATTCAATTAAAATGCAAATCGATTTATGATGCACACACCAATCTTTAGGTCTAATAACCATTGTAATTGGTAATTTCACATATGGTAGTGGCATAACACCTTAATCATCCCCAATTATGCACAAATTGAGTCATTCAATTAAAATTCAAATCGATTTATGATGCACACACCAATCTTTAGGTCTAATAACCATTGTAATTGGTAATTGCTACAATTATTCATCGCGGATATTGAATGCCATTGAGTAGGTACACACACCCAAATTTAGAACAAATTTATATGTAACCAATACATCAATTACACATTGCAAAGCTCAAATTCTAAGCTTTATCACACATAAGCAAACCAATGTATGCTCAATTCCTCAAAATTAATCTTAATTTTTCCTAATCAAGCAATGCACACACTCCAAAATTAAGCACAAAAGTTCAAATTTAGCTGAATTGACAATGCAGTTAGGCCAGTCCCTAATGCTTGCACACACTTTCAGTGCACATTTTACAATCAACAAGCATTTGGGTGTCCCAATTGACCATCATTCATTGAAAATCAAGTGGACTTGGATGGGCACACACACTCCAATTTTGCCCAATTTTTTGGCATTTAAGCTTATCCAATGATTGAATTAGCTTAACATACACATCACTTACATGATTGCATACTCATATATCATCAATTCCATCAATTTTCATGCATGCACACACTCAAGATTAGGTGCACACTCACTTGAATTTTATGGCAATTTTTTCCTCTTTGGTGCTTTACACACACATTGATATTTACACAGACATGAATTCTTGTTGCAAATCAAGGTTAATCTTGACACACACATCATTCAATTTTCAAAATTGATCATCAATTTCATCCATGTGAATCAAATCAGGTGCAAAGTGTAGGTCAATTGATTTACACACCTAATTTTACCAAGTGATTAGCACACATTGGAGTAACATTAAACAATCAAGAATTTGATTGAGCAAGTTAATGCACTTATATTATTACCAACACATTCCAAGCTATTCCTTGCTCCACATGATGATTCCACCTTGCACACATATGTGTGGCTCTTCCAATTTTGGTCCAAAAATTGACCAATTAATGGCCAAAAATCAACACTCAAATCATCAAGCTAGGCACAAAATAGCACAAGTAACTTGAATAAAGTGTTGATTCCACCTCTTATAAGGGGATTGAACATACATCACGCATCAAATGTTAGCGGTTAGGTTAGCAAAGTTAGTCAAAAATTAGTAAAAGTTAGCATGGAATTAGTACAATTAGCATGGAAATGGATCAAAATTAGTAATGGCTAGTGAGAAATTAGTGAAATTGGGGTTGGAATTGGGGGTTTGGGGTATTCATAACGCAAAAGTTAGCTTCAATTACTTGTACACACAATCAAATCAAACAAAAATTGAGTTACACACACTCAAAATCAATGAAATTAGTAGTGAAATTACTCTATTCTAGACATCCTCTACTCACTAGCTTAGGTTATCAATCCCCAGCAGGGACGCCAAATGTTGATGGGTTTTCTAACCTCACTCTTATCTTATTGCAGACATAGCAAGAACCACAAACATAATTGTCAATCCATGGGACGAGTCTAACTCGACTAGTGCATGGAGGCTACAAGAGGGTGTCAATCTCTTGGAAAACAACAGACAACTCGCATCTAGCTCAAGCTACACTCAAATGACCTAAATCATTAAAATCTAGTTACTAATCGGCAATCAAACCATGATTGTTAGAGCATCAATGCTATGAAACTTCTAGAACAAGTATAAGAGACCTAAGCACACATGCTTATGGTCTCAAATCTCACTTTCAATGAGTGGCAAAAGATGCGATTATTAACAGTAGTGGGATTTTGACCTAGTCGTTTCAAACCCTGAATGCATCTAAATGCTTAGCAATGATGCCCCAATACCCTCCTATACTTACTTTGTGATTTCCTAGCTTAGATTTCTACTTATGATAAAATTAGGCCGTAGGTTGGCGACGTCAAATGCTACGATTTATCATGATATTTTTACGTCAATGTGTAGATCGCTTACCTATGGTTGCAACACAATAGACGGCATTGTAATGTGACAACCAACAAGGAAGATAGAAGCAGGAGAAGTAGAGAAGAGAACGTCATAAGCTCACGATGTGTATTTCATTATCCTCGGCAGCGGCACCAAATGTGGGGGTCATCGTAGCATCACCTAATCACAACCCAAGACCAACAAAATTTTCAATTTATGGATCGGCAACCCATTTAGAACTTGGATGCATGAGTATCATTGGATGTATTGAATGAGACGATTCAAGAGAATGCTCTTCCAATGCAATAGAGATTAACCATGAATCACTAACTCTAATCACACCATAATCATCAATCAAGCATCACCTACACACATTAAGCCCACCAAAGTCCAACTTGCCATAGACTTGAATCTCAAAGCACTCTCTTGACAAGCACACACTAGTCGCATCGGTGTTGGCCTTTCCAATCACCACATACCAATCAAGGTACTTAATCAAAAGCTACACACACAAGGGTGAATGGTGCTTGATTCTCATTAAACCCATCCAAACAATAGGGAACATACTCTAATCACAAGATTAAGAACCCACTTAATCAACCTAATTAGAGATGTCACAAATTGAGTACTCATACAATGATAGGAGTGGTCAATAAGCAAGAAGTCATCACCACATACACTCAAATCTAGAATAATGAGAAGGTGAAACTACTTCATGACATAATGAAATATAGAAGAATTAAGAATAATGAAGAAAGTAGATATTAGATTAATCAAAAAGTGCTTCTCTAATTACAAAGTATTAGCACTAGCCTTCTAAGCATTGGCATTAAGCTCAAGGCTTAGAGTGAACACTCAAGAGTGAGCTCTCAAGATTGGATCTTCAAGAATGAATCCTCTTTGCATAAAAGGGCTTCTTATAAAGGCCTATATCACAAGCCTTTAAACTATGGGATTAAGTTGATCCCTCTAGCTAGCATATACAATTTGGAACTCCCAAATGAGCTGAAGACCTTATACAATGTGAATAGAAAATATTGTGCACATCCATAGCACATCTGTAACTTGGTGCATAATCAGTGTAGCATGTGTTAGCCGCTACTAACAATCATCAGCTTCATGATCATTCTGTCATAGTGTGATCCTTGAGTCACAAAATCTTGATAAAGAAGGAGTCTACACCCCCTGTAAATCTTCACTTTGTAGATCTTCAAAAACATACTTTTGCACATCCAATCCCTCAATATCTAGTGTATCCAAACCTTGTAAATCTGGTATACCCAAGTCCATGGCCCTAACAACAACCTTGCTTTGACCTATAACATTTGCATCATCAATCAACTCTAGGGAATAATCTGTACCACAAAAATTTTGCTCTAATTCTGAGTCAGTAGCAAAAGCATCAGTTGTAACCAAGTCTTCATGCATGTCTACTTGAATACGATTGCACTCATACACCTGCATAATTTCATCGTGATCTTTAACCACTTTTTCATTTTGATCCCTTGATTCCTTTTCCTCATGTATTACATGTATATGTTCTTTGCAAAGTTCACCTCCAGGCTGTGTAGCCTCACCCTCAAAGATTTATAATTCATGAAAGGCATCTGCAAAACCCAACTTTTCATACACAACTTGAACTATATCTTCATCATCAGCCTGTAAGAAAGTAGCATCATGTAAAAGACACTCATCAATCATAGGTTCTAATTTGATCGTACTTCTCCTCGAATATATGAGTAAGTTCATAAACTTGGAATGTGTTCTTGATATCTTGCATGATGCACATCACTTACTTGTATAATAGCTTCTTTGAAATATTCCTAATTGTCATTGCAGGCTTCAATGAGATCTTGAATCTGCTTTTTCAAATCTGAACTCACTAATTGCTCAAACAATCTAATCATTAACTCTTCTAGTATCCCTCTTGACTTGGTTTCAAACTCATAGGACTCTACGTAGCCCTCAGAATCATACCCTGAACAAAAAAATTGTTCTTCATACATAGCATCTAGTGCTATGTCAACAGCTTCCTCAACCCTCATCTGTTGTGTTTTCTTGGTTTCCATCTCTCATGTAGATACCCTTGTATCAACTCGAGTATCTTTTCCAAATTTGGAACTATTGACTTTCCATCAAAACCCTTCGAATTTAACGCTTCACTCAATTGTGCTTTGAATTCTTCATCTACATCTCCCACCCCAGCTCCTTTCGTGTCACGTTCACTAAATGTGTCGGAGAAAATATGTACGAAACGTGAGCTGAGAAGGCACACGGCCTTTGGCTGTGTGAGGTGTTAGAGAGAGAGAACAATAGACATGAAAAGCTTTGGCAATCATCGTAATCATTAATTAATTGAATAAATATTTAGATACAACTTAATTGATAACCAAGGTGGGTCCTTAACAACACGGTCACTCGGATTAAATAATAACTAGGAGTTTAAGGTCCCTTTTCAAGTTTAAGTGAGTTGTTAATGGCTCCATGGCTTATCAAGATGATTACTCATGTTTATGTTGTTAGGGAGAGAGAACAATAGACATGAAAAGCTTTGGCAATCATCGTAATCATTAATTAATTGAATAAATATTTAGATACAACTTAATTGATAACCAAGGTGGGTCCTTAACAACACGGTCACTCGGATTAAATAATAACTAGGAGTTTAAGCTCCCTTTTCAAGTTTAAGTGAGTTGTTAATGGCTCCATGGCTTATCAAGATGATTACTCATGTTTATGCTGATGACGATGATGGAGATCTCGTCCATGTTGCTCTCCTTACTTCAATTGCCCTCATGGATTTGCAAATCTTCTCTTTTATGTCGATCTTTCCCTGCTTCAATAGCCCTCAAGAGCTTTCTCTTTCCTACTGCCTCAATTACCAATAATAAGTTTCAAACTTTTGCTCTAATTGTCTTGCTTTGATTGCTCTCAAGATCTTTGCAAAAACTTTCCCTCTTTGATTGTCGCTCTTCTTGCTTTCTTTCATAACGATGATGAAGCTCCTCTCCTCTTTAATCGCCAAGAAGAGCCCTCAAATTCTGCTCTGTTAGCTCTCAAAAGCTCTATCTATTTGATTCCCCTTGTCAAAACTCTCTTCTTCTCTGTCTCTAATTTCCAAAAAAAGAACTCAAATTCCTTCTTTGCTTCAATCATCTTCTTCGTTCATATTCTTGTTTGCCTTCCAAATCACATGCTTACTTTTCCCTTGCATGCCTTGCTTTATAGAGAGAGAGAGAGAGATAGTAGCCTTGCAGGATTTAGATTGAGAGAGCATGAGAGATTCTTGACCTACTCTCCTACCACGGCAAGCCACGAGCTTCCATCCCTCTTGATTCTCTATTTCCTGCTTTCCCACCAAGCCTAGTCAAGAGAGATACTGAGAGTTCTCCCCCCTCCCATATCGTCTTCTTCATCCCTTTTTCTTCCCTTGCCTTCCTCATTACCTCCCTCCTCTTCACGTTCTTCTTCATACGTTATTTTTCCTTGTTAAAAATAACCCCTCCTATATTTTATCATTGAAGGCGCCTTCGTTTTGACGTGGCATGGGAACATTGCTGATGATGTGGCATTTTGACACGGAACTGCATGATTTTGATCGTCAACAACACCAAATATTATCACCCCTGCATGCTCTCCATTAATCCCTTCATGGGTGTCACGATCTGAGCATCACAGAGCTCGTTGGGAGCTCTTTCCCTCTCCCATGCGCTGCCTCCCCGCGCCGCTATCTACCCAGCCTTCTTCCCACACATTAAGACCCTTGGGGCCATCCAATTTTACATTGCACGGTCATTATATGAAGCTTACGGGTGGCCATTGCCTTTGGGCAGCCGTTTGACCCTTCAAATCCTAAGGGCACCACATTTTGCATGCAAAACAACCAAGGCATTGCCCCGCATGACATATCATCCAAAGCAGCCCTTGACTGACAATATCATCATGAATTGTTGCCCCTTTTAATTTCTTAAATAATGCTTCAAGATGCAAGTATTGGTGATTGCATTTGGCAAAAGGCCTTTCCTTCACATTCAGTTAAATGCATTAGAGCTTCCGTGCCATAGCTAGGTTGGACATACTTCGCAATCAATGCTCTCCAAGTGATAAATTTCCAAATAATAAAACAAATCATCAGTAACTTAATCTTCTTTCAGAAGGGCGCGCCACAGTTGACATACATATCAACGAAATTAATGTTGAAGCACCGTATTAGGCATAGACCTAGTGCCAAGCCATTGTGTCTTGGCACAAATGCTAGATGCATACACATGGAATTTGATAACTAGCCAACACAGTGTCAGAATATACACTCATACTGAATTCTGATTCTTTGAATCAATACAGACTACACTTTCTCCCTCATACGTGAATGATAAGAACACTCTCATGAATCCGCAGAACGCTCAGAATACACAAAGATGGTGGCATTCGACATTCGTATTGCAGTTCAAGAATTTAGTTACATCCATTATGTTTGATTCAAGAGAAGTACTTCTTATATAGATTTCTGAATATCACGCTGCCTTCTCACATCTCCAATTATCTTACACATGGCACAGCCCGGTGGTTGATTTTCCCAAAGTCTGACCTGATACCCACAATCCTTCATCAAAAACTTGCACAAAATATGTCAATTTTGTTTTTTTCAAAAAAAAATTTGTTTTTTTTTAAGGTAAGTCAAAGCTTTCTTGTATCCACCAAAGTGCATGGAACTAAATCCAAGTTTCAGAGTATACAAAAAAACTTTAACTCCCTTAAAGAACAAGCTTAACATCAAACAGTTGGCTGGACCACTCCTCGGTCCACTTCTTTGTCATTCCTTGTTCCAAAGTCTTCTAACCCTCTATTCAAGTTCTTTCATCTCCACATCAATTGTCTTCCCCTCTTTAATTTCCATACAATCCCCCTTATCAATTTGTCCACATGGTAACACTAACGGATCCCATGTATTCAGTAACACCTCTGGTATGTTCACTTCTTCAACAACACTCCCTGTATTAAAGTTTTGAAAAACCATTCTCTGATTAACAACTTCCTCACTTACCAGAGTCTGATGCACTGTATCAAAAAATATCACAACAAGAGTATGAAGACTTAAGATGTCATGTTCTTCCTTCTTGCTCTGCGATTTTGCTAACTACATCCTCAACCCTCAGTTTTTCTTTTCCAGCTCCTCCAGTTTCTTATCCAACTGCTCATTTTTCATGACTATGTCATAGTCTGCATCAAAGATAATTCTCTCTCTCCATTCCTAAAATGGCTTAACAACCACTCCTTCCAGTTGTTCTTTCAATACTTACCCTACATTTCTACCTGTCTGAACCAACTGTTCCTGTAACACATCCACGTCAGCATCAGTACGTAGAACCCCTTGAACATCCAAATGCTCATTTGAAGAAACTATTTCTCCATCTCTTCCAAGTAGTGAGGATATCTACGTGAGTGTCTCATGTCCCATATATTTTCAGCCTGGGTTAGACTATTTGTTGTTCACTGACTGCGAAGAGCCTACTTGCTATCAAGAGGCTATTCAGATGGAAGATAGCATAAAGTGAGAGTGGGAAATTCAATAGGAATATAACTTAATTATGGCAAATGAGACTTGGGAGCTGACATAGTTTTGAGCAGAGGAAAAACAAACCTTGCCTTCCAAATGGGTGTAAAAGAAGAAATACACGGCAAAAGATCTTGAGCCTAAGTATAAGGTTAAATTGGTTGCTAAGGGATTCAAGCTGAAGAAAGGCCTATAAATTGATGATATTTTCTCTCCAATAGTCAAGAAGACTACATTACATCTTATGCTTTGACTAGTAGCCACTAAGGACACAACACTTGTCCAGATGGACGTGAAGATGGATTTCCTTCACAGGGATTTATAAGAAGACATCTACATGAAACACCCAAAGGACTTTGAAGATGAACCTAAAAAGCCTATGAGAACAGAACTAGTTTGTAGAGTGCATAAGGCATTGTATGGCGTAAAGCAAAGCTCAAGGCAATGGTACCAAAAACTTGACAAGTGCATGCAGTCCCAAGGTTATGTATACAGCTAAGAAAATCATTACTTGTATACCCAGAAGTTGAACGATCGTTTGCTTATAATCTTGATACTTTATGTCAATGGCATGCTCATTGTTGAGAGTTGAAAGATGAGATTTACATCTTAAATAAGTCACTTAGCATACAATTTTCTATGAAGGATTTAAAAGATGCAAGTCATTTTCTTGGTACGTATATCAAGAGGGATAGGAACAGTGGAATACTGGAGTTATCTTAGCAGGAAATGTATATCTACAAGGTCTTGAAACGTTCTAGTATGCAAGGGGGAAAGCTACATTGAGTACCCCAATGCAAGATATCCAAAACTTAGCAAGAATGATGTTCCTATTGTGTTATCAAAGAACCTCAAAACACATAGAGGTCAGGTATCATGTGATATAGGAAATAATTATTGGCAAGCACATTAAGATAGTTAAGGTTCATACACATGACAACCCTGTAGATGCTCTCACAAAGATCCTAGCCTCAAAGCGGTTTGCACATTGCAATTGAGATGATTGGAGACACTGGAATGGTTCACGGTTGTACAGGTTGTACATACATAGGCCACCTGAGCCACATTGGCCTTCAAGTGGGGGTTCAAGCCAATTGGTCGGACTCCAGTTTCTCTCCCATCATATTCTTTACATATATCCCAAAAGAACAAGGAGTGTGAGGGATTATCCTCACTGATTTCCACCCACATTGTGCTCTTTTGCTTCTCCCACTCATAACCTTTGCAAATTGTGACACAATGATACAATAAATTTATTTGTTATAAATTTGCAAATATATGAACTTGATACATGAGGTGTGGAAATGGATCCTCTACACAACAAGGCTAAAGTTTGTACTCAATGTCACCATCCAACAAGACATATGTATTAGAACACAATCTAGCTTAGTGGAAAGATAGGTACAAGGCCACCTCAATCGCTTGTAATATATGTCAATTTCTATGTCAATTAATCCCAAGAAAACCCCCTTACTTAAGTAAATACATAACAAATTTCAATGAGGATAATGTACTATCTTTTTTACTTCCTTAGCCAAATATGGCATAGTCCTATGTCCAAGATACTGGGTTGAATTAGAGTTAGAGATAGTATCCTCCTAAGAACATTTGGCATGTTATGTTGCTAGCTTTTTATTGATAATTTTTGTCTTATTAGTGTCTTGATGAATATGCATTCTGACAATGATCTTGTAGGTTCCATCCAAAGTTACCTACTTTCTTGGATATTGGATGCATGAGCCATAAGTGCTCCTTGTTTGCAACAGATAATTGATGGAAAATGCGGATGTATCGAGTGCAAATAAAGTATTATATCACTTTTTCATGAGCATCCAAAAAGTGCAAGGCTTTGTTCATGGTCATTTTTTCAATGTATTGGGTTGGTGGTCTTGTGTCTGCCATAGCTCCCCAAAGGCAAGCAAGGACGTATGGAACACAATTGTTGTTGTTGTTGTTGTTGTTGTTGTTGTTGTTGTTGTTGTTGTTGTTGTTGTTGTTGTTGCTATTGTTGTTGCTGTTGTTGCTGTTGTTGTTGTGTGTGTGTGTGTAGCTATTTTAACATAATTGATAAGACATAATTGAACTTTTACATTCAAAAGACAACTGGCTCCAGAATAAAGGAAATGATAAGTACAAAAACAACTCAGTCTTAGAATTATCTTTGTACAATGTTTGTAAGAATGAAGCCTCATTCCAATATACAGATAACAAAAATACTTCCCTTGTAGTAGGTGTATGTGTACTCTTGTATTGGACAACTGCTAAAAGCCAAAAAAAAAAATCCAAGATAAAATAGAGTCCTTACCTGCATCCATCCAAACAAGACAATAGATATGTTAGTCTTGGATGTGTTTTACAAGTATCAATGGACTATACCAGTTGTTATCCATGTCCATCTCACAACTTCTTTTAAAACTTTACAAGCTTTAGTCCAAAGTAATTATGTGCTCAAAAAATGTTTTATTATCCCAAAGTTAATTTTTAGTATAAATATAATTTAATTTTTTATTAGAAGGCCATAACCCTTTCTAATCCAAGTGTCTTGTCCCCCCATCAAACAATTTATTGAGTTTCTTTCCCGGATTAATGAGGCTCCATCATATGAAGCCATAAAAGAAGCCTTAAAAAATCCATCAATCGTTCAATCTTGTTTATGTTTATTCAGAATAGATACAGTTTATGTTTATATGGAATCGGAATCCAATCTCTTAGCAAACCAAGTGGTATCCATCTAGTTCCGAATGTTAAAAACCAAAAAAATAACTAGATGTTTATAGGGGTTTTTTTAAAAAAACCAAGAAACTACACACGCCCATGCGAATGCAATTAATTTATTGCATTATCTCATCCAAACTACCAAGTTAATGAACCAGTACAACATCGGTATGCAACCGAGGCCAACTCCCCTACAAACCCTAGCAAAAAACATCCAACATCAGTGCGCAGTAGGTCAAAAGAACCATTTATATTCACTAAGCCAACGCAAACGGTGAGCCTTACCATGCTTTATGTGACAATGATCAATATACCATGATTAAGTGACAGTACCAAGTCAATCCCAAAGCTTTTTTTTTCAAAAAAACCAGAAACTACAGACGCTCATGTGAATGCAAATCATGTATTGCATTATCTCATACAAACAACCAAGTAATGAACAAGTATAGCATCGGTATGCAACCAAGGCAAACTCCCCTATAGATCCTAGCAAAAAACATCCAACATCAATGAGCAGTAGGTCAAAAAACCCTGTTATATTCACTTAGCCAACCCAAACGGTGGGCTTACCATGCTTATGTGACAGTGATCAATGTACCATGCTTAAGCGACAGTACCAAGTCAATCCCGAAGCTTTTTTATGAACAATAAGCACCATCAGTTTGTCAGGTGTTTAACGTCAGAGTACTGCCTTGCCAAGCCAAGCGGCAGCAACCCCAATTTTTTCCAAAAGCTAGTGAACAGTTAACGTAGAACAACAAAGAATCCAAGTTTAAGCGGCTAATGTGCCATACCCCAATTTCTAGAGAACACCTATAATCAAAACCATAGGGCTGTATTATGCCGAGCTTACTAAAAACCAAAACCCAGTAGTGGGGTCAAAGCTTTGCCAACAAAAACCATCAACCATAAGCCATGTAGTTATCGACCAACCATCTTTATACAAGTATTTCTACGCTGAGTAAAAACCACATAATGTGCCATAGCATCAAACTCATAGAGCAACACCATTCCAGTTATATTGCCCTAAAAAATAGGTTTGCAACAAAACTTATGATAACAAGCAGAGTAGCCAACCTGTGTTCTTTGTGTTGCAAGCTCCATATTTCGGTGCAATAAAAAATAGAAACACGGTCCATTACAATTCCTGCAAGCAAAAGTACATACAAAGCTAAGTGAGGGGCAAAGATGCACCCTCACTTCTTAAATAGGAGGATGAAGGCTACCATCATTGTGTAGCGTGCAGAGAGTAATGAGTGGAGCAATCCCGTTCTGGGATCCGAGACAGCGAGGCCGCCTGTGATGCGGTATGCCAAGGGAAAAAACCACCATAGCGCCTTCACGGCCAGGTTTACAAAAGTCAGTAAACTAGTTTATTAGGTTTTTAGTATCACTTACGACTTATAGGGACATATCCCATGGTGGATACCCTATATAGTAAAACTAGGAAGTGTGTTTAGTAGAATACAAGATGTCAATGATGTTAGAGAATCTTATAGACAAGTAAATACATTGTGTATGTGTGTGTGTGTGTGTGTGTGTGTGTGTGTGTGTGTGTGTGTGTGTGTGTGTGTGTGTGTGTGTGTGTGTGTGTGTGTGTGTGTGAGACTGAGGGGATTGGAGCATGCCACTTTCCACCCAATATTGCCCTATATACGCCGTGTGTTGCTAATAATAGGGACCCCTTGTACTGCAGATCGGTCATGGCCGTTGGCTTGCCCAGTCTTACCCTAGGCCTGACATCACTCCCTCCTTGGAGAAGCATTATTGTTCTCAAAAACAAAAGTGGTTGTATCTTCATAAGAACACTAATGTTTTCCACAGTGGCATCCTTCGCGGATCCAGCTCTTTGTTTGATCAAAAAACGGTTCAGTAGGAGGTTCAATGAAATCAAGAATAACATCTTGATTTCCCATATTGTTGTCCCTTTGAAATTGTCTTGTGTAGCTGGCACATATCCAACATAGCATGTAGACTCCATTTAGAACTCACTTTAGTATGCTAGACGAGTTATCCGAACTAAGATATACCCAGAAGAGTACCTCTTTTCACTTTCCATGAAAGTAACTGGCTGACGTAACTCATCAGCAAAGTATAATTCCTTGACTTGTTATCTTATTGCATCAGTAAACAACCCCAGCATAACTAGTGTTCAAGGTTGAGAACGTGACTTAAACATGAAGAGACTAAACCTAGTCACAAACATGCTTTACCTGAGAGATACATGCTTTCTAATTGTATTTCTTGGTGCTAACTTATGCACTTCACATATCCTTTAGCACAAAATTATTATAATATGCAGATCCTCTTTGAATAAATGACAGTACTGAGGTATGTTTCCCCAGTGTTTAGAGACCGTCTTCCAAAATGACTGGTAAACAGGGATTATAGTGCCTTAGAACATGGGTGAGGAATCAACAATAATATAAATAACCATCTTGGTTAACTAGAAAGATCCACAAGCACCCAAACCAAGCCATGACCACTATTGGTGATTGTTAGATCCATGTCGTTAATGTGCATGTTGCTCCAAATCAACCTTTGCTAAACCCTAGCGGCCATAACACCTAGTGTGCATGCATTTAGCAAAAAAAAAAAGATATAAACCTGCATATCCATGACCATACTTTCCAATACTTATGGCAAATACGATTCTCATAGCACACATGAAAGAGGAGTGTAAATAGTTCTAAAAAGAAACTAATTACGTTCTACTGCAATCATTTGCAAGCCTTGCTAAAACATTGAACCATACTAGAATGTGAAACATAAGTCACTTCTAGGTACAAACAATCAAAAAAAATCATTAGCAACACATAGCCTTACTATATGCATAAACAACCATTCGCTAATGTTGTTTAACAGTACTTGTAATCTTAACATGTTCTAAGTATTCGACAATTTATGGCCATTGAAACTGTTCCTGATACTATGTGTTCAAAATAGTCTAGAAAATTGATTTGTCCAGCACCTAGGGACTTTATCCCAACACATAATTGAAATAGCAGGCGTCAGTGTCAGTCTCAAAGACTCAAATACTCCACGTGTGGAATATGTCTCAAATAAGGATGTTTGAAAAACGAACATCCTTTTAGTACGAGATGTACTTGTCTGTGGAGGTAACTATAAACACTCAGCGACATGAGTGAGAAGCACCCTGATTACCGTTGCTCCACAATGGCCCAACCAAATTCCTTGAGTTCCTAAACCATGTTGTATCCCATGTGACAACATGTGCCAAAGAAAACCCTACATATAGGTCCATAATTGCATAATACAAAAGTGTATTTGGGACACTCCGGCCCAAAATTCTTTGCTCTTACATGACCTTGTCATGTCTCTGAAGAGCAAAATGGATGAAAGCAAACCAAATCATATCCATACCTGAAGGTTGAACATAACGTTCACCTACTTGTATCCATGTGCACTTTGCAAACCCTTGGGAGATTACATACTTAATCCTTGAAAGTACAAGTATGCTGAGCTCAAATCATGACTCCCAAAACCTATGGATTGATTGTATATTTGCGGGGCCATACCCCTGAAAATGCCACTCCTAGAGTTCTAATGAGTGTTACAACTAAGCAACAAATCTTCTTCAGTTGGAATCTTATTCACAACTAAGTCGTGATAGAATCTTCTCCCTCCACGAACAGAGGAGAAAGATGTCAAATACCCCCAAAGAAAATAGTCATACTAGATTTTCTAAGGTGTTTACACAAGATATTACCTACGTGGAGTCTCTCTTAATCTTTTCAAGTGGTGCCATGAATCAGTTGCTTGATAGATAGGCCATGCCTACTTGCTACCCATAAAATCTGTCATTGGGAGTGGTTTCACCTTGTGCATAGAGCCAATGATGCTAAGTGCTCAATGTTGTATACATATACAACGATTGGAAGCCCATCTACCATCCTCAATTCTTCTTAGACAGAGTAGTTGATGTTATTGCAAAAGTTTTTGATAAGGGGAAAGGGGAACACACATGGAACACAAACAATCTGCCTCTCTATAGCCCATGGTAATCACTGCACCCCAATCCACGAGAGTTCACATTCGAAACTCACACAACTGACAGCATGCCACACCAAATTTTTTCTATTTACAACCATGCCACAACACACACCATTTTCTTTTTCTCTCTTACACATATATAGGCCCAAGGAGGCACACACATCTCAAACATTGGCACCAGAAGATTGGAACAAAGCAAAGAGAAGAAGGGGGGAAAGGGGAAGAAATGGCACCAAAATTTGCTATGATTTGCTTCATTTGTGGCAAAAAAACACCACTTACAAACACCATGAAATATTTACACCTTCGGCTCCATCGACATGATCACAACGAGCAACAAAAAGGTTTGACAATTCCTGGCTTCACGACCGTGTAGCCCTCCTCGTTGAGAGCGGCCAAAAAGGACTTCTTGTTGACACCTTCGTCGGCTCCAAAACTTTGAGCACTCCTTCTCCAAACTCGGCTGAGAGATCCTCTTCTACCCTCTTCCAAATAGCCACCAGAACCTCTCTTTCGATGCCCAAAAAAATGTCCAAAAAAGGGCCCCCGTAGGGCGTGTGTAACCCTTCTTCCTATCTTTACCGAACACTGCTTTTTTTAGCCCTCTTTCATGTGTATGACAAGGTGTGGTGGTATCAATAAAGAAGTGATATCTATACTCCGATTGGTGTAGTTTGATGACAACTCTATAGTGTTATGTGTGTAGTTTGATGACACGCTTTAGTGGGTACCATTATAGTATCAATCACTAGGATCCAAGTGTTCCATTATTAGCATTTGGGCTCACACTGGTGGGGAGGATTCAAATGTGCAAGGGTGCACAATGTTTTGAGAAATCAATGATTGTATTATCCCACCACTCCCCTGCATTCAATATCTCATGACATTCAGGCCTGAAAATTGCAGGGCACCCTTACCCATCCTAGGGAAGGGAAATTTGCCAGAGTGCCCTTCCTATGGGAAGGGTTGTGTGGCATTTCAACCTTCAAAGGGAAGGGGAAAAAAATTTCTGACCTTCTGATCAAATCCTTTCCAAAATCAAGGTTTTTAATGATTGCATTCTAACTAGCCAACAACATGCGATATAAGATGATAAAAACGCTTACATTGAGAGATCACAATGAGAACGATACATGGTTCAATGTAAAGACAAATTCTTTGTTGCCTCAATACTCTACAAAAGTCGCACACCAAAATGAGAGCAATTTACTCCACCAGAACTGATCACAACACTAAAATCATAGCCTCTTGAATCTCAACAAATCGTGCCACAGAGAAAAAGTCAAAATTGCATTCTTCCAAACTCATACTATTTGCGAGTCACGACTCATGACTAAAAGATCAATATCCATGCACTCGTACATGAGTTGAAGACTTTGAAGAACCAAAACCAATTCCTTTACAGAGCATCAACAAATATTTGTGACTAAAATCCAAAATTTGTTGTCGACAGTAGGGCAGCTCGCATAACCTCTATGACTGTTGCAATAGACTCAAAAGCAACGACAGGATCTTTGTAATGCACCAACAAAAAAATTAATTGAAGAAATGAATTTTCTATTCATAGATCGTTGAAATGAGTTACCACCCAGCACCTACCGCTATAAAAGTAAGAGACCCTGTACAAAACAGTACCAATTTTACATCAACCTAAATTACATTAAGCTGCTCTCCACCATAACTGATCACAACACTTGAGACATGGCAAAAACATACCCAAAATCAATTACATCAAGCTGAATTACATAAAGCTGCAATCCACCAAAACCATAACAATACTAAAAACATGACAAAAATCATACACTCCAGCCATTGCCTGATGATGCCATGCTGAGCAATCTTAAATTTTAAACCAACAAACAAAAAGGGATTTCAATCTTGTGATCATGAAAGGGCTAGTGTACCAAATTCTGCAAAATGCGAAATACACAAAGCTTTGCCCAGATCATAATGGGTATCTCAGATGGACAAAAACTCAAAGAGTTACAAAGTTAGCAGCATGTAGAGATCTGGAATATACTAGGGTGTAGCCAATTAAAAAATCAATGGCAAAACGTTTTTACCTGTGTTGCGGTATTTATAGACCTCTTTTTCTTCTTGCTCCATAAGGCAAAAACATCATCCCAAGGCACATCAGAAGTTGTTTCGGGACCATTGAGACCTATGAACATGTAATTTTCAAGAGTTGTTAAGCTCATGCTTGACCGTTGGGCTGATTTGATGTTGTTTTGAAGAGAAAATCCTCGTTCTGCAGTAACCATGTTAACGAGAACCACAGAGAGAATCTCTCAAAGCCTAGAAGAGAAGACCCTACATTTGCAAAATGGGTCCTTTGTCCGGAATAGGCACACCACTCACACTTTATTTTCACTCTTCCCTCAACTATCACGGGATAAGCCCATGGATGTTGTAAATTCCATGCTGGCCTCCATCTTCTTAGCTTCTTTGCTTTCGAAGTGGGTTTGGAGCTTGCAACATCTTGGTCTTCATAATCTTCATCATTATTATCATGTCCTAGTTCAGGGCCATCTCCAAAAAGTTTCTCTACCAAGCGGGTTTGCTGCTCCTTTAACTCTTTTCCTTTTCGTTTACCTCTATCATTCGTGGCCTGATAAAAATTTGAAAGATCCACTTGTTTCTTCTTCTTGTCTATAGTTTGGCTTCCCATACTTGTGGTCTAGATTACAATGTCAATAGTCACATGCCAAAAATTTCTTGGCATTTCGTTCAAGAGTCTAACAACTTACAAGGTCCAGAAGAGGTACCTGGAGGCTCGGTCAGGATTGTGCAACAATCCAACTGAGAGCACGTGATTTAGGACTCAAGAGCCTTGAGGCTTGGAAGTGGGGCACCTTTGCACTTGGTAGACTGTGCAATGTGGACTTTGGACTCGTCTGGAGTAGTCTACACTCACGAAGTTCGAAGGCTTCACCACCGCCTGCACATTCCTCACAGTGTCAAAGTTCCATACGTCTTTGTTTTGACTTAGCAACATCATTAAAAGAAAAAAAATCATGCAAGATTTCAATCGCCTCATCAAAGTCTCTCTTTCAATACGCATGTGCTTGCTCAGGAGTCAGAGGGGGATGATGGATTGTGCGCAGGCTACAGTTGGCTGCTGGTCATGAACTCACGTGGCTGACAATGACGAGCCATAACACATGCACCCCTGCTAGCACCCACCAGCTCTGGAGTTTGGACTCCGACAATCGGCTATGGAGTCTAGAATCTGGATTCACCTTTTTGGAGTCGCCTGCAAGCTGCGAGAACAATGAAACGAAAGTTTGAATATCAAGTTGAAGGTAGGTTCGAAGCTCGAACTTTGGATTCTTGGAATTTCCATGCTATTGTCAATAAGTGTAATTTAAACTTTTAAGTTGAAGAATGTATTTCCACTACCAACCAGACTCCAGCTCGTTAAAAAATGACCTTACTTAATATTGTGCACCGTGCACACTGCATGCTTGAACAACCTTGAGCCTTGGGGGCTCTCAAACTCTGTGGCACATGCTCTAGCCTCTGTAGACAATTCACGTCAATCTCTGCCGGGCATTTTTAGCACCTTCCCTTCCCTAGGAAGGCTTTGCAAAAGTAAGCCCTTCCTTGGGGCAGGGCCCGTCCTTAAGAAAGGCTACTATAATTTTTCCCGACGTGTGGAGGGCTAGCAACAAAGGAAGGGCGGGGGAAGGGTTGCAATTTTCGGCCTTGACATTGACACTTAATGACCAAGGGTGTTTCATGTTTTTTGGCCTCGTTGGTTTGTCCAACGAGACCAAGGTGCAAACTCCATGGACGTTGATGCAACAGCTCAGCAATTGGGGCGGCCTTGTGTGAACGGGGACTTAGAGACTTGGATTTTGAGGAATCTATTGCAAATATGGAGTACCATTGATGCGTGTGTAAAATGAATGCACGTCCCCTCTCCCTTGGCATGCAGAGTCTACTATTACTTCCTTCGCAATGAGTCTCAGTTCTAAGTTCTACTATTTGTAGTCTCCCTCGTTGCTGAGAACCAGAGAGCTCTGTGTCTTCTGATCATGATGCATCGCCATAGCTGCAGTGCTTGCTGCGCTAATGGCCGGGCCACTATTTTCGTGACTGCAGGGGAACCGCATGAAGGAGATGAGACTCACGGCGGCGGTCAGCTTGTATCGTCTTCTGCGCGCAGTAATTTGCCTCTAGTCGCCATTGGCGCTGCTAATGCTCATCCTCATCTGCAGCATCTGATGCATCCCTGTAAGTATATAACCATCTAATTTGTATTCATTTTTGCCTTCTCAATATTGGGCTTGCAGGCCCAGATGTAGTGAATATGCTTCAATTCATATTGCAGGTGGGTGCTCTTTGCATGAGAGCTTGTGTCTCCACCCTCATCATCACAATCTACAGTCGTTCTCACATAATATGGCGCCATGCCTTCCAAGTGCAATCCATACTGTTGACCATACGACTGCTAATCAACTTGTACAAGCTCCTGAATCCCTCCGCATTGAGCTACCAGCTGCCTGTGCACACATTAGTCATGGCCACAATCATGCTCACATAGTACATGCTCATTCTCACCATCACCAGCGTCCCCTTGCCCTGGCTGAGCCCATCAAATCTCTTGATTTGGTCCGCAAGTTCGGCTCTGATTATATGTCTGGTTCAGTACAGATGCTTGCTCTCAACAATTCGGGTAAAGTGCTTGATGCACAGCCGCTTGCCATTTGTCGGAGCATCGCACCGACATGTGATAAGCAGCTTCCTGCTGCTACCTCTAAAGCCATGTACACAGAACCTGTCTGCTGTGCGGGTCATATGCGCATCCTCCCACGTTGCTCTCACATCGATGCTGATGATTCTCATCGTCAAACTTCAGTCATGGATAGGTGCCAGATCCACCCAAATTGTGTTGCTCCCATCAACCCTCATTCAGCATTCAAAGCACAGCCAATGCCAGCGGAGGCGTGTCGGACACCCCCTCCTTTGCAAGTACCTACTAAAGCAGGTGTTACTGCACCTCCAGCATATGACAATACTGTTTTTATGAATCATCGCAAAGATGTTACCTTTGCAAGTAATGGGGCTCAAAAGGAAGATGACTTTTGGACAGGACCAACTGACAAGATGCAAGGAGGTGATGATGGTCACATATCGAAGGGTGTGGGAAGAGGATATAGTGGAAATGGCTGGAGAGGTGGTTGTAATTCACGTGGAAGAGGAGGCTTTAATAACCACAGTAGCAGCTGGAATTGCAGTGAGGATAATGGAGGAAATGATGATCTTTGGAAGAGTGCAGAGCCAGCTGGGACAGGAAATGGCAGAGGTGGGCGTGGGCGGGGTTGTGGTCGTGGGCGTGGTGGGCGTGGTGGTGGGTGGCAGCCAAACAAGAGAAAGAGAGAGGGTGATGGTGATGATTGGGAAGGTTCTAAACCAACTAAAGTGGCTGGAGAACGAAGCATGGTGGAAGGTTCCGGATGGGGCAATTCCAATAATGGGAATGATTGGGGAAATCCAAGTGGCAATGCAGTCAGTGGTTGGTAAATCTGATGGCGAGAGCAGATAATTGAGGGCAGGGAAAGCAGAAGCAAGCTATTTTGAGTTTTCTGGTCTTTTTTTTTATGTAAGTTGCAGAGTTAATTCTCCTACTTATTGTTGCCCAAGCCTACAATACACTATGTAGTCAAAAGGTGCATGACATGCTTTTACCCATTTTTGCACAATGGTCTTAAATTCTCTCAAGTACTACTTGCTATGTAAACAATCAGGATCATTTTTTGTGCTTTAATTTCTGTTTGAGCTGTTAAAAGTTTGAGTTTAAGTTTACAATGTCATTTGTATTGTATTATGTTTTCTCATCTTGTATTCATTGCAATTTGAATGTGTGTGTGTGTGTGTGTGAGAGAGAGAGAGAGAGACAGAGAGGAATAGTATTTTAATGTCGTAGGAAACTATCCCAAGAGACCTTCAAGATCTATCCAACAAGGAGAGTTGAACTCAAGACTTCTCATTCAAGAGGGAAATGGCAGAACCAATCTACCACACTTGAGAGAGAGAGAGAGAGAGAGAGAGAGAGAGAGAGAGAGAGCGAGCGAGCGCACTTAAGCACTTAAGTGGTTGATATTGTGCTAATAATGCTTCTATTGTGGTTGCTCTCAAGTTGTGGTGTAACTTGGTTTTTTGGCTCCTGACTTTTTGGTGGTTAAAGCAAGGGGAAACTCCATTGTAGATGCTCCATACTAATGAATGTATTCAATGTCTCCCCTTCATGATAGGTGAAGGGGATTCCAAATTTTGCCAATCGATATTCGCTTGGACAACTAGCAATTGGGGACACTTGGGCATGTTGAGGTTTTATTAGTGCTTGTACTAGTGGCAATTAATGGAAGGAGCAACTCTGTGTCCTTGACTGGAGAAGAAAAGCATAGTGGCCCCTTCATAGGATTGATGTTGAGCTATCTATTTGGCAACTAAGAGCCTTCATAGAGAATTGGATTTTTCCATTAGAGTAAGAGGATGCTCTGATAAAAGCTCCTTTACTCCTTGTTTGCTTGATTCCTTGAAGACTAGTTTTTGAACAGTCTTGAATAGCTACCCTTGGAGTTCTAGGGGTAAATTTTGACTTGTAAATTTTCCACTATATTCTTTGTAGTTCTTTTTGTGGGCTCTTGCAAGGGTAGAATCTACTTGCCAAGACACAATAAGCACAAACTATCTTAAAATCATTGCAGTTGAACGGGTGAAATCATGTATAGGGAGCACATTTAATTACACCAAAAATTTCAGATGTATGCCAACCAAAGTTGTCGCCAAGATTTTGATTTTGCAAGACTAAATTTCCTTGTTTTGGATTTTGAAAATCATTGAAATAGCAGGAGCACAAGACTACCACAATTGTATGATGCATATGGATCTTGCATTTAATACCCCTCCTGTTACCACCGTATAGACGTACATATTGAATCCCCTTGGTGACAAAGAAACTCTCAGAGATTTTTGCTATCTTTGTTGAAGGTACCCACAAGCTCAAGGTCGGACTTTACGGCCTCTAGCATTTGTACAAGGGGTTGGCTTTGTCTACTTGAGAGCCTGAACCTGATGCCTTGTATCCTTGGGAGCGGAGGTGGGAAAGGAAACGACCGCTTACCTTTTGGGTCTATGTACTCCAAGGATCCTTGGCAAGTCTTGGATGTGTGAGTCATGATGACATGAGGAACTGATCCTAGGTTTTTCAAAAGGGATCCCCTCTAGCATTGAAATTTTTGAAGTGCCAAGCCATTGACTTTTGTTCTTTGTGCTTCACTTGTTTAAGCAAAATCTTTGTTCATCAATTCTATTGTCTTGATTAAATTTTCTGCCTTTCAGGTGGCAATGACACGGAGGGGATTAGTTTTCTGCAACGAAGAGTAGGGAACGAAGAGTAGGGGAAGGGGATAGAATAGATGGGGAAAGAAGAAAGGCCTTGACGTAGAGCCAAGACACTCTACAACGAAAACAAGCCTTAAAGATTCTTATATAATGACCGTTGATGAAAGTCTCACCGTCATCCCTACAAATCTCCATAGTAGGTGATTTAGATCACTTCTACAAGCATTAAAGGGTGCCACAAGGGTAAAAAGGTTTCAACAAGAGGGAAGCGGTCAACAAGAAAGCTGATCAATGCTCGACTGTAAGTGAAGTTCAGTATAGAGACATTGACTAGAAGAAACAATTGCTGCCACTTAAAAGACAGTGGGAAAATTACTTCACACAACGGAGGGAACCACTCTACTAGGTATTCAACACGAAGACATTCCATTACA
The DNA here is from genome assembly GCF_014529385.1 of Adiantum capillus-veneris. Lineage (NCBI taxonomy): Eukaryota > Viridiplantae > Streptophyta > Polypodiopsida > Polypodiales > Pteridaceae > Adiantum > Adiantum capillus-veneris. The sequence goes on along the minus strand of NC_140944.1, from coordinate 92,486,497 downwards.
GATTTTTAAATTATTGTCCTGATCGATGCTTCTCCCGCCATCTTTGTGCACAATAGGATACCAGGTGCTAGTTCAAAAAGAGAGAATGCACCCCTCATTTGTATGCCAGGCAGTTCGTAACAAATGCTGACATCACTGCAGTGCTCATCTTTAATCTTGTATATCATGTGCTATGTGATGTGATTCGCAGCTGTGTTGTGCACGCGCACAAAGAGAGAGAGGGAGAATTTTAACATCGTAGGAAACTATCCCAAGAGACCTTAAAAATCTATCTGACAAGGAGGGTTGAACTCAATACTTGTTATGAGAAGAAAAAGAAGAGAATTTTAACGTCATAGGAAACTATCCCAGAGACCTTAAAGATCTATCCGATGAGGAGAGTTGGAACTCAATACGTATTATTCGAGATGGAAAAGGCATAACCAATCTACCACACTTGGGTGATGGAAAGGTTGTACCATTTTCCTCTCTTTAGTAGCACACACCCACAGCCCCGAGAAGAAGAGAATTTTAACGTCGTAGTAGGAAACTATCCACAGAGAGAGAGAGAGAGAGAGAGAGAGAGAGAGAGAGAGAGAGAGAGAGTATCAATGCCTTCTACAAACAAAACTCTCTTATGAGACAAATCAATGTACAATTGGCATGCATTCCTTGGTATCCAAACAGTAAAATGAACAACACTAGAGTTAGAAATAGGAAAAAGCTTTTTTAGTTGGGACAATGGAGTAAAAATCTGTAATGTTACACCCTACTTTCAAAAAGGTCGTCAAAAAGTACTATTGTTGCATCATGTTTACATACACATCACATTGAAGACCATTCCAGTAATATACCATCATATAAAGTTACATGAAAATCACAGCCCTTTGAGCTCTTCATCCCAGAAGTCGACAACTATGAGCTGGCCAAAAGAAGGAACCCCTCCAAGCCACTCTCAGACAAATCAATGCAAAACCTCAAAATAAGCTGGCCATTAGTTTACATTGTCTGCTAGAGTCAATAAATCCATTAACTCTTCTGTGTATAGATTGCATCTGTGTAACGTAGCAAAGATCTTACCAGCTCAATACTTCTCCGAGCAGTCCATCAACCAAGTATCTACTCCCTGTACAGTGAAAAAGACAAACTCGTCTCTACCTTTGCAGAACCCATCTTTACAGGCCATTGACATATAAGATGCCGTCTCCTTGACACTTACTGTCTTCCGAAGTGAGATTTCTCTCCTTTTAATCAATCTTCACCGATGCATATATGATCCTCACAAACCAAAAACAGGCATAGAAGCCAATTGTGCCCGTCAGCACAAAAAAGCAATAGGAGATGATACCCATGTAGCCGAAATACAACAAACCAGACACCAATTTTGTGATCTCCAGCTTGGTAAAGAAGTAGAAACTGGCATAGAGCAGCAGATAGATGGCTGAAGACCCAGAGGTCAAATACGACCGCCACCACCAGTGGTAATCCTCACTGCAGAGTTGAAAGTAGCAGAGTACGATCGTGATTTCAGCGCACGTCACAATCAGAATCACGAAGACAATAAACAGGAAACCAAAGATGTAATAAAACTGGTTCAGCCATATGGAGGTGAGTATGAAGAAGAGCTCAATAAAAACTGCCCCAAAAGGTAATATGCCTCCGATCAATACAGAAAAAATTGGCTTCATGTACCATGCTTGCTCAGGAACTTGTCTAGGTATCTTGTTTGTCCTTACTGGATCTTCAATAGCTGGTTTCCTGTATCCAAAGTAGCTTCCTATAAATACTAGTGGGACCGAGATCCCAAACCACAAGAAAACCAATGCAAACATGGTGCCAAACGGCAATGCTCCAGTGGACTTCTCACCCCAGATTAAGGCATTCAAAATAAAGAAGACGACAAAAGCAACACCCGGAAATAAAAATGCCGTCTTCAAAGTGTTCTTCTTCCATTCTACCCCCTTGAACATCTTGTATAGTCGTGCAGAGGAATAACCAGCAAACAAGCCCATAAAGACCCATAACAGCAGCATGGCCATCATCAAGCCACCTCTATTAGATGGCGACAAAAAGCCAAGAAGAGCAAATACCATAGTCACAAGCGTCATCCCAAAAAACTGGACGCCGGATCCAACATATACACAAAGTAGGCCAGCATGAGTTGGAGGCCTGAACACATCGCCATGTACAAGTTTCCATCCTGTCTCCTCCTGTGCTTCATCTTGTATATCGAGGTCATTGTACTTGGCAATATCTTGGTACAATGTTCGCATCGTTATCATGGCAACCATCCCTGACAGAAACAAGACAATCATGAGTGAATTTATAATGGAGAACCAATGAATTTGGTCATCTGACATGTTCAGGTATACGTCCCAACGAGAAGCCCATTTGATGTTGCTTTCCTGAAAATTACCCAAAAACGAGAGACTTGATCAGATGTTTTCCCAAGGCATAACAAAGACCTATAGCCATAACAGGTGAAAATTGTACCGTGAAAGAAACATCATAAGTAAAGATAATTTCTTGGCCTCCTTCAACTTCTTGAGGCAGCATGTTGTTAGCAATAGACATCTTTAAATTTTGATTACAAGTTGTCAGCTTTGGTTTACTTGCATCCCACGGCCCATCATACTCATGATTTATGCTGCATAAAAAATTACGAATGGAATGAGTAAAGAAATGCAAATCACCTGCACTGTTTTCCTTTTGAATACCAGAAAGAAGGGGGGTGCCCCCACCGGTCCCCCAGGCGGGTGCACGGGAGAAAAAAAGGCCCTTCCCGAGTTAAAGAGGCTAAGACTGTACAGAAGAATCTCAATTTATTACACACCAAAATTTTGCACTGAATACTGGAATATCTTACCTGTAAGGAATAACCTCGAAACCAACAATGCGAGAAGTAGCTGTTTCAGGATCCAAGTGGAATAGAACCTCGAATGATAAATGATTGTGAAGAAAATACTTGTCTTCTTTCTAAAATCAGGAAGAAAAAACGATTTCAAATCAGCACCCAAATGAGATAAACACGAAGCATTCATGGAAGCAGTACAGCATACCCCAGTCTCACTGCTTTTGGACTTGTAGCCAACTGGAAATCCCTCATCATAAAAGTATGCATTAACACTACCATCATGCCTCTCTCTCTTGATAGCAACAGGTAGATTATCGAGTATCCTACGCAAAAGAAACTAGGTGAGTGTTTGTTTAAGTTAAAACATAGCACCTCTTCCCTTTGGTTATCTCAATCTGTAGCTTACATATTGACCCGATATTCATCATCGATCTTCTCTTTGAACTTCTTGACTTCCTCTGTAGAAAGCTTTTCTATCCTGCAAACTAGCTTGCATAGCTCATTCTCCCTCATTCGGAACTGATAATAGAAACATAACAAATATAAGAGGGCTATAGAAAAGCAAGCCTGCAATGAGACAACTATACCTTGTAAAGTGAGTTTTCAATTCGGTCTCCTCTAAGAACTTCACCAAGGTTTTCGGCATTTGCAAAAATCTTGTTGGGCTTGCAATAAGGCAGATCATAATAAACATATGGCAATTGTGTCTTTGTCGAGGTCAACTTGTTCACCTTCACAAGCAGATCATCCCCCTAGCAAGCAAAGTCACATAAAATATAGATCATTCATAACCAAGAAACTAAATGAGTAATCCAATTGTTGTTGGATACCTTTGACATTCTATGCTAAGTAGCTTAGTGATAAAGTCATACTTGATAGTACTCTTCTACCATTCAGATACAGAACCGGACCATCACTTTGGTGCAAAATGACAATCCAATCATACTTTGAGTTCAAGTGACTGAGACAAACCCCACAATAATTTTAAGCTTGCTTCATATGTAGATACTTTTGAGCTTTGTTTGAGCATACCGTTTGTAATTTGTTTGAAATAGAATTAATCTATTTTGAACGTATCTTGGTGCCGATTGAAATTGCTTGATTCTGGTTTCGATGCCGGTTTCAATGGTGTTTTTGGAAAGCCTCTAGATGATGTATGCTGCGGTTTGGGGATCATTCAACTATATTAGAGCTGTGAAATTCTCATGGCCCAGACTTCCGCCATGGGGGGAGTTAGAAACATCTAAAGCAACGCAAAATGCAGTCTGGGGAGCATTTAGTTGTAAATGGAAACCTCCAAGCGACGCAGGCTGTGGTCTGGGGGGTTTTGTTGTATATGGCCTTTGAATCACACAAACTTCGGTTCTCGGGGAGAGTATTCAGCGGGGAGTTTGTCTTTATGTCTTGTAATCGCATCTGTAATCATCTATACTGCATTGTGATTCCATTTCTGCTTTTCTTTCTACGTGTTTGCGATCCATTTCTGCTTTTCTTTCTTTGCATTCACGATCAAATCCTGCCATTCTTTCTGCTTGTCTTGCTTCGCGTTCTAACTTCCTTTCCATAAACATCTGGTCCAAAGCCTCCATAGGAGTTAGTGCAAGCCTTGTCGTAGATGGGGAAGGGGGAGGGTCGGAAAAAACCTCTTGGTGGGAAAAATTCTTCTTCGCCTCTCTCATGCTCATCACCTCCAAGAGAAGTAGCGATTCCGCTTCGAGTGATGACTATCCACTGAAGTCGTGGGTTCTTGTGGTCTTGGGTTCTTAAGTTCACGAGGAACTTCGGTTCTTGTGGGTCTTGGTTCTTGGGGTTCTTGAGGTTCTTCTGTTGCTTGCAATCTGTGTTCGAGAAGGATCTTCTCTTCACCCGAGTTCTGCTCTTTTCCACGGGCACATCCCTTGGCGGCCTTGCGCTCACACCAAGGTTGCTTTTTCCCACCTCACGTCGATTGGCCGGCCGCTAAGTGCACGGTCCGCTCTCAATGAGTGAAAAGAGGCACAAGGGGCGGCTGGGACAAGCCCTTCTTTCCGGGGATTCCTGTCACTCTTCAAAAACACAATTAGGAATCAACACGCCCAAGTGAACTTGGGTTCGTGCGACCGCAACAAGCAAAAAAAAATTCTTGTGATTCTTGTGGTTCTTTCCTGGAGTGATACACGACATTGCCAATGTAAGGTGCAGCGGAATGAATGTTGTATTTTCTCAAGATTAGTGATCTTTATTGCTCAAGGTTTCTTTTAGTTCTTAGGGAAGGAGAGAGCCTTCCGTCTTTATGGACAGTGCTATGATCACGAACAAAGTGAGTGGATATTGTGCGTGCAAGTGAATGAGACTGAGAGAAGGAGAGAGAAGAGATACGACACCGAGAGGTTGTAAAACCCTCCTCCGAAGGCCCCATTCTCGTCGGTGAGAGTGGTCTACTTTGATTACACAAAGGTGTACAATGCGTATGCAATGGACTGATGCAACTTGGACTATGCCGATGACGACGACGGTGATGACGACGATGGCTTGATGGCTGAAATCTGTGGTCTTCTAATCGCTGAAATTCGGGGTTGTCTTGATGGCTGAAAATGACTGTTTTACTGCTGTCTTAAGGGCTGAAAATGGTGGACTTGTCGGGGGTCATGCTGATGGCAAAAACGCTAAGAAGCTGGCTCTGTCAGGCTGCGTTTAGGGCTGGTTTGTACTTGCTATTGTGCTTGCTGAAAACGCTGCCCTTGCTGGTTCCAGGCTGAAAAACGTCACACAAACGCTGAGATGGCCGATTTGCTAACGATCTCAAAAACGCTAATGATGGGGGCTGCCTGTAGGGGACACAAACGCCAAGAAATGGAGGTTGTGGGTGATGGCTTGCTGCAAGGGGGAAACGCCAAGAAGATGGAGTGGATGCCGAGGCTAAGTGCTGGGAAATGCCCGCGAAGATGGAGGTCCAAAAACGCTGGGGGTGCTGGGGGAGTACTACTAAGAAGTTGCCTGTTGAGCGGGAAGCTCCTGCTGCCTCTTTTGCCAGAAAGTGCTAACTTGGGTTTCCTTATATATTAACTTAGCAAAATTGCCCTACCTACTTTTGTTGGAAAGTCACTTAAAAATAATAAGTGAAAATAACCAAAAATAGGAAAATAGGCTAAATGCATTGGAAAATTCCCTTGACTGAATCTGATGGATTCTGAAGGGAATACTGATGATCATGTTGTGTGCAACCGAAGGATATGCATCTATACTAAGTGACTGGGCATGCACGGTCTACGAATAGACTCACAAAAGTGCCAGATCACTGCTAATCTAAACTGACTGGACTGATTGAACCCTGCTGTGGTGTAGCTTGTCCACGGACACATAGGGTTGGGATGTGTCACATGACATCCCCTCCTTTTCAAAGTGAGGTACTGATACCGAACTGTATGGCGTCGAGGGAGATCGCCAACAGCATCCGGAATCTTGGAAGGGACTCTTCGCCGGGCCACTCTAATGTGTGGGTCAAGCGATACTTGAACTTCATAAAGGTCTGCAACGCTTGCTTCTTTGGGCCGCGCTGAAAGCGACAAAGTCTTCAATGGCTCCTTCCTTGCTTCAACTTCGTCTAGAATCCTGCTTCTTTTGTCTTCAAGAATCTCCATGGCTGAAAATTCCTGAAACCATCTCCAACACAAAACCATGAACATACCCATTCCATGTAAAGTGAAGGAAAAAAATATTGTCTTCTCTAAAGACTATGTATGCAATGTAGACGAACATAGAGACGGAGTGACAACCCGTTCATCAAACACATGCAAACAATGAGTTCGAATCTTTTCTGTTTGATCGAAATCAATCAACTGTGGCAAATCACAATGGAAATGCCCATGCTTGGTGCTCATACTATCATGTGCTCTTTCAGAAACTATGGCATGCCAAGGAAGAGACATGGAATGTGACTTCCTTACATACAAACTTTTCAGCTTTTCATGAACAATTCGCGTACATTCGTGCTCATCCATGATAGAAACATGCTCAACATACAATATGTCATGCCTAGGAAAAGGGATCACATAACGATGCTGACTAAAATACAGGAAACGATCACGAATGAAACATTCGAACAATGCGTGCGTATCAATCATGCGAACACATAATACTTCCTGTGAGGGTTCTTTGGACCAAGGCTCGAGAGCCAAGGTCGCTTCTTCGGGATCTATCGAATCTTCTTGTGGGGGATCTATGGACCTCGACTCGAAAGCCAAGATCGAATCTTCGTGATTGATCGAATCCACAACGAGGTTAGCTTTGCTAAGAAAAGCATCCACTAATACATCATCCTTGTGAACAATCACATCAACTTCATGCAATTCATCATGCTTGTCTTTTTCATCCAAATCATTATCATTATCATTCAAATCATCATGCTTCTCATAATCATGCACATCCTGTGTATCATACTTTGGAGAAAAAGAGATTGAGAGAATCTCCTTATCCCGAATCCTTTCAACCTTGTCCTGCATAATAGCAATGAGAGATGGAGAAGGAGAAATGTCCTCTCCATGAATGACAATAGGAGAATCACTGTCGGCATCGAGAGTTATAGTGTTAGCCGAAAATTTCATGAGAGCGTCATTATCACGAAACCATCGAATGCCCAAAATCATATCACATCCTGAGAGAGGAGAAACAACAAATCTTCTAGTAAAGGCAGTCTGGTGAATTGCAAACAACACATCAAGGCACTCCTCCGTGATGAGAGCGTCCATACCAAGACGAAAGCCAAAGACCTCGATAGCAGATCGCGAACTAACTTCGAGGCGGACTCTCTCAACAAGAGAGGAACTGATCACATCATGCATACTACCTGGATCAAACAATATGACAAAACGGTGCCTCGACGTACGACCATAACATTTAATGAGAGAATCATCAATAGGAGGGTCCTGAGAAACCTTGGGCACACTCGTGTTATTATTCATTGCATTTGACAGAGGAAGTGGGTACTGTGGGTTCTTTAGATTCATTCGATTCAAGCTTAGGACATGTTCTTTTTATGTGACCCTTAATGTGACAATGAAAACAACGTCCTTCCTTAGAATAAGTGCTTTGTTCTTCCGACGTGATGTATCCTCCTACAATTCCTTGTGCTACCTTTTCATATGGAGTAAGCTTCGGTTTAGCAATTGTGTTAGCCTTACCCTTAGATTCATTGGAAGAATTCTTTGTTGAGAGACTGTTGGAAGATTGATTAGAAGAGTTATCATTCTTACCATTCTTACCGTTCTGCGGGTTCTGAGAAGTCTGCGAGGTACTTGTGGAAGTCTTGTTCTCCTTAGGCTTTCCCTTGTTGTGCTTCATCTCCTATGCGAGAGAAATTGCTACCGCCTTGTTGAGATCGATTGGATCGAGTACCTCGACATCGTACTTGATATACTCGTCCAATCCAAAGAGAAAAGCCTCTTTGCGTTCATCATCCAACATGCGTAATTGGGTACCTCTGCAAAACACGATTAGAAAAAGACATAACCAACATACCATTTTGCTTGAGAGCGCGTCAATCGTCCTTCAATCGTGCGAGGTACTGAGGTGGCATAAACCGTGCCTTGAGCTTGTCTTGGACATCAACCCAACTAAAAGAGAGGGGCGTGAAATCGTCGGCTGCCTCAAGGTGCACGGCTAGCTGTGCCTCTTGCCATGCGTGGTACCAATTAATGGCATCACCAGCAAGGTACATAGCTACCGTCAAAACTTTGCTATTTCCTGTCTTCTTAGTTGTCGCAAAATAAGCATTAAATTGATGCAACCAAGAATGAATAACCGTAGCATCCATCTTACTGTCATACTTACTGAAAGTCAACTTTTCTGTGACTGGATGATTGGAATCCGCGTCGTGGCTTGCGCCACTTGACGTACTCCCACGATCTTTGGGTGGTTCGGTCTTCGAGGCTAGGACTTGGACAAGCAATTCTTGAGTGCGTAGCTCTCGTCGAGCTTCACGCTCGGCCTCCAAGGCCGCGGCTTGTGCTACCACTTCCTCCTTTCGTAGTTCTTTTCTTTATTTTCTTGCGTCACGTTCGCGTTATAAAGCAATGCGATTTTCTTCTTGTTGTGCGGCAAATCGTGCATTTCTGTAGTCGCACTCGCGGTCCTTGGCTGCTTGGTCTACGGCCATTCTTGCAATTCTGTCGTCGCGCTCGCGGTCCTTGGCTGCTTAGTCTACAGCCATTCTTGCAATTCTGTCGTCGCGCTCACGGGCTCTTTCGTCGCGCTCACGGTCCTGAGCAAGGCGATTTGCTTCTTGTCTATCCATCGTGGCCATCATCTGCTTGACCATTGCCTCCATAGGGTTTGGTGCACTTGGTGGCGTAGATGGCGAAGGGGGAGGGTTGAAGAAATCATCTCCGGGTGGAGAAGAGTCTTCGTCGCCTCTCTCATGCTCATCACCTGTATGTGAAGAATCCATTCCGCTTCGGGTGACGACTATACACTATGATCTTGGGTTCTTAAGCTCGCGAGGAACTTGGGTTCTTGAGGGTCTTGGTTCTTCGGTTCTTGGGTTCTTGAGTTCTTGGGTTCTTGAGGATCTTGAGGTTTTCTTTCGCTTGCAAATCGCGTTGGAGAAGTATCTTCTCTTCACCCGAGTTCTACGCTTTTCTGCGGGCGCACCCCTTGGTGGCCTTGCGCTCACACCAAGGTTGCTTTTTCCCACCTCACGTCGATTGGCCGGCCGCTAAGTGCACGGTCCGCTCTCAATGAGTGGAAAGAGACACAAGGGAAGACTGGACAAGCCCTTCTTTCCAGGGATTCCTGTCACTCTTCGAAAAAACGATTAGGAATCGACACGCCCAAGTGAACTTGGGTTCGTGCGACCGCAACAAGCAAAAAAAATTATTGTGGTTCTTGTGGTTCTTCCCTTGAGTAATGCAGAACACTTCCAAAGCTCTGATACCAATGTAAGGTGCAGCGGAATGAATGTTGTATTTTCTCAAGATTAGTGATCTTTATTGCTTAAGGTTCCTTTAAGTTCTTAGGGAAGGAGAGAGCCTTCCGTCTTTATGGAGAGTGCTATGATCACGAACAAAGTGAGTGGATATTGTTCGTGCAAGTGAATGAGACTGAGAGAAGGAGAGAGAAGAGATACGACACCGAGAGGTTGTAAAACCCTCCTCCGAAGGCCCCATTCTCGTCGGTGAGAGTGGTCTACTTTGATTACACAAAGGTGTACAATGCGTATGCAATGGACTGATGCAACTTGGACTATGCCGATGACGACGACGGTGATGACGACGACGGCTTGATGGCTGAAATCTGTGGTCTTCTAATCGCTGAAATTTAGGGTTGTCTTGATGGCTGAAATGACTGTTTTACTGCTGTCTTAAGGGCTGAAAATGGTGGACTTGTCGGGGGTCATGCTGATGGCAAAAACGCTAAGAAGCTGGCTCTGTCAGGCTGCGTTTAGGGCTGGTTTGTACCTGCTATTGTGCTTGCTAAAAACGCTGCACTTGCTGTGGGTTCCAGGCTGAAAAACGCCACACAAACGCTGAGATGGCTGAGTTGCTCACGATCTCAAAAACGCTAATGATGGGGGCTGCCTGTAGGGGACACAAACACCAGGAAATGGAGGTTGTGGGTGATGGCTTGCTGTAGGGGAGAAACGCCAAGAAGATGGAGTGGATGGCGAGGCTAAGTGCTGGGGAATGCCCGCGAAGATGGAGGTCCAAAAACGCTGGGGGTGCTGCGGGGTACTGCTGAGAAGTTGCCTGTTGAGCAGGAAGCTCCTGCTGCCTCTTTTGCCAGAAAGTGCTAACTTGGGTTTCCTTATATATTAACTTAGCAAAATTGCCCTACCTACTTTTGTTGGAAAGTCACTTAAAAATAATAAGTGAAAATAACCAAAAATAGGAAAATAGGCTAAATGCATTGGAAAATTCCCTTGACTGAATCTGATGGATTCTGAAGGGAAAACTAATGATCATGTTGTGTGCAACCGGAGGATATGCATCTATACTAAGTGACTGGGCATGCACGGTCTACGAATAGACTCACAAAAGTGCCAGATCACTGCTAATCTAAACTGATTGGACTGACTGAACCCTGCTGTGGTGTAGCTTGTCCACGGACACATAGGGTTGGGATGTGTCACGTGACAGCCAAAGCTCTGATACCAATGTAAGGTGCAGCGGAATGAATGTTTGAACTTTGCTCAAGATGAGTGCTCCGAACTGTGCTCAAGGTTCCTATTGTTCTTATGGAAGGGAGAGCCTTCCATTCTTAATGAGAGAGTGCAATGATCACAAACAAGTGAATGGACATTGTGCGTGGAAGTGTATGAGACTGAGAGATAGAGAAGAGAATACGACACCAGAGACGTAAAACCCTCCTCCGAAGGCCCCACTCTCTATGGCGCGAGTGGTCTACTTATGATTGCACAAATCTCTACAATGCTTGGACTTGCCGACGATGTCGACGACAATGAGGACGACGACGAGACGGCTGAAATCTGGAAACTCTAAGGGCTGAAATCTGCAAATCTTTATCAGCTGAATTCTGACTCTATGTCGGTGGCGGCGGCGATGACGACGGTACGACGACGACGCGCTGAAAACGCAGATGCTGAAATCTACGTTTTCCGGGCTGAAAATACAAACTTCGCTAAATCTGACCGTGCAGTGAGGATCTGCTGCGGGAAGGTGAGATCGACAAGGTTAGGGGGTTCTTCTGCGATGTCTAAAGGCTGAAAACTGAAAACACTGAGGTTTCTTGATGTTCCGTCGCGGTGAATCTGCAAAACACTGGGGCTGATCTGCAAATTAGAAACGCTAGGGCTGAAAATGGCTTTGTTGTCGCCGGATGGCCTGCAACTGCAAAACGCTAGGTCTCTTGTTGAGTCTTCTGTCGCCAGGGATCTGCAAAAGCAAAAACACTGGCTGATCTGGTCCAAAAACGCTAGGTGGTTGCTGTGGAGCAAAAACGCTAGGGCTTGGGGTTCTGCTGAGAAGTTGCCTATAGCAATGGTGCTCTTGCTGCCTCTTCTGCCAATTAGTGCTAGTCTAGGTTTGCTTATATACAAACTTACTCAATTTGCCCTACCTACTTTCCAACAAAAGTCACTTAAAAATAATAAGTGAAAAATGTCAAAAATAGGGAAAATAGGTCAAATGCACTAAAAAATTCCCCTGATGGATTCTGATGGGAATGCTTATGATCATGTTGTGTGCAACCAGAGGATATGCATCTACACTAAGTGTCTGGACATGCACGGTCTGCGAACACTCACAAAAGTGCCAGATCACTTGCTAATTTAGACTGACTGGACTGACTGAACCCTTGTCGTGTTGTAGCTTGTCCACGGACACATACGGTTGGATGTGTCACGTGACAAATGTGTTCGCAGGTTCAATTTCAGGAACCTCGAACAAAGCTGTGGCTTTTTGACACTCTAGTGGCTTCAGCTATGCTCTCAGTGGACCACCAAGGCAGATCTGGTAGCACTCATGAATGGAGATGTATGGAGAGGCCTCTAGTCTCTACGATCTCTCGGATGATTTGGGCTAAGTCCTTAGAGCCACATGAGATTATTCGGGCTAAGGCCTTAGAGCCACATGAGATTATTCGGGCTGAGCTAGTTGCCCCTCCTCTCGTAGTTGAGGCCCTTACTAAACCAGTCTCCTTCATGCATAATTTATGGGACCTTCACAGAGACAGATATGCTCGGCTAGCACTTGAGTCATCCCAACAGCTACTAGCGCTACAAGAGGATACACCATGTTCGTATGGACAGATGACATCATGGTTTCAATCACATGGCTTCAGCATGGATAGACTGCCTCCATTCCAGTACTCCTTGGATGCACCCTCCCTTTCTCTCACACAGATGGAGACCACTAGACTTATACGTCAGGATTTGATTCAACTAGATACCACAAGCACATGGATACAGTCGGTACAAGAGTTGGGCACGAAGATGGCTTTCTATAGAGAGCATCTCCTCCAACTAACAGAGGATGGATATGTGATCAGACCGGCCTATATGGACACTCATTTATCCTATGGGATACAATGTGCTATTGGTCATCGCATGAGCTAGAGATTGAGACTGGCAGATTTAGGAGAGTACCAGCAGAAGCCAGGATAAGCCAGTTATGATCCAGAGAGAGTTACATCACATTTGTCATTGTCCGGTATACTACCAGATACGTGTCACGTGACACATCCAACCCTATGTGTCCATGGACAAGCTACAGCATGATCAAGGTTCAATCAGTCCAGTCAGTCTAGAATACAAGTGATCTGGCACTTTTGTGAGTCTATTCGTAGACCGTGCATGACCAGTCACTTAGTGTAGATGCATATCCTCTGGTTGCACACAGCATGATCATTAGTAATCCTATCAGAATCCATTAGAATCAGTTAAGGGAATTTTCCAGTGCATTTAGCCTATTTTCCCTATTCTTGACATTTTTCACTTATTATTTTTAAGTGACTTTCCAACAAAAGTAGGTAGGGCAATTTTGCTAAGTTTGTATATAAGCAAACCCAAGTTAGCACTAAATGGCAGAAGAAGCAACAGGAGCTCCCCGCTCACCAGGCGTCTTCTCAGCAAGAACCCTGCAATACCCTCAACACCCCCTAGCGTTTTGGTTTTCCCTCATCTCCACAAATCAGCCCTAGCGTTTTTGGTCTCCATTCGCATCTCCCCTTAGCCTTGGCAATTTCAGCCCCTGATCATCGCCAGCAGTCCCCAGAACCCTAGCGTTTTCATCAACGAACCAGATCTACTAGCGTTTTTCATTTTCAGCCATTGTTGCTGCAAATGTTCAGCGTTTTCAGCATTCAACACAGCAGCCGAATCAGCCCTAGATTATTGCAGAATAACCCTAATTTCAGCCCTCAAAAATGCAGCCAAAACAGTCATTTTCAGCCACCGAAAACAGTCCCAAATTTTCAGCCATAGCGTGCTTATGGACAGCAGTTAGAAGACCGCAGATTTCAGCCCTAAAGTCGTCGTCGTCCTCGGCATAGTCCCAGGTTGCATCAGTCCATTGCATCCGCATTGTACCACTTTGTGCAATCATAAGTAGACCACTCTCGCCGACGAGAGTGGAGCCTTCGGAGGAGGGTTTTACAACGTCTCTAGTGTCGTATCTATCTTCTCTCTCTATCTCTCAGTCTCATACACTTGCACGCACAGTGTCCATTCACTTGTTTGTGATCTGTTAGGTGCAGCGGAATGAATGTTGTATTTTCTCAAGATTAGTGATCTTTATTGCTCAAGGTTCCTTTTAGTTCTTAGGGAAAGAGAGAGCTTTCTGTCTTATGGAGAGTGCTATGATCACGAACAAAGTGAGTGGATATTGTGCGTGCAAGTGAATGAGACTGAGAGAAGGAGAGAGAAGAGATACGACACCTGAGAGGTTGTAAAACCCTCCTCCGAAGGCCCCACTCTCGTCGGCGAGAGTGGTCTATTCTTTGATTGCACAAAGGAGTACAATGCGTATGCAATGGACTATGCAACTTGGTCTATGCCGATGACGACGACGGTGACGACAACGACGATGACGATGACGACAACGACGACGATGGCTAAAATCTGAGATCTTCTAATCGCTGAATTTCAGGACTGTTTCGGTGGCTGAAAATGACTGGTTTGGCTGCGTTTTCTTGGCTGAAAAATGAGGTTTCTTAGGGCTGAAAACTGATGGTCTTTACGGGCTGAATCTGCTACACTTTAGGTGAATATTGCCAGTCTTAATTTGCTGCTGAAATCCAAAAACGCCAGGGGCTGAAATTGGTCCTGCTGTCGCCGGGGTTCTGCAAATGCAAAAACGCTAGGCTGATCTGCTGTGTCGTGATGACGCCGGGGCTGATCTGCTGTGTACAAATCGCCAAGGCTGATCTGATGCAAAAACGCTAGGTCTTCTGTGGAGAAAAACGCTAGAGTAGTCGCAGGGGTTGGTCTTGCTGAGAAGTTGCCTGTTGAGCAAGGTGTTCCTGCTGCCTCTTCTGCCAGAAAGTGCTAACTTGGGTTTGCTTATATATTAACTTAGCAAAATTACCCTACCTACTTTTGTAGGGAAGTCACTTAAAAATAATAAGTGAAAATCCCAATAAATAGGAAAATAGGCTAAATGCATTGGAAAATTCCCCTGACTGATGCTAATGGATTCTGATGGGAATTCTGATGATCATGCTGTGTGCAACCGGAGGATATGCATCTATGCTAAGTGATTGGGCATGCACGGTCTACGAATAGACTCACAAAAGTGCCAGATCACTGCTAATCTAACTTGATCGGACTGACTGAACCCTGTTGTGGTGTAGCTTGTCCACGAACACATAGGGTTGGGATGTGTCACGTGACATCCCCTCCTTTTCAAAGTGAGGTACTGGTACCGAGCTGTATGGCGTCGAGGGAAATCGCCAACAGCATCCGGAATCCTGGAAGGGACTCTTCGCTGGCCCACTCTGCTGTGTGGGTCGAGCGGTACTTGAACTTCATAAAGGTCTGCAACGCTTGCTTCTTTGGGCCACGCCGAAAGCGACACAAAGTCTTCTGAATCTCCTTTCTTGCTTCAACTTCGTCTAGAGTCCTGCTTCTTTTGTCTTCAAGAATCTCCATGGCTAAAAATTCATGAAACAATCTCCAACACAAAACCATGAACATCCCCATTCCATGTAAAGTGAAGGAAAAAAATCTTGTCTTCTCTAAAGACTGTGCATGCAATGTAGATGAACAAATAGATGAAGTGACAACCCGTTCATCCAACACATGCAAACAATGCGCTCAAATCTTTTCTGTTTGATCGAAATCAATCAACTGTGGCAAATCATACTGAAAATGCCCATGCTTGGTACTCATACAATCATGTGCTCGTTCAGAAACTGTGTCATGCCAAGGAAGAGACATGGAATGTGACTTTCTGACATACAAACTTTTCAACTTTTCACGAAAAATCCGCATACATTCGTGCGCATCCATGAGAGAAACATGCTCAACAGACAATATGTCATGCCTAGCAAAAGGGATCACATAACGATGCTGACTAAAATACAGGAAACCTTCACGAATGAAACACTCGAACCATGCATGCGTGTTAATCATGCGAACACATAATACTTCCTGTGATGGTTCCTTGGACCAAGGCTCGAGAGCCAAGATCACTTCGTCGGGATCTATCGGATCTTCTTGTGGGGGATCTGTGGACCTCGACTCGAAAGCCAAGATCGATTCTTCCTGAATGATCGAATCGTCCTGTGGGGATTCATTAGACCTCGACTCGAAAGCCAAGATCGGATCTTCGTGATTGATCGAATCTACAACGAGGTTAGTTTCGCTAGGAAAAGCATCCACTAACACATCATCCTTGTGAACAATCACATCGTCTTCATGCAACTCATCATGCTTGTGAGAAATCACATCTTGATCATGCAAATCATCATGCTTGTCATTGTCATCCAAATCATTATGCAAATCATTGGCATCCAAATCATCATGCTTATCATTGTGCTTCAAATCATCATGCTTATCTTTGTCCTCCAAATCATCATGCTTGTCATTCAAATCATCATGCAAATCATTGTCATTCAATTTATCATGCTTCTCATAATCATTCAATTCATCATGCTTCTCATCATCATGCGAATCATTATCAATCAAATCATCATCATCATGCTTCACACAATCATGCAAATCCTGTGTGTCATGCTGTGGAGAAAGAGAGACTAAGAGAGTCTCCTTTTCCCGATTCTGTTGCATCTCTGCCAGTACTTGAGAAAAGAGTTGGAGCAAGGCGGTGGAGAGGGGGAATGGGGACGACACCCGGCACGACTAGAAATGCCTCTCTATAGCCCAAGGTCAACACAGCACCCCAATCCACTCGAAAACACCTTCGAATTGACAATCTACACCTAATCCGCTTCACCTGCTCAATTCCCAAGCGCACACACGCTATCTAGGACCGCAAAAGGAGCCGACACCTCACTGCACCTGCTCTGCCTCCCTCCACACATACACTTACTCCCTCTCTCTCTCTCTCTTTGCAAAGCACCAACGATCCGGGTGTACACACGCTTCACCGGCATCACGACTGGCAACAAACGAGACGATAAAGAAAAAAGGGGAAGGGGGATGTGACACAGCACCACATACCAAAAAAGTTGTGCATTAATGGCTTCCAAGCTCCACTACAATCCTCCTCTGAGCTTCTCTCTCTTCTCCTCTCATGTACAGTGCAAAAAAGAACAACCCCTTAGTTACAAAAAAATTTGCCCCCTTATTGGGCCCGTTTTTGAATTTTTAGGCATTTTTCATGGTAGGCCGACATGTGGCACTCCCCTCTAGAGACTTGACCTTGCTTTGACCATTTTGAACATATCCCGAGGCTTCATACTTCGCTCTACTCACAAGCACCCTCTAGGGAGCAACGACAGCGCCGTCGTTGCTCCCCTAAGGCCTTCAAAAAAGGTTTGGGACCAAAATTGTCCGCGGGAAACGGCCCTCCCATGGGCACGCGCCACGTCTTCACCTTCCTCGCGCGGGCGGAGCCGCCCAAAACCGCCGCCAACTACCACCCCTCGCCTGCGCAGCGCCGGTGGCGCCATCCGCCATAGCCCACGAGCTCCCAAGGAGCCTCTCTCTCTCCCTTGTGACACTATGAGGGCCTCACGGCCCAGCCTTTATAGTCCGCGCTCGGCAGTTTAGGCGCCGCATGTGGGATCTCCCAGCTTGCCACGTGGCGGCTTCCCTTTGAATGGCCTCCAAGGCTTTAAAGTTTTTTTTTAAAAAACCTCTATAGAAAACTCCCTTCTCCCCTCTTTTCTCTTGCCTGCCAACTGGCACCGGCTAAACCAATCACTGAGTTGTAAAGTGGTGCCGAGTCTCCACTTTGCCGGTCCCTAGCCGTACCAACCCCACGCCATTTCGGATTCTCTGAGCTAGCTATCTGAGGCCGCCAAAAACCGGGAAAAACATCTGCCAACCTTTCACCATCAAATGATCCCAACTTCGTCTAGCTGTATCTGACTAATCGAATATCCGATTGATGTGCAGTCGATTTGTGCTAGCTCCACATGGTAAACACTTCCATCGAGAACCTTGGCGAGACTCAAAAGACACCAGATGGCGCACTTTCCAATGCGGTCAAGTGGGCTCAGACCCGGCCCCCGGAAAATCTTCAAATGGCCATAACTTGCTATCCAAAGCTCTGATTCACGATCCGAGAAGACAGGCATGCTCCATAACTCGAGCACTACACACATATGCACTGACATCAGCCCGGGCCACCTGTCCCCATCTGCCCTACTCGTCGGGGATCTGCTACACACCCTTTCTTTAAACTGCAATATCTTGAGCACCGGGACTCCGTTTGACGAGCCGTCTAGAACTGCTCGGAAAGCACACCACGGGCCACACTCTGGCATGCAAAACCACCACTTCGAGCATATAGAGCCACCATCCAATTTAGCGCCTCACAGCACATCCATGGCCTAAAAAGCTGCATCAAGCATACACTTTCACCTGCCCTTGGCTGCAGCCGCACTTCACAGCTACACTATCACCTGGGCCCGCATCTGCTCGACCACATAGCCCCGCTTGGGCCCATTTCTATCATCGATAGCATTTGGCTGTACCAGCGGCTTACCTTTCTTTGTACTCATGCTTTATTGCTGCCATTCTTTCTTCATGTTCACGCTCTCTTTCTGCTTTTCTTTCTACATTTCTTGCTTCTCGTTCTAACTTCTGTTCAGAAAAAATTGCTGCAAAGCCTCCATAGGAGCAATCTTTGTCGTAGATGAGGAAGGGGGAGGGTCGGAAAAACGTCCTGGTGAGGAAAATTCTTCTTCGCCTCTCTCATGCTCATCACCTCCAAGCGAAGTATCCATTCCGCTAGGAGTAACGATCATTCTGCAATCGTGGGTTCTTGTGGGTTCTTGGGTTCTTGGGTTCTTAAGTCCACAAGGAACTTGGGTTCTTGGGGGTCTTGGGTTCTTAAGTTCACGAGGAACTTGAGTTCTTGAGGTTTTTGAGTCTTGAGGGTCTTGGGTTCTTGGGGTTCTTGAGGTTTTCTTTCGCTTGCAAATCGCGTTGGAGAAGGATCTTCTCTTCACCCGAGTTCTACCCTTTTCTGCGGGCGCACCCCTTGGCGGCCTTGCGCTCACACCAAGGTTGCTTTTTCCCACCTCACGTCGATTGGCCGGCCGCTAAGTGCACGGTCCGCTCTCAATGAGTGAAAAGAGACACAAGGGGAGGCTGGACAAGCCCTTCTTTCTTGGGATTCCTATCACTCTTCAACAAAACACGATTAGGAATCGCCACGCCCAAGTAAACTTGGGTTCGTGCGATCGCAACAAGCGAAAAAATTCTTGTGGTTCTTGTGGTTCTTCCCTTGAGTAATGCAAAACACTTCCAAAGCTCTGATACCGATGTTAGGTGCAGCGGAATGAATGTTGTATTTTCTCAAGATTAGTGATCTTTATTGCTCAAGGTTCCTTATAGTTCTTAGGGAAAGAGAGAGCTTTCCGTCTTATGGAGAGTGTTATGATCACGAACAAAGTGAGTGGATATTGTGCGTGCAAGTGAATGAGACTGAGAGAAGGAGAGAGAAGAGATACGACACCCGAGAGGTTGTAAAATCCTCCTCCGAAGGCCCCACTCTCATCCGCGAGAGTGGTCTATTCTTTGATTGCACAAAGGTGTACAATGCATATGCAATGGACTATGCAACTTGGTCTATGCCGATGACGGCGACGGTGACGACGACGACGATGGCTGAAATCTGAGATCTTCTAATCGCTGAATTTCGGGACTGTTTCGGTGGCTGAAAATGACTGTTTTGGCTGCGTTTTCTTCGCTGAAAAATGAGGTTTCTTAGGGCTGAAAACTGATGGTCTTTACGGGCTGAATCTGCTACACTTTAGGTGAATATTGCCGGTCTTAATTTGCTGCTGAAATCCAAAAACGCCAGGGCCTGAAATTGGTCCTTCTGTCGCCGGAGTTCTGCAAATGCAAAAACGCTAGGCTGATCTGCTATGTCGTGATGACCGGGGCTGATCTGCTGTGCACAAATCGCCAAGGCTGATCTGATGCAAAAACGCTAGGTCTTCTGTGGAGAAAAACGCCAGAGTAGTCGCGGGGGTTGGTCTTGCTGAGAAGTTGCCTGTTGAGCAAGGTGCTCCTGTTGCCTCTTCTGCCAGAAAGTGCTAACTTGGGTTTGCTTATATATTAACTTAGCAAAATTGCCCTACCTACTTTTGTAGGAAAGTCACTTAAAAATAATAAGTGAAAATCCCAATAAATAGGAAAATAGGCTAAATGCATTGGAAAATTCCCCTAACTCATGCTAATGGATTCTGATGGGAATTCCGATGCTCATGTTGTGTGCAACCGGAGGATATGCATCTATGCTAAGTGATTGGGCATGCACGGTCTACGAATAGACTCACAAAAGTGCCAGATCACTGCTAATCTAACTTGATCGGACTGACTGAACCCTGCTGTGGTGTAGCTTGTCCACGGACACATAGGGTTCGGATGTGTCACGTGACATGATCATAGCACTTTCATTAAGAACGGAAGGCTCTCCCTTCCATAAGAACTAAAAGGAACCTTGAGCACAGTTCGGAGCACTCATCTTGAGCAAAGCGCAAACAATCATTCCGCTGCACCTAACAATACGAGGCCACTTTCACTATCTTTTCAGAGAGGGCTTTGGACCGTTGGCTAGAGTCATGAGATATCACGATCAAAGATACCTTGGGTTGTTTTTGCTAGAGCTACGCAAACACAGGGAAAGTCTCTTGAGGAGACCAAGTAGTGGGAGACATTCACAGAGGGGAATCACTGACTTTTTAGAGCAGGGACTCAACAGATGGATGAGCATGCTTCGCAACCGACTTCAGAGCCGACTTCTACCAGAGGTATATTAGTGGACAGAGCCACTGAGCTCGGGAGAGCTAGACGTCCACCTCTACGGGGGCGACCACAACATCGACGGAGGCTCCACCAGAGAATCAAAACCATTATAGCACAACATGGGAGACACCCAGTACGATTATTTACAGAGGGGGACATTGACGAATCTCTTCAACGACGGTAGCAATACTTCCATGGACAACGTCCAATCCTAGGCATCCTCGAGCATGGATGATGATAATGATGATTTTCAGGTTGACAATTTGAGTCTTTTAGTTTTAGTCTTTCACTTTACTTCATTATATTTTTGTACCCAGACATTGGACACAAGGATTGTACCGGTTTGGTCTCATAGGTCATTTTGGCCTTTTGAAGACATTTAATATAACATTCCATTTCTCTCTCTCTCTCTCTCTCTCTCTCTCTCTCTCTCTCTCTCTCTCTCTCTCTCTCTCTCTCTCTCTCTCTCTCTCTCTCTCTCTCTCCTTGGTCAATACGCTTACGCATCGTCGACTTTGACACCTTAGAGAGTGGTTGTCAAGACCATCCTCCGCCTCCTTTTTTCAAGTACATTGCTTTACTTGGACAACACATCTTGATGGTTCATCGGGAGGCTATCCCAGTGAAAGGTCAGCATTCGCGACAGCGAGGAGACTCCCCTCTGGCCTAGTCACCAATCTCACGGTACTACTACCTTTTAGCGGTAGTGGCACAGTGGAAAAACAGTGGGGTTCTCACAAGCGTACAAAGGGCACCCCTAAATTTGCCTTCGATGTGGGCGCCCTAAGGAACCAACGATTGCATGCCACATATACATGCCATTGATCATCTTGCGTTGTTAGCACCCTTTTATCATCGCATGTACCCGCAAGAAAGGTCATAACACATAGATACAAATGACTTAATGAGACCTTCATGCTTTTGTCATTTCCATCTATTATAGAAGTGAACATTATACCTCAAAAACTTGAAGAGCGATGCACACTTCTATTACATTGAATCCATATATACACTTGATGTTCTAGCTCTATCATTACCCCTCTTTTGCATACGTTGGGTTGGGGCATACGTAGGCTGTAACCCAAAGTCCTCAAGGTAAAGCTGCAATACATTTGGTGACTCTAACAGTTCATGCTCTTCCATCCACTTTGCATCCATAGGTGGATAGTTCTTTAACTTCACCAAATAGCGTCTTGCAACCTGTCCCTTAACTTTTCTTTCTTTGTGTGCCAAAATCTGTTCAGGTAAAAAGATCTCATCAAGGACACTCTCTATGGGACTATCCTCACGCTCAACCAATCTACTCAGGATTCTTTGATATCTGCTCAAAAGCGTTTGAGTGATGGCCTCTATTCTCCCAAACATGATGCTCACATGGGGGCCAGTGGCATGGTCAGCTAGCTCAGGGGCAGCGCTGGGCTATGAGAGAGCAGGGCAACCTTGGGATCAAACTTCACACAGGACAGCGTCAGCACTACCCAATGCCTAATTTCTCAGCAGAGTTTGGACACGAGAGAGAGAGAGAGAGAGAGAGAGAGAGAGATCAAATGTAATCGGTAGAATTGCCATATGGTTTGTATTGTGGGCCCAATGCTTCAAAGCTTTTGAGGGCAGAACAGAGCCTTCCATTGTTCAGTTCACCTTTTGGCTGGAGCTGATTTACACACTCGGAGGAGTGTATGACAGCATAAACAGCAGCTCCAACCAGGTTGAGACCAATTGTGGCGGACTGGACCTTTCTTTCCAGTGGACCATTGTATCCATTGACACTCCAAGCCACCTGTGGCTCTTTCCCCCTCCCATTTTATGGTTCAGTTGCTCTACATATGTTATTGATCATGGGAGAGTCTCCCTTTTCTTTATTACTGTGTAACCTCTTGATATAAGAGAAGGAGATGTAGCCCATTAAGCAGATTAATAGCTAATAGAAGGATCTTTTTAGCACAAAACCAAGAAGTTGTGTAGCTATTGCGCTGCCACTTAAAACTTCTCTCTCACACACCTTTTCTTTACCTACCGGAAAGGAGCATTCTTAAGTCAAGGAGTTATACAGGTTTTTCAAAACGTTGTCATGACTATTCCCTTTCCTACTACAACTGGCATTGTCATATCTAAATGCCATACATTGTGAAACCAGTCCATGCGCACTAGAAGGGCAGGTGAACAATAAATAATTGCAAACACACAAGTATAAGAAAGCTAATCTTCCAAGCAATGAGCGGCTACAATGCCTGCACTTAAGACTTAATGGCCCAACGGATGGTGCCTCTTTAGTGCTTCTTCATTCTAACAGTGCACGTGCTCACAAGCAGTATCTGCCTATGCCTCTTGACCAGCACCTCTCTTCCAAGGTTCTTTTTAGCTCCATTTCTTGTCTTTAACCTGCACTCCTTGTTCTGAAAGATTCTCCGTCTCTGCCTTGTTTAGCAGCACATACAAGATCAAAGGGAATACCCTTCCTCTAGAACAAACAGGTTGTAACCTGCTACATGGACATCCTATTAAGTAAAATGTCACGTTCGTTTCAATCTTCATTAGTGAAGATGTGTCTATGCTCTGTTCGAACGCTCTGCATCAATGACTGGAAGGAGCCACATAAGTAGGAAGTAGGCACTGCAACGAGATGTGGAACATCGCATTTATAGAAAGCTCTACCCCATTAAACGAACAAGGAAGCTATGGTGGGCAAGCTACTGTAACAGAGCCATATCGTCCATACCTTGTTAAGATCAAGAGGTGCAACACCGGGAAGGTAGAATGCATGCAAGCACGGGAGGAAGAGCAGGGCCACGACAGCCACGAGAAAGCAGGCCCGCGCACGCGCCATCGCAGAAGCTTGAAGCTCAAGAAACATACTTTGCTTTCACCTTTGAGGCCGGTACAAATGCAAAATGCTAAACGTTTCTCCCACCATTTTCTAAGATATGGAAGAGTACCTAACAAGGTTGGTGTAATGATATGTAGCTGATAGGAGGTTGGTGTTTCAACCCCTCCATCAATCCCCGTCTCTAAGCTAGTTAAACCGTAAGGTGGGAGGTTTCAATCCCCTCATTTGGCACTAAGCACATCTTACATAGGGTCCTTTAACGACAAAACAATGCAAGAGAGACTAAAGGATCAGACAAATGTCCTTACTCTATTTATATGCGCAATTTTTTCGTCTTTGCTTTCATCATCCCCTGCGAGCATATAGGGTGTATTAATCAAGCATACTTGCATCAAATTCCAATTTTTAACGCAATAAACTATCTCAACATATGGATTATTAATTATAAAATCTACTCTCACAATCACATATTTTTGAGTTCATAATTATGAGAAACTTTGAATCTCTCACTATGAGCCTAGAGTGGAAGATGATCATGCAAATATCGCAAAAAAATATTTTTGAATGGTTAAAGTATGATATGATCGCTTATGGATCATGTTTTTAAATCTCATAGGCATCACGCTTGAGTGATATCTTTCACATACGATCTCTAGTCTGGATCTACAACATATAATGTTGCACACATCAAAAGTCAAATTTATAATGAGTAAATTTGTATTCATACCCTTCATGGATTTAGAGATGTGCATCAAGTTAACTTTCATCTGCTAGCTAAAAATCAAGAAAGTGGCAAGCAAAACACCTATACAATGAACACAGATGCATATATGAATTGTGGTGTGTGGATGCTCGCCATGTTCATAACAAAACTAACTTTCAAAGCATACCATGGGGTAGATACGCATGCCATGAGCTTTTTGTCAAACACCTCTAGAAAATCGAGTAGCGTTGAAATCTAGATGTGTGGCAATAGTGAACATAGCGACGTGTGTGTGTGTGTGTGTGTGTGTGTGTGTGTGTGTGTGTGTGTGTGTGTGTGTGTGTGTGTGTGTGTGTGTGTGTGTGTGTGTGTGTGTGTGTGTGTGTGTGTGTTTTGGGTTATGGCACTCTATTTGAAATAACTTCGTTGGTTTATCAAGAGAGTAGAGGAGGAGGATGAGGGATCGGAGACAAATTTAGAAGAATAAGTGATGAAATCACAAGGCGTGCCTAGAAATAGGAAAGAGATACAAGGGGAAACATGTGCTTCTCAACAATAATCAAAACTCTAGGCACTCAAGAAAAGGGCGATAATGTAGTTACTATTAGCTTACGTCAGTTATATTATATAACTTTTTGTTCAAAAGGTTACACATAAGAAGCCATTGGAAGTTTAAAGTTTTTTAGGTAGCGATGGAGCACTATGGAGAAATAAAACTATTCTAGTAAATAAAAGTGGAGTCATGGAGAAAGAGGGAATATCTTTCTGGGTATATCAAGATTGCAATGGAACATTGGCATAAATTTTTGAGCTCAAGTTATACTTCATTTACATTATCGCACACTTGTTAACACTAGTATAAAGTACATGGCAAAAGAAAACCAATAGAAGGCATGGGTAGAACAATCGTTAGATTAGTCAAAGATCCCCCATCACACTACATCTGAAACCTATGATCTACCCAAGTAATCACTTCACAACCATGCTTGCAACTTTTCTTGTCTAATGCTCGTTGGGTATCAATCAAGCATTCCTACTTACAAGTCGCCTCTATGCAGGTTGTTGCACTTCTTCAACATTTATTGATGAAACTAGTGGAACATATTGGATCAACAACAGCCAAAGAAAAAAAGTGATGAAATTGCAAGGCTTGCTTACAACTTGAAACACATTATTAGAAGAGACAAGGTTTTGAACATGCACTAAATTAAAATAAAAGATTGTAGGAATGTAAAAAGCATGGGGAGGCACAAAGATTGTTCTTGAAGGGATGGTGATACATACTTGATGTGTGATAGCCAAGCAATACAAAGTGTTTTTTTTTCTCTTTTTTTCTTTTTCTTTTCTTTTTCTTTTTTTTTGTGGGGGAGGGGGTTTGTTACGGGCTTGAATATAGTGTGGATCATTTGGATGTAGTGTCTTGGGTGCAACATAGCATGCAATTCTCGATAATGGTTGTTATTTTCAATAATGTCAATGTTGAAGCCTCCAATGATTATGCTTATTGATTTTCTCTTGTCAATGCATCGACTTGTGCCATCAAGGCAAGTGTAGGTGTCTTGGGTGACTTGTACACGACGATGAGTTACGCAAGCAACCCTAAATGTCAAAGAAGCATTGTAGTATTTCAACGCTAGGAGATGAAATTGTCTCTATGGAATATAGTTGGAGTGAAGGTTTGTAGTATATGGACAAACCAAAGCCAATATTGTGGTGGCTAAAATTCGATGTAATCAAGTTTGCATTGGTTGCTTTTTTTGTGTCTTGGAAGCATGTAATATCTGATTATGTGAATTTTGGGCCTCCTTTGACGCTTCGAATGTATTTTTGGATAGAAACAATGTTCAATGATTCAATAATGAGATTGATGTCCTTGAATGTTGAGGGAGGGGAACACAAATATTTCCAATTTATTGTCGAGTGGAGTCTTTCAAGTTCCTTGACCACCACATTGGACCTTGATTTATTTGCAATGGATTGGTGTTAGATAGTGGAGGATTCCAATGTCTGTCACACGTGACAGGCGAACCCATGGGCGGTAATTCCAGTAGGGTCAAAAGCTATTGTCTCCATGGTTAGGCCTTGTGAGTTGTGAATTGTGCACACATTTGTAGCTTGAATTGGAAATTGGGTCCTTGAAACCGTGTTCAATAATTTTTTTCCCAGCTTGGAAGTCTTTTGTTGTTTGGAAGATTGGTGTCCATGTTTGACCGACATCGCCCCGGGCATAGCCTTTGCAAATTGCAATGTGGAAAAATCAACCCATGCAATATATGAGTGTGATTTTGTGTATTTGCATCATAAGACTCCATGCACAAGATTCACTAGGCCATCTCAAATGTCAATTTTTCCGTGCAAAGCTCAATTATCATGCTTTTCCTTAGCTCAAGTGTAGTTTCCAAACCTCCTGTCATTTGAGGATCTTTCATATTTTTAAGGTTCTCATGACTCTATATGAGGGCACGATCCATTGATAGAACATTCAACCAAGTATCAAAAGAAAGGTCAAATTTTTGTCTCAATAGAATCAATTGTTCATCAATGTGTTTCTTGTGTATTAACAACATCTTCTTTCTTGAGTCACTAACAATGATTGGATACAAGATTGTGGTTTCTCTTGTAGGTAGATGAGGGAAACCAAAGCAACAAGATGTCTTGTGCTTTTTGCATGTTTTGCAAAGAGAGTGAATTTGCACTACTTATAGGTCCTCATCCAAGATGTTCCTATTTGTTGTGATGTGTGTCTCACAAAACTCAATGTTTCCTCATCTAGTGGAATGCAAAATATTGATTTGTTTACACTCTTTCTTTATCTATTTGAACGTATGCACATAGTATCTTGGATCTTGATGTGGTTATAGGGTCTGATCACACAACAAGGGAACGAATATCCTCAACACGGTTTGACTTTTAATCTCCTTGATATGTGAATTTAGTGCGATCAAGAAATTTATCAAGGTTTTCCATCGTTGCTTGGCACATGAGAATGTGATAAAGAAAGTGGGCTATTCTAGTTGTCAATTCATGGCAAAAACCATTTTGCTTTAGCTTCTTCTTATAGCCAACGTAAGTGAGCAATGTCTCAAAATTATGATAGCCAAGTTATGATGTAAGTATCTACTCAATATTGGCGCTTGTATGGGCATCCTTGGCTTGAAGCTACTTGTCTTGGAGCTTTCCTATTTGAAATTTCACCCAAATAGAGCCTAACACCTTCCCAATAACTATTTTCATTGTTTTGAAAAACAAGTTCACTAGTGTCGTTTGCAAAGTGTCTATCAAGGTTCTTCAACTCCCATTGTGCTATCTCTTGATATTTTTTCTTGGTTAATGTTTGATACTTCCTCTTTTGCCCAAAAAAGAAGGTTGGAAATGACAACTCCTCGCAACACTCATCATCAAATACGCTAAGAGGGGCAATGCTTTGTGGATTGGTGCTACGGTGTCAATGAACTTGTTGAGAAGTGTAGACACCATGAACAAGAGTGTTTGATTCATCAAGAAGATTTTCATGGTCACCAAAAGCGGGAAACAAATCTAGATTAGATGATAGTACAAATGTTGCAACCCATGGCTCATTGATTGTTGCTCAACGTAGAGCAACATAGTCAATATATATATGAGAGTACACGAAGAACCAAAGTAGGGTGAACAACACCGCTAAGATATGCATGATTGTACTCTAATTTGCATTTGATATCAACAAGGATGGTCATTGCATCACTCACAAAGTGACAATGACAAGCTACGACATGAGTGTTTTGATATGCAATTGCAGCATTGGACCTTTTACAATTTTGAAGGAAAATCTTGTACCAAGTTTTGAGGGCCACTCTCGAAAAAGAGACAAAGATGAACCAAAACGAACTAACAATTATGGGAAGTCACTACACTAGTGAAGGGAAGAGCATTAAAGAAAGGTAGAGAGAGAAGGGGACCATTATTCGCTTAAAATCATGATTATGGCTGCTTTTTATTGGTATTTTATGATTATTAAATGTGGAGAGTGAAGAGTGAAGAGGGGTTATTGATATTTTGTGAAATAAATGTGGAGAGTGAAGAGGTGAGAATATAATTATTAGATAGCTAGTTTCTAGACTAAATCCTTTATCTTTAGTCTTTTTGGAATTGACAAAATAATAATAAAGATGAAATTACTTTAAGTAACAATTGGATATTTATGTTATCCATGTAACTTTGACAAAAAAAAAATCTAAACCAAAAAAATATTTGCTATTGATTTACATTTCAATGATCTCTTAAAAGTGATTCAAGATCTACGTACTTGATGTTAGCGGGTCCTTGCGAGGATGTCTATAGCATAGCTATTTGGCACTAATATGATGTCAATACTCAGGGAAGAGACTCAAATGAGGCACGAAGACTCTTTAGGGTGTCAACCTCAAGAAGTGAACCTATGGAACGATAATATCTCTAGCACCAACAAATCTATCACTCTTGGATCTGGTAACCTGCCTATGTTCCATGTCACCGCACTCAGTCATCTCACCATTTTGGCACTTGAATGGAGTTCAAATGTTATGAAACTTTGGGTGGAGGTCTAAGACACTTAGGGGCACTAACCTACCAAGTTTGGTCACAATCCTATGAGGTAACAAAATCACGATCCATCATGATCAAGGCCCTAGAAATTGCAATAGAACATACCAAAAAGGTCGCCCTATGATCTAGGAACACTCTCCTATGGTCAGAATTTCAAAAAATAGTGATTGACGCACTCAAAACAGTAGATTTAGCATACTAACGTGTAGTCGTAAACCACAACAAAATTGATAATGAATATACTTGAATGAAAGAGCAATAGACAAGGAACACATTGCAAATTTTGGAATCGAAATGTGATTACTAGAGCTCAAGATATGAGGATTACAAGGCGCATGAGAGTAGCCACTAATAGTCGTATGCTCCAAAACTCAAAACTTTGATAATGATTAGTGTCCTTTCCCCACTTTACAAAAATCAGTTTTATACCTAGAGCTCACTTGGCCAGTGGCCGACTTGACAAGGCTCATTTATAAATTATACAACTCGGATGTAGCAGAAACAGACTCAAGGTGATCTAAATAAAATCATGGACTCTCATGTAATTGCAAAATCTTTCCAAAAAATAATGGACATCAAAATTTTGGGCTCAAAATGAAGAGGTCAACTCGAAGGCCGCCTGTTTGGTTTGACTGCCAACATTCCCCCCTTTCTAGGCTTTGCACGTTTTTGTAAAACTTGTCTTTGCTTTTGCTTTGGCATTTGATTTAGTTATCTGATTGTGGGAGTCTTTAATAATCCAGTGTGCGCTTCTCTAGTGTGCCGGTGAGTAAGTTGAACTTCTCAGCCCTAGCTTCGATTTCCACCTTTGTTGCTAGTTCTCTGAAGGGATTATTACATAATGTACTTTGGTAGGCTATATGGCGGGCATGCATATTTTTTGTCATGGGATTGAAAATTGAAGAATCAATTTTGAAGAACCCTATCATGAATGCCTCCTCGAATGTCTACATGTAGTGAGAGGGCAAAAACATGATTTGGACATACATCCCCATGATTACATTGCGGCTGGGAATCTCTGTCTTGAGGTTCCAGCATAAGCCTCTAGTTCCTTCCAGGAACACTTTCCAAGGAGGTTTCGCTGCCTCTATGTCTTCAAATACGATGATGTAGGTGACTATTATTTTTGCAATCTTCACCAGCATTTTTCTTGTTATTTGGCGGCTTGGTGAGGACAGGATAATTGAGCACCACTGGCCGTTTACTTTGCCTTAAATGGAAGCTATCCCATGATTTCCTTCTATTGATAAGACAGAAAGTAGGATCAATCCTGAGATGTGTGGAGCCTTTTTGTAATAGGTTTCATCATGTGGGCGCTTTTTGAACTACTTCTTCTGCAGTAGAGTTCGAGGGTTAGCGACATCTTCTACTTCAAGAGGAGGGATTATTGCTTCATTAGTAAAAGAGAAATCATTTTATGCCCATGATTTTTAGCAACCTCATTTGGTGTTGTCATTAGAAGTGCTGCTCATTCTAACACTTTAAGTTCATATTACATATAGGCTTTGTGTGATGGGTCCCATACTTATGAAATCCACCATTTTATCTCGTCCCCTTACGTCTGTTCTATCTTCTAGGTCTTTAAATTCATGTAACCCTCCCTCTGGAGAAGTGCTTGGCAGCTTTACTTGGGGAAGGTCCATGCTTGTGTGCTCTTTGCCAGTTGCAGGTGCTGGGTCGTCCACTACTAGTGTTTGAGGAGGGATAGCACTAATTTCTACATCCTTCTTTTGCAGCTCAATGGCATGTGTTGCGCTCCGGTCCGCCAATTCTTCTTGTGTTCTGGCCAATTTCTCTTTAAGTTGCTTGATCTTTTTGTCTTTTTGACTCTGAATGGCCCTATGTATTGTAGTCAGGATCTGACGGTCAGATTTGTCATGCCAAGGGTAGGACCGGGCAGGGCCAAGGGCTAGGATGGACATGCAGTCAAGGGGGTCTCTATGTTTAGCAAGCCAAGGGCCTATATAGAGGAAAATCCCAGAATGATCAAAGTCAACAAGCACCTGAAACCGGCAATGAAGGAAAAGGCAAGGAAAATGTTCTAGAACTATAGAGATGTATTTGCCTGGGAACATACAGATTTGAAGGGAGTAGATCCTGAAGTCTGTCAACACCGAATACCACTAAAACCGGACGCTAGGCCAGTCAGACTACAAAGATACCGGATGAACCCTAACTATGCAAAGAAGGTCAAGGAGGAGATTGATAATCTTCTCAAGGCTGGGTTCATTACGGAAGTAGCAAGCAGTGATTGGTTATTTCCAATAGTTGTCGTTCCTAAGAAGAATGGGAAATTAAGGGTTTGTGTCGACTATAGGAAACTAAATGCCCAGACCATTAAGGATCCATTTCCCTTACCTTTTTGTTGATATGTTGCTTGATGAGATCGCAGGATATGAGATGTATAGCTTCATGGATGGTTATAACGGCTATAACCAGTTACAGATTGCTCCGAAAGATAGGGCCAAGACCACTTTCATCACTGAGTGGGGAGCATTCATGTATCTGGTGATGCCTTTTGGCCTGTGCAATGCACCAGCTACTTTTCAACGGTGTATGATGGAGACGTTTAATGAATTTCTTCATCAGTTCCTCGCCATTTTCATGGATGACTTCACTGTCTATTCAATTGAGGAACAACACCTTCTATTCCTAGAGATGGTTTTTAAACGCTGTCAGGAGAAAAGGATTTGCTTGAATCCATTTAAATCAGTATTTTTGGTTTGGAAAGGACAGCTACTGGGACATGTGGTTTCCCGCAATGGAATAGAAATTTCCAATGACAAAATACAATGTGTCCAGCAAGCTAAAGCTCCTAGAACTGCTTCTGAGTTGAGTTCTTTCTTGGGGTATGTGAATTTTTATAGAAGATTTGTACACAAATTCGCTTCTCAAGCAGTACCACTATATGAGCTTACAAAGAAGACCAGTAAGTCCAATTGGACTGCCGAATGTGAGGAGAGTTTCGAGAATTTGAAAAAAGACATTACCAGTAAACCAGTCCTCAGGCAGCCGAACTGGGATATTATTTTTCATGTACACGTCGATGCTTTAGGATTGGCAATGGGGGCAATATTAGCTCAGCCAGCAGATGGCAGAACAGACTATCTGGTCTATTTTTCTAGTCGAAGATTCAGTCAGGCTGAACAAGGCTATACGACTACTGAAAGAGAAGCCCTCGGAATGGTTTTTAGCGCTACAAAGTTCAGGAATTACCTATTGGGGAAGTTATTCCATTTTTATGTGGATCATCAAGCTCTTCTGTTTATGATTAACAAAGTCATTATTCAAGGCAGGCTGATAAGATGGATGATGTTCTTTATGGAATTTGAGTTCAGAATTTTCCATAAGCCTGGCCGAAACCACTGTGGAGCTGACTTTCTTTTTAGAAGTACAGAAGGATTTTCAGAATCACCTCTGAGAGATGAACCAGTGGATGCTGATTTATTTCAGCTAGAAGCAGAAGAATCAGTGGATCCTGAATGGTATGATATTTATCAATTCCTTTCCCAAGGTGCCTTTCCAAAAGATTGGAAACAAAATCAGAAGAAGGCTCCAATCAAAAAAAACCTGAAATTTACCATCATTGGGGGAGTACTTTATCGATTGGGTGTGGATGGTATTCTTCGGAGATGTGTTCCAATGGAGGGAAGAATGCAAGTTATCTTAGAGGCACATAATGGAGAGTCTGGTGGACACTTTTCCAACGAAGTAACCTACAAGAAGATTCTGCAAGCAGGTCTGTGGTGGAAAACAATGATTGCTGATGTCAAAAGCTTTTGTAAAACTTGTGATATATGCCAGAGAATGGGTCGACCAACAGCTACAAACATGACTCCCTTAATGCCAATACAACCATTGGGAGTATTCATGAAATGGGGATTGGATTTTATGGGACCTTTTAAGAAGGTGATTCCCAGGAAGAACAAGTACATCGTGATGGCTACTTGTTATGTTGCCAAGTGGGTTGAAGCTAAAGCTCTTCCTGACAACACAGCCAAGTCAACTGCAAGGTTTCTGTTTGAGAATATTGTCTGCCGATATGGATGTCCAATAGAAATTGTGACCGATCAAGGGACACACTTTATCAATGATACTATGGAAATCCTATTGGATATGCTTTCAGTCAAGCATCGGAAATCTACTCCTTACTATCCCAGATGCAATGGACAGGCTGAAAGTAGCAATAAGACAATTAAGACTATTCTCACTAAGGTGGTGCAAAAGAAACCAGACAAGTGGGATTTGAAGCTTCAAACTGCTCTATGGGCTTATAGGACAACTTATAAGGTAACTACTGGAATGACACCATTCAGAATGGTGTATGGTACTGAAGCAGTGGTTCCTATGGAGTTTGTAATCCCCAGTCTGAGAATGGCTGTAAAGTATGGATTAGACTTCAACCATAATCTTAAGAAAAGACTGGATGAACTGATGCAGTTAGATGAACTCAGGCAAAGAGCAATATTGGAACAGGAAATTGTTCAACAAAGAAGGAAGCACTGGCATGATCGCCGAATTAAAGTCCGAGAATTCCAGAAAGGAGACTTAGTGCTTCCATATTAGTCAAGACTGGGTCCAAAGAAGCCGAATTTGAAGATTGCCTGGGCAGGACCTTTTGAGGTTGATTGGGTCTTCTCCAATGGCACATTCAGATTAAAAGACTTATCTGGATCGATGTTGCCAGGAGTATATAATGGAGCAAAGATCAAACTTTATTATTCAGAGACCAGAGAAACTGTATTAGAAGAAGTCACTAAGGAACTGGAGGTTGTTGATCAAGAGATACCAGAATCAGATATTTTTGGTCTTTTCCATGTGCAACCAGTTCCAGCTTCAAAACCAGTACCTGAAGAATCAGATCAGGCTGATTTAAGAACCAGTACCAGTATGATCCAGCCAGAGTGGGAATCAGTTCAGAACCAGTATGAACACACTTTCCAAATTTTAAGTGGCCAACGGTCAAATGGTATGCCAGTGATAATTATTACAAGGATGGGTTGCAGTCTTGTCCAATGCATGTTTGCCACGTCAGCAGCGACGCACACAAGTCTAGGAGCGGCGAGCGGTGGAGCTTTTATGGCGCGAACACGTATAACAGTCAGGAGAGTTAGCATTTTTCCTCATAAATCTCCTGCGCGACATTTTCCTCCTGTCAACCATTCGCCATCGCCAACCTCCGAGGTTTCTTCACTACAGCCGCAAACTTCAACCTCTGACGAGACAGCTGACTGTCAGACAACCTTACCAGCGACACCAGGCAACGGCTTTAACACAAGTAAGTCCTCTTTGCCTTTGCCTGTTTCATCATCGTCGACCTCACAATGTATGGGTAGAAGGAAACGTTCAGAGAAGATGAAGGAAACTCTTGAAGAAACCCAGGCTATCGTTGCAGAGGCAAAGGCAAGCCTTCCTGTTCTTCCATACAGTAACATCCAACGATATGTCTTTACTGATCATGCAATGACTCTGCTACAACTCTCGGATGTGTGAGTTGTATTGCAAGCGACAAGGATTTCTTTTGATGCAGGGATCATCAAGCAAGTTCTTGATTCCTTTGATGCAGAAAACAACAGTGCTATGATAAATAATAGGAGGGTGTCAGTGACACCAGAAGCCATTGCATTTGCATTTCGGATGCCCAATGAGCCTAAACCATCGGTGGCAACTGCGCACCAAATAAGTATTGCTCTAAAGGAGGATGAATCATCTCAAAAGAAGTTCAAGGCAAGTGCTCAAGGAGTTCCAGTAGCAGGACTGGAAGCCTCCGCTGCTTACAGGTTTGTAGCCGAAGCAGTCAGTCTTAAGAATAACCCAACTTCTGTGTCAGAAAAATTATTTGCTATGCTGTTGGCCAAAATACTGGATCCACAAGTCCATATCAACCTGTGTCAAATACTCTCGCATAATGTACTACAACAGACTGCCAAGCTGAAATCTCAAACTGTTTTCAAGGCATGGTATGTTTGGAAATTTCTGTATTGGGCTACTGCTACAGATGTTAATGAGTAGGTAAAGCAGGCATGGAATGAGCAGCCCATTTCTGAACCAAAGAAATTTGAACTGTCCTCAGACGATGAGGAAATGGACAGTCAAACAACTTCCAAGGACCTGAAAAGGAAAGCTACTGCAGAGGAAGCTAGTAGTTCAAAGAAACCAAGAATTACACTGACCAAAAGCAGTGAATTCTTGAAGAAAATGGAAAGCCAGGTAAAGGCAGCGAGCACTGAGACAACTGTACCTGATCAGACAGTTGTCAAACATACAGTTGCTACTGGATCTGGGAAAGATCAGGTAAAGCCAGTCACTGAGGCGAAGGTACCAGACCAGTCAGGAGACAAAGGCAAGCATCAACTGGATAAGGGAAAAGGTCCAACGTCCTCAACTATGTCTGAAACAGTTCCTGTCATTTCTCAAAACCCTCTGCAATTGGTTAAAAAGGATAAGTTGCAGCAAATGCAAACTCAGAAATTGAGAGGGCATCTCTCACTCACCAAAACTGATTATGCATCTCTACCTTATGTGGCTCCTGTGACAATATATGAACCTGTTGAATCTGATCCAACAACGGTCAAAGACAGATATTTAGTACTGATACAGTCCTCTTGGAATACCATTGTCAGTTGTATGGGACAATTGGTGGAGGCTGCTGGATCAAAAGATGAAGTTAAAAAGCTTAAAGCTGACTTGGCAGAAGCACATCATCAGATTGCCACACTCCAGAAATCCCAGGAAGTGCAGAACATACAACACAGGGTATTGGAAGCTCAATCAGAAAGAGCTCAGGAGTTGTTGAACAAAAAGTTAGCTAAAGCTGAGTCTGAAATTATGATCATAAAGAGTCAAAGGAATGAAGCATTGAGAGCTGCCGAGCGAGCTGAAATGGGGCTCAGAACGAAGCGGGAAAAATTTAGAAAGCTGCTATTACACCATACAGCTCTGAAGCGTTCGCTGACGGATAGATACATCTACAATAGCTTGTCTGAAATTTTAACCGAGCAGGCAATGCTGTTTTTGATTTAGAAAATTTAAAGTCCTTGATGGAAAGTCTGCAAAGTGATTTGCAAGACAAGGTGAGTGAGTTCAACAATGCTCTGATGAACCAAGCCATCATGGATTATATTGAGCAGCAGACATCCCCAGAGGAGGATGAAGAAGATGAAGCTGATAAGGAGGAGGATGATCAAGAAGCCGGGCATACACAGGATGATGATGATGCCCCACCACCATCTCCACCCACAGGACCAGGTACTGATGGGACATGGCCAGATGAAGGAGGCCAGTCACAGCCAGACCAACCAGAACAGACCGAGGAACAACATGAAAGACAGGAAACGGAACAACAGTCGGGTCATCAGCAGACTGAAGAACAGCAACCCAGTAACATTGGAGATGAGCCAACTAATCAGTCCCATCACAACAGAGAGGCTAAAGGGAAAATGAAGGCTCAGGATGAAGGACCAGTGAAGGATCATCAACATTCACTGCAACTCATTACCTTGAATAAGCAGCTGAGACATCAACAGGCCTCCATCACCAGACAATATCTGGAGGATGATGCTCTATGGACTGATTTAGAAAGGTTCCAAAGATTATATGTGGGAGCCAGGGAAATGGTGGAACATTGGAAATCTGCTGCTTTCCATGATAAAGAAGCTTGCAGACTACCTGCGCATCCCAATACAGTTCAGCTGTTGGAACGAGTTCCAGAATGGATACTCAATGCTGATGAGAAAGTGGTAAACCCGCACTGGCAAAGACAGTCTACTGCAGATTGTCAGTCGTTAGCCCTAGAACTGGAACTTCTGTTGGGTAACAAACCAACTTACCGCTGCATGAAGGACGTTAGGGTCCAACTTAAGGATGTTCTGGTTCAACTGCAAACTGCCAGAGGTGTTTTGGACAAGAGAGTGAAAGACATCCTGGAGGACCAGACAGCCACTAGCAGAGGACCTCAAACTCGCATGTCAGTCGGAGCACAGGCAACTGCTCTCCGCACCCTATTCCAGCTAGTAAGAATTACTAGGAAGATGATGCAACAAGAGAACCAGGCAGTTTTGAATTTCCTGGAATTTGTGCCCGATTCTCCAATTCTCTTGTATGCTGTTCCAGCAAGAGAAACTGAGTTGCCAAGATTTTTTCCAGCACTGTATCCTCAACATCAAGAACCAGTTGATCGACTCACATATTTCAAAATAATTGATGAGCTTCAGGATTGGTATGAGCGATCAACTATAGAATGGAAGACTTGGCAGACATTGTTCAATGATGTTCTTCAAATCAATGACATCCAGGCAATAAAGGAAGAGCTACAGAGGATTCAGCTGTGTATAGGCCAGTGGAAGATTCAGGTCAGAGGATTGACTAGGATTACTAATCAGTTACTACAGCTTACAGTCAAATCTTCCAAACTGCCTGAGAAAGACATTGCAGCAAAGCCGGGTTTGGCACCGCAGTACAGGGAGATGGCTGAGATTCTGTTCGAAGCGCGCGTCAAAACAAATCAGCCTCTTCCACAAGGATGGATCCATACTGCTTCGCATTGTCATAAACTGGCAAGAACCAGACTGACTAAGGGCAGGCGTACACTCTATGATCCTGACACCAAAACCTATCATTCTCTCACACCTTATGAGGTAGAGATGACCACAGAACGGCGGGATCAGCTTGAGTAGGAGGCCATTTACCGATTGATTCAGAAGGAGAATGCTGATGCTGGGACTTCTCAGGCACCAACACGGTCAAAGAGCAAGGGCGAAAGGAAGATGGTCCAATGGAAGGATACTGGGTAGTTCTATCTCAAAATTCAGGGGCGACTTTTCTTCTCAGCAGGCAGGGAGAGATGACAGCTCCACCTTGACCTTTTCAGCTGCCTCTCGCAATCTGTGAGCTTTCTAGAGCTATGCATCCTTCACCATCTTCTCAATGTCAGACTCTGACAATCCACCAGAAGATGGATTGTCAACATCAGAACCAGACGATGGATTTTTCAGTTCCACATCAGAACCAGACAATGGATTTTTCAAAAATTTTGGAATCTTGCCAAAATTCAAGAAAGAAGGGAAGGATGTAGACAGCTGGCGCATCACCATGTGGGAACGTGTTCTTAGAAGATGGACAGTGAATCACTTAGTAATTACTAGAGTCATTACTACGGTAAACCAGAAGCATATAAATAGGGCCCATTACTTTGATATCGGGTTGGCAATTGTTATCACTTGTATTAGCGCTTTGAGCTATAATTGTACTTGAGCATCAGTGGCAGTATTATCGGCTACACTTTCTCTCTCTGTAATCATATTCACTGTAATCTCAATCATGATATATATATATTCCAGTGATACTGACTTCTCAACAGTCTTTTGAATCTAAATCTGAACTTTATTCCAGTCTTTAAGTCTGATTCTCATTTCAGTATTCATATTTTAGTCTAGTCACTAATTTCTGTCTAGTCTGCTGTCTGAACTCTTCCTACTCTAAGTAGCTGAAATCCTTCAACACTGGAATTAGCTGTCTCAAGAGATCAGCTCCAATCCCAGAAACTTTTATCATGGGATGGAGGCATGGTGAGCGACACTGCGAGGGCTTGGGGGAGATCTTTCCTACGCAGCAGACGTTGAAATCCATCGCTTGTTGTTGCAGTCATTATTTTTCTGAAAACATTAGGTTTTTTTCAATAACCCCTTACAAGGGAGCTTTCCCACATGAAGGTGGCATGCATAAACATGCAAGGGCCCCACGACGGGCTCAAAGTTAGATCAACGATGCACTCAGCACTATCGGGTAGGCAGTCGGGATTCAAAATTGAGAATTTGAAGGCAAAATTTTACAGGCCATCAAGGCAAAGCTCCAACGTGTTGTACACAACTTTGACACCATGTGAAGGCACGACCTTGGTCTCGGCTCTATTTACGATGACAACAGCTTGCAGATGTGTCCAGAAAGTGCCACTATACATGATCATGCAACGCATAAGATGTTGATAACATGCACATCTGGAATACGACGACATGGTTCCATCGCTTGAAGAGGGCTTTCCAACATTGATAAGCAAGTTGACTTTCACATTTTCAATTTTAAATTCATTGAATTATGCAAATCTCTTTGCATTCAAAGCACGCATTAGGATTTTCAATCATTGAGCCACTCAATCATGTTTGGCACGTGAATGTTTTTCATGCATGGCATGTGCTATCTTAAACAACTATGAGCACAGTCGTTGGCCTAATGACTTCTACCATCAATAGTTTGCAGTTGTGCATGTCAAATTTTCACTTTTGGCTTGGAAATTTTGCTTGGACATGGTTCCGAGGCAATGTTAGATCCTAAGGTTCAGGCAAGGCTTGTGGCATGTCGGTACAGGCAAGGCCTGTGGATGTGATTTAATGAGTTTTCTAGAGTAATTGGCAATGATTGCATGCAAAGCAACAATATGCAACTCATGACTATGCTATGACAAACATCACGGGAACAGGACTCTCTCTACAAATCCTCAGGATAACAATAATCAGGTACAAGGTATGTACTTTGCAAGATTTTTTTTTGCTGTTCAATACATGGTACAATTCGACAAAGTTGATTATTTGTGAATGCTCGACAAGGTCGACTTCCTTTTGCTATGCCATTGTAAACTGGCAAGAGTATTTGTTAGCTATGCGCACCAGAACTCCATGAGTACTTATGTGAAGCAAGGATTCCCTTTTGGTATTTGGCATCGCTGTTTCCACAGTTTGGAATATGCTCTTAGCATATGAACTTGGGAAAACTTGCCAAGATGTTTGCATATTTTTACATCCCATGAGGGTGTATATGATACAAACGCTAACTCACTCGAGCAGTACATATGTCCATGAACCACATTCGAGCGAATTACCAAAAGAGTGTGAAGATCAAGTTGAGTTTTTGAAAGTCTCAAACTCGTAAATGCGTCTCTCTACCAAGGTGTATAGATGAAGCAAGCAATTCAGACAGCACGACTGTTCACAAAACTCCTAGATTATGGATTTTTGGGTCTAGACAAGATCTCGTTATGAATAAGATTCCAACTTGAGTGGATATACTATTTTATTTATAGCACTAAGAGTGTTTGTACGAGTACAGTTTTGGGATAAGACTTGGCTCGTGATTACTAAATCAATTATTAAATGTTGATAGTCAATTCTTGGAACCTTCACACTTCACTTTCAAGGAAAGAAGTCCACCAATTGCCAAGGGGTAGTGGACCATTTTAAGCTTCCGAAGTCATAAGGGCAAATCCAAGCGGGGCTGTTAGTTGAGCAATTTTTCCTACAAAGTTTAACCAAGGGGTTTGATAATGTCCATTTTAACCAAGGGGTTTGGATTGCAAAGGCAACACCCAGGGTTATATGTGCCATACTACTTGAATTTCATTGATTTTCAATTAGTGTTCTTAGGCCTCTGCAGGCGGGAAATTTGGGCAGGTGCATTTGCCTACAGTTAATGAACACTATGTTCAATCTCCAGGTACGCATCTGATTTGGTTTTGTTTCTATGTTTTTCTCTCCTTTTCCAAGTAGGATGCATAAAATTTTATGTTTTCGTCCATTTTTGCTCTTAAGAGAGATGACAAGGTCATGTAAGAGCCAATAAATTTGGGTTGTAGTGTCCAAAAATAAGTTTTCACATTACGCAATTATAAACCCATTTGTAGGGTTTATTTGGCACATGTTGTCACATGGGATACAACATGGTTTAGGAACTCAAGAGTTTGGTTTAGGCAGTGTGGAGCATGGATGATGAGGGTCCCTCTCATGCACGTCGCATGTGTGTTTATATAGTACATCTCGTACTTGAAGGATGTTCTTATTTCAAACATCCTTACCGGGGACATATTTCACACATGGAGAATATGAGTCTTTGGGACTGACACTAACGTTGCTACTTCAATTATGTGTCGTGATGATGTCCCTAGGTGCTGGTCAGATCCGTTTTCTAGACCACTTTCATCACATCACATTAGGAACAGTTTCAGTGGCCAAAAATTGTCAAATAGGCAAAACGACTTGTTAAGGTTACAAGTGCGGCTAAACAATATTAACGGATAGTTGTTTATGCATGTACCAAGGCTATGAATTTTTAATGAAAAGGTTTCATCGTTTGTATCTAGAAGTGATTTTTGTTTCACCTTCTATTATGGTTCAAACATTTCAGCAAGGCTTGCACAAATGATTACAACAGAAAGTATTTAGTTTCTTTTCAGAACTATTTAAATTCCTCTTTAATGTTTGGTAGAAGAATCACATTCACCATCAGTATTGGCAAGGATGATCATAGATATAGAGGTTTGGATCTGTTTTTTGCTAATTGCATGCACACTAGGTGTTATGGGTCCTAGCGTTTAGCAAAGGCTGATTTGGAGGGGCATGCATATTCATCACATTAGTGCTATGAAGCATTTTGTATTCTATGTGCAATATCTCTATGAGATTATGTTTGGATCTACCGATCACCAATAGATGTCATGGCTCGGTTTGGGTACTTGTGGATCTTTCAAATTAACCAAAATAGTTATTCAGAACATTGTTGATTCCTCAACAATGTTGTACGATATTGTGATCCCCGTTTACCAATCATCTGGGAAGATTGTCTTTAAACCGTGGGGAACAACACCTTAGTATTGTCAGTTATCCAAGGGGATAGGCAGATTACAAAGTGTAATCTTGTGCTAAAGGATATGCAAAGTGCGTAAGTTAGCACCAAGCAATCCAACTAGTAAGCATTTATTGCTCTAGTTGGAGTTTGCTTACCATAAGTTAAACATGTTTGCGACTAGGTTTAGTCTCTTCATGCACAATTCAGGTTCTTAACCTTGAACACTAGTTACGGTGGGGTTGTTAACTAATGAAAATTGAGAACAAGCCAATGACTTATATTTTGCTGATAAATTATGTCAGCCAGCTACTTTCATGGAAAGAGAAAAGAGGTACTCTTTTGGGTATATCTTTGTTGTGATAACTTGTTTAGCATGCTCATGTGCGTTCTAAATGGATTCTACACACTATGTTGGATAGGAGCCGGTAACACAAGATGGTTGCAAATGAACAACAATGTGGAAAATTAAGATGTTACTCTTGGTTTCATTGAACCTCCTACTGAACCGTGTTCCGGTCAAGCAAACAGCTGGATCCATGAAGGATGCCACTGTGGAAAACATTAGTGTATCACCACTCTTGTTTCGAGGACAAAAACGCTTCTCCAAGGGGGGAGCAATGTCATGCCAAGGGTAGGACCAGGCGGGGCCAAGGGCCAGGACGGACATGCCGTCAAGAGGGTCATTGAAATCTTGAGATTCTTTGTAATAGTAGGCAACATTTTTTTTCTCTTTCTAGTTTAGCATGTAGGTTTAACTACATGCCTTGAAGCTCTTCAACTTGGCATTGTAGCCCTTGATTATCTTCCTTTGCTTTTGTAGTTTCAGCTTTGGTCTCTTCCAAGTCCAATTCTTGGATGTTATTGAGAGCCCTTTGAAATTGGAATTTCAGTTTGATATGTTTTAGATGTTCATCAATGTCGAAAGAGTTGGTGAGCTTACTGTCATCCTCGATAATTGCCTTTGAGAGATTGGTCTTTTTTTTAATGTATGTGGTTTGTTGGAGGTGCCCGCTTCTAGATCTTTATCCTTTGGCATTTCTCTAATCTTTTCTTGCCCTTGCTTTTGATTTGTTGAAAAAGTTGGCTTCCTCTTTTTTGGTTCTTACACCTTTTCCTTATCTTTGATAGTAGGATGCACTCGTGGAAATTGCTCAGGCTCTGTCTCTTGCTTGCCTACCTAGTCCATGGATTCTTGAGTGGGAGGAGGGGTGGTTGGTTGGGTGGAGAGGGGTGGTGCATTATCAGTGTGAATTCCTAAAGGTTCCACACCACTCTCCTCCCTAGGTTGTTCTTTTTCACCTTTGTCCTTGTTCTGAGACTAAGAGGTCTGAGGATTTGAGATCATCGATTTTTTTTTTATTTGACTCCTCTTGTGCTCGTTGTGTATCTTTATGCTTGAGCTCATCGTGGATGTCTTGCCACATGGTGCCAGCAAGCTCCACATTAGTCATGTAGTTCTTCTCCTGTATTGCTTTATCTTTTCAAGTCTCTTGCTTGCCTACCTAGTCCATGGATTCTTGAGTGGGAGGAGGGGTGGTTGGTTGGGTGGAGAGGGGTGGTGCATTATCAGTGTGAATTCCTAAAGGTTCCACACCACTCTCCTCCCTAGGTTGTTCTTTTTCACCTTTGTCCTTGTTCTGAGACTAAGAGGTCTGAGGATTTGAGATCATCGAATTTTTTTTTATTTGACTCCTCTTGTGCTCGTTGTGTATCTTTATGCTTGAGCTCATCGTGGATGTCTTGCCACATGGTGCCAGCAAGCTCCACATTAGTCATGTAGTTCTTCTCCTGTATTGCCACATGGTGCCAGCAAGCTCCACATTAGTCATGTAGTTCTTCTCCTGTATTGCTTTATCTTGTTCTGAGACTAAGAGGTCTGAGGATTTGAGATCATCGAATTTTTTTTTATTTGACTCCTCTTGTGCTCGTTGTGTATCTTTATGCTTGAGCTCATCGTGGATGTCTTGCCACATGGTGCCAGCAAGCTCCACATTAGTCATGTAGTTCTTCTCCTGTATTGCTTTATCTTTTCAAGTCGCTCTGGTTTTCATTGTTCCAGTGGTTTATCTTGATCATCATCACCTTCATCATCTGCATTTTATTCCATTATCTTCTTCTTCTCTGCTATCTTCATTTGTAGTTTCTCTATTTGCTTCTGAGATTCTTCCATGGATCTTTTCATATGAGGGATTGGTATTTGGTCTCTACGTTTTGCAGATTTTTTTTTGACTCGCACCCGGCGGAGAGAAATCTTCTTCTTCTTTGTCATCTTCTTCATCCTCTAAGGTCTGTTATTTTGAAGGCATGTCTTTGTTTTTTGGTCTTATTTCCCCGCTGAGGTTAATTTCTGATGTTGTTTTGTTATTTGATTTCTTTTTTTGAGAGCTCTGTCCTGTACATTTCTTTGGGGCTTGAGCTATTAAGGGTCCTGCCATTGACCTGACTGCATGCTTTGACTTATGCAAGAGGTCAAGTTGTGACTCAGCTGGTGGCAACTGATCTATCATTCCAAGTGCTTGGTAGACAACTCTATTTAGCACTGACCCCCCATTCATATATGTCTTATTTCTTTCACTGCTTTTGAGATTGGCTTCGACTAAATTTTCCAGTATAAATGTTCCCAGGTCGTAGCTAATCATTCTTTGCTCTAAGAGTCCAATGGCCATCACTACTGCAATGTGTAGGTTAGGGTTAGTGTACCTTGGTGGCTTTTGGACTTTGAGATGCTGGGATATGCGTCGTAGCGACAACTCCATCTTTGATACACCAAGTCCTTGTAAGTGAACTTGTGCCCTTGCTGATTGACGAATGTTTTGTCATTATTTGTAGCTTTAGTCTTGAGCAGCAAGTTATGGTTGCTTGGTGGTAAATATAGTGCCTGATTGATCATGTTGGAGGTGATCCAAAATTTTATTGCTTCACCATCTTTATCTTTCAAGGTAGCCTCTCCATTGTAGTGAATGGATGACATGAGCTCATGTGCTCTCTAAAAGTCAATCCCCCACAGCTATAGTCGAAAAACTGTGTCCATCTATAAACACTTGGATCCTTCAATTACCTCATGTTGATGATGCAATTTCCAAAGTTCTCTTGGGAAGATGGTGGTATTTACTTTCGTTCCATCTGTGGCTTCAAGTTTTTATTTATATCCTTGCTAGCTCCTTCTCCGATATGTGGGCTTTTTCTTTTGAAGAGATATCCACCACCTGGTAGGGTGGGCTTCCCATTGCTTCCTTGGCCATCTACAAGGCATTCTGTGATCAGAAATTCAAGTAATTAGATCCAGAAGTTGGCCAAAAAGTTGTCGAGAAAAGTCGATAAAACGTAAACTTGACCATAAAATGAAAAATGAGCATAACTTGATCAAAACAAATCCAAA
Organism: Adiantum capillus-veneris; assembly: GCF_014529385.1. Lineage (NCBI taxonomy): Eukaryota > Viridiplantae > Streptophyta > Polypodiopsida > Polypodiales > Pteridaceae > Adiantum > Adiantum capillus-veneris. The sequence goes on along the minus strand of NC_140944.1, from coordinate 92,441,708 downwards.
ATTGACCCGGTTGTAGGTCAATTTTGACTCAGGGAGTCATGGATCACAATCCATGTTGGGACAAAGTTTGAACTTCTGATGATACCATCTATGTCAGGACACCAGCAAGGTCGGACTAGACAAGGGCAGGGCCAGGCTAGGCAGTGTGGAAATGGAGTCCAACTAGGGCAAAGGGATAGGGGCTATGCTATATAGTGGGTGGTTGGGTGGTGGACACCTAGGTTCTAGTTCCCCTTGTCTAACATTGGTATCAAGAGCTTGGTTCTTTTTTGGGAAAGGCACAACCATGGAGGAGGGGAGCCACACAACCTTGCATGAGCAAGTTGCATGTCGGGGTCACCAAGTCGTGGAACACCTCTCCTGTGAGGAGGACGACAGGGCAAGCAGTCCGTGGGAAATACCCCTTGCAAGGAGGAGCCGCCAAGGCGGACCTGCATCAACAGCGCCACTCGCGGGCTTTACGGCTGTGCGCCGAGCAAGGGAGCACTTTACGACACTGGGCCAAAGCCCCTAGCTCACCATAGTGGCGGCCATGGCGTATGCACTTGCTCGCACGCTGCTCTGAGCGGCCATAGCGGCTGTGTGAAGTTTATTTCCCACTACACGAGTGCCCAACCCCCTTGGGGGTTAGTGGCCACACCCAATTTTCAACACTAAGGGGCGGTACCCACAGTGGGGTACCCCACCCCCTTCCTCCTGTGCGGCGGATTCGGCAAGGCCCGGAGAGGTGCGGCATCTCGACGGCCGGCACAAACTTCGAGCCAAATTCCCTGTGCATTACCGACAGAAACTCACAGAGATTTAAGAAAACCATTCTGACAGGAGTTCAAAGTACAATTAATTTGCAAAATCAATTAACGATTGCAAGTCTAATTGATTTGGCTACCTATACGGCTGACAATTTGAATCGATTTCCACCGGGATACTATCGATTTTGACGGAATTAGCAAGGCTAATTACACTTTGTGAGTGCTCTCAATCTCAGGTATTTTTCCTGACTTCTCCTTGCACCGCACTGTGTCGCCATGGATTCGGATATCAATATGACATTTCATTTTGAGCAAAGTACGCCTGATCCTGCCAATGATGGCGGATGCTCTCAAGGAGAGTACCCGCGATGCTATGGCAGGTGATGACACTTATGAATTGCTCGAAGTTCAAGAATTTCGTGCACTTCAGACACGCATGACAATCATGGATGAAAATTTTAAAGCTTTAAATGCAAATGTTACTAAACTATCCACTTTAGTAATTCAATTAATGCAATAGCAGTCCAAGGGTACTGATGACACACACATGCATGAGCATGTTGCTACACAAGGGCAAGGCCCTTCTAATCTAGGGCAAGGCCCAAATGCTGATACATTGCATACTCTCACTGCAAAAGAGGTGGATGAATTGCTGAAAAACACCAAACCACCGATTTTTAAGGAAGAAGACCATGGCCGCAATAAGGATGTAGTGAATATCTTTCTCGGCAAGTGGGATGGAATTCACGTCTTACGGCCTACTCCGGACGTAGTCAGAGCTCCTTTGCAAACGAGCTTAACTCTAAAAGGCAAGGCCTACAAATGGTGGATGTCTCTCAAGGAGAAGAACATCATACCACAGAGTTGGGCAGCTTTTGAAGCTATGTTTAGCAAAGAATTTTTGCCTACAAATGAGGCAGATCGGAATTGGACGGCTTGGGACACATGTTCCATGCGCCGATACCCATCATTGCTTGAATATATCTCTCACTATCGGGATGTTATCCTCAAATTGGAAGGATTAGATAACTTTCAACAAGTACGGGGGTTTGTAAGAGGTCGACACCAGATCTTAAGAAGTACGTCAAGACCCAAGATCCTAAAACACTTGAGGAAGCGATAGTGAAAGCACATATTCATGATGAACCAGATGAAAATAAAGCACATAATAGTCACGTGCCTGCTAATACACATGGTAATACACGCACTCAGTATGTGCACAATAAAAGAAAATTTATAGTTGCCAATTCAGATGCATCTAAAAAACCCAAGGAGTCCGAGGGTCCTCTCTCTCCTGAGGACTTTGATAAAGCTAAGAAAGAAAAATTATGTTTTCAATGTTTAGGGAGCGGTCATGGCAAAAAGGATTGTCCCAAAGGGAAATCTGTTGCTCATGGCAAGGAGAAAGCAGTGCACATGGTGCAACTGCTACCTCTTGAGTCTTCCTTACGCTTCTCTACAGTGGAAGTAACACACACAGAGGTGGTACATGAATGCTATCTCATAGCTTCCATGTGGCAACAAACCTTTGGACCACATGAGTTAGTACGTATGCACGGATCTCTGCAAGGCCACAAGGTGTGCATCTTGGTAGATGACGGTGCTACTCACAATTTCATCAATTATGGATTGGTGAAAAAACTCAAATTGCCTCAAACTCTGAGTACCCACCGCTACAAGGTAGCAATGATGAATGGACATGATACCAAAATTTGGGATACTCAATGCTGAGCTGTTTCATTGGAAGTACAAGGTTACTCCACATGCTTGGATTTTCAGGTTATGAACATGGAAAGGGTAGATGTGGTTCTTGGTAGGAGTGGTTGCATAGCTTAGGACCATCACTGAAGCATAGCTATGAGCACAACAACTTGATGTTTGAATCCCATGGTGCACATGTGTTGTTGTTAGGAAAGAAGGATATACCTTCATCACCATTGATTTGTACCGCTGAGCTTATGCAGCTCGTTTTTGATAATGAAATAGATCAAGTTTTCTTGTGTTACTCACTGTCTCATTTTCTTTCTAACATTGAAACTGTTGAACATTCCTCAACGCCGCATGCTTCTCTCTCATCTCTTCCACCAATGGCTAATTCTAAACAAGCAAACGTTGCTAGTGAGTTACAAAAATTACTAAAGAAATTTCAAGATGTTTTTCCTAATGATTTTCCACCAGGATTATCGCCGACACGATCGGTGCAACATAGCATCGACGTGGCTGCAGGCTGTAAACCTGTCAGTAAACCACCTTATCGTATGAGTTATTCTGAAGTTGCTAAGGTGGAACATCAGCTTGCTGACTACCTTAGCAGAGGGTATATGCAACCCAGTTCTTCACCATGGGCCTCTCCTATCCTTTAGTGAAGAAAAAAGACGGTAGTATGCGCATGTGCGTAGGCTACTGTGGCTTAAATGCGGTGACGGTTAAGAACAAATACCCATTGCCCAGAGTAGATGAGTTGTTTGACAAACTCACTCATGCTCACATGTTTACGAAAATAGACTTGCGGTCAGGATATTATCAAGTCCGTATTCGACTTGCCGATATACCCAAAAGTGCATTCTGAACACGGTTTGGACACTACGAGTTCTTGGTGATGCCCTTTGGGTTAACCAATGCACCCGCAACATTCATGAAACTTATGGATAGTGTCTTGAAGCCGTATTTGGGAAAATTTGTCATTGTTTTCCTCGATGACATACTAGTCTACAGTGCTTCTGAAGAAGAACACTTACAACATCTCAAGCAGGTGTTTGAGTTGTTACGCACAAACAATTATATGCCAAGGAATCTAAGTGTGATTTTCTAAAAGACAAAATTCACTATTTAGGGCATGTTATTTCAGCTAATGGGATATATATGGATCAATCCAAAGTGGATACCATCCGGAAATGGCCTTCTCCTAAAAATCTGGAAGAGTTACATTTTTTTTTGGGATTTGCAGGTTTTTACCAAAGGTTCGTTAAAATCTATGCTAATATTGTTGTTCCCATGATGGATCAACTAAAAGGCAACGGCAACGCTTTTCAGTGGGGATCCGCTCAACAACACAGTTTTGATACGCTCAAGGATTCATTAGCTACAACTCCCATACTGGCTATTGTAGATCCTTTGAAACCATTCGTTTTGGCAATGGATGCCAGTGACCGTGCTATTGGAGCAGTTCTGTTACAAGACGGACGACCGATTGCATTTGAAAACAAGAAGCTTGATGCGGCTCAGCAGAGCTACTCTGCTTATGAGCGTAAACTCTATGCAATAGTGTCTGCCTTAAAAACATGGCGGCATTATCTATATGGTGCTCAATTTAGATTGTGTTTGACTATGAAAGCATCAAATGGTTTACACAACAAACGGATTTGAAGGGTCGAAAAGCCAGGTGGACCGAGATTCTTCAAGAATATGATGTCAAGCTAAGGTATCGTAAAGGCCAATACAATGTAGTGGCTGACGCTCTAAGTCGTATGCCAGAGATCAATTCTCTCTTGTTCACGGAACTTCGTAGTGAAATTTTAGATTCTCTCAAAGGCAAATATGAGCATGATGAAGCATATTCCAAAGTGTGGAGCCATGTTCAAATGAGGGATCCTTCTCACTCCAATGACGGTAGTGTAGCATTAACCTCCGCACCTAGTTCTCCTCTATCGAGTGATGAACTTCAGTGATGGAAGCATTTCACCATCGACAATGGGTACCTACTCCATAAGGGGAGAGTTTGTGTACCGATGGACACAGACATTCGGCGCCAAATTCTTTATGAATGTCATGATAGTCCAAGTGAAGGGCACCCGGGTATTAGAAAAACTTATGCTCTCGTACGACAACAATTTTACTGGCCAGGTATACATGGCTTTGTTCAAGCTTATGTCTTGCATTGCCAAAAATGTCAAGTTAACAAAGCAGAGCGCCTGAAAGCAGGAGGACTCTTACATCCTTTGGAGATTCCCAACGGAAAATGGGAAAGCATCTCTATGGACTTTATTGTGGGTTTACCAACCACTACACGAGGTCATGACTCGGTATGGGTGGTCGTAGACCGATTGACTAAACTATGTAAGTTTATTCCAACCAAATCAACTGTTAAGACACCAGAACTAGCCAATTTATTTGTGGACAATCTATACAAATTGTATGGTTTGCCAAGTAACATTGTCAGTGACCGTGATCCCAAGTTTAACAGTCACTTTTGGAGAGCTGTGTTTAAACGATTGGGTACACAACTGAACCTCAGTACAGCCAATCATCCAGAAACAGATGGTCAGACTGAACGAGTTAACCAAGTGCTAGAGGATATGCTAAGAGCATACGTCAATAAAAAAAAGTCAGACTGGGAAGAATACTTACCTATTCTTGAGTTTGCCTACAACAGTGCTAAGCATGTCACAACGGGATTTAGTCCTTTCATGCTCATGTATGGATTTCAACCTAGGTCATCAGTTACGGTGGGATTGGCAATCGAAAAACTCCAACAGGTTAAGGATTTTCTCCAAGACCACATGCTGAAACCTGCTCGTCAGAATGTCCGACAAGCACAGGATCAATATAAGAAGTATGCTGATGAGAAACGTCGGCAAGTTTTCTTCGAAGAAGGGGAGGAAGTATTTTTACGTGTGCCAAAACATTCAGAAAGTCTGAAAACTGGGCCAACACCTAAATTATCTCCCTGATATTGTGGCCTTTCAAAATACTCAAGCGAGTAGGTGATTATGCCTACAAATTATTGCTACCTTCACATTCTCATATTCATCCGGTGTTTCATATAAACCGTTTACGTAAGCGGTTACACGGGGACGACAATGTCATTGACCAACAGATTTTGGTTGACTTCATTGAAACTCCTACCTTACCGCATAAACCTGAACGTGTTCTCAATTATCATGAGTTGCATACACATCATCATGTACGTCAACAAGCCTTAATAAAGTGAAAAGACCGACCTGAAGAAGGTGCCACTTGGGAAAACATTAGTGTTCTTAAGAAGAAGTTCCCCACTTTTGTTTTCGAGGACAAAAACTCTACTTAAGGGGGGAGTAATGTCAGGACACCAGCAAGGCCGGACTAGACAAGGGCAGGGCCAGGCTAGGCAGTGTGAAAAGGGAGTCCAAGTAGGGCAAAGGGCTAGGGGCTATGCTGTATAGTGGGTGGTTGGGTGGTGGACTCCTAGGTTCTAGTTCCCCTTGTCTAACAATGTTAACCCTCACGGCACACGGACACCCATCACCTACGATGGACGCGTATTATGTATTTGGTAGAGTCAGGTACCGGGCTTGTCGGACCAATAGGGAAAGGTAGAGTGATCGTCGATGAGAGGCGCACTTTAACTTGGACATTCAAGGGATTAGTTGGTTAAGCATGGGCGTCCAAGTGTGAATGGGGTGAGCTCCTATAAAAGCCAACTAAACCTAATTTTTACTCATTCTCTCATTTGTGCAATTGAAGAGTGCTCTTGCTCCATCTCCATCTTCTTCTTCTTCTTCACCTCCTTGTGTGTGTGTGTGAGAGAGAGAGAGAGAGGGAGAGTGTGTGTGCGATCGAGCATTACGAAGGCACGACGGCGGCGAAGCGGTTGAGCGCGGCACGACTGCAGCTTCTTCTTCATCGCGGCGAGGAATCCACCACGAAGGCGAGCGTAGAGCGGTGAGTGACACACCCTTTGTTTTCTTGAGCTTGCTAGTTTAGGCTTGTTGTGTGCTTGGAGCCGTTTGTGGCTCGCATACGGTGTATTGGCAAGTCCCTTGCTTCGACAGTGCGGCAAGGAGCGCACATTTTTGGCGCCGCTGCCGGGGATATGCCCTACACTAAGCTCGGTTAGCACTTTACGCTTCCTTGTGGTGCAATTTCTATCATAGGAAAGGCAGGGAAGGAGTGTGCGGAAGATTTCTGTTTTTTGCGTTTTCTGCAATTGCTGTCAAGTTGCAATTTCTGCGTTTTTTCTGCAATTTCTGCAATTTCTGCATTTTTTCTGCAATTTCTGCATTTTCTGCGTTTTTTCTGCGTTTTTTCTGCAATTTTTCTGCATTTTCTGCATTTTTTCTGCGATTTCTGCGTTTTCCGCATTTTCTGCGTTTTTCTACATTTTTTTCAATTTCTGTATTTTCTGCATCAACAAAAAAAAAAAATAATAAAAAAATTTGGGAAAAAAAAAAGTTTTGAGAAAAAAAAAATAATTTTGAAAAAAAAATAAAAAAATTTTAAAAGGAAAAAAATTCGGAAATTAAAAAACGCGAGTGAGCAGGCGGCGAAATTTTTTCGAAAATAAAAAACGTGACTCTTAAAACGGACGGGTTGGTTTGTATAAAAGATAGATCGGGATCGGGATCATTTTCCCAAGCCCAAGCCCAGGCCCAGGCCCAAGTCCTCAGTCTTATGATATATACTAGACTCACTCTTATATATATACCCTACTCCCTCAAGAGAGAATGAGAGCATGTGGGACAAGTCCTCCACTCTCCTCCTTTCTCTTCCCACTTGCACCCTTAGACTTTCTAGTTTGGGCCTAGTTCCCTACTGGAAATTGACAGTTTTAGGGATTCCGAGGGCATAGAGTGACCAAACGGAGGGCTGTAAAGCACGGCACGACCCTCTGACCGATACGCTCGTTTCGAGCTATCACACGGCCCATTCCACGACACGCTCTAAAAAATATAGCAAAAAAAAAACAAACAAAAAACACGCTAAAAACTAGTCACAAGGCCTCCTAGAGCAGCTTTTTGACACCTTAGGGTATCAAAAGCACATGCACTTACGCTCTGGGCGGGTGCTAGAACACGAGCATATTGAGGGTGCCTCTGTTCATACGGACACCCATTACCCATCCACGATAAGCTCTAGACCCTCAGCGGGGACACAAGGTAGCACCACCCAAGACCCTAAAATAGCCGCTAGTGATTCCTCCTCCGACTCAGAAATCATGGAAGCATACCCTACCCAAAACACTGAGAGAGAAGGCCATGCACCTCCCGAAGCTCCACAGCCTAGTACTAGTATGTTTAGCCGTTTCATGGAAACATTAGGTAGAGCTACTCGCTCGGAACCTGAGGCAAATGAAGCACGCGAAGGGGGTGGGGAAGTGGAATCTCCTTTCACATCGCACGTGGACCCCACACCCCCAAAGAGTGTCCATGTGGATATCCTGCCAACTTCTTACCAAGAAGGCCCTGTTGAGCTGCCTCCTTCAGAAGTTCCCTCTAGAGTACCGTTGGTGGCAAGTAAAACCACGGGGAGCAACATTGCTTCTACCTCACAAGAAACCGTTAACACGTCGACTCTAGAAGGATTGTTCATTAATGATCATTGGACATACGACCTCCACACTGAGGTGTTGACGGATCTACACTCTGGCCACGCCTACCATGTAGGATGGATAGAGATTGTACAATCCACCTCTAGTGCCACGAGCATCGAAGATCAACAGAAAATGATCTGTAATGTTATCCATGGCATTATTCAATCAGAAAGGCAAAACCGAGGGGTAAATATACTCTCAACTGGCCCCATGAGATTTCTGGATACGAGCAAGGCTCAACAGCCTACTCTATCTCAAATGGAGACTCCTCTAATGAGCCCCATGGACCCATCTTACGTCATTTCACCTGGGGTCTCTATGCAATCTGAGCCTCCGAGCGAAAACTTTAGCTTCCCTAACTTGGCTCAACCCTCTATCAAGGAAAACACAGTGCTCACTCCAGGGATAAGCCTGACAGAGAATGTACCGATGACATCTACGGTTAGCGCAGTGCCACTACCTAGTGTCGTAGTACCTAATATGGGGCCTCGACCATATGTGCCTCTAGCCCCTTATGCACACATGGCCCCCACACCTCCAATTGTACCACTTGCTTATGCTCCTCGAGTGCCGCTCCCTAGCTCTTATCCGAGTGGACCTATGCCCGGTTATGTTCCATATCCTGCATCATCCACACATATGCCAAGACCGGTACCCGTTCCTCTCCCACATATGATTCCAAGAGTACCTCCACCGGCCCTACCTCCTCACATAGGTGATTTGGCAGCGTTTGCTCAAACCATAGGTCGATCTATCGCGGAAAATATGCGTCATGCATCTGATAGAGAGCCTAGAAGTAAGGCAGTACAAATTGCCAAACTCACGCAAAAATTCAATGGGGACGAAGATGCTAGGAAACACATTGAAGTGTTTGAACAAGTATGTGATTCCTTAGGGGAACACAACGAACTACATAAGTGCAATGCCTTAAGCTTGACATTAAGTGGGAAGGCTGGAGCTTGGTATAGGACCCTAAGGGTGGACGAGAAAACAATCTACCCTACCCTTCGAAGGTTGTTTCTAAAGGAGTACATACGAGAAGGTGTGCTTTGGGGTGTAGCATCTCAGCTACAGAAGGCCGAACGTAAGGAAGGAGAGTCAGTAAGGGACTTCATTAGTCGTCTAAAGCACTTAAACTCTCGTTGCCCTGTAAATGAGCGCTTCAACAATAACCAACTGCTTGATCGATTCATTCGAGGGTTGAGGAATGAAGGAATCTATAATGGACTAGTGATTAGAGGTATCACAACCTGGGAAGATGTCACTGCCAATGCAATCCAATTAGAGGACAACTTGATGATAGCAGGCATGAGGGTGTCTACTGACACGAGATCCACTAGCTCACAAGCCATTGAGTATGAACCCATGACTGCAAAGCCCATTGCCAATGAGCCAAAGGTATTTGAGACATTCTTGACAGACCTCACCAAGGCAATCCAAGAGTCTCTTAAGGATAATCGACCCCCTCAAAATAGTCACATGTATCCAAGAAGGGAGCAACAATGGTGTTCCATTTGCTTAGGTCCACATAGCACTAGTGAGTGCCCTACGTTTAGAGTAAAATTTAATGGAACTTGCAACGCATGTGGTAGGTATGGTCACCAAGCTAAGGATTGTTTAATGATCAAACGTATGATGGCAAATAGACCACCTGTAGCCTGGACGGATGCGCCTCGAGCTCCTGTATTGATGCCTACTCCACCTGTTGAGCAACTACCGCAACACATGGTCCCTAGATCTCAAAATGTTGTACAAGCTACACCGTTACCACCTCCTGTGCTAGGACCGCAGCCCCCGCATCCAAGAGTCGCCCCTATGAACCAAGTGGGTTGCGAGCCATCTAATGCTTATGCAGATGTTTGTGAGGAGGAAATAGACACTAGTATTGCCTATGGACTTGATACATTGGAAGAATGTCCTATATACTACATGGAAGATTGTTGGGGACAAGTCAAGCCGGTTTATCAAGCTGCTGCTCTCGCATCCAGAGGTCAAAATATCAACACCCAGGCTAGGAGGCCACCTCTTCAATGCTACGAGTGTGGTGGACCACATAGAGTAGCGGAGTGCCCTATTAGGCTGCAAAAGAATGCTGCACAGATGCAAATGAATCAAGGGAGCACGTCTGCAATGCCAATACTCACATGTAATCGTTGTGGCATAGATCACTTGATTGCCCAATGCCCCTATAACCCAAATGCGCCTAAAATCACACCCCTGAATTTGGTCGAAATTGCTAGTGTGACATCGCCAATACCACCCGTCGCACCCGCTTATGCGATTACACGGTCCATGCTTCAAGGGCCAAGACATATCCTCGAAGAGAGAGATACCGCGTCAGTTATCCAAGCAAAGAAAAAGAAGACACGAAGGAAGAAGTCGCAGAATACGGAAAATTCAAAGCCAAGTTCCAAAACAAACATAGGAACAGGAGATGACCCCGTGTATATGAATGACCTCGAGGATGATTCAGATTCAGTCGAGACAATGGAGACTAGAACCAATACCACAAAGGGAAAGACCGACAAAGAAAACCGTAAAATGGAACCAAATGAAAACCGAATGAGAGAAAACCATAAAGAGCCTCTGAAAACACCACAAGTGTTTCCAAATCCAATCCAAGACCCCCAAGATAAACCGCAGGGGCAAAAAGGAAAAAATCGTAAAAAGAAGATTGGGACGTATCCAAACCCAGTAGACGAGATTGAGCAGGTGAAACATCTAAGAGGTTTAGTGGAGGAGACTCAAAGGAAACTAGAACCAGAACCCATGCATATCAAAATTCATGACACAGTGTTTCCCACGCAAGTTCATCCACCCCACATGAACCATAGACCGTTAGCCATATCTAGTATCATCCAAGAAGGGAGTGAGGACAGGACATCAGAAAGTGAGCATACACCCTTCTTGTTGGAAAGGATGTTTAACGAAGGAATACCTGATCCCATTGAGGAATATGAGATTCCATCCTCACCAGTTCCTAGTCAAGGACCTACACCCTGCAAAACGCCAATGAATGTTGCCAAACTAGTGGACTTCATGTCTTCTGAGGTCCGAACCACGATCATAGCAAAGCTGTATGGAGATCCTGAGTTATTCCTTGCACTTCGAGCATTCCTTAACGGAGAGCTACGAACGGGATTACCGCAGTTTGCGCAACCAAATAGGCCTGACTCGATTATGATTGATGAGGAAAATCATGTGCAATCACTTGACTTAGATGGACACGAGTCTGTGATCGAGGTACCCATTAACGAATTAGGGCAGTATTTTGAAGGCGACGAGTCTAATGCGACCCTACCCATCACTACCAAGGGATTAACTATAAAGGGAATTCTTGATGGTGGTGCGGGAGTTAGCATCGTTACAAAAGATTGTTGGGAATCCATGGGAAAACCCCGCCTCAGTGTTACTAACATTGTGGTAAAGATGGCAAATGGTACCATAGCCAAACCTATGGGGATGCTCAAGGATCTTAAGATCAAAGTTCTAGGACACAAGGTACGACATACGTTCATTGTAATGGATTTCTCTAAACACCTTATGTCATATGAAATGATTTTAGGACGACCATTCATGAGGGAAGCACAAATGGTTCACGATTGGTCTAAAAATCATGTCTATTTGCAATTCCAAGACTCTGTCCTTAGAGTGGATTTGGTGACTGGTAAGGTACACCCCTTAGGGAGTAAAACCATTATTGATCATCGCTCTGACACCACAGTTCACTCGGCTCCACTACAATATTGTTACACTTGTAAGAAGGATACAGACATTGGCCAAGATTCTCCTTACATGGATGTGTTACCGGGTATGACGGAATCAGACAATGTGGATTGGGTCCACCTAGCATCAACCATAGACACTTGGGGAAATAGGGGGACGACCTGGGTAACACCTGAGGGGGATGAAATGCATGTACCCTTAAATATGCTACAAGCAATGCATATCGCTTCCGACAAGACTCATCCTAAGGTAACGAAGAAAACATACAAGTGGGTCCCTAAAGCTTCTTTAGCGACCATAGCTAGTGCTAAAAAACAGAAGCCTTGTAAGAAATGTACCACTCGCTCCAAGAAAAGTAAGAAAATGTTGCGATGGATCCCTAAACGACTATTGGAAGCCCAAGGCTACTATCAAGGAAATGATCAAATCTGGGTGCCAAAACGTAGATTGTGCTCTTACCTATCACCTGACCCAAGTGAGCCCAATCCCGTAGTTCCAAAACGAATCAATGATCATGGAAAGAAAAAAATCACAGAATGCTACACACCTGCTCCCGAGCTAGTTTGGGTACCAAAGAAAGAACGATTTGTTCCACTTAGCTCAGGAAGGGGGGAGTCCCATGAAGCTTCTAGCTCCTCATGTAATACATCCATAGAGGTAAAAGCTTCTACACAGCCTCCATCTATAGTAGTGGACCTCCATGAAGCTACAAAAGAATCCACACCTCCCAGTGTTCAAGAATCACCTAATGAACCACTTCAAGTTCGATCCTGGGAGAGTACCTTACCACCCTTGCAACTTGACGAGGCACCTAGGGTAATAGAAAACTACTGGCAAAAATCTTCACCTATTACCAACTGGAACAATTGGTTTCAAAGGGTGACAAGCTCATTTCAAATGGTATGATCTACCCAAGGAAGGGGGGAGTGTTTGCTGACAGTCATCATTCATTTGTTTCCCTCTCAACCTTTTTCCCTGACCTCTCAATTCCAATCTTAGGGAATGTACATATAAAGCTTTATACTCACAAAAAAAAAAAAAGAGCAAGAGCAATTAGCAAACGAGTATGCACATTAAAGTCAAAACATTGACTCAGACCTACACATGTCACATCTGGTACAGTGAAACAGAAACCTATGCCATAAAACACCTTTGATCCTCATCACTTGAATGATGGAGGGTAGGTAAGATTAGTACGATAGGAGTGTTTCTGTTTTAGAGTTGAGTGATTAGCAAAGTTCTCTTTTCCCACTGATGTGCCTCCTGGAGGTATTCTTTTTGTTTCATAGTGTGTACAGGAGCGTGTTGCTATTGATAGGATTTGGACCTTCATGGAACCTTTCTCTCGTTCACACTTCAAATCAAGCGTGACCATCAACACAAACAGGTGTTTCTTGTCCATTAGCATTGCCCTTATCTTTTGTGCATCCATGATTGTCTGCTTTGATTGTGATTGGTAGCATACTATTCAGCGCATTGGCTTAGTATCAAACATTTAATTCAATGTAATGTTTTGTCATAATCACTTGTTTAGGTGTAAAAATCAAGCAGTCCGACTAAGCTAGTTTGACCAAGTTAGGTGTTAGAGATCTTCTCTTAATACCATGGGGAATGCCTTCCTAATAAACAATGGTTACTTAGGTTCTTAATCCGATTTAGGCAGCATTGTATGAAATGTACTAGGGCTTTCTAGTGGGCTTAACCCTATTGACCTTTAGCGTAAGTATTATAAAGGGAGTTTACTAATGTGATGAGCCTGGGGAGGGTAACAGTGTTATATGACCCCCCAAAGTTACAAAATTAAAATGATGAAAATGAACAAACAAAAAATCAAAGTGCCACAATGTAAAATTTTAAGCTGGAAGAGAAATCCTGGCTTGAATTGGTACTTCACTCACATGTATTGCCTATGGTACTAGAGCCCTAGAGGTTCCCAGTGTGGGCGCTTTTCCTTGAAAAGCAAAAAACCCAAGGCATACAAAATAAGCACACACATCATAATTGAATCACTGTGAAAAGACCTTGGGGGGTCAAAGAAAAAGTAATCAGTCAGGCGATGATTTCATGAGAAATTCCTTTTATGGTAGCTTAACTACAAGGTTTTCTAGATATAGCCTCTAGTCAGCCCTTGAACATGAATACTTGGCTCTCGCGATTAAACAACTTAATTGACCACTGAAAATTAAGAAGCTTACCCATGGTATTAATATTCGATCTCTAGTGCTTTTCGACCGTCAAATTAGTGACCCCAGACTTGTTTAATTTTTTACCTTTACATCTGTTTATGCATTTGATTACATTGCAATTTAATGTTCATTGCTAACAAATTGTTTGAAATTCTTTTACCAATCAATTTGTCTACCTAAAACTGCATATGCTTTTTAAGAGAATGCAATTACTGTGCCAATGTTGTTTGATTTTGCAGTGACTGAAGAAGGCTAAGGACATTCATCTCAAATGCTCTTCCACCTCGACGATCCAGCTTCAACTCAATAGCTTCCGAGGACGGAATCTACATCAGGAAGGGGGGCATGTTAACCCTCACGGCACACGGACACCCATCACCTACGATGGACGCGTATTATGTATTTGGTAGAGTCAGGTACCGGGCTTGTCGGACCAATAGGGAAAGGTAGAGTGATCGTCGATGAGAGGCGCACTTTAACTTGGACATTCAAGGGATTAGTTGGTTAAGCATGGGCGTCCAAGTGTGAATGGGGTGAGCTCCTATAAAAGCCAACTAAACCTAATTTTTACTCATTCTCTCATTTGTGCAATTGAAGAGTGCTCTTGCTCCATCTCCATCTTCTTCTTCTTCTTCACCTCCTTGTGTGTGTGTGTGTGTGAGAGAGAGAGAGAGAGAGGGAGAGTGTGTGTGCGATCGAGCATTACGAAGGCACGACGGCGGCGAAGCGGTTGAGCGCGGCACGACTGCAGCTTCTTCTTCATCGCGGCGAGGAATCCACCACGAAGGCGAGCGTAGAGCGGTGAGTGACACACCCTTTGTTTTCTTGAGCTTGCTAGTTTAGGCTTGTTGTGTGCTTGGAGCCGTTTGTGGCTCGCATACGGTGTATTAGCAAGTCCCTTGCTTCGACAGTGCGGCAAGGAGCGCACAAACAATCTAGTAGAGTATGCTTAGGGGAAGCTATGGCTCACTTCTTTTGGAATTTGCATCATAAGTTTGAAATCCATGCCATTTTTTTGAAAAGTTTCTCAGACTTGAGGTTTTATGGAATTTCGACAAGGCTTTTGAAGTCCAAACAACTTGAAATTATGAGATTAGGTCTTTCATGACATCTGGAGTCTGAAAGTAGGGTTTTGGTTTAGAAATCTTGTAGGGAGTCATGGTTTGGGATCCATGCTTAGCAGCCATTTGAGGTGAAGCTTGGGGTACATGTTCCTATAGCACATCTTAGCACATTGGTGACGTTATTTTTTAGTTTGGACAAGTTTTCCTCTAGTTCACCCAGTTTCACAAGTTATGGACCAATTTGGTCCAACTTTGCCATATTTGGTTTTGGTGGATATTTTTGATCTATGATTGTGGTCATTCTGTTTGGAATTTGGCTCTTTTGATGGTTTGGAGTTGAAAAGAACCCCAATCCCAATTGTTTGTGGAGTCTGTTTTAACCCTCTAGGCCCTCTGGCAAGTTTGACTCAATTCCCATGCACTTTTTAACATTACTTGATTGCAAGTTTGACTCGATTCCCAGGAACTTTCTAACATTACTTGATTGCAAGTTTGACTTAATTCCTAGGCATGTTCTAGCACTACTTGATTTACAACAAGTTCCCAAGCTTATTTGGTCCCACAACTTTGCTCAAGATCACAAATTTTTCCCTTGACATCTGACTTTGCTAATCTTGACAATTGCAGCTCTTGAAATGAAAAAACACTAAAAATTTGACACATTTTCCAACAAAAGATCATTGCACACAATCTATGCTCATTTAATGATCAATCTGCTTCAGGGGATCATGGATCGCCGATCCAAGTTCTGAAACCATTTTGCACAAGACTTATAGGTTTGTTGCCAGGTATCTCCCCAAAGCTATTGATGCACTAAATTTCTCCAACCATGGGTGAAAATGACGGTTTGGAGATTGAAAACCCAATTTTTGTTGATTTTTCACGATTTCAATGCCCATTTTATATCAAATGTGTAGGGCACATTCCCCAAGGCAGTATTAAACTGCATGTACATACATTTCCTTTTTATGCCATGTTGGGGGACATCGATCGCAATCCATCTTCAACAACATTTTTCATTTGTGACTATTGCAATGTAAAGGCGATTTCAAAAGCAGTGTTTTGCATCACTTTCTTTTGCAAACTGAGACTGGGGGTCATGGATCGTGATCCATATTCACCCCTTTTGGTAACTTTGAAAGATCAGCTTGATTCTGCCCAATAAACGTAGTCTTTTGGTGAAAACATTATCGAATTTGGACCTCAATTGCTCGCCCAAAAGTCTCCTGACAATTTTCGTATTTCCCGCTTTTGAATTGATTGATTGAGTTTTTCTGATTGTTTGTGTGTACATTTGACCATACATGATTATTTATGCACTAATAAGGAGCATACGTGTGAAATCTAGTGTGGTCTAAATGTCTGGGGTGGTTGTAGCAGGTAAAAGTCTGGCAAGGGGCTTTAGGTCAAAAAGCTCTTTTATCTCTCTCTGAAGGTGTCTGACTATAATGAGGTCTAATTTGCCTGTTTTGCTTATATGTGTTCGACTTACCAAGAGTGAAATTTGCATACTTATTTTACTTGGCCACATTTCTCATGTCATACCACCTGTGAATTAGACGGCTCATCGTTTGGACACCTGATCGTTAATTGCCCCTAATTTTGCAATTCTTGTTCGTTTTGTAAGTTGGTCCAAAATTTGACTTTTGCCACATCCTTCCATATTTGACATGCTCGAAGCTCTTGCTTTGTAGATTCGACGTTTTCTTTCAAAACTTGATTCCAAACTTCTTGGCTTTGCTTATTAATTATTCATTACCATTAGGTTAAAAAGGAAAGAAGATTACTAAAAATTATTATTAATCGGCCAAATTTTTTGCCAAAATCATTTCTTACACTCGTATGTAAACACTCTCACTCTAGACATCTCACTCGTCAAAATTTGTCAATATGGCTCAATTCTATGCTTGATAGGAGAAAAATTCTACTAGTAGTCTACAAAAAGGCAAAAATTTAAGCAACAAAATACACTTTGTACAATGTACACGTAATCTCTCACCATCTTGCAGCCTAATATCGTGCAATATGATGCTCCAGCTACTGTAGCCACTGTTACACCCCCCTTCCTATTTTGAGTCATGCCAGCCGAAGGTTTGTGCGATGTGCATGGGCAAAAACAATGTGTCTATTCAAGGCCGTGAAATATGGCCCTATCACGTGTATAAAAGAGATGCATGGGGTAACACAAATGATGTGCAAGATGTGGGTATTGAACCAATTGTTCAGTGGTTTTTGCTGGCAAGATTTCATCTCTTCTACATTTTTCAAACAGAAGTTGTTGAAGTTGAATTACTCTCTCCTTAAGGCTTGGTTTGGTGATTATCCTTTGTGTGTTCAATAGCTCATTTGGCTAGACTTTAGGGATCCATTTTAAGATTTTTTTGGGAGACCTCCACAAGGTTTTTTGGCCATTTGATGGTTTCTGTCTCCATTCCCATTTTGTCGTTGTTGGCTCTTTTGGTCTGTCCAAGTTAGCTTTGGGAAGCCATTTGTAGTTTGGTAACCCAGTTGAAGCATGAAGTTAACGGTTGAAGTTTTGCCATTGGTGTTTTTTAGGATGTGATGTTCAATCAATTGGGTAGCTAGACTGTGTTGAGGGAAAAGATTGATTAGCAAGTATTGTTTTGGGTATCTATTTTTGCGGCTTTGATGCCATAAGAGACTTTCGGATCCAAACTTTTGTAATCCTTTTATCATGAGTACTTGCAGGTAATTGTTGTCGAGATGCGAACAACTCGTCTCTTGTGTCAGAGTCGTTTGAATGTTGCTGCTCATCCCTTTATGTTGTGCGAAGGACGTAACATAAGGCGTATTCTTGAGATAGTAGTTTAGCGTGTAGTCTCACCAATCGGGAACAACCGTGTAAGTTCGCATCCATGAAAGTCCCAAAATGATTTTCTCGTTGAGATCTATATTTGCCATGATATGGAACCAATGTGGATAGTGGTTACCATCTATGTTGATTGAGACATTGGCTTGTCCCAACCTAGCCATGGTTTCTTTGCTAGCAGCTTTTAACTCAATTTGAATTGTTTCAGTCATAGACTCCAATAGTTTCAGGTAGGTTGAATAATGCATAGTGTTGACACACGCTCTAGTATCCACAACTGCTCTTTTTGTTGTGTCGTCAGCTAGATGGACATTGATCCGAACATCCATTCCGCCTAGCCAACTTTGTTATACTTGAACTACTGTAATTACAAAGACTTTGTCCACTATCCGTTTGCAATATATTGTCTTTATTATCTCAGTTGTTTCACATTTATCTTCTGAGTTCAAGATAGCGGTTACAATCAGAGAGGGAATTAGGTCTTAACTATCCTTGTCGCAAAACATAGTAGTGGTTATCACGTTTACACAGACATCTAGTGTCTCTAGTACTTTCTCCCATCCAAAGGGTTCAAATAACTCTTTTAGAAATGGTTCCTTCACGTAGTAATTATCTTCTATTGAGCGCTCTAGGATGCAACCCTCCCTTCTTAGGCTTTCACATTTCGACACTTCGCAAATCCAAATATGCACATCCTTCACTAACCAAGCATGCAATTGTGTTCGAGCATCCATAGTGACATTAAAGTCTTCTATCAAGGCTCGATTCACATCTTTATAACTATGGTCCTTTGTGTTAATCTTGGTAGTGATTCCCTTGTGCCATAAATAAGTAGAGATGATCATAGCCCCTGTTTTGAACCATTTTGAGTTGACGCATAAAAGGTTGTCCCAAAATAACTTCAAAGTTTTTTTTTTCAAAATCTACTACAACAAAGGTATGTTTGTATTCTATCCCGCATGAGGCTTGTTCCAACTAGGTTTCTCCATATACTCGTCGGCTAGTTGCAATTTCATGCACGTTTTCTTGAGAACTGGTCTTCCCCATTTCTCTCAGATTTCCTTATAGTGATGGCTACTCTGGCCCAACTATAGAGTATTGCTATTGTTTTTACTCCTTGTATTCTAGAGGTAAGGTGGTGTTTCCTTCTTCTCCTTCGCAATAATCACCCACCTTATTCACTATGACTTGGGTTTCTTGGGATGATTTATTTCTTTAATTTTGTCCACAAGGTTATTTTTGGATGGATCTTTAACCTCATCTTTTCTAGATTCTTGCTCCTTTCCCCCCAAAAATATGGTTTGATTTTAAGAAGTTTCATGAGAGTGATTGTGCATCTTATAGGAAAGGACATTAGATCATGTAAGCTCTTTGTATTTGTTACCCGTGGAATAGAATTCCATTGTGATGGAACATTTCTCATTTCAGATTTTGTCTCATATTCCCCTATAAAGGACGATAAAGTTCTTATGGCCGCATGTTTACTCTCTACAGATATCTTTGTTCCTACATTGCCATACAATGACTAAATATCTCCTGAATAGATCTCATGGTCCATGTTGATTTAAGAGATTGGTGCTAGCAGCAATGTGGTGCTTCGGTCTTTTTTGTTTATGATTGTGGCCATGACTCATCTACTTCAAAAATTGGCTGCATCATCAGCTATGAGTGACTCTGCTGGCTACATATAACGTACAATGGTCCTATGACTATGAGGCAAAGGTGGTTGTTGTCCCAACACAATTTGAGGTTTGTCTCCTCCTTGTACTGTGTTATTGGGTCCGATCTGATACCTTGGAGGTGGTGGAAATTGCTGTACCACCAGTGGTCCATACAATGTTTTCCTCATGTAATTCCGGTTCTAGAAGCACTCACTAGTGTCATGGTTTGTGTATTTCTGCTCAATGACACACCACTTCAACACTCTTGGAGCATCAACAGTTGGTGGTTGGTGCGGCCTCATATTGGGATTTTGTTTGTAGGTTTGATTAATCTTGCGGACCACTTCTTTGACTAGATGATCTACATTTAGCGTGATTAAAGCAAGAACACTATGTTTTGCAGTTGCTTCATTGGTGGTAGAAGAGGCACTACTAGTGTTTGTCTCTACATCTTCTATTACCTCCCCGTTGTAGCAATGTATTTTGGTTAGCCGAGAACACATGGGGTGCCTGGTTGTGAAAGTGTGTCTCACAGAGATGGCATATTCAGATCGAGAAGCGAGTAGCAAAGAGGTGATTTGCACACGTGTAGAAGAGAGCAGCCAATAGAAGCACCAATAAAGCTTCCAACACACCAAGAAACAAATCCCAACACTGTTTATATACAAAACCTCTACAAAAACATGTGTTCAATACCCTTTTTCATGAAGGAGAGCTATGGAGTTATGCCTGTGAGTTTTTTTTATGAGGGCAAGGTGAGAGAGAAATTTCAGATAGTTATGGAGCTTAATAGGGACGAGCTATGAATTTCTCAGGAGGACGAAAGAGATGTATGTAGAAATACGATTAATTATTGCTTAATGAAGATCAGGCTAATAAGCTTGGGTATAATGAGGATGAGGGAGATAATAATAAAATTCACTTCACAAGTAAGAATAGGATGACCATGTCGATCGGCTTCAGATTGTCTCTACTTGCAATGCTAGACGGCCCTTAATCTTCTCTTTGCACTCATATATTGCCCTTGTTGTAACACGCTTTCCTCTGCAATTGCGCCTGCTTGTGATGGCTCCCACCGACAGTCCCAACCTCTCCAAGCCAATGCTCCTTTCTCTTGCTTCATGCAAGCCTTGCACAGTAGCCTACGGCTTCTCCTGAACCCTTTGCCCTGTAGCAATCCCTTCTCTTGCACTATATATGAATCTCGACCAAGAAATGACCCTTTTTCAGTGGCTTGCGACAATCCCTTGCTTATCACCTCCTACTTTCTTCTTACCCTATTTTCGACATCCCTCATGCTTTGGCACTCGGGCTCATGCCCCACGGCATCTACAAGTAAACCCCCCCAATCTCCACCGGAATCCACTTTTGTAGCACCTTGACCCTCTTGCTTTTGCTCAAGTTTCCCCAGCCGGCAAGCTTCGGACCTAAGGGGTCTCCATTTTTTTCCCCTGTTCTCTTGCTCACACTGCACCCCTCAGCTCCTATGCAGAGCTCCCCAAAAGCCACCTTCCCTCTCAGCATGGCGTGGCTCTGCTCCCCTCTGATATGGCGCCCCTCAACAGGTCTGAGCTCCTTCCTTGCCTTGTAGCCTGCTCACGACAGGCCTTCTATCGCGCTACTTTGCTTCCCCTACCTCCTTGATCATGGCCTCTGCTCCCCTCACTCCTCCTTGTTGTGCTCGGCCAGATCCTCATGGTAGCTATCTTCTTCTCTTGTAGCTCTTGTAGACACTCCCTTTAACTGCATCCGATGACACACACAAACACCTAGTCTATGTGCGCCCTCCTTTCAACATCGGCTCCTCGTCTTCATGCCCTGGTGACTCTACACGACCCAAGAGTCCCAGCGTTGGCTCCTCCTAGTGGACTCTAACCTGCCTTGCTTATGACCAGTTCACGGCCCCCACTCTCTAGCGGCTCTAGAGAGACCCCCTTCTCCACACAATTAACTGGCCTTTTTTCATGCATTTCATGCACACCTTGGCGACTTGCTCCCATCCACTCCCTGCAAACCAATAGTTAGCTGCACTCAAACTCAATCATGCATGTGTAGTGCTGCAATCTTGGCCATACAATATATATATATATATATATATATATATACATATATATATACATATATATATACATATATATATATATATATATATATATTCATTTTCCCTATTTACTCAACCTTACAAAGGAAACCCTTGGTAAGATTGCTTTCATGCCTTTATTGTTGCTGCGCTTGAATGGGCGGCCGAGCATTAATACTTGGGCGACCACAGTTATGGGCATTCATCCTTACCTCAAGAAAAACCATAAGTGGCTTATATATCCTCCAAAGCATTGCTTAGTTTAGCATTTTTGACCAAAGCATTGCGAAGTGTAATCTGTTAGTATAGGCCGTTGTCAATGCACTGCAAAGCTTATCTTGCAAATAAGCTTGGTGTGCATCCTTTCGCCCTATTTCCCAGTGTGAAAGCGCATCAACACGACATCCACCACTCTGAACTTGCACAACCTCCAGTCTGTGCCAAGTTCTTTCTTTGCTCCCTTGTAGCCACACTTCACAAATCATTTTTCCATAGTCATCACATATCCATCACATCCAATAGATTGAAACCCTGTATCTTAAACCCCGTCGAACTCAAGTATGCTCTAGCTAATCGTGCACACATCTTGAACCATCAAGTGTGATTCTCGAAGCTCTGTCAAGCTCAAGTATGCGCTAGCCTCTCTTGCACATGGAATGACCGTCAAGTCCTCTCTTCTGATATCAATCCAAAAGAAGTGAAAATATGTCAATTGCCCAAAGCTATTGAATGAAAGCTAGCCCTGTATGCTACCTGCTAACCGTAGAAACCACAAAACCCAACTTCCCGCATAGCATAAAAACAAGAAACCACTGCCACACAATATGCTACAAGAAAAACAAATGCATTCCCTTGAAACCTCGATCTGCACTTTGATATCCTCCAAGGTCCAACGGCATATACATCAACCGACTTAAATCAAGTGGACCATGATAGCCTCCTGGATCAATTGGTACCAACCACTCATATAACATCTCTATTAGGTACCCACATAATTGCATACATTCATAGATAATAGGCTTCACACTTAGATCAAAGGACCGGATCATAGAGCTAAGCCTCTCTATCAATGATTTACATATCAACAGTTTAGCATCACCCCTCTAGTTGAAGAGGTCCAAGAATTTGAAAGTAGCACATCTGGTGCTCTGACATTTATAACCTTGTTTTGATCTTGGATCACTCCTTGAATGCCATATGAAATAGTCACAAAACCTTCCAAAGCCTCATCAAGCATCTGCATCAAACTCTTCTTCATTTGTATCATGTTTTGGATCAATTGGCCGACTTCTAAAAAAATAAGGGGATTGAAATCCCTCCAAGGAATCATCCAAAAGATCCAAAAGTTCCTTGTCTTTCATATCCGTATAGGGTTGTTGCACTACGTGTGGAAGAGAGCGGCCAATAGAAGCACCAATAAAGCTTCCAACACATCCAGAAACAAATCCCAACATTGTTTATATACATAACCTCTACAAAAACATGTGTTCAATACCCTTTTTCATGAAGGAGAGCTATGGAGTTATGCCTGAGAGTTTTTTTAATGACGGCGAGGCGAGAGAGAAATTTGAGATAGTTATGGAGCTTAATAGGGGCGAGCTATGAATTTTTTAGGAGGACAAAAGAGATGTATGTGTAGATTGAAGGAGAGGAGTTGGGAACACATCGGAAGAGGAAGATGAATACGCACACACACTCACACACACACCACCATAGCCACACACACATGTTGGAGGGGGAGGGCCGACACACACTGTGTGTCCCCTTTATTTCTTCTCTATCTTATGCACTTTGGCACAATACACACTCTACTTTGTGTTAGTGGCTCACACAAGTGTATAGCTATACACTTAGGGTTAGTAGCAAATGATGGGCGGTCGGCCACATGGCCATTAAACGTAACATTCTCCCACTTGATGGCCAATGTGGGAGACCATAAGAATGGACGAGAACCATGCTTCACCCAATGCTCACCAACTCACGCGTCAATGCTAATACTCATGGCTAGAGAGACTTTTAGTGAGTGCATCCACAGTGTTCTCTGACATAGGAATTTTCACTAAATTAAGGCTCTTGTTTGCCAAGCATTCACTATTGAAGTGATAATGCACATCAATGTGTTTCGTTCTAGAATGAAACACTGGTGGATTGTTAGCCAAGGAGATAACACTCTGACTGCCACAATGAAGAATTGGTTTACACTGCTCCAATCCAAGATCTTTCACTAGGTGAGCAAGCCTAATAGCTTCTTTGCTGCATGTCTCACTCAATGCAACATACTCTGCCTCTGTGGTAGAAATGGATGTAGAGTCTTGAAGAATGGATCTCCAAGAAATAGCAGAACTAGCAAATGTGTAAATCCAACCTGTTGTTGATTTACGACTATCAACACAACCCGCATAATCACTATCTACAAATCCCTGATTGTGTAACATTTAATGGCCTAGTAACTTGTCTGTAGCGGAAAATAGCATAGACATAGTGAGCATTTCATTAGAATAGATTCCTAATGAGCATAGCAAGAGTGCTTGGATGGAGAGAGCAACTAAAAGCATAACACCTAGTTAGAGTAAGCATGAATGATACTTTAAAAGAGAGAGAAATTAAGCTATTGATAACAATTGAGGATTGGATTTGTATGGAACCGGTCCCCCCCTCCAAAAGGCTTTGTATTATAGGTTCACCGCATCAAGGAAGACATTGTACAATAAAATTATTTTTGTTCCGTGCAATGAAGATGGAAGCTTCAAGCACTAAGAAAACACTTATAAAACACAACATCAATTCCCTCACGTTTTCAGACCCAAGGCCTCACACACCTTCGAAGATGGTGAGAGCTAGTGGGGTATGAGAGTAGATTGAGAGGAAGAAGCTGTAGTCTAATGAGAAAGAAGTATATCTCCTCTCATAATCACTCATAATAGCTTAGAATAGCTTAGTAATTAGCATGGAAGAGGAGATGAGCATGCATTGAAGCTTGGATCTTGGTTGGATTTGCATCACAAAGCCAAGAGTTGTTGGTGACGTAGGCCTCCCTTCTCACAAGCCTGGAGTAGATGATGAGATTTCCATTAAAGGTTGAGAAGGAGAGAGAGAGTCTTCTTGCTTCACATTTGATATTGTATGAGTGTGTGTGATAATGCCTTGCCAAAATCACCCCCCTCTCTCTCTTGGTCGACCCCTCTTGCAATTTAGTCTTGCTGGCAACCCATTGGACCCTCCAAAGCTTAGCCAATCATAATTGAGAAGCATAAGTGATAGCCTTGTGACGTGTGTCCCCCTTTCCCCTTTTGTGAGAGGTTTAGGACCCCTTTGTCTTCTGGCCAATAGGAATAAGGCAAGCCATTGGGCTGTTGAATGCTCATTGGACCCCTTGGGAGACGGTCCAATAGTCTTATTGGTTCTTTTATTAAGTGTTTTTAAATGAATTAAACTAGATTTATTCTAGCTCAATTCTCATTGGTCCACCTCTATGGCCATCCAATAGGATTTGAGTACACCTTGGGGGCAATTGGGCTAGGGAGCTGACATATGTCCACTATGCACTTTGTGCAAAGGGGCTTGAGTGTGTGTGTGTGTGTGTGTGTGTGTGTGTGTGTGTGTTTCTCTCTCAACTCCTACTAAAAGGGCTCGCCCCCTCCTATGTAGGGATCTAGGAAGACTTTTTTGTACACTTACAAAGCATCCAATATCCCTAAGGTTTGACCATTGGACTTTACATTGAAAATTGGAACCTTAGCATTTTGGAAGTCTTAATGGGCTGAACCTTAGGGTCTTTGAAGCCCATTGTTGCACATTTTTGTTTTGCAAATGGTCCCCCCTTTGGATCCCTATTTTTCCTCCTTTGGGTCCCTACTGTGGGCGGTCTGCCAGCTTAACCAATATTGTAGCCTTTTCTCCCCTGGTACTTCCCCATATTAAATGATCAGTTTAACATGAGAAAATCATTTAGGAGAATTAGATATTGGTTATTATGAAATTACCTCTCTCTTGAAATCATAGTCATCCTCGACTATGGGGTAGAGAAGATAAAGCCTATTCATTAGTCCTTTTTCTAGCGGTAGAGGATCCCTATCTTACCCTACGACATCATTCTAGAATGGATGACTAATTTATTTGGCGCTTGAGAGCCTAAGGCTGGCGCAAGCATGTCTGCACATTAGTCCTATCAATCTTCCATAGTAGAGTGACACGCTCTACGTGGTGTTTGGAAGACGTCGTCTCCACAAACTTGATTCTAAGCATGCATACTACTTAACATTTGTGCACAATAAAGAAAAAGAGAGTTTTATAAGACAAAAAATTTGTTCATTTTGACCATTTGTACATTTGCTTACTCTAGGGAAGCATTGTAAGCATTTGAAGGTTTAGGTTATCCTTTAATTGTATGCCTTGCATCCATCTAGCATCTTCAAAAGGATAATTCTTAAACTTAATAAGATATCGTCAAGTAGTCTTACCACCTCTTAATACCTTGTCTTCATGTCAGAGAATGGACTCGGGTTGCAACACCTCTTCTTGGTCCTCAATCTCCGGTAGGTCTTCAATAGTTGGTTCTTGAGGTGGCACTCCTTTGCAAGGCTTTAGTAGGCTCACATGAAAATCATTGTGTATGAGCCAATGACTGGGCAACTTGAGTTGATAGGCCATCTCATTGATTGGTCTAAGAATCTGGAAGGGACCATAGTACCTTTTTGCTAACTTAGCATAGTACTTTTGGTGTCCCATAGGATTCTTACTCGTCGTGTGCCTTAATTTAGCCTTGGGAAATTTAAACAAGACCCAATCATTTTCTTTAAAGGCTTGGGCTCTTCTGTGCTTATCAACAGCATACTTTTGCCTTTGCTGTGAGATAGAGATAGCATCCTTAATCTTTTGGAAAGATTCTTGTAGGTCTCGGCTATACTCATTTGCAGCGAAGATCTTCTTGTGTACCTTAAGTAGCAGGGGACTTTTGGATCTTCCCTCAATTACCTCAAAAGGTGCTTTTCCCATGGAAGTATGTATAGTGTTATTGTAGGCATACTCCACTAAGGGTAAGTACTTCTCCCATTGGGATCTTGATCTACTTCCGTTACGTAGGCTTTTAGTAGATCAAGGATTGTTTGGTTAGCTATTTCACTTTGGCCATCCGTTTGCTGGTGATAGGCCGAATAAATTTAGCCTTGTCCCTAAATTTTCAAAGAGACCCTTCCAGAAAATACTGGTCATTCTAGGATCTCTATCCGACACTATGGACATCGGCAAGCCATGGTACTTGAAGATTTATGATATGAAGAGGGTTTCCATTTGATGGGCTTTAATATTATTTTTGACAGGTATAAAATGAGCTTGTTTGCTGAACCTGTCTACTATCGTTCATATTCCCGTTTTCCCATGAATAGACTTAGGCAATCCAAAGATAAAATCCATGGATATGGTCTCCCATGGTGAATTAGGGATTGGCAAAGGTTGAAGCAATCCATGTTGCTTCCCTCTATCAAACTTCGTCTTTTGGCATACCACACATTTAGAAACATATTCTTCTATGTTTGCTTTCATGGTAGGCCAATAGACATATGTTTCAATCCCTTTTAGGGTAGACCGAATCCCTCTATGCCCCGCATAAGAAGGAGCATGAGATTCATACATTACTTTCTCAAGTTAGTAATGCATAGTCTATTGCCATAGAGAAGATAACCATCTTGTAAATTAAATGGTTCCTCTTTCTTCCCTAGTGCAAGGGCTGAAATCACATCTCTAAAATCGGGATCAATAGCATACTCATCTATCATAGAAGATAGATCATTGTGAGTTGCTATGGAAACTGCATTCACTCTCGGCCGTCTTGAGAGTGCTTCGGCTACTTGATTATGCTTGCCACAACAATGTGAGCAATATGAAAATGAAATTGCAAAAGGAAATTTGCCAACCTCATTTGTTTATCGGAGAGCTTGGTCTGTGTCATGAAGTACTTAAGGCTTTGGTGATCCGTCCGCAGAATGAAAGGAGTCCCCAATAAATAGTTCTTCCATGAGTTTAAGGCATGTAGAACTGCGAGGAGTTCCTTTTCATATATGCCTAGAGCTTGCTCAACAGGGTTGAGCCTTTGACTTTTGTAGGCTATGGCATGCCCTTCTTTGAGAAAAATAGCTCCAAGGCAATCACCACAAGCGTCACATTGGACCTCAAATGGCTTTGAGAGATCCGGCAGTGTAAGCACAAGTTGAGAGATAATATTTTCTTTAAGATTTTCAAAAGCATTGTTCTCCTTGGTAGACCATGTATACCTAACGTTTTTCTTTGTTAGATCATGTAATGGTCCTGCTATTAGCGAGAAATTTTCTATGAAGCGTCTATAGTATGCACACATACCTATAAAGCTTCTTAGTTCATGAAGATTCCTTGGATTAGGCCATCCTTTTCTTACCTCTAGCTTTGATGGATCCATTTGGATGCCATCTTGAGAGATAATGTGACCTAAATACTGAATCTCTTGTAAGAAAAACTCACTTTTCTTTCGATTAACATAAAGTTTATTCTCTTGTAAGACTTGAAATATTACCTGGATGTGTTGCTTGTGTTTGTCTAGTGAATTAAAGTATAATATCATCAAATAACACTCCAGTAAAGGTTCGGTGAGGCCTGAATAGCTTCTCCATCAAGCAGTTGAATGTGGTTGGTGCATTGGTCAAGCCAAAAGCCTGACAATGTATTCGTAAAGACCAAACATAGTGCAAAATACGGTCTTTACAATGTCTTGATCAACTATCCTTATTTGATGGTAGCCACTTTTTAGGTCAATTCTACTGAAGTAGGTCAACCTTTGCAGCTTATCAAATAGGTCTTCTACTTATGGAACGGGAAACCTATTCTTGATAGTGATCCTATTTAGTGCTCTATATTCAACACACATACGATATGTGCCGTCTTTCTTTTGTACTAATAGCACGGGTGAGCAGAATGGGGATGAGCTAGGCCTAACCATGCCCTTCTCAACTACCTCATGCACTTGCTGCATAATCTCCTCTTGTTGATCTTGAGAAACTCTATAAGGAGGTTTATTAGGCGGCGAACTTCCTGGAAGAAGTTGAACTGCATGCCCATCATTGCCTCGTTTAGGAGGTAGTTCACAAGGGATGTCGTCAATAAGAACATCTTGAAATCCCTTGAGAAAATTGGATAACTCTAATTCTTTGTGATTGTTTATATTTTCTTTTGCTAAAGCATTAGGTTCATTTTGAAAATCTTTAACAAAAATCATGTACACGGAATTAGAGCTCTTTATTGACTTATTGAAAGCTTGCATATGTACAATGGGTATGGTGTTACCCATCTCTTTGGCGTCTATGTACATATCTTTTTCCATGAACCTACAGTAGATTTTCCTTTCAAGGAATTTAACATTGGCAGCCATGCAATCAAACCATGGTGCCGCTAGGATTACATCCTCGTGCTTGAGAGGAGAGATAAAGAAGTCCTCTTTGTCCACATAGCTTTGGACATGGAGCCTCAATCTCCCAATTAAGCCCCTTGAAAGCACCATCGACGGGTAGGAAATCTCCCATCTCATAGGCTTGGATGCCTAGCTTGGTGGCCAACTCTGTGGAAATGAAATTGTGAGTAGAACCAGGGTCAAAGAGAATAAAAGCATCATGTTCTCTTACCTTTCCCCAAGCGTGGCATAGAGGAGATCTTTTGTGGTGAGCTTCCTCTTCTTGGATTTTGACCAAGGTAGCTCTAGGAGGCTCATGGTGGGTGTTCTTTTGGGGGCAAGCGTGGTACGCATGCCCTCGCGTGTTGCATTTGAAACAACGATTATCCTTGGGATAACACTCAAGCTGTTCAGGAGAGAGTTTGTTTTTGCGTTTGTAAACTCCTTTCTCCTTAGCTTTGTTGTTGTTGGAATTGCCCTTAGGAGAATTTTGGACATTGTCCTTCCCCTTAGCCTCATTGGAGCCCTTATTTTCCATGGGCTTAAGATTTCTCTTAGTCCCTGTTTGGAAATTGATTTGTAAAGCCACCATGGTATGGTGTATGACCGTAGATATGGTGCGTGGCCTTTGGGAGTTAACATAATCCTCCATTTCTTCAGTTCAGCCCGCACTAGATTGTTGTTTTGCTCTCCAAAATCCATCTTTTTGAAGACAGTGGATTTGAGATGTAAGTCCCAAAACTTGTCTACATAATAGGGAGAGAGCTTCAAGCTTTGCCATTCGGTAAGTACTTTGTCTTTGGCATCGGTGGCCAAAAACTGATTCATAATCAAATCTCTTAAAGCTTTCCATGTTTGTGGAGCTTCACCTTTTGCCTGTAGGCTAGACCACCATTGCTTGACGGACTTTTGAAAATGCATAGCTACATGGAGTAGCTGAGAGGACTCCGTGAAGACCTCATCTCCAAACGCCGCATCGAATTGTTGGATGAAGGCCAAGAATTTGTCCGTAGCACCAAAGGTGCCATCGTAGGTAAGGAAAGAGATGCTCTTTCCTCCCTCTTTGAACTTCTTGAGCTTGGACGATCTTTTCCATGCGGCATAGGATTTCCTATGGCCTCTTCTTATTGATGGCTCAAAAGTTGCACCATCGCTTTCTTCAGAAAATGAAGAATTTGAGGAAGATGGAGAAGAGGATGACCTATTTCTCTCCTTTTTCTTGCCTTGGTCCTCCTTGTCTGCACCATCACTTTCTTCATAAGAGGAAGAGGATGAAGAAGATGGAGAAGAGGGTGACCTCTTTTCTCATCTTTTTCTTCTCTTGTTTTCTGTCTTCCCTTTTTGAATTATGATTTGGAGAAGTGTGCGATGGTCTTCTCCATTTAGGAGGTGATGGAGAGCGTTTTGCCCGCCGTCTTCGTGGAGCCATCTCCACCGAGGTGGCAAGAGACTCACTTCTTTCTCGTTCTTTTGGTGGGGGCTCTTAAGTTCTCCTTTTGGAAGGAGATGTGTCATCAAGAAGTAAACTTTTGAGCCCTTCGTATGGATCCTCTTCTTCTTTCCGAATCGGCGAGAGGCCTCTTTTGGAAGTCTCACAAGGAGGCTTCCTAGGTACTCTCTCTTCATGGTGAGGAGTTTGGAGAATCCCATGAGCACAAAGCTGTCGTTGCACTTCACTTTGGAGGGATGGATTCCCCATGCTTGTTGAAGCCTAGAAACAAGGTAGTCAACAAGCATAGGGGCATCATTAGTAGCCTGCTCATTAGCAAAATCAAAGCTATCAACATCAATTTCACTCTCTTTACTATTGTCAGCCATTCTAACAACTTTTAGGTGTAAACTTTTTTAGATGTACTTTGGCACTTCAAGCCCTAGTTGCTGCTCCTCTTTACCCCTTTAGAAAAGCACTCAAGCTACTGTACTCGTGGCTCAAATATCATTAATTGCAAGGAATAGAAGAGAGGGTCTTTCAACATTAAAACAATACCGGCTCCTGTCAAGCTTCTAATAGCTCAATAGTGATTAAGCTGTAGACAAGCCCCATAGGAATCCACTATTAAGACCATAGCTCTCGACAATGATGCCCCGTTATCTGCACGAAGGAAGGCACACTGCAAGGCTGAAAAATCCCTATTCTACTTACTTAATTGCAATTAATAATACCAACCATTAATAGCTAGCTTGAGGACCTCCCTTCTTGAGCAACAAAAGAGAAACCTTGTGCTCTGATACCAATGTGCTCTGAAACCAATGTAACATTTAATGGCCTAGTAGCTTGTGTGTAGCAGGAAATAGCATAGACATAGTGAGCATTTCATTAGAATAGATTCCTAATGAGCATAGCAAGAGTCCCTAGATGGAGAGAGCAACAAAAAGCATAACACCTTGTTAGATAGGCATTAAGAGAGAGAGATGAAGCTATTGACAATAGTTGAGGACCGGATTTGTACGGAGCTGGTCCCCCCTCCAAAAGGCTTTGTATTATAGGTCTCCCCCATCAAGGGAGACATTTTACAATACAATTCTTTGTGTTCCTTCAATAACTAGCTAGTGCAATGAAGATGGAAGCATCACGCACTGAGAAAATACTTATAAAACACATCAATTCCCTCACGGTCTCAGATCCAAGACCTCACACACCTTCGAAGATGGTGAGAGCTAGTAGGGTATGAGAGTAGATTGAGAGGAAGAAGGAGTAGTCTTATGAGAAAGAAGTATATCTCCTCTCATAATCACTCATAATAGCTTAGCATAGCTTAGTAATTAGCATGGTAGAGGATATGAGCATGCATTGAAGCTTGGCTCCTGGTTGGATCTGCATCACAAAGCCAAGAGTTGTTGGTGTAGGCCTCCCTTCTCAAAAGCTTGGAGTAGATGATGAGCTTTCCATTAAAGGTTGAGAAGGAGAGAGAGAGTCTTCTTGCTTCACACATGAGATTGTGTGAGAGTGTGTGTGATAATGCCTTGCCAAAATCATCCCTCTCTCTCTCTCTTGGTCAACCCCTCTTTCAATTTACTCTTGCTGGCACCCCAATGGACCTTGCAAAGCTTAGCCAACCATAATTGAGAAGCATAAGTGATAGCCTTGTGACATGTGTCCCCCTTTCCCCTTTTGTGATAGGTTTAGGTAATTAAATAATGCAATTAAACTCTCATTGGACCCCTTTGTCTTTTGGCCGATAGGAATAAGGCAAGCCATTGGGCTGCTGAATGCTCATTGGACCCCTTGCGAGACTGCCCAATAATCTTATTGGTTCTTTTATTAAGTGTTTTTAAATGAATCAAACTAGTTTTACTCTAGCCTAATTCTCATTGGTCCACCTCTATGGCCATCCAATAAGATTTGAGTACACCTTGGGGGCAACTGGGCTAGGGAGCTGACATGTGTCCACTATGCCCTTTGTGTAAAGGGGATTGCATGAGTGTGTGTGTGTGTGTGTGTGTGTGTGTGTGTGTGTGTGTGTGTGTGTGTGTGTGTGTGTGTGTGTGTGTGTGTGTTTCTCTCCCATCCCCTACTAAAAGGGCTCGCCCCCTCCTATGTAGGGATCTAGGAAGACGTTTTTGTACACTTTCAAAGCATCCAATATCCCTAAGGTTTGACCATTGGACTTTACATTGAAAATTGGAACCTTAGCATTTTGGAAGTCTTAAATGGGCTGAAACTTAGGGTCTTTGAAGCCCATTGTTTCACATTGCTCTTTTGCAGATGGCCCCCCTTTGAATCCCTATTTTCCCTCCTTTGGATCCCTACTGTGGCCAATCTGTCAGCTTAACCTATATTCTAGATTTTTCTCCCTTGGTACTTCCCCATATTAAATGATCAATTTAACATGAGAAAATCATTTAGGAGAATTAGATATTAGTTATTATGACAGAATGGATGACTCTCCATGAACATAGCATGTTCCCGCTGAACCTTATCATTGGCTAGCATAGCCTCTTTGTAACAATAAGGCTCACCACTATCTGTCAGCAAAACAAAATCCACGCCTGGAACAAAACGTTCTGGTGGATGTGAGACTCTTTAAGATCTCCGCGGCTGATCAAAACTCGTAGTAGCTTGTGTAGTAATTGGCTTGAGAGTTGTCTGGACAGGAGATGATGCATCAAAAAACGTCACTTTCTGAAATTCAACCTCTTTCACTAGTTGTCTATGCATCTTAGTCTCATTAAAGACAACATCATTGCTATGGATCACTGATCGACTTTCGGATCCCATAAACAATGGCCAAATTGACCATCTACACCACATCCAATGAAGATGCATTTCCTGGACTTAGGATCTAGCTTAACACGCAACTCCTTGGGTACATGTGCATAAGCTTCACAGCCAAATATGCGAAGTTTTTCATAAGACAATTTATGTCTTGACCATGACTTCAAAGGTACATGAAACTGTAATGAAGCATGTGGTGATCTATTGATCAAGTACACGGCTGTGTATAATGCTTCATTCCAAAATGCTTGCAATAAATTAGCCTATGATAGCATATAAATAATCCGCTCTTGGATGGTCCTATTCATTTGTTCCGCAACACCATTTTGTGCAGGAGTATAAGGAGTTGTAAACTCACACTCAATTCCCCTACTTGAATAAAAGTCTGTAAACTCTTTGGAGACATATTCTGCACCATTGTCTGAGCACAAAGCTTTCAACTTATGTTCAAACTCAGTTTCAACACTAGATAAGAACTTCTTGAAGCAAGAAAATGTCTCATGTTTAGACTTCATGGCATAGACCCAAACATGCTGTGTTGCATCGTCAACGAATGTAACATAATAGGATGCACCACCATGGGATTTAGAAGGCATAGGCCCACATAAATCATTATGCACAAGCTCTAAGGGTTTTCTTTCTTTGTCAAAAGAATGTGTACGATGTGTCCGTGTTTTCTTTCAATATTGACAATGCTCACAAAAGGAAACATTAGAAAATGACAAAGACGGTAAGTAACCCAAACAAGAGAGTGTCTCCATTCCCTTCTTTGACATATGTCCTAACCGGCTATGCCACAAAGCAACGGTTGGCAGCTCGGTTATAGAAAGAATATTGTTTTTATTAGATCCATAAAGAGGATAAAGTGAACCAACTTTATAACCATGGGCTATAATAAGATGACCCTTCGCAACATGCCAAGATTGCTGATGAAAAGTGACTTTGTAACCCAAGTCATCAAGATATCCAACCAAAATTAGATTGCATGTCAAGGCTGGAACATGATGCATATTATGGATGATAAACTTCATCCCAGATGCACCACCATGGGATTTAGAAGGCGTAGGCCCACATAAATGATTATGCACAAGCTCTAAGGGTTTTTTTTCTTTGTCAAAAGAATGTGTATGATGTGTCCGTGTTTGCTTTCCATTTTGACAATGCTCACAAAAGGAAACATTAGAAGATGACAAAGACGATAAGTAACCCAAACAAGAGAGTGTCTCCATTCCCTTGTTTGACATGGCTATGCCACAAAGCAATGGTTGGCAGCTCGGTTAAAGAAAGAACATTGTTTTTATTAGATCCATAAAGAGGATAAAGTGAACCAAATTTAGAACCATGGGCTATGATAAGATGACCCTTCGCAACATGCTAAGACTGCTGATGAAAAGTGACTTTGTAACCCAAGTCATCAAGACATCCAACTGAAATTAGATTGCGTGTCAAGGCTAGAACATGATGCATATTATGGATGATAAACTTCACCCCATTTGCCATAACCATGCCAATATCACCTACCCCAACAATGTGACAAGAGTAACTGTCACCAAGTGTAACAGAGCCAATGGTTTCGTCGTATGTAGTATCCAATGCCGATGAGGCATGACATGCAATGAAGCACCCGAATCAAGAATCCATGTATGGGATACTTCACCACTAACAAGGAGTTCAGCTGGCATATAACTCTACAAAGATATAGTTTCTTGTACATCGTAAAAAACATCATTATTTTCAATCAACATACTAATGCCTTGCGCATCACTGTCATCCTGAACTATGTTCAGTTCTTCAATCTTAACCAAACTCTTTGGTTTCTCCTCTTTATCATCATGATCTTTGCCTCTACCTTTGCCCTTCTCTTTGTCATGCTTCCAAGCATAACAACCCTTCTTTATGTGACCAAACTTGTCATAATAATGGCATTGAACATTGCGGCAACCATGAGATTTTGATCTACCCTTTGATGCATCTCGATTGCCATCTTTCTTGGACTCACATTGAGGAACGGCCCTTACGTTGCTTATCATCCCTTTGCACATAATGAGCTTTGCCATAATGCGAGCTACTCATGGTCTTCTGATGCACTCTTCGCAAACAAAACTGCACTAGTAACATCATCGTGTTTTAGCATACCATTAGGAGCAGAATTACTAACAACTGTGCAAAAGATATCCCAAGAGGATGCCAACGAACAAAGCAAAAAGATTGCTTTCATCTCATCATCAGTGGTCATGCACTATGTACGAATCTAGGCAAAAAAATAATAAAAATAATTGATATGACTGGCAACACTAGCCGACTTCGTCATAGAATGTTGAAAAGTTTTTGCAGCATGAAAACCTTCTTGCTAGCCATATCCTTTTCGTAAGTGTCGCATAATTTCTACCATAAAGCATGAGCAGTCTTGCATTCTAACACTAAAAAGTACACCAACTCACCAAGGTACAGTCTAATCATAGACCTGTATAGCTCATCAAGCTCCTCCCCCTGAGTCTTTGCTAGTAGTCATGGTTATAAAACTACCAAAAGATTTTGGGAAAATTTCGGCACAGTCTTCTTTGTATTTGGGACTATGTCAACCAAAATACGAGACAAAATGACCAAGTATGTCACTCACAAAGCATAAAAGAGGGCAATGCCTCTCAAAAGCACACTGTATAGAGACCAACTGAGGCACATAAACTATCAATTTGACCATAGAGCGCCAACTCGACGTCAAAAGCACCTATACCATTCTATACATGTCCTATGGCGAGGCCTCATAAGGGATGCTCCATCTACCTGTATCACCGAAGGTATCTCCACATTTGAGAATACCCAGCTCAATGAAAACCTCATGATATCCACCCTCAACAATGTAGGTTATATAGCAAAAGGTATAGCCAAGTCTCAAAAATGGCCGGGACTGCTGTACTAGCCAAAAGATGGCTCCACAAAAGTGTACAATGGCAATATCCACAAAGACGTACAAGTCTGTCACAATGCTCAAACAGGTGCCAAAAGCAAGTGCATGCAAAGAAATATTCCTACGGGGAGTTAAACTGCTCTCAAAAGAGCTAAAACACTATCAAAAGTGTCAACAATTTAAAGTGTATTTGATTATTTAGAAGCTTTATGTACTCACATCTAACAATTTGTTGCTTGAGGTAGTGCTTCATCTAAAGCCAGGGAGATGTATCAAAACGTGGGTGCTTGAGTTGCAAGAGTTCATGTTCGAGTTCAAAATTGATTATACAAGCAAGTCACATTTGGTAGACATTCTAGTGAACAAAGAGGTGGATTTGACAGTGTATCCAAGAGTGGTGAAAGAAGAAGTTGGAGAGGAACATGATTTGGAAGAATCCTTCACTATGCATAGTGAAAAAAGTGGGAAAAGGTGGTGTATAAAGGCCCAAGTAGTGGAGTCTCTTTCACTCAAATTTGAAAAATATCTCTCTCAAAGATTTACAATTTCAAGCTTCCCTGCATGCTCTCCTTTCTTCTTCTTGGGATTTAGTCATTATAAAAGAGTTAATTTGATTTTGGAGGCTTGTGGAAATTACCTTTCAACTTAGGCCTTTGAAATTTTGATATCTAAAGGTTTACATATAGTTCCTTAGATGTTTGAATGCTTTCCTATCTCTGCATTGAAGTTTTAATAACCAAAATTAGAAAAACCCATTGAAATTCTTTTCCAATGTTCACATCAAGATGTCCAGCACATGTTTCTTTTTTGTAGAGGGGACACTATTTTTTTAAATTACTTCAAAACCACTTGTATTATTTTGTGTTCCCTTAGCACAATCACCAACAACTTAGCACACTAACCCAATTCGTTACAAGATCCTTTGGGTCCAATATTTTTCTAATTTACTGGCGTGAAGAGGACACAAATGAGGATCAATCTAGTGATTCCACACTAGAGGTGGCTCATAGTCAAAAATTAGACAAGAGAAGGAAGACATATAAGAGGCAAGGATACCAAGAAAATGTACGTGCTAGGATTAATGAAAAGAGGTCCACTATAGAGTGGCTCTATCATGTTGGGTTTTTGGATGCTCATCAAAATTTGGTGGATAATTGGGGTGAATACCCCTAGAGTGTCATGTGAAGTAGTTTGCAACCCCATGACATAGCCCAAATAAAGATTGTAGAGAAGCCAAAATTGAGTTTTACTACAAGGAGACGCAAAAATCAATATTTAGCTCAATAACAAAGGGAAGTGGAAATCAATGGATAGTCCATAGCACAACAAGATCCCACATGCTTCACTCTACACATGAGCATTTCAAATCTTATACCACGAGGGAGTGTAAGGTTGTGAACAAATTCCCAAATAATTTCCTATAGATGGAAGTAATTGAGTTTATGATGGTGCGGTGGTAGTTAAGAAAATAGAATTAGTATATCCAAATGAGGAGTCCAAACCCTTTTTTATTGCCCAAGACCTCACAGAGACTAAAGAAGCTACACTTAAAGCACTTTTCAAGGAATTTAAGGACAAATTTGCTTTGACATACCATGATATGAAAGATGTTTCACCTTTTATGATAGTAGAACATGCAATCCCTATGATTAGCACTACAAAGACTGTACAATAGAGACCATAGAATTATTTGGAACCTAATCAAACTTTATTTGTGTTCATAGATATGGTTGGTTCACAAAAGTTATCCAATTCGACACTTGGTGAGAGATATCCTCTTTACTTTTCTCAAGTGTGCCAAATGTGTTTTTGTCTTTTATTCACTAAGTGGGATATTGTTATTGACCTAGTGTGTAAGGAGAATTATAAGGAATTAGAATGGTTACTATGTTTACTATGCCGTTGGGTCCTTGGTGAGCCCAAAGCCAAAAAAAAAGGAGATTGTGTTGCCCTAGATTGACAAGATGAGAATGGATAGCCATGAAACTTTGAAGAGGTAGGGGAAGCATACTAATCCCCACCCCTGAAAAGTTTTGTGGCGCCTATGTCTTAATCTGTTTCAACGGTCTAAGGTAGCACGATTCCAAATTTAGGTTGTTGTGTACTTGGCAAGCCCAAAGCCAAAAAGTTGGCAATTGTTCCGACTGGACCAATGAGATGGGAATGGATGGCCATGAATGTTTGCAAGGGTAGCGGAAGCACACGAATCCCCACTTGTGCAAAGTTTCATGGCCATCATAATCCATCTCAATGGTGCAAGGAAGCTCAACAACAACAAATTGGTGTTTGTCCCGCTACTGCGGTCAAAGATGTTGACCATAGAAGAGGGCACAAACAAGTATGGATGGGGTAGCAAGTGCATGGCAAAGGGCTAAGGCAAGTGTAAAAGACCTAGGTAGGAGGTGGTAGTGGAAATGTATGACTGATGTGTTTTCTTAGGCTGAAAGGGCTCCAAAATGGGCAGATGGGATGGTAGGTAAAGATGTGCGAAGGGCCAATTTTTTACTTAGGAATGTACGGCTTGAAGTGGCTACAAGCTGGTCCAAACGGCTTGAAGTGGTTGCAAGTTGGTCCAAACGGCTTGTCAAATGGAGCTATAAGGTGAAAGATATGGATGTTTGAAGCTGGAGTGTAGGTTGGAAGTATTTGGAAGTGAGCCGTAACGAGCTCAAGGGATATACGTACTTTGGGGGGCCACTCCATTAGTCCTATGCCATCCCATCATGCACAAACCTACTATCTCATAAACAACACAATTGAAAACTACTAGAGTAAGTCCTTTTAAAGCTCATGTGGGAGACTCTTTCAGTCGACCATCTCTTTGAACCAAAACCAATGAGATCCTTGGATTCCCGGGTTCCTATGTCTATACATCAAGGTAGTGATATCCCAGACACAATTTTTAGCACAAGGGTGCCAAATATTAGAACCAAAAGTCAGAATGTTAGAACAAAGGAAAGGATGATTGACTGAACCCATTCTAGAGCACCTATCAGTGGTTATGAAATGAGGGATGCAATGCCAAGAGAACCTATAGTGATGAGGATGGCTGCAAAAACTCAAAGAATGCGACTTTCTCAAGTGGCCAAATGTGTACCAGATCAAGGGACCCATGCATGCATGTATCCTTTTTCAAGCAAGTCCTAAGAGTGGAACAAGTAGCAAATTTCCACATGCAATACGAGGGGTTTGGTTTAACATTGGAGGGAGCAGCGTTGACCTGGTTTCAGTCACCAAATAGTAGAGATTTCCTAAACATTGGTCAACTCTTGTAGAAATTTGCCGAGGAATTCTCTAAGAGGGAATAAAGCACAACACGGTTTCTCAAATTTATGCCTTTAACAAAAGGAAAATGAAGCAGCAAAAGAAGCTTCACTTTGATTCAAGAAATACATCAAAAGATTTCTAGTGCAAGAGCTACCACATGACGATCGCGTATCGGTTCTCTTTATAGAGGGCTTGAAAAATGAAACTCTAAAAAATGACTTACATTTGAAGGCATGCACAACATTCAAACAAGTCACTAGGGAAGCATTGTAACTGGTTGACAATTGCAAAACATATGGCGTCGTGTTGTTGTGCTTATACGGTGGGAAATAGGGCGAAAGGATGTACAACAGGCTTATTTGCAAGATAAGATTTGCAGTGCATTGACAACGGCCTATACAAACAGATTACACTCTGCAATGCTTTGGTAAAAAATGCTAAGCTAAGCAATGCTTTGGTGGATATGTAAGCCAATTATGGTTTTTCTTGAGGTAAGAATGACTGCCCATAACCGTGGTTGCCCAAGGATTAATGCTCGGCCGCCCATTCAAGGGCAACAACAATAAAGGCGTGAAAGCAATCTTACCAAGGTCTTTTTTTGTAAGGTTGAGTAAATAGGAGAAATGATAATAAATAAATAAATAAAATTAAATAAATAAATAAATAAATAAATAAATAACATGGCCGAGATTGCAGCACTACACGTGCATGATTGAGTTTGAGTGCAGCTAACTATTAATTTGCAGGGAGTGGATGGGAGCAAGTCGCCAAGGAGTGCATAAAATGCATGAAAAAAGGCCAGCCAGTTGTGTGGAGAAGGAAGGGGGTCTTCTAGAGCCGCTAGAGAGCGGGTGCCATGAACTGGTCGTTGTAAGCAAGGCAGGTTAGGGGCTACTAGGAGGAGCCAACGTTGAAAAGCAAGGGGGGCTCTTGGGTCCTGTAGAGACGCCAGGGCATGAAGACGAGGAGACGATGTTGAAAGGAGGGCGCACATAGACTAGGTGTCTGTGTGTGTCATTGGATGTAGTTAAAGGGAGTGTCTACAAGAGCTGCAAGGGAAGAAGGCATCTACCATGAGGATCTGGCCGAGTACAACAAGGAGGAGTGCAGGGAGCAGAGGCCATGAGAAAGGAGGTAGGGGCATGAAAGTAGCACGATAGAAGGCCTTTTGTGAGCAAGGCTTCAAGGCAAGGAAGGAGCTCAAACCTGTTGAGGGGCACCATATCGGAGGGGAGCAGAGCCATACCATGCTGAGAGGGAAGGTTTCTTTGGGAAGACCTTTCTTTTGGGGAGCTCTACATAGGAGCTGAGGGGTGCAGTGAGCTAGAGAGCAGGGGGAAAAAAATGGAGACCCCTTAGGTCCGAAGCCTGTCGGTTGGGGCATCTTGAGCAAAAGCAAGAGGATCAAGGTGCTACAGAAGTGGATTCCTGTGGAGACTGGGGAGTTTGCTTGCAAATGCCATGGGGCATGAGTCCGAGTGCCAAAGCATAAGGGATGTTGAAAATATGGTAAGAAGAAAGTAGAAGGTGATAAGCAAGGGATTGTTAAGCCGCTGAAAAAGGTCCATTTATTTCTTGAGATTTTACATAGTGCAAGAGAAGGGATTGCTACAGGGAAAAGGGTTCAGGAGGGGCCGTAGGCTACTGTGCAAGGCTTGCATGAGGCACAACAAAGGAGCATTGGCTTGGAGAGGTTGGGACCACCGGTGGGGGCCATCACAAGCAGACGCAATTGCAGAGGAAAGTGCGTTACAACAAGGGCAGCATATGAGTGCAAGGAGAAGATTAAGGGCCATCTAGCATTGCAAGTAGAGACAACCCGAAGCCGATTGACATTGTCATCCTATTCTTACTGATGAAGTGAATTTTATTATTATCTCCCTTGTCCTCGTTAAACCCAAGATTATTAATTTGATCTTCATTAAGCAATAATTAATCGTATCTCCACATATATCTCTTTCGTCCTCCCAAAAAATTCATAGCTCGCCCCTATCAAGCTCCATATCGACCTCAAATTTCTCTCTTGCGTCGCCGCCATTAAAAAAACTCCTAGGCATAACTCCATAGCTCTCCTTCATGAAAAAGGGTATTGAACACATCTTTTTGTAGAGGTTTTGTACCAGTGTTGGAATTTGTTTCTGGGTGTGCTGGAAGCTTTATTGGTGCTTCTATTGGCCGCTCTCTTCTACACGTAGTGCAAGGAACCTATACACACATGAAAGACAAGGAACTTTTGGATCTTTTGGATGATTCCCTGGAGGGATTTAGAGCCCCTTATTTTCCAAGAAGTTGACCAATTGATCCGGAAAATTATACGGATGAAGAAGAGTTAATGCAGATGCTCAATAAGGCTTTGAACGGTTTTGTGCCTATTTCAGATGGCATTTGAGGAGTGATCCAAGATTGAAACAGGGTTATAAATGTCAGAGCACTAGATGTGCTACTTTCAAATGCTTGGACCTTTTCAACTAGAGGGGGTGATGCTAAATGTACATAATAGATAGAGATTCTTATCTCTATGATGCGGTCCTTTGAACTAAGTGTGAAGCCTATTATCTATTAATGTATAAAACTATGTGGGTACCTAATACAGATGTTATATGGGTGGTTGGTACCAATTGATCCAGGAGACTATCATGGTGCACCTA
Source organism: Adiantum capillus-veneris (assembly GCF_014529385.1). Lineage (NCBI taxonomy): Eukaryota > Viridiplantae > Streptophyta > Polypodiopsida > Polypodiales > Pteridaceae > Adiantum > Adiantum capillus-veneris. The sequence continues at coordinate 92,399,671 of NC_140944.1, read as the reverse complement.
TTTTAAGTCGATTGATGTATATGCCATGGGACCCTGGAGGATATTGAAGTGCAGATCGAGGTTTCAAGGGAATGCATTTGTTTTTTTTGTAGCAGATTGTGTGGCAGTGGTTTCCTATTTTATGCTATGCGGGGAAGTTGGGTTTTGTGGTGTCTATGGTTAGAAGGTAGCTTAAAGGGCTAGCTTTCGTTCGATCAGTTTGGGAAATTGAGATATCCTCACCTTTTTTGGATTGATATCAGAAGAGAGGACTTGACAACCATTTCACATGCAAGAGAGGCTAGAGCATACTTGAGCTTGATAGAGCTTCCAGAATCAAGCTTGATGGTCAAGATGTGTGTATGATTAGCTGGAGCATACTTGAGTTTGGAGGGGTTTAAGATACAGGGTTTCTTGATCTATTGGATGTGATGGATATGTGATGACTATGGAATAAAGATTTGTGAAGTGCAGCTACCAAGTGATCATGGAGCAAAGAAAAAAACTTGGCACAGATCGAAGGCTATGCACGTTTAGAGGGGGTGTGTGTCGTGTTGCTATGCTTATACGGTGGGAAGATTATTTGCAAGATAAGCTTTGTAGTGCATTGAGAACATACTATACTAACATATTACACTTTGCATCTCTCGCAATTTGGGCTTCAAAATTCTCTTTCCCATCTTCTAGCAAGGCAAACACAACTTGCACCAATGGTTAATGTGTATTAGGATGAGCATGGTCATTGCCAATGGTGTTTCTTTGTGGAGTGGAACCAATGGATTTACATGTAGAAAACATAATGGGGATAGTGTGATTGACTATATTCAACTCTCTGAGGCCATCATGTATTGCATAAAGAGCTTTATGTTTGGCCAATGGACCCTGGAATCAGACCAACGGACCTTATGTATTGACCTTGCATGTGGAGAAGCAACTTTATGATAATCTCAGCCAAAGGAAAGAGAAGTTATCACTATGTATGGATTTCAAGCAGGCACCAATGTACATTGATATGGTTGAGCGAAAGTTATGGATGACAAAGCTTCAATATAATGCACCATTGGAAACTAAATAGGAAGCTTTCAAGAAAGTTATTTGTTCTTGTGCCAAAGAATGATTTTCCATAAATCATCTCCATGGTATCAAAAAAGATAGATTACGCAAAAGGTGGTTTGATAAAAGAATGTCAAAATGCTTGAAAGTCCTTGATAAATCTTGATGCAACTATGGACAAAGACAACTATCAAAGTCATTTGCATACATACAAGGCATTGATTCAAAAGAAAAGAAGAAGATGGGAAGTGAAGAATCAACTTTTTCAAGTCCAAGAAAAGGCTCGTGCATGTGGACGATTTTGGAGTAACTTGAGGGGCAAACGGGTTGAGAATTTTGGTAACTTGAGTCTTGTGGATATGTACACACATTGTAGGCAATTATATGAGCAACCAAATGCTGAAAAAATTTCCATTTTATGGTTCACTCTCATGTATGCCCTCTTTTTTTACTATTGAGGATATATGCGATGGGCTTGAAAAGTTGGCTACTCGCAAAGCAAGAGATCTTCAACGTATCATGCCGAAGATGATCAAATGGACGAGACATTTTACCCATGATTGGATGTGAGATATGTTCAATCTTGCACTTCAACATGGTATGTCTTATGATTGGAATACTAATGATTGGGTCTCTTATGGCAAAGTTGTTTGGGTGCATAATGGAGATGAAATTGAGTGATTGGAGTGAAGAGAATGACAAGCGTGAAAAAGGACAAGGGGGTTTTTGTCGATGCCATAGCACCATTAATCATCTTGTCACTCTTTGTGTTCTCATAGAGGAAAGTTAGTTGACAGGCAAGCAATTGTTTTGTTGTTTTGTGGACTTTAAGAAAGCCTTTGATATGATTCCACGTAACAATTTGTGGAGAAGGACGGAAGAACTCCAAGTGCCAAGTGAGTCTATGCTTGCGGTTTCTCGAATCTATGAGAAGGTGATGTGTCAATTGCGCATGGAAAGAGGAATTTCAAAAAAAAAAGGCACTATTGGGGTTGAACAAGGATGCACATTGTTACCAACTCTCTTTGGCCTATGCATCGTTCAATCGGAACAAATGGTACTTGACTTTATGCAAGAAGAAGGCATTGAAGAGGTCACTATTTGCAATGTGATAATCGTGCTTTTGTTGTATGCAGAATATGTAGTGCTTCTAGCACACACTATAGAAGATGCACAAAAGCTTATGGTTGTCCTTGAGAACTTCTGCTTGGGCTGATTGTGAATGAATCCAAAACAAAGGTTATGCTTGTGAAAACCAACCATAAGGAGAAGCCATGCATTGTGTACAACAATGAGACACTTGAAGTTGTTGAGAGCTTTAAGTACCTTGGCCTTGAGGTTATGTCCAATCACAAGTAGCATGAGTGTGCTATGCGTCATTTGAAAGCGGTAAAGAGAGCATATTATGCATTTGAGAACATGTGGAATGCGGGAAACATCAAGTGTTGGGTTCTCAAGAAGTACCTTTTTGATACATTGGTGACACCGGTTCTTATTTATGGAGTTGAAGTGTGGGGCGGGAGCATCTCAAAGTCTACTTGGAAAGAGTTTGAGAATGTCCAAAAGCATTTTCTTACAACTCCAAGTTAAGACAAAAACACTATATATGCTCCTACTTCTTGAGTTGGGATCTCTTCCAATTGAGGTTATGGGCATGGAAAGGGTTGTGGAGTACATGATAAAGATGCATGGAAACCCCTCACATCCACTTTCTACAATTGCATGTGAAGCAAGCAAAAAAGTTTAAAAGATGCCTAAAAGCAAGATCTTGATCACGGGATGGATGCAGGATAGAAAGAAGAGGTTTGGGAGATGGAATGCATTACACTTGCTACATGATGCTTCAATTGACTCCCAAGTGAATGAAGCTTTTCTACAATGCCAATGTATTTTGACTTGGGAGAAATCCGGTGGGTCACGCTTCATACATTACACCACCCATATTGCCCCCAACTACAAAACCATGTTCTTCATTGAAATGTGAAACCGTACTCACACTTACATGCTTGATCCTATCCCCTTGTCGGTGATACACACTATTGCAACCATTCGACTTAGCTCTCAATCCCTTCCATGCGAGACAAGACATTGGGGCAATGGAGAAGAGTCAAACTTGTGCACATTATGCTCATTGCAAGTTCGAGAGTCTGAGTACCACACACTACTAGAGTGCTCAGCTTTTGGTCACATCCGGACTTTCTTCTCTCACATTTTTAGCCATGACTTAGACCAAAACAAATTCCTCTCCCAGCCACACTGTGGGATCTCCATTGAAACTCTCATCACCACAATTTTGGAGCATCGAGAGTCACTCATCAGCCATACACATACTACATCACATGTAACTTTGATCCCCTAGGTCATATTTGACCTCCAAGGATGATAATAAAATCTCTCTCTCTCTCTCTCTCTCTCTCTCTCTCTCTCTCTCTCTCTCTCTCTCTCTTCCCCCCCCTCTCGTCTTCAAGCATGGAAAAAATCCACCATGGCATGGGCATGGCCCCTAGGGTAGAGCTTTGAAGCTTGTGGCCAAAGGCGCATGAGCGCGGGAGCGTCCACTTGCATGGAGAGGGAGCCAAGGCGCATTGGCATGAAATCAAGAGTAAAGTGTCTTGATATGATTGCCCTCAGATGGGGAGAAAACTTTGTCAAAGCTGTGCTTATTTTGGAGCATCAGTGCGGGAGCCATCTCCTCCATTGTTTTCTATGCTATTCAGCCATCGCTCTACAAAAAAGCATTTCACTTTTAGAAAAAAATTACAATTTGGTAACCCAAGGGTACCCAAGGGGCCCATCCCATAGAGTGGCCGAGCACTAGCCAAGGACCCATGAGGTGAAAGCCGTGCCTGCATGCATGAGCAAAGTACATGAAGCACCCGAAGACTTTTAAATCTCTGCAAACTCAAACAAGTATAGGAAATTTGCAAAATTTATAAAGATTCAAGAGATGGTGTCCAACAAAGCGGTTGGATTTCCATGCTTTGCCGTGGTTTTGGCAAGGCCGTCAATGTTTTGAAGTTTTGATAAACACCAAAGTTCTTGGGCACCCTAACTCTAACAAGGGTGCTATTCCATAGATTAAACAAGCATGGCTTGTCTGTATTCATGGAAGCAAGTAACATAATTTGCTAATCATAATTAAGGTTACATCTACTTAAGGCTTTGAATCAAGAAAAGCAAAGTGCAATTTTAGTATCAACCTCAATATGGGTTATGTTAGGTCAACAAAGCAACTTGCATAGCATCTCTTGTCTAAGCAAGGCTTCTTCGTGACAGGCTAGTAAGATTGTTATTGTCAATATTTCATGCAACGATTGTTGCAAGGATTCCAGCAAGTTTGGGTTTTGTAGCTACCAAGGCAATATTATTCAAAGCTACACCTACCTTAAGCAAGGCATGACACAAGGGCTATGAGCCATATGATGGATTACAAGCCACCGCAAAAATATAAGTTTTGCGATGACCAAGCGGAGATTTCAATAAGGGAATCAAGACTATGATGATATGCAAGACATTTTGAGGGGTGTTCCAATATCAACATGGTCATCATGTACCCTATTTCATTTGAAGTTATTTTACAGGAAGCTACGGATGGAATTCGGCATGTTAGATTTCTGATGCAAAGGCAATACCTGTTGCTATTTTTGATTATGCATGCAAGGGATTGGCTTCTAGGCAAGTTCTCTGAACTTGATGTAGTAAAAAATAGTTGTAATCAACCCATTGTTGGCAAGCAAGATCCAAGTTTTCAAGAGTACTTGACAAAAGGTGCATGCCAATAGTATTGGGAAACTCAGGTATAATTTTTTCCATGCCATTATTGTAGTTATTTTTTTTGCTTTTAGTATGATATCCTCCTCGACAAGGTAAAAAATCAACAGTATATCATGGTACATGTTTGATCTATGGAGCATGGCTCCATAAATTTGGTTGGCCATAGATTTCGTTAGTCGTTATTTCTTTATGTCATCTTGTGCCCTCAAGCGGAGGGGAAATGCAAGGCTTCTAGGAGCACGACTTTGTACCTATGTCTATGCATTGGGTGCATAAACACTCCAAAAAACTTATAGCTTGCCAGTGTGTAGGAGAAATAAGTACATGAAGTACATTGAAAGCACAATCATGCCACATGATGCTCCAACTTCTGATGCTAGGGGTGATGGTTACGAAAATTGGTAAGCACCTTAAATTTAAGTTTCAATTTTGAACTTATTCCATTTTGCAAGATTTTGCAATGCCAATTTGACAAGAAAATATTGCTTCGGCTAAGTGGAGTTTGGTAGCTAGATGGATTCTAATAGCTAGGCTTTAGGAGCTATCTCTTGTAATATTGGGCAAACTCATTCTTCTCAATAAGCTACATGATTCTGCAAGGCCGTTTCTCTAGGAAAGATCAACACTGTCAATTCTCTTTTGCTTTGACGTTTGTGCATCAACCAGAGCACATGTTAGCTAAGAGCAATCACGCTCAATTTTGTCTCCTCCTTGATGAACTTATGCAAAGCAAGGATTCACTTGGGGGCATTTTTCCTACAAGCTTCCAAAGTTTAGAATATGCTAGTAGCATACGAACTTGGGAAAACTTGGCAACATGTCTACCTGCTTTTTTATTGGAGGTCGGTATAAACCAACCCTTGAGAACATACAAGACATTCCTTTTCTTAGCATACATGGCTACAAGCCACATTCTAGCGAAGGAAACTACTCTCAGAGGGGCGACAAGTTTAGGCAATTTCAAATTCTACTTGCATTTTTGTCTTTAACATTTTGTAATGCAAATGGACCATGAACATTAAGAATAACAAAATTAAGAAAATTGTAGTGAGCATTTTTATGAGAATACTTTGAGAAAATAGAGGGTGAACTTGATTAGAGGTAGCAACATAACCATTATACTTAAATAACTTGGCATGAACAATACTTTGTAAGAGAGAATTTGAGAATTGAGGATTAGATTCATGTGGAGCATGTCCCACCTCCCAAAGGCTTTTGTTTATAACTTCTCCCATAAAGAGACACTTGGTACAATACAAGCTTTCTGTTCCTTGATACCTTGATGGTGAAATGAAGATAGAGAGCTTCTTGCACCACAATTATGCTCGTAACTTAGCTAAATGAAAGCGTTAACTTGTCCTTGGCCTTAGTCCCAAGACCTCAAACACCTTCAAAGGTGGAGAGAGCTAGTAGGCAATGAGGGTGGGGAAGAGGAAGAAGAAGAATTCTTACGAGAAAGAAATAGTGTCCTCTCATACGAATACTCATAGAGCTTAGCATAGCATAGTAGAATAGTAATGGAGATGAAGAAGATGGTTAGCATAACATTGAAGCATGGAACTTGGTTGGATTTGCATTCCATAGCCAAGAGTTGTTGGTGTAGGCTCTCAACTTCTCAAGCTTGGAGAAGGAGATGGAGTTCTTGCACTTTCACAAAGTGAGAATGAGAGCATGTGAGTGGTGTGAGAGAGAGTATATCCCCAAGCACACCCCCAACTTGCTTTGGTCGACTCCTCCTTGTAGCTCATCCTTGAGTTTGATTGGACCCCTGCAAGCCTAACCAATCACATGCTTAGTGCATATCAAGCAACAAGGGTAGCATTTGTACAAGTGTTTTCCTTACCCCGTTGAGAGAGAGTGCTTGATAATTCCTAGATAATTATTTAAATAAACTAAGTTCTCATTGGACCCCTTTAGAGGTCAACCAATAGGCTTTAGGCACTACATGAGGGAAACATGTGTAGATGCTTGACATGTGTCCTTGTTGACTCTCAGGTCTTGGGCTTGCCTTGAGTGAGAGTGTGTGTGTTCTCTCTCATGCCCCTAGCTTTAGGGCTCGGCCCCCTTCTTGTAGGGATCATGTTGACTTTGGAACACCTCACCCCCTTGAGCACCTTATTCATGAAGACCCTCAAGCAGCTTAGTCATAAAACATGACAAGCACCTCAAGCACCTTAGTCAGCAAGCACAACAAGCGCCTCCACTTCAATGATTTTGAAAGGTGCCTTCCCCATAGTAGTATGGACAGTGTTATTGTATGCATAATCTACAAGAGGTAGGTACTTTTGCCATTGTGAACATTGATCTACTTCGATAACATAGGTCTTAAGTAGATCTAGAATCATAAGGTTGGCTACTTCACTTTGACCATCCGTTTGTGGGTGATAGGCGGAAGAGAAATTAAGCCTAGTACCTAGATTCTCAAAGAAATGGTCATTCAAGGATCTCTATCCAACACTATTGATGTTGGCAAGCCATGCTGTTTGAAAATTTGGGATATGAAGAGGGTTGCCGTTTGGTGTTGCAGGGCCACTTGGCATGCAAAAAAGCGCCACATGGGGGTGTGAACCCTGGGACTCATGGAATATATACTGTAAGAGTGTATTGGCATTGGCATCAAGGGATAGGGAGAGAAGAGATCCTATGGAGATCCCCTCATCCCCCTTCCATTGGGCGTTGCATTTGGCGTTGTTGTTGTTGGTTGTTGTGGGAACTATAGTGCTTGTTGTTGGTTGTAGTGGTCGTTTGTAAGAAGTTATTCATACGGGGGATGCCCACGGGCCCCTCCCTTTTCCTTGGAGGTGAGTGGGCACTCACTTGGGGGGCCAAGGCACTGTAAGATGTCATCCATACATAGGGGGTCTTACCTCCGTGTGACAATAAGTAAAGCACGGATTGAAAAGCAGCGGTTCATGTACGGGCATGCAAAGAATTAGACGTGTGTTTGGAGGAGAAGAAATGTGCTAAAAAAAAAAGTTTTGCCCCTATAAGGGAACCCCCTTTTTGTTGTTTTGGGATAGTAGGTACATGATCTCAAAGGGATAAGGGAAGAAGCATTGTACACACTCTTTTGGCTCAAAAATCAATTGCTGATTGCTCCCTATTTTTAGTCTCCCCCCTTTCTCTTTTTCATTGTTTCTACACTTTGGTGTTGGTGTCGGTGTGTGGGTGAGTTTTATACCATTTTTTGTGGTGCAAAGAGGGAGAGAAGTGTGGTGTGCAACAGTGACATGTTTGATTGAAGTATTGTAAGTATTGTGCATGCATTGATTTTTGGAGGTGTATACATGCTTATTTGTGTGCAGCTTAAGGTGTACATTGTGAAGATTGTGTTGTCCTAAAGGTGTTTCTGAGAGGATTGGGGTGTTGTGAATATCCTAGGCCATAGAGAGGTAGTCTGTGAGTGTTTTTGGGTGTGTTTTCATTCCCCCATTCCATCTTGTCATGCCCCCACTAAGGAGAATCTGATTGCTCCTTGGTTTGCTCAACAAAGGCGGTTTCTTCCACAAACAAATGATGGCAGCATGACGTTACGGGCCGATCTTCACAAATATGCACCATATCACGCTCAAGCTAACGAACAAGCCAAGAGAAAAAAAAAGATTTTATACATGGTGCTCACAAAGATAGTGAGTAAGTCAAGAGCATATTGGGACTAGAAGTTATTTTCAGTTCTTTGGGCATATCGAGTTGCTTACAAAACAATAATTGGAACAACACCTCTCAATATAGTGTTCGGGCTTAATGCCATACTAGCCTTGGAATTCTTGATTCCTACATTGTTGATCCTTACATTTTGAGTAGCTAAGAGTTTGGAGTGAACATGCCACGAGCTAGAAAAACTAGATGAAATGTGCTTACGAGCTGTTGTAGATATCTATGTGCAAAAACAAGGCATAAAGGAGTTCCATGATCAACATTTGATCAAGGAGCTTAAAAAGGATGACCATGTCTTAGATTTTACACCTTAAAACAACACTCCAAAAATCTAAAAAAGTGAGGAAATGGCCCATTCATGATTAGCAACATATCATCAAGTGGAGCCATCGAACTTGCAACAACGAGGGAGAAGAGATGTCCAATTGAATTAGTGGATACATGTTGAAGAAATATCATCTACCATTAACCACAAAAATGCTAAAAAAGATCCATAAAGCAGTAGAACAAAAGGAAAAAGCACAAGTTAATCAAGCATAAACTCAGGAGAAAGCAAAATTGCGGATTTTTAAAGTGCAAGGAAATTGGAACTACAAAACAACGTCTAATTTCAATATTTTGCAATAGTATCTGTTCCTATTGAAGCAATTCCGATAGAGACAAATTAGCTAAAAGGTATGGATCTACACATTTGTATGTAGCTAGAAAATGGATCAATTGAGCAAGCACTTTTGGACACTCGAGTAAGAGCCAATCAAATGAAGTACTCTACATACCTGAATATGTGAGATGTATAATTGATGACAAAGCAAATCATGCTCAAAGCTGCAGATCGAAGGAAGATGGTGAGTTTAGGACAAGCAAATATTTCAATCAACATAGACGTCCATCAATGTCCACACCAATCTCATGTAATGGAAAACAAACTTAACAAAGCAATCATATTAGGTGTATCATGGATGCCCACTTATAAAGTGATTCCAGACTGGTAGTAGAAAGCCTTAATGTGGGGGACACATCGTTCGTAACTGACACAAGATCTCTTTCACCCTATCAAAGGCTTCTTGTGCTTCTTCATCCCACTCAAATCCATGCAAATGATTGAGCCCTCTTCTGAAGAAGATACACATACTACAACAACATCCAAAAGAATTGCGACAAATATTTTACCTTATGGACAAACAAGGTGGCCAAATAATGAGCACTAAAGGGAGGCTCCATCAGGACTAGATTCTTGAAAGATCAGCTTCAATTATGTTTTGCGACGCTACATGACCCAATAACTGCACTCGAGGCTGTGTTAGCTTGCACTTGTTTGGGTTCAATTGACCTCCTCCTTCATCAAGCCTTTGGAAACATAATTGCAACTTGGAAAGGTGCTCCACCCTAGAGCTATAGCAACTAATATCATTCGTAAATACCCTAATGAACCTACCAAGATATGGCCCAAATACCCTGTTCATCCAATCCTAGAAGGTAGCATAAGCATTTACCAGCCCAATTAGAATCCACATGTGCATTGCCCTTAGCTCTTGACAGCCTTGTGCTAACACTCATTGACCACTATCTCCTTAATTAATGTTAGCTTTTTGGATCTGTACATCACTTACCAGGTAATAGCTGGGATGAACACATCCTAGCTAGAAGTATGCCTGCATTATCTGTGGCACCTCCTTCTTTTGCTAATCTTTGGATGCTCCATGCCTTAGTATACTTTATCTTTGCCCTTGCAAGATCTAGTCTCCTGCTTGGTCTCTATTTCCCTTGCAACTTTTGCTTCTTTATTGGCTAGAACCTCCACATCCTGCTTATCCACTCCGATGATATTCACTGTAGGGATTTCACCTCCATCTGGTGGAGCTGGATGCATTGGATTCTTGACTGCCTACTCTCTTCAGCCATCGAAGCGGGGAATGAGGGTAGGGAAAAGGAAGAAGAAGCATTCATAGGAGAAAGAAATAGTTCCGCACTTATCATCACTCCTCTTGCTTAGCATACATAATAGCATAGTAATAATGAAGATGGAGATGATGGCAAGCTTGAGCATTGGAGCATGGCTCTTGGTTGGATTTGCATTATATAGCCAAGAGTGTCGGTGTAGGCTCTCAACTTCTCAACGACAAGCTTGGAGACGGAGATGGAGCTCTTGCACTTTTCACTTCACACAATGTGTGTGTGTGTGTGTGTGTGTGTGTGGGGGGGGGGGGGGGGGGAGAGAGTATACTCCCCAAGCTAGCCCCCTCCTTGCTTTGGTCGACCCCCTCATCTAGCTCAAGATGGAATCTCATTGGATCCTTGCAAGCCTAATCAATCACATGTAGAGTGCATATCAAGCAAGCATGCTAGCCTTGGGACAAGCGTCCCCCTTTCCCCTTTGAGAGAGAGGACTAGATAAATGCATAATCAATTAATTTAATTAACTAAATTATCATTAGACCCCTTGAGAGGCCAACCAATAGTCTTTAGGCACACAATGAGGGCAACATGAAGAGGAACTTGACGTGTCCTAGTTGCTTCATTAGACCAAGCTTGCCTTGTGTGAGGCTGTGTGTGTTCTCTCTCATGCTCCTACAATGAGGGCTCACCCCCTCATGAGTAGAGATATGTTGACTTTGTGGAACACCTCAAGCCCCTCAAGCAACTCAATCATGGAGCACCTTAGCACCTAAGTCATTAAGCACCTCAAGAACCTTAGTCAGCCAACACGACAATCACCTTAGTGAGAAAGCACAACAAGCACCTCAAGCTTGGTCCGGGTTCCCACCTCAAGAACATCCCTAGCTTGCCTAAGGTCAAAGGACTTTTAACACTAACCTTTGGAGGTCTTTAATGAAGTTAACCCTAAGGTCTTTAAGCCCCATTAGGTAGCATTTCTCTTTGACATACCATCTCTCATATGGACCCCTTTAACCTTGGCCCCATGTTGAGATAGATCCATAAGCACATGTCTATATTATAACCCTTCTTCCCGTTTATTTTACCACATTAAATGATGAATTTAATATGAGAAAATAATTTGGGTTGGCTAGATATTAGATTTTATGACATTACCTCTCTCTTGAAATAATAGTTGTCCTCGACTTGAGGTAGAAGAGGTAAAGCCTCAGTCATTAGTCGATGTTTCTTAGCAGATAGAGGATCCCTTTTTACCCTATGACATCATTCCAAGATGGATGACTAAATCCGTTTGGTGCTTGGGAGACGTAGCTACCGCAAGCATGTCTGCTCTTTAGTCCATTTCATTCTCCCAAGTAGAGTGACAAACTCTACTTGGTGTTTAAGAGATGTCGTCATCACAAGCATGATTCTAAGCATGCATACTATTTAAATTTTTGCACAATAAAAAGAGAATTACTCTTATAAGACAAAAACATTGATCATTTAAAAGAAACATGTACATTTGCTTACTCTAATGTAGCATTATAAGCATTGACAAGGATCATACTATACTTAATCTGTTTTCCTTGCATCCATCTAGCATCTTCAAAATGATAATTTTTGAACTTAATAAGATACCGTCGGATAATCTTACCATGTCGTAGTACCTTGTCTTCATGCCAAAGGATAGCTTCGGGTTGTTAGGAAATAAGACGTAGCTAAATAGATAATTGAGTAGATTACTTAATGGAGAGAGACTTAATCTGTTTTCCTTGCATCCATCTAGCATCTTCAAAATGATAATTTTTGAACTTAATAAGATACCGTCGGATAATCTTACCATGTCGTAGTATCTTGTCTTCATGCCAAAGGATAGCTTCGGGTTGTTAGGAAATAAGACGTAGCTAAATAGATAATTGAGTAGATTACTTAATGGAGAGAGACATATTACATACACGAGATTATAGAGGAGAGAGAGAGAGAGAGAGAGAGAGAGAGAGAGAGAGAGAGAGAGAGAGAGAGGTACACACAATATACATGGTTCACCCAATGTGGGCTATGTCCACGGGAAAGCAGCCACTCAATGGCTTTAGTACTTCAAAACAAGAAGTAGTTTACAAAGGGATTATACCCTTTTGGAGCTCCCGCCTTGCTTCACTCTCACCACCTCATACCCACCTTGTTGTATCAATGTCACACTATGAAATGTGTGTAGAAATGGCCTCCTTTTATAGGCCAAAAGGGCTACCCTCTCTCATGAGAGGAAGCCATGTGTAGCCGTCCTTGTGTGAATAAGTCCAAATCGGACCCTCCAATCCGCCCATGTGTGGCCGCCCTTGTGTAGACAAATCCGCTTTTGAATTCGGCCACCGGCCATTGAATTTGGCCACCGGCCACCGGCCACCAGTCATTGACTACCGGCCACCGGAGCTAGGGTGAGTATTGATGGCATGATCATGACTGGCAAATGAGATTCGGTGTCATTGAATAGGGAGCCCTTGATGGCAATTGCATTGAGAGCACTTGTGATATGGTGCTCCAACTGATGGTGTCGAGGTCATCCTCCTAGGAGTCAAAGGAAATCGAGTTGATGAGAGAGAGAGAGAGAGAGAGAGAGAGAGAGAGAGAGAGAGGGGGGCGGGGGGGGGGGGGGGGGGGGACTCATAGGAGAGCCATGCAACCTGTGTGGGATGGCGCATGTTGTGGTAGAGAGGACTTCCATGTCATCATTGTAGAGCTATTGGACTTGAGTGCAAACATGCGACGAGTTGGAGCATGCTTGGACAACCAATTAACGAGGTTTTTGGGGAGCAACACTGTAGTTTTTGGCATTGTAGAGCAGCTAGTCCTCATGAAACTATGCTACTGTACGCCCATGCAAATCTCGCCCATACCTACTGGGGTAAACTCCTACTTGTGCTAATCCTCTCTTACTGATATCCCCACAAGGAGGGGGATAATCATAAGAGATGTTGCATTAGTTGATGTGACTTTGTTTGTCTCACTCACACGTAGCCTCCAAGTGGGGGTAATGCATTTGTTTTGCATCTGTACCTCTTTGAGGTGAAACTAGTGCCAAGGGTAACTCAAAACAATTTGTCTCTGTATGTGGAGGTCCTCTAATATAACTAGCATTGTCACAGAAGGCCTTGCATATTGCATATAAGACAAATAACCAATGGACGTGTTGTCGGAATGTGTGCGGTCTAGCTGGGAAGGTGCAAAACCTCTAGTTGTGAGAGTTCGTGATGAGAGTCACAAACACTTTGAAAAAAAGCATTTGTAGAGAATCACCAACCCTCTTTTTAAGGGTGACAGAGAATCTAAGAGCGTTCCTGACAGCAAATTCACAAACCCTCTTTCCTATCGTGCTTGGAAATTGCTTGTTTTCGTAGATGAGATTATGATAAGAGGATCATCAAATCACATTCAATTTCACTTTAAAAGACTATTTGAAAACACTAAAGTTTCAGCCATGAAACCTCAATGCTCATACAAGCACAATTCTCAATCAAAACCCAAACCTCTTTCATGGTATCATGTAGCCTCGCCCCCAATTACATAGTCGTAGCATCAAACAGTTGAAAGGAATGCTCGAGCTTCCACCTTCACGATGACAATTTTCTGATTTTGTAGAGATTTATGAGATTAAAAAGTGAATCCCACACACCATTTTGATAAGGGGAAACCCTAATTCACTCCCTCACAAGCTCTGATACAAGATTGCGAAGAGGCGGGACTGCCCTACACATAGATTGAGCAACCATGGAAGCCATTACACAGTAGTGATAAATTGCAGGTTTTTTATGTTAAATGCTCCCTTCTCTCTCTTCCCCACGGAAATGTGAGCTGATGTGTCAATTTTTGGGCCATTTTGCCACTTTGGACCAAAACTAGGCCATTTTCAACTCATTTTTGACCAAAAAATATCATTTTTGATGCGAAAAATCCCAAACGGAGTCAGGAAAATCCCTAAATTTGTGGGATTACTTGCATAAGCATAAAAAGCATAGATAAGCATCATTTTTCATCAATATACCATTTTGGGTCACTTTCCATGCAATTCTGCAACGACGCCTGTTAACTGCTATTTTTGGCAATTTTTGGCCGCATCAATCTTTGTAGGCGAGACGAGTGTGCCACCATGAAACACTTGGACTATGTACATTGTCAAACCAAATTAATCATATTATCAAGTGAAAAAGGATGCGAATGAGCCACATGTAGGGCCACGACTCCCCGGATAGGTAATGATAGCGACTGCAGTAGCCGCTTTAGCATATATCACGATATGTACATTATTGCTTTTCTTTCCATGCATTGAGAAGTGTCAAAATTGAGGTGAATGTTTTTATTTCACACTATGTACGTGCCACGGCACGACATCCACCCCCTCTGAACCTGCACATCCTCTGGCATGTGCCAACATTTTCCCCATATAGGTTTAATCGTCATTACGATCCACAAATATTTGGATGTCATTTTTATCTTCTGCAAAGTTTGGAAAATCATCCTCTGCTTCTTCATCCTCATCTGTAGAAATGTCATTAGGTTCTTCATCATCATCTTGTTGTGAATCAAAAGGATCATTATCATGTCTCCTCTTGAACATCTTGATTCTTTTGCCCGCTATGGGAATTTTTAGCTCTGTTCCATCAAGCTCCCTCAAAGTATATGTAGCATTTTCATGCACATGTTTGACAACATAGGGACCAAACCACCGTTTTGCAAGTCTTCTTTGTGTGGTGTGTTGGTTGTCAAGGCTACTGTCGTACATTAGGACCCAATCACCCTCTTCAATTAGGCTTCGGTCGAAGCCTATGTCTTTTATCAAACCTATCTTTATTCTTTAGTCTTGCATCCTTCAATCGAGATTTAGCAATGTCTATGTCTTCCTGTCTTCTTTCCAATTGCCTTATGCACAAAGCAAGTAGAGCTTCCCTACTTACACCATCTTCCCAAGGTAACATGTTCCAAGTAGGAACTACATCCTCAATTGGCATGACTGGCTTCTGACCATACATCAATTCAGTAGGCATGTAACCAGTCACTGAGCTATGAGTTGTACGATCAGCCCACAAAGCATATGGTAGCAACCTTGGCCACTCATGCATTCTACCTTTGCATGCCTTAGCCAAAGCTTTGACAATAGGAGGATGTCCTCTTTCACTTTTCCCATTTCCCTCTGGATTATAAACACGAGTCAAGGCTAGCTTGATACCAATTCTCATAAAGAAATCCCTTGCTTCATCTGCATCTAACTCACCTCTATCAGCAACTATCTCTCCCACATAGCCATAGTGGCAAATTACATCTTCAAGCAAAAATTTACAAACAACTTCTGGAGTTTTTGTCCTCAATGCACGCCCTTCCACTTGGTTTGTCAAGTATTCTCGTGCAAGTACCAAGTATCTCATTTGCCAAAGTCCTAAAGGCAGTGTGACTAGATCAACAACCCATTTAAAGTGCATGGCTAATGGGTATGTAGGGTGCAATACATCACTATGACGTACATTAGAATACATTTGGCATGTGACACAAGACTCCACAAAATCTGCTACATCCTTATACATGTTTTTCCACCAATATCTCTCTTTCACTTTGAAAAAAGTAGCCCATACACCTCGATGTCCAGAATATAGGCTTTCATGAAGCTCTTTGATAACTTTGAGCTGAGTAGGCTTATTACATACTACTCGTAATGGAGTCCCATCTCTTCTTTTAGGATGTTTCCATAAGTAGCCATCCCTCAAGAAGAATCCATATGCTTTCTTTCTGATCCTTTTGAATTCTGATTCACTCCAATCATCTTGATTTTGTAAAGTACTCAGGTAGCGACCTATGAGCAACCATTCATCCTCATAGAACTCCTCTGAAAGGACTCAAGTGAAGATACAATGCATATATCATCACACTTTGCATGAGAAATTGTGTAGAATTTTGTGCCCACATCTTCTTCCTCATCAATCATATCATCCTCATCTTCATACCTTGCCCTTGAAAGCATATCTGCCATTGCATTATCTTTTCCTGCAATGTGATTCAATTCTGGGTTCAAGGACTTTATATAAGCAATCCACCTAAACATAGCAATATCAGGAGTAGAGCAGCTTGCAATCATCCCTAGAAGTGGCAAGCAACCAATCTCCACAACTACAGATGCTCCAATGAAGTACTCTTTGTCCCACTTTAATGTTGTAACCACCCCCCATAACTCCCTTTTTACCTGTGGATATGCTCTTTGGTGAGAGCTTAGAACCTTGGCCCCAAACCTCACCAGATACCCGTGTTTCTCTTCATCGTCTTGTCCTACTGCCCATCCAATTCCCGTTGGACTAGTGTCCACTGTCACAATCACCGGTCTTCCACACTCATAGTCAATCTTCCTCAAAGTTGGTGAAGACAACAACAATTGCTTCAACTTCCTCATAGCTTTTACATGTACATCATTCCATTGAAACCTTTGATTCTTCCTTAGCAATTGATAAAGAGGATTTGCAACATGTACATAATGTGGAATCCATATGAGGTAGAAGACACATGCACCTAGAAACCTTCTCACCTCCGTGATATTTATGCATACTTCCTTCATCCTCTGTATTGCATCCACTTTAGTTGGACAAGGTCGGCGGCCATGAGGATTACAAAGATGTCCCACTATCAATATTTCTTCAACCCCAAACACTGACTTTTTCCCAGATAATGTAAGGTTCACTTCTTCCAGCTTTGTTAAAATTCTATCACAATCATTGATGTGGTTTGCACCCCCTCGAATCCAGAGCCTCATCTTTTTTAGCTAAGTCACATCCTTTGATTGGAACGTCATCAAGAAAAGGCATTGTAATTTGAGGTATGAAGTCATGAAGGACTTTGTTCATACCGTTCATCATGTGCGCAACCGAGTTGGTTGATCCCTGCGGTAAGGTGCACATCCTTACCAAACCCAAGGGTGTTCTCATGGTAGTCAAGTCCCTGCTTTCCATTGCTATTTGGAACTGATCATACCCTGAGTACAAATCCCCCATAGAATATATTGCCCTTCCTGCAAATGCTTCTGCAAACTCATTGTTAGAAGCTGGACACACCCTACGGAAATGACTACTCGGCAGATTATCATTTTTTGTAATTATTCATTTATTGAGAAAACTCGACATTTCACCTTGTAAATATTAGGGCTTACAGAAGTTTCCAGATTGTATCCCAGTTTTGATAGTTAGATTGAATACATGGTTGATTTGGAACTTTAGGGTTTGAGAATTGCAAGGTATTTATACCACTTTTTGACCTTAATGAAGGACCTTTTGTCATTTTAAAAAAGAAGTTTGAAGTCTGTGAGTGAGCGTACTGTGTACGAGAGAGAGAGAGTGTGAGCTTCATTTTGACGCTATGTGTGCACCGGTGGTCGAAATCGAGTGTGGAGAAGTGTAGCGTGTTGCCCCCGATGAGAGCTACGCCCCCGATACCTACATTGCGCGCGTACGGTCCGGTGTTGCGAGCTCTATCTACGAGCTTTATCTGGTGATTCGGTAAGCATACGTTGTCCGATTTTGCATTGCAGCATATCCACGCGTTCACATTGAGTAGAGCTACACATTAGGCACTTTAGATTTTGAAAACAAAGACCTGCAAATTTCGGCCAGACATCCTACGTGATTTTGCGCCGGGTGTTTTGGGTTGGGGTTTTGGTGCATAGACCTTGGGGAGAGCGACCTATTGGTGTTAGTAAGATCTCCTTCAAGTTCTGTGGTGTTTCGAGATTGTTTGATGGGTGTTCGACTCTAGAAAGTGTTGTAGGAAGTTTCCTCTTATGCACTCTTGAAGGCTGTGACTTAGACATTGGGTGGAGACCTCTGTAGGAATTAGTTAGGACTCGATCGAGTGTAGGTTGACACCTTATGCTTGCTTCCACGCGCCTGTGGGTCGAGCTTCGTCCTTAGCTGACAAATCTTGTTAGGTGAGTTCTCGCTGTGCTGACGTCCGTCGCGGCATATCCGTCCAACATTGGCGCCGCTGCAGGGGACAAAAAACGTAGGTAGGTGACCGAGACTAGTCCTTGAGGATAGGGATTCTTGGCTTGCCAAGAGTCTCGTTTTTCATTTAGATAGGATCAGAGGGTGGACGACTCTCTAGATCTTAGAGGGAGTCTAGGAAGCGTGTGTCTGGCCTAGATCCTTCGACTTAGGTAGATTGAGATAGTTTTAGGTATTAGTTGAGTTCTTGAGTAGGAGTTGGAGTGGTAGAAGCGGTGAGAGGAGAGCTTGAGAGTCCGGAGAGGCCAGAAAGCAACCAAAACACCATTATCACCATTTCACATGATGAATAGGAGTAGAGTAAGTAGGACATCATGATTCAGAATCTAGAGCACTTCATGCATGTATACTTGCTTGGTAAATACATCACAAGTTTGTAAAAGACGCAAAAAGATGCAATAGTGTGTTTGAAAGCTGAAGTGAAGTCCAAAAATTAATGTGAGTGTTTTTGATAGAGTTGCACAACATCAGGAGCATTTCTGTCAGGAACAAAAATTTAATTTCAAGCCAGGAGACATTCTACGCGTAGGATGTCTACAGGCTAATCTGGTGGGAATTTTGGGATTTTGAGTTGACCAGCGTGTTCAGAAGGTAGGGTTTACCCTATTTTCAACTGGAAAGTGGAAATTTAACCATATCTTGACAGGATAAGGCCGGATAGACTGAAATTGCGAGACATCCTATCCAAATTGTGCCAAAGCCTTTTTTAAAGACCAAAACCATATGATGGCTGTAGGAGCATGATTTGCATGATATATTGAGTGACTGAGAGGGGTTTCATCTCATTTGGGTGAGAAAATTGGGTTCAAAGCAGACTTTAGCACTTTTGACTAAAAAAGACAAGAACAGCTAAAATTGGGGACTTTTGAAATCCAAACCAATATCTAAGCATACCACTGGGTTGCTGACATCAAGGGGAAGCTGTGGGTCAAGTCTGGGGTCAAACACGCCCAAAACGACATCCTACACATAGGATGTCTTCTGTGTATTTTTTCACTCCAAACCTAATTTTGAGCATACCAAAGTGATCAGTAACTCAAGGGGATGAAAAAGACATCCTACACGTACGATGTCCAAAGAAAAAAATCGAAGCCAAAAACTGACTGTGGGCATAGCAAGGTGTTGTATAGCCTGAGTCAAGCCTCCTAGTCAATTTTGGTCCAAACTGGAGTTGATTAGACTGATCAAGATCAGCAACAGGTTGTCGGAACAGATTTCTGATCCATTGACCAGCTTATAGGTGTCCAAATCAAAAAGTAAAAACAGCTGTGGACTCAGCACATCAAGGGGCATCCATAGTGCAAAAATCCAGGCAAAACAGAGCAGGAGACATCCTACACGTAGGATGTCTATTGGGGCCTATGGAAGAGAAAATTTGACTGGGATTAGACAGTGAGATTCCATTTGGCTTAAGGGTTACAGAACTTCTTTCAGAAGTGAATTTGGACCTTGTTTGTCCATTTGACGGAGCAAAGACTGAATTCAGACTTTTTCACGTAAATTGACCAACATCCGAGGGAAGTACAGTTCGAGATTAGCAGACCTAATCCAGAACATCAGCAGTGTATAAAATACAGTAGTGGTTGAGATTAACTCTCCAGCTATACCAATCATTACTAAGATAACCTCTAGCAGATAAATACTTTGATTCGATTTCCGAAATTAAACGCTTGTGTACAGGTATATTCAGCAGCAAAGCAAGAAGTTGTGCGGAGACTAATCCTTTGCCATGTGAGTGGTTGGATTTGTGGTAAATTGCATTGATAAGTTTGATGAATTTAAGATTAGGAAGATACATTTTTAGAGACCAGAAGGTGGCAGGTGACCAAGGTAGCTTAGTGTCCACCGAGGAGAGTGTAACTCAGGCAAAGCTAGATCCATTAGCACCGATTATTGAGGAAGGTAGTGATATTGACACTTCGTTAGACAAATTTTTCTTCATGATGGGTAGTCAACAGCCAAGAGGTTTCACCTATGAGGGACCAATGCCAGGAGGAAGCACCTCCCTAAATCCTTTGAATGATTCCAAGCTCACTGTGATCTTCTTAGAGGGAACAAACTCGAGGGGAGCCCTAGTCTATTCTGACTATCGAGGACGCAAGTGCATTTGTATTGAAGAAAGGCCGGCTCAGAGATTGGAGATAATTCGATTCTATGATGATGGAGATAGATTCCAAGACGAAAAGGGGAACCACTATCTGATAGTCAATAACCCTGAAGATTACAACATATATGGAGATAACGTGGCGAAAGGGAAATGGTTTCAGAAGCTCAAGAACCGCCACCAAACATTGATCGACCTGGAGCAATTTTTATGTATGATAAGAAAACAACCAGGGTTTCAATTTATAATGAGAACATGGGAATCTATAAGCATGAGAGTGAGGGAATAGTCGCTTACTTTCGCTGCAAAGAACCATACTTAAACGAATTGAGCAAAGACAAGGTTCTTTACTTATTCTCTTATGAACTGTTATGGGGAAGGGTATAGTTTTTGTTGATAGATACGGGCGAGAATACCAACGTATTCTCCCAGAGGAGGTAGAAAAGGTGACAATTCCAGGAGCATCAACATATGCCCCAGACGAAGTGCCAAGATCCACCTACACCCCTAGCAAGTCGACGAATCCCTTTTCAGAAGATTATGACGCTACCTCACATTCTACCCGACCGTTGACGTTCAACAATCAAAACCAACCAGCAACTCAGCCATCATTGCAGGCATGGCTTCGACAGAGTGCAACATTGGAACAAGATCTAAATCGAGATGGTTATCAAGCTGCACGAGGCTAAGGGATTTGCAAGAACCACCATTCTATTGAAGGTATCAAGGAGAGAGTAAGCCAAAGACTCAAGGGTCAACAGAGCCTGGAGGACCACCCATAGAACGAGTTCGAAGAGATGAACCATCTCTGGCAAGAATTGTTAGAAATTATGGCTTAGGAGCACCACTGGGAGAGGAACCAACCTACTACAAAATCCTAGTTCCTCTAGGATTTCCTTCCTGGTTGATAATGACGGCCCAAGAGGCTTTCGACTTATTAACGTGGATGCCACGATTGAGAAACTGGGAACTTTGACTCTGTCAACGAGACCAGAGGAGGTATATCGATTAGGACGTGGAGATCCAACGATGAGGATTGTAGACCATTGTAGAATTAGACCTTCTCAAGTGCAAAAATGGGTAAACAAGAAATACACAGGAAACAGAGATCCAAGAGATCATGTAGCAGCCTTTGTGCACATAATTAGAGCTGAAGAGGTGTTAGACTTCCCTACCCAATTTGCAGGGTTTGGACTAACCCTAGAGGATGACACTGCTACTTGGTTTGACTCTGTAGAGCGTAGAGACTTTGAGTCTATGGAGGAAGTGTTTGACGAGTTTATCGAGGAATTCTCACAAAGGGGGATAGCTCATAATACCGTCTCACAAATCCATAAATTCAAACAGAAAGATGGGGAATTTGTACGAAAGGCATCCCTAAGACTAAAAAGATATGTTAAGTTCTGCCCTGTGGAAGAACTGCCAACTCAGTCCAGACTTATGCTTATATTCATCCAAGGACTAAGGAATGCGGATCTCCAGAAAGACTTACATATGAAGAGGAGCATGACGTTGAATGAGTTGACCAAGGAGGCTCTTTACCTTGTGGACAATTGTGCGGTCTACAAAGAGGGGGGTTCAAGGACCTTGACGACAATTCATCTTCACAACAAAGTGGAAGCAAGTCTTCTAAGACAGCACCGAAAGGAGAAGTAACTGTAAACCAAGAGCTGCTTGTAGATGAAGTGCTAAAAAAGATTAACTTGTACGCCAAATCCCAGGTTAAACAGCCCAAGTGGTGTGCTATTGAACAAAAATGGACAAACTATGGGACAGAGGAATGTTATTATAACAAAGGATATGTGAGAGAGAGACCTTACGCTCCCCAAGCTCAGGTAGCTTCTCCTCAAGTTCCACCAATGCCTAGGTATCAAGCAGGCAACCTACCAGGACTTGTAGGTGTAGAAAGACCACAACCGGTGTTGGGGCAACAACCACCCCTACCAGGATTACGACCAGTCGGTATAAGATACACACCAACCGTAACCAAATCAGAGGAAAAGACTTTGGTGCCTATGCATGCCTATTATGAAGATCCCAATGGATATGCGGAAAACTCTGTCTATTATCCACCGGAAGAACCCTCGACACCAGAACCATGGAGCATGATAGGAAGTACAGGACCACCAACAGCTGCACATGCAACAAGAGAAGGAAGATATAGCTTAGATGAACGAACATTGTTGTTCATAGCCAATGGAGGCATGGGCGAACAGAGACATGCATACCAACAAAGGGGAGCTCAAGGGGCACCTCAACAACCCAAGAGACCCTGCTACAAGTGTGGTGGAGACCATTGGCTAAGAGACTGTCCTCATGATGAAATCATTAGAGTCAACGCATATTGCACCGAGTGTGGAGTTACTCATCTGATTCCCGATTGCCCTAAAAACTCGAGCAAAGGAGCAAAAACTACCTCGAACATGCTAGAAACAGTACCTTCCAGTGGAGGGTCAGAAAATGAAACAATCATACCTATTCAAGCGGTGACACGAGCCCAAGCTCAAAGAATGACGAACGAACCCATAATTGAAGAGCCGAAAACCGATGCCCCAAGTTCAGAAATGAAAAATCTGAGAAGCACTTGGAAAGCTAGAAAGGTGTGTATGAAAGCTAGGAAAGAACGAGAGCAAACAACTCTATCCGAGGAGTTAAAACATACAAAGGATAGATTAGAGCGGTTAGAGGATCTAGCTAGCTTAAGCTCACACACCACGAAAACCAGAGCACCCAAGGAAATAGCAGAGCCCAAAAGTGCAGGATCAGGAGGATCAGTACTGGCAGACAAGGTAAATGAGCAGTTGGATGCACTTCTAAAAGCTTATGAAGCCAGAATAAAAAAGAACCAAACCTAGGAGCAAAGATGGATGACTTATCCATATGCTGAAATAGAAAAACAAAGGTTGAAAATGTGTAGAAAGATGATTGAAACAACTCAATCATTGATGGAAGACCCGCTTGGTAAACCTGCAGATTGGCATGAATTACAAGCTCCAACCCCTATCCAACCAACTTTAGAGGAATAAGTAGAAACGAAGGAAAGACTCACGAATGCCTATGAGTCCAGAGGAGAGCCTATCATAGTGCCAAATACAACAGATGAGGTAAGTGACGGATTCCAGCCTAAAACATTGACAAAAATGGGTAAGGACTGCCACGGTCTAAATGGAAGCAAATCCGTGAGGCCAACGAGGCTAACAGGGTGAGAAACCACATGAATAACACAAGAAAAGAGAAGAATGAGACCTTACCTCCTATTGAAGAATTTGAGGCAAGGTCGCAAATGAACTTTGATATACATTCACAAGGGGGAGACCAGGGATCAATTAGTTTGGGGCACAGCCACCCAGACTCGCTGAAAACTTTACCCTCTTACCTAGGAGAGTATGAAGCCAAGTCCGAAGTGAGATCAATCCCATCTCAAAGACTTTCTTCTAAAAAAGTGATGGATTCACAAGGATCGATTGAGTTATTGTCCACCCCGGTGGCATGCACAATCACATTAGCCGAACTCCTAAGGTTACGACCAAACATGTGGACCACAATAGGTAAATGCCTAGAAAAATTTGGAGTAAAAGACCCCACCTCGAAGCTTCAGGAAGGGATCATAGAATTGGATAGGCCGCAACTAAACACTAGGCCAATACCATTAAACAATGTTGGAAAGTATTGCGAGGGAGAAGATGGAAACACCACGCTACCAGTAGAATTCCAAGGAGTAGTTTCCAAAGCTATTCTTGATAGTGGAGCGGGAGTTGCTATCACCACCAAGGAAATCTGGAAAAAATGGGGAAAACCAGCTTTAAGAGCTACCAGAATGAAATTGCAATTGGCAGATGGGTTCATGGAGAAGCCTCTAGGACTCTTAGAAAAAGTGATTGTCACTTCGTGCGGAATCGAGTATGAGCATACATTTGCAATAGTCGATTTCGACAAAAAGAACAATCATGAGATCATCTTGGGAAGACCGTTCATGCGACAATTGAAGATGGTCCAAGATTGGGGTTACGACCACATATACCTCAGACATGGCGAGACAACAACTAAAATACACCTGAAAGACCATAGTTACAAGGATGTGAGCCAAACACTTGTGGAAGAGTTTGATTCAGCTACAGTAGCAGGATCGGAACTCCCAGCATGGTTAGGGCAACAAAAAGAGCTATGGATGTGCGGAGCTTCACATTGTGAAAGCTTAAGAAGAGAGGAATGCGTCTTAGAAAGAGCGATTGAGGACAAGGAGTATGTTCCGGAACCTTTCCCTGAAGATGCCTTGGAACCTCTAGAATGGGAACACATACTAGCAACATTGAATGTCTGTACCGTTTACAGATAGTCCAACTACAAAATTTTGCGATAAGGATGGCTATGATGTGCTACCCTACTACATGGTAAGCATTATACCAGGAGGAGATGAGACGATAGAACCACCAGAAAGAGAAGAGTTTTATAACTCCTCTGAACATCTGGAAGTAAATGATGATGCACATAATGAGTGTTCAGACACCTCAAGTGAGCATGGAAGGGAAACCGAGAATATCAAGTTTTGTGATTTTGCTAATCAGCACCCCAGACACTAGGAACGCTATAGGAGGAAACGAACAGGAAACAAAGTGAGAGAGAACCTGATGCCCAGGATAAATGGTAAAACTCACTATTTGATGCTTGTAAAAGCAGAGGATTGTGTAAAAGATCAAATATCAGGAAGATTCTCAAAAGGTGGAAGGGAAAGAACACGAGAGGAAATAAAAAAAGTACGAAAAGCTAAAACAGAAACAAAATCACAAAAATCTCAAAAATAAAAAAAAGAAACAACAAAAGACCAAGAGTGGACCAAACTGGAGCGTAAACAGAAATACCAAGAACTGAAACGGTCTTTACATGAGATATGGACTATTGAAGAAGATAGTGATGGTAAAGGGGAGTCAGAGAAGGGAAACATGAATGTACAATCACACTATCGGAAATTTACCATCTAGGACAAAAAAATCATCATGACAGCACCAGTTAGGGAAAGAACCAACCAAGAATCTTACGATGGGCCAGAAAATGCAAAAAGGATAGACCTCGCGGAACCAGGTGAAAAGCCTCAGTCGGTCTATATAGCAAACGATTTAGAGCCTGAAGAAGAAGAACGGCTAACACAACTTCTCAAGAAGTATAAAGATGTGTTTGCATGGTCCTATAAAGACCTCAAAGGAGTTGATCCATCGATATGCCAACATACAATCCTTTGAAATCAGATGGAAAACCTAGCAAACAACGTCCTTATACATATAATGACACATTTGCTAAACGAATCAAAGAGGAGATTGATAAGCTGATGGAAGCTGAATTCATCTATGAAATTGAACATACAGATTGGGTGTCACCCATTGTGGTAGTCCCCAAAAAGAACGAAAAATTGCGAGTGTGTAAACCTCAAAAAGGTAAATGCAGCCACCATAAGGGATATATATCCCTTGCCAATCACAGAACATGTACTTGAGAGGGTGGCCGGAAAACGGGCTTATTCCTTTTTGGACGGGTTTTCAAGATACAACGAACTGGCAATTGCAAGGGAGGATCAACACAAAATAGCATTTGCCACAGAATGGAGAATTTATGCGTATCGAGTTATGCCATTTGGCCTAACTAATGCCCCAGCTACCTTCCAAAGGTTAATGACGCATGCGTTCAAAGAATACCTGAGAATATTTTTAGAAATATACATGGATGATCTTTGTGTACACTCTCTTCTACGAGAGGAACATATTGACCATTTGCAAAAGGTATTTGAAAAATGTAGGACATATCGAATCTGTCTTAACCCGAAAAAGTGTATCTTTATGGTTAAGCAAGGCCGCATCTTAGGACACATTGTCTCAAGAAATGGCATAACCACTGACCTAGACAAAGTCAAAGTCACATTAGACCTACCCAGGCCTACTAATGCGAAACAAGTACAATCCTTCATGGGACACTGCGGATATTATCGAAGATTCATATACATGTATGCGGTCATCGCACAACCTCTGTATCGTTTGCTAGTCAATTTCGATTGGACCGAGGAGTGTGAAACTTCACTCCAAAAGCTGAAGGAAAACCCTATATCAGCACCTGTACTTAAAGCACCAGATTGGGAAAAGATATTCCATGTTCACATTGATGCTTCTGCATATGCAATCGGGAGTATTCTAGCTCAACCTGGAGACGGGACAATGGATTTTCTAGTTTGTTATGCAAGCCGTTAGTTAAACAGCGCAGAAAAGAACTACACAACCACCAAACGAGAAGGGTTAGGAATGATTTATGCTGCAAAGAAATTTCGGCATTATTTGCTCGCAAACAAATTTCTGTTCTTCACAGATCATCAAGCTCTTTTGTATCTGGTGAATAAACCATGCAATCCAGGGAGAATTGTATGCTGGTTTATTATATTGCTAGAGTTTGATTTCACAGTGGTGGTAAAAAAGGGTAAAACCCATCTACGAGCGGATCACCTGTCAAGGATAGACAACGGGAAAGCTCTTGAAGGAGTAGATGATGACATACCAAATGCTTATCTTTTCAATATTGAAATGATATCCAAATGGTCTCAGGAAATTGTTACCATTCTTTCCTTTGGAAGTAGGTTTGATAATACGAAATACAGATCCAAACAACAAACAATTCAACAAACAAAAAACTTCCAGTTGATTGCAGGACGGCTGTATCATCTAGGATCGGACCAAATTCTATGATTATGTATAAATCCGGAGGAGTTCGAGTGTTACCTTGAAGAAGCACATGTCCAGGATTGTGCATTTCATTGTTCAGCAGTGAAAACACACCAGAGACTGAAACAATTAGGGGTTTATTGGCCGACTATGTATGCGGACGCACATTCTTATGTTACCAATTGTACTATATGTAGTGCCAACCGACCAGTGGATAACGCGACATTGTTTCAGGTAAACATTGCACCTGCATGGAGTCAATATATCATTGATTTCTTAACCACCGGGACGTTTCCTGAAAACATAACAAGAGCACGGAAAAGGGCTATAGAGCTGGAGGCTCGTGACTTCCAGTTAATTGGGAACCAACTCTATAAGCGAGGAAAGGACAATCAACTTAGAATCTGTGCAAGTGAAAGTGAATACCTGCTGATTCTAGAACATGCACATAGCGGAATAAGTGGAGGCCATTTTTCGAGCGATAAGACGGCATAACCGCAGGAATATGGTGGCCTACATTGCATATGGATGCTGAAGAGTTTGTAAAGCGTTGTGACGCATGTCAGCACACCAAGGTGCCGATAAAGAGAGATGAGATGCCACTACGGCCAATGATGGGAGCAAGGGCATTTGCAAAATGGGGCATTGATTTTGTGGGACCAGTTTCACCCCCTGCATATAGCACCCATACCCAATATATCATTGTGGCTACGGACTATCTCACAAAATGGGTAGAAGCCAAGGCAACGCAAAAAGCAGATGCACGGACCAATGCACAATTTTTGTATGAGAATGTTTTTGTACGATATGGTTTACCAATAGAAATTTTCAGTGATCGTGGAACACATTTTCTTAATGAAGTCATTGAATATCTGCTTGAGGAATTCATGGTCATACATAGGAAATCTGCTCCATACCATCCACAAGTAAATGGACAAGCTGAGGCCACAAATAAAACACTATGCATGGTTCTCACTAAAATTGTCTCAGAGTCAAGAACAGATTGGGATCAGCAGCTACACTCAACATTATGGGCATACAGTGTAGCTTACAAAACATCGATAGGAACAACACCATACAACATGGTGTTTGGTCTAAATGCTATACTACCCATAGAGTTTTTAATTCCAACTCTACGAGTAGCAAAACGCTTAGAATGGACAGGGCATGAGCTCTCTTCAAGAATAGATGATCTTGAAACGCTAGATGAACTCCGGTTGAGAGCTGTAGCTTCGATCTATGCTAAAAAGAGAAGACAAAAATAGTTTTTTGACAAGCATATGCGCACTAAAGAGTTCAAAACAGTTGATTATGTACTTGTTTATACTTTGAAGCAACATGCCAAGAAACTTACAAAGCGAGGGATGGGACCCTTTGTGATTAGTGATCTATCACAAAGTGGAGCTGTCAAGCTCGCTACATTAGCAGGTGAAGAAATGCCCAATTGGATTAGTGGATGTCGATTGAAGAAATATCATTTACCATTAACACAAGAGATGCTTCAACAAATCCATCATGGAAAACAACGAATGAAAGAGAAACAGAGAGTACAAGAAGAAGCTCAAGCGGAAGCAAAAGAACGCATTGCAAAATGAAGACTTCTACGACAACAACAAGGTGAAGCACCATTGCGAATCAATGCCATTCGACTAACGACGTTGGATGAAGACACAATGGAGCCCATAATTGTAGTCAAAGTGGAAAGCAATCAAGTTGAATCAACGGCATTGCTTGATTCTGGAGGTCAAGCAAATCTGATCTCTTACAGATTATACAAATAGCTCAAGCCCACAAGTCAACTTCATCCTACTCCACAAGTGCTGGAAAGTAGTACATTACATTCTCTAAAAACATTGGGCTGGACTATATTGCATGTACAAGTACATCAATATATTTACCCACACAAATTTTATGTAGTCGAGGATGAAAGCACACAACACCCAATGTTGTTGGGACAACCTTGGCAAAAAGAGTACAATGTGCAGATAGATTAGAATGCGAATGCAGTCAAAATTCAGCATGCACAAGAACAACAGGTAATAGCCTTTGCTCAGCAATACCGGAATAATCAGCTTTGCCAGCAATGAAATCACTGGAAAAAGAGCCAAAAGCAAGAGTGCCACCAAAGAAAAACATGATACCCAAGGCTAACAAACAGATACAAGCCAACCATGATAACTACATACATACGAAGTCACCTTACCACAGTGCAAAGATCTAGGTTACCAAAACAAAAGAAACAAGTATGGATGCGGAGGGATAGAAATAACATGGCAAACCAAAAACAATGCAACGAAAGAATTCAACCGAAGCAGATAGTTCAACCAAAGACCAAGGGCATAAAACAGATATGAATCCCAAAGAAAATGCTCAGCAATAACCCAAATGTTACTCGCATTTGGCTACCAATTTTTTTTTTCGGAACTCCCTTTAGTACAAGCAACATCGAAAGGCAGACAACTGCATTTACACAAGGACAACCGACTTATGTGGATGCCAATCGACAAGAAAACAGTGGCAACACAGGAAGTAGCAAAACACCTGCAAAAACCAACAAAAACAAGCTACCAATGGAAAGCAAAAGAAATAGGGTCCACGGCCATTCCGGCCAAGCCAATCCTCTCCACAGAAACAACTACGGCTATATCAACAGTAGCGGCAAAGCCACTGCCTTTTGCAAGAAAGACAATTAAACAGAGAGCAATAGAGTTATAGTTGTTACTTGCAAAGAAAACAGGAAACCTCGATGGCGAATGCCAATAAGCATCTTGCTTATACCCTTCTCTTGCACAGCATTAATTTTTTCATGCATTGACCGAGTATGCATAAATTAGGGCCACTTTAATCGGCCAAGCATTAGCACAAATTTTTCAACCTATGCACGACACAGACTCCGAGGCAATACCTGGTCGTCCGGGAGGACACCGGATAGGAGGGGGGGAGGCATTCTCAAATGCGGAACCAATAGCAGGAAGAGCAAAAAAGGGCATGATTTTAGACTATTTTAAGGGTTGTTGTTTGATTGCGGAATTTTCTGGACTAACCCAAGTACATATGCCCTTATATAGCATGTATCTATAGGTATATGGGGCCAAACGCCAAATCAAGCCCCTAGGTGTGTGTATATAAGTAGAAATAGCAATTTTTCGGCCATAAAAATTGTATGTGAGTGTATATAATGTTTTGCAGTGATGTTTTTGATTTATTATGATTTTTGGGAATTTTTTGGGTTTGATTTGCTATTTCCTTTTAATTTTGCTAATTTTTGACAGAAAAACTTCAAAAATACAAAAAGCAGGTGAAAAAAGATCGTAATGAAAAACAAAAAATATGGGGATAATCAATGACTATAGGACAACCTATGGTACAGTGGGGGTGCAATTATGAGACTGGAGCGGAAAGCGTGTTTTGGCTAGATTTTGACCGAAATGCCAAATTTCTCGTAAACAGAGCAAATGGAGTCCAAATCAAGAAATTTTTGAGCCTAAACCGCATCTCGCAAGAAGTTGGGAGCACATGTCAAATTTCATGAAAAGTGGTTCGGGGACCCTCCAGTATAAGAAATTTTCACCTCATTTTTAGCTCATTTTCACTATTGACATTTGAGAGAGAGTTTCTGCCACCTAGAGCGAGCGGAACTTCCAGCAGCTTCTACGATGCGCACGACTACCCGATGGGCTTCAGACATGAGAGGTAGGCTCACCACCTTGAGCTTTTCACGTATGTTTGTCGCTTTGTCGCGAAAACTAGCGTAGGGTTCACACACAAAGCGGGCAGTAGAGACCTACAAGTAGAAGTGGCCACCTAACGGCTAACCCAAAAGCAACGAGACTTCATTGGAAGCTTACCCTAGCATAGGAGACCAGTCTTGGATGTCCAAAGGTAGTAGAAAACCATCGGAAAAAACCCTAATTCCTACAATCCCGCAAGAGGTCACCAAATGGGAAATCGGCGGAAAGGTGCCCAAATGCTACCAAAATTCATGGGTAGGAGCATCTTGACATGCTCGACAAGTCTAGGTAGTCCACATTACCAAAAGGTGACCCGAAGCGGCACTAAACATCAGAAACGGCATCAGACACACAAAGCGTCAAATAGCTCTCGCGGCCAAACCGCATGTCTGTTTGCCACCAAACTTCACAAGTGGCTTTCCTAGACCATCGACAACCAAGTCTTATGGTGGTAGACCACCACAAATCATCGAAGACATGTAAACGCAACCGGGTGCTTCTAGAGCGACAAATTGCCAAATGAAGCTCCGGTAAAGCCAAAGTCGACAAAAACCATACGGCAAGGATCCCCAAGGGATTGGGAAGCTATGGAGACCAACATCAAGTTATGGAGACCAACATCAAGAAATTTCATCGCCAAAAAGCACTCCAAAAGTTAGAAAACGGCTCGGAGGCTCTGAAATCCACACAGGGAGTTACTTTCTATCCATTTGACTTTTTTGTTGAGATTAGGCTTAAAAGGGACTCAGGGGGACTAAGGGCAGGCACTAGTGACAAATTCCATGAAAAAATCATCAGGAGACATCCTACGCGTAGGATGTTTCAAGGGCATTTCTGGGCACAAATCCCAACATTTCTCATCACACACATTTTTTGAATGACCTTGACATGCTAGCCACCAGGTTTCATCACATTTGGACCAAAATTGACCTCATATGCATGAAAAACACAAAGTTAGGGCATAAAGGCAATAATGGGCCATAGACCTACCAAAACTTGTCCAAATCACATGAAACTTGCACAACACATTCACAAGCACATAACCAACCAATATGTGTGGTCACAACCAAAAATTGATGAAGTAGACATCCTACGCGTAGGATGTCTATTTGACATTTTTTGCATACAGAGGGTGTTTGTCCATTCCAGATCTAATCACATCATCTTCAAGAGCTCATATACCAAGTTTGAAGCCATTCTAATCATTTTTGACCCCCAACACCTTCAAGATACACTTTTTGAGCCCAAAAACACTACACAGGCTCTTACAAGCATCAATTCTTGTCCAAATCAAAATCCAAGAGCATAGCCATGTTCCATAGGCCAAGGACTGCCCATAGAACAAATCCCAAGCCATTTTGATGAAATAGACATCCTACACGTAGGATGTCTCCAACATAATTTTGACCTTCTGTGCAAAGAATGACATCATGGGAGCCAATACCATGGTGCAATGAGCCCATATATCAATTTTCAACCCATTTGGACATCACTTGCTACCTGTTATGGACTTTCTACCCAATTTGTGACCTAAAACCTGAATCATTCCAAAAATCCACTTTTTTGATGCCCAAATCCAAATCCAAGCAAATAGCCATGTTCCACACGCCAAGGACTACCAGCATGTCAAGTATGACCCAATTCTGATGAAAAAGACATCCTACGTGTAGGATGTCTAAATGAAATTTTTTTTGCCAGAATTGCACTGTGAGCACATGCACAGTTTCACAAGTTCCTTTTAAGATTCATTTTCAATTTTCAAGTCATTTGGATAGATAAAACTCAATTTCTCAGTTGATATGGAAAAAACGCTAACTTCGGACTACTGAGTGCAACAGGATCTATGGCAGCTGCAAAGTCACCGGCAAAGAAGAAAAGAATGACCATAAAAGATTACCTAGAAGAGGTAGAGCCCTTCGTCATACCAGAAGGAACTCTAAAGCCAACAAGCACATGGATCCAAAAAGATCTTCTGGAATCCAATGATCTAAAGATTTACCAAGGCGTGTTCAAAGACACCGACGGAAACGTGATAGAGCTACCAATGTTACCGCGAGAACTCAATGAGTTCGTCAGAAGCAAGATGGCAGAGTATCTGGAGAAGATTGATCTCCACAATTACTTTGAAGCGGTGCCGGTAGGTATTGACGTAAAAAGAGTCTGGGAATTTGTGACAACAATAAAAGAAGATGGAGTGGCTAGAGTAACAGATCTGTAGGGCAAGCCAGGCACCAAGATTCTAATCACAGAAAGAGTAGTGGCAGCTGCACTAGACCTCTCCAACAAGGGGGATAGTGTAACCAAAAGAAGAGACGAAGTAAAGGTGTACACTGAAAAGAAAGCCAACTATACCTTTGAGGATATTGCGAACCCCAAAGTGGCAATCATGAGCCAGCTGTACAATCAATATTTCCATATGTGTACAAAGCGGCCACAAAAGTACAGGATGCCGCCTGCAGCAATTGCCACAACATTCACCTGGGCAATGCAGAAAAGCAAGCCGAAGATCATCAATTATGCAGCTTATGTACATGATAATTTGGTGAAGATGGGCAATAAGAACCCCACATTCATCGTTCCGGGTGAGCTAATCACGAAGGTGATTTATGGGGCATTACACGCCAAGGGAAGATGGCCCGACCCTCCATCACAAAACGATTGGCTGAGGCTCAAAGAAGATAAAGAAGACGAGCAACCAAAAGCACCAAGGGTGGCAACCCGTTTGAAACGCCGGTTAGAAACCGTGCAAGAAGAGCTGCCAAAGCAGAAGAAAGGAAATAAAGAATCTGCCCAAGTGCCAGCAAAAGAGACGAAATCACAGAAAGCTGCACGACTAGAGCGGCTGATGGAAAGCTTCAGGGCAGCAAGAGCCCTCAAAGGAGATTTAGACGAGCTATGGAAGCCGTCTCTAGAAGCAATGTCGGGATCATCCCGAAGGGTGCACAGAGACAGATTCTATGATTACATTAAGAATTTTGAGATTCTTGATGCCACAACAGATAATATCTCACATGTGCCCTTTACAGAAGAGGAAGTGGAGCAAGTCCGACAGAAACTGCTAGAAGAGCAGGAGGGACAAGAGAGAGAAAGGAAGACCAAGGCGGACAGAGATTTCAAGAAAAAGCCAACAACTCCACCGGCCACCAGCCCACCACCTTCACCACCTCCTCGTAGCCCTCCACAAGAAGACAAGGAGGAGCAAGACAAACCAGAAGAACAAGAAGAGTCCAAGCAGGAGCAAAGACAGGAGCAGGAACCGAAGGAAAAGGCTAAGCCTAAAAGTGGGCAACTAGAGCCAAATGAATCATACAACACATTTCTAGACTTGCTAGCTGTCGGATACACAAAAGAAGAGGCTGCCACACTCGCATTTGACTTGGCAAGCATGGGGAACAAAGAGCAAATGCAAAGCATACGGTTAGTAGAGCTAAAGGAGATGGCCACTGATACAGTGGACCTGCACCCACCCACCAATGATTGGGATGTGGTGATGACAAAGCTAACCGAGATAAGAGCCCAGTCAATGGCCTCAGAAAGTGAAAGGGCAACTCTCAAAGCCACTGAACTGCAGATAAAGCTGGAAGTTGACACTTTACAAAAGCAAAGCCAAAGGCAGATAGAGAGAGAAACAGAGCTGCAAGCCAGTCTGACAAAGGCATTGCAAAGATGCCAGGAAATGGAAAGAGAAAATCAGGTAGCAGCCCAAAGACTGCAAGGAGCCGAAGAGGAGTATAGACAACTCAGCAAGACATTGATAGATGCAGAGAGGGAAAGGGATAACCTAACCCTACAACTTGCTGAGGAGTAGTAGAGGCCATGAGAAATGCCAAAGAAAAGGCAGAAATAGACCAGGAGGCTAGCCAGGATGAGGTCCTTGAGCTCAAGGACCAGCTTAAAGTTAAAGATCAAACCATCTAGTGGCTACGAGCATCTCCTGCCAGAGTCAGAGATACTAGCTCGACTCACACCACTACAGAAAGTCAGATCTATGAAGAACAGATGAAAGAGCTTCAGAAAGAGTTAACTTTAGAGAAAAATCAAAGGTTGATGATGGCGGAAGGGTCCGTGGTTATGCAAACACGCATGGAAGAAGAGAAAAAAGCAATGCAAGATGAGCTAGAAATTATCAAGAGAAAGCTCGAGGAGGCGCAAAAGGTAAACGCTGAATTGAATGACCTCCTCGTGAACATGGGAGAAGAAGCCGAAGCGGAGAAACAGACGCTCCTAAAGCAAATAAAAGAGCTGAGAGGACAGCAAGCAGAAGAGCAAGTAGGCACAGGGCCGACATCCATGGAAGGCATAGACCTAGAGAATGTGGCAGATCCTGTGGACACACCCATGCAAGAGGAAATCCTAGTAGGACCCTCTCAAGAGCCACAAGATTTGACGCAAGAAGAGGAAGAGAAGCTGCGCAAGGCCATAGAGGCAGAAATCAGAGAAACGGCCAAGGAAGCCTTGGAATGGGAGCAGAGGGTTTTTAAATCCATGACCATTTAGAAGATCGACGCCAGCAACCTCCGGCGTGAATGGCTACAGCCCTCTCTCCCATACCCTTTGCTAAAATATGAAGCCGCCACCATCAACAAGAGGATTAGAGAAGAGCCAATAGTGCCCCTCTACACAGTAGATATCTCCCAGCCTGAAGGGGCCAAGTTAATAGTCGACTCCCAGCCCAGGTGGAGAAAAGCATGGCTGACTAAGTACCCACAATACCTAATCCATCTAGTAGAGGCACCCAAACTCATAAGAGATAATCTAAGCTTCTGCCCTCTACTAAGGATACGGACGTGGAAGGCCCAGGAGATACTACAAAGAAGCCAACCCACTTGGCTGAACTATCCGAAGCTGCCAGGCTTGAAGGTAGGCGAGAGAATAAGTGTTCAATACATGGTGAAAACCCTAACGCGCGCCATCAAATTGTTCACTGGCTCGCCTGACCTTTCTTGCATAATGATGAGGAAGATCTGCAAAACCCTTTTGGCAGTTTTCGAGATGTTCAAACCGGGCCAGGTGACAGACAATATCTTCTTCTGATACTTACAGATGTGCATATGATCTGTCTGGTCAGCCTTCCAAGGAGGTGATACATGCATTGTATCAAAGGATAATGTTTCTGTCATCCTATCACCTCCAGGCCTTTGAAGAAGCATTCTACACCGGCTTCTTCACCATAAACACTGATATATTTGGCCCAACACTGCTGGATTTACATGCAAGATATGAGTCACTGCTCAAGATGCGCGAAACCAAAAGATGAAGAAGCAGCTCAACAGCCATGTCAGGGATGACATGAGCAAGGAGGGGGGGAGTGTTAGAAGCTGGACACACCCTACAAAAATTGACTACTCGGTAGATTATCATTTTTTGTAATTATTCATTTATTGAGAAAACTCGACATTTCACCTTGTAAATATTGGGGCTTACAGAAGTTTCCAGATTGTATCCTAGTTTTGATAGTTAGATTGAGTAGATGGTTGATTTGGAACTTTAGGGTTTGAGAATTGTAAGGTATTTATACCACTTTTTGACCTTAATGAAGGACCTTTTGTCATTTTTAAAAAGAAGTTTGAAGTCTGTGAGTGAGCGTACTGTGTACGAGAGAGAGAGTGTGAGCTTCATCTTGATGCTACGTGTGCACCGGTGGTTGGAATCGAGTGCGGAGAAGTGTAGCGTGTTGCCCCCGATGAGAGCTATGCGCCGATACCTACATTGCGTGCGTATGGTCCGGTGTTGCAAGCTCTATCTACGAACTTCATCTGGTGATTCGGTGAGCATACGTTGTCCGATTTTGCATTGCAGCATATCCACGCGTTCACATTGAGTAGAGCTACACATTAGACACTTTAGATTTTAGAAACAAAGACTTGCAAATTTCGGCCAGACATCCTACGTGATTTTGCGCCGGGTGTTTTGGGTTGGGGTTTTGGTTCATAGACCTTAGGGAGAGCGACCTATTGGTGTTAGTAGGATCTCCTTCAAGTTCTGTGGTGTTTTGAGATTGTTTGATGGGTGTTCGGCTCTAGAAAGCGTTGTAGGAAGTTTCCTCTTATGCACTCTTGAAGGCTGTGACTTAGACATTGGGTGGAGACCTCTGTAGGAATTAGTTAGGAGTCGGCCGAGTGTAGGTTGACACCTTATGCTTGCTTCCACGCGCCTGCGGGTCGAGCTTCGTCCTTAGCTGACAAATCTTGTTAGGTGAGTTCTCGCTGTGCTGACGTCCGTCGCGGCGTATCCGTCCAACACTCATCTACAATTGGCCCTGTACCCATATTCCTGATTGTGACTTTGTTGACAGGCTGCATGTCTTGAATGAAACGTAGAGCTCCATTTTTCTTTGGTATTGTGAACCATCTGCTTGAGTAGGGGACACATGAAGGTTTCAAAATCCCCATCTTTATCTTTTCATTGAATAAATCTATAAGCTTTGGCAAGAGTGCTTTTGGCACTGGAATTGGTCGTAGATTCCAAGGCACATGAGATAGAATGAATATTACCATTGATTCGACTATATATGGATCCATACCCTATCTCATGCGGCTTAAATGCGAAAGCTTTTCCATGTTTGGAGAGTGTTTGTTCAAAGAATTTTCTCTCAATCTTTGTCAAGGAGTCATTGCCTCCAACTTCAATGACTCTTGCGTAAACTTGTGTCCAATTCTTTTTGGGTCTCGGAGGATAGGTTGCAAAGAAGCCCGATCCATCGTTTCCTTGCAATCTGTAGGCAAAGGCAGTGCCACTGGTTTCACCTTCTTTGCTATAGTTTTGTACTTCGTCTCCACACGTACTTCTAGATATTTTTGCACATTGAAGAACTCCTCATCTTTGAAAGACTCAATGACTCTATACATGTCCATAGAAGCTACTTTTACAAGATCATTTCCTTGCTGGAAACTAGAACTTGTTATAGCATTGAGATCACCCATAGTATCTACAAAACAAACCTCCTCAGTAACACCTGAAATGTACTCGTCTTCATCTAGCAGATTATGGTTTTTGTATTTTCTCTGTACACTATATTGTTTTTGTCTTTTCTTTAAATCTCCAAGCTTTGTGAAAGATACTGATCCATCCTTTGCTACTAAGGCACCTGTAGAAAAAGCTTCATCTCCCTTTGGATCAGGCAAGAACCTTTTTCTTTCTGTACCACTACACTCCCGTTTTGCAATGGTACTCGGCCAAAACCCCTCATCTTCCTTTGACCTCAAAACTCCTTGCTTGGTTTTGGTAGAGAATGGTCCTTTAATTAACACTAGGTTGGTAATGGGACACTTTTATGTCCTGTTAAGTGACCATTTTCCTTGAATTATGTCAAGAGTTTCAAAATGGATGTTGAGGTGCGATCTATCTAGAAAGTTGTCTCATGAGCTGAAAAAAACTTTGACATTTTTTTGAAATATCATTCCATCTTTAACCTTGTCCTTGCACAACATTTCACAACATAAACTGTGTGAAAAAACGGGTCTTGTTTTTGGTTTTTTTCAACTTTTTGCAACTATATCACTCTAGAATTCATGTTTGTGAGGTCTATAATGCTAGAAAACTATCTTTAGTAGTCCTCAACATGTCCTCGTGCTTCTAGGGAGAAATAAATGTTAAAGTTGTAAGTTATGACCAAAATACAAAAATTGCCAAATCCTGTCTTTTAGCCAATTTTAGCTCTTCTATGATTTTTTGGTGGCTTTCATGATATCCAAATGCAGTTTTGATTTTGTATGTTGCATAATGTAACATAAAACTAATATTCCTTAAGTTTTGGGGCACCTAATACCCTATTTTGCATAGTACACAACGATGGTTGATTTTTTCAATTTATAAAAGAAAATGAAACATTCTAGTATATCAAGTATAGCTTTTTCAATATTATAGTTTCTTGTGAGAACTATATGCATTTTGTAGGTAGTAACCATATCTAGTCATAAGCATTAAATTTGGCTAGATATTGAATAATTTCTATGGGATTCTACAACTCACAATGTTGAACCTAGTTTTTTCATGTTTGCTGTATTTAGCACTTCATCTTTGTCCCCAAGATTCCCCTTGGTAAGAGATGTATTATTCTTTCGACATGCTCCATGGATCCTTATGAACCTAAAGGACAATAGGGAACTAAGAAAACATGCATATATTGTTTGTATTGAGCGTGGATATAGAAACTTTGATGATAGGTTTGCAGAATGGAAAAAAAAAACTTTTTTGTACCTCTTTCTTTTGGCAAAACAAAAATAAGAAATCATATGTTTTGATCACCAACCCATTGAAGTTAACCAGGGAATTTATCTCAAGTCCTTCAAAAATCCCTAATCTTATTTTTATGCAACAAAACGTAAGGAATGACTGTTTTGATGAAAATGTACTGGTCCATCAACTTTGGAGGCTTGGTGTGACCAAAAGACGAGAAATTTTACAAGTTTCTTATTTTTTCCATGTGTAGTAGGCCTTGAACTATAACCTCATGAAAGGATTTACAAAATGAGTGGATCTACTATGGTTTTGGAGGTTTTTTTCAAAACCCTGAAAGGACACTTTTACATCCTGTTAGGTTACCAACCTAGTGTTAAGCTATCACGATTTTTCTCATGGTCAACGCAAACTATCAAGAATTGAACAGCTCGTTTTCCATCTTTGCTTTTGACCCTGGCATAGGCAGACCCATCATCCAATAATTTTGTCTCCATTCGCATTGCGGTGATGTATGGTTGTCCAAGGATTAGAGGATAGCTTGACATCTCTTGAACAAAGAAATTTTGCTCACATTTCACATCCCCTATGGTTACATTAACATTTGGACAAGCACCATAGTGATCCCCGGATGAGTTGTTTGCAGCCCTAATCATCTGCCCATGGTCAGTATCAATTGGCCACTTTCCCTTCATATAGAGACTCTTGGACATGAGGTTAATCTCTGAACCATGGTCTATCAAGGCCACATAAGGCTCCTCAAGATCTCCCACCTCAACCAAGGTTTTTGTTGTAGCCCTTGCCCAATGGTTTCTAGAATAGTGGCTCTTATGAGTGGCTTCGTATTCATCTTCATCTTCAAATTTAACATGCCTATTTCTGCCCCCCAAAGATTGGTAGCAGCTTACAAAATTCTCATCTTCATCTATTTGTTGTACTTGTATCACATGTGTCTTTGAAGCACTCTCTTCAACCTCTGATTGGATAGACTCCATTAAAGCTTGTCGCTTCCTTCTTATGATATCAATGATTTCCTCTATTTAAGATCCTTTCCTCTAAAACTTTCTTTAAATCTGTGGCAGCTTCAATATCTGATTGTAGCTTATATGATGGACTTTTTCCCTCTTGTGATGGAGGCTCCCTTGCCATGGGCTCTTGAGAGGGACTCGGATCCTTTCTCCCTCTACCTCTAGTAGCCCTCTTTGAGGGGCCTTCATCCCCATTTTCTCTCCTGCGTTTTTCTTCAACAAGTTCCTTGTTTCCTTGACACTTTGCAATGTAGACATGCAATGACAAAGCATCTACAGGTTCATTCCACCCAGTCTCAAGACGGATACAATCTCCTGCTTCATGTAACACTTCTTTAGTCAAATTTCCCTTCATAGCTAACTCCATCACCGATGGCCAGACATCTTGACCATCCTCACTCACTTCTTGAATATATTTTAGCATGACTTGACCAGCCTTTAAGCCAAATGCTGCTGCTTTAACAATTGAGATAGCATGATTGGTTTCCATGTCCTCAACTAGCTTTTTCATCCCTCCTTTGCCAAAGTTGGTCGCCAAGGGCTTCCCTATTTCACTAAGATGTATCTTCACTTATTTGAAGAAGACAAGATCTTTACCCAAGGCATCTTTGAAGCTTTCACAGTCCCTTCTTGGATGGTCTGGGCTATCACACCAGATGCACCTATTTACAAATCCCTCTCTTTTTTGAGGTCTTTGACTTGATGAATGTCTAGACGTTTGCCCCTTTTCTTCAAGACTTGCTAGCTTTAATTTCATCTCGCTTATGCCGTTCACAAGTTCTTCAAGCATAGACCCATCATCCTTAGAAGCTACAATAGCAGGTTTGGCTGCTTCTCAGTAATAGTAGGAACTGGAGTACCATTGTTCACCACCATCTTGTCTCTTCTGCGTTGTCTTTTTGCCAATAGGGAGACTGCACCTTATACATCATTCCACCGTGTCTTCAAACCTTGCTCTGCATCTTTGTCTTCCAAGAGAAGCTCTAACTTTTCTTCAATTTCTTTGTCTGGTGCTTGTAGGAAAAGCTCTACCTTCTCCCTATCCAAGGAAGCTTGTTCAGTTTGTGATAGTTGAGAATAGCGTCGCTCAAACTCTCTGAGAAGCTCTGTAGAAATCCCTTCTTTAAGCTTTGCAACCCAATCTAAGAAAGTTCTTTTGGTCACCCTCTCAGAGTCCTCCATAAATTAGTCTTCTTTTAGAGCAAGCTTGAATTCCTCCCAATTTCTTCCATGAGCATTTTGAATTTCCCTAATACGGTCTCTGATCTCTGGGACACAAACTAGCTCAAAACTTCGAACCATGTCTTCCTCACACACTCGCTTCAACTCCATTTCCTTCATAGATACTTTGATGTCCTTGCCATCAAATTGGTCAATTCTCTTCACAATGGACTGTAGTGCTTTTGTGGTTGAAACCTAGCTTCTTTCTGCTGCTTGTTGTTGCTGCATGCACATGGAAAATGCTTGAAACATCTGCATGACTGCAGGATCAAAGTGCATCCCATGTGTCTCTTGATTTTCATCCATGGCTAACAAAGTGTCTAGATCAATTCAAAAACTCCCACCCCAGCAACTTCGCGTCGGGTTCACCAGAAATGTCGGAATGTGTGCGGTCTAGCTGGGAAGGTGCAAAACCTCTGGCTGTGAGAGTTTGTGATGAGAGTCACAAACACTTTGCAAAAAAGCATTTGTGGAGAATCACCAACCCTCTTTCTAAGGGTGACAAAGAATCTAAGAGCATTCGTGACAGCAAAGTCACAAACCCTCTTTCCTATCGTGCTTGGAAATTGCTTGTTTTCGTAGATGAGATTATGATAAGAGGATCATAAATCACATTCAATTTCACTTTAAAAGACCATTTGAAAACAATAAAGTTTCAGCCATGAAACCTCAATGCTCATACAAGCACAATTCTCAATCAAAACCCAAACCTCTTTCATGGTATCATGTAGCCTCGCCCCCAATTACATAGTCGTAGCATCAAACAATTGAAAGGAATGCTCGAGCTTTCACCTTCACAACGACAATTTTCTAATTTTGCAGAGATCTATGAGATTCTAAAGTGAAGCCCACACACCATTTTGATAAGGGGAAACCCTAATTCACTGCCTCACAAGCTCAGATACAAGATTGCGAAGAGGCGGGACTTTCCTACACATAGATTGAGCAACCATGGAAGCCATTACACAATAGTGATAAATTGCGGGTTTTTTCTGTAAAATGACCCTTTCTCTCTCTTCCCCACGGAAATATGAGCTGATGTGTCAATTTTTGGGCCATTTTGTCACTTTGGACCAAAAGTAGGCCATTTTCAGCTCATTTTTGACCCAAAAAATGTCATTTGTGATGCGAAAAATCCCAAACGGAGTCAGGAAAATCCCTAAATTTGTGGGATTACTCGCATAAGCATAAAAATCATAGATAAGCATCATTTTTCATCAATATACCATTTTGGGTCACTTTCCATGCAATTGTGCAGCAGCGCCTGTTAACTGCTATTTTTGGCAGTTTTTGGCCGTATTAGTCTTTGTAGGCGAGATGAGTGTGCCACCATGAAACACTTGGAATATGTACATTTTCAAACCAAATTAGGCATCTTATCAAGTGAAAAAGGATGCAAATGAGCCACATCCAGGGCCACGACTCCCCGGATAGGTATGTGCATGATAGCGACCGCAGTAGCCGCTTTAGCATATATCATGATATGTATATTATTTCTTTTATTTTCATGCATTGAGAAGTGTCAAAAGTGAGGTGAATGTTTTTATTTCACACTATGTACGTGCCACGACACGACAACGTGACCATGAAGGAGGCACAATATTAAAAAAGAATCTGATAGCTTATATGGGGCCCTCCACACAAAGAGGGAGGTAAGAGTTTTGAGTTAGCCCCTCGTCCCTCCACTAACTCCATGCAATTGGGTTTTCAAAAGTCCCCCCCCCCCCCCGCCCCCCAATTTGCGTGATCATGGTGAGTTGTAGTCATCTAAGATGACCACATACCCCCTCCCATGTGGGGGGCATCTAAATGTGAATCTTTGGCGTTGAGGGTGGAATAACAAGTGATTAAATAACGAGGCATGCCCTTGGAGGAAGAATGCTAAATTATATTCTTATATACATAAGTACCCTTGTGCAATGCACACCAATTTTCAAAGGGAGGAAGAAGACACTAAAAACAAGATGGCTTTGGAAAGAAAGACAAAAATTCAACCATTTGGGTGTAAGTTAGTGGATGCTCTAAATATAGCCATTCACAAAAAATGAGAACTTAAGATGGTTTCAAGAGAAATGGATGTATTGTTTTGTTTGATGTACTCTTCTTTCAATCGACCCCGATCAATTTAATTTGTTGTTTCTTTCATGGTATGGGCCTTATCAAGGAGCAGAGTGTGGGGCAATCAGCCAACCTTGAAGAACAATGGAGCTATACATATCACTGTTGGCAACAAGTAATGCCTAACAATTGGCAAAGATGTTTCATCAAAGAGGACTTCAATTTGAGAGTAATTTGATCCATTTTAAACTTCAAGTTGGGAAAATTACCAAAATACCCATAGAACTTGTGGTAATTCCCAAAAAACCCCTCAAACTTCAAAAATTTCCAAGATACCCTTGCATCATTTAGGATCGATTTGCCCCAATTTTTTAACAATTCAATGTTTATGACAATGGAGATCTATCTTTTAGAGTTTGAGACAAAATTATTCACCAATGAGCTCACAAATAGAGGCATGTATGCTGAAAAATGACGACCGACTTCTTTTGAAGAGTCCTCAACACCACCTAGAATCCTAGTTCTAAATTTTCCTTAAAATCTCTCAGGTTCAGTGGCAAGAGGAAGGTTGCTACCGAGGACTGTTAGATGGCAAAGATGCAAGCAACAAGTACAATTGTGTTAGGAGAGCTGGCCCTTACTCGCTACAAGTGGCTCAGCCTCCTTCATGCAAGTTATTGCTTCATCACTGGCCAAGAAGGCTCAAGGTTCATAGTACACATTGACATAGCTTATAAGTTGGCATCTAGATTTGAC
The DNA here is from genome assembly GCF_014529385.1 of Adiantum capillus-veneris. NCBI lineage: Eukaryota > Viridiplantae > Streptophyta > Polypodiopsida > Polypodiales > Pteridaceae > Adiantum > Adiantum capillus-veneris. The sequence goes on along the minus strand of NC_140944.1, from coordinate 92,355,526 downwards.
CAGAAAGGCTCACTAGTTCCAACCATCATAGCTGAGCGATATATGCAGAATTGAAGACCAAGAAAATCACAACTTTTATTATTGAAGTCATTAATCACTAAACCTCTCAAAGACTATACAAATGTTGTAAGCAAAGGAACAAGGGTTTTGACAACATCAAACACGTCCTCGTACTAACTTCTATTTTATTAAATCCCACACGTTCTCGAGCAGAAGCTACTGTGTATGACAACAAAGAAAGCATGATGGCATTACACAAAGATTTGCATGCTGCTAGCCACGAGGATGGCCTGCTTTTAGCTCCTTTCACAATCTTGTGCTCAAGGGGTGCACCCTTAAGAAACTATTCATATAACGTGCATTCAAAGGGTATTTTAAAATCCCTTTACTTACATGATTAAAGTTATAAAATGACCCCTTTTTTCTTTGAAAACTTAGAGGTTTTTTCCTAAAATCAATTAAAAAACCCCTTTCATCAATATAATCCTGTTAAAATTTTGAAATTTTGGCAATTAAGAACCCATTCATTTGAACTCATGTGGCAACTTACATGTCTAAGAGGTCAACCCCCCAAGCTCTTGTGCAGATTATAATACCATCTAACTATTACTTATTTAGTTTGGATAGTGAACAATACGTTGGGTAAAACACTTGCTACACACACTTTGAAAAGGAGTCAACAGTTCCCTATCTCATGGTTGCAACCGTCTCCTCCCACACCTTATGTGTATGTGAAATTGTGTGTATATAGCAGCTATCAGTGCCCCTATCCTTGCTAACTCAAGCACGCTCACTTTCTGAGACAGCCCTTGAGCCCAAGATGTTGAATTAATGGGTGAAATGTCTACGCAACTACATTGAGTCTTACAAGCATTTCATCTGATTGTCCTCTGCACAAAAATCCCTAATGTGAAATCCCTTCTTGCTAAACCAACAAGCGATGCAGTCTCTGACTCAACCCTCATCACTCTTGGTGGTCTACAAGTTGAATGCCTAATCAAAGCAGCAAAGAATTATCTTGTATTGCATGGCATGCTCAACAAAACCACCATTTGCTACCCAGAGCCTTTGTGTGCCATATTCTGATGGATTCTACAAAAAACAACAAATAATCAATAGCGGAATGTGTAGGCATGCACCCTTGCAATTGTTGAAGCTCAAGACCTACCAAGGACCAAATTGGGACGTTGCTTCCATTCAGGGTTTCTATAATTTTGATCCCTCATATGTCGGCCTCCTTGTTCATCATCATCGTCATTGCTAGCATATCCACATATTGTGTTATCCCTATGATCATCATGCCCTTTGTGAGTCCTTTAATCACCATCCTTACGGCTACAAACCCTTCTATATTCATCCTCTCTGTCATGGTCTCTTCGTCTTCCATACCTTCTCCTATGTTGGTTATGTCTACCATGATGTCAATCATTGTGTTGATCTTGTCTATTGCAACCTCCATATTTACCTCGTATGCAATTGTGTCAATTGTCACACTAACTTTTGCTATCATGTCTACCAGCACCATTGCTTATGTGGTGTTCCTCTTATGCTATCATGTCTACCATCACCACTACTTCTCTGATATTCCTCTTCTGCTATCATGTCTACCATCACCATTGCTTATGTGGTGTTCCTCTTTTTTCAACTCAGACTCATTCTGAAGGTTCTTTTGCAAATCTTTGATTCTCCCTTTGTCATCAAGGAACAAAAGCCCAAGGAAGGTTGAATATGAATGCTTATATTTGTGTTTCTCCTTGTTTGCAATCTTGCTTTTAGGGTGAAGAATAACATGGATGTTGGTGAGCAAACTATTAATAAAGCACTTAAGAAGCTCAACGTCATTCTTTTTTAAGCTCTCGGTAAATGTTATGTGCTTCTGACTCTATGGATGAGGTCAATCATGAGCACTACTAACACTTTATCAGAACAACCGATGTTGGCTTCAGCTCTGTGCAGACCTTCGGGACATGGGACAAGTATCTAAAGCTTGCAACCCATTGTCGCCCTTCTACATGCCGAAAAGCATGTGTGAGCTGCAAGAATGTGCATGAGGCTTTTGGCTGTACAATATGGCTCTAGGGAAATGGCCTAGATCATGCCACATGACTGCGTCCAAAGGCTCGAAGGTCGAAAAGGCCTTAGGCCAACCAAGTGAATAAACTTTTTCCTAAAGATACAAAAAACTCACAGAGAAAATTTAAGAGGTAATTTGATTTGACTTGAAGGTCTTCCCACCTTCAAATTTAGAGCTAAATTTCAGTTTTGATTTTACAGGTAAATTTCAATCTTGGTGGCGGGACAGAGCTTTTTGGAGTCTACGCGAGACTGTCGAGAAGCATCTATGGAGGGTTTGCACAGGTCCTGCAATCTTTCGGCGCAGCGGGTGTACATGCTGGTCCTGGAATCGTTGTCTCAGAAACGCAGAAGTCTCATGAATGTATAAGAGGGGCGGAGCAGCCTGACGTTGGTTTGTCTCATGTGCGCGCAGGAGAGAGAGAGAGAGAGAGAGAGAGAGAGAGAGAGAGAGAGAGAGAGAGATGCTATGTTCAATTAAACTGTTCCAAAAACACTTTGACTAAGGACTGACACCATTCCCATGTCCAGGTACGTGCATCGTTGCTTAGAGTTTCCTTGCCTCTTTCCATGAAGCACAGATTGTGCATGCGAGGAACTTGCCAACTGGACGGGTTGCAAATATAGCGAGGGAAGTGAATGGACGAGCTACATAACACCTAACTGCAGGTTTCTCATGAATAAGTATGTATGGTGTTTTGATATTTTTGGTTTCTTTTTGCAGCAGTCGCACCTTCCTTGTAGTTTTCTGTCTGTAGGCAATGCATTGCTGGATGTGAAGACTCTCCTGGTTGTATGTGCATGGCTGCAACTTCACTTTTAAGCTTGCAGCTCATCCTTTTTCATTTTCACCATCAACGCGGGGAAGGTAGTTGAGAGATGCTATATATACACATATCATGTATTTACAACTGTACATTGCTATACATTGCACCCTCGAGAAGCATTCGTAGGAACCACGGTCCACCCCCCCAATAGGGGAGGAGAATACACCCAAGAGAACGCAACCCATGAGCCTTAAACCCTCAACCTTGGGGTACATCACAAATGTCTCACCAATTGAGCTATGCTGCTTGGGGTAGCAACTCATCCTTGTGCTCACAATAACCAATATATGCTTTTAGAGCTCTGAAGTGGGCTCTTTGTGTACATGTGTACACAGCTGTTCTCTGTATTGTGAAATAACCAAAAGTTGATATATTAATGGAGTATTGGGTCTCTTTTTGTCTAGTATCTTGCGAATGCTTTTGTCTTGTAGTAATGTATGAATTTTGATAGTGTTCTTTTTGTATCGCACGGGTTTAGAGATATTCTTGTCAATGTTATGTCTTTTTTGTCGTAGTTCTACTAGGTATAGAGAGCTCTACTAGGTACAAAGAAACTTTGCTATCAGACTTTGAAATGAATGCTCTTTTTTAATTTTCACTTATGTCTTAAGGTGTAGATGTTTTCTTGCTTCATAGATTTGAAGTGTTTCATATTTTCTTTATGGGAAATTATAGGCTTCAGTGAGCTTTAACCTGAGATCTTTTCCTTATTTTAGTGGTCTCAGCTATGAGGAATTTTGATGCAGCCATGGTATACGGCTGCAAATAGTGAAGTAAATTGTGGGCTAGCTAAAATTCAATATTAGAATAGAATTCCTACGTTCAAACTTCTTGCAATTCCTTTTACTCAGGGCTGCATAGTTGTTGTGCTAGTTGTTGTGTCATCCAGGAAGGAAGGAGTTGGGAATGTCCCTCTACTATTGGCCTTGGCAAGCAGAGAGCTCGAGAGCTCGAGAGCTCGAGAGAGAGGTGGGGAGTGAGGCAGGGGAGATGGGCAATGAAGTAGCTGCAGATAGAGACGACGGTGTGGAGGGGATGGACCGGGATGTGGCAGTATTTGAGGGTGGGGGGAGACCATGGGGTTGAAAATTGATCAAGGAGAATAGTTCTTTTTGAGAATGGCAGTATGTATAGTATAGTAGAGCACTGGTTGAAAGTAAAAACTTTGCAATAGACTGTATGATTTCTTTTCCTCATGTGTGAAATGTGTGCAGTAGGAAAGGGTTGTGAGTTTTCTCTTATCTGAATTACAAAAACCAATGTGTGAAAAATAGTCACAGTTCTTTTCTCTTGTGGGATAACTCTACGCTCGTTTTCATACATGAGAAACTTTTCTTATTAATACTTTTTCATGTGAACCTTTTTCCTTCAATATTTTATTCTTGTGATGTGGGAAAAAGTTATGTGAAAAAGCTTTCTTCATTCATGTGAACTCTTCCAAAACTTCTTGTGAATGCACATAATTAGAAACTCTTTTATAATATTCACAGTATAGTTACAAAACCTATCTCCCGGGTCCTCGTGCGGAAGTCACCAACTAAGATGCCCCAAGCTGATAATCCTGGTCAATATCTGGTCGTTGATGGAGCAACAGCCGCTTGCAAATTGGCCTTGAATTAGCAATTAGGTATACATATTGATCTCTAGTAGGATGCTCAAACGGACGCTCCATATGAAAACCCCTAGAGAAGGCCATGGCGCTACACCGGCAACATTTGCAACTAGTTGATCTTGCTAGATGTTCAGACCGACCTGCAGCCATGGCGCCCCCGTCTTCCTGCAAGCGTTCTTCATCGCTGTCCGAGCATTCGTACTCTACGTTGAAGGGATCGATGGTGTAGAACCTCGGATCAATGTCGTAGAACCTTACATGAACGCTTGGCCGGGCTTTCCGCATTTTCTTAAGCTCTTTGGTACTCATTACATAGCGCCCATTTCCCGACGTCGTGGGCACAATGAGGACTCGCAGAGCAGGCAGCCTGCCATTTGTGATGCTGTGCAACATGGAGCTCACATGTGGACCGAGATAGAACTCCTCCAGCAGAGGCAGCGAGGCAGCCATGGAATTCCAGGCAGGAAATGTCACTTCTGGAGAAACATTATGATGATCCCGCAGAAAGAGCGATCTCAGGCAGGGGAATGCCTCCAAGCCGATGACCTGCATATCTTCGTCTTCTAAACACGGCCACGGCCTATCGATACGAAGAGCTCGCAGGTTTTTACAGTTTTGAGCGAGGATTTCTACAAGGCGCTGGTTGGCGGCGCCAGCCGCTGATTGCAGAACGCAACGTTTGAGTGAGAGGTAGCCAAGAGTGTTTCCGGGGCCTTCACGCAAGCCTTGGTCCAGCTGGCCGTATGAGAGGCAGCAGTACCAGAGCGACAACGAGGTGAGTGAGGTGCCACGCCGCAGTCCAAGTCCTGTAATGTCAAGGCAACGGAGGGAAAGCTCTCTCATCGCGGGGCAGTTAGCCAGGATGGAGTCGATGCCAGAGTCTGTCACACGAGAGTCGTCGTCTGCAAGATGGAAGGAAATGAGGCTCCCACAGCCGAGCGCCAGAGTGTCAAGGTCGGAGTCGGTGATGGCGACGCACCCATGCCGCGTCTGAAGCATGTGGAGATGAAGATGGGTGAGAGCGGGGCAAGCCAGTGCCAAGGCTGACGCCCACTGCGGGTGATCGAAGGAGACGTAGCGGAAATGGAGGGACGTGAGACAGGCCAAGTTGCGCGGCTGCGGAAGCTGGAAAAAGCAGGCGGTGGCTGGATTAGAAATGAGAACATCGGAGGGTGCCCATGAGAAGCCTTCCACGGTGAGGGATGTGGCATTGGGAAACTCGGCAAACGCTGCGAAAATCTCCACCTCCACGTCCAGCCATAGCTGGCGCTGCTGCTTGCGCACGGCGTAATAGGCGCTTGGAAGCATGTAAAACGGCGTGATGTCGGAGGTACTGATGGGGTGCAGAATTTGGACTGCTGCTGTAGTCTGCCGCCGTATGATGGACGCAAGCTCACACCACGCTCGGCAGGTGAGGGCAACGTTGTCCACGTCCTCTTTGGACTGCAGCACGCGGAACACCCGTGCCAGGCAACGCTCTGGAAGGTCCGGCATGTCGATCGCCATTTGATCGATCTCGTTGCTCTGCTCATCTTTAACGTTATTAATACAGCTGCTCTTCATCTTCCTAGCGATCTGTTTCAACAGCCTAGAGATCCATTTGTGGAACCTCTCCATTCTTAATCTGGCGTCTAGATGTACGTTTGGTCTGCGGGTTTTCTAGTCGAGTATTATAATGGTCGGTATTCGCTGGCACACTATACAATGCTTGATTTTTTGGCCTACCAAAGGCAAGGCCATAGAAATGACTAGCATGCAAATCTTTGTGTAACACCATCATGCTTTCTTTGTTGTCGTGCACAACAGCTTCGCCTCGAGAATGTGTGGGGTTTAATACAATAGAATTTAGGACGAGGACGTGTTTGATGCTGTGAAAACCCTTGTTTCTTTGCTTACAACATTGGTATAGTCTTTGAGAGGTTTAGTGATTAAAGTCTTCAATAATAAAAATTTGTAATTTTCTAGGTCTTGGATTCTGCACATACCGCTTGGATGTTATGGCTGGAACTAGCGAGCCTTTCTAGTCAGCTCTAGATGCCAACTTATAAGCTATGTCAATGTGCACTATGAACCTTGAGCCTTCTTGGCCAGTGATGAAGCAATAGCTTGCATGAAGGAGGTAGAGCCACATGCAAAGGAGGAAGGGCGAGCTCTCCTAACACAATTGTACTTATTGCTTGCATCTTTGCCATCTAATAGTCCTCGGTAGCGACCTTCCTCTCGTCTCTAAACCTGAGAAATTTTAAGAAAAAATATCCAAAAATTCCTTGTAATTTGGGAAATTCCCACAGTATTCCTCAAATTCGAGAAATCCCCAATGTACCCTTTATATTTGGCCAAAATTTCCCAAGATGCCCTTCAATCTTGCCAAAATTCCCAAGACACCCCTAATTAACATCGCAAACATACCTAAATATATATATTTTGGCAACTCTTCATAGGAAGATTGGTTCTCCTCAATAGAAGATGATAGAACTAGGATTCTAGGTGGTGTTGAGGGCTCTTTTGATGAAGTCGGTCATCATTTTTCAGCATAGATGTCTCTATATGTGAGCTCATTGGTGAGTATTTTTGTCTCAAACTCTAAAAGATAGATCCCCATTGTGGCAAATCGATCCTAAATGATGCAAGGGTATCTTGGTGGAAATTTTTGAAGTTTGAGGTGTGTTTTGGGAATTACTACAAGTTCTATGGGTATTTTGGTAATTTTCCCAACTTGAAGTTTAAAATGGATCAAATTACTCTCAAATGGAAGTCCTCTTTGATGAAACATCTTTGCCAATTGTTAGGCATTACTTGTTGCCAACAGTGATATGCTATAGCTCCATTGTTCTTCAAGGTTGACTGATTACCCCACACTCTGCTCCTTGATCAGGCCCAGACCATGAAAGAAACAACAAATTAAATTGATCGGGGTTGATCGAAAGGAGAGTACATCAAACAAAACAATACATCCATTTCTCTTGAAAGCATCTTATGTTCTCATTTTTTGTCTATGGCTATATTTAGAGCACCGACAAAATTACACCCAAATGGTTGAAGTTTTGTGTTTCTATTCCAAAGCCATCGTTTTTTTAGTGTCTTCTTCCTCCCTTTAAAAACTGGTGTGCATTGCACAAGGGTACTTATGTATATAACAACATAGTTTAGCATTCTTCCTCCAAGGGCATGCCTCATGATTTTATCACTTGTTATTCCACCCTCAATGTCAAAGATTCACATTTAGATGCCCCCCACATGGGAGGGGTATGTGGTCACCTTAGATGATTACAACTAACCAAGCTCACACAAGAGGAGGGGGGGGGGGGGGGGAAGGGAACTTTTGAAAACCCAACTGCGTGGAGTTAGTGGAAGGACGAGGGGGTTACTCAAAACTCTTACCTCCCCCTTCGTGTGGAGGGCCCTGTAGTTATCAGTTTCTTTTTGAATATTGTGCCTCTTACATGGTCACACGTGTGCAATTATGCAAGGCCTTCTATGACTATGCTAGCTATATTAGGGGACCTCCACATATAGAGGGAGGTAACTATTTTGAGTTACCCCTTGCAGTAATTGCACCTCAAAGAGGTACAGATGCAAAACAAATGCATTACCCCCACTTGGCACCTGCATGTACGTGAGATGGATAAAGTCACTTCAACCAATTTAATAGCTCTTATGATTATCCCCCTTCGTGTGGGGATACCAGTAAGAGAAGATTCGTATAGATAGGAGTTGACCCCATTAGGTATGGGCTAGATTCGCATGGGCGAGAGTCACGTAGCATAGTTTCTCGAGGACTCCTTGGTCTACATTGTCAAATACTGCAGTGTTGCTCCCTAGCAACTTTGTTAATTGGTCGTGCAAGCATGCTCCAGCTCATCACATGTTAGCACTCAAGTTTAGTAGCTCTAAAATGATGATGTGGAAGTCCTCCTTGCCACAACATGCACCATCCCACACGGGTGGCATGGCTCTCCTACGAGCCCCCAGCCCCCCCCCCCCCCCATTGCCTCTCCCCCTCTCTCTCTATTTTGCTTAATATCCTACAGTATTTATGTGCCAAGCCCTTAACTAGTCGCCACTCATAGATCTCTCTCTCTCTCTCTCTCTCTCTCTCTCTCTCTCTCTCTCTCTCTCTCTCTCTCTCTCTCTCTCTCCGCCTCCTCCCCCGCGCCTTATAGAGAGTACACATTGATATTGTTCACCTTTCCACCCATCAACTAGATACTCATTGATCTCTCCAACATGAGTTCACTCAAGCATCTCTCATCTTCCCCATAATCTATGCTATTGGCAGTGATAGAGTATATGCTCTCTCTCTCTCTCTCTCTCTCTCTCTCTCTCTCTCATCACAGCCCAATGGCACAAAACTTTGATCCCAACTCGATTGCCTTTGACTTCTAGGAGCACGACCTTGGCATCATTAGTTGGAGCACCATATCACAAGTGCCCTCAATGCAATTTCCATCAAGGGCTCCCTATTGAACGACAATGAATCTCATTTGTGTTTTGACCATGCCATCAAAACTCACCCTAGCTCCAGTTAGTGTGGCATCAATGTCTGCAATCATTATGAAAATTTGAAAATGTTTATCGCGGTCTTTTACTGCATTTTGTAGAGAGAGAGAGAGAGAATCCAAGATGGGCTGGTCGAAGAAGAGAGAGGGGTTGGGAGGAATTTTTTTTTCCCTTAAAATATTATTGCACTTACTACCATTGTTATTATCATCTTCCAATTTCCATAGCCTTCCAATTTCCATCAATTTCCCATTGCACCTCTGAATGTTTTAGCCTAAAGTAATGAATTTGTTTTCTTTCCCAAATTGTGGTGACTTTGATGAACTCTAAAAACAAACAATATAGTCCCATAATTTCATAGAATAGATTTTCAAGCTATAGGTTATCCAATAATAAATGCATTTCTTTAAAATATACATATGATGTGAGCTCAAGTGTTGATCTAGTGGAACATATGCATCAAAGTTGGTATAAGCATGGCATTGGGTTAAAAAATCCAATGAAGCCATGTCTTGATAGTAACCTTGATTACAAAGAGAAAATTTATCTGTGTACTTACACAACCATAGCTTCAGATGCTCTTTGTTTTAAGAGGAAATGTAATCACCAAGGTTGGTCATTAATATGCTTAGTTTTTCATTCATAATATGCAGTATAGGGTGGTTACAATGCAGGCCTTTTCACCTCTAAAGACACAAAATTTAGGAAATAAATTCTTGTGTAGGTACGCAAAGCAAAAAAATGGAGATCTATCATGTTAAGGTGGCAAACAAGGGGTGAGTAGTATCCAGAGATATGCACAAAATTCCATTGAGGAGATAGGTATGGAGTGAGATTGGAATTACATTTTCAAGATTTACCACGTAAATTCACTATGGGATGCACTTGAACATGAGTCTTTCTCTACTTTGAAAGGCAAGGGCATGAGAAAAGCCCTCATTTAGCTAGTTGAAGGCAAATTGATTTCTCTTTTAGAGGGGACCTTAAACTTATTTATTGAAAAAGACTTATCGAGGTGAAAAGAAACAATTAAAACACAAATTTTTTATGAATGCTAGTAACCCACATTTAAAGCTTAATTGTCTTATTGCTGGTGTATTTTGATTGTTTGTTAGAGAGTTGGAAATGGTGGACCACCCCACCATACAAGGTATAAAGTTATATGAGAATTTATTAGGTAGGACAATACATAAAGATGGTACAAGTCAAAGCCTAATCTTTTTGAACTAAGGTCCCAAGTCCATGTCTTACACTTGTCTTACATGTATACATCTCCTTTCATATGTATGAAATGATGGTAATCATAGCTTTTTTATCTCGGAATTCAAGTTCTATTACACTATGTATGTATTCAATGTTTTGTTATTAATTTGTTTAGAACTACATCAGTGATCAAAACCATCAGTAGCTAGAGTGGCATGCAATGTCATTTTCATTGCAACTATCAACAACTTACTTTTTAAAGCCATAGTAACAAGTGTAAGTGGAGATATTATATTGACTCAACAAATAATGAACAAGAAGCCTTAAGTACTACATGTGACTAGCTTGAGGAGAAAACACTCCCCAAAGGGCGGTGTATAATTCATAAGCAAAAGTCCCTGTTTATCTTTATCTAGCAGTTTCATCCAAAGGTAGCGGTCTATTTTTCCCCTAGATAGCACCACCCAAGCAATTGATGTAGTGCATGTTTCCATTCTTTGACTTGGACAACTGTCCCTTCTCTTGACCCTATTAAATATATAATCTCTTTGCTTTCATGCATGATATCATTGAATTGAGCTACCACAAGGATTCTCCCAAAGACACAAAGGTTCAGATAGCAGTATCTAGCTATTTGTGTGCACACAAGCATTGCTTGGTGCTGAAATCATCTCCCTCTCAAAAGCGAACCATTCCTAAAGAAGAGTAACTTCCATGTCCTTTATACCCATTTGTAGATTGACCATGCGAGGAAGGACAATCTTTAAATAGATGCAAGGGATCCTCCAAAGCTACTTTGCACCCAGAGAAAAGTGTTTGTGCCAATCCCTTTGGTAGAAATAATATTCATAGTAAGGATAGGCTCCACAACACCTTCAAAGTGATTATCTTTATTGAACTTGCCCATATGTTGTTCATACTTTTTAGCCACTTCCCTTTTGACCAATTAACCCTCCACACTTTGATGAGTAGAATAATCCATTCCACATTATGAATTGCACATAATTTCTAAGACTTTACTAATCATTATCCTTTCATTTTAGATTCAAACTATGTTGTACCACAAATTAGTCGACATCCTTCAACCAACAATTGTCGTCATTCGAGAAATGTTGCAGCTTGGAGATACCTTTGTTACTCACCAAGTTCCATCCAAAAGGTATTCAAGGCTCCTCCTCATAACTTAGAGAGCCAAGGGACCTATGTAAGATGGAGAACTTGAAGTATTTGAAGGTTTCTCTCCATTCTAGTGATGATACCACTTTGTTGCTTTTTCTGAGTGTCCCTCCCATGCAACCGCCCTAGCTTTCAAAAAGTCCTATTTGGAGCTAGAATTTTCTCATAAATTTTAGCATCCCTAAGAGAAGGGTTCTACTTTATCTTGCCTTTGATTTGCTAAGGATACTACTACTTTGCACACATGACTTAATTTGCGTGTAGTTTTGAGTTCAATATCACAATGCCACATAGGTCCTAGGGTCTTACCACCCATTCCCATTTCACCCCACTTCCATCAAGCTGTGTTTCTTGTGTTATTTTTGCATAGGAGCTACTTAATAAGCTCTAAAAATTCTTTCCAATCACATTTGGTCATTTTCAAAATAGGTGAGACAAAGATGTAAAGATACTGCAAGTGGATGTGAACCAGATGCAAAGGGTAGTAGGGATAGGCAGGCAACCTTGCTTGATTGATCTCTTCACTTCAAACATTCCTACTATATTCTGGCCAATGTGGCCAACAACTTAAACATAAAGGCAGGTAGCAAGAGCATATTGAGTTTTACAAAAAATATTAACAACTTGGGAGAAATTAATGTTATCAAACAAACTAACCGTTTTTCTTGTACATGTGAAACCATTTGATCCCATGGTAGGAAAAAGGGCTAAAAACCTACCTTTCTATTGAGTTCAAAGACATTTTCCTTATTAGCCTACAAAAAAATTACATCCCGATCATGTTTATCATGTGTAAGTAATTTGGTCCTCACAGACATTCGCTAGGTGGAAGGGGGCTTGCCCGACCTTGACAATGTCATCGATTTTGCACTCAACTTCCCCTCTCTCCCGCTCACGGCGCTCATCATCACGCAGCTGGAGACGAGAGGCTATGGCATTGCACGCAATGTGCGTCTTCTGACACAGTAGAGTTTCACAGATGGGCTAATCCGTGTGAAGGACTTGCATGCGCAGGTGCACTCAGTGGTTGGGGCGTACAGGCTGTATGCGCCCCTAGTGGGGACACCAGATGCAAATCTGCAAGAGCTGGTGGCGGCGGTGGATGCAGATGGGAGGGAAATTGAGGCAATGGTGGAGGGGTTTGAGGAAGACCCGAGCAGGCCGGTGGAAGTGGAGCTGGCCTCCATGGAGAGAGGGCGGCTGATTGGAGTGCCCATGATCGGCTTCTACGAGAGCAAGCAAGCGATAGGGGAAGCTCCATCAAGTGGGTTTGGGTATACGAGAGTGGAGGACTTCAACAACATGGGCGGCGATGTGTATCGCTTCTTGCAGCAGTGGAGTAGGATCACGGCCTTTTCCTTTTTGAATGGGATCGTGGAGGAAGCGCCGGTGAGCATGAGGCTGCGCTTCCGCAATGGGCAAGGGCGCAGCTGGACGGTGGTCCACGGCGCCGCCTCGCTCGCTCCTCCTCCCATAGAAAACTCGTGGAGCTCCCATTGTCGGAGGGGGAATGATGACCAGGCAAAGGAGGAGAATTTGATGAAAGGACAGGAGAGGATGCAGTCGCCAACCGTGAAGCTGCTCATAGATTCCAAAACCTAGCCAATCACTTTGGATTGTCAAGCACCTTAAGGTGGCCATCTCGGATTGTGGTAGTTCAAATTGCTACATCCATGAAAGTATTGAGCGGAAGATCACTAGATCAGGTGCTGAGACTGATTCGCCCACCTCAGTAAGAACCTTGTCCATTCGGATGTGTCTCACACTGGCCTTATACATGTCGTATTGATACTAAGGGATCTCTTCATACACAAGCTTCTAAGTTCACTCTAAATTTATCGGATGCTCTATGTACTTTCATATCATGCATGCTTCTTACCTTTTGATATCAGATTACTTCATCTTACACCCCCTTGTTAATGCTTCTTGCTTCCATCCTTGCGCCTATCACTTCCCACATCTAGGGCTAAGTGGTTTGAACTTACTCAAATAATAGCATGTTTCAGACATCGAATGCCTCTGTGTTGTATGATGGACGCCCCTCCTTTCCATTTGGTCTCAAAGGGAGTTTTTTTCCTTCGAATTCTATTCTCTCTTCTCCTGCCTCTCGAGTGATTAGGTAAGCTCTTAATTGTTGCGATCTTAGATTTTATGCTCAACTTTGATACTAGCGCACTACAAGAGGTTGTGTGCTTTTGTGATGCTGTTAGCGACGGAAATACACTGGGTTTTTATAACCCCCGGCGTCGCTAAAACCGTCGCTAATAGCGTCGCTATATGCGTCGCTATAGGCGTCGCTATAAGCGTCGCTATATAGAGACGCTCATAGCGATGCTCATATATAGCGACGCTCATCCATAGCCAGGCCTAAGCGCAAGTTACGAGCTTCCCTGGAAAAATCCGACCATGTTCCATCTATATGTTTCCAGGCTGCGCAATCTGCAGGAATTCGTAGCACACCATCCGAAGATTTATTCTCCTCATGCCATGATGCTAGGGCAGCCATGGACTTACATTCGAAGAAATGCTTGATGCCAGGAAGCAGAGGAAAATGTCGCAAAACCTTTTGTGGAATTTTTGTCCCGTGGAGATCTACTCGATATCTTTCGGAATCACATTTCGGACACTTCTCCATGTCTATGTATTCCCCTCTGAAAAGAATGCAGTCATTAGGACAAGCGTGGATAGAATTGTAATCCATCCCCAAGTTTCGCAAAACCTTTCTTGCTTCATCTCGAGAATCTGGCATCACATTGTCAACTGGTAGTATGTGCTCTTTAAGCAATCTATACAACATAAAAATACGATACAGTCACGTAAAAATCTATCAGATCATTATACATTTAGAGTTTTATTAAAGTAAACTAATTGTAATAGATCACCTGAAAAGCGCTGTGACGCTAGTGTCACTCCATCCAAACTTTGCCTGCATGTTGAGAAGAACCAGGAGTGCTTTCAATCTAGATATACGTGCTCCATTATACAATGGCGTATCGGATTCACTTTTCGTATCATCATAGATAAGCCTTTCTGAATCCATGATCGTCTCGATCATTTCATCAATCTCGGGCTCAAACATTGCCTCGTTGGGAATGTGCTCTGCATGATCATCCCCAGAGCTGTCAGAGGCTGCATCTTGTGGCCTCACATATGCTGCTTGACCAAAGCGCCTACGAACACGTCTATTGGGTTGCAAGATTGCTGCTTGTTGGCCAGCGTCAGAGTCCGACGAGTTATAATTGGCAACAACTCGATCTATAATAGATGGATAGAACTCGCCAAATTCGCGAACGTGCTGCAAAGAAACACGTCTTGTCCGTCGCACAGCATGCTTGCATTGATTACAAGGACATAAGACCCTCGTTGAGAGATAGGTGTTTTGGTTGGACGGTCCCACATCCTCGTCACTACTCATAATGAGGATGAAAATCTTATAACCTGGACAACAAATTTAATATTCTATTGGCATTCTTCGTCTTATCTCTCTCTCTCTCTCTCTCTCTCTCTCTCTCTCTCTCTCTCTCTCTCTCTCTCTCTCTCTCTCTCTCTCTCTCTCTCTCTCTCTCTCTAGTCATGTCCAATCCCCGCACACCTCGGTCTAGAGGTGCACGGAGATCAGAACCACCGGGTTATAATCTCGTCTTTATTGGTCAATACCTATATTTGTGGGTACAAGAAATCTACAGACCCACGTCTACATGATACTGCATGTAGTGGACAAAACCCCTTTGCCTCTTCTCTAGCTGTAGCACTTCACAGCATCTTAACATCTTTTCAGAGTAGATCTTTTCACTGTTCGTCTAACTCTAAACCCTAAACCGTAAGTAATTCTTGCGTGGACTCGATCTAACGTAAATAAGCGTAAATCTAAATAAACGTAAATCTAACTAAAAATAAACCTAAATCTAATTTAACGTAAGTCTACATCTAACCTAATCTTTAACGTCTTTTGGGATAGTTTCCTACGACATTAAAACTCTCTTCTTCTTGTGTCTGTGTGTGTGTGGGTAAACCTAAATAAACCTAAGTCTAATCTAATATAACATAAATCTAAATCTAACGTAAATTATGTTATATTAAAAACAAAGAACTAAACTAACAGGGATTATAAGAACCTTAAAACTGATTTAACACATAATTTTTCACATAACTCGGCAAGAGTTGGCATTCTCATCACTAAAGATGTGAGAGTTAACTTCCGGCGGCGATGCTGCCTCATCTCCATCCATATCTGACGACAGCAATTGGCCCTTTGGACCGTTCTTGCTCTTGTTACTAACTTTGAAGTTTCTGTTGAATGACTAGAGGTTGTCTAGATGGTCATTGTCGGGGATGTAGTGACTCTTGCCGCCCTGAAGATCCACCTTCTTCCCTATCTTCTGAGGACATTTCACCAGTACTTTTGGATCGACGGAGCCCACCATGAGTGAAGGCAGCAATACCCTATATTCCATCGAGGGCTTTCTTCACCCGCTTCATGCAAGCATCGCAGTCTATGGAGACCTAAATCTAATCTAAGATAACATAAATCTAAATCTAGCGTAAATAAACGTAAATCTAACTAAAAATAAACCTAAATCTAATCTAATTTAACTGAAATAAACCTAAATCTAATTTAACGTAAGTCTACATCTAACCTAATCTTTAACGTCTTTTAGGATAGTTTCCTACGACGTTATAACTCTCTTCTTCTTGTGTGTGTGCGCGTGTGTGGATGTGTGTGCCAATAAAAAGAGATAAATGGTATAACCTTTCTATCACCCATGCCAAGTATGATAGATTGGTTATGCCATTTCCCTCTTGAATAATAGGTCTTGAGTTCAACTCCTCGTCGGCTAGATCTTTAGGTCTTTTAATTTTAATTAGTTTCCTACGACGTTAAATTAGTTTCTCTCTCTTTCTCTCTCAATGTGTGTGCGTTTTTTTGTTTATGCATGTTTTCTCTCTCTTTTCCTCTCTCAATGTGTGCGGTTTTTGTTTATGCATGTTCTCTCTCTCTTTTCCTCTCTCAATGTGTGCGTTTTTTGTTTATGCATGCTCTCTCTCTCTCTCTCTCTTTTCCTCTCTCAATGTGTGTGTGCATTCTTTGTTTATGTATGTGTGTGTGCGTTTTTGTTTATGTTTGTACTCTTTCTCTCTCTCTCTCTCTCTCTCTCTCTCTCTCTCTCTCTCTCTCTCTCTCAAAAACACTATGTGTGTGTGTGTGTGAGAGAGAGAGAGAGAGAGAGGGAGAGAGAAAGAGGGGAAGGGAACATGAGAGTGAGGAGAGGGAAGGAGCATACCTGGCTCTCCTTCCTCTCCTCGTGTGTGTGTGTGGAGAAGAAAGAGAGAGAGAGAGAGAGAGAGAGAGAGAGAGAGAGAGAGGGAGAGCGTTACCTGCTCCTTGCTTGAGGGCGCCGAAAAACTCAGATCTGAGATCTGAGTTTTTGGACGCTCTCTGTTATTTTTTTTAGCCCAGCCGGCGTCGCTATGAGTGTCGCTATGAGCGTCGCAAAGACGCTCATAGCGACGCCGGGAATTGTTTTTTTGAGCGTCGCTGTGTGAGCGTCGCTAATATGAATAGCCTCTTGTAGGCGCTAAGTTGTATGGAATCCTAATTCAAGTTGTTTTTAAATCACGCCACTTTCACAAGAAGATTTAGAAATATTCTCATGTAGGAAAATAGAGTCTTTTTCAGTGTTTTTCATACAATGCATAACATGATGAGCTTCTGCTCGAGAGGCACACCACATATCTAGCTATGTACAATTGGGGGCAGGGGACCACCGGTAGTCCCCAACCCCCAATCATACCTAGCTAGGTATGCAGTGCCTCCCTCGCAGAAGCTCATGATGTTGAGCTAAGTCACAATGTAGGAATTATTGTGAGAATTTGTCCAAAACTTCTTATGAGAGGGAAGAGGAGGTGATGAGGTTTGTAGAAATGCTGGATGACCCTCCAAACTTACAGTGGAAGACACAAACTTTGTAAATTTATATGAACATTATTAACCAGTGAAGTTAATAAAGACCTCCACGTGAAAATTTTTAGATAAAAATTGATATATTTGAAGGTCTTTACACTTAATTTTGTTTGTATGCTCACCGTTGAATTTAAAATTCACGAGATAGTTTTGAAATTTATAGGTGGTACAGGTATTTTATTACACTTTGTTTCTTTAATATAATTTTGATTATTTGCATGTAGAGTTTGGGAAAATGCATCTTAAGTTACGATTGGGTTGCTTTGAAATTGAAAATTTTCGCTTAAGAGTAAGAGGAAGAGAAAATCTGCGTTTGGATTTTGAGAAAAATAGTGTAAAAATATATGAAATTAGCTCTTTACTTTTTCAAATTGTCCTTTTGGAGAACGTAGGAAAAGAAATTAAAGGTGTTTCCAAACACGGTTTGTAAGACATTTGGACTATTTTCTAGACCTAAATGCAATAGATGCATAATAAACTTTTTCAAAGTCTACCACATCTCACTCTAGTCAACCTCAACTACTCCTACCAACAACCTCATTTGACTAGCAGATGCCAAAGTCGACGATGCGGAAGCGTCGAGACCCATGAGAGAGAGAGAGAGAGAGAGAGAGAGAGAGAGAGAGAGAGAGAGAGAGAGAGAGAGAGAGAGAGAGAGAGAGAGTCTCCTAAACCAATCAACCTTGGCAATGAAAAACTGAGTGTGTGATACAATGTAGGCAAGGGGTTGCATATATAGCAACCTCAGTAAATTTCCATATCGGCCAGACTTTGACAAATAAGTAAAATAAATACCTAAAGGCCAAAAATAAATAATGGGATCACATTGGGCAGTTCACTTGAGATGCAAAAACTGTAACACCCTTTCTGTAGCTCATAGAGGACATAAATAGTGAGATCAAACTAATGAAGAAGCTACCATGGACACCTCATCATCACCGGTCGTGCTAGATACTCCTCCAATTTGCTACCCTCAACTTTGTACCTTATAAGAATGCCATCTTGAGCATCGGTTGCCTTTTAGAAAGATGGAACCTATAGACCACACTACATCCAAGAATCCCCATTCATGAATTGTGAACACATCACGTCCAAAAATCATTCTCCAAGATAATGAACCATGGAACACGCTTTGTCCATGATCCGACCAACAAAAATGGATGTGCCTACCAGATGCATGTGCCTTGAACTCCAACCTTTGTGTTCAAACAATAGCGCCTAGGTCATAATGAGTGGGATGCAACAATATTGAATACCTTCGAGAGCAATTGTGATGAATCAAAGCTCTTAACATGCCATGTGTCACAAGAGGCTTATCGATTCTATAACATCTGTTTTGGTGGCTTGATATCTGAGTTCAGAGTAAAATAGTTCAAATTGGAGGATCCAAAGTTCTTATTTATAGTTACATACAACGCTCTTAATTTTTTGTTTGGATTTAGTTACTTCAATAGAGTTTTCTTAGTTATAATGTAACTAAAAATAAAAATGAAAAAAATGATTAGGATTTTCCTTAAAAAATAAGCGATGCCATCTTTGAAGTTCGATGCTTGCGGCAGTTAGGTGCCTACATGTTCTAGTTTGTAGTGTGAATACCCAATCAAAGATAGAAATATCCGTGACCCATAAAACAACAAGCAAAAATACCCAAAAACAAGGAAAATGCCTATCATATATCAACCCTAGTCATATATACTTGAAAAGCCTATTTAGGGTATTTCATCCCAAAATCTTGTAGCCTTCATAATCTTAATAGGGTGAAGGGGAGCCCTAAGCACATGACAGATACATTTTCTCTATGCTATTCCTTTTTTAGCATTGATAGGTGCGAGGATAAAGAGGTTTCTATAACATAAGGATTGATGGGATCAACAATTTATAGACTGGGAACAACAACAATAAGTGTGCTCAAGTGTATCTAAAGCAAGGACTAGTGGTTGAAGTGCAATCCTTAGAGGTAAATTTACTATATTTCAATAGCTTTATAGTTTGAAATTCAATTCTTGGTGGAGTCTTGAGAGAGAGAGAGAGAGAGAGAGAGAGAGAGAGAGAGAGAGATGCACAGCAAGGGTTTCTTTCTAGATGCAGTGTATGGACTAGCCTATAGAAGGATATTCCAGCAAGGGTTGGCAAAAGAAATCTCTAGAGTCTTTTTTCATTGGGTGAAAATATAGGACATCTTCCCATATATAGGACATCTTCCTAGAAAAGACACTCATGTTATACCAGAGAAAAGACACTTGTGTATAATGAACGGGTACATAAAAAGCTGATTTTGTGGGATAGAATCCAAAAAACTTCCTATTGAATATAACTTTGCATGCAACTTAAAACATCAATATGAACTAAAAGAATGTCAAAAGGCTATACATTTGGGAGAACTTTGTGTGTACAATAAGCCCAATTGAGCACATAATTGAAAAATATCTACACACTACAAGAGGTTGTGTGCTCTTGTGACGCTCTTAGCGACGGAAATACACTGGGTTTTTATAACCCCCGGCGTCGCTAAAACCGTCGCTAACAGCGTCGCTACGAGAGCGTCGCTATCTGCGTCGCTATAGGCGTCACTATAGGCGTCGCTATATAGCGACGCTCATAGCGACGCCTATAGCGACGCTCTCACAGAAGAGTATAGCGACGCATATAGCGACGCTACAGAGCCATAAATAGCGACGCTTATAGCGACGCCTGAGAGAATATTTTTTTGGTGGCAGGGCATTGAATGCCCTGCCACCCATCAACCATATTGTACTTGATTCACTTTTTAAAAAAAGTGCAAAGGTAAATAATAGACCCAAAATAGTCACCGACAAGACGCATTGTTTGCAAAATTGACAATTGTACACATCATAGACAAACTGAATTGATTGGCAAATGTAATAATGACAATTGTACAACATCATAGGCATAAAGAATTGATTGGCAAAAGGAATTGCGGTGACAAATGTAATAATATACATGGTTCAAAAAGACGTATAAAATCCGTCTCATGATACATAAGCTATGAGAAACCCTAAACTAATGCTATCTAGCTACGGCTAAACTGACGACGTCTAATCAGACGTCTCATCGCGTCCAAGCGGCGTATCTGTCGGATTCTGCAAAAGAAGACAATAAGACAGCTTTCAGTAAGTATAAACATATAACGACATTTATAAAACAATACAAAAAATAAAAAAGAGTAAACCCTAATACTAACCATGCCGCCGCGAGAACTGAGAATGTCCATCAGGGCGTTTAAGCCCTTCCTGCCTGCGTACTCGCGCTCGTACGGTGTGGGATCACGTCCTGTCATCGACCACTGTCAAAACATACAAAGATTTCATTATGTTAGAACTAAAAAACTCATAAACCCTAAACTATCGAACATGCATAAAGAGCAATGTGAAAAGACTTACAAAATCGGCCTCAAATGATGCCCATCCACCGCTCCCCAAGTGGTGCGAGCTCCCTGCCTCTACTCGCGCTCTGGCTGCATCCTTTTGTTGCTTCCACTTGTCGGGATTCTCGCGCGCTGCTTTCTTCGCATTCTTCCAATCTTCTTTGGCCAGCCAATCTGGCCTATTCCACCCATTCTTGATTGCTTTTTGCACTTCGGAACGCTTGTGTTTGCAGTATTCGCGCATTCGAATCTTCATCAGGTCTTCATTGAAGCGCTGATCCCGTGTTGGAACGGGAAACTCATCATGAAGTATGCTGATGACTCTGTTTTTTAAATCACTTGGTACTTCACTCCATTTGTTTAGTATATAGTGTCTAAACAGCTGAGAGCAAAGACCACGCATGCGCGAGATCACCTTCTTGCCGTCATCATCCATGATGATGCCGCCGCTGATGTCGACGGAGTAAGGCAAGCCCTCTGGCCGGTGACGCGTGAACCTGGGTGTCCCGGCAGGGGTCTCTAGCGGCGTGTCGATGGGGGTACGGACGTCAGGTGTCTCCACCGGCGTCTGGGCCCCGAAGCGAGGAGTGTCGAGTGGGGTGGCTCCTGGCGGAGTAGGTAGAGGTGTGTAGCTTCTAGGAACAGTCAGCCGTGCAAAACCTGGCGTAGATGGCGATGCTGTGGCTGGTGTGGGGGCGGGCAAAGAAGGGGAGGGTAAAGAGCCTCGTCGAACACGAGGCGGTGTGGAGGCATCGGTGGCGGAATCCCCACAACAACCGCCACCGCCACCACTAGAGCGCCGGTGTCTAGACGAGTGTGACGCTCGTCTCGTCGACGCCGAAGCTTCGGAGCGCGCCGAATGCTCCGAAAGAGAGGGAGATGCGGATGGTGTAGGAACGCGCGATGATGCGCCAGAGCGATGACGCTCCACGTACCACTGTCTCTGCTGCGGTGACAAAGAAGAAAGAAACTCCTCATCATCCATACCTGCATTAAACACACGAATATTTAAACTTAATATTGAATGAATAGAGTAGACAATGACGCAAAGACCATTAAATACAATGACGTAATGACGCATATAAATACAATGACGCAATGAATCGAGTGGTAGAAGAGGCAAGTCGAAAACTCAGAATTTTCAATCAAAAGATGTGAGCGCGAGTAGAAAAGAGCGTTACACACCATGGAAGCTACTTAGAGAGCTAGAGCTTTTACAGCACGGAGCAAAATTGTTCAAATACAATATTTGTGGCTTTAAGAGATCTCTCTCTCATCCTCGCATAACTCAGCATAACTTCCTATATCTATATAGAGCTCTCCGTTTAAACACATATCCTCTGTTTCATTTTGTAGCTCCTCTGCATGCACCCCATATAGAGTAGTAGCATCTTGATGCTCGTCTGGCACCACCGCAGCGGCTTCTGATTGAGCATCTTCTCTGATCTCCTCCATTGATGTCGTTGTGATTGGCACATGGTAGCCTTCATACGTCCTTGCACTACGAGGGGCTACCTCTATGACGTACCACCAGTTTGATGTAGACTTTGTAGGATGAAATACTACCTGCCAGAGCCACATAACTTACATGAGAGCTTTCAAGCACATAACTTGTAAAAGGGGGATGTTAACTATTTATATACTTACTTGTTCACAATGCTCGGGTAGTACGAAAGTGTCTCTTAGGTCAGTCCATTTCTTAGTAGAATCCACCTCAAGAAAACCAGACTCTCCTCTACGCACAGTAGCGTTTCGACCCTCCATGATTATCTTGAACCATTGCACGTCGAACAAGTCGACAAAAAATCCTCTGTAATCGATCCTCAAAATCTCTTGCAGCGTGCCGAAGTAAGTGAGTTCCGCCACCACGGGATCTGCATCAGAGGAACGTCGTCGACTAGACTGTTCAAATTTTGCCATGATTCCACAATCTTGAGTAAAACGCTTTTTGTCGATTCGTTCCACCCTAAAATGTCGACCTTTACACCATGCTGCTGTGTATGACTTATACTACAACGAACAAAGATTATGAGTGGCCGTTCAAACGTTTATAAATAAAGTCACTTGCTAGTCGTACATTGCAAACTTACCTTGGTCGCGCAACCCCGAGAGTACTCCCACTCTTCTTCAGTCACTTCGTCACCGCATTGTTGTGCGCTTTTCAATTGGTTGTGCAACCATCTTAAGCTCATGAAGGTTGGTAGGCTCTCCAGAACCGCTGGATAGTGCATCGGTGGTCGTCTTCCCCGTCTCCACTCGATTCGTGCCCTTTGTCGCTCTTGCTTTGCATCCTCATATTGTGAAATCCACTTTTGCATCACTGGATTGTGAAGCATGCAAAATCGGTTGATTTTAGCCTCTAGATCTTCCGTCATCTTCTTCTCAACACCGAGATTGCACATGACAATCCCAGATATGCGCTCATCATCTATGGTTCGCCATAGCGTGTCCCGGGATTTATCAAATCCGTCTAGCCACTCTCCAATGTACACTAGGGACTCTGATACCAACCAACCTTCTGCCATGCTACCCTCCGGACGTGCCTTTTGACGCACATATCCCTTAAGCGTTTTCATGAAACGCTCTAAGAAGAACATCCATCTGGAATGAACTGTGCCAGCTATTTCCACCTCATCAACTATGTGAATAAGAAGATGCACCTGAATGGTTAGCATTGTAGTAGGAAAATGTTTCTCAAACATGCACACAAGCTCCGCAGCATTTAGTTTGGCGAATGGTATGGAGTCTACGTCGATCTCCTTTTGTGAGATCCATTGCACCAGCTTTGCAAGTTTGTAGATTGTGTTACGGATGTCGAGAGACAAACATCCCTCAATGGCAACCGGTAAAATAAACTGTAAAGTATGTGCAGCAATGATATTAAAGTCCACATTTTATGCAATGATATTAAAGTCCACTATGAACGTACCTGACACATTTTATGCCAATCGTGTGACTTCAAACCGGTAAGCTTTCCTTCTTTAGTAAAACACGTTCGGAGCGAGTGCATTACGCCAGTGGGGGTCCGCAAAGATCGAATGGCCTCTTTTACTTTGCGTTCTTGGGCTCCTGTGAAAATCCATGGTGCTTTAGGAAGTTTTATCGATCCATCAGACGCTGTTTGCGGCCAATATTGCTCCATACGATCCACATTTCTAAGGTCAACTCTGGCTCCCAAAGTATCTTTCTTGCCGGTCAAATGGTCCCATAGTAGATTACCCACATTCTTGAATATGTGCATTGGATCGAGCAAGTGATTGATCACGAGTCGGGGCCAGTATGGTAACTCGTACCATAGAGATAGTCTCTTCATCCCTGGAGGCAATCCGTCATCGCACATCTCCTTCTGCTCTAACCATGCTTGTGCAGACATCCTTGGTGGCTCTCTTCCCAAAAAGCCGTCGCGTAACACATGATTCTCCAGAAGATACGCTTGATGACCTTCGTAGATTTGCTTCTTCAGTGAGGGTGCCCTACGTGCATTCAGTCTAGGTCCACATGTGACACATGCTCTGTATCCGCTTGTTTGAAGCCCTGCATGTATACACATGATAATAGATCAACTATGGGGAAAAACAAGATTTACAGTGTCTGAGAGAGGAGTGTCAATAGATCACCTGAGCATTCTGTTAGCCCGGGATAGTCATGCATGGTCCACATTAGAATACCTCTGATCAAAGCATTCCGTCGTCCTGTGTGTCGGCTCATATCCACCACCTCTATGCCAATCCACAATTGTTGTAGCTCTTCCAATAGTGGACGAAGATACACATCCATATTCCCCACTTTATATCGCCCTGGCACAATCAAGCTTAGCCATAGGTGCCCCTTCTTCGTAGTCAACCACGGGGGAATGTTGTAGTTGACGATGACAACGGGCCATACACTGTAAGATGTTGATCTTTGACCAAAAGGATTTACGCCATCCATAGCCAGGCCTAAGCGCAAATTTCGAGCTTCCCTGGCAAAATCCGACCATGTTCCATCTATATGTTTCCAGGCTGCGCAATCTGCAGGAATTCGTAGCACACCATCCGAAGATTTATTCTCCTCATGCCATGATGCTAGGGCGGCCATGGACTTACATTCGAAGAAATGCTTGATGCGAGGAAGCAAAGGAAAATGTCGCAAAACCTTTTGTGGAATTTTTGTCCCGTGGAGATCTACTCGATATCTTTCGGAATCACATTTCGGACACTTCTCCATGTCTGTGTATTCCCCTCTGAAAAGAATGCAGTCATTAGGACAAGCGTGGATAGAATTGTAATCCATCCCCAAGTTTCGCAAAATCTTTCTTGCTTCATCTCGGGAATCTGGCATCACATTGTCAGCTGGTAGAATGTGCTCTTTCAGCAATCTACACAACATAAAAATATGATACAGTCGTGTAAAAATCTATCAGATCATTATACATTTAGAGTTCTATTAAAGTAAACTAATTGTAATAGATCACCTGAAAAGCGCTGTGACGCTAGTGTCACTCCATCCAAACTTTGCCTGCATGTTGAGAAGAACCAGGAGTGCTTTCAATCTAGACATACGTGCTCCATTATACAATGATGTATCGGCTTCACTTTTCATATCATCATAGATAAGCCTTTCTGAATCCATGATCGTCTCGATCATTTCATCAATCTCGGGCTCAAACATTGCCTCGTTGGGAATGTGCTCTGCATGATCATCCCCCGAGCTGTCAGAGGCTACATCTTGTGGCCTCACATATGCTGCTTGACCAAAGCGCCTGCGAATACGTCTATTGGGTTGCAAGATTGCTGCTTGTTGGCCAGCGTCAGAGTCCGACGAGTTATAATTGGCAACAACTCGATCTATAATAGATGGATCGAACTCGCCAAATTCGCGAACGTGCTGCAAAGAAACACGTCTTGTCCGTCGCACAGCATGCTTGCATTGATTACAAGGACATAAGACCCTCGTTGAGAGATAGGTGTTTCGGTTGGACGGTCCCACATCCTCGTCGCTACTCATAATGAGGATAAAAAACTTATAACCTAGACAACAAATTTAATATTCTATTGGCATTCTTCGTCTTATCTCTCTCTCTCTCTCTCTCTCTCTCTCTCTCTCTCTCTCTCTCTCTCTCTCTCTCTCTCTCTCTCTTTACCTCACATTCTCTAGTCATGTCCAATCCCCGCACACCTCGGTCTAGAGGTGCACGGAGATCAGAACCACCGGGTTATAATCTCGTCTTTATTGGTCAATACCTATATTTGTGGGTACAAGAAATCTAGACACCCACGTCTACATGATACTGCATGTAGTGGACAAAATCCCTTTGCCTCTTCTCTAGCTGTAGCACTTCACTTCATCTTAACATCTTTTCACAGTAGATCTCTTCACTGTTCGTCTAACTCTAAACCCTAAACCGTAAGTAATTCTTGCGTGGACTCGATCTAACGTAAATAAGCGTAAATCTAAATAAACGTAAATCTAACTAAAAATAAAGCTAAATCTAATTTAACGTAAGTCTAATGACTAGAGGTTGTCTAGATGGTCATTGTGTCGGGGATGTAGTGACTCTTGCCGCCCTGAAGATCCACCTTCTTCCCTATCTTCTGAAGACATTTCACCAGTACTTTTGGATCGACGGAGCCCACCATGAGTGAAGGCAGCAATACCCTATATTCCATTGAGGGCTTTCTTCACCCGCTTCATGCAGGCATCGCAGTCTATGGAGACCCGCATCTAATCTAATATAACGTAAATCTAAATCTAACTTAAATAAACGTAAATCTAGTTAAAAATAAACCTAAATCTAATTTAATGTAAGTCTACATATAACCTAATCTTTAACGTCTTTTAAGATAGTTTCCTACGACGTTATAACTCTCTTCTTCCTGTGTGTGTGCGCGTGTGTGGATGTGTGTGCCAATAAAAAGAGATAAATGGTATAACCTTTCTATCACCCATGCCAAGTATGATAGATTGATTATGCCATTTCTCTCTTGAATAATAGGTCTTCAGTTCAACTCCTCGTCGGCTAGATCTTTAGGTCTTTTAATTTTAATTAGTTTCCTACGACGCTCCCTTAGTTTCTCTTTCTTTCTTTCTCAATGTGTGTGCGTTTTTTTGGATCATATGCATGTTTTCTTTCTCTTTTCCTCTTTCAATGTGTGCGTTTTTTGTTTATGCATGTTCTCTCTCTCTTTTCCTCTCTCAATGCATGCGTTTTTTGTTTATGCATGCTCTCTCTCTCTTTTTCTCTCTCAATGTGTGTGTGCATTCTTTGTTTACGTATGTGTGTGCGTTTTTGCACTCTCTCTCGCTCTCTCTCTCTCTCTCTCTCTCTCTCTCTCTCTCTCAAAAACACTATGTGTGTGTGTGTATGTGTGTGTGTGAGAGAGAGAGCGAGGGAGAGAGAAATAGGGGAAGGGAACATGAGAATGAGGAGAGGGAAGGAGCATACCTGGCTCTCCTTCCTCTCCTCGTGTGTGTGTGTGTGTGTGTGTGTGTGTGTGTAAAAGAAAAAGAGAGAGAGAGAGAGAGAGAAAGAGTGAGGGAGAGCGTTACCTGCTCTTTGCTTGAGGGCGTCGAAAAACTCAGATCTGAGATCTGAGTTTTTGGGCGCGCTCGGTTATTTTTTTTACCCCAGCTGGCGTCGCTATGAGCGTCGCAAACTTCTTTGTAAATTTGCGACGCTCATAGCGACGCCGGGAATTTTTTTTTTGAGCGTCGCTGTGTGAGCGTCGCTAATGTGAAGAGTCTCTTGTAGTGACATTTGTGCCAAAAGCTCTAAATTAAAAGCTTACAAAATAATTATCCCCCTTTCAACGGATTCCAAATCCATAACCACAACAAAATTCTCAAACCATAACCTTAAGCAGATTTCAAAACCATAGTCATAACCAGATTCTCAAACCATAACCATAGCCTTAAGCAGATTCCAAAACCATAACCATAACTATAACTATAACTATAAGCGAATTTCAAAACCATAACCATAACCATAACCAAATTATCAAACCATAACCATAATTTTAAGCGGATTCCAAAACCATAACCGTAACCGAACTCTTAAAACATAACCATAATCTAAAGAAAATTCCAAAGGTGTAACCATAGCCAAATTCTACAACCTTAATCATAACCATAACATGATTTCAAAATCATAACCATAACCGAATTCAAAACCATAACCATAGCCTTAAGCGGATTCCAAAACCATAACCATAACTATAACTATAAGCGAATTTCAAAACCATAACGATAACAATAACCAAATTATCAAAGCATAACCATAATTTTAAGCGGATTCCAAAACCATAACCGTAACCAAACTCTTAAACCATAACCATAATCTAAAGAAAATTCCAAAGGTGTAACCATAGCCAAATTCTACAACCTTAATCATAACCATAACATGATTTCAAAATCATAACCATAACCAAATTCAAAACCTTAACCAAAATCGTAACACGATTAAAACCATAACCATAACCATAACAATGTTCATAATCATAAACCAAAACAAAATTGAACATACATGAATATATCTAGAACCATGGCTGACATCTAAGTATACATGAAACAAAAGCATAAACATAACTAGCTATGTATTAACATGTATCAATGAAAAAATATACATAAAACATACTCATCAAGGTAATGCCTCCCAATCGATATCATATCCCTCATCCTAATGCTGGCAGATAAGAGCTGATAGTCCAATCCATATTTTCTTCTCTACGTGTCGAAGGATGCTTCATGAAAAGCTCATGTAATAGAAACACTTAATTATAAAATAAACATTAGAAAAACATATGTACATGCGCTATTTTAATTGTGTATGACACTTATAGAATCATTTCAGAGAGTCTCGTAGCCTCCACTCCCAAGATGAGAAAATCCTACTACAGACTTTATGCGTGCTCTAGTTGCATCTTGCTGCTGCTAAAACCTGTCTGGATGCTCCTACATCTTTCACGTGATCCTTGTCCACTCCTTTGTATCCAGCCATGATGACTTTGGCTCATTATTCTTGTATCTGTCTTGTATCTCTAATCGACGATGTGACATTGTCGCAATAGCCATGCCCAAGATCTAGTGTTTGAAAACTGGATCATATCCATCTGCTGACGTGTACTCTCTGTGAATGGCATCAATGATGTAATTCTTTCTCACTTGATCTTGAGCATCCCAATGCTCCATCAAAGAGTGCCCAAACTACACCGTACAAAGCTTACAAAGCTTTTATCGCATGGCCTTTTTACCCCTATCCATAACACTAGTGTTCAATCCTTGGTCGTATACACCTTGCTAAGATCAAGCTCATGTGATCCCCAAGGTGTATGTGGTGTGCTAAGCGGTGTACTATCTACTAAAGAGAGAGGTGTACGCTCTCTTGGTGGTGTGGATCCATCAGTAGTTCCACTACCACAACAACCACCACCACCACCTGAACAACGATACCTATGTTGTCTCAAAGAAGAACAAGAGAGCGTAGTCTCTGGTGTAGCTCGACCCATTGGTGTAATTGGGATGCTCGTTGAAGGTGTAGCACTACCAATTGGTGCGATTGTAACGCTCACATGAGGGATCATAATAGTTGTATCTAGTCTAGAAGGACCAGCTCTCCAAAACTGTTATGCATATGCGCATTGCTTTGGGGAAAACTGTGAGAAAAAAGTACGTATTTGCTCAGGTGACATGCTGGCTAGAGCAATTGGAAAATTGAAGCTTGGAGAGTATGGCTCGTTGTCATTTGCCATGAATGCAAAAAATAATTTGAAAAAATATATACAATACATTAGTTTACTAAACCATAAATAACCATCTTAAGCAACACAAATCACTATTTATCATTGTTGGATAGTAGTTAAAATCCATTAATTAAAAGTAGACATTACAACATGGTTCTTAACAAAAACCACGAGTCAATCTCTCATCTTCTATGAGAGCTGATTCATCCAAGACATCTATCTCTATCTGAACCTCTCCATCTTCGTCATCAAAATCCATGGCTCTATCCAAATACTCAACTTCTATCTCAACATTTAATCGCTCATCTTTGAGTTTATGTATATGCTCACCAAGAGCACCGAATTCAAGCTCATGCTCCTTATCTTGATCACCCGCAATCTATGCATGCTGCTCATGTGTCTCTTCATTCTCAACCTCCAATCCTTTGCAGGCTTTTTTACTTCGTGGAGCAACATGGATGGCACATTTTCTTCATCTTTTTTCTTTAATAGTGGATCTATGATAAACACAACCTATTCACAATGTTGCAGAAGTACAAATGTATCCCGATCATTCAAACATACCCAGCTAGAGTTCACTTTATTCAATCCACTCCAATCTTTGCACACGATTGCATTGGGACCACTAGTAATAACCTTGAACCACTTCACATCAAAACTAAAAATATCAAACTTTTTAAAGCTAGTTTTCAAGATGTCTTGGATGTAGCTAGCCAGTTTGTGTATTGTCATCATTGGCACTACTCCAACTTTCTTGAACAAATCTTTCCTGATACCGTCAAAGGCAATCCTTCATTTTCTATCCCTTGCACTCTAAAGCGTTTCCCATATTACCATAATGCTCCGTATTTGTGATACTAATGTCACATAAAACAATTTTAGACTCATTACAAAAATATTTTCATGTAGTTGAAAATAAAAATTAGGTACATAGTTTCATCCATTGGCATTACATAGTAAAGCATTGTTGAAAATTGTGCCGTGTATAGTGGGACTTGCTTGCAATAAAAGAACTCTAGCCTCCCCTCCCCACCTTCACATGCTTGTCCTACTTGTGGAGCCTTCAACATAAAACCAAGAAAGTGTGTATAGTTTGCAGAGCCATAACTTTGTAACTTGAGACACAATTCATTCACACACTTTAGAATTCTAGTACAAAGGCTTTTCCTGCACGCTCTAGGAAAAATCACATTTGATGTTATGGCCTTTGTCCAAAGGTGTGGATCATATTTGGACTCCATCGCATTCATTCCTTTGATATTCCAAAAGTGGAGGGGAACTCCAAGATGACATCACCGTTATAGTGTTTAGGGAACTAAAAAACGTTCACAATTTCTTTTGTGCTACGTGCCAAAATCTTGCACAATATGTTCTTTTTTTCTAATCTTAACAAGTACCCTACAACACTATTACCATGCATGGAAGTTGGAGGAGATGGCATGCCTGCTCCAAAACTTTCTTGAGGTGTTTTGTTATTTAGCATGGTAGTGGATCGTGAGCACATAGGTAAAGTCTCTTTAAACTAGTACCACACAAAACCTTATAGTTCGAAGACAGGGAATTCTCTAACACAAAAATAAATTACAATCTTGATTGGCATTCGTGATTGGTACCGGATAATTGTATCCTCTTTAACAATCTTACCACTAGTTAATGGAATAGATAATGCTTCCTTTAGAAACTCTATAGAGCAAGACATCTTGATAGCGATTAGAGTTATAGATTGCAAAACAAAGTAAAGGGAGAAACAAAGAAAGAAAGAGTTAAGATATAGAATGCAAAGCAAGGTTAAAAGAGAGTTAGAGAAAAAGTGAGAGAGAATTAATTAAATGCGGATTTAAATAGGAGTCAATAGAATGTCCAATGCACAAATAAGGATATCAACAACATTTAATTAGAGGGATCGAGAAAATTTGTTTGTAATAATTATCTTGAAATTTGAACTAAATTTAAAATAGAAGCTGTTTTTCAATTGTTATTTTGGGTGGAATGTGTTGTAGAGTTTTTGGATCTATCACTTGCCACGTTGTTGGGTTGTGAGCGGTCTAGTTGGGAAGGTGCAGAACCTATGCTGTGAGAGTTTGTGATGAGAATCACAAACACTTTGTGAAGAAAACCTCTTCATAAAGATGATTTAAACTCTAAGAGTGTTCACGACAAAAAAGTCACAAACCTCTTTGCTATCGTGCAGCTTGGAATTTGCTTGTTTTCGTAGTCAAGATTATGATAAAAGGATCACCAAATCACATTCAATTTACTTGAAAAGATCCATTGAAACCATTAAAGTTTTAGTCATGAAAACTCAATGCTCATACAAGAATAAATCCCAATTAAAACCCAAACCTCTTTCATGGAACCATGTTGCCTCGCCCCCAACTACATAGTTGTAACATCAAACAGTTGAAAGGAGTACACAAGCTTCCACCTTCACTGCCACCATTTTTTGATTTTGCAGAGATTTAAGAGTTTCAAAAGTGAATCCCACACACCATTTTGATAAGGGAAAACCCTAATTCACTGCCTCACAAGCTCATATACAAGATTGCGAAGAGGGGGGACTGCACTACACATAGATTGAACAACCTGCATGAAAGCAATTACATATTACTGAAAATTTGCGGGGTTTTTTCACTAAATATCAGCCTTCTCTCTCTTCCTCATGGAATTTTCAGATGATGTGTCAATTTTTGGGCCCTTTTCCACTTTGGACCAAAACTAGGTCGTTTTTAGCTTATTTTTGACCCAAAAGGGTCATTTTTTATGTAAAAAATCCCAAACAGAGTCAAAAAAATCCCTAAATTTGTGGGATTACTCACATAAGAATAAAAATCATAGGTATGTATCGTTGTTTTTATCAATATTCCATTTTGGGTCACTTTTCATGTAATTTGACAACAATGTCTATTAGCTGCTATTTTTTGCAGTTTTTGTCTGCATCAATCTTTATAGGCAAGATGAGTGTGCCACCATGAAACGCTTGTTATATGTATGTGTGTGTGTGTATATATATATATATATATATATATATATATATATATATATATATATATATATATATATATATATATATATATATATATATATATATATATATATATATATATATATATATATATAATATATATATATATATATATATATATATATATATATATCAGCTTATCAAGTGGAAAAACGTGCAAAGGCTCCACATCCAGGGCCACGACTCACCGGATAGTTATGTACATGATAGTGACCATAGTAGCCACTTCATTTTTTGCCACGTCAGAACCTACACGTGGAGCTACCGTGTGGCATTGCCACGTGGATTCTCGTAGGCATGGAAGTCCACGTTGTGGTCGGTGGGGGGAAAAATAGGGGGCGATCTTAAAATGTTTTTTAGTGATCTCGACACCCGCTTTTTGAGCTCATCACATCTCACCAAACTTGTGTCTCATCAACTCAAAACCTGAAAACCATTGAGAACCATCATCTCAACTCATCAATTTCTGCACTGATGGTTTTCAGGTTTTGCGTCTCATCAAAAAGTCCATGTTTCAAGGGAGAGATGATGGATTATTTATGTGAGAAGCTTCATGTGCATCGCAGGTTTACTACTCCATATTATCCTCAATGAAATGGAATGAAGTTAAGAGCTACCTTGTGCTCTGTGGGCTTCTTGGGGGGGGTCACTATGTATAAATTGTGTATATCGCGTGCGTTCAAGGACTATTTTTAAAACTTTTTATCTGTGAATTTTGAGCTCATCACATCTCACCAAACTTGTGTCTCATCAACTCAAAACCTGAAAACCATTGAGAACCATCATCTCAACTCATCAATTTCTGCACTGATGGTTTTCAGGTTTTGCGTCTCATCAAAAGGTCCATGTTTCAAGGGAGAGATGATGGATTATTTATGTGAGAAGCTTCATGTGCATCACAGGTTTACTACTCTATATTATCCCCAATGAAATGGAATGAAGTTAAGAGCTACCTTGTGCTCTGTGGGCTTCTTGGGGGGGAGGGGGGGGGGGGGGGGGGGGGGGGGGGGTCACTATGTATAAATTGTGTATATCGCGTGCGTTCAAGAACTATTTTTAAAACTTTTTATCTGTGAATTTTTCACAAATAAAACACATCCTTTTTCAATTCAATCTGTAAATTTTTTCCCAATTTCATTTTACGGTACCCTTCTGTATGTGAAAATGTGAGAAAAAATAAAATTTAGTAACCCCTTTTGATGTACTCACATGATCGTCACATAATTATTAAGTGACACCCCTGAGATGAGCTGACATCACTACCATGAATCAGGTACAGGTTTCTCTCCCTTCCATCTAGTTTTTGGCAAAGAGGCTTTACTTCCTATTGAGGTGAAGATACCAGCTTTGAAGATGATGATAAAGCTTGAAGATGAGCCTAATGATGCACTCAAGAAGAGGCTTTTGTATTTTCAATGTGTACAACTAGACATGTGGTTGTCCTTTGAGCATTATGAGTAGGTCTTAAAGAACAATCAAGCGAAGGTAAATGAGAAGGTGAAAGAAAAAGACAACAAGAAGGGTGACACGGTGCTTCGTTACAATAGTAAGCTTGATAGCACTTTTCAAAAAAAGTTTCAAATCAAGTGGCAAGGTCTTTTCTTGGTCTTTAAGAGGTTTCCAAATGGCACCTATCAACTTGCTAACTTGGATGGTACCTCGCATAAAGCACGTGTGAATGGCTACATGTTGAGAAGTATATTACAAGGTTGATGACTGTAATTGAGAATGAGCCTTCTTTTGAAGAATTTTTTGATCATGTGACTGATGATGAATATTAAATAAAGACTCCCCCATCTAGTTTATAGGATCTCCTTTTGTTGCTACTGATCATGAATGATCTTGCAGGCTAGGGTGTGGTAAACTATGTTGGGTGCAATTTTGACACCCCATTTTTTGTGAATTTGCACATATAGGCATGTTGCTTGATGTCAAAAGTTTTTGTGTGCTTTTTTTTTGGGCTTTTAAGCTTTCTTTAGTAAGCACATGTACATGCAGGGCAAGTCGCTAGTGTAGTGCCAGTTGTCGGGTTATTAGTAAGTGCCCGTAAGTGAACCTTTTGAAGTGAGACATGTATATAACTAAAACTCTTGTAGAAAAATAAAAATTTCAGTCAAAGTTCATAATTTTTAGGCTTTATCTCGTTATGCCTCCTTGATGCTTTTGGATGTAGTTTTTGCCCTCACGTTGCCTTCTCTACGTGTAGTCGTACTAGGACAGCTCTCTGATTGCATCAATTTTGCACATAGCACTGTGTGGAATTAAATTTAGTCATCTTCAAATTTCTTGCCATTCATTTCTCAAGATTTCTTACAAGCTTTAAAGTGCCTCAATTGGAGTTGTGGTCTTTGAGTTACAAATAGTTATCTACAAGGTTATTGCTATGGTAACCTAGTGGAAAATTGTGTGCAGATGGATTGGGAGGGAATGCATGTATGATTTGTGGAGTTTATGTTGAAGTTGTGAATTTTTCATTGTGAAAGCAGAGGCCCTTCTCTTCATATTCATTGGTCGCCATGTGTTGTAAATTTGTGCTTTGACAAGGTTTTGCTCATATGTGTTATGGTCCTTTGGGTGGGTGGGTGCCCAAGGTAGCATAGGCCTTTTGGTTGAAGTTTACTAAGAGTGGTTTTGGTACAAATTTTGGTGTTTAGGTTGAAGTTTTAGCGCTCTTCGGGCTAAAAAGCTATAGAGGTGTCCCACTTTTCCTTTTGCCCAACAATGTCTACAAGCCTAATCTTTCGATTTGAGAGCTTAACTTACTATTTTTGGATGTTTTACCCATAGGAGAGTGTTATTAGACTTAAGGGCTACCTATCTGGTATATTTTGTTGCACATTTTATGACTTGGATCGTGATTTGAGTACCTTGTTAGAATGTGACAAGACTTTATAGACTTGCTTCTTTAGTCCTAGTGAAGCTTCCTTTAAATTTGATGGTGCAAGTCCGTTTAGTCGATGAAATGGTGTGATGATGTAGAGTGGTGAGAAAGGACATAGAAAAATTGTCCAATCAATGAGTGGTGGTTTGCTTGTAGAGTTGATGTGTTTGCATGTTAGGTTCACTTCTTGAGCATTGACAACCTCAAAGAGTCTTCGTGCCCCATCCAAGTTGTTTCCCTGAGTAACTCATATTTAGGAATTATGGGGAAAATACACAAAAGCGGGACAGTTCTTCTCATTCTCTATTTCTTAAGAAGAGGTGAACAATGTTCTAGGATGCACATTGTGTTTGTATGCATATAGCTTTCAATGGTTTTCATGCTAGTAAAGTCACATATGACGCTAAGCTTTTGAGTCTTGGCATGATTCTCTAGTAGGCATTTTGTCAAAACACAACTTCAAGCCCAAACTCTAGATTGAGCTTTGTAAAGTCACATATGAAGCTAAGCTTTTGAGTCTTGACATGATTCTCTAGGAATTTTGTCAAAACACAAGTTCTAGATTGAGCTTTGTTAAATGTACACGCCATTCAACATGTGGCTATCCTTGTTGTGCTAACAAAGATGATAAAAGGAGTGTCACAATTATACATTGTCGTAGGGATGAGCTTCTACACATTGTAAACACGTTCATTGATGAAAGAAATCCAAATTTCAATCCTCTAGTTGTTCAGAACTAAATTGTTGTGGCAAGAAAATGTTAAGACTCTGGCTCAAACTTGAGATAAGAGTCACTGTATAAGCACTCTAGAGTGAAGAGTTCCAAGGGTTGAAGCATGCTCCCAACTTTGACTGGAAGCTTAGGCCATAGGATACTCTCGGAATCCAAAAGCCAAAGCATGCTTCCAAGGCTTGCACATTTGAACTTGAGACAAAGATCCCTTTGAAGCAATAAACACAATAGTAAGCCTATCCCTTTCATTCAAACTTGAGGCTAGGTATGCTTCCAAAGCTTGCTCATTCAAACTTGAGGCCGATCCCTTTCACGTATTGTTTGGTGCTTGGGCAATAGGATACTTCCAAAGTCCAAACACCAAAGCATGCTTCCAAGGCTTGCTCATTCGAACTTGAGGCCGAGATCCCTTTCAAACAATAAACAACCTATCCTTTCATTCGAACTTGATGTTGAGCATGCTTCCAAGGCTTGCTCATTTGAACTTGAGGCCGATCCCTTTCGTGTTTTTTTTTTGGGTGCTTAGGCCCTAGGATATACCAAAGACCAAAGCATGCTTCCAAAGCTTACGCATTCAAACTTGAGGCCGAGATCCCTTTCAGCCTATAAACACATTATTAAGCCTAGCCCTTTCACTCGAACTTGAGGCCAATCCATTTCACGTATCGATTGGTGTGAGTTTACTTCAATTTGAATTCAAATATGACGCGTGGGCGCGGGCATGCCGTTACTGAACATCTGTAAATCCATCACCATGCAGCCTCCCATCATCGTGTGCACGCTCTTCATCCTCACTATCAACTTTATTGTTGCAATCGTAATGTCTGCGAGCGTTGCAGACATAGGAGCACTGCAAGATGTTGTCGTGGAGAAGTTTTGTGCACCAACATACTGGGTGCAACTAGATTGGTCAGATTATTGATGCTTGATTGGTTTCCGTGAGTGAATAGGGGCTGCATGGTGTGGATCTAGAGGGCTTCCGCCACATGATCTCTTCCCCAGTCAGTCGAAGCTCATTCTTGCGGAGCATTTCATAATAATTTATTGACGACAAGCCCTGTACGAGACATGGCTCCATGCAGGTTATGGATAGTGTGGAGGTGCCTCCTGGCTTATGCGCTACTTCAAACCTGTCAATCCATCAATCTGTGCTGACACTAACACTCCATGCTCGCCTTCCACTTCACATGCATGGGAAGGACTCGCTTCAGATGGTGCTATAGCTACTATTGATCCCGCTCCTGGGGCCATGAGAAAATACATCGTCAATTGCAGCAAGAGGGGCGTTCATGAGCATTGAATTGGGGGGCGATCGAAGCTACTACAAGAGGGAGAGGTGGATGCAGAAAGCGGGGATTGAGCAGGGCTTGTTGCCCTAAAAGAGAGAGAAGGTTGTGAGCAGCAGCTACTGCAACAAGACAACACTCGGTGGGGGGCAAGCAGGGTTGAGTGCATGAGCAGCAAGGGAGGGCGGTGAGAGCCACCAGAAGGGGGGTTTGAGAGCTCGAGGAAAATCATTGGGACAATATGTTATCGGAATACAAATATTTATCAGCTACATGCTCTGATACGAAACTTGTGCTCTCTTTCAAAGGAATTTTGGGAGGAGCGTAGGCAAAGGCAGTTGTGGGCTACTAGTCTGTGAGCTCTCTCAACCATGATATGGTTTATGGGAGATCATTGCCATCGAGAGCGAGAGCTGAGAAAGGTTGTAATCTATTGCAGAAGAAAGGAGAGGGTGTTGTCGACGGCATGAAGCGGGCACTACGTAGCATCGCTGCTATTAATTGATGATTCCCCTGAATTTGACTTTGAAGTTTTAATACCTCCTTCCTCACCAAGAGATCGTAGAGTGTTCCAAGTCTAAGGAATAATTCAAGGATGTTTGTATGGTGCATTACCGTGTCTTCATTCTCTGGCCGGGATAGCAGGCCCTAGGGGGTTTGTGTATTGTGAAATCCTATTGATTGCTTCATGTAGGGTTGTAGTTGATGGGGGGTTTTCTGCAGCTGGTATATGTATTGATAATGTATTTGTGATACCAGCGAGCGCAAAGGCTCAAACTGAAGTTCGAGCCTCCGTGTGTTCTACCTAATATTTGTTTAGCCTCTACTGGTGGCTTGTAGGTTCAAACTGAAGTTCGAGCCTCCATGCCTTCTTCCACCTAATAGTGGTTTAGCCTCTACCATTTTGTACCTAACCATGGTAGAGGCTCGAACT
This sequence comes from Adiantum capillus-veneris, assembly GCF_014529385.1. NCBI lineage: Eukaryota > Viridiplantae > Streptophyta > Polypodiopsida > Polypodiales > Pteridaceae > Adiantum > Adiantum capillus-veneris. The sequence continues at coordinate 92,317,215 of NC_140944.1, read as the reverse complement.
TAAGTTCGAGCCTACCCACCTTTTTGTGCATGCCATGACAAAGGTTCGGTATTTTAGAAAGTGTTTTGTCAAATTTAAAATCTCTATGCTAAGTAGCTTGGCTTCTATATATAAACTCATTTTTTCAACTCTAACTGAACCAAATATATGTTTTTTCGTCCAAAAAAGCCACTAGTTTTAATAAATTCACAACTTTGTATCCAGAAGACAAGACGCATTCAAAGAGGAGTTATTTTAATAGGCACTATAACATATGCGCGGTGTTATCGCTCACATTACCGCAAAAAAACAAACAAACTTGAAATATAAAAATTCCCGTACGCGGCAAATACTGCGGCAAAGCTGGCGATAATGGTCTAGCGGTAACTGATGCGGTAATGGATGCGGCAATATTTTCGCAAATATTATCGCGTGCTTTGCTGCAACAGTACCGTCACATATTACCGCGTCAGGCTTATCGCGAGCATTATCGCGAAGGGATTTATTATAAAAAAACAGATGACCGTTTGGATCGTCCTTTGCAGGACCATCCAAAAGGTCATCTATTTTTTTATTGATTTTAGTTATTTTACAAAATTATTATTAATTACAACAAAATATCACAATTGGACAAGACATTGAGCCAAAAAAAGATTGATAATTTCATTTACATAAGTGGAATTACAATTGGGGGAGGTATTGAGCCAAAAAATGATAGGTATTGCATTTACTTAAAGGGCAAAAAAAGCCCGCGTGTACAAAATAGAGTATGGTCATGTGGGATAGGGCAAACGGGGCCCGCGTATACAAAATAGAGGATGCTCATGGGGGAGTTGGCGGCATTTCACGTGGAACTCCTTGACTCTGCAAAACCATAAAAAAGAAACAATTAACACTTTGTTATTTAATATTTGATATAAAATCAACAATTTGATCATTTAGATAAGATTAAACTTACATATTGCAGACTTCTGCACGCATTTTCGAACTCCTCTCCAGAGATCATTTGATTTTCAAACAACCAACACCAAGTTTGATACTCGGTATGGTTCTCTCTATATCTCTGCACTTCTCTGGTTGGGCGACTCATGGTAATGTTATACTGACAAAAAATAGCAACCAATTAATTAAATGAAAAACATTAGATTTTTTACAATAAAACTAATATTTTTACTTACATATTTATCTTTCCAAGCCGTTTTTCCTCCCGAACCATAATGCGTAGGAGTCTGATGGGATCTGGCCTCAACTTGACGCATATACATCCTCGCACCGGTTGCCCTTTCGTCCTCTTTCTCGCCCATAGCGGTCTCCCACTCCACATCATGGACATTTCCTGGCCGATAGCTATGCTCTGGAGACTCCATTGTCTTCTTTGCCGCTCTCCTCACACTAGATTTTTTGTTCTTCAGAAATGTTTTGACATGCTCTTGAAACCATTGCCTTGAGAATTGTTGCCCCTCAGGGTTGGGAAAACGCATGTGCATGGTTGTCTCTATATATGTGAGGTTGTAGGGATCTTGCTGATCAAATTTGAGAAAACAACTGATATATGTGGAGTGGATTAATTGGTTGACGTGTGTGCGGAATCTCCTGCCCTGTGCTGTCTCGAGATCCACCATACCTCCTCTATGAACCTGGTAGTATAACCCGCGAGCATCTGGTGAAGGCATGTCATGGTCCTCATCTTCTGCTGGAGCAGGGAGCGGTGACTGTGGAGGAGAATCTGTAGTACTTCCCTCCCCCCCCCCCCCCCCCCCCCCCCCCCCCCCCCTCACACTAATTAGTGTGTGCATTGGCTTGTGTAATTGGACTAATCACACACTAAATAGTGTGTGTATTGACCAATCACATTGGCCAATGCACACACTAATCACATACACTAAATAATGTGTATATTGGCCAATCCAATTGACCAATGCACACACTAATCCAAAACTAATTAATGTGTGCAATGACCAATCACATTGGCCAATGCACACAATAATAGCACACTAATTAGTGTGTACATTGACCAATCACATTGGTCAATGCACACACTAATCACACACAAATTAGTGTGTGTTAATGAACACTAAATAGTGTGTGCATTGACCAATCACATTGGTCAATGCACACACTAATCACACACTAATTAGTGTATGCATTGACCAATCACATTGGTCAATGCACACACTAATCACACACTAATTAGTGTGTTCATTGACCAATAACATTGGCCAATGCACACACTAATAACACACTAATTAGTGTGTGCATTGACCAATCACATTGGCCAATGCACACACTAATTAGTGTGTACATTGACCAATCACATTGGTCAATGCACACACTAATCACACACAAATTAGTGTGTGTTAATGAGCACTAATTAGTGTGTGCATTGACCAATCACATTGGCCAATGCACACACTAATTAGTGTGTGCATTGACCAATCACATTGGTCAATGCACACACTAATCACACACAAATTAGTGTGTGTTAATGAGCACTAATTAGTGTGTGCATTGACCAATCACATTGGTCAATGCACACACTAATCACACACTAATTAGTGTGTGCATGGCCAATCCCAAATTTAACATATTAGGTTATGCAAGTAATAAAATCTAACAAGTTTAGATTTTGCAAGTAACTAATAATTAACAAATTTAAGTTTTGGTGTGTCTTTACTTACACTAATTAGTGTGTGTGTATGCATGCGTGTGTATGAGTGTATGCATGTGTGTATGCGTGTGTGTGTATGCATGTGTGTGTATGCGTGTGAAAAAATCAAAAAACATAACAACAAAACTTCCATGGAATTGAAGCGCTTGTTGGGAGAGGGTAGGAGAGTGGAAGAGTAGAGATGGTGGAGAGTAGAAGAGTAGAGATGGAGGTAGAGCTCAAGGTTGTGAGATTCTCGCTCTCGGCTTCTGTGGAGAAGACGATGAAATTCGAATTTTAGGGCTTTGAACTTCGCGGGGCACGCGGGTGCCCCTATTTATAAAAAAATTTAAAATTTGATTTCCCGCTCCTATTACCGCGAGCATTACCGCGTCTCTTACCGCAGACATTACCGCGTATATTACCGCGGCGCAAATTCGGGCCAAATAAACAGATGGCCACGTTCTGACATTATTACTATTGATCCTCACAATCTATTGGTACTATGTTTTTTATAAAATATATATAAAATGAAAGTATTTCTAGTACTTTGAAATTGACATTTTTACCTAAATGGTTAATTTTTACTTTTTACTGATATTTTATTAACATTCTTTGGTAATTTGATTTTAATTAGTGTATGTAATTTATTAATGTAGGTTGCTTGGGATGATTCTGGCCCGTCCACTAAACCGGATATATCACGGTGGTTGGCCGAGCGATTACCATGCCCATGCGTGCGGTGCAAATGCGCCATTGCTCGACTTCGACAGATATGCTTAAGCCATGTAGAAGATTATGGACTATGGGACGATCCTCGCAAGCGTGCACGGATGGAAACAAATGATCCGCGAATTGTTGCGGCTATTGATGTCACCCCACATTGGCGTGTGGTTGGTGGAGGAGGGAAAAGGAGGGTGGAAGAGCGCATGCGCCAGGAATCCATTAGAGAGGGAGGAAGCACATCAAATCAGCCAAGTACTGCTGCTCCCTCTTATCCGAGTGACCACATCCCATCTCCTTACGTGGATGTAGAAGACGACCATTTGCATAGAATGGTTAAGGATCTCTTTGCACGAGAGGAGGAGCATGAACCAGAGTGTGCATGCGAAGAAGCTTCCGAGCGAATGAGGAGTGAGCTACTCAATTCGGCACACACCGCACTATATGATAGATGCTCTTACTCCATTTTAAGGGCTTCTCTCGAAGTCCTTAACCTTCAGGCGATGTTTGGATGGAGCAATGCTAGTGTCGACGCACTTTTGAGGTATGTTTACAGATTGTGAAGGATGCTTGTGGAGTGCATAAATTAGCTTCTAATGTACTTTCTTCTTCTGATAGGTTGCTAGGAAAGATGTTGCCAGCTGGAAATCACATGCCAGAGAACAGACGAAAAACCCGCGAAGTGGTGACTGCATTAGGGATGGATTATGATCGCATTCATGCTTGCGTAAACGATTGTGTGCTCTTTCGTAATGAGCATGCTGATTGTGACACATATCCATCGTGCGGGGAGCCTAGGTTCAAAGAAGGAATGCAGAGCAACAGAATTCCACATAAAGTTTTGAGGCATTTTCCACTCATCCCTCGCATCCAACACATGTTTAGATCGAAGGATACGAGCGAGCTTTTGAGTTGGCATGCAAAAAACCGCTCCACAGATGGTATTATAAGAGTGCCAGCTGACTCACCAGCGTGGAAGCACATAGAGGAAACATGGCCAGAGTTCAGGGATGAGCCTCGTCACTTGAGGATTGGGTTAGCTAGTGATGGAGTGAATCCATTTGGGCACCGCTCTACTTCATAGAGCACTTGGCCGGTGGTTGTTGTAAACTACAATATTCCGCCTCCATCACTTGAGGATTGGGTTAGCTAGTGATGGAGCGAATCCATTTGGGCACCGCTCTACTTCATGGAGCACTTGGCCGGTGGTTGTTGTAAACTACAATATTTCGCCTTGGGAGGCAACAAAAAAGGGAAACATTTTACTATCACTTCTCATTCCAGGAAAGCACAAGGTAAAAAACATGGATGTATATCTGCAGCCTCTTATTGATGAGCTTCAAGAACAATGGAGAGGCATAGATGTCATTGACATTTCACGGCCACCACGAGACAGCAATGCCATCATCAAGTGCATCCTCATGTGGACCATGCATGATTAGCCAGGATTTGGAGAGGTATCTGGTAAGTATGCACATGTTAATTGTACTCTTTGCTTTAGGTTTATCGTCTCATGTGTAACATTTGTTTACCTCTTGGCAGGATTGGCAACATCTAGACATAGTGCGTGTCCCACTTGTGGCCCTTCCCTTGTGACAGAGAGACCTCCTCTTCTTGGGAAGGTGATCTATCCCAACAACCATCGCTTCCTACCTCCTTCACATCGTAGATATGCCCCCCCTATCAATGGAGTGCAGCCGTTCCATTGGAACATGGCTGATTGGGCGAAGCATTGGGAGGAGCATCATGGTACCTCACCGCCTCCCAATGGGTTGCCAAAGGGTATGTCAAGGTACTCAATCTTCTTGTCGCTCCCCTATTGGGCTTCGTTGAAAATTCAGCACTTATTGGACCCTATGCATGTATTCAAAAATGTTGGGCAAGCTATATGGGATCACATAATTGGCAAGAAGGATTCATTGGGTGCTAGGGAAGATTTAAGAGCCATTAGACGTCTCCCCCCTTCAGCCACGCCCCGCATGGGGGAGCGGGGAAAGATGATTCTCCCAAAAGCACCGTGGATAATGTCAAAGGCAGAACAAGAGCGGACAAAGCAAGTTATTGCATCCATCAGAACTCCAACGGGATATATGCGGTCACTCAAAGGTGCTTTCACAAAAACCAAAAAGGGTGGCTCCACTCAATTGTATGGATTGAAATCCCATGATTGGCATAAAATCCTTCAGGTAAGAGTAGAACAATTTGTGGTGTCTATGTGTCCTTATATATAAGTTGACATTCACTAAGATGTTTTATTGCTTGTAGTTTGTACTTCCCATAACTATTAGTGGTTATGGGGACACTAAGGTGAAGGCTGCAATATTCAAAGTGGGTGAGATTGTGAGGCAATGGGTTTTTTTCAAGTACTATATTATGTTGTGCATGCATGAACTTTGGATTTTTTTTTCATCTACTATATAACGTTTGCCCTGTAGATTTGTGAGCTCCAAGGAGATAGAAGTAGAAGCCATACCAGTAGCCCATCAGCTAGAAGTAGAGGCAGTGTGTGCTATTGAGGATGCATTCCTTGTTAGCCCATCAGCTAGAAGTAGAGGCAGTGTGTGCTATTGAGGATACATTCCTTGTTAACCAAATACACCTATTGCTTCACCTTGTTGAGGAGATTGCCATTTGTGGGGTGGTTCACTCTAGATGGATGTTCTTCTTGGAGAGATTCTTGAAGACTTCAAAGGATTTTGTTAGATTGAGGTCACAACCGGAGGTATGCAAAATAAATACAATATAAATAGCATTTAAACGCTATGGAGTTACTAATAAAAATCTGTGGTTTTAATGTTTTCAGGCGAGCATGGCAGAAGGTTGGGTGGTGCAAGAGGCATTTGTGTATGTCTCACAGTATCTCATCACAGTGGATCCATCATTGCCCTCGTCTGTGGAGTGAAGAAGAGGATCCTAGGAAGCACTCAACCATTCCCAGTGGAAAAGGCTCACTCTTGGTCATGGATAGAGAGTTTCATGCCATAGTCAACAACTACTCTTTACTCAATGCCACTATCATGACCAAATGGGTCAATATGTACTTGGAAGCCCGCGCAGCTAGAGAAAGGGATAGAGATGCATGGAAGAGGTCCCATGGAGGTAGACGTGCACCTCCTTTTCCTAAAGAGCTTGCAAAATATCCTGACTTGATTCAAGTAGAGTGGATCCATAATGCCATGACCAATGCCAAAGCACAAGGAGAACAAATAAGCCCTAAAGAATGGGAGTATGCGCGAGGATATGCTTGCGCAAGGTGAGTGTGTATATGTTATGTATGCATGTATACAAATCACTTAATGAAATGTGATGTAAACTCTTATGCATTGTGATTGTAGGGTCTCATTTTCAACTCCATTTGGTCCGAAGGCCGACATTTTCGCACCCGCAAGATAGATGAGCGTCGGACCACTAATGATTGTGGCGTGATGGGAAACTTTGACACAACAACAGATGAGGTCAGATATTGTGGTACTATAGAGAGAACAATCAAAGTGGATTTCAGATCTTTTCACAAAATCCTCTTTGAGTGTCGATGGTTTGCGGGTGAGGTCAAAAGACATGAAAATGGGCTCATTATGGTGGATTCCACCCAATTCCATCGGGGAAAAACTGACAACTTGGTGTATCCCAGTAGTTGCGAGCAGGTAATTTAGGCTATGTGCAATTAACTTAAATTAAAAATTTAAGTTATGTATATCAGCTTATTCTAAGTGTGTGACGTACAGGTCTTTTAGACTTTGGTATGTCATTCTAGTCATGCCGCGGGGTAGATCTATCTTTGCAGAGACGGGCATTGAGCCAGTAATTGATCCCATCATACCATCACCACAAGATGCAAAGGAAGATGTAGTAGAAGTTGAAGAAGGTCAGCCAAGCCTTGCAAATAGTCATCTTGAGGAGGAGGAAGAGGGAGAAAGCGATGATGATTCTACAGAAGGTGATGGAGAGGAGGAAGAATCTCTAAATTTGTTTATTGATTTGAATACTATGGGTCTAAATATGGATCCTAGTGCTTGTAGAGATCTTATACAAGATGAGAATTAAAAAAACTCTCCATTCTTTCACTTGGTGTAGTATATGATTAATTTGCAAATGTTTCATTATGTGCTTATGAATAGTATTTGTAATGGTTTTGTTGTGGGTTCAATGATTTATGTATAGAATTTTTAGAGTGAAAGAGAGATTAAGTGAAGTGAGCAAGCATTCTGGAGAGTGTAGGAGTTGTATTGGATTTAAATGGAAACCCGCGGGAGAGGGAGGGGAAAGGGGGTCCAGCTTGTCTTAGCGGTAATGTTTGTGGCAATAATCGCGGATATTTGCGCGGTAATATGTGCGGTAAAGTGCCGCTTCTGCATCAAAACAATTCTCTCTCCTCATTTTGAATTCCTCTCTCTTGTTTTGTGGTAATGGCTAGCGGTAAACACCACGATCTCTCATAGTGAGGTAACAAACATCAAAATCCTTCCAATAGATCTCCAAGTGCCACAAATTGAACTAATTAACAAACATCAAACTTCTTCTAACTAGCCTCCAAGTGCCCTAAAGTTCTTATTATGTCATGAATAGAGAAGAGTTTATCACATCAAAGAGAGAATATTATCAAGTGATGGGATTCTTCAAAGAGCTTAAGTATAACAAAATGAGAGCGCTATCTATATAAAAAAAAATGAATTGAGTGAGTCCGCAAATAGATGATACCTCAAACTAACACAAAACAACTAAGTTTTTGAGTAGCATTATAAGAAATGGGACTAGAATAATTCCCAAAATTCCTTAATATGTCTTGAGTATTGACGTTAGGTTAGTGTCAGACATTTATGCTGTAGACATTCAATTGTGATGACTTGCTAACATTGGTGTTGTTGCCAAGGAATGATCCTTACATGATGAGTGACCTAGTACCAAGGTTGACGAACTCACTATTACATAGATTCCCACTTGGTCAAACACTTAGTCGGGCACCACATTTATACTCTTTTATTTTTTTGAGCTACTGTAACTACACAATGTGTAAATCATGATTCCAATGTAGCACATCTATTCCTTGAGTTTTAATATTGTTGTGATATCTATAAAGGCCCATGTGAGCTGGCCACAAGCCATTTGGAAATCCTTGGTTATAAAATTCAACAACCTTAATGTAAAAAAGGAGGGTTATCTTATGGAAGTAAAAAGAGCTTTGCTATACATATGCTCAAGCGGTTTCTCAACGTAGAATTTAATCAATATATCTAATGACTAGGTAGTATGTTTTCAATTTCAAAACTTAAATTTTGTTCCTCTTTCCATGCTCTTTAATCAATTGTAAGCATTTTCAGTTTTGTTGTGGTTTGTGGCTACGCGTCTATGAGCCTAATCTTCATATTTGAGTGTTTAAACATTGTTTTTCAATGTTTTGATGATAAAATATTGTTATTAGACCTTAGAGATACCTATACGATATGTTTTGTTGTATTTTCTATTACTTGGATCATGATGGATTCCAATCCATGTACCTTCTCAGAATGCGACAAGACTCTATACAATTGTCCTTTAGGCCTAGTGAAGCTTTCCTTAAAGTTTCCAGACGATCTGAGTCCCCGCTTAGTTGACAAAATGGCGTGATGACCTAGAGAGGTGAGAAAGGACATATGCAAATTTTTTTATCAGTGAGTGGTTGTTTGCTTGTTGAGTTTATGTGTTTGCTTTTTAGGTTCGATCATTTCTTGAGGATTGACAACCTCAAAGAGTTTATGTGCCCCATCTGAGTTGCTTCCCTGAGTATTGACATTATGTTAGTGCCAGACAGCTATGTTGCAGACATTCAATCTTATTATGGTTCTAAAATCCTATTATGGTAATGGCTACAATACTACTCAATTTTCTATAAAAATGTAGCTAGAGAGTGGTTGCTTTTGCACTCTTCCTTTTGAGCAAAGAGGATTGGTTTTTGGTCCTACATTATATGCAACACCAACAGCCTTTCCTCTTTGCTCAAAAGATTTTTGCAGGTTTTGGAGGCAATATAGACATTTGTATAAGCATCCCTATGCATTGTGAAATATGTGTGAGAATTAGCATTTATATTTTCCAATGCGTATATCAACACTCTGCATATTGACATCTATTTTGACAGTATTATATAGACGCACATATCGATGTCCATATTGATGCTTTGGAATTTTAAAGCCCGTATATTTCCATTTGTATAGGCATCAATTTTCACGCGACATGTTGTAGCGGTATCTCCAATCTTTACTGCTTCTTTGTATTTGTCCTTGATGTGTAACTGGTAGACTTGGTCCTTTATCGGATTTTGTTAACTAATGTTGGCTAATTTAACGCTACCCCTTTTGATTTTAGTGCCCATCCTTGGGCATTGAGAAGTGTGTGTAGAGCCTCAAAGGTTGTTAATTGGTTGTTCATGGGTTGTATTGTTTGCCTTTGTTGATGAATCTTTTGAGATGAGGTTTGTTCCATTGTATCATTTTGAATGTCCAAATTTTTCTCTAGTGTAAGATATGATGTTGCATTATCCGTTGTAGCAACATAATGGAAAGGTTTTCTATGTATTTATTAAGAGTATGTACAAGAGAAGTAGATAAGTGAGGATATAAATTAGTCTCTAATCTTGAATGACCAAAGGAAAAAAATCATTTTGGATACATGCATTACTAGAGTACTTATTAGCATGGAAAATATTAATAAAGGGGCAAATCCATACACCGAGCAAAAAAACTGAGCATGTCATTTTTTCAAGGGAAAGTAAAGAGAATTATAACACAATTTGTTTTTGTAAATGGGACCTTTCATATTGTCAATTATAGGCCGTCCAACAAAATGATCAATCCATAACTCCAACACATGAAGGTGATCACTACTAGGATATAAATTTGTACTTGATATATGTTAAGTAATGTAAGCTACCAAAACTCCAAGCAATTGTAGGGAATCCAAAAAAATGGTTGATCCAAGAGGACTATAGATCTTGGCTCACAAAGTTGACGCTATGCTAAATTTCTAGCCCCTTCTAATCCTTAGAATAGCTCAACTTGTGTTAGTGGAGCCTGATGCACAAACTCATGTGCTGCAGAGTCCAACTCAAGGACATGAAATTACACAAAGTACATGTGTTCAAAAGGCATTATATATGAGTTGGCGAGAGTCTCTTTTTTTAGAATCCTCACAAGTACATTGAGGGAAGTTTGCAATGGTCACAACATACATCACCCCCTTTTGAACAGAGCTAGTGCTAACATAAAAAACATGTGACGCATTAGGAACCAGTATAACCTCTCTCACTTGTTGTGCTTGCATGCTTTGGCCCAATGCTATCCTCTCATTGAAGTCTTTGGTTAGTTTTGACCTCCATCTAACATGATTTCCATCTTTGAATTTAGCATGGAAAGAACTAGGTTGTGTTTCACACTGCTCAATAGTGCAATTGTTTGGTTGGGCTGTTGCATTTTCACCTTGCAACACAAATCCATTTTTTTGCATCATCTCAACCTCCCATGAAAACAGATAGGTTCCCTCGTCGACAATCCACGTACTCGAGGTTGGTCCAAGAGGTCCATTAATCATCTCATAAATATTCTAGGCATGAGTGTTAATATCATTGCAAAACCATGCGAACCCTTCCACAATTCCACCTGGATTGGCACCCACAACTGGATATTTTCTTCTTCCCCAAAAGAAAGGTGCAGGAACACCATTTTACACATTATCAAAAATTTGTTTATGAATCTATCAATGTATTTTATCCTTAGGAAAAATACCAAAACACATCATTTTTTTGCCAAGTTCTGTTTGTCTAATTGCCCATACCGTTTTAGGCACCTTCTTCTTTGTCCAAAGACTTGGGGTGGAAAAAGCATTTTTCTTGGTATGTGGTACACTATAAATTGGTGTAGTTATAGTAGCAAACACTGGTTTGTGGCAGTCATTGTCAAGAGTTTTGTCACGGTCAACAAAGATTGGCCTAGATTTTCACACACTCTTTTCTCATACTATATTTTTGTTCATCTCTAGACTTGGTATTTGCATTTCTAAAACCGCTAATTGAGATGCATCAACAAGTTTTCTATCTCATGCACAAACTGATTGATTTCTCATAAATCTAGCTGTCAGGCCTTCCATCATTGTTTTTGTTGATTATCGCATGCTCTTCAAGTAAGCATTATAATGTACACTTTGAAGAACTGATAGCGACGTATCTGCACCTGTGACTTCATAAAGGCCAATCTTTGTTTTATAACCAATTGAACCATGCAAACTTGCATGCTTAGCCTTGGAAAGATTTGTTCTTGGGACAAAATCTCCTGATTAATCTTGATCAACAAACATGTCTCCCCAATGTGGCACTCTAACATGTCACCATCACAACCAAGTTTCCAATGCAGGAATCTCATCCAAAATAGCATGTCCCATTCATCCTTGCACACTTGAGTTGCATGTTTTGATAGTGCATGAAACCATTTTTTACAGAGTCTTTTATGCTCTTCTTGAAATGAGGAATGTCTAGCAGTGTGCTTAACCATGCTTTGTTCCCAATGAAATACACATGATCTCTCTTTCTCAAGAATCTTTTTTTTGGCTCCACCAAAGTTCATATTACGAACTGCAATCCTATTTGCATTTTTCCTCACCTACCATAAATCCTCAAAATTCAGGCTCATCATAACCATGATTAACAACCACCTTGTTAAGCATTTTCCAAAACTCTATCTAGGCGTGCTTGTTTTCCATTCACATATCACCAATGTTAGTAGCTTTCTTACATATGGTTCGTAAACATGTCTCGACATAGTAGGCCAATTGTCTATGCGATGCACATGATCATAGTGCACCCACATATTTTGCAAATTCCCTCTTGGGTGCATATGGTTCACTAAATCAACACCACTCCCTAGCCCTATTGTGGACATCTTAAATATATGAGGTCATTTTCCAGGTCCAAGGTGCCTTGGAAACATAAAACTATGAAGAAAAGGATATCTTAATTTTACCTTTAAAGTCAAGATAGACTCCAAACCAACCAAGGTAATTCTTTTTTCTTGTTTTGTAGAGTCAAAGGTCCTTTGTATACATGACTATCTGACAATGTGGTTACAAAGTCCAAAAAACTAGAGAATGTCAGTTTCTTGAGAAATAAGCCTATCATAGTTCTTCTGCACTCTTTCTTTCAAGCTATTTGGCAGTTTTTAGAGTCTCAAAGGTAGCTCTTTGCATTATGGCTTCAAAATTGATATGTTTGCATTTGTACTCTTCCTCTCAACAATAGGATATTTGTGAAAACCCAAGTGCAATACGCATCTAGTAACACTCATCTTTTTAGTTTGAATACAATAATATATAGCTGTCGCACAAGTGTTAATGCACTCTAGAATTTGGTGTCTATGAAAGCATGAAAGTCTTCCATTATCTACATCCAAAGGCCCTTTATGAGGAGCACGCACTAGATTTCCTTTCCACAGAGATTTGTTTAAAATTCTCCTTCACAGCAAGTATGGACATTCCACATTCACACACCTTAACTACCCTCCACATCGGCTAAAGTGAATAGTACCCTTAAATAAATCATTTTTGCAAGTAACAATACTCTATCCAAACATGTCCATAAAATCGTTGTTCCATCCCATACATAGCAGAGTTATCTTTTTGAAGGAGGAATCTCATATGCAACATATTCGTCATAAAAATCAAGCAGTTCTTGAGCCTTGATCACATTTTGAACAGAGGAGAGCACATTATATAGATTTGTTGGCAAAGGAAGAGAGCGAATAACATCGAGTACACTTTTGATGTAGACATTGCCATCTTCTACCATGATTAGAGATTCTTTAGAGCCAATAATTGTTGTCAATGAATGTTCATTGCAAAGAATCAAAATTTCTAAAATTGTAAATATTTATGATCCAATATGTAAACTAACTCATTAGTATCATTGCATGTAGGTTCAAGTTTCACTTGTTCACCTGGTAGTGTAAGTGGATGCAAAGAAACGTTTTCATGTTTCAATTCAAAGTTTTCAAGTTTCACTTGTTCACCTGGTAATGTAAGTGGATGCAAAGAAAAGTTTTCATGTTTCAATTCAAAATGCTCCTTCAAAGCTTCCACAGTGACTAAGTGATATCAATTATCGAACATCAAAATAAGTTTTTGCCTACACTCAAGATAAAAAATAGTTATATCGCGACCAATTGCCTGCATTGTACGTCATGTGTCCAGAGGCAAAACACATACCACTTTCAAGAGACAAGAAAATCTCTTGGGAAAAGAAAAGTTACAATGCTCTTTTACCAAGGCTAATCTCTGTCAGGCATCCAATGTGAAACTATCAAAACTTACGGCAAGAAGGTGTATTTTAAATAACATTCCCTTTTTTTCCCTATAAACGATTGTTATTTTCTATCACTTAGGTCCACCTCACCTTAGAATCAAGGATAATTCTCAACCTTTTTTTCCTCGCCTTCTATAAGAGAAATCACTTTGAAACTCCCTCATCTCATACACACATCAATACAGCAACAAACGTAAGCTTTTCCTTCTTTGTGCTTTCACCATTTTCTCTGAAACCTTTAATCGGCATATATAGCAGCTCAAAGGCTCAATTTGGTTGAACAGAGTTTCAATTTGTGTCTATTTGCAAGGCTTCTCATGGCTTTGAAGTGTGACCGCCCACTAGGCAACACCCATTCTAAGCCAATACATTAGACCAAAGTGCCCTGTGCGCGTTGGCACAAAAGGGAATAGGGTAGAAATTGCTTGCCGAACGTGGACAATAGTATGTTGATATTACGACTGTCATTTTAATCTTAGACATTGGCCTAAACACCATCATATTGACACAAAAGGATAATTTACCCTGGTGGTCCAATGACCAATGCATCAATGCCTTTCTGTAATGTCACTGATCTACTGCGTTTTATTGGAGATGGAAGAGAAGGACTATTTGGCTACTGCTAGAGATTACATTCAGCTTTTTTCAATGAAAGGGAAGCAAGAAAACATCTTTGTGCTGCCTATTCATCATTGCAAGAGAAGTACGTGAAAGACATTCAGCAAGTCAGAGAGGAAGCCAATGAGAAGACGAAGCAGTTAAATGACGAGATGTCAAAGCTTATTAACGAACAATAGTTGGTGCAAACAGTAGCAAGTACACTAGTGGAAATAAAATCATGTGCCTCTTTCTACTAAAGCATACCGGAGAGCGTATTTCATCCACACAAACCACTGATTGCGATTGGTAGAGATGATCGATCTAGCATTGATCTTACAAAGAAAAATCTTGAAGAGAGGGATGAAGAAATTGAGGTAAATAAATCTTAACCTAGTAGAATTTCTAGTATTCCTTACTACAAGTGTTAATATCAATTAAATGCTTTGCAAACGGCTTATCATGTTGTTAAGTTTGCAATGCATATTGGAGGTTCATGCAACGTCTCCACGGGTAGGGATAGCTGATCTCTTTGGCAGTACCTGAGCCATCTGGGGCCATTGATTCTTAGAGTTGCTCACACAGAGTTCTCCAAGAATGGTTCTGCAGAGTTGCTAAAGTGTAAAGCATTAAGTGGCATACTTGTTGATTCTCTCACCTTAAATGCTCACAAATGTATATTGGTGGACCGAGAGACAGCATTGTATGCCTTTACAGGCAAAAACCTAGGCTCGATCCTCTCCCACTGCGCCTTGAGACTAGGTCAAGGGTTGACAAGCCCAAAGGAAATTGTAGAATCCCTTGGCGTCAAGCCAGCCATTCACCCACTACCCAAAGTTTTTTATTCATTATGTTCAATAATTTCCATTTTCGCCCGCCGACGCACACACGTGCACAGAACCTCGAACATGCAGCCACCAGGCAGCCGCAGGGAGCGTCTCAGTGATAATTTTGTGAAACAGGGCGACGAGGGGGGGGCGTACAGGGTTGAGAAGGGCATGCGACACATCGACGACGTTGGGCAGGGACAGTGATGGGGCAAAAAAAGCCCCTGTGCACCACGACGTGCACGAAGCAATTCTTGTCACTGCCCCTGCCCGGCGCCGTCGATGCGTCACATGCCCTTCTTGCCCCCGTACGCCCCCCCCCCCCCCCCCCCCATCGCCCTGTTTCGCAAAATTATCACCGAGATTCCCCCCGCCGCTCGGTGGCTGCATGTTCGAGGTTTTGTGCACGTGTGTGCCTCAACGGACGAAAATGGAGCCATGGTGGTGAACTTAAATTTAACATATCCAACAATTCAAATACTTTTTTTAAAAAATGTACAAATTAAAATTGAACAATTGCGCCGAATGGTAGAAATTCGCCATTTGATATTATAGAAAAAGATTACAAATCTCATGAAGAGAGAGTACATGGGATAAACTACATCTTATGAAGGCATCCTTCATTTTTTAAATTTATTGCTAAAGCTAAATACATATTTTTTAATGTTACACGCTTTGCATGCGCCATACAGCAGATGCCATCTTGAAAAAGCTGCACCAAAATGCCCTCGATGGCATCCTGTAGGGCCAGTAAAGCTGCACCAAAATGCCCTCGGTTGCATCCTGTAGGGCCAGTAAAGCTGCACGTTGTATTCTTGTAACGGAGTCACTATATTCATAGATCATCTCTCTCACCACCCGCGAGAAGGCTGCTTTGGGTATGATTGGCTCAGTGCTCTTTTGATATTTCCTAATCTCACGCAAAGCCACTATGCCTGGCTTCCATCTCCACTTTTTTTGTGTTGTTGGTGGTGGTGGAGGAACCGCCTTCCCAGCCCATTGAGGAGGATCATCTTTGTATTTTTTCCTCCTCTCCTCTTGGGTTTTTTGCTCTTTTGGTGTCACCTTGTCCCTTTTTCGTTTTGCACATTGCTTGGCTCTCTGAGGGATTTTTGAAGGCTTTGAGATCCGAGCCTTTTCTTGTTGGGTGGCTTGAGCTCTATCTTGTGCCGCCTTCTTCTCTGCCTCTGCTCGTGCTTGTAAGTTGGCCAAATGAGCTCTCAACCTCAGTTCTCTGCCTTTCCTCTTGCTCTCTCTGTCTTCTCTGCTCTTCTTGTACTCTAAGGAATTCCTTCTCAGCTGCCTTTTCTTTTCCCTCTCCCTTTGTCTTTTTCTCCTCTTGGCCTCTTTTGATCTAGATACCGGGTCGCCTGGTATTACCTTGATTACTCTTTCTTTGATTTGTGGTGGAAACTTTTGTGGCATAGTATGTGGGGTGGCCTGAGCACCAGTGATTGTGGCAGGAGGTGATTGCGGTGGATTTTCAAGTGGACCTCGATATTCATCTTCGGTTTCTCTAGTTTCTTGCGTTGCTCTGTGAAGAGGTGAAATTGGTGGGGGGTCTAGAAGAGGTGTGCGAGTGACATGGGTTATATCGCTAAGATCTTCAATATGTGTCACATGTTGGATTTGATGGTTGGGGGGGCTCTTGGGTATTTGGAGTGGGCTGGGGCACTGGGTTATGCACTTGTGGTTGGGGATGTGGATTTGAAGCCGTAGATTCTGCATGGGGCTCCGGCTGCGGATTTTCTACAGTGTGAGTGGTTGTGGTGGTATTGTTGTGCGTAGTGCCAGTCTGCTCGTGTGAATTGTCCATGTCATGCAAGATGTGAGTGCGTGTGTGTTTGTGCTCGAGTGGATCTTTTAGAATGTGCAAACAAGAAATGAACTTCAAGTTGTGAGTTTTGACTTATAAAGTACTATTTTTTATTAAAAAACTTAAAAACTCAATAATACCATTAAAAATCCAAAATTGTCAAAAGTTGTACATGAAACTACTGATTGGGGCGTCAACAAATCACGTGGCATTACAATGTATGCTTAATATGGGAATGGTTAATGTCAAAAATTTATTGGTTTTCCACCCAGCGTCTGCAATTTTGTCGCCTTGTCGCCAACCATCGTCGAAATCGATCTTTTGCAATAGAAGCATAATATAATTGCGATCGCCTCATGCTAACCACTTTCTCTATTCTGCATTTCAAGCTTCTTTGCACTCTAGTCTTCTTTCTTAGATCATCTCTCTCACCACCCGCGAGAAGGCTGCTTTGGGTATGATTGGCTCAGTGCTCTTTTGATATTTCCTAATCTCACGCAGAGCCACTATGCCTGGCTTCCATCTCCACTTTTTTTGTGTTGTTGGTGGTGGTGGAGGAACCGCCTTCCCAGCCCATTGAGGAGGATCATCTTTGTATTTTTTCCTCCTCTCTTCTTGGGTTTTTTGCTCTTTTGGTGTCACCTTGTCCCTTTTTCGTTTTGCACATTGCTTGGCTCTCTGAGGGATTTTTGAAGGCTTTGAGATCCGAGCCTTTTCTTGTTGGGTGGCTTGAGCTCTATCTTGTGCCGCCTTCTTCTCTGCCTCTGCTCGTGCTTGTAAGTTGGCCAAATGAGCTCTCAACCTCAGTTCTCTGCCTTTCCTCTTGCTCTCTCTGTCTTCTCTGCTCTTCTTGTACTCTAAGGAATTCCTTCTCAGCTGCCTTTTCTTTTCCCTCTCCCTTTGTCTTTTTCTCCTCTTGGCCTCTTTTGATCTAGATACCGGGTCGCCTGGTATTACCTTGATTACTCTTTCTTTGATTTGTGGTGGAAACTTTTGTGGCATAGTATGTGGGGTGGCCTGAGCACCAGTGATTGTGGCAGGAGGTGATTGCGGTGGATTTTCAAGTGGACCTCGATATTCATCTTCGGTTTCTCTAGTTTCTTGCGTTGCTCTGTGAAGAGGTGAAATTGGTGGGGGGTCTAGAAGAGGTGTGCGAGTGACATGGGTTATATCGCTAAGATCTTCAATATGTGTCACATGTTGGATTTGATGGTTGGGGGGGCTCTTGGGTATTTGGAGTGGGCTGGGGCACTGGGTTATGCACTTGTGGTTGGGGATGTGGATTTGAAGCCGTAGATTCTGCATGGGGCTCCGGCTGCGGATTTTCTACAGTGTGAGTGGTTGTGGTGGTATTGTTGTGCGTAGTGCCAGTCTGCTCGTGTGAATTGTCCATGTCATGCAAGATGTGAGTGCGTGTGTGTTTGTGCTCGAGTGGATCTTTTAGAATGTGCAAACAAGAAATGAACTTCAAGTTGTGAGTTTTGACTTATAAAGTACTATTTTTTATTAAAAAACTTAAAAACTCAATAATACCATTAAAAATCCAAAATTGTCAAAAGTTGTACATGAAACTACTGATTGGGGCGTCAACAAATCACGTGGCATTACAATGTATGCTTAATATGGGAATGGTTAATGTCAAAAATTTATTGGTTTTCCACCCAGCGTCTGCAATTTTGTCGCCTTGTCGCCAACCATCGTCGAAATCGATCTTTTGCAATAGAAGCATAATATAATTGCGATCGCCTCATGCTAACCACTTTCTCTATTCTGCATTTCAAGCTTCTTTGCACTCTAGTCTTCTTTCTTTCTCTTCCCGCTAAAACTCTATAGAACCAATTGAACATTTCATGCAAGGCATTGCTCTTTTTCCTCCCACCTCCATGCCTTGTATTTTTAAAATAGACTACTTTCGCTTGATAGTGTGAGCGCTCCATTCCTTGGCTACTCCAAATGCCCAATGAGCCAAATGTGTCGAGAAAAAATGAGCTATGAGCAAGAAGAATATGCTACAAAAATATAAACCTTTAGTTCAAACGGCATCCACCATTTGCGCTGTGAAACTATTGATTGCAAACTTTAAAGTGGATATCTCAGCAGAAGTTAGATTTTCCTTTTCCAGCAAACAAAAAATATCATCTATAGACTGCCACACACGAGCACGCTTAATTCCTAGGGCTGTTTTGTTACCTCTGTAGGTGGTAATGTCACACACCTTTTTCCACAATTGAAACTCATTGGGACTTTGGGAGTTAGAATATTCTGAAAGCACATGCCTAGCTTTACTAGCACCGCACCCATACATATTTTATTAGGACGATCCCGTGTACTTTCAGATGCCGTACTATCCTTTGATAGATCTACTGCACCCCCATGCATGCCAATGCTTGATAGAATAGATTCAAGTTCTCTGATACACTCTTCCCTTCTTTCTGCAAGCTCCATATTCCAAGCATATCTAATATGGAGCATAAGAAACTTGTCAAGAATTTGTAGACGGGCATGAAGAGTGCACACATGCACATTTATCAGTGGAATCGGTAGAAAAGGATCCCAATTTGGATCGTCCATGTCTCGATTAGGGGGTACACTCTGGTTTCAACTGAGGATACCTTGAAACCATTGTTGGAGTTCTTTACCCACTGTTTGTGTAGTGGTCACACCTTTAACAAAATTGACTGCAGCTTTGCCACCCTTTACCCTTACCCTTATCTTTTGTAGAGTTGACTGTAGCTTTGCCACCCTTACCCTTACCCTTACCCTTGCCCTCAGTTCCTAATGAGACTTTACTGTAGAAGCAATAAATGCATGGAAAGAGGGTCATTGCACCTTGCTTGCATCCTTGCATACACTTGAGAGTTTTCAAGTCTCATGCCAAATGCCACTCCACTTGGAATGTACCCAGACCTGAAACCTGCAATCGTTGTCCTTCTTGATTGTTTCCAAATGATGTCAACAATTGGGGTGTGATTAAATGCATGGAAAGAGAGTCATTGCATCCTTGCATACACTTGAGAGTTTTCAAGTCTCCTGCCAAATGCCACTCCACTTGGAACGTACCCGGACCTGAAAACTGCAATCGTTGTCCTTCTTGTTGTTGCCGAATGGCGTCAACGATTGGGGTGTGATTAAAATACAATTTGAGAGACTCATGTGTCTCATGTGGGAGATAAAAATCTGTTAGCCACCAAATATTCTTCTCGGACTGAACACCTAAACAGGTGTTTCCTTCTCTCTGGCATTTAGCTCAACATTAACGCCCACCAAGGCTTTGTTCATAAGCGTAACGCTTACCCTTTCGAGCCGTTGACCTTTGACAATCTGTCACTCGTCAAGCTTCATCACAAATATCACTTTGCCGTCACACTCTTCCTGTGTCAACCCATAAAATCTAATCATTGACTCTTGGAGCTTCAACAAGTCAACATAGACATTATTGAACTTGTTGTAACAAAAGGATTTGTTCTCTTTTAATGGTAGGGAATCCTCCACATATTGAAATCCACCCAACAAGCTTGCAACATCATTATTGCGCTAACACTGTAAGATGTTAGTAGCAACCTAAACAAACCTTTTGCTCTGTGACCTAGTGTGACAAGTCTATACAAAGCTTCGTAGGCCTTAAAACTTATTCCTGCACTGTCACACACCTTCATCATCTCCTAAGGTGAAACAATGCTCTTTAGCTCATTGAAATACTTCTGGCACAAAACTTTAGCAATGCCAGCATTGGATGGATCATCCAATACCTCCACCAACTCCTTTGGTTTGATGATATGTTGCAGCAGAATATGTCCGATTGCATGTTTCAGCATTGGAATCAATTCGCATCATTGTCCGAGCCAAGTTCCTACATATTGAAATAATATTACAACAACCTACAAAAAATGTACGAAATTAGAAGCTTGCATTTGTATTCCTACCGAGTTTGACGGATACGTTTCTTTGGAGCTCCACCACTTGAAGATAGCATAGACATCACATGTCACTTGCGCTTGCGAATGTAATAGCCCAATTAACGTGTGTGAGATGATCGATTCGCCGTTGCATATTATGTGCAATGTGTTGTAGCTGAACATATTGTCTAGACGACACTCTTGCTCCATTTTTTGATGCTCTGCCTTTTTTCACTGGGGAGGAAAGAGAGGCTTGCTGGGAGATCTTGGTCTTTGAAGATTGACTTTCTCTTCCTTTTCACTGGGATCCTTCATGCTCGCATAGATAGCAAGTGCTACAAGCGACTCATCTTCTCTGAGTCCTAACGTTTTGGCAATGTCGTCAAGGAACAGAAACTGACGATCATTCACCACCACTGGAGGTATGGGACCTCTTCCAGCACCTCATCTCCCTCTATCATTTGATCTTCCTCCTTAGTGGTGCTGGGATCTTGCAAGAGTACGAGTGCCATAGATGCTTTGGCCTGCTCATCTATCTGTTCGATAACTTCATTTGATTCCTCCAAAATGGTCATAAGAGGTCTTTGGTTGACCTTTTCCTTTGATTTTCCCTTGTCCATGCCCTCAAGCACAAGTAATGCTAGAACCATGTCCCATGAAATAAATTGGGTGCCTATGCACTCCATGCCCAAATCCATGAGATCATCCTTATCCTCTATCTTGAAGTCCTATTCATTGAGGCCTTTAATAAACCTCAACAAGTGAAACCGGAAGTTTTTGTTAGCCGCATAGAGATGCTTCAAGAAATACACTGGCAACCACGCCGTGCCGGATCCCTCAAAGATTATGGAATATTCCTCCATGTGTTGTGCCATGTAGTCAAGAAAGCTTTTGAATGCCTCTGCATGAAGGTTGGCAATGGCCTGCATGTCAATTGTCCCCTCGAACACATTGAGTAGTTCATGTGCTCGATCTACAGGTCCTACCTTTTCTAATTGTGTGAGAAGTGCATCAGTAGATGTTGCCATGGGTTCGTTCGCAAAGAAGCTGCGAAGAGAGCTTAGAGCTAGAGTTTTGTGAATGTAAGAAATGAAGTTTAAAAACTAGAAAGTCACTTATATACCCAAAGTCACTTTTAAAAATTCACTTAACTTAATATCAAAATAACTTAAAACTTTAATTTTAAACAAACTCACGCAACAAAGCATTGAAAGACACCAATATTGAAAACATTTGTGCTCCACAACAAATAAATTGTACGTTTCAATCGAAAACTTGAACAAGCTAAGAATAAATAAGTATGCGTAGAAGCGAGATTCAAAACACCGTATGTATTAGTGTAGACAAAATTCATGTTAGTTACAAGCTTTTACAAAAATACATCGTGGAAACGGAACGTTCTCACACAGAAAGCTCTTCTCTTTCTTGGAGCAAACAATCTTTTCATTGATTATTACAAAGAGATATTGCTTAGGCAAGGTATATCGGAGATTAAGATACTCACGAAGGTGACTAAGATGCCAATCATTGTTCACTGTAATGTGGTGCACTGCATCGTCATGCAGATGTATTTGCAGGTCAACTGATTCTCTATCAGCAACCTCAAAGTCTAGTGCCTCCCATTCTCCCATTGTCAGCTTCCATCTTCTATAGGGAAAGACCATCGACAAGCTTTGCTTCGCAATATGGTATCTGAACACCACCTTGTCAGCAACTACAGAGCACTTGATTCTATCTCCCTGGTGGTTGACCACCTTAGTTTCGCATCCAGCTGCAAGAAACCCGTTGATCGCACTTCCCCCTTTGCAAGTCCACATTGTTGGTGTCCTGTGAACACTCTGAAGTCAAAATATAAAAACAAACACATGAAGAGACATAAACCATGTTACTATGGCTTTATGGGAACCATAAGTGCACTTCATTGTTGCTTGCACATCCACCTCGATTCTCCTTTTGGTTGCTGCGATCAAGGCACTGTCTGGCATAGGACATTCCAAACTCTCCAATGTTGGCGAGTGAACCAGAGATAGATTACCTTATCCATTTTGTCTAGGTGTGACATAAGTATGATCATTTAAAAAAATGTAACGTAAGGCAAGCTTAGAGGTTTGACAACCAGCATAGAGCAACTTGCCAAGCTCAGTGTGGATGGCCTCAAAAGTTCCTGTGAAGGACTCTATTGTCTCCCACTCTACAAAATTGGATGGAAAAACATCTGTAAACATGAACAAAAAGCAATGGAAATCTTGCAGTCATCAAAAGAAACACATAAGGCAGAAATACTAAATAGTTTGCTTGAACTCCATGATTCTTCCCTTCCAATGGTGTGCTCAAGAAGCCATGTGTCTCCTTAAGACCTTGTGTACACCTCTTGAGCTGGGTTGCATTGTCACCCACATCATTTGTTTTAACTCCATCGTCACCCAATATCCATTGTTGTCTTGTACATTGTTGCATGAAATGGAGTCAATGACACCCCTAGGTCATCAAGTACCTAATGATGCCATGGGAAATAGTGGCACAACCTGCACACAAACACTTATGATTAGACATTGCACATCCATGTTCTCAGTTGTATAAAGAGCAATAATCTTGATGGTACACAAAGGTGAAGGATGCCACTTACTGATATGCTGCTCCACCTGCTTGTTCGTTTAATGTGGAAGATAATGTTGCAAAGCTTGAGAGGGAAGTAGATCCTGTCTAGAGAGCTTAATGGAGAAGGAGCAAGAAACCTGTTGAGGAAAGAAAGAGGGATGATGTAGCAGAAGGATATGTTGTAGACTCCAGCTTTAGCTAGAGGTGTTTAGTGAATCCCATAGAGCAATGGAGAACTTCAGCTTGAGGAGAATGCAGCCCTCAAGAATGTAGTAAGCTTGAGGAGGGAAAGGAGGTTCAAACTTCTGTTGTAGAGCTTTTAGGAGAGAAAACTGAAAGGAAGGAAAGAGAAACAAGGTGAATTGAAGAGAAGTGAGAGATGGTACAGTAGAAAGAGAAGGAGGGAATGATCAGCACGTTTTTGGAGGGACCCCCTTTTAGGAGAGAGGGGGGGAGAAACTGGCAGTCAGTAAAGAGAGAAAGGATTGGTCTTTACTCAACTATTTAGAGAAAAGTTCATTTTTTTGAATTTATAAGAGATTTTCTCTTTGTATTTTATAAAAGAGTACAAGTTTGACTACTTACTTTTAGGCCCTTACATACCCACCATTTCAGTCCACATGGCATCCACCCATTTGCCCCTTCCATAATCTCCTTTTCAATCCCATGGCAAATAAAGAGGTCCCCTTAGACCCCATCCCTTCCTAATGCTTCATCTAGACACACATGCTCCACCATACAATGGCGTATCGGCTTCACTTTTCATGTCATCTAAGCCTTTCTGAATCCATGATCATCTAGATCATTTTGTCAATCTTGGGCTCAAACATAGCCTTGTTGGGAATGTGCTCTGCATGATCACTCTCTGAGCTGTCAGAGGCTACATCTTGTGGCCTCACATATGCTTCTTGAGTAAAGTGCATGCGAACACATCTATTCGGTTGCAAGATTGCTGCTTGTTGGCCAACGTCAAAGTCCGATGAGTTGTAATTGGTAACAAATTGATCTGTGATAGATGGGTCAAACTCACCAAATTTGTGAACGTGCTACAAAGAAACATGTCATGTCCATCGCATAGCATGTTTGCATTGGTTACAAGGACATAAGATCCTTGTTGAGAGATAGGTGTTTCGGTTGGATGGGCCCACATCATCGTCACTGCTCATAATGAATGTAAAAACCTTATAACCTAAACATAAATTTAAAATTCTATTGGCATCCTTCGTCTCTTCTCTCTCTCTCTCTCTCTCTCTCTCTCTCTCTCTCTCTCTCTCTCTCTCTCTCACACACACACACACACACACACACACACACACAATCTCCCTCACAATCAAGAAATCATAGATCACACTATAAACTACCTCAAATTCTCTAGCATGTTCGATCCCCCCACACCTCGGTCTAGAGGTGCATGGAGATCAGAACCACCGGGTTATAATTTCATCTTTATTGGTCAATTCCTATATTTGTGGGTACAAGAAATGTAAACACCCATGTCTACATGACAATGCATGTAGTGGAAAAAACCCTTTGCCTCTTGTTCAGTTGTAGCCAATTCCTAGTGTAAACTACCTGAAGAGCTATTGTTGTAAGTGAAGCCAACATTTTGTGGTGTGCGCAATGCAAGAGTGCTCCCGCTTCTCTAAAGTGCTTTAAAGAAGAGATTCTTATTATGCTTCTTGCTCAATATCTCTTCACGATAGCTCCTTATTTGAGGGATTACTGTGCAGATTCCATTTTTTGATGTGACAACTCCATCTTATAAATGGAATCTCTCCCTACATTTTAGCTTCAGTGGGGAGGCCATAACTTCTACAAATCAACTCCAAATTTGTCAAAATTTGGGGATTTAGAACCTACTTTCTAAGATCTTTCCAATGATATGCTGGTTGATAAGGTTTTGAGAAAGCATTTATGTACTTCACCGGGTTGCCCACTTTGAACAAGAGAGGCAAAGTCAAACCTCCTTATAGGGCCCCTTTGAGAGTCTCTAATGTGTGATAGACAATGAGCCTTACATGATAGGTGATTCCGTTAAGAATCTAGTTTATTGAACTCAAAAAGGTTTAAAGCTCTTATTGTGCTTTTTACATAGACTATGCTTTGAACCTATGGTTTACTAATTTCACTATTATTTTTAATGGACAGATGCTATTGGCACACAAAGTTTGCATCATTCATACGCTTGGTTTTTCCTAGAGAGCAATCTGTTTTGGAGGCACCAAGAGATCATAGATGTTTATCTCTTTCAAGGGACTACATTGTAATTGCATGTGGATTTTGTTCTAGTGTACAATCACTAATATGGATGCCGCTACATGAGCATATGGTCAGAGTTCGTTCTACTGATGTTGGTGGATATATGAGGGATGGTAGACTTGTTCAAGGGGCTACAAATTTTATTTTTTGGATTTTCCTTTTGAAGTTGTCCTACATTCTACACCCTTACAGCCTCCATGGGATGCTTGCACTGAGGAGCACGTTGATGGAGCAAAAGACGTCGTGCACACACTCACACACCCAGACAACTCAACACCACACAAGGAATTTACTTGAATTCCTCACCTCACTCACTACCACTCAAAAGCTCCCTGAAAACTCTACCCACAAGCTCAAATCAAACTCCAAACGCCTCGACCTACAAGCCCTTGCCTGCCCACATACACTACAAGGTGAGTCGAGGTGATCAACACTTGAGATCACGCTTGATGGTGACCAAATATACAAAAAAATCCATAAAAAACTCAAAAACTCCAGCCACAAAAGGCCACTCTCAAACCATTGCAAAAGCTTCACCAAACTCCACTCTGTTGGACTCTTTGGAGTAGCGCCAACCCTAATGGCACCGATACAGGGTCACATAGTCTTGCAGAAACCTCAGAACTTCCACAGACTCTCCCAAATGCAAAATTGAAGAGAGAAATCTCTCATTCACTCCTCCACACACTCGAAAACATGACGCGAACGCAACGGGACTGCACTAGACCACCTTTAGGAACCCTGCTCCCTCCCACATACAGAGGGGTGAAAGTGTTGATATTGCTCTTCAAAAGTTCTCCCTCAGCCTGGACCATCACGGCACCATGAGTGATGTGGAAATTTGAAGCCATTTCACACCTTTTTTCACCATTTTTGACCTTTTTTGCTCCAGTTTTGACCAATTTTGACCCCCAACGGACATTTTTCGCGAGAAAAACCCCAAACAGACTCCAAACTTCACCAAATTTCACACGCTTGATCCTTGATACCCAAATCACATTTACACACCCCCACATTCTATTTTTGACCACTTCTAGGGTGGTGCACGCATCACCGCAGATCAGGCATTGTAAATAGACAATTACTGCATGTCCCAAACTTCTCGAGCAGGATGAGAGTACCCATACTTGTTTCTTGCATTATTTACATTCTAGAAAGCTCAAACACATTCTCTAGAACCAAAATAAGCCACCTAGAACCATATCCAAGGCCCCGATACCCTATATGGGCATGTACATGTGTCCAACTGCTGACGCGCGAACCTGACTATTCACAATGTGTACATGTTGCATCTTTTTTCGAACTTGAAACCACTTTGGAAAGCTCTCGAATGCATGTATTTACATCTTTTTGTACATATGACCATGCATATAAA
This sequence comes from Adiantum capillus-veneris, assembly GCF_014529385.1. Taxonomy (NCBI): domain Eukaryota; kingdom Viridiplantae; phylum Streptophyta; class Polypodiopsida; order Polypodiales; family Pteridaceae; genus Adiantum; species Adiantum capillus-veneris. Next base: position 92,290,177 of record NC_140944.1, on the reverse strand, counting down.
CGCTACTTTGTACACGCCAAAAGTAGTCTATCATCATTGCCCACCCTCTAGGTAGAGCATTTATGCTCAACCAAGAGACTATTTGCATCTAGAACTACATCCCTCACAAAATATTTCTTTAATCTATAACCATTTATTCTGTAGCGCAAACGTTCACCATACAATTTTTCCAACTCATATATGCCATTAGAAAATACATTCTTCACTCTGTATGGACCCAACCATTTGTCCCTCAACTTCTTTTGAAAAGAAAATCCAAGCGAGAATCATACTTCATCACCAGATCTCCCTCTTTGATCTCTTTCTCTGGCAGCCTCTTATTCATTTTCTCCATCCTTGTCTTTGCTTGTTGAAGATAATAATCACTGGATTTATCTTTATTCATTCGCAACAACCCTAGAGAAAGAATTCTTTCTTGCAGCTTGTCATTATGTTCACCTTGCATTCTACACAACAACTTCAAGGCTTCCAACTGCACTTGTATGGGCATAAGAGCTTCCTTTCCATAAACAACTTCATATGGTGTAAACTGTGTTGACACTCTATATGCAGTTCTATAAGCCCACAAACACTTTTCCAAGTCCAAGTCCCACTCTTTAGGATGCTCTCTAGCATACTTTGATAGCATCTTCACAATTTGACCATTGCAGTTCTCACTCAAACCATTGCATTGTGGGTAGTAAGGAGAAGAATGCCTATGGTGAATTTTCAATTTCTCCATGAGAGCAGCAACAAGTTTTCCCCTAAACCCTGGTCCACGATCAGAAATGATAACCATAGGAGCTCCAAACTTGCAACACACCTATTCATATAAAAAAGAGGCCACTCTTCCTGCTGTTACATCTTTGACTACTCTTGCCTCCACCCATTTTGTCAAATAGTCCACAGCTACAAGGATATATCTTTTTCCATTGTTGGTCCTCGGCATTGGACCTATAGTATCCACTCCTCATTTTGCAAATGCATCAAAAGACATTATAGCTTTTTGAGGCTCAGCCAAAAGCTTCCGATTTGCAAACACTTGGCATTCATGGCATGACTTGCACCAAAAATAAGCATCTCTCATCATAGAGGGCCAACAGTAACCTGCTCTCAAAACACGAAAGACAACCTGATCCTTGCCTTGATGGCCTGTTTCTTCATGGCAGTGCTCCAAAATCAAGCCTATCTCTTCTTTGTATGGCACTTTTCTCAAAATGCTATCCTAATAATAATCTACTTAGCATATCAACCCAAGGCATTCCTAGGAAAAACAACTTAGCCCAAATTGATCAGACTAGCACATATACATAAAGGCAGGTTTTCTCAACAGATTCTTTCATGCATGTTATTTAAACAAACCAGTGAGAAGTTTTACCTACCAAGCAACCCACCAATACAATTCTCAATAAACCATCTTAGGTCGAAACCCAAATGAGCCTTGGGTCATAACCCAGATGGAGATAAGGAATTTAGAGGAAAACCATGCCAGCCGAGGAGGAAGCCAAAAGAGTGGTCATATTTGCATAGCAGCAAAAGTACTCATCCAAAAAGAGTCTACTTAGCATATCTTCCCAAGGTATTCCTCAAGAAAACAATCTAGCCCTAAACTGATAAAACCAACACATGTACATGAAACTAGGTTTTCACAAAAAAATCTTCCTTCATGCATGTTTATCAAACAAACTAGTGAGAGGTTTTACCATACCAAGCAACCCACCAATACAATTCTCAATGAACCATCTTCAACTGATATAATCTCCATCCCCTTAAGGTGGTTATTGACATCCATATTCATTTTATCATGAAAAAAACTTAGCTAGACCGAAAGTAGCCTATCCATACCGCAAGCAAACACATGCCATAGAAGATCACAACACATTTAGAAATTTCCTAAAGTTCTCAATTACCAAGCAAAGAGGTATTACTTTCAAAACTTAACCCATCAAGCCAGAGAACTCCACCTAAGAAGAAGAAGCCAGAGAAAGAACCTCCAAAGCTTGTTGCTTATCTTTCCCTTTAGCCATAGTGTAACACACGCAAAGTACAGTCACTCAAACAATGCTACCTCACACAACAACTACTGACAGAATGTACATAAGCCTGCTAAGTGAGGGAAACCCTCACCTTTATATAGGATTGAATGATCAAGGCTGAGAGTAAACCACAACTCGTACATCCAATTGCAGCTCCACCACTCTTGCACGGACAATCATCAGTCGAATGGAATTTTGCAATAAATGGGACCATGTGTAATGCCAGCAGAAGAACTCCAAAATAGGGTGGAATCAACCCACTTATAGATCCAGCTCATCGCGCATAAACATGCAGCAAGTAAAACTACCAGCTTCAACAACCTAACACTACTTCTACATAGAGCCATAAGTTAAAACCAATTAAGTGAGGTCAACATAATGTAAACTCAAAAAGGACCATACACATGTGGCCATGAAAAAGGTCCAGGGCCGGCCAAAATCTCAATGTAATTACAAGGTGCTCTAGATGTGAGCTAAGCAACCCCATTAATAAATAAGCCTAAAAATTTCTCCCGTGTAGACATTTGTGTGTGTGTGTGTGTGTGTGTGTGTGTGTGTGTGTGTGTGTGTGTGTGTGTGTGTGTGTGTGTGTGTGTGTGTGTGTGTGTGTGTGTGTGTGTGTGTGTGTGTGTGTGTGTGTGTGTGTGTGTGTGTGTGCGCCCACCCATATTGAGGCACATACCTAATAAGGCCATGTACCCATTAGGTATGGGCCTACTTCCTTATTAATTTGCAAAGTAAAAAACGATCAATTCAGGCACCTGGCCATCTATTTAAGCTGAATTTCCATGTTCAAAAGCAAGTTTCTTTAACTATAGTTTTATCATCTATCACCAACTCTTCTAGTGAGGTTGGCTCTGTCATGAGGCAAGGTGTACAGCACTCTATACCACTGAATCTTTTAAGTTTTGTTCATTGTTTAGCACAAAGATTACAAACCTCTATCATGACTAGGTTCAGGCAAGAAGTAACATCTTTTGTAACACAAGACATTTATACTATTTGAAGCATCATAAATCCATTGAAACTTTTTTTTGTGTTTTTTAAAAGCTGTGAACAACACAGGAAGCTTACTTGAAGTTTCATTGTATCCCACATTGTCCAAATCTCTCACCGCCACATTGTTTAGTGTTTCATTCGCCTTTTCAAATTCATTTCCACCCAATCTTATCGGGGCATCTTCATAAACAATCTTCTTACAAATAATTGATAAAGTGTTGGCAGCTTGAGGCCGATTATAAACCAATCACAAGTCAGCTCATGGCAGTCTTGCATAATTTTTGGAGTGACCCAAGTAGTATCCAAGCTGAGCCATTTATCTGTCCAAAGACTAACCTTTTGAAAAAAGATCGTCTTAAGTTTTTCAACAAGATCCTATAGGATCTGTTTCTCCAGTTGGAGCTTTAAGGCCAAGTCAGCTAGACAATCCAGTAGTGTGGGCAGTGCCATTCTAGGATTTAGAGGTTCCACAAGTATGTGATTCAAACCCATTCCAAGTAAATCTCAAAGAGCAGGAACCGTAATAATAGTTAGGTTTGTCATACATACATGTACACCAAGTATATCAAAATCCTTGCATTATGCGGTAACATTTTTGCATTTACACCTTAAAATAGGTTCATGTCTCAAAAATTCATTTGAATACACAACACTTAATAGGGTCAGAATATTTCCAAGCAAACACCACATTTTCAATCACATAATGATTACTGTATATCAAATCAAAGCATTCAACAAAAATTGCTTTTGGTGAAAAGAAATCCAAAATTCTATTGATGAAATGACAATGAATGAAATGCACTAAAATCCCTAGTTTTACTTGGTAGAAAGGTCTTTCCAATCTCATTGACCGCTACCTGCACAATCACATTTTCAAAAGATGTTTCATAGGCAACCCCTGACCCCTTCCTCTTGTAAATGTTCTAGACTTTCCTCTTCCAAAACTGGAGTCAGCAAACAAAGAGGAAATTTCCTTGTCAAAAGTAGTGATTTTGAGCAATTTTGACATCCAAATTTTTTTGTGAGCACATATTCTTGTTCTACACACTAAGGGGCATCACTGGTGGAAACAAAACTGAATTCTGACCACTTGGACATCATACGTATATGATGTCTTAGAGGCCAAATTTGAGGTTAACAGTTACAACTGAGTGCACCCTTGTGATCTACAGCATTTAGCAAGCATATAAGCCAAATTTTATCAAATTTGAAGAATTTTTGGGCTTGTAAAGACCACAAGTATATCTAGGCAAAGTGATTTCTTGAAGTGTTCATAACTTGCACAAAAAGTGGTCAATTTAATTCTAAAACTTGCTGTGAGTTTCCAGTGTAGTGAGGAACATGTGGGGAGTGAGTTTCACCTAATTCTAGCTAGTTAGACAGCATACGTGTATGATGTCTAAAGGGCACTTTTAGGGACCAAAATTCCAAGGTGCTTAGCATCACAAGACAATCTTACATACCAAATTTCATCCAATTTTGAGTACATAGACATCATACACTATTGTGTCGTTGCGCTTCCACGGTGGGAAACAGTGCCAAAACATGCAGATCGAGCCGATTTGTAGGATATGCTTAGCAGGTCATCGAGACGTAAAAATGTGCTTGAGGAGATTTTTGGAATGTGTCTTTTGCAGTGAATTTGTAGGAGGATATGACAATTATAGTGCATCGAAAAGCATATTGAGGTAGAAGGGCAATGTATGACCGCTCTTTAAAGGGTAGCATCAGCAAAGGCGGGGAAGGAATCTATTCTTGATGCAGTGTTCGGTAGGTGCAGTCATGATGTGTTTGCCAGACGGTTGCTTTTAGCAAACCAGAGGGGATTATCAAGCTTAGTCGATTGGGTCTCTTAAAGTGGTTGGATATTCTTGCAGCGGATGGTACCATGATATGTATATCGATTGCTTGCACTATTTGGGCAAGTTTTGATGCTTGGAGACTGGTGGATAGCAGCTCATCAACTCGGAGGCAATTATAGTGCAATTTTGTTAGTGTTCGTAGCAACCGTGCCTTATTTTTGCTCAAGTTTTTTCATTTATGAGTCACGCTCAAGGACGGCATCAAGGAAAGTGTTGTGAAGGGAAGCTAAACACAATTTGGTGATGAGTCAAAGCCAAGTGTGCAGGACGAGAGGCCAAAGGAAGTTATTTTGGTGACCAACGAGATTGACAGTTGATGGCGTGGGAAAGGGACCAAGCAACATTTTTTTCAGGCTGAAAATAGCTTACAGCTATTAATAAAAAAAGAGGACGTAGATTGCATGCAAAAAAAAAAACCGTGAGCTGGGCGGGGCGGGGGCTTTTGTAGCGCAAAGGGAAGGAGCTGGCGATGAGTAGGGGGGCATGGGCCGCCTTGGGCAGGGTAAGGAGGACCGGATTCACTAGGGGCTATGACGAGCCACCAGTGCGTGAGGAGGATAATAGGGCCAAGAGGGCTGTTGTGAAGAAGGCTACAAGAAAAGAGGGAGCTCGGACCTGCGGAGGGGAGCAGAGCCGCCTGCTGAGAGGGAGGTTGCTTTGAAGAAACTCGAGCTTCGAGGGGTGCAACGGAAAGGATGCAGCTAGAGGGAGCTGGTTATAAGTAAGTGGCAGAAAAAAAAGCCGCAAGTTGGAGGAGGAGGGCCACCAACCTTCTGGAAGGGAGAGCTTTACAAAAGCCAACATGGGGAGGCAAGGGGACCCCAAAAATAGGTTTTGGGCCTCCGAAGAAAAGGGGTGATGGGACTGTATGGGGTGCGAGTTGATAGCGCTGACTTGAGGAGGCTATGGTTGAAGGCCGCATAGGTATGAAGGCATAGAGACCACTACAGAGAAAAGAACAGTGAGATGGGGGTTTATTGTAGAAGGCCACAAGATATATGAGGGTTGCAAGTTGAATGCTCGAGAAAGGGAGGATTGAGGATAATCAGTGAGGGGCTTGTTTGCTACGCAGTCAAGCTGTGGAAAGGGTTACGTTACTCGTGGTGTAGGAAGGTTGTCATGCAGCGGTCGTAGAAGAAAAGAAAGGGATACAGGGCCACGAGGTTCTCAAAGGTAGGGCACCACTTCTTGAAGGGAGAAAGCTTGAAAAATCAAGAAAGGGGAAGCAAAGCCAAAGATAGAGGTGGTGGAAGACAAGGCCGCAACCTGCACAAGTGTCGAGTACATATTTTCTACATTACAGAGGAGAGCTATGCTATAGGGAAGCCAAAGGGTGGCCAGGAGCTTTGGAGAGTGGTATCGCTGCATGAAAGAAGAAGCTTGGGTGCATCTCACCAATACCAATGGCCGGTATGGGCTGCAAGTAGATTGAATCACACATCTGTGTCGTGCCAAAAGCTACATCATTATTTGTAAATGCCTTTATTAAGATTCCAGCTCATCATAGTGCAAGTATCTTTCAATTAAGCAATAGTTATTACTCTCTCCTCTTCGGGCATGATAACACCGTTTTGCTACTCTTTCCTCCGTTTACACTTTCTCTACAATATCCTCTCTCACAGCCAAGCAACCTGTGTGTTCTTGGCTGAACAAATTTCACTCCGACAACGTGTATGATGTCTCAAGGTCAGATGTGACCAATTGCACTTTTGACCACATAGGGATTTGGAGTGATGTGTTAAGCTTACTTGCAAAATTTCATCTTGTTTGGATAGATATTTTTTCATTAAAAAGATTTTTGCAGATACAAGACGGTAAAGGTGAAAAAGTAGTGATTTTGAGCAATTTTGACATCTAAAATTTGTTGTGATCACATATTCTTGTTGTTTGCATCAAGGAGTACCTTGGGTAGAAGCATAAGTTAAATCTCAACAAAAAGACATCATACGCGTATGATGTCTTAGAGGCCAATTTTGAGTCAGATCAGACATCTTAGTATACCCTAGTGTCCTAGAGCATAAAAGAAGTCTCTAGCCAAAATTTCATTGAATTTGGAGCACATTTGAGCTTGCAAAGGCCAAAAGATAGAAATTGGACAAGGTTCTGCTTGTGTTGACCATAACTTGCATAAAAAGTTTTCAAATTGAATTTTGAACGTTGTTGAGAGTTGCTTGAGTGATAAGGAGTCTTTGGGACAAAACTCACTTTATTCTGCCACAAAAGTGTTAGAAGCTAGACACACCCTACGAAAAATGACTACTCGACGGATTATTTTTTGTAATTATTCATTTATTGAGAAAACCCTACATTTCACCTTTGTAAATATTGGGGCTTACAAAAGTTTCCATATTGTATCCCAGTTTTGACACTTAGATTGAGTAGATGGTTAAATTGGAACATTAGGGTTTGAGAATTGTAAGGTATTTATACCACTTTTTGACCTTAATAAAAGGACCCTTTTGTCATTTTAAAAAAAGTTTTAAAGTTTGTGAGTAAGCGTACTGTGTACGAGAGAGAGTGAGCTTCATCTTGATGCTACGCGCGCACCGGTGGTCGGAATCGAGTGCAGAGAAGTGCAGCGTGTGGTCCCCGACGAGAGCTACGTGTCAATACTTACATTGCGCGCGTACTGTTCGGTTTTGCGAGCTCCATCTACAAGCTTCATCTGGTGATTCGGTGAGCATACATTGTCCGATTTTGCATTGCAGCATATCCACGCATTCACATTGAGTAGAGCTACACATTAGGCACTTTAGTTTTCGGAAACGACGACTGTAAATTTTGGCCAGATATCCTACGTAATTTTGCACCGGGTGTTTTGGGTTGGGGTTTTGGTTCATGGACCTCAGGGAGAGCGACTTATTGGTGTTAGTAGGGTCTCCTTCAAGTTCTGTGGCGTTTGGAGATCGTTTGATGGGTATTTGGCTCTAGAAAGCGTTGTAGGAAATCTCCTCTTATGCACTCTTGAAGGCTATAGCTTAGACATTTGGTAGAGACCTCTGTAGGAATTAGTTAGGAGTCGGTCGAGTGTAGGTTGACACCCTGTGCTTGCTTCCATGCACTTGCGGGTCGAGCTTCGTCCTTAGCTGACAAATTTTGTTAGGTGAGTTCTCGTTGTGCTGACGTCCGTCGCGGCGTATCCGTCTAACATTGGCGCCGCTGTCGGGGACAAAAACCTTAGGTAGGTGACTGAGACTAAGTCCTTGAGGATAGGGATTCTTTGGCTTGCCAAGAGTCTCGTTTTTCATTTAGATAGGATCAGAGGGTGGAGGACTCTCTAGGTCTTAGAGGGAGTCTAGGGAGCGTGTGTCTGGCCTAGATCCTTCGACTTAGATAGACTTAGGTAGACTTAGGAATTTTTAGTTGAGTTGTGGTGTAGAGAGTAGGAGTTGGAGTGGTAAAAGCGGTGAGAGGAAAGCTTGAGAGTCCGGAGAGGCCAGGAAGCAACCAAAACACCATTATCACCATTTCACATGAGGAGTAGAAGTAGAGTAAGTAGGACATCATGATTCAGGATCTAGAACACTTTATGCATGTATACTTGCTTGTTAGATTCATCACAAGGTTGTAATAGACGCAAAAGTGTGTTTGAAAGTTGAAGTGAAGTCCAAAAGTTGTTGTAAGTGTTTCTGATAGGGCTGCAGAGCATCAGGAGCAATTCTGTTAGAAAAAAATAAATTTTAAGCCAGGAGACATCCTACGCGTAGAATGTCTACATGCTAATCTGGTGGGAATTTTGGAATTTTGAGTTCACCAGTGTGTCCAGAAGGTAGGTGTTACCCTATTTTCACCCGAAAAGTGAAAATCTGACCATATCTTGACAGGATAAGGCCAGATAGACAAAAATTGCCAGACATCCTACCCAAATTGTGCCAAGGCATTATTTTAAGACCAAAACCATAGGATGGCTGCATGAGCATGATCTGCATGATAAATTGAGTGAAAGAGAGAGGTTTCATCTCATTTGGGTGAGAAAATTGGGTTCTAAGTAGACTTTAGCACTTTTGACTGAAAAAGGCTAGAATAGCTAAAATTGGGGTCTTTTGAAATCCAAACCAAACTCCAAGCCTACCACTGGGTTGCTGACATCAAGGGGAAGCGGTGGGTCAAGTCTAGGGTCAAACAAGCCAAAAAGACATCCTACGTGTAGGATGTGTTTTGGGTGATCTGGCACTCCAAATCCATGTTTGAGCATACCAAAATGATCAGCATCCCAAGAGGAGTCTGTGCTTTGCAATTAAAGCCATTTTGAGCAAAAAGACATTCTATACGTAGAATGTCTAAAGCAAGAAATTGAAGCCAGATACTGACTATAGGCATAGCAGGGTGTTGTATAGCCTGAGGCAAGCCTCCTAGTCAATTTTGGTCCAAATTGGAGTTGATTTGACTGATCAGACCAACAACAGGCTGTCGGAACAGATTTCTGATCCATTGACCAACTTATAGGTGTCCAAATCAAAAAGTAAAAACAGTTGTGGACTCAGCAGATCAAGGGGAATCCATAGTGCATAAATCAAGGCAAAACAGAGTAGGAGACATCCTACGCGTAGGATGTCTACTAGGGCTTAGGGAAGAAAAAATTTGACTAAGCTTATACAGTGAGGTTCCATTTGACTTAAGGTTTCCAGAACTTCTTTCAGAAGTGAATTTGGACCTTGTTTGACCTTTTGACGGAGCAAAGACAGAATTAAGACTTTTTCAGGTAAATTGGCCAACATCCGAGGGAAGTACAGTTCCAAATTAGCAGACCTAATCCAGAACATCAGCAGTGTATAAAATATAGTAGTGGTTGAAATTAACTCTCCAGTTATACCAATCATTACTAAAATCAACTCTAGCGGTTAGATGCTTTGATTCGATTGCCGAAATTAAACGCTTGTGTACAGGTATATTCAGCAGCAAAGCAAGAAGTTGTGTGGAGACTGATCCTTTGCCAGGTGAGTGGTTGGATGTGTATAAATTGCATTGCTAAGTTTGATGAATTTAAGATCAGGAAGACACATTTTTAGAGACCAAAAGTTGGCACGTGAACAAGGTAGCTTAGTGTCCACCGAGGAGAGTGTAACTCAGGCAAGGCTAGATCCACTAGCACCGATTATTGAGGAGGGTAGTGATAATGACACTTCATCAGAAAAATCCTTCTTTATGATGGGTAGTCAACAGCCAGGAGGTTTCACCTATGAGGAACCAATGCCAGGAGGAAGCACCTCCCTAAATCATTTGAATGATTCCAAGTTCACTGTGATCTTCTTAAAAGGAACAAACTCAAGGGGAGCCCTAGTTTATTCGGACTATCGGGGACGCAAGTGTATTTGTATTGAAGAAAAACCGGCTCAGAGACTAGAGATAATTCGAGTTTATGATGATGGAGATAGATTCCGAGACGAAAAGAGGAACCACTATCTGATAGTTAGTAACCCTGAGGATTACAGTAGATATGGAGATAACGTGGCGAAAGGGAAAATGGTTTCAGAAACTCAAGAACCGCCACCAAACATTGATCGACCTAGAGCGCTTTTTATGTATGATAAGAAAACAACAAGGGTTTCAACATATAATGAGAATGTGGAAATTTACAAGCATGAGAGCGAGGGAATAGTCTCTTACTTTCGTTGCAAAGAACCCTACCCAACCGAGTTAGCAAAGACAAGGTTCTTTACTTATTCTCTTATGAAATTGCTATGGGGATGGATATCATTTTTGTTGATAGGTACGGGCGAGAATACCAACGGATTCTCCCAGAGGAGGTAGAAAAGGCAACAATTCCAAGAGCATCAACATATGCCCCCGATGAAGTGCCAAGAGCCACCTACACCCCTAGCAAGTCGACAAATCCCTTTTTCGAAGATTACGACGCGACCTCACATTCTATCCGACCGCAGACATTCAACAACCATAACCAACCAGCAACCCAGCCATCATTGCAGGCATGGCTTCGACAGAGTACAACATTGAAACAGGACCGAAATCGAGATGGTTATCAAGCCGCACGAGGGCTAAGTGATTTACAAGAACCACCACTCTATTCAAGGTATCAAAGAGAGAGTAAGCCAAAAACTCAAGGGTCAACAAAGCCTGGAATACCACCCATAGAACCAGTTCGAAGAGATGAACCATCTCTTGCAAGAACCGTTAGAAATTATGGTTTAGGAGCACCACTGGGAGAGGAACCAGCCTACTACCGAAGGCCAGAAGAGGTATATCGATTAGGACGTGGAGATCCAATGATGAGATTTGTAGACCATCATAGAATTAGACCTTCCCAAGTGCAAAAATGGGTAAACAAGAAATACACGGAAAATAGAGATCCTAGAGATCATGTAGCAGCCTTTTTGCGTGTAATTAGAGCAGAAGAGGTGTTAGATTTCCCTACCCAATTTGCAGGGTTTGGACTAACCCTAGAGGATGATGTTGCTACTTGGTTTTACTCTGTGGAGAGTAGAGACTTTGAGTCTATGGAGGAGGTGTTTGACGAGTTTATCGAGGAGTTCTCACAGAGGGGGATAGCTCATAATACAGTCTTGCAAATCCATAAATTCAAACAGAAAGAAGGGGAATCTGTGCAAAAGGCAACCCTACGACTAAAAAGATATGTGAAGTTCTGCCCTATGTAAGAACTGCCAACTCAGTCCAGACTTATGCTTATATTTATCCAAGGACTAAGGAATGCAGATCTCCAGCAGGACTTACATATGAAGAGGAGCACAACATTAAATGAGTTAACTAAGGAGGCTCTTTACCTTGTGAACAATTGTGTGGTCTAGTACAAAGAGGGTGAGTTCAAGGATCTTGATGACGATTCATCCTCACAACAAAGTGGAAGCAAGTCTTCTAAGACAACACCAAAAGGAGAAGTGGTTGTAAACCAGGAGCAGCTTGTAGAGGAAGTGCTAAAAAAGATTAACCTGTACGCCAAACCACAATCTAAATAGCCAAAATGGTGTGCTATTGAACAAAAATGGAAAAACCACGGGACGGAGGAATGCTATTATAACAAGGGATATGTGAGAGAGAGACCTTATGCTCCCCAAGCTCAGGTAGCATCTCCTCAAATTCCACTGATGCCAAGGTATCAAGTAGGCAACCTACCAGGACCTGTAGGTGTAGAGAGACCACAACCAGTGTTGGGGCAACAACCACGCCTACAAGGATTACGACCCATCGGCATAAGATACACACCAATAGTAACTGAATCAGAAGAGAAGCTTTGGTGCCTATGCATGCATATTACAAAGATCCCAATGGATATGCTGCAAATCCTGTCTATTATCCTCAGGAAGAACCCTCAACACCAGAACCATGGAGCATGATAGGAAATGCAGGACCACCAACCGCTGCACAGGCAGCAGGAGAAGGAAGATATAGCTTGGATGAACGAACATTATTGTTCATAGCCAACGGATGCATGGGCGGGCAGAGACATGCATACCAAGAAAGAGGAGCCCAAGGAGCACCTCATTAGCCTAAAGGACCCTGCTACAAGTGTGGCGGAGACCATTGGCTAAGAGACTGTCCTCATGATGAAATCATTAGAGTCAACACATATTGCACCGAGTGTGGAGTTACTCATTTGATTCTTGATTTCCCTAAGAACCCGAGCAAAGGAGCAAAAACTACCTTGAACGTGCTGGAAGTAGTGCCTTCCAATGGAAGGTCAGAAAACGAGACAATCATACCTATTCAGGCAGTGATGCGAGCCCAAGCTCAAAGAATGACGAGCGAACCCATAATTGAAGAGCCAAAAATCGATGCCCCAAGTTTAGAAGCGAAGGGTCATAGAAGCACTTGGAAAGCTAGAGACATCATACGCGTATGGAGTCTCCAGGTACAGATTGATTGTTTTGTCCATAACTTGAGCTACCGGTATCGGATTCACAAATTTTTTTTTATCAAAACAAAGCTCCAAAGTGGCTCTACAAGATTCAATTCAATCCCAAAAAAAAAGTCGTTTAAGGCCTCAAAATCATCCAAAAGTTAGGGGAATCTAAGACCGACAATTTGAGAGAATTGTAAGAAAACGATCGCGACTTTGGACATAGTTTCGGCTTTTTCCTAACCAAAGCACTTGAACACTTTGGAATAATCCTTACCTCAAGCTAGAGTGGTTAAGCCCATAGATCATGTCCTCTTTAGAGTCAAACTCAGCTTACATAAGCTTCAAAATCCCAGCGATAGAGGAGCATCTACCCATAATGGATCTTCCAAACTTGCAATTGATAAAGACCAAGCTTGTTGAGAGAGTTTGAATAATCGATCATGAGATTGAAGGATTGTATAGATACGTTGATAATAGTGAGGTCAACCTATATAGGTGCTTAGAGCCATACCTAGAAGAGCTAACGGATTACAAGCTCTTATATGTCTATACATACGGAGTAGACTATCAATGTAACTCTATAGTTGTTAAAAAGTATGGAAGAGAATATAGAGATGTAGAAAGCACAAACCCACAAATTTCATTAGACATAGGTGGATATTTGGTCAATGAAGGACCACAAATACATCCATCAAACACAAGAATCCCAAAAAGGGAGCCACGTCTATTCCCTTCTAGAGCAATAACGAGAGACGAAATGATCACAGAGATGGCAGACATGCCTCCTCATGTGAATCTCTCTCAAGGACTGATCTCCAATAGAACAACTAATCCCTTTGAAGACGAACCTAGGCATCGTAGAAGACCTGAAGCAAGAGAAGGATTGGGAGAGTCTATGGTTAGACTTGTAGACAATCGGCGAGTTAGACCATCCCAGATCCAGAAATGGGTAAACAAGAAATACGTTGGAGATAAAGATCTACGAGAACATGTAGCAACTTTCAAAAGACTAATTAGAGTAGAGGAAGTTTCAAATTTTGCGACACAGTTTGCGGGATTTGGGCTGACTCTGGAAGATGACATGGCTACATGGTTTGACTCAGCGGAAAGACAAGATTTTGAACCTCTAGATGAGCTGTTTGAGAAATTCATCGAAGAATTCTTGCAGAAAGGCATAGCTCACAATACGGTCTCGCAAATTCACAGATTCAAACAATAAAAGGATGAATCAATACGCAAAGCGGCATTATGGCTCAAAAGATATGTCAAGTTCTTTCCAAGAGCAAAACTACCTATGCAGGCACCATTGATGTTGATCTTTATCCAGGGGATGAGACATGCAGGTCTTTAGAAGGATTTGCATATGATAAGGAGCAAGATGCTAAAAATTTTGATCAAAGAAGCTCTTTATTGGTGGATAATTGTGAGTAATATAAAGAAAAGGATTGTAATAGTCAAGAGGATGACATGGACTCTCAACATAGTGATTCATAGATGAGTGAGTCCATTGAAAAACCAACGGTACCTATTGATCAAGAAAACTTTATCAACAAAATGGTCAAGAGGTTAGCTCTTGTAAATGTTGATCCAAGGGATCTTAAGTGGGGTGAAATTGAGAGAAAGTGGACAAACCATACGAGGGAAGAGTGTTACTATAGCATGGAATAGACTAGGAGAGGTATGTACAACCTATTCCGGTAGTACCTCCTCCACCTAGAAATGCTATGGGGAATGCACCAAGTCCAATAGGAGTTGCAAGACCACAGCCTGTCTTTGGACAACAACCTCCGCTACCAGGTGCTAGAATGCCTGTAGAAATGAGATACACACAGACAATGGAAGCATCTAATAAACAAGCATTATTACCAGCTACAATGTATTATCACAACAAAAGTTGGTAATGTCATTCAAAGTGATAGAAGATGAGAGAAACAAATGGAATGGTGAGGCCGGTACAACCTCCACCTCCTATGTTTCAACCTGAAGAAAGAAGGTATGAGATGGATGAAAGGAAATTGCGGTTCATTGCAAATAGAGGCTTAGCTACGTCAGAGCCTATTTACAACCAAGAGAAAATGCAAGAAGAAGCTCCTCATTGACCAAAGATAGATTGTCACAAAAGTCGTGATAACCACTTGGTCAAACAATGTCCTTAGACGGAGATCACACAAGTAAATGCCTATTTTCTTGATTGTTGTGTCATTCACTTGATCCCCAATTGTCCAAAAAACCCAAACCAAGTAAGAAAGGTCACAACAAATATCTCAAGAATCGTTTAGCTACCCAGTAGCTCAAAAAATAAAAACGTCGTACCAGCTCAAGTAGTTACAAGAGTGCAAGCTCAAAAAGAAGCTGAGAACACATAGACAGAGAAAATGAAAACTGACGCGAGTCCAAAAACGATTGATGAGCCAAAGATCAGTGCACCTAGTCAAAAAAACCAAGAGCAAATAAAATAGTTTGAAAGCTAGAAAGGCTGGGATGAAAGCACGTAGGGAACAAGAGCTAAATCCCTAGCTCAGGAGCTTACCCAAGCTAAAGAGAAGATAAGACAACATGAGGAAAGGGTTGCATATTCTCTTACGCAGACGTCTCAACCTCTAGATGAGCCATCCATAGAATAGAAATCAAGAAGTTCTAGGTTAAGAGGATTGGTGTTAGTCGAGAAGGTTAATGAGCCAGTAGATGCCCTCCTAAAACCCTATGAAACACGGCTCAAAAAAAAAAACCCAAGAATAGAGGTGGATAACATATCCATATGCGGATTTAGGAAAGGACAGGCTTGAAATGTGCCAAAAAATGATTAAGGCAGCTCGAGCTTTATTAGAACCACAAGTTGGAAAACCTGAGGGTGTGATCCATGTCCCACCTACACCAATAATCCCACCAAATGAGGTCATCACCATCACTAGCAGCTTCCGTGACAACAAGGAAGGCCGAAAGAAAAGAATAAGTCAGAACCAAAAAGTTTGACAAATCTGGATACCAAAGATCTAGGTTGGACAAAAGCAGGTATGGATCAAGAAGATGAAGATCTCTAATGAAAGTTCACAAGATCCAATACCATCAGAAATCCAGTCAAATCCAGAACATCTAAGAAAATCACAAGCTTTTGCAAATCAAATTTGGGTTCCAAAGAAGTTGATTCAAGCACAAAAAGATCAAGAGTTTATTTGGATTCCACAATGATCAAAGTATCATCTGTCAAAGTCTAAATCCAATCCTCAACCAAGCATACGAGGACTGAAGCAACAACCGCTCCTAACTCACACAAAGATAAGGGGGATCCCAAAAAAGTCTCTTCAAACACAAACAAAGCAGGGACAAGTATGGGTTCCCAAAAAATGAGCATGATTAAAACAGCTAGTAAAAATCACAAAGAAAAGGGTTCCAAAGGAAACCAATAAACATTTTGTCACTGCACCGTCGATTGCATTCTTTTAATTCCTCCTATGGTTACAGTACGGTTAGATGAGAACCCACTATTGAGGGACAATGCCAAATACAAAAACCAACCACATGGCTAAACTGGATTCCAAGGAAACATCAAACAAATAAGTAAGCCTTGAATAGCTTTTGTGGTTTTTGTTTACTCTGTTTGAACAACACTTGCTATTGGCTGATCTCCTTTTGGCTCTTTTGGGTTTTTGCTGGTTGGAGATGATCATCTTCAGTAAACTCTATTTTGGCATCGATCTCGTTTGAACTGTTCTTGAGGACTTTCTGCTATCTTCTTTCGGTGACCATTCTTGGTTGTCTCTAAAGAATGAATCTTGTTTGAACTTCGTGTTTCTAAACTTTCTGGGTGAGTGACATTCCCAATATTATGTCGTCCAGTACATATTTTACTATTGTAAGATGAAATTGAGCTATGAGGGCCTCTGAAGCTATTTGAATGGTGGTAAAAATTATTCTTGAGCATTCTACTCATTTGGTTTTAGATATACTAATGAACTTTGGAGCATCTTCTAGTTGCGGTTCACCACATTTTTGCCAAGTGCAAAAAGACATGAGATTATTGTCTAGCTAAAAATCTAGCTTTGCTTCCCTTGATAGCTTTTCTTCATTTTATTTTTTTACCAGTAAGGAGCAGTTGATCTTCTCGGGAATTTTATTTGTATTGACTTCTCTTGCTAGGTTGATGCTTAAGTATGGACTTTTTATGCATCTTCCTTGATTTTTCAACCTAGTTTAGTCAATGTTGGCTTGTTTGGTTGTGATGTTTCACATTTTTCTTGTAATTGTTGCGCATTCTTTTCCTGCATTTGGGTATCTTTTAATCTTGAAAGATCCACTATACTTTTTGGCAAAATTTGTCTCTTTAAGAGAAATTTTGGAATTGACCTTTATGTAGCTTTCTAAGCTATATCCTCCATTGATTTTGAACCATCTATCACCTATTTTGGCAGCTAGAGGTTTTGCACCATCTTGGGAAAATATTTGACTTCAGGCTTACCATCTGTAGGGGTTTGTATAGGATCATGAATTAGCTGGTATTCACTACCATCTACATTTCAATATTCATACGTGAGCTTTGTCACATTTTATTCCTTGAACACTATTGAGTTGGTCTAATTTTGACTTTGACTTGTGGGAATCAGTTGAAACTTTTGTCCCTGATGATCTTCATATAGGTAATTTTTAGAAGATTTTGAAGGAATCCATGTCCATTGGGAACTCCCAACAACCATATAATCTTTTAATGGTTGTTGGGAATTCCCAACAACCATATGATCTTTTAATGGCTCCTTCTTTGAAGAGAACTGGCTAGAAGTTCTAGGGCTTGTAATTGATGTGACAGTTCCTGATACAAGAGTTAAGTTTGATGGATTTGTAGATCCCACTTCCTAGTGTGGTCACTAAATCTATCTCCATGAGCAGGACTCAAAAATATTTGGCTTTGTTTTGACCTCATTTTGTGGAATTGTGAAGGTATACTATTTTTTGCATTATTGATGTTTGGTATCTGCAAAACTTCTACATAGTTTCCTATGTACAGGTCCATGAGACATCACATATGTCTTCTCAAGTCACGATATAAATTGAATTATATTTTTCTTGAGATCGTCTATCATGTGTGTCTCCTATGTCACAAGCTTTTATGGATTTGGGACCCAAGGTAGCATAGATTACAGGCTATTGTGTATATCTATGTCCATTTCCATCATAGTATATGCTTATCTGATCATAACATTGAAGCTTGACTTTTGATGGGCGAGAGTTTGGCTCTGGATAGATTTCTAGATTCACTTGAATGATTTCATTCAACTCTAGAGAAGATGGGCTATAATATATTTTTTCCTTAGTCGTAAACCATTCTTCCTAATCGAACATTGGCCATAATACTATGAGGTGGTATGTAGGCCTCTCAACATTGAGCATAATTGTTTCGAGTTGGAGATAATAGCTTTGCCTCGATCCCAAACCATAGTGCGTGAGAGTTTTTCTGGCTTGAGCTTCACAGTATTGACTGTGAGATGAGCCCGTTGGAGCTTCCTTGTTTCTTTCTTCCACGTCCCACTCCCACTTTGTGCCTACCATGTTGCTCCCACAATAGCTCCTATCTAGATTTGCAACGTTGTTCGTTATGCATCGTACAATGGATTGCTTGTTTTGTAGAAATTTTTTGATATACCCCTCAAGTTACTATGTTTAGAAACACTCATTGGGGACATTTGAAAATTAATCGTTCAACGCTTCCTCAATGTAGCGTGCATGATCGACCACTTGATCTTCAAATTTAATGAAATAATTCTTATACGCCAAGTGTATAAGAATCTATATATGGCATCAAAATGCCTTGCCCTGTGCAGTAACAAAGTTGACCTTGTTACCGTACTTGACCCTATACTAGTACTCATGGATGTCTAGCACGGGCACGTCAGTGCCCTCATCCTCTGTAGTTGGAGCAACATGCTTTGAAAGAGGTGACTTGGTCTCCCTTGCATCATCAGAACAAAAGTCCCAATAGGGGCCCCCGTCAGTCTATCATGGCACTCGTTACACTCAAACAAACACCGTTGTGCACTGCTAGAAGAATTTCATCAACCACTTGTGAACTATTAATGAGGCTTGGGCAAAGTAGGAGTGGAATAGAATGGTGTGGGTCACTACAATGGAAGGGAGGTGGGTCGTTAAGAAGGGAGGGTAGCAAGAGGTTCCATCAATGCAAGGCTCTAGATGTATGGAGTCACTCCCTCACTCACCCATATTGTGTTCTACTGTGCAAGGGGCCATAGGCCCCTAGCTACTATGGAGTGTAGTGGGCAAACAATCCCTACGTCAAACACATGTAGTCCTCTTGTAAAGATAGTGCGCACTTTACATCCGAATCTACCACTGGAAAAGGAACTTGAGTAGATGAACCAGAGGGCCATGCCTGTAAAAAAAAGAAAGAAATCTACACTCATGCTCGCAAAAAACTAGCTACATAGAAACCTAAAACCATTGTTTAGACTTATTGCCTCAAGAGTCAAGTCCACTAGAGACAACATCCACCCTAGATTGGGGCCCATCTAGGATGTGAACCAACCAAAGGAAGAATGTGAGGGTTTCTCTCTAGCGACAAATGATGTGATATCTATAAGAGATTAGTTGATAAGTATTAGGAAATAGCCTCTCTCTCTCTCTCTCTCTCTCTCTCTCTCTCTCTCTCTCTCTCTCTCTCTCTCTCTCTCTCTCTCTCTCTCTCTCTCTCTCTCTCTCTACGCACTTCTATATGTCTACACCCAATCTAATGTACATCGCTTCTTTGCACCATGTACATCGCTTCTTTGCACCTATATTTAATATACACACCTTTCTATGTCTAGACCTAATAGAAGTAGATTAGGTGTAGAGAGAGCGTATACACACAAATACATATATATGTATATGCATACACATATACTATTAGACTTAAGTAGGGGTTAGTGGTGCCAAGAATTTAGCGGCCCCTCTTTAAATATCATCACAATCTCAATTGTGGTAAAAGCAAGTGTATGTTGCAGTAATCCATACATGAGTGGATCAAGGACTGCAATGTTAAGATTAATAGAGGAAATAGTTAACCATCATATGGTATGCTTCCTTAATTAGTGCCTACATGCATGCATATGCGCACATACACACACACATACTCTTATAGACACATATATACACATATACATATACTCCTACATACACATTCTTTTTCTTTTCTATACCTCTCATTCTCTCTATCACCACCTAATCTATACGCCCCTATCTACAACTTAACATTACCTAATCTACACACTTTTACTTTTCTACCTAATATTAGTAGATAGAGAGGGTGTAGAACAAGAGGTAGAATATGTGTAGATTAGGTATAGAGAGAGGTGGATAGATTTTTCTATCCATCTTTTTACCTCTCTTTCTATGCATATTCTACACCTGATCTACACGCCTCTATTTCTCTACCTAATCAAGGTAGAGAGAGATTAGGACGTTCAAAGAGAGGTAAATTAGGTGTAGATAAGGTGTATAGAGGGAGGTAGATAGATTTGTATCTACCGCTCTTTCTACACCTAATACACACCTTTTCTACAAAGAGAGGTATATTAAATGTATACACATAAGCTCTATCACATACATACACACACATATATCTATGTACATACATATACATACACACTCACATAGATATGTATATACAAGTATACATATATATACGCAGTCACATAGAACGTGTATACATATACATATAAAAATATACTATTAGACCTAAGCATGGCTCGTAGTGTCAATAGTCTAGTGCAATCTCTTTCGATATCATCACAATTTCAATCATGGTAAAACCAAGAGTACATTACGGTAATTCATGCATGAGTGGATCAAGGACCACAATGCCACAATTAAAAAGGGATCTTATGCAAGAGGAAGCATGCAACCATCATATGCCATGCTCCCTTACTTAGTGCCTACATACATGCATACACACACTCGCATAGATATATACATATACACACAATCACATAGATATGTAACTACATATCTACACATAAACTATTAGACCTAAGTAGAGGCTATTAGTGGCAATAGTCTAGTGACACTTCCTTAGATATCATCAAAATCTCAATCATGGTAAAACCAAGGTTACATTGTGGTAATCCATTATGATAGATCAAGGACCATAACACCATGATTAGAAAGGTACTATACCCTATAGGAAGCGTTTTTTAGGGTTTTTTTTATATACAGTCTGCTCACTGTGGAAAACGAATGAGAGAAAGATGAACAACACAAGAAAATTCTCTACAAAAGACACAATTGAAACCTTAAACTGATATACTTATTGTACTCAGACTGCAATAGGCAACATGTTCTCTAAACTTTGCCAAGATCATGAGCGAAAGTGCAGACGCCAAAGCTTTATGGCCTCAATTCCCTTCCCTTGCTCATACCAACCACTTTCATGAGCACAAGCTTCACCTTCATTGCTTCAGTCTTTCTTAACTCAAAGATCCTCTGAGAATTGCTAAAAGTCAACTTCTCTATCGACATAGCTCTCAATTCCAAAAAACTTCACCAAGGTATGTTAATTTGTCCCTTTCTTTTATGATTGGCTTGGTTCTCTACTCTTTCGGAGTCACTGACCTTAGGAACCTGGAATCAAGGAAAAGCTTGCTCTTTGTAACCTTGTGATGAATGCCAGCGAGAATACTTTTGAGAGGAAACTTTCTATCGTGCGGCCAAGTGTGAGAACGGACACTTGTTCTTTGTAGAAACATTATAAGTGATTTCTCTGCTTCATAAATGTGGCCTTTACTCGCACCTTTTCCTCACTCTCTTTGGTGACCAACTCGGCCTCGTCTACAACAAAGTGAAGGACGTCAAAGCCAAGGCCATCGAAACCCACTCGGCAACACTTGCAAAGTTGAAGACATGTGTGACAGTAGAGCTTTGAGAACAACAAATCCAGGAACTACATTGCATTCATACGTCCATATAATGAAAATTATACGTATAAAATATAATTAAACATGTATTTTTGTATTATATGAATTTATCCATATAAAGTATATTTTGTACATATATAATTTCTATTTATCCTACCTAAATCACTTCAAATGTGACTCAAACTCTACACAAGGCAAGAAATTACTATTCTACCTACCTAAATCACCTCCAATGTGAGTCAAGCTCTACACTTGACAAGTAATTTCTATTTATCAAAGCTAAATCACTTCCAAATGTGAGTCAAAATCTACACCAGACAAGCAATTACTATTTTACCTAATAAAATCACCTCTAGTGTGAGCATTGCTCTACACTTGGCAGGCAAGCACGATCTAAGTCTAGCTAAGTTACTTTTCAAGTGTGAGCATGGCTCTACACAAAGAAGTAACTACTAATTTAAGTTTAAACTTTCTATTTATTGCAAAGTTCTAATCAATAGGTCAATGAACAAAGAAAATATTTTTTATTTTGG
Source organism: Adiantum capillus-veneris (assembly GCF_014529385.1). Lineage (NCBI taxonomy): Eukaryota > Viridiplantae > Streptophyta > Polypodiopsida > Polypodiales > Pteridaceae > Adiantum > Adiantum capillus-veneris. The sequence goes on along the minus strand of NC_140944.1, from coordinate 92,268,055 downwards.
GGTTTTAGAGTTCACTTTTGAGGTGAACTCAAGGCAAACTTTTCAAGAAAGATGCCCACAATGGTAAAAGGCTCGTAGAGGATAACTGTACATAAAACATATTTTTTTTATCGAACTATATTTTAATCAAAATATATTTCAATCAAATTACTAAGAAATTATACAAAATGGTGATTTGGTTCATGTAGCACCATATAGTACGTTTGTTTAATTGGGAGGTTTGTATAATACATCCGATGAAAGCGTCTTATACGTACCATGTATAACGTACAATGCAACATAGTCCAAGAAGAAAATGCCCTCAAAGTCCGCATTAGTGGGCTATCCTAAGCATGGGACACGATGAAGAACAACTTCTTGGAGTGCATCAACTTCCTCAATGAGACCCTCAAGCCGATCAAGCTCGACTACAATGCGATACATTGTATCACATCAAGAGGCCTTGACAAGCCCATACCAAGTGGGCATGCCATTCTTGAATTCTGAAGTAGGGAAGGTTGGCTCAGGCTTCTCCAACAATCATGTCTTCTCAAAGACACCAAGTTTTGTCTTGCAAAAGAACTCACCCTGCTACAACCCAAACACAAGAGTGAAGACATCAAGAAGGTACCTCAAGCCCGTAGACAAGGTAAATGTGTAGTCTACCGAGGTGGTAAAGCCATCATCTAGGAGTTTTGAAATCCCAAATCAACTATCCCCACAGTTGACCCCCCTAGGTTTTGTCTTACCCTTTTCTTTTCTTTTCACCTTCCCCTCTGCTTAAGACACAATCATTGTAATGTTTTCTTTTGGTCCCATGGGTCATATTTGACCTCCGTGGATGATGATTCAATCTCTCTCTCTCTCTCTCTCTCTCTCTCTCTCTCTCTCTCTCTCTCTCTCTCTCTCTCTCTCTCTCCAAATGTTACAGCTCTATTACATCTTGTGAAGGATAAGATAGCACTTATCTTACGATGCCTTATTGACTATAGTGGATATGTCCTCCAATATTTTAACTTTCAAAACTAAAGTGGGAATGGTATTTTTGAACAAGCACTAGTCGCCAAAGATCCCCACATTTTTTATGAACCATAGAAGCCATATAGATCAGCCCCTAAATGAAGGCAGAAAAACAAGCATGCATGGCTTCATTTGTAGTAGATAATAATTCAAATATCAAGGTGAATTTAGTGCACTTAGTATCCCATGATGCTTTTCACCAGTATGTAATCCAAGACCACCAGTCTGTAACTTCTCTACGTCCCCAAAGAATGCTCCTCATTGTCTCAGGTTTACCACATCAAAAAAATTTACCGGTACCATACTCTTTGCACTGGTCTATTTCTCTATCTCTCTCTTCTCTTTACCTCTCTCTCTACTTTCTCCATGCCCTATATCTTTCTTTTCTCTCTATATATATCTCTCTTTCCTCTCCCTCTCTCTCTCTCTCTCTCTCTCTCTCTCTCTCTCTCTCTCTCTCTCTCTCTCTCTCTCTCTCTCTCTCTCTCTCTCTCTCTCTCTCTCTCTCTCTCTCTCTCTCTCTCTCTCTCTCTCTCTCTCTCTCTCTCTCTCTCTCTCTCTCTCTCTCTCTCTAGCGTAACCTAACCCTAGCGCAGGTCGCAGTTGTCCTCTATCCCCCAGCCTCCCCTCGGGCGAGGGGCTTCCCTACGGGGAGGTGTGAAGCCATACCGGCGCCCCTCGCAAGCTCATCTGCGACCTACAGGTGGGTTTCAACAAGAGGAACTCTCTCTCTCTCTCTCTCTCTCTCTCTCTCTCTCTCTCTCTCTCTCTCTCTCTCTCTCTCTCTCTCTCTCTCTCTCTCTCTCTCTCTCTCTCTCTAGCGTAACCTAACCCTAGCGCAGGTTTTCACCATCCTTTGTCATCCAGCCTCCCCTCGGGCGAGGGGTTGCCCTATGGGGAGGTGTGAAGCCATAGCCGCACCCCCCAAGCTCATCTGCGACCTTCAGGGCCTGTGGCGTCCTCGTGACCCGCTGCGATGACCTACCCCCAAGAGTTATGACAGCGTGCAGAGCCGAGACTCGAGAAGTCTGCTGATGGTGACGGCGAGCCTCCCTGATTTTCTGGTGACGAGGAGGGGCTGCTAGAGCTGCTGGAGTTGTTGCGGCAGCAAGTGATGGCACCCGAGCTGACATAGGAGATTCTCTCTCGCCCTCTCTCTCTCTTTCTCTCGCCACTCAGAACATAAAGAGCTCCCCCTAAAAGCTAAGGGTTTCAAATCAAACCCATATGCACATATTAAAGCTCCCAACAAATCTCCGTGCACTTTGTGACAAAGTGAGCATGAGCCATCAGAGTCCTACTTTTTACCATGAATACACCGAAGATCACGTACGATGAGGAGACGACCTAGTTTTGCAGCCATTGTGGTAGCACCGAGCAAGAACGATGGGATTGGACAGCTTCAAAGAGCCCTTGACCAGCTTATGGAAGAGAATTGGGATCTCAAGGCTCGCCTCGGTAAGCTTGAGGCGCGCTTTGACTCCATGGTCAATCTTGCCACAGACAAAGTAAGAGAAGTTGAGGCGAAAGTCACCCACGCTCAGTCTGTGGCCTTGGCAAAAGTACAAACTTGTGTGACGACGGAGCTTCACGAGCAGAAACTCCATGAAGAGAATTTCCTTAAGATCCGGATTGGTGGGCTTCCCTCACCATGGTGCACTATCGAGGACACCTTCGACGAGGCAATTATCAAGCTCAATGATATTATTCAGCCCATCAACACCAAGCCAGAAGACATTTCCTGGATTAACGACACACACAGGAAAGTACCACCGGAGCACTACCTTCTCACTTTTAAGGACAAAGAGGAGCGAGTGAGGCTATTGCGCCAATTTTACCTCCTCAAAGGAACAAAGGTTTGGATTGCTAAGGAGCTGACCATGAATCAACTCAAGGTTAAAAAGTGTGAACTCGAGAAAGTCGACAAAGCCCGAAAGCAAGGCAAATGGGTAGTCTACCGAGGGGGGAAGGCCATGATTCAAGAAGTTTCAAACTCCCAAAGGGGGTCTCCCCTTACCCAACCCTACTTAGGTTTAGGTCTTGTTTCCTTTCTTTTCCTATCTTCTACCCTACTGAGACAGACCCTCGGTCCTTAACTGATATGTATCCAATGCCTTCACTTAGAAAGCTACGTTGTAATGTTTTTTGTCTCCGGTCCCATGGGTCATATATGACCTCCGTGGATGATAATGCAATCTCTCTCTCTCTCTCTCTCTCTCTCTCTCTCTCTCTCTCTCTCTCTCTCTCTCTCTCTCTCTCTCTCTCTCTCTCTCTCTCTCACACACACACACACACACACACACACACTAGCCTTCGTTTTGGTTTGCCTGTGGAGAACCTCGACACCTCTACACAGTCGCCCCCTAGGGTGAGGGGTAGCCCTGTGGGGGGTGTGCCAGTGCCTCTCAGCCCTATCTCTCCATGCCTAGCCATTTCCAGTAGAACAATGGCCCCTACCTTGCCAACAAAACGACACGATGTCACGATGCTCGGCTTGCCTCAAAGTGCCGCCAGGCTTTTTCCCATCTCCCTCATCAAATTATCTCGCTCCTGTTTATTTCTTTCAGCCTCATCACAAAGAGTCTTGACCTTGGTTCCCATAGTCATAGCATGTACAAGCTCCTGAGCCTTGTGTGGGCTTGCCTACATAAAACACTCAAGAAGATACGATCTCCTCCTTCAACACACCAATGGCCAGCACATGCAAGAGTTTTCTTGCGGTGGCAGCTGCGCCTAAGAAGGACCCCGCCACTCGTCAAGACGCAAGAATAATGGCCCTAGAGGCTAAGATACAAGAGCTTATTCTGGAGAATTATGAACTCAAACAGCGCTTGAGTAAGCTTGAGAAGATGAAAGCAAAGGAGAATAGTAATCTTCTAGTAAAGACACATGAAGTCTAAGCTTCTCTCAATGAGATTGTCAAGGCATCTCAGAAAGAAGCTCATGAGGCCGCACATAAGAAGATCTACAATGAAATACGAATATCCTTACAAGAATATAGGTTGCAAGAATACCTTGCTTTCAAGATTGGGATTGGAGGGCTGTCCCCACAATGGTGCACCGAGGAGGACACACTTGAAGAAGCTATCACCAAGCTCAATGACATTCTTCAACCAATTCACATCGAGCCCGATATTGTCTCAGGGATCAATGACATGCATAGACGTGTGCCCCCTGGTCAATGCATCCTCACTCAAAAACAAAGAAGAACGGACGAGCCTACTACGACAATCCTACCGCCTCAAGGGGACAAAGCTTTGAATCGCCAAGGAACTGACCACAAATCAGCTCAAGCTTAAAGCAAGCGAGCTCAAGAAGATGCATGAAGCCCATAAACAAGGTAAATGGGCAGTCTATTGTGGTGGTAAATCCATCATCCAAGAGTTTTGAACTCCCAAGCCAACTCATCCTCACCTGACACCCCCTAGATTTTGTTTCTTGTTCTTTCCCTTCTTCCTTCTACCCCTTGATGGACCCTCAGTCCCTAACTAATATGTATCTAACGCCTTCACCTCACAGTGATGTATGTTTTGTTTTGGTCCCATGGATTATATTTGACCTTCGTGGACAATAATAAAATCTCTCTCTCTCTCTCTCTCTCTCTCTCTCTCTCTCTCTCTCTCTCTCTCTCTCTCTCTCTCACACACACACACACACACACACACACACACACACATTTTGTCCCATTCTCTCTTTTTCCCCTTTAAACCATTTAATTATTTTTCCTAACTATATAGTTATTTTTTCAATGAATTTTTAATGATCATTTACTAATTAACTTATTCTTTTATTTCACCTAATTTACTTACTTTTAAACTTAGCTCTTGTTCACTCAATTAAACAGAAACCTACACTAATCAAACATTCTCTTACTTCCACTCTTTTCCTCTCTCTCTTTGTCTCTCTCTCTCTCTCTCTCTCTCTCTCTCTCTCTATTCTTTTCCTCTCTCTCCTACACTAATCATAATAATCACACACTAATCTACAACACCCTCTCATTTCCTCTCTCTCACTCTAATCACAAATCGCAAGTAAGCAAAACAAGCAAACAAATCAAAGCACAAAGAGGAAATGCAAATCGATTGTAAAAGAGGAAAAATGCCATAGGCGAGCATTTCAAAAAATGTAAATGTCTTTGAAGTACTTTTTGAACTAAAAAAGCTTGCTTTAGATTAAGACCTTGTCTTTACCTTCTCCGTATTTGAATTTTTGTACCTAAGTGATAATTACAAAGACTACATTCAAATGTATGTCTTTGCACTTCATAAACTTCTCTCTTCTCTTGGATAATTGTCAAGATAAAGAAGTATGTTAGTAAGAAATATTTATGTTTTATGTAAACATGTCGTTTTGATGAAACTACTTACTTGTCTACCATTGATTTGAAATAAAAAATCTTGGGGAAGATCAATTTCATCTTCATTTATCAAATCTTGTCAAAGTTGTAGAAGATTGCACTCTCCACGGCCAATAGAACATAGAGTGGTTTGAAGTTCTTCATTCATCCACACATCAATGTGCACCAAAGAATTGTCTTGCATATTTTGAAGGCCTTGATCCAATATCAAAGGAACACCGTCCACTCTATGAGATCTTTGATAGTAAAATGTCATGATGAAGTTTTGACTTTTTATCATGTATTTAATGTTTACACTTGATGCATCCACTTTGCAGGTCGATTTCATTAAAATGACAAAAATCCCATCCTTTGTCTAAAAACTTAAGTACTATTTTCTGGTCTACATGCTTACACACAAACATGGTATTTTTAAGAGCTATTGGACATTCACTTGTGTCAAAAAAATCCACAAATACATGGATTGGCATACTCACTTTGATTTTCACTAGCCTACTTGCTAGATTAGGCTTCAACCCTTTTTGCACTTCATTAAATAGCTTCAAGCGTAACAGTAAAAAGTATTACTAGAACATAGTTATCAATATAAGAACATAGTTATGTCACTAGTTGACAAGGGCCAGTCTGAAGTTATAAAATCGGGTAAAGAAAGATCGATACTGACATGAAAGAAACTATCATAAAAGAAAACGCCTAGCTCTGCCTACCAATGAAATCATGGTAGACATTGATTACTCCTATTATACAATCCGCTGATTGTCATTCTTCATAGGAAGAAGGATAGACATCTACAAAACAAATAAATCAAACAATAATCAAATTCAAAGAAACCACATTAATAGAAATTATGCTTTATAACTTACAACTTGGTGAGCCCTTCAGAAAGTGTAAGCTCTCTATGCATATCAACATGTTCAACAAAAACTTTTTTCACTGATTTCTTATTGTCATTTGACATGAAAATCTTTCACCATTGCCTTCCAAGAGGAAAAAAATTCATTTGTATTTTGCCTCTTTTGCTTTCTTGATTTTGCATTAGAATCCAAGATCCTTTGGTTATTGTCAAAGGTATCCAATGATTTTGATCATCAAGAGTATCGAAGAGAGTTATAAATTCAATAGAAGCAGAGAGTTTACGTAACCTGCTTGAGGAAGCCAAAGAATGGAGAGAGAAAATAAGAGAAACTTGAGAAGAGAAAACTCAAGAAGCTTTAGATGAGAGAAGTACAATTCATCATAAGTACCTTATGAAGGGTGTATTTTTGTGACTAGCAATCCACTTATGCGTGATTTTAATAATGATAATATATTTTTTCTTCAGAGAAGGACTACATCATGAAAGTACTGGTTTATGTTAAAGGGACTCTTTTGAAATGAATAAAGCTTCTCGATCTTGAAAATAATTAAGATTGATATCTTTGTTTTAAGGGTTTTCTGATTGTTTTTCACATTTTTTTTACTAAATTCTTCTCTTTAAACTCTTTTTTGTAATACTTTTTACTGTTACGCTACTTAAAGCTAAAAGGTTGTTCTTAAAAGGCCCTCTCTAGATCCCAAATTTTTCCTAATGCATATCAACCATTGGGGTGGGTAGTTGTGTGACAATGAGTACTTGGAAACTACTTGTTCTTATATTGATAACTATGGCCATTACATGGTTGGCATATATCATGGGAGAAGAGATGTATAAACCACATTATTAAACATATAACAAAACCAAAACCAACACCAAGGGAAAGGACATAGATAAACCATATTTTGAAGTCATTACGTACTAAACCAAAATGGTTTTTTTCTTCCAATGAACAGAGAAACAATGCCTTAACCTGCAAAACTCTACAACAAATCTTAAATCTTATTGTAAGTCTTATTATGGAGGGGACACCTACATCAGAAGAAAGTGATCTTGAGCTTTAAGATTATAAGCATGCAGAACGTAGTTAACAAGCTTGACCTAACCAGCAGGTGCAGCTGCTGCAGAGGCCTTCCCTTGGATAGCGTCAGCGAGGAAGTCGCGAGCTTTCTCACGCATGTGTGTCGCAGTGTCTTGCATCCGGGCACGGGCATATTCGATCTGGTCAGCGCCTGGCGGATGGCGACCCTTGAAGTACTTGTAGAGCCAGGAAATGGCAGAAACTGTAGCAATGGAAATGCCGCCGGCTGTGAGCATCCCTGCGACGGCGAGGAAAAGGAGGAAGCCCACGGGGATGAGCACTGGGCTGAAGAAGATGAAGAGGGGGATCAGCAAGACCAGAGTAATGGCAGTGACAGTGATCGCGAGGCCCGCGAGGAAGAGAAGAATGCAGCCTGTGACTGCAAGGACGGTCAGGAAGCCGAGAACTTGGCTACCAGAGGGCTTGTGTTGCTGGAGCTTGTGGAGGACGCCATGGGCATGCTCGTGGGCATGGCGGCCTAGCGACTGTGTATGCTCCTGGGCGCGGCGAGCTTGGTCAGCCATCTCTCTCTCTCTCTCTCTCTCTCTCTCTCTCTCTCTCGTGTTCCTCTATGGATCAGAGCTACCTATTGAGTTCACACACACACACACACAGACACACTACGCTTGATTCTGAGTAGCCGCATAAATATATAGTGGGCTCCCTAGGCTCCGATCTGATGAGAGATCTGATGAGATAAGGGGAGAGCCAGCTGATCACGTGAGCAGGTGATGCGCAGACCTTCTGGTGGGGTAAGGAGGACAAATGAGGTGGCACAACTACGCGATATCCAAATGGCAGCCTCCACGGATCGTAGCCGTTCACCGCGTGCGAGAGGGAGAGTGGGCCGATGAATTCGCAAGTTTCAACCCCCACGTCTGAGCAATAAATTTCCCGGTTGATAACAAAAATCATCCATTATAGTAATTTTAAATTTTATTGGAGTTTAATTTTCACGTTCAACGTCTGAGCATTTTACATATTTCTTGTTATTATAGGTCACAAGTAAAATATTACAAATATTTTGCATAAAACAAATTAACCCACGATGTTGGTGCCTATAACTAGTCTTGCTTGGTGGGCCTCGGTATATAACATCTATAAAATATAGTAGGACATATGTAAATTGACATTTAGCATCACGCACTAAAGGAAATAGGAGCATGAATAATTTGGCAATGCCGGCACTGTGTAAAAAGGATATACGTTTGAAAAATGCTATTATGTTTTTGGGAGGAGACAAATTAAGTGCTTCAATTAATAGAGATTATAGGGATATATGATTGATATTATGTGCATCAAATAATAAAGATTCATAATAGAAATCAACATGTTGTTTGTTTAAATAAAATCGCAAGTATTTTAACAATGAATCAATCTACTTGATGTGAATTTTACAAATGGATTATGGGCACAATAGTTGAGAAAAGAAAGGAAAAGGATGTTGTGTTAGCAGAGAGAACAACAACTCTCAACTCTAAAACAAGAAAATGGATAAAGCATTAATGATCAGCAACATGAAATGAAGTGCTTTACTAACCTGCAAAGTTGTACTGGCGTTTTTCAATTATCCACTCTACAAGCAGTTATTCGAATCAAGCTACGAGGGAGGAATGTGAATAGTTAAACATTATGTCATGCAATGAAATGTCACAAATCGAAATTGCAAAGTATATAGTGCACGTCATGCAGAAGTGCCATACAAAAGTATGGTGAAGAACTGGCACTCTGGTATCTCTAAAAAATTATAAGAAATGGAACATTAGGGCCAAAAACGACCCAAAAAGGGTTGTGTAAAGAATTTGTTAAATTACTAATTAGCAGAGCCGTTTATGGACAAAACGGTTCCAAATTTGTTCGTTTTGGTCATTTAAAGCATATCTACGCAATCTAAAGCGTATCTATATACATATCTCTAAATATTCAAAAAGATATCGTTTTCTTCACATTCCTTTGTGGCTCACTTAGAAATTTGTTTTCATTTACTTCACTTGGCAGCAAATAGTTGTTTCCACTTTTAAATCACTCAATCTCTCTTTTCTCTCTCACCTTTCGCGAGCTTTATCTCTTCTTCTCTGATGCACCTTATTCTGCTGCTACGTTATTTTCATTATACTTTCTGCTCCTTCATTACTTACAATGACTAATACATCTCTATTAGTGATAACCGCAAGTTTCACTTGAACATTAAGCTAAGCCAAGAATATGCTACTACGCGGAGTGTCTATCAAAGACCAGTTACAACTCCAAATGAAGCACAACAACTTCGCAACGAGGGAAAGAAACACATTGATATATGGCAGATGGGAGCTTGTATCCACCGAATCCTAGCAATGGAAGGTATACATCTTTTCACACACCTCATGATTTAATGAGATTTGTTGGTGATGGGGTTGATGGCTTACTAAGATATAGTTCTAGGTTATCTCATTTACACATTGATCATACACATTACATTCAATATCTCAAAACTGTTTTGTCTTCAAATATATGCAACAAGAATTTTAGAATTTGAAAACCAAATAGCATCTCTAAAACAAGAAAATCACCAGCTTCGAACTTTAAAAGAAACTCCAAAAGGATTAAGAGCACGAGTAAAACGAATGAGAGATGTAGTAAACTTAACAAAAGGTTCTGGACAAAGAAAAAAAAGATTAAAGATTACTACAGAACATGTGACTAGTCTTTTAGGATTTGATATGTCCAATGTTCAAGAAAGGGTGAGATTTTTGAATGAGGTAATGAACAAAAGTGATATTCTGAAACTTTTGAAACTTCCTGAAAATCAAACTCAGAAGAAATTAGTATTTCAAAATTTACTGAAAGATATGGGTTTAGTGGTCCAACCTTCTCAAATGCAAGAAGTTTGTGACACAGTGGGGGTGAGTAGAAGGGGTTACAGGGCCATCTCTAAAACCTGGTTTCAGGTTTTAAAGTATTACAAGATTAAAGCTTTTGGGTTGCCTATGCCTCACAATGTTGGGAAAGTTAGGACTCTGTTAAACGAAGAAATACCCGAACATTTTGGAGAGTACTATCATATAGAAGGAACGATGCCATATGAAAAACAGGAAAAAAAAATCTTATTTTGAGTATAATGCTTTTAATAACATTTGGATGAGTATAAAAAATGTTCAATCTACTATGGTGAGATACTATAATATGCAAGAAGTAGATTGTGAAGGAAAACTTATATTTGTTATGAAATTGGATGAAGCTCAAATTCAGAAATGTCAAAAAATAGAAAGAGTATCCATATCCCTATGAATAGAGCATTGGACTATAGCCAGGGTAAGCTTGATTCCCCATACCACAAAACTCAATCAGAAATGGAGCTTTGGTGGATCGGAGCAGCTCAAATACCAGTAGAAAATCACGATACATTGAAATGGCTCTTTTGCAGACCGATATCCCTTCTGTTATACAGGACCAAAATGCAGGTGAAAAACTCTGTGTAGATGGCATGGGTGACTTTTTTGTAGAATGGCACTTGAGTGCCGACCTAAAAGCATTAAAGTGCATGTTTGGTGTATGTGGAGGTGCCAACACCAAGTATCCATGTCTATATTGCATGGCAAGCACTGGAACAAAAGGATGGCTTGCAAAACACGAGGTTGGAAAACCACCATCGAGAAATAGTGTGAACGTCATCGACTACCTATCGTCTTCTATGATTTGGGATCCAATTCTAACAATAGATTTAAGAAATGTACATATATGTACAATGCATGCAGAGATTAGAATATTGGAAAAATTGCTTCGACTCCATCTTTATTATGCATCTTCTATTAAGCCAACTAAACTTGCAAACGAGTGCATAGAAAAATGCAAGGCTTTGCTCTCTCAAATGGGTTTTCATGGTGGTCAAGTGCATCTAAAAAAGGATCCTACTCTTTCAAAAGGAACGGGTGATGTTTTGCAAGATGTTTCAATGGGTGGAGCAAAAGCCAGAAGATTTTTTATTAACCATGACAACAAACAAGTTGATGCTATGTGGAACTACTGGAAGGATCTTTGTGTAATAACAACCAATGTCAAAAGTAGACCAGATGTAGCCAACAAATGCATGGAAGTGTGGAAGAAGCTCGACAATTTTTTGAAAGTTTTGAGACAACAAGTTAGCTCTGCTACTTATGCAGATGACTTTAAAAAGACAATAAAGCTTTTAATAACTGCTTTACAGATGCTTAGGGAGCAAAAGAAATCACATATTACTTGGTGAGTATTCAATTACTTTCTAAAGTTTGGATAGTATTTTAGATTGCATTCTATTGAGTTCAACTAACCGTTTTTTTTTTAAAGCATATTTTGTACCTGCATGGATCATATTTTGCAAAACAAGGACTCCTTGCAACATGGAATACTCAGGGAATGGAAAAATCTCACTATCAAGCGAGCACTACAAGAGGTTGTGTGCTCTTGTGACGTTGTTGGCGACGGAAATACACTTGGTTTTTATAACCCCCGACGTCGCTAAAACCGTCGCTAGTAGCGTCACTACGAGAGTGTCGCTATAACCGTCGCTATAGGCGTCGCTATGAGCGTCGCTATATAGCGACGCATATAGCGACGCCTATAGCGACGGTTATAGCGACGTTTACACAGAATACTATAGCGACGCTACAGAGCCATAAATAGCGACGGTTATAGCGACACCCGAGAGAATTTTTTTTTGGTGACGCAGCATTGAATGCCCTGCCACCCATCAACCATATTGTACTTGATTCACTTTTTTAAAAAAAGTGCAAGGGTAGATAATAGACCCAAAATAGTCACCCACAAGACGCATTGTTTGCAAAATTAACAAGCGTAAAATTGACAATTGTACACATCATAGGCAAAATGAATTGATTGGCAAATGTAATAATGACAATTGTACAACATCATAGGCATAAAGAATTGATTGGCAAAAGGAACTGCGGTGACAAATGTAATAATATACATGGTTCAAAAAGACGTATAAAATCCGTCTCATGATACATAAGCTATGAGAAACCCTAAACAATGCTATCTAGCTACGGCTAAACTGACGTCGTCTAGTCAGACGTCTCAACGCGTCCAAGCGGCGTATCTATCGGATTCTGCAAAAAAAGACAATAAGACAGCTTTCAGTAAGTATAAACATATAACAACATTTATAAAACAATAAAAAAAATAGAAAAGAGTAAACCCTAATACTAACCATGTCACCGTGAGAACTAAGAATGTCCATCAGCGCGTTTAAGCCCTTCCTACCTGCGTACTCGCGCTCGTACGGTGTGGGATCACGTCCTGTCATCGACCACTGTCAAAACATACAAAGATTTCATTATGTTAGAATTAAAAAACTCATAAACCTCAAACTATCGAACATAAAGAGCAATGCGAAAACACTTACAAAATCGGCTTCAAATGATACCCATCCACCGCTCCCCAAGTGGTGCAAGCTCCCTACCTCTACTCACGCTCTGGCTGCATTCTTTTGTTGCTTCCACTTGTCGGGATTCTCGCGCGCTGCTTTCTTCGCATTCTTCCAATCTTCTTTGGCCAGCCAATCTGGCCTGTTCCACCCATTCTTGATTGATTTTTGCACTTCGGAACGCTTGTGTTTGCAGTATTCACGCATTCGAATCTTCATCGGGTCTTCATTGAAGCGTTGATCCCGTGTTGGAACGGGAAACTCATCATGAAGTATGCTGATGACTCTGTTTTTTAAATCACTTGGTACTTCACTCCATTTGTTTAGTATGTAGTGTCTAAACAGCTGAGAGCAAAGACCACGCATGCGCGAGATCACCTTCTTGCCGTCATCATCCATGATGATGCCGTCGCTGAAGTCACCGGCAGGGGTCTCTAGCGGCGTGTCGATGGGGGTACAGATATCAGGTGTCTCCACCGGCCGCGTCTGGGCCCCGAAGCGAGGAGTGTCGAGTGGGGTGGCTCCTGGCGGAGTAGGTAGAGGTGTGTAGCTGCTAGGAACAGTCAGCCGCGCAAAACCTAGCGTAGATGGCGATGCTGTGGCAGGTGTGCGGGCGGGCAAATAAGGGGAGGGTAAAGAGCCTCGTCGAACACGAGGCGGTGTGGAGGCATCGGCGGCGGAATCCCCACAACAACCGCCACCGCCACCACTAGAGCGCCGGTGTCTAGACGAGTGTGAAGATCGTCTCGTCGACGCCGAAGCTTCGGAGCGCGCCGAATGCTCCGAAAGAGAGGGAGATGCGGATGGAGTAGGAACGCGCGATGATGCGCCAGAGCGATGACGCTCCACGTACCACTGTGACAAAGAAGAAAGAAACTCCGCATCATCCATACCTGCATTAAACACACGAATATTTTAACTTAATATTGAATGAATAGAGTAGACAATGACGCAAAGACCATTAAATACAATGACGTAATGACGCATATAAATACAATGACGCAATGAATTGAGTGATAGAAGAGGCAAGTCAAAAACTTAGAATTTTCAATCAAAAGATGTGAGCGCGAGTAGAAAAGAGCGTTATACACCATGGAAGGTACTTAGAGAGCCAGAGCTTTTACAACACGGAGCAAAATTGTTCAAATACAATATTTGTGGCTTTAAGAGATCTCTCTCTCATCCTCGCATAACTCAGCATAACTTCCTATATCTATATAGAGCTCTCCGTTTAAACACATATCCTCTATTTCATTTTGTAGCTCCTCTGCATGCACCCCATATAGAGTAGTAGCATCTTGATGCTCGTCTGGCACCACCGCAGCGGCTTTTGATTGAGCATGTTCTCTGATCTCCTCCATTGATGCCATTGTGATTGGCACATGGTAGCCTTCATACGTCCTTGCACTACGAGGGGCTACCTCTATGACGTACCACCAGTTTGATGTAGACTTTGTAGGATGAAATATTACCTGCCAGAGCCACATAACTTACATGAGAGCTTTCAAGCACATAACTTGTAAAAGGTTGATGTTAACTATTTACATACTTACTTGTTCACAATGCTCTGGTAGTACGAAAGTGTCTCTTAGGTCAGTCCATTTCTTAGTAGAATCCACCTCGAGAAAACCAGACTCTCCTCTACGCACAATAGCGTTGCGACCCTCCATGATTATCTTGAACCATTGCACGTCGAACAAGTCGACAAAAAATCCTCTGTAATCGATCCTCAAAATCTCTTGCAGCGTGCTGAAGTAAGTGAGTTCCGCCACCACAGGATCTGCATCAGAGGAACGTCGTCGACTAGACTGTTCAAATTTTGCCATGATTCCACAATCTTGAGTAATGCGCTTTTTGTCGATCCGTTCCACCCTAAAATGTTGACCTTTACACCATGCTGCTGTGTATGACTTATACTACAACAAACAAAGATTATGAGTGGCCATTCAAACATTTAGAAATAAAGTCACTAGCATGTCGTACATTGCAAACTTACCTTGGTCGCGCAACCCCGAGAGTACTCCCACTCTTCCTCAGTCACTTCGTCACCGCATTGTTGTGCGCTTTTCAATTGGTTGTGAAACCATCTTAAGCTCATGAAGGTTGGTAGGCTCTCCGGATAGTGCATCGGTGGTCGTCTTCCCCATCTCCACTCGATTCGTGCCCTTTGTCGCTCTTTCTTTGCATCCTCATATTGTGAAATCCACTTTTGCATCACTGGATTGTGAAGCATGTAAAATCGGTTGATTTTAGCCTCTAGATCTTCCGTCATCTTCTTCTCAACACCGAGATTGCACATGACAATCCCAGATATGCGCTCATCATCTATGATTCGCCATAGCGTGTCCCGGGCTTTATCAAATCCGTCTAGCCACTCTCCAATGTACACTAGGGACTCTGATACCAACCAACCTTCTGCCATGCTACCCTCCGGACGTGCCTTTTGACGCACGTATCCCTTAAGCGTTTTCATGAAACGTTTTAAGAAGAACATCCATCTGGAATGAACTGTGCCAGCTATTTCCACCTCATCAACTATGTGAACAAGAAGATGCACCTGAATGGTTAGCATGGTAGTAGGAAAATGTTTCTCAAACATGCACACAAGCTCCTCAACATTTAGTTTGGCAAATGGTATGGAGTCTACGTTGATCTCCTTTTGTGAGATCCATTGCACCATCTTTGCAAGTTTGTAGATTGTGTTACGGATGTCGAGAGACAAACATCCCTCAATGGCAACCGGTAAAATAAACTGTAAAGTATGTGCAACAATGATATTAAAGTCCACATTTTATGCAATGATATTAAAGTCCACTATGAACGTACCTGACACATTTTATGCCAATCGTGTGACTTCAAACCGGTAAGCTTTCCGTCTTTAGTAAAACACGTTCGGAGCGAGTGCATTACGCTAGTGGGGGTCCGCAAAGATCGAATGGTCTCTTTTACTTTGCGTTCTTGGGCTCCTGTGAAAATCCATGGTGCTTTAGGGAGTTTTATCGATCCATCAGACGCTGTTTGCGGCCAATATTGCTCCATACGATCCACATTTCTAAGGTCAACTCTGGCTCCCAAAGTATCTTTCTTGCCGGTCAGATGGTCCCATAGTAGATTACCCACATTCTTGAATATGTGCATTGGATCGAGCAAGTGATTGATCATGATTCGGGGCCAGTATGGTAACTCGTACCATAGAGATAGTCTCTTCATCCCTGGAGGCAATCCGTCATCGCACATCTCCTTCTGCTCTAACCATGCTTGTGCAGACATCCTTGGTGGCTCTCTTCCCAAAAAGCCATCGCGTAACACATGATTCTCTGGAAGATACGCTTGATGACCTTCGTAGATTTGCTTCTTCAGTGAGGGCGCCCTACGTGCATTTAGTCTAGGTCCACATGTGACACATTCTCTGTATCCGCTTGTTTGAAGCCCTGCATGTATACACATGATAATAGATCAACTATGGGAAAAAACAAGATTTACAGTGTCTGAGTGAGGAGTGTCAATAGATCACCTGAGCATTCTGTTAACCCGGGATAGTCATGCATGGTCCACATTAGAATGCCTCTGATCAAAGCATTCCATCGTCCTGTGTGTCGGCTCATATCCACCACCTCTATGCCAATCCACAATTGTTGTAGCTCTTCCAATAGTGGACGAAGATACACATCCATATTCTCCACTTTATATCGCCCTGGCACAATCAAGCTTAGCCATAGGTGCCCCTTCTTCGTAGTCAACCACGGGGGAATGTTGTAGTTGACGATGACAACGGGCCATACACTGTAAGATGTTGATCTTTGACCAAATGGATTTACGCCATCCATAGCCAGGCCTAAGCGCAAATTTCGAGCTTCCCTAGCAAAATCCGACCATGTTCCATCTATATGTTTCCAGGCTACGCAATATGCAGGAATTCGTAGCACACCATCCGAAGATTTATTCTCCTCATGCCATGATGCTAGGGCGGCCATGGACTTACATTCGAAGAAATGCTTGATCCGAGGAAGCAGAGGAAAATGTTGCAAATCCTTTTGTGGAATTTTTGTCCCGTGGAGATCTACTCGATATCTTTCGGAATCACATTTCGGACACTTCTCCATGTCTATGTATTCCCCTCTGAAAAGAATGCAGTCATTAGGACAAGCGTGGATAGAATTGTAATCCATCCCCAAGTTTCGCAAAATCTTTCTTGCTTCATCTCGGGAATCTGGCATCACATTGTCAGCTAGTAGTATGTGCTCTTTAAGCAATCTACACAACATAAAAATACGATACAGTCGTGTAAAAATCT
This sequence comes from Adiantum capillus-veneris, assembly GCF_014529385.1. NCBI lineage: Eukaryota > Viridiplantae > Streptophyta > Polypodiopsida > Polypodiales > Pteridaceae > Adiantum > Adiantum capillus-veneris. The sequence goes on along the minus strand of NC_140944.1, from coordinate 92,251,073 downwards.
ATCAGATCATTATACATTTAGAGTTTTATTAAAGTAAACTAATTGTAATAGATCACCTGAAAAGCGCTGTGACGCTAGTGTCACTCCATCCAAACTTTGCCTGCATGTTGAGAAGAACCAGGAGTGCTTTCAATCTAGACATACGTGCTCCATTATACAATGGCGTATCGGCTTCACTTTTCATATCATCATAGATACGCCTTTCTGAATCCATGATCGTCTCGATCATTTCATCAATCTCGGGCTCAAACATTGCCTCATTGGGAATGTGCTCTGCATGATCATCCCCCGAGCTGTCAGAGGCTACATCTTGTGGCCTCACATATGCTGCTTGACCAAAGCGCCTGCGAACACGTCTATTGGGTTGCAAGATTGCTGCTTGTTGCCCAGCGTCAGAGTCCGACGAGTTATAATTGGCAACAACTCGATCTATAATAGATGGATCGAACTCGCCAAATTCACGAACGTGCTGCAAAGAAACACGTCTTGTCCGTCGCACAGCATGCTTGCATTGATTACAAGGACATAAGACCCTCGTTGAGAGATAGGTGTTTCGGTTGGACGGTCCCACATCCTCGTCACTACTCATAATGAGGATAAAAATCTTATAACCTGGACAACAAATTTAATATTCTATTGGCATTCTTCGTCTTATCTCTCTCTCTCTCTCTCTCTCTCTCTCTCTCTCTCTCTCTCTCTCTCTCTCTCTCTCTCTCTCTCTCTCTCTCTCTCTCTCTCTCTCTCTCTCTCTCTCTACATTCTCTAGTCATGTCCAATCCCCGCACACCTCGGTCTAGAGGTGCACGGAGATCAGAGCCACCGGGTTATAATCTCGTCTTTATTGGTCAATACCTATATTTGTGGGTACAAGAAATCTACAGACCCACGTCTACATGATACTGCATGTAGTGGACAAAACCCCTTTGCCTCTTCTCTAGCTGTAGCACTTCACAGCATCTTAACATCTTTTCACAGTAGATCTTTTCACTGTTCGTCTAACTCTAAACCCTAAACCGTAAGTAATTCTTGCGTGGACTCGATCTAACGTAAATAAGCGTAAATCTAACTAAAAATAAACCTAAATCTAATTTAACGTAAGTCTACATCTAACCTAATCTTTAACGTCTTTTGGGATAGTTTCCTACGACGTTAAAACTCTCTTCTTCTGTGTGTGTGTGTGTGTGTGTGTGTGTGTGTGTGTGTGTGTGTGTGTGGGTAAACCTAAATAAACCTAAGTCTAATCTAATATAACATAAATCTAAATCTAACGTAAATTATGTTATATTAAAAACAAAGAACTAAACTAACAGGGATTATAAGAACCTTAAAACTGCTTTAACACATAATTTTTCACATAACTCGGCAAGAGTTGGCATTCTCATCACTAAAGATGTGAGAGTTAACTTCCGGCGGTGACGCTGCCTCATCTCCATCCACATCTGACGACAGCAATTGGCCCTTTAGACCGTTCTTGCTCTTGTTACTAACTTTGAAGTTGCTGTTGAATGACTAGAGGTTGTCTAGATGGTCATTGTGTCGGGGATGTAGTGACTCTTGCCGCCCTGAAGATCCACCTTCTTCCCTATCTTCTGAAGACATTTCACCAGTACTTTTGGATCGACGGAGCCCACCATGAGTGAAGGCAGCAATACCCTATATTCCATTGAGGACTTTCTTCACCCGCTTCATGCAGGCATCGCAGTCTATGGAGACCTAAATCTAATCTAATATAACGTAAATCTAAATCTAGCGTAAATAAACGTAAATCTAATTAAAAATAAACCTAAATCTGATCTAATTTAACTTAAATAAACCTAAATCTAATTTAACGTAAGTCTACATCTAACCTAATCTTTAACGTCTTTTAGGATAGTTTCCTACGACGTTATAACTCACTTCTTCTTGTGTGTGTGCGCGTGTGTGGATGTGTGTGCCAATAAAAAGAGATAAATGGTATAACCTTTCTATCACCCATGCCAAGTATGATAGATTGGTTATGCCATTTCCCTCTTGAATAATAGGTCTTGAGTTCAACTCCTCGTCGGCTAGATCTTTAGGTCTTTTAATTTTAATTAGTTTCCTACGACGTTAAATTAGTTTCTCTCTCTTTCTCTCTCAATGTGTGTGCGTTGTTTTGGATCGTATGCATGTTTTCTCTCTCTTTTCCTCTCTCAATGTGTGCGTTTTTTGTTTATGCATGTTCTCTCTCTCTTTTCCTCTCTCAATGCGTGCGTTTTTTGTTTATGCATGCTCTCTCTCTCTTTTCCTCTCTCAATGTGTGTGTGCATTCTTTGTTTATGTATGTGTGTGCGTTTTTGTTTATGTTTGTACTCTCTCTCTCTCTCTCTCTCTCTCTCTCTCTCTCTCTCTCTCTCTCTCTCTCAAAAACACTATGTGTGTGTGTATGTGTGTGAGAGAGAGAGAGACAGAGGGAGAGAGAAAGAGGGGAAGGGAACATACCTGGCTCTCCTTCCTCTCCTCGTGTGTGTGTGTTTGTGTGTGTGTGTGTGTGTGTGGAGAAGAAAAAGAGAGAGAGAGAGAGAGAGAGAGGGAGAGCGTTACCTGCTCCTTGCTTGAGGGCGCCGAAAAACTCAGATCTGAGATCTGAGTTTTTGGACGCGCGTTGTTATTTTTTTAGCCCAGGCGGCGTCGCTATGAGCGTCGCAAATTTCTTTGGAAATTTGCGACGCTCATAGCGACGCCGGGATTTTTTTTTTGAGCGTCGCTGTGTGAGCGTCGCTAATATGAATAGCCTCTTGTAGTGGAGGACTTATTTTTTCAAATGTACGAGAAAGGGAGGGGGACAAAGAAGAAGCACTGCACTAAAGGAATTATTCAATTGGTTCTATAGGAGGCAATTACAACGGATGAGATCAAACAACCATGCTGGTCAACCACAGATGGAGATTAATGCTTCACTTTGAAACTTTGTACCGAATCTTTCTAAAGAGATCCAAATTCAAAAAAGATATTTTGGTGCAAAAAATTATCAAATTTACATCAGTTTTTGATTTTTTTCCATATCTCTAAGCATGTCACCCCTATATCTCAAAAACTTTCTTCTTTTATAGCCCCCAAGAAGGTTGACATTTGTCTCCTCCGCTGTTGCTGCATTGCTAGAGTAGCAAAGAAAGTATCTTGCTCTTGAGGCATTGAATCGTGCAGCATATCCAAATATTCTAAGTGTTGTTGCTCTCTTAATTAGTAGCATGATCTTGTTTGCATTGATTTGAAGGGGAGTGTATCCTAAAAACCGTGACAATATCTTCAAGGCAAACATTGGCAACTCAGGATCTTCAGAATACTGAATGTGAAAAGCACATAAGGTGGCACTATCCAATGTAGGCATGTAGTGCATGAGAGAGGAGGCATCCCTTCTTGAAGAGCCCTCTATTGCTTTCCCTCTCGAGCCTTTAGCTCTCCCAAGAAAATTGTCTTTGTCAAAGAGTTCAATCTGCAAAATAAGACATACTGAGTAATTAAAACAAACTTGGAAAAAAAGAAAGATTTCAGAAGGGAGATCAAGGTGAAACTAAATCTACCTTTTGCCACTCATCTTCGGCAATGACTTTTTCTTGAAGTAGATTGCATGATCCGGTCATCTCTCTTATGTCAACTTCCTTTCCAATTTTTTTCAGCTTAAAGTCTCTGCCAAAAGATTGGATGCCAAGCTCAACAAGTCTCTTCTCAAAATCCTCATCTTTGAGGGAAGGTTTCTCCTCTTCCACTCTTCTCATGCATAGAGCAAGTGCATCAGGAGCGGGCAGAAAATCTTTATTGGATGTCTGAAGATCAAGTGCCAAAAACTCCTCTTTTGACTCTTCTTCTGTGTCAATAAAATCTTTGGCTACCTCAGAAGCTTCAGAAATGGTTGCAATACAGTAGTCCTCCCTCATATTAAGCAGACATTGAATATGATGGAGAGGGATATACTCTTTTCCATTGATATAGAAGTAGGGAAGGTTTGGAATAGTAAGGGAAGCTTCAGACACCTCTACCTCATCTATTGGCTCATCAATGACATTACTAGCTCTAAATTGAGCCACATCAAAATTTGCACTCTCCTGCTCCTCAGCTGCAACATCAAATTCCTTCTCTTCTAGAATTTCACTTTTCTCAAGCTCCAAAATTGTGGAAACATTTTTATTTGTTACCTCTTCATCTAACAGATCTTTCACTTCATGAGCTTTGCCTTGCATGTCAACTTTAAGGAACAAAAAGAAAAGAAAGGCAACTTCTTTTGGAACAAGGTTGCAAGGCTTTTAATGTAATTGACAAGAAATGGTAGGTGGACAAACAAAGGAAGTCTTCTTAGAAAATCTTCCAAACCTCCTTGTTACTTTTCCTTTCTCAATTGAGTTGGTAGTAAATTCGGTTAGATGGCAATAAGTCTTGCCATCTAAAACCAAACACTTGCTTTCAACTGCCTCTTCAAACTCTTTGAATTCTTCTGACAAAAAGTCCTTCAAATTGTCTAGCAAAACTGCAAGATCAAACAAAGGGTTGAATATTTCATATGCTTTGGTGTGCACTTCCATGTCACCACCATCCATCACAGCAACCAATAGCTTCTCACTTGGACTCTCCTCCAAAATCTCCTCCAGACCTTCGTTCATGGTAGAGAAAAAACAAATCGGTGAAGCTAGCTAGGCACAGGGTGAAGGTCGACAAGCACGCGCCAAAGTGATGGAGAGAGCGATAGGGGGGAGGGTTCCACGATGTGCAAAGTGCTTCGGTTAGGCACAGGGTGAAGGTCGACAAGAACGCGGCAAAAAGATGGAGAGCAGACCAAACGAAGCGATAGGGGAGGGCGCGCCAAAAAGATGGAGAGCAGCCCAAACGAAGCGATACGGGAGGGTTCCATGATGTGCAAAGTGCTTCGGTCGTGTTGTGCGGGAGGTACCTAGTGGAGCCTAGTAGAAGCCCGAACCACGCAATAGAGGTCGCACCTAGAGTTTGCAAACGGTACCGTCGCGTCCTGCGGGAGGAAGGGACCTTGAGAGACCAAAGCGACGTGTAGCACTAGTGGAGAGAGAAGTAAAACAAAGGCAATTTCTCGCATCGTGTGGGACGAGTAAAAGTATAACACCAATAAAAATCGAGATCAAGCTTTATATAAGGTGCCAAAAATTATCGTTTTATGGACACGTGTCAGCCATGCACACGTGCCACATGGCATGCTTCCAACAGTCATCGTACGGACGGTCGGCTGTATATAAAGCTCTCTCACGTGCTCATTTTTTACCTTCCCCCAAACCACACATTCGCATCGTGTCATACCTCTTAAACGACCCTCACATCCCCGTTGTGCAAATCTTATCTCTTTCTTCCAACCCGCACTACCCCTCCTTGCCCAATTCTTTGCACTTCTGAATTGTTTCTTATTCCTAACCCGTACAATGCAATACGGACAAGTGCTAGAGAGTGGGTGGCCAAGCTATCGCGCCATGCGGGTGTCCTTCCTTGACTCATTGCCAAGATCAACAGCTTCACATACGACGCGATTCAGACACGTTCTAGAATGTGGGTGACCCAACTACCGTGTCGTGCAGGTGTCTTTCATTGATTCATTGCCAAGGTCAACAGCTTCACATACGACATGATTCGGACATGTTCTAGAATGTGGGTGACCCGGCTATCGCGTCGTGCAGGTGTCCTTCATTGATTCATTGCCAAGGTCAACAGCTTCACATACGATGTGATACGGACATGCTCTAGAATGTGGGTGACCCAGCTATCGCGTCGTGCAGGTGTCCCTCCATGATTCCTAGCCAAGATCATTAGCCTCACATACGACGCGATACGGACAGCTTCTAGACTGTGGGTGACCCAGCTATCGCGTCGTGCGGTGTTTGTACTTTTTGACCCAAATGGCAAGGACGAAACAGACTGCAAGAAAAGTCTACCAAGCCCCAAATGATCCAGAAAAAGATGATTTAGAGAAAGAAGATCCAGAGAAACCACCACCTCCACAACCTCGTCAAAGGCCCACTGCTAGAAAAAGGTTGAATTATCAAGTCAAATCTTTAAGAGAAATAAGAAAAGCACAAAAGTCTACTTGTCTACTGATTCCAAAGCTACCTTTCATGAGAGTTGTCAAAGAGATATCAGATAGACTTGTGAGCATGATGAATATCAAAACTTTTGTCTCAGTAAGGAGGCAATCTCAAGCTTTGATGTGCCTTCAGGAAGCTGCTGAGGATTTTCTCATAGACTTTATGAATGATAGCTACATTGTAGCTGCATTTGCTCACAGGGTCACACTTATGAGAAAAGATTTTGTGCTTGTGTCAAGGCTGAGGTACAAGTTTGATAAGGCTCTTGAGCTTATTCCTAGTGAGGATCTTAAAGCCTTCCAAATTTTAAATATCCCTCCTTCCAGGCAGCAGAAAGATTCAGGGGTTGTCATTGAGGATGTTACACATGAGTATGAGACAAGAAAGGCCCAGGATATCAAAGCAAGAAAGGAGGTTGAGAGGGAGCAAGACATGATATCAGAGGATGCTATCCTTAAAGAGCAAGCAGAAATTTTAAGAGCATCCAACTCTCTTCTTTATGAAAAAGTTACAGGACAAATGGTGGCCGATGTCTCCTTGTTTGGATATGATGAGGTGTACTTGGACATATTCCCTCAAGACACAAGTATGCTTGTAAACCCCAACATTCAGCTTGGTGACACTGTGCTCTTTATCTGTCTCAGGTATGTGTTGCCCCTTTGCTAATTATTAGTGCATGTCAAGGCAGGCACAAAGGGCCTCATTGGGGGGTGTGTTTTATTTTTCAGGTGTCTTATGAGGGATCTTCCAGAGGCTCTAGCTATGCAAATTTCCATACTTGACCCTCTAGTGACACAGTGCCTTTTTAACAAGCAAGGAAGCCTTTCAAGTTTTTTTGAAGATTTTAACATGCTGACCTGCAATTACATAATATACCCCTATGTTGAAGGGTAAATATTAACTCCTTACATGTTATTTTTAACATTTTGTGGTATTCCTAGATAGTTGGTTTCTTTTGTAGAGGACATTGGAGTCTTATTATCTTCAATCGTTTGGAGAAAGATATTATATTATGAATTCATTGTCAAGTATCCATGGGAGAAGTAAACTGTAAGTATGAAGTATGATCTATGCTTGATGGCCCATTGTTTTCTATTAGTAACATTTTGATTAAATTTCTTCTTGCAGTGCTGCCAAACTTATTGTTGGTCACCTGAGTACCACAAATAAGGATTACAATATAGAAGGTTTCAAGTACTACAATCAAAAAGTACCTTTACAAACAGACTCAACATCTTGTGGATGGAGGGTGCTTGCCAATGCATGGAGATATCTTGAGTCAAGGTGCAGGATGACTACACTCACTATAAGTGTGTGGCTCATGTGACATTGATGTATTTTGATTTCTTAACTATGCATGTATGTACTCATGTCCTTTAATTCCTTTTTTTATTTGTTTCAGTTGCATGACTATCCAGAGTCTTGGGTCACATGGGTGAGAGAGAAGGCTGTTTCTATGGTTTTGGAAAGATCAATAAACCCAAATGATCCAGAATCTCCTTTTTCCACCAAAGAAAGGTAGAGCCACCAAGGGTTTGGATGCAAAGAAAATGGATCAGAAGAAGAAAATTCATGCAAAGAAGATCCATACAAATAAAAAGGATCACAAGAAGAAGAGTCCTACAAAGAAGATCCATGCCAAGAAGAGTCCTGCCAAGGGGAAGAGTTTCACCAAGAAGAAGATCCCTGCCAAGGGGAAGCTACCATTCATGTTGCCAAAGAAGGTTGCCAAGTCACCCAAGCCAGCCACTCCTCAGGAGCCCAAAGCACCAACCCCTGCCAAGCCCCACGTGCCAAGCCCGAGGAGCCCAAGTCACCACCACCACCCACTCCTGAACTTTCACCCCCTTCTGAACACAAAAGAAAAAGGGTCTCTGAGGATGCAGAACCCTCTCAGGCAAAAAGAAAAGTGGAGTTTCATGATTGATTACTCCACAAAAGCTATGTACACTTTTGTTCATTTTTCCATATGAACATATATATACCGTTTGGTGATTCATAATTTTGTACTTCAAATACTTAATACCAACTATCGATTCTTAAATGTGTATCATGGTGTCATGTAAGTTTAAAAAAACATAAATAATGATCACAATAAGGTAGAGAAAAGATAAATATATTTGCAAAATGCAATGATTACAATATTGAACTTGTTTTTTCAAGTCCTTGCAAGTGGCTCAAATACAACTCTTTTTGGGGGAAGGCATGTGATGCAAGAGGTTGAATTCTCCATCCTTGTGCTCACCACAATTTCATCCACTTTGAATCTATACTCAGGAGATGTTTCATCAAGAAACTCAAGAGATTCTCTAACATCATGTAGTCTCCAATTTGTTGTTACTATCAGGCTTCTATACTCGGTGTGTGGATGGACAGTGACCTTTAGTTCAAACCTTGGACAATTTTCCTCGGAGTCGAGAGGAACCCAGCTACCTAATTTGCTTCTCCATCTCCTATAGTCGTAGCCCAGAACTAATGATTGATGACATAGTTGATATGAGATAGACATAGAATTTGGGCTTACTCTACAACTAATATTATCACCAATATGGAAAGTTTCTTTGGTGCTCCATCCGTCTCCAAGTACATTATTTAGTTCAGTCATAGAAAGTCTTCTATTAAGCCACATCGTCTTTGTCCTCTGCAAGTCCATTGTTTTGAGACATGCCACAAAGACATGTAGAGGCAAGAACCATTGAACATTAATCCTTCTTGATATCCTGCCCGGAGACATAGCTTTAAGGATGTCTTCTTTGATCTTGGATTTGAAGCTTGATATAGTACATGCATCAGGAGCTTCCCAGTCAAGTGAGCTTATGGTGGGAACGGGTAACTGATATAATTCTCCATATGCACCTTCTCGTGATGGAACTTTGTATTCTGCAAAATAGACAAACAAATCCATTTTTTTGTAAAAGGAAGGTGGCTTGTCAGCATACATAGCATCTGCAATCCCTTTATGCATTGCTTTGAACGTCCCACCTAGACTCTCCACAGGCTGCCATTCAACAGCTGTTGAAGGAAATATATCTGGAATGGAATCAAAAAATGAGAAAAACAATGAGAGAATGAAAAATTCATTGTATCAAATAGAAGTTTTATTTGTACTTACAGTAAGAATGCAGTGTGGGATGTTCTTCCCAGTCTAACACCATATCCTTGGCCATGTACACATGTTGAACCTTAGCTAGCCAGCCATTGTCGGTCACTTTGAAAGCAAGAACATGACCTTTCCAATGGTTTTTTACTTTATCACGTTTAGTTCTCTTCACTCTGTGTACACCTTTGCATGAAGGAAGCATTGTTACCCACTCATTCACACAAAAAGATATGGGCTTCCAAAGACCATCCTCTCTAACGTTATGAAATTCACAAGAAGTTATGTTATGTGAAGGGCGACGTGCAAAAGACGCCATGGAAACTCAAAGATTAGAGAAGAAGAAAGAAAATATAGAGACGGAAAGACTTAAACCTCTCACAAAATAGAGAGAGAGTGAAAAAGGTATACGTTTGAAAAAAGTAGGTGATTTGTCATTAATGCCCTTGTTTTGAGAGCCTTCTGACATAGATTTCGTATCTTTTGACAACACTTTTGTGAAATATAAAATAGAATAAAAGATGAGACTTCATTACTTTGGGCCGCAAATTTAATGAGCTCTCTCGCCAAAAGCACCCAAATATAGCAGTTTCAGCCTTATGATCAAGACATTTAGCGGTTCTCCGTCAAAATAGAACCACCAAAACCCAAAATAGAGGAGACAAGAGTGCCATACTTTTGTATACGTGTCAAATAACTATTGGACTATTCCTAAATCCTTAGATTAACAAACAACCCTTTTTGAGTCGTTTTTGGCCCTAATGAGTCGTGCCCTGCCCCGTAGCATTTATGTGTTGCGTCAAGCAAACGCATAGTCATGGGGAGTTGGATACAAATAACGAACCTTGGAGTGTAGTCGAGCTGGAGTTGCGCTTGTGCAATTGAAACGTCCAATGTTGTGAAGATATGTTCTCCCTGCCAGAAACACAAAACAGGCATTAAGATATAGTACAAGAAATGTAGCATATTGATTCAGTTAAAGAGAAACAGATATAATTTTATGTTCTATGTCGAAGGTCTGGTACATAAAGAGTTATGGGTGCTTTTCGATCGATTTTTCCTTCCTAAAATTGCCCCAATAAATAGTGCTTTCACAAGTCTAAGGCATGTAGAACTGCAGAGGAGTTCCCTTTCATATATGCCTAGAGCTTGCTCAACAGGGTCGAACCTTCGACTTTCATAGGGTATGGCGTGCCCTTCTTGGAGAAAAACATCTCCAAGGCAATCACCACAAGTGTCACATTGGACCTCAAATGGCTTTGAGAGATCCGGCAGTGTAAGCACAGGTTGAGAGATAAGCTTTTCGAAAGCATTGTTCTCCTTGGCAAACCATGTATACCTAACGTTTTTCCTTGTTAGGTCATGTAATGGTCGTGCAATTTGTGAGAACTTTTCTATATATGAAGCGTCTATAGTATGTACACATACCTATAAAGCTTCTTAATTCATGTAGATTCCTTGGATTAGGACATCCGTTTATTACCTCTAGCTTTGATGGATCCATTTGGATGCCATCTTGAGAGATAATGTGACCTAAATACTGAATCTCTTATAAGAAAAACTCACTTTTCTTTCGATTAATATAAAGTTTATTCTCTCGTAAGACTTCAAATACTACCTGGAAGTTGCTTGTGTTTGTCTAATGAATTATAGTAGATGATTATATCATCAAAGAACACTCCAGTAAAGGTCCAGTGAGGCTTGAATAGCTTCTCCATCAAGAGGTTAAATGTGGCTGGTGCATTGGTCAAACCAAAAGGCATGGCAATGTATTCGTAAAGACCAAACGTAGTGTGAAATGTGGTCTTTATTACAATGTCTTGATCAACTATCCGTATTTGATGGTAGTCACTTTTTAGGTCAATCCTACTAAAGTAGGTCGACCCTTGTAATTTATCAAATAGGTCTTCTACCCGTGGAACGGGAAACCTATTCTTGATATTGATCCTATTTAGTGCTCTATAGTCGACACACATACGATATGTGCAATCTTTCTTTTGCACTAATAACATGGGTGAACAAAATGGAGATGAGCTAGGCCTAAACATGCCCTTCTCAACTAACTCATGCATGGTCATCATTGCCTTGTTTAGGAGGTAGTTCAATTGCATGGTCATCATTGCCTTGTTTAGGAGGTAGTTCACAAGGGATGTCGTCAATAAAAACATCTTAAAACCCCTTGAGAAAATTGGGTAACTCTAATTCCTTGTGATTGTTTATATTTTCTTTTGCTAAAGCATTAGGTTCATTTTGAGAATCTTTAACAAAAATCATGTACACGGAAATAGATCTCTTCATTGACTTATTGAAAGCTTGTGTATATACAATGGGTATGGTGTTACCCAACTCGAGCCCAACCCCTTAGTATCTATGCACATATCTTTTTCCCTGAACCTAAAGTAGATTTGCCTTTCAGGAAATTTAACATTGGCAACCATGTGATCAAACCATGGTGCCCCTAGGATTACATCATCATGCTTGAGAGGAGAGATAAAGAAATCCTCCTTGTCCACATAGCTTTGGACATGGAGTCTCAATTTTCCAATTAAGGGAGTGACTGGGGATTCTTGCCCCTTGAAAGCACCATCGGTAGGTAGGACATCTCCCATCTCATAGGCTTGGATGTCTAGCTTGGTGGCCAACTCTGTGGAATGAAATTGTGAGTAGAACTAGGGTCAAAGAGAATAAAAGCATCATGTTCTCTTACCTTCCCCCAAGCATGGCATAGAGGAGATCCTTTGTGGTGAGCATCCTCTTCTTGGATTTCAACCAAGGTATCTCTAGGAGGCTCATTTTGTGTATTCTTGTGGGGACAAGCACAATAAGCATGCTCTTGCTCCCCGCACTTGAAACAGCAGTTATCTTTACGATAACGCTCAAGCTCTTCAGGAGAGCTAGAGTTTATTTTTGCCTGTATAAACTCCCTTCTCCTTAGCTTTGTTGTTGTTGGCATTGCCTTTAGGCGACTTTTGGACAATGTCCTTCCCCTTAGGATCATTATTATGGTCCTTGTTCTCTGTGGGCTGACGATTTCTCTTAGCCCCTTGTTGGAAATTGATTCGTGAAGCTACCATGGTATAGTGTATGACTGCAGATATGGTGCATGGCCTTTGGGAGTTGACATACTCCACCATATCTTTAGTTAAACCCACACAAAATTGTTGTTTTTGCTCTCAACAATCCATCTTCTTGAAGACAGCGTCTTTGAGATGTAAATCCCAAAACTTGTCTACATATTTGTGAATAGATTCGTAGGGAGAGAGCTTCAAGCTTCGCCAGTCGGTGAGTACTTTGTCTTGGCATCGGTAGCCAAAAACTGCTTCATGATGGAAGCTCTTAAAGCTTTCCATGTTCGTGGAGCTTCACCGTTTGCTCGTTGGCCAGAAAACCATTGCCTGGTGGACTTTTGAAAATACATAGCTACATGGCATAGCTTAGAGGACTCCGTGAAGCCCTCATCTCCAAACGCCGCATCATTGTTGGATGAATACCAAGACTTTGTTCGTCACACCAAAGGTGCCATCGTAGGTAAGGAAAGAGATGTGCTTTCCTCCTTCTTTGAACTTTTTGAGCTTGGATGACCTCTTTCACGCGGCATAGGATTTCCTATGGCCTCTTCTTTTTGGTGGTTCGAAAGTTGCACCATCACTTTCTTCAGAAGAGGAAGAATTTGAGGAGGATGGAGAAGAGGGTGACCTCTTTCTCGCCTTTTTCTTCCCTGGTTCCTCCTTGTCTACACCATCACTTTCTTCATAAGAGCAAGAGGATGAAGAAGATGGAGAAGAGGGTGACCTCTTTCTCGCCTTTTTCTTCTCTTGTTTTCTGTCGTCCCTCTTTGAATTATGGTGTGGAGAAGTGTGCAATGGTCTTCTCCGTTTAGGGAGTGTTGGAGAGCGTTTTTCCCGCCATCTTCGTGGAGTCATCTCCATCGAGGTGGCAGGAGACTCACTTCTTTCTCGTTCTTTCGGTGGGGGCTCTACCATTGAAGCTTGAGTTCTCCTTTGGGAAGGAGATGCGTCGTCAAATAGTAGATTTTTGAGCCCTTCGTACGGATCCTCTTCTTCTTCCCTTTTTGGAGAGAGGCCTCTTTTGGAAGTCTCACAACAAGGAGGCTTCCTAGGTACTCTCTCTTCTTGGTGGAAAATTTGGAGAATCCCATGAGCACGTAGCTACCGTTGCACTTCACTTTGGAGAGATGGATTGCCCATGGCTTGTTGAAGCCTAGTAACAAGGTAATTGACAAGCATAGGGACATCATTAGTAGCCTGTTCATTAGCAAAATCAAGGCTATCAACATTAATTTCATTCTCTTTACTATTGTCAGCCATTCTAACAACTTTTAGGTGTAAAATTTTTAAGTGTACTTTGGCACTTCAAGCCCTAGTTGCTTTTCTCTTAACCCCTTTAAAAGCACTCAAGCTCCTGTACCCATGGCTCGAAGATCATTAATTGCAAGAAATAGAAGAGAGGGTCTTTCACCACCAAAACAGCACTGGCTCCTGTCAAGCGTCTAATAGCTCAATAGTGGTTAAGCCCCATAGGACTCCACTATTAAGACCATAGCTCTCGACGGTGATGCCCCATTATCTGCACGAAGCAAGCACACTGCAAGGCTCAAAACTCCCTATTCTACTTACTCAATTGCAATTAATAATACCGAACATTTATAGTTAGCTTGAGGACATCTCTTCTTGAGCAAGAAAAGAGAAACCTTGTGCTCTGATACCAATGTAACATTTAATGGTCTAGTAATGTGTGTAGTGGAAAATAACATAGACATAGTGAGAATTTCATTAGAATAGATTCCTAATGAGCATAGCAAGAGTGTTTGGATGGAGAGAGCAACAAAAGCATAACACCTAGTTAGATAGGCATGAACAATACTTCAAAAAGAGAGAGAACTTAAGCTATTGACAATAGTTGAGGATCGAATTTACATGGAGTCGGTCCCCCCTCCAAAAGGCTTTGTATTATAGGTTTCCCCCATCAAGGGAGACATTCTACAATACAATACTTTGTGTTCCTTCAATACTTGCTGGTGCAATGAAGGTGGGAGCTTCAAGCACCAAGCTTACACTTGAAAACACAACATCAATTCCCTCACGGTCTCAAACCCAAGACCTCACACACCTTCGAAGATGGTGAGAGCTAGCGGGGTATGAGAGCGGATCAAGAGGAAGAAAGAGTATTCTTACGAGAAAGAAGTATGTCTCCTCACATAATCACACATGATAGCATGCATTGGAGATTGTCTCTTGGTTGGATTTGCATCACAAAGCCAAGAGTTGTTGATATAGGCCTCGCTTCTCTCAAGCTTGGAGTAGATGATGAGCTTTCCATTAAAGCTTGAGAAGGAGAGATAGTCTTATTTACTTCACACATGGGATTGTGTGAGTGTGTGTGTGATAATGCCTTGCAAAAATCAGCCCCCCCTCTCTCTTGGTCGACCCCTCTTGCTTTTTACTCATGTTGGCATCCTATTGGCCCTTGCAAAGCTTAGCCAATGAAAATTAAAAAGCATAAGTGATAGCCTTGTGGCATGTGTCCCCCTTTCCCATGATCATGGTTCTATGGCATCAACAAAAACCCGCTTGTCCTTTTGCACGCTTGTCATTCTCTTCATCCCAATCACTCAATTTCATCTCTAGTATGCACCCAAACAACTTTGCCATAAGAGACCCAATTATTATAGTCCGGTAGTTGTTTACATTGTTTACATCCCCTCCTTTATGCAAAGGCTTAACCCAATTAGTACTCCGATCATAAGGCATACCATGTTGAAGTGCAAGGTTGAACATATCACACATCCACTCATGGGTAAAATCTCCCGTCCATTTGATCATCTCCTACACTAGTCAACAAGAAGAGAGAGAGAGAGAGAGAGAGAGAGAGAGAGAGAGAGAGAGAGAGAAGCTCATGCACTAGTCAACAAGAGGAGAGAGGGGGGAGAGAGGAATGGCCTTGTGCTGAGAGGTGGGTTCGATGGTTGGGCAAGGCCCACGTGTAGAGAGAGAGAGGGGTGGTGCCGTCAACGCAAGGGGGAGGGGGTAGTGGTCGACACCATTGTTAACTTCTGCCTCTCCTCGTTTTAAAAAAAAATTGTTACAAATCTCCCTCTCAAGAGGGGGTTCTCACACGAGACCTCATTGGATGGGTTAATTATGTCAAGCAAGGAGTGGTAGTGCCACTTTCTTTTTGCTTGCAAACAATGACATGCAACATTGAGGGTGTCCTCATATACAACTAAGAAAATCCTGTGTTTGACGAAGGATCTAAAGACCACCAGTCATCCTCTATATATGTTTAAAATTTTGTTAATGACATGCTAACAATTTTCGTGCCAGTTTTGTGAGATCTTTGACCAACTCAAAGAAAAGTTGTGGGGCCAAAAAATTCACATAGTAGGGAGCTTTAGCTTAATGATTGAGTACTATTTCATTTCCTAACACTCAATTTCTTCACAGATTTTTCCCATTCCACCAAAGGCTATATGATAAATTTATCATGTTTGAAGCATCATAGGCATATATACAAGCGGACCAAAAAAACATCTTAGTGAAGGAAAGAGATGCCCCATCAGTCCTAAGTGTGTTCACACACATCACTCCCATAATATAGTAAGACACTTCACGCTAAAAAGGAGTGACACGTGCACTCTTATGATGGCTTGTTTGAACCCAACTAGATTAGGACCATTTAAGAAATGTCCATTATACATAATTACATTATCTTACAAAATGGGATAAGCTAGAGAAAATTATACATTCGGGGCCATACTAGCAGACGATAAGTAAGTACTTTGTGTGGGGAGGCAAGATACTTTGCAGGCACCTTGTTAAAGGTTGATTTTTTCCTTTATTGATGCTAGGTGGATAATCAAGAGACAAATGGACTCACCGCATGTTTTATATTCTTGCAATCAACAATATTAGTCACATAATACACTATAGAGGTACTTCACATTAGCGACGCTTGCACAACGCTCAAAAGTGAAAATCCACGGCATCGCTATAAGCGTCGCTATTTTCTTTGTTGCATAGTGACGCTTATAGTGACACCAATAGGGGTAAAAAATAAATCGAGAGCGCCAAAAACTCAGATCTCACATCTACGTTTCGGTGCTCAAGCAAAAGAGGTAAACCCGTGCTCTCTCTCTCTCTCTCTCTTTCTTCCCCACACACACACACACAAGGAGAGGAAGGAGAGACAAGTATGCTCCTTCCCTCTCCTCTCTCTCATGTTCCCTTCCTCTTTCTCTCTCTCTCTCTCTTACACACACACATTGTGTCTTTGAAAGAGAGAGAGAGAGAGAAAGAGAGAGTACACACATGCATAAACAAAAAACACATACACACACACATGCATAAAAAAAGAATGCATACACACACATTGAGAGAGAGAGAGAGAGAGAGAGAGAGAGAAAGAGAGAAAACAGAGAGAGAGAGAGAGAGAGAGAGAGAGAGAGAGAGAGAGAAACCAAAGAGAGAGAGGGGGGGGGAGAGAAGACGAAACGAGAGAGGTAAGGGGAGAAAACAAAGAGAGAGAGAGAGAGAGAGAGAGAGAGAGAGAGATAGATAAAAAAGTAGAGAAAATATAAAACGAAATACTATATTCTTAAGATTTAGGGCTAAGTTAGATTTAAAATTACATTTAATTGAAATTAGGTTAGATCAAGATCTAAGATTAAGCTAGATTACATTTAACTTATATTTAAAATTTATGTCAAATTTAAAATAAGGTTAGATTTAAGATTAGGTTAAGATTTAAATTAGATTTAAGATTAGGTTAAATTACATTTAGATTTATGTTTATGTTGAGTTTAAGATTAGGTTAGATTTAGATTTTACATTAAATTTAAAATTAAGGCAAGATTTAAGATTACCTAGGTTAGATTTAAGTTAGATTACATTTAGGTTTAGGATTTAAGATTGGATTAGATTTAGGTATATGTTGATTTTAACATTAGATTAGATTTAGATTTAAAATTAAGACAAGATTTAAGATTAGATTAGATTTAGATTTAAGTTAGATTACATTTAGGTTTAGGTTAGATTTAAAATTAGATCAGATTTAGGTCTATGTTGAGTTTAAGATTAGATTAGATCTAGATTTATGTTCGATTAAAGATTAGATTAGATTTAGGTTAGATTTTAGGGCATGTCAATGAAGGCTTTGCCCAAAGAGCAAACACTAGTTACACAACAATATGTATATTCCCATCAGAATCTGACACCTATTAACACATCCACTAACCATGTTCAATTAGGTCAAAATCACCATATGTTCAATTAGGTTAGGTTTAAGATTAGATTTTGGATTTAGTTTTTATATAAAAGTCTACCTTCGGGATTACGGAAAAAAAATTAGAGTTAGGCGAACGGTGATCCCTCTCTTCCTCTCTACGGATGCGACCTTAAGTTGGAAAGCTTTCAACAGCATGATACTCAGATTGGAGGCCAACATGTAATGTGCTAAGTAATCCCTCGAACAAAGATTTGTTGTGAAGAGATGTTAAGATGCTGTGAATTGCTACAGCTAAAGAAGAGACAGGGGTTTTGTCCACTACATGCACTATCATGTAAGCGAGGGTGTGTAGATTTTGCGTACCCATAAATATAGGCATTGACCAATAATGACGAGATTATAACCCGGTGGTTCTGATCTCCATGCACCTCTAGACCGAGGTGTGCGGGGATCGGACATGACTAGAGAATGTGAGGTAGTTTATAGTGTGAACAAAGAGAGAGAGAGAGAGAGAGAGAGAGAGAGAGAGAGAGAGAGAGAGAGAGAGAAAAGATGGAGAATGCCAATAGAAAATTAAATTTATGTCGAGGTTATAATTTTTGTACATTCATTATGAGTAGTGACAAGGATGTGGGGCCATCCAACCGAAACACCTATCTCTCAACAAGGATCTTATGTCCTTGTAATTAATGCAAGCATGTTGTGCGACGGACAAGACGCGTTTCTTTGCAACACGTTCGCGAATTTGGCGAGTTTGATCCATCTATTAATATAGATCGAGTTGTTGCCAATTATAACTCGTCGGACTCTGACGCTGGTCAACGGGCAGCAATCTTGCACCCCAATAGACATGTTCGCAGGCGCTTTGGTCAAGCAACATATGTGAGGCCACAAGATGTAGCCTCTGACATCTCGGAGGATGATCATCTAGACCACATTCCCAACGAGGCAATGTTTGAGCCCAAGATCGATGAAATGATCGAGACGATCATGGATTCAGAAAGGCTTATCTATGATGATATGAAAAGTGAAGCTGGTACGCTATTGTATGATGGAGCACGTATGTCTAGATTGAAGGTGCTCCTGGTTCTTCTCAACATGCAGGCAAAGTTTGGATGGAGTGACACTAGCGTCACAGCACTTTTCAGGTGATCTATTACAATGTGTTTACTTCAATAAAAATTCTAGATGTATAATGATTTGATAGATTACTTACACAAGTGTACCGCATTTTTTTTGCTGTGTAAATTGCTCAAAGAGCACATACTGCCAGCTGATAATGTGATGTCAAATTCTAGAGAGGAAGCAAGAAAGATCTTGCGAAACTTGGGGATGGATTACAATTCGATTCACGCTTGTCCTAACTACTGCATTCTTTTCAGAGGGGAATACATAGACATGGAGAAGTGTCCGAAATGTGATTCCGAGAGATATCGAGTAGATCTCCACGGAACAAAAATTCCACAAAAGGTTTTGCAACATTTTCCTCTGCTTCCTCGCATCAAGCATTTCTTCGAATGTAAGTCCGTGGCCGCCCTAGCATCATGGCACGAGGAGAATAGATCTTTGGATGGTGTGCTACGGATTCCTGCAGATTGCACAGCCTGGAAACATATAGACAATACATAGTCGGATTTTTCCAGGGAAGCTCAAAATTTGCGCATAGGCCTAGCTATGGATGGCATAAATGCATTTGGTCAGAGATCAATATCTTACAGTGTATGGCCCATTGTCATCGTCAACTACAACATTCCCCCGTGGTTGACTACCAAGAAGGGGCACTTGTGGCTGAGCTTGATTGTGCCGGGGCGGTATAAAGTGAAGAATATGAATGTGTATCTTCGTCCACTATTGGAAAAGCTACAACAATTGTGGATTGGCATAAAAGTGGTGGATATGAGCCTCGACAGAATGCTTTGATCAAAGGCATTCTAATGTGGACCATGCATGACTATCCCGGACTAGCAAAATGCTCAGTTGATTTACACTCAAACTCAAACACTGTAAATCGTGGTTTTTCTTAAGCTTATCTATTGTCATGTGTATACATGCAAGGCTTCAAACAAGTAGATAAAGAGCATGTGTCACATGTGGACCTACACTTAATGAAGGTCATCAAGTGTATCTTCCAGAGAATCATGTGTTACGCGATGGCTTTTTTGAAAGAAGCCACCGAGGATGTCTGCACAAGCATGGTTAGAGCAGAAGGAGATGTGTGATGACGGTTTGTCCCCAGGGTTGAAGAGACTCTCTCCATGGTACGAGTTACCATATTGGCCAGACTCATGATCAATCACTTGCTCGATCCAATGCATATATTCAAGAATGTGGGTAGTCTGCTGTGGGACCATCTGACCGGTAAGAAAGATACTTTGGGAGCCACGGTTGACCTTAGAAATGTGGATCATATGGAGCAATATTGGCTGCAAACACCATCTAATGGATCGATAAAACTCCCTAAAGCGCCATGGATTTTGACAGGAGCCCAAGAACGCAAAGTAAAAGAGACCATTCGATCTGTGCGGACCCCCACTGGCGTAATGCACTCTCTCCGAACGTGTTTCCCTAAAGAAGGAAAGCTTACCGGTTTGAAGTCACAGGACTGGCATAAAATGTGTCAAGTATGTTTAAAGTGGAGTAGATCATAGTGGGAATTGTGTAACAAATTTGTGTGTGGACTTTAATATCATTGCTAGACGTGTTTTGCAGTTTATTTTACCAGTGGACATTGAGGGATCTTTGTCTCCTGACGTCCGTAACACAATCTACAAACTTGCGAGTTGGTGCAATGGATCTCACAAAAGGATATCAATGTAGACTCCATACCATTCACCAAACTAAACGCTGTGGAGATTGTGTGCATGTTTGAGAAACAATTTCCTACTACCATGCTAACCATTCAGGCGCATCTTCTTGTTCACATAGTTGATGAGGTGGAAATAGCTGGCACAGTACATTCCAGATGGATGTTCTTTTTAGAACGTTTCATGAAAACGCTCAAGGGATATGTGCGTCAGAAGGCACGTTCGGAGGGTAGCATGGCAGAAGGTTGGTTGGTATCAGAGTCTCTGGTTTACATTGGAGAGTGGCTAGATAGATTTGATAAAACCCAGCACACGCGATGGCAAACCATACACGATGAGCGCATATCTGGGATTGTCATGTGCAATCTCGGTGTTGAGAAGAAGCTGACGAAAGCTCTAGAGGCAAAATTAATCGATTTTGCATGATTCACAATCCAGTGATGCAAAAGTGGATTGCACAATACGAGGATGCAAAGCAAGAGAGACAAAGGGCACGAATCGAGTGGAGACGAGGAAGACGACCATCGATGCATTATCCGGCGGGTCTGGAGAGCCTACTAACATTCATGAGCTTAAGATGGTTGCACAACCAATTGAAAAGTGCACAACAGTGTGGTGAAGAAGTGACTGAGGAGGAGTGGGAGTACTCTCGGGGTTGCGCGGCCAAGGTAAGTTTGCAATGTAAGCCTAGCAACTTTCTAGATGTTTGAATGGCCACTCATAATCTTTGTTGGTTGTAGTATAAGTCATACACAGTAGCTTGGTGTAAACGTTGACATTTTAGGGTGGAACCGATCGACAAAAAGCGTTTTATTCAAGATTGTGAAATCATGGTAAAATTTGGACAGTCTAGTTGACGACGGTCCTCTAATGCAGATCCTGTGGTGGCAGAACGAACTTACTTCGGCATGCTACAAGAGATTTCGAGGATCGATTATAGAGGATCTTTTGTCGACTTGTTCGACATGCAATGGTTCAAGATAAACATGGAGGGTCGCAACGCTACTGTGCGTAGTGGAGAGTCTGGTTTCCTTGAGGTGGATTCAACTAAAAAATGGACCGACCTAAGAGACACTTTCGTACTACCCGAGCATTGTGGACAAGTAAGTATGTAAATAGTTAACATCCAATTTTAGAAGTTATGTGCTTGGAAGCTCTCATGTAAGTTATGTGGCTCTAGCAGGTGATATTTCATCCTACAAGTCTGCATCAAATTGGTGGTACGTCATAGAGGTAGCCCCTCGTAGTGCACGGACGTATGAGAGCTACCATGTACCAATCTCAGCGGCATCAATGGAGGAGATCGGAGAAAGCATCAAGCTGCTTCTCTCTATGGGGTGTATGCAGAGGATCTACAAAATGAAACGGCGGACATCTACCTAAACAGAGAGCTCTATATAGACATGGGGAGTTATCGTGAGCTATGCGAGGATGAGAGAGAGACCTCTTAAAGCCATAAACATTGTATTTGAACAATTTTGGTTTTTTTTTAGAATATATATTGTATTCACGTGGCTTTTTGTCCATTCTTGTCTATATGCTATACTTGAGAAATTTAAATTGTGTTTAATCTTCATTGCTTCCACTCCAGGTATGCTCCAGGTATGTACTCAGTGTGTTGTGAAAGTCTAATATGCTGATGCAACACTGCGCTCCGAGTGCGATGGAGACTAAGGCTGCAATCGCGAAAGGGTGATCCGTCTCTACTCATAGATGTTGCATCTATGAGCAGGGATTGATCACCTCTTTCACAATTGCAACCTCAGTCTCCATCGCACTACGAGTTTCACCCTTTTACAAGATACGTAGAATGCACACAGGAGACAAATTCACAAGAACTTCACAGGAATCTCTCTACACAAGAATCCCTCCCCCTTTATGAGTCCTCTCTCTCTCTCTCTCTCTCTCTCTCTCTCTCTCTCTCTCTCTCTCTCTCTCTCCACAAGAATCCCTCTCCCTATTATCTATAGCATAGATTATAACTTGTCCATGTTTTCTTCTCCATTCAAAATTAAGATTAAATGTTTGTGTGTTTAATGCAGGTATGGATGATGATGAGTTTCTTTCTTCTTTGTCACCCCTGCAGAGGAGGTGGTACGAGGAACGTCATCGCTCTGGAGCACCATCACGTCGTTCTAATCCTTCAGTGTCTTCCTCTATTTTAGAGCATTCAGCACTCTCCAAAGCTTCGGTGTCGACGAGATAATCTTCACACTCGTCTAGGCACCGACGCTCTAGTGGTGGCGACGAGGGTTGTTGTGGGGATGCCGCCTCTAATGCCTCGACATCACCTCGTGTTTGACAAGGCTCCTTACCTTCCCCTTCTTTGCCTGCCCCCACACCAGCCATGGCATTGCTATCTATGCCAGGTTTTGCACAGCTATCGGCCTATCCTGGCTGCATACCACTAGCTACACCTCCGGGAGTCACCCCAGTTGACACTCCTCGCTTCGGGGCCCAGACTCCAGTGGAGACACTTGACGTCCGTACCCCCATCGAGACACCACTAGAGACTTCTATAGAGACACCCAAGTTCACGCGGCACAAGCGAGAGGGCTTGACGTACTCAGTCGACATCAGCGACGACATCATCTTGGATTACGAAGACAAGAAGGTGATCTCGCGCATGCGCAGTCTTTGCTCTCAGGTGTTTAGACACTACATACTAAACACCTAGAGTGAAGTGCCAAGTGAAATAAAAGATAGAGTCATCAGCATGTTGCATGACGAGTTTCGCATGTCAAGTCGGGATGAGCGCTTCAATGAAGATCTGATGAAGGTTCAAATGCACGAATACTGCAAGCACAAACGTTCTAAAGTACAAAAAGAAATAAAGCATGGGTGGAACAGATTAGATTGGCTGGCCAAAGAAGATTGGAAGAATGCGAAGCGAGCAGCACGCGAGAATCCTGACAAGTAGAAGCAACAAAAGGAGGCAGTCAAAGTGTGAGTAGAGGCAGGGAGCTCACACCACTTGGGAAGCGACGGGTGGGCATCATTTGAGGCCGATTTTGTAAGTGTTTTTGCATTGCTCTTTAGGTTTGGTAGTTACGTCTATTTGTACTTTTAAATTCTAACATAATGGATTCTTTGTATGTTTTGAATAGGACATGACCCCACACCGTACGAGCACGAGTACGCAGGCAGAAAGGGCTTAAACGCCCTGATGGACATTCTGGGTTCTCACGGCGGCATGGTTAGTATTTCACTTTACTCTTTCACATTTGTTGTATTTTAATGATAAGCTAAGAAAATAGAATGTTTGTAAATTATATGTTTATACTTACAGAAAGTCTTATTGTTTTTTTCTGCAGAATCTGACAGATATGCCGCTTCGACGCGATGAGACGTCTAATAATTAGACGACGTCGGTCTAGCTGTAGCCAGACAGCATTATTTTCCTTTTGTCATAGCATGTATAATGAGATGACGTGTATACGTCTTTTTGTAGCTTTTGGAAAACCATGTATTTCTCAATAATGACAATGGTGTTGTAACTATTACATTTACAAAGCTTAACAATCAAGTGATTTTGCCTATGATGTATACATTTGTCATTGATTTACTTTTGTCAATTTACTTTTATCAGTTTTGTATCTTTATTCTGCAAACATTACTAGGCAGATGGAGTTAATGGTTATATTGACTTGTGGGTGACTACTTTGGATTTATACCTTGCACTTTCTTTCAAAGGTGAATCTGGGCTTATCTTGGATTCATTTAGGTTTACTCTATTATTGAAACATTCAATATGGTTGATGGGTGGCAGGGCATTGAATGCCCTACCAACCAAAAAAATTTACTCTCTGGCGTTGCTATATAAGGCTCTGCAACGTCGCTATGAGCGTCGCTATAGGAAGCCTGTAATCGTCGCTATCTGTGTCGCTATATAGCGACGCTATTAGCGACGGTCTTAGTAGCGATGTCGGGGAGTATAAAAACCCAATGTATTGCCATCGCTAAAAACGTCACAAGTGCAGACAACCTCTTGTAGTGATAGTTTTTTTACTAATGACCTCCATGCAACTTAACAAGGAAAGTGTACTACGTTTTTCTTGTCATAGTTATCTCAACCATGAAGGAGATATAACCTAGCTAGATTTCTATTTTTGGCTCACTTCACCAAGTAAGTATGCACGTCATTAAATTAAAATGGCCATCGACTATGTGCAATTTACCACTCACCAAATATATTGAATGGCAAAGACTCACATATGCATAAAAGTACACATATTGGATAATCAATAATCCTCTCCGGTTAACTCATGTGATATGATACACATTTTGAAAAGTGACCACCCCGGACCTTAATATACATGCTATAATTGGCTAAAAATCATGCATAGTATTTAACCTTAGAAAGCAAGCACGTAACCTTCAAAAATTTCACATGTGATGATAGAGTGTTGATTGTGGAGTCTCCTCTCCACACTTGCTTTTTGAAAAGACCTTTTGTTTTTACAAGAAAACTGACTTCTAAAGTATATTCTAAACAAAATTCTCATAAAATGCACTCATAAATTATTAAAGGCATATTCTAGGAAGCATAATCAGTGGCATTATCTCTCTGTTGAAATCATAGTATCAAGTCATCATCGACTATGAGTGACTTACCTCTTGGAGGTCTTTGAATCCTTCATGAATACTACCAAGTTTCATACCCCCAAACTTTGGCATGACCATTCTTAATGATTCCATAGATTGATGTAAAGATTTCACAAATATTGTCTCTCTAAATTAGAGAGAGAATCAAATTTGAATTAGCTTCAAATCACATAGATATATCCTTAATGGCTTTTGAATGTTCCAACAACATATAGCTTAATTAGACTCTGGCCTGCTGACCATTCCCATTACATTTGCATCTTCATTTGAGACGTTACAGAGTATTTTCTTCCTCTAGTTTAGAAAGAGAAAATCATGTTTTCAAACTTTATCTAGCTTTCTTGAAACATTGTAAGATGTTAGAAAAGGTATTCCAATAATTAAATTTTAATGATGCTCTTACCAAAATACAATTTTGGTGGCATTATTATTTGGATTTCAACTGATGAGTACATATGCTTTTGCTTGTGTTCTCTTGGTGTTTATGTTGTTACTCTTGCCTTTTGAATGATGGGGCACAACTTTCCAAGAGGAAGTGCATGCTCTTCATGACACGCATTGTTTAAATCTCTTTCTCTGCTTCACAACTCTTGCGAATCTTAACAGAACATCTTTCCTTCCTTGAGAGAGATCCATATGCATTTTATAAGGTACTCACGCTATTCAAAATTACTCTACATATCTAAAAATAAGAGATCTTCTACTATGAGTAGAAAAACTAGAACATTAGTTTTTAATCACAATTAACAATTCCTCACAGATTTTATCTTAATGTCCTTTTTGCAATTGCTAACTAGTTAACGAAATATGGATGCCCTTTTTTCTTGTGATCATAAAATTTCTCTTTCTTACCTCAAACCATCTCTTGATTGAGAAAAATAGAAACCTTTTGCATTCTTAAATCTTGCATTAATATGATGGAGTCTCTTATATCAATCTGCTCCATAGAAGAAGAACTCACCTTGGGCACTCTAATACTAATGAAATGAAATTTGGAAGGAATAGGTCGCCATCATCTCTTCAAAATAATCAAAACAAGAGATTCTTAACATCATGTTTAAAATATTATCAAATCTAATCATAAAGACAATCACATAACCATGAGTAAAAACTTAGAGAGAGATGGAAAGAGAGACTACATGTAATGAGGGTCGGAATGGCGGAATGGTTGACCTCCTTAGGATTTATTTATTATGAAAGCCTATAATGAAGCTAAATACGATCACAATACATCATCTTGTCAATAAGGTGGCCTTTTCATCGTGTTGACATAATTTCCTTATCTGATCAAGCCAACAATTTTGGCCTTCTATGAAACATAGACCCATAGAGTCAACTCCTAGAAGAAGCATCACCTTCTTTCTTCTTCGTCATCTCTTCCTCCTCGTCGAGAAGCTCCACAAAAACATACAGAGATCTTCAAAAACATGTGTATGCTTCTCTTTAGAAGAGTTTTACTTGCAGAGTTCCATGATGGTTCATGCATAACAATTAACTTCTCCCTCATCTTCTCCGAGACACGTGAGAATAATTGGTGAGCCAAGATACTACTACAAAAACTACTAGAAATTATAAACACATAAAAGTGATACCATAAAGTGCGTAAAGCTTGAAGAGATTTTATTTGAGTTGTAGGTTGCATGATTCTGACAAACAAACCCAAAGTTATGGACGTTTTTGTGAAAGGTTGTCTTGCAGGTGCAGCAACTCCTCTGATCTGAAGTTCTCTACATGAAAAAATGCCCTTTTAATAGCCTCCTTTCATCTTTTTGAACGAAGCTTAATCTTCATGCTACGATTGGCTAAAAAGCATGCAAAGTATTTAAATGTAGAAAGAAAGCATGCAACCTTCTTAAATTTCACATTCGATGATAGATTCTTGATCTTGAAGTTCTTCTCTTCAAGAATATGTCAAAAATCACACTTGTTTTTTGGAAAGCACTTTTGTTTTTATGAGTAAAATGACTTCTAAAGTATGTTTTGCCTCATAAAAAGCTTATTGTAAAAAGCATAGTTGGTGGGATTACCTCTCTTTTGAAATCATAGGCACCAAGTTGTCCTTGAATATGAGTTACTTACCTCTTGGAGGTATTCGAGACCCTCACAAATGCGCCAAAGTTTCATGTCCCCCAGACTTTGACGTGACTATTCTCACTTACTTTTTAGATTAAAAAGAACTCTGATGAATACTATCTCTCTAAAATAAAATTCAATTTAGCCTTAAATCACATAGATACTTTTAATGGCTTTTGAATGTTTCAAAAACATATATCTCGTTTTGCACGACATTCCCATTGAATTTGCATCTTTGATATGGGCATTATGGAGTATGTGAAGATCCCATGCCTCAAGTCCACCTAAGCTCTTGTTGAAACTCTACACAACAAAGACCAAATGAGCCAAAAGTGAGTGACTCTCCACCCAACCATAGCTTATATAGGATCTAGACATGCTACCTTGGGACCAATGAGGGTGGCATTCCCTAGAGATCCTACTGGAACACTTGTCCCAATTCTCCTGCCTTCTTGACCTCCACCCTCCCTCGTTGCACCCTCACTTCCATTTATAAGCTCCCCAGAGCGTAGATCAGGCATGAGCATCTTGCTACAAAACCACGGTTTCCTTGGCATCTTTGTCCCTGTATGCTGGCCAGCCACACTTAACAAGCCTTAGCTATTAAGCCTACTTTCACACTTTCTCTAGGTATATCGAACTAGCCTAAGACCTCAAGATTATCCTTGTCTTAAGTGACCTTGATTGCACACCATTTAGTTTGGTGTCTAACATTCTCACCCCCCTAACCTAGATCATTATCCTCAATGATAAATTTGAAGGGTGTAGCTAGAAGAGAAAAATCTTCAAGAAAAACTCATGCTAAACTCGGCAAGAAGGAAGTATGATCAGCTTACCATTTTCTAGCATGGTTTCTTGTACAAATATGACCTCCTAGTGCCCCTTGCAATATCTACAAACGATATAGCTACACCAAGGACACTAACAAACTAATAGTCAATCTAACAACCCCATTAGAGATCATAAATTCTTCTATATGAAGATTTTTTGAATGATCGTAATGGTTTGATATCTGGAGTATTTGCTAGTCTATGACTCTATATGGAGTGGAAAGTCTATTACTTTTTCCTCCACCTCTTCAAACAATACATTGTCCTCAATGATAGTTAAAGCTTAAGCTCATGTTTGGCTATGAAGATACTTGACAGATGTGTCCCATACCACACTACAAAGAAATCCCCGTAGGGATCTACACTTAGCTCTCAAAGATCTTGGTTGGCTTGACCAAAAGAAAGAAGATAATAATCCAGCAAAAATTCATGTTTAGCTACATATGTTTAGCTACATATGTTCTCGATAGATACACACTGTAAAGCAATCCATGTAGCGAGGTGAAATCCTCTTTCATAATATTGGTTTTCTTGACCAGAACAAAGAAATGGTGTCATTGTGAAAATCACAATGACTTATGTGCTTTTGTGAGCTCACATCCTTTCATCTTTCTTAAATAGCTTTATTGTTGTGATCTAAATGAAGAGTCAAACGAAGTTTCTCTATCACCTTTATAAAATACACTTGCCATGTCGGGACCACAAATTAATAGATTCTGCCAAATTCTTTCAATATATTACTTGCCTAGTCCTTGACTATGCGTGCCCTTAATCATCCTTGGTTAATCTTGCCCTAGTACTCCTTTGGCTAACTTCATAAGAGAACTCTAAACAAAATTAACAAAGTGCCTTTACTAACAAAGTGCCTTCACTTGAGACCTCTTGTCTTGCCTGAGAGTGTAATGGGTCAATATAAAGTTTCTCATTCACCATTTAAACAAAACTAACAAAGTTTTACTTATTATTTTCTATGCACATGTGCTTTTACGAGACCTCTTGTCTCACATGACAGTGTAATGGATCAATATGAAATTGCTCATTCACCCTTTATCTAGGAAATGTAAATAGAAATATCTTGTATTGAACTCTGATTTGAGTCTAGGTCTTTGTGGAACTTTGCAAAAAAGGATCCACGACTTGCAATCTTTTGATACACTTTGCAAATTACTAAATTGGTATAAGCTATCCCAGATTTATCCTCATGAGTCAACTGACTTTGAATCTAGTTTTGGATATCCAAAGAGATATCAAGAGCAACTTGCCTTCTACTATGACCATTTCATAATCTCTGCATGCCACTTCTGTGTAGGGTTTCTACAAACAGCCTAGCAACATTCATGTAACCTTGTCCAGTCTAGGTTTCATTTATACGGCCGTATAATGAAAATTATACGTATTATTTGGATTATACATATTTTTTCCAAATACTACACTCCTCTTTGATTGAAGGAGCGCATTGCAGTTTTTTTTTGCTTGTCAAAAACAGAGGTAGAGCAAGTAGGTATAATTGCTTTTTTCAGTTTTATTTTTAACTTTTTTTTGTGCTAATTAATTCGCGTTGTGCTAGAGGTTCACCTCGCACATAGAATTAGTTTGCAAGTGCGTAGGACTATTTCGAGGTTGTGTCGACATAGTCACACTCTTGGAATAGATAGGACATTAGAGATTTGTCTCGTGGTTGTTTAGACCAATCGATTACACTCCATAGAGAGCCATAGGGAGTGTAGAATCCCACTCGTGTTGTGTAGAGTTTCCTTCCTCGCACTTCAGAGATGGGGTAGGAGTTTGTCACTTCGTGTTGTGTATAAGAATACTCACACTTTAGAAGTTGGAAAAATATACAAACATATCTAGAATCTTGCTATCCAATATACTTTACTTTACACGCTAGAGAAAATCTAAACTATAGTATAAATAAAGTATACACATTTGAAGAGTGAAGAGTTAAGTTTTACTTTCTCTCCATCTACAAATGTATCAATGTTTATATTTTGCTTGCACTATTGTTTATGCTTTCATTTTACGTATCCAACTCACCTAAGCAATAGTACCAAATAGTGAGTGCTAAGTTGAAGCTTTGCTTCTCTTTTCATCATTGTCTGGTACTTGCAATAGGTGAGTAAATATATACTCTTTCCATGCTCTTTATGATAACTATGATAGATAGATTTTTTGAAGATGTAATAAGTAATGGTTTGATTGTTGCGTTGTGCTAGATTTTCTCACACTTCAACAGTGACTAGATCGATTATTTAGTTTTCAATCAATTAAATAATAGTGACTACTCTTGTGTTAGAGCTATTAGCTCACATACACTTTTCATAGTTTAATAGACTACTTTCGTGTGACGTAAACTTCCAGTGTTTTGTGTTTAGTAGTGTCCACACTTGTGTTAGAGTTTTTAACTCACACAGTTGGACTACTTTCTCATAGCGTTAACTTTTAGTCATCTGTTTTCTAAATTAAATGTACCTTTATTCAGTTATTAATAACAAAATCTTATTCCAAAATCATAATCATTAAAAAATTTATAATTCATTTGTTGCAACAAATCGTTCACTTTAAATCTATCTAAATATTGAACATTGATATTAAACATTTTCATATTTCAACATGTTCGAAATTTGAATTATTCTCTTGGTGTTAATATATCATTTTTTGAATTATTCTCTTGGTGTTAATATATAATTGTTTGTTTTTATAGCCATGTCAAAGATTTGAACCTATCACGAGCACATTAAAAATTCGTCATTGAAGCTATTTTTCGCTACCGACACGACGTGGAAGAAAAGTAGTTACGCCGATGTTTTAAAATTGCAGAGCCTTCTAGCTTCAATGATTTTCTCAATACGTTGACAAAAAAATTCCTTGAGTGCTTACAGCAATCATTCCCCACAATATCATTTGATATTGCAATTTTTAGTGGCACTCAGTTGCGATGGCTTGTCAAGCAAGTCTTGGGCCAAGTCTTGGTTGCTTTGACTCTACAAAACCCTAAAGTCCACTCTCTCCCTCTAGTACGTAAAAGAATGCAATTGGTTCATCAATTGCATGCAAAAATGAAAGGAAAGAGAAAGCTATAAGGCCCTAGAAAACGATCGAGAGTGGCTAATCCTACCGAGCTTGTCGCTGAGACAGAAATGGCAACTCCCACTTAGCCTACCAATGTAGAATTAGTAGTCTAAGGCGATGATCCACTAGTATTGTGTTAAGTATGGAGCCTGATTTACTCCTTGTAATTTTTTGTGTTAAAAACGCACATTTGTAAGGCCCCCATTATGAGGAGAAGCCATCGTGCGTGAAGAAAAATAACTCGCCGGAAACCAAAATTTTCACGCCCAGTCTCAAGCCTACCGGAATATTCCTTTTTTTCGGAATATTATGACCGGACGGCGGCCGAAAAGTGATAGAAAAACGACCGGTCGGTTGGCCGGTTGGCCGGTGGCCGGAAGTCAATGGCCGATGGCCAAATTCAAAAGCAGACTTGTCTTCTCAAGCGCGACCACACATGGGCAGATTGGAGGGTCCGATTTGGACTTATCTACACAAGGGCGGCTACACATGGCTGCCTCTCATGAGAGAGGGCAGCCCTTTTGGCCTATAAAAGGAGGCCATTTCTACACACATTTCATAGTGTGAAGTTGATGCAACAAGGTGGGTGTGAGGTGGTGAGAGTGAAGCAAGGCGGGAGCTCCAAAAGGGTATAATCCCTTTGTAAACTACTTCTTGTTTTAAAGTACTAAAGCCATTGAGTGGCTACTTTCTCGTGGACGTAGCCCACATTGGGTGAACCACGTATATCGTGTGTACTCTCTCTCTCTCTCTCTCTCTCTCTCTCTCTCTCTCTCTCTCTCTCTCTCTCTCTCTCTCTCTACTCTAATCTATAATCTCGTGTGAGAAAATATGTCTCTTTCCATTAAGTAATCTACTCAATTATCTATTTAGCTACGTCATATTTCCTAACAACTTGTATCAGAGCAAGGTTTTCTCATAGCTAAAGTATCTCAAGGAAAGGATTCCTTGAATTAAGTGGGAGTTATGGCGGAGGAAGGGAAGCTCAAGATTGAGAAGTTCAATGGAAAAAACTACCAACATTGGAAGATGCAGATTTAAGACTATCTCTACCAGAAGGACCTCTATTTGCCACTAGGCGGTCTTGCAAAGAAGCCCGCAACGATAGCAGATGAAGCATGGATTGTCCTTGATCGAAAGGCATTGGGGAAAATTTGGTTAAGCTTGGCGTCAACAGTGGCCTTCAACGTTTTGGAGATGAAGACCATGGAGGACTTGATGAAGTCACTTGATGACTTCTACGAGAAACCATCGGCATCCAATAAGGTATTTCTTATGAAGCGCTTGTTCAATCTAAAGATGGCAGAGAATGGTTCAGCTGCAGAAAACCTAAATGACTGTAACACAAACATAAGTCAACTTCGATCGGTGAAAATCACTTATGATGATGAAATGCGAGCTCTCCTTATACTATCATCTCTACCGAATAGTTGGGACAGCCTTGTGATGACTGTAAGTAATTCTATTTCTGGCACAAATACTCTTAAGTTTGATGATGTTGTGGGTGTTCTCCTAAGTGAGGAAATACGAAGGAGAAGCACTGGAGAATCATCAAGTGCTACACTGTCAGTGGAAACAAGAGGCAGGCCTAAGGAGAGGTTCAAAAACCAAAAGGGTCGTGATTGCTCAAGACGGAGCAAGTCATGCACAAAGTCAGTTCTTGAACGTTGGAATTGTAGCAAGAAGGGCCACGTCAAGAAGGATTGCTGGTCCAAGAAGAAGAAGGAGACTG
Organism: Adiantum capillus-veneris; assembly: GCF_014529385.1. Taxonomy (NCBI): domain Eukaryota; kingdom Viridiplantae; phylum Streptophyta; class Polypodiopsida; order Polypodiales; family Pteridaceae; genus Adiantum; species Adiantum capillus-veneris. The sequence goes on along the minus strand of NC_140944.1, from coordinate 92,218,560 downwards.
AGTCTCAAGCCAACATCGGAGGCCAATGTGGTAGGTAAAGTAGAGCAAGATGCTTCTCTCATTAGACAATGTGTCTAATTCCTAGATAGTAGATTCCGGGGCTTCATTCCATGCGACACCACACAAGCAACATTTCCAAGATTACACCAAAGGTAATTTTGGGTATGTATACTTGGGAGATGATGAAGCTTGTGAGATTGTCGGCAAAGGTACGGTTTCTATCAAAACTGCTAACAGAAATGAATGGAAGCTTAAAGATGTTATGCATGTTCCTTCTCTTCGAAAAATTTGATCTCTACAGGACAATTGGACAATGAAGGTCACAACATTGCATTTGGAAACAAACGGTGGAAGATCGCAAAGGGATCCTTGGTGATTGCCAAAGGAGAAAAGGTTGGTACACTTTACTTGTGTACTGTCAGCACGCAACCTTCAGCTTATGCAACAACTACAGACAGTGCGGTGTGGCACTACCAGCATGGGCATATGAGTGCCAAAGAAATGCAAATCCTTCAAAAAAGAAGCTTCTACCAGATTTGAAAGAAGTGGAATTAGAGTTCTGTGAAGATTGTGTTTATGGTAAACAAAAGAGGGTAAAATTTCAAAAATCAGGAAATGAAAGAAAAAATAAAAAACTTGAGCTGGTTCATTCTGATGTTTGGGGTCCTACAAGTACACCATCACTTGGTGGCTCATTGTACTATGTAACATTCATAGACGATGCGACTAGAAAAACATGGGTTTATGTCATGAAGAATAAGTCTGATGTATTTTCCATATTTCAAAGGTGAAAAGCCTTTGTGGAGAATGAAACAGGTACCAAGGTTAAATGCCTCAGATCCAACAATGGAGGCGAATATTGCAGCCAAGATTTTGAAAGCTTTTGTGCTAGCAATGGCATTTGGAGGCAAAGGACAACCCCAAGGACACCTCAACAAAATGGGATTTTGGAAAGGATGAACAGGAAAATCATGGAGCGAGCACGAAACATGCGGCTACATGCAGCCCTACCGCTTGAGCTTTGGGTTGAGCTTTGGGAGGAAGCTGTGAGTACGTATGTGTACGTACTCAACCGGTCACCTTCAACGGCATTGGATGGGGGAGTTCCAGAAGAGGCATGGACAGGTAAACCGGTGAATTATGCATTTCTCAAAGTGTTTGGGTGTGAGGCTTTCATGCACATAGATAGAAGCCTAAGATCAAAGCTAGATGCAAAGTCCAAAAAGTGTTTCTTCATTGGCTATGGAAAAGGTGACTTTGGGTATCGCCTATAGAATCCTGAAGATGGTAAAATCTTAAGGAGTAGGGATCTAATTTTTAACGAACAAAATATGTACAAAGATTACTTGGAAAGAAAACAAAGAAAAGAAACAGGTGATGAGTACATGGAGCTTGAGGACGGTGAAGACTCAAGGACTCCAAACGGTGACAATGTGCAACAACCTCAACCAAATGAGGAGCCTCAACCTATTCCTCGAAGATCTACAAGAGCAAGTAGACCTCTAGAAAGGTTTGTTCCTTCCTTCAACCATCTCTTGATCTCAAATTCTGGAGAGCCGGAATCATACGAAGAAGCTATGCAACATGAATTCAAAGAAGAATGGATGAAGAGCATGCAAGTGGAGATGAACTCACTACATCGCAACCAAACATGGGAGTTGGTTGAGTTGCCTAAAGGTAAGCGGGCACTTCAAAACAAGTGGGTGTACAAGCTGAAGGAAGAAGAAGGTGGGAAGAAAAGGTACAAGTCTAGGCTTGTGGTAAAAGGTTTTTCTTAAAAGAAAGGTATTGACTTCAGTGAAATATCTTCTCTTGTTGTAAAAATGAACTCAATTAGGCTTGTCTTAAGCCTTGTGCTACTCATGATTTAAATCTCGAGAAAATGGATGTAAATATGGCATTCCCTCACGGTGACTTAGAGGAGGAAATCTACATGCTTCAACCAAAGGGGTATGAAGTAAAAGGTAAGGAGACAATGGTTTGCAGATTAAAGAAGAGCTTGTATGGTTTAAAGCAAGCATCAAGACAATGGTACTTGAAGTTTGATCGATGGATGTTGGATCATGGATTCACAAGATGCAACTCAAATCACTGCGTCTACACGAAGAATTTGGGAGATGGAAAGTTCATCATACTAATGTTGTATGTTGATGACATGTTGATTGCAAGTGCTAACATGCAGGACATCAAAGACCTAAAAGAGGAGTTGTCTAAATATTTTTAATGAAAGATTTAGGTGTTGCAAAGAGGATACTTGTTATGAAAATATCAAGGGATAGGACGAAGAAGACAATAAAGCTATCTCAAGATGATTACATCAGGAAGGTACTAGAAAGGTTTGCAATGCAAGATGCAAAACCACTTTCTATACCTTTGGCTGGCCACAATAAACTAACCAAGGATATGTGTCCAAATACACAAGAGGAGATAGCCTATATGTCTAAAGTTCCATATGTTGCAGCGGTAGGTTCTCTAATGTATGCTATGGTCTAGACAAGGCCAGATATTACACATGCAATGGGAGTTGTGAGTAGGTTCATGGATAACCCAGGTAAAGAGCACTGAAAAGCTGTGAAGTGGATACTTAGGTATCTAAAAGGACCAACAACAAATGCTTTGTATTTTGGAGGAACTGATATTTTTCTAGAAGGGTATGCTGATGCAGATATGGCAGGTTACAAAGATACTCGAAGGAGCACTCCTGGCTATGTCTTCACGGTTGGAGGCACAACAGTAAGCTGGGCTTCAAAGCTGCAGAAAGTGGTCTCAGTTTCTACCACGGAAGCAGAGTATGTAGCAATGACAGAGGCAAGCAAAGAAATTATGTGGCTTCACAGATTCTTAGAAGAGCTTGGATTCAAACAAGATAATTGTGTCTTGTACAGTGATAGCCAAAGTGCTATCCATCTTGCAAAGAACTCGGCCTTTCATTCAAGGACAAAGCACATTGAGCTGAGATATCACTTCATACGAACTCTTTTGGAAGAGGGACAACTAAAGCTAGGAAAGGTGCAGACATGTTTACAAAGGTGGTCAACAAGGAGAAGTTGAGCTTTTGCTTATCTTTAATCTGCATTCAAGGATAAGAAGCCAGGATGGAAAGCACTCACAGGTTTGTTTTGGAGATCAGTCTCCAAGTGGGATATTGTTAAGTATGGAGCATGATTTACCCCTTGTAATTTTTTGTGTTAAAAACGCACATTTGTAAGGCCTCCATTATGATCGTGCATGAGTAAAAATAACTCGTCGAAAAATAAAATCACTCGTCGGAAACCAAAATTTTCATGCCCAGTCTCGAGCCTAAACTCGAGACTGGCTTCGCCGGAATATTATGGCCGGACGGCGGCCGGAAAGTGATCGGAAAACGACCGGTCGGTTGGCCGGTGGCCGGTGGTCGGTGGTGGGAAGTCAATGGCCGGTGGCCGGTGGCCGAATTCAAAAGCGGACTTGTCTTCTCAAGGGCTGCCACACATGGGCGGATTGGAGGGTCCAATTTGGACTTATCTACACAAGGGCGGCTACACATGGCTCTCATGAGAGAGGGTAGCCCTTTTGGCCTATAAAAGGAGGCCATTTCTACACACATTTCATGGTGTGAAGTTGATGCAACAAGGTGGGTGTGAGGTGGTGAGAGTGAAGCAAGGCGGGAGCTCCAAAAGGGTATAATCCCTTTATAAACTACTTCTTGTTTTGAAGTACTAAAGCCATTGAGTGGCTGCTTTCTCATGGACGTAACCCACATTGGGTGAACCACATATATAGGGTGTACTCTCTCTCTCTCTCTCTCTCTCTCTCTCTCTCTCTCTCTCTCTCTCTCTCTCTACTCTATAATCTCATGTGAGAAAATCTGTCTCTCTCCATTAAGTAACCTACTCAATTATGTATTTAGCTACATCATATTTCCTAACATATTGCACCTCCTACAAGATTCCACTTGCAAGCTCCCCAACTCAAAGTAGGCAGATGGGAATATGTCAACCAAGATTGTGTACTACATCCTGCCTTCTCAAACCTTATGTATGCAGCTAAAATAATCAAGATCTAGCCACACGAGCCAACTACGACACAAGCTACAGAAGCCACCGCTTTAAATATCCAACACCAAGATATAATCCTACCACTTGGCATCATGTGTCACTCCCCATGGCCAATGTTTATCTTTAGATGTTGGACCGGTGGCCATATGAAATAGTGGATACAAGCATGTCACTTGGAAGGAAGCAAGCTTAATTGCATTCCAAAGCCAAGTGATCCAAATTAAAGAGCCTTTGTAAAAAAGAAAACATAGAACTCTTAATTTAGTCAAAGATAGAAATCCCCAAAATCGACATTCAACTTTTGATTTATCCCTTTGTATCAATGGAGCCCACAGAGTTGACATAAATGTTGTATCTTCTTGTGGTCTCTGATCGAACAATGAATGGATACAAAACTTTTTTCGGGTTGAAATTGTCATTGTATTTTTAGTGCAAGGTTAATTTAAGAATCACATCACTATTTAATTGACAATTTAATGTTTTTACATTCAAACTGTCATTATATAATTCAAATTTGTTTAAGTGACATTTGCGTCATTGTCTGTATATTGATTTGTCAATTTCAACTTACAAAAGGTTTGCGTTGGTTATATGGTTGTTGAATTTTGGTAGTTTGTTTGTAGATATGGTTGAAGACCTTGATTACGACGAGGTACAATGAATTATCAACGTGGAGCAAATTCGATGTGGACCATCAGACTTATAAGTTATTGCCAGCATTTGGGAGGATGAATCAAACCTGGAGGGCGAGCCTTGAGTCACAAACAATGCAAAGACTTATGTCCAAACCACTTTGTTCGGAATACACTTTTCAAAACAAGTGGCCACGCAAAGGGAAATCCACCGATAAAGCTCTCTGACTTGCAATATGTGGGCTTAGATTGAGCTCTTCTCCAATGATTTATCCATCAACAATGAGCTATCACCAATAATAACCAGATTGCCATATACTTCATTCAGTAGTGCTATGCACATTACATATTGGGCAAGAGAGTCAACTGGGATGATAAGCCTCCTAACGTGGGCGTTAGGCTTAGCCGCATTGCCGACAAGGTTTTAGCGCAGAACGATCGAAGACCCAAACCATTGTGAAAGCATCATGTTGTCCTTTTACCAGAGGAGCATAAAATCATTGTGGAGATGGCAAGTCATGGAGTTGACCTAGCAAGCCAAGGTGAAACTCCCATAGGCTTGAGGTTGTAGGTGTTAGAGCTTGAGACACAACTTGATGCCACTAGAAGAGAGCTTGCACTAGCTCAAAGCAAGCTTGAAAAGTACAACGAGAAGTTTGGTCCCCTTGCAAAAGAAGATTTTGCACCTGCCACAGCCAACCTCAACGCATTTTTTCCTGCACCGACCAACTCCCCATCTCTTGGCTCCGATAAATTTCGCTTGAATGAGATTTTGACAAATCTCACTCAGCATGCTAAGTTGTAAAATCTATACCTTATATTGTTGTAATCCTTCAAGCCAACATTTTGCAATCATTTTACATAATCAACTCAAATATTTATTGCATTGTCTCTTTTTCATCTTGGTTATAAATTGTATACAATAAGCATTATACGTTAAACGTTAAATGTATTATACATGTTTAATGCGCGTATAATATGTTAGGGAGTATAAAACGATCGTATTATACGGTATTATACATGAGTATCTTCCTAGGGACTGACACTCAATGACCCATGCACAAGACACTACTGACCAACACCTTCTTACTTACTTTCTAATCATTGTTGTTTCATAAAGGCTACCCAATGCTCTAGGAACTATTGACTTTTCAAGCTCCAAAATGGGCATTCAAGCCACAACTTTTGGCTTAAAAGAAAATTCGAGGTGCAGGCTTGAAAATGATCTTTACGAAGACTATACTAGCCTTTCTCGTGTTTAGTCAGACCACATCAATATTATTGTTAAATTCATTGGTTAGTACTACTGAGGAAACGTCTTCTCCTCATAGTTTCACATCATCTTAGATTTATTGTCTTTGCTATAAGGCCTTAACACTTTCCATTGCCTAGCCTACTAGGCTCCAGCTACATAACAAATTATCACACGAGAGTATCTATACTTTAACACCTGTGAGTTACCATCTCTTGTATAGGGGTGCTGAAATACTCACATTGTTTTAGAACTAAAGATGATGAGCTACTTACCAATGTTCCTTGCCAATTTAAGGGCTCATTGGCTCTTAAAAAAAGTATGCAAGCTCGTCTGTGTGAACCCTTATTTAGGCCACAAATCTTGACATGAGTCTTGTCTCCTCTCTCAAAGTCATAAAAAAAAAGAGAGATCAATTACTAGATTTATCTATTCTTTACCTCTAGCCCATATTCTTTTACCTCTATTTTTTAATAAAAGGCCACATGCTCTACTTCTATCTGTTAATACTTGAATTTTGGTCAAATCTTTTGACAGTGGGCCAATTATAAGTGCATATATGTGCTTAGGTGTGCAATTTATTTATTTTTAGAGTAATCCTTTGCATCACACCACTTACATGCTAGGCACTGATTAATCTACGCTTTTGAACCATAAGAAACTTAAAGTTCTCCCTTTTTTTGGGGTAGAAATATCTTAGGGTTTCCTTGCCTACTTGACATCCCCTTTTTTTTCTTTTTTTTGTTTAAAATTATCAAGAGACTCTGCCTCTCGCTAGCAATTTTTGAAGGGTAAACTCCCTTTTCCACTCCTTTTGGGTCCTCTCTACTTCTCCCTTGCTTCCTTTTGCTCTACTTGTTTGTGGCCTTCTACAAGAGAGAAGCAAAACTTGCCAAGAACCGAAAGAGTATTTTCAACGGGCTAAAATTGCAAAATCTTGAGCAACTTCCAAGAGAATCGACAAAAAATTTCGAGTTGCAGTGTAATTATTGGTAAAAACTTCAAAAAAAAAAAATTCACTTACCAACCATTAGAGATCTAAGTAGGCCCTTATTCTAAGGCACATAAATACTTTGTTTCTTCTTTTTTTTCTTTTTGCCCTTGAATATTAAGGTCCAATGGAGTTATAACTCTATTTTGAGTTTCATTTTCAATTGGACAATTACAATACAAACCAAGATACGAGAGCATTATGAGAACTCGAGAGAACTCCCTCTTTGTTTCTCTCTCTGTTACTCCAGGTTTCTCTCCTTTTAAAAAAACCAAGAACCTTCTCTCTCTCTCTCTCTCTCTCTCTCTCTCTCTCTCTCTCCCCCCCCCCCCCCCCCCCCCCCCCCCCCCACTTTGACTTCCTTTAAAGAGATTAGATTAGATAGCTTAGAGAGGAGACACGTGAAACTTGATTTAACAAGTTATAAAATCATGAGGCCTGTCGTATGGAAGTGTTAGTGCTTATTTTAAAAAAATGGAAAGGGGTGACATGGTACATGGAGGAGAGAGAGGGAGGGAGGGAGAGAAAGGAGCTCCATGTCAGGAGCTACAAGAGAGAGAGAGAGAGAGAGAGAGAGAGAGAGAGAGAGAGAGAGAGTCAAGAGAAACCCTACACAGTATAGCACGTGGAGCAGAGAGAGAGAGAGAGAGGGGGGGGGCACATGTGAAGGGCAATCGACAAGACACAGAGAGAGTGTGTGTGCCAAGTTTCAAAGAAACGGCGACATGGTCCTCTGCAAGTTTGACTAGCTTGAAGACCTCTTCTTGTTCAAGAGGAGCTAATTGTAGGAGAAAAAGCAGCGAGGTGACATGCGGACGACAAAGAGAGGGAGAGAGAGAGATAAGAGGTTTCATTCGCTGACTTGCTTGTAGGAGAGAGACAATGAGAGACGAGGGGAGATGGGAGCCACATGGGTACGCTGAGGAAGAGAGAGATATGGGTGAGATTTACCAAATCTCCTCGTGCAACAAGGAGGTGGATCCCCTTGTGTGTTAGCTACCATTGTTGACCTCCTTGGAAGAGAGAGACAAGGAGATGATGAATGGCAAATGGTAGTCGGTGCGGCAGAGTGAGCAATGGTGGATCAAAGATCGGGGGCTATTGGGGTTGACGAAAGTTTGTTTTGCTATGAGATTCAAAGATTCCAAGGAATCTCGATCACAAACTAATTGTAATTTCATAAAAGGGACCTAGTAGGTGTTAATTAAATTGAATCTATGGAGATGCTTAACTACATTTGAAGAGAAAAGAGGTCAAGATGTTTCATTGCCAAGCCGAGGGGAGAGAGAGGGAGAAGAAGAGCCATGTGTCAATTGCAATGCATGCGATCGATGGGGATTATCTCAAGGAGATATTGCTCTTTTGATCGATGATGGTGTCTGGCAACCAAATGTGTGCTTTTGTGTCTCTCTGCACCTACTCCTCTACAAGGTAGGTTCCATGTGCAAGTGGACTCTCTCTCTCTCTCTCTCTCTCTCTCTCTCTCTCTCTCTCTCTCTCTCTCTCTCTCTCTCTCTCTCTCTCTCTCTCTCTCTCTCTCTCTCTCTCTCTCTGTGTGTGTGTGTGTGTGTGTGTGTGTGTGTGTGTGTGTGTGTGTGTGTGTGTGTGTGTGCAGGCACACATTGTCTCTCTTGTTTGTCCCTCCAAGAGCATGTGTGTGCAATGGCACATTGGTGAGACCATGTGGTGATTTCCTAAGATTTTAGGATCAAAGGGGCATGGAGGTGATGTGCAGGGCTGCCATGTGCAACCAACAGCACAAAGAGAGAGTAAGAGATCGTAGGCAAAGGAAGGAGACATGGCAAATGCAGTCAGGGTAGGTTCGCACAACTCAAGGGTCTACCCAAACATAGTGATGTGGGGGGCCAACATTTTTTGACTTTCAAATAGTCATATTCCTTGGCAATCTCATGCTTTAATCAATGGGGTTTTAGTATATTAGACCATAGGTGGGTTCAATTAGTAACCATCATGATTCATGATACAAGTTACAACAACAACCTAGGGAGTCTTCAATCCTTGTAATGAGTGTTTTTTGAGATCTCTCCTTTTAATGAGTGTAATAATTAGGAAAAAGGAAGGCATCACTAATGCCTCACCCCTTTGTGGCAGGCCAAAAAAAAAAAAAAAAGAGGAGGTGGAGAACATTCTATACGCAAGCGAGAGATCTTGAGACAGAGCAGGGTGAATGATGTTATGCTAATGGTGATGACAAGGCTCTCCAACACCCTTCCTCTACTATGAATCTCTCTCTCTCTCTCTCTCTCTCTCTCTCTCTCTCTCTCTCTCTCTCTCTCTCTCTCTCTCTCTCTCTCTCTCTCTCTCTCTCTCTCTCTCTCTCTCTCACACACACACACACACACACACAGCCCCTTTTCTATTTCACTGTCTGTATCTCATCTTCTTAGCCTTGTCTCTCCACTCTCCACTTCCCTTGTGTGTTGTCTGTGGCAAGATGAGGTAAAGCACCTACTCCAGCTCGCTATGTGCCACCATCATTGCGGGTGCTCTTGCCGGTGGTTATGCTTCAAGGCACCACTTTCATGCCTAGCTTCTCTACCAACTCTTACATGGTCTACACTGGCTTGTCTAGCTAAGCACATGAGAACTCATATTGCAAAGAAGAAATATCTATAAGCAAATCAATAAACCAGATCAGATTCAAATACGTCTCATGAAATCAGTTTCAAACACTCACAAAATTAGTTTCAAATACACATGAAATTAACTTATCTCCTGTATGGTGATCATAAAATTGCAGATTGCTCATCTCTCAGGATCCAAAGAAGAAACAATAGATAAGAAAAATCAATAAACCAAATTACATTCAAATACTCATGAAATTGACTTATCTTTTGTATGGTGATCGCAAACTTGTAGATTGCTCCTCTCTCAAGATCCAAGGATCATCTCACTCTGATACAAATATGAGGCTCCATGCCTCAAGACCTCTTAAGCTCTCCTTGAAACTCTACACAAGAAAGACCAAATGAGCCAAAAGTGAGTGACTCTCCACCCAACCATAGCTAATATAGGATCTAGGCATGCTATCTTGAGATCAACATGGGTGTCATGCCCTAGAGATCCTATCGGAACACTTGTCCCAATTCTCCTAGCTTCTTGACCTCCACACTCCCTAGTCATGCCCTTACTTCCACCTATAAGTCCCCCCTGAGCATACCCGAACACAAGCATCTTGCTACGAGTGGTGTCCTTGGCATCTTTATCCTTGTGTACTAGCCATCCACACCTAACAAGCCCTATCCATCAAGCTTACTCTCACACTTGCTCTAGGTCTATCTTGCAGGTACTAACCTTACCTTAGGTAGCACTAACCTATGACCTCTAGATTAGCCTTGTCCTAATTTACCTTGATATTTCACACCATTCAGTCTGGTGTCTAACAGAGTATTTGCTCCCTCTAGCCTAAAAAGAGAAAATCATGTTTCAAACGTCAAACTTTATTCTAACCTCCTTGAAACATTGTAGGATTTTAGAAAATGAATTCCGATACTTAAACTTTGATGGGGGTCTTACCATAATACGATTTTGGTGACATAAGAGACAAATCTCCCGTTTGAAACAAACCCATCTTTTCTACAACTTGAGCCATGCATCCTTGACTTTCCAAAATGTCTTCCAAGAAAAAATATGCTCTCTTTAGGTACTTTCATCTAGAGACATGATCTCCCTTTTACATGAATATTGGATGTGTGAATAGGCCCTTAAGTTACAAAATTCCTATGATTACTTGGTAAGCCTAATAAGTTTCTCATGTTTCATAAGCCTACATGTGGCCATTAGGCATGATCTAAGTCATTGCCCTCAACCAACATTCTATAGCAAGAGCCTCATGCTAGCTTTAATGAATTTTTCTTGCTACTATAACAAAAGCGCACACAAGAGGCGTCATTTCATCCTACTGTGAAACCTTACCTTCTACTCACTACACCAATTCCTCAACGTTTTAGTGCAATCTTTCTACGAGGCTACCCTTCACCTATATTCCAAGATGGCCACATGTGCTTGTGGGAGGTAACAACTCTCTCTCTCTCTCTCTCTCTCTCTCTCTCTCTCTCTCTCTCTCTCTCTCTCTCTCTCTCTCTCTCTCTCTCTCTCTCCGTTTGCCACCTAGAGCTACAACAACCCTTGATCATCATCGTCGCATGAGTACTAAAAAACAAAGTTGTCCTTCTGCTCAAATCTTAGCACTTATCTCGTGTTACGATTATTTTATATGCTATTTCGTCTAGACTATAGACAAGGAACATCACATAAGCATTGGTAATGGTAAACATGATGGTTGTGGAAGTGAATGTGATAGCCAACACAATGGTAGAAGTTGCAAAAGTGATGAAGATGTAGATTGTAGTAGACATGAACAAGGACTCAAAGAGAGCATGATGATTGCAGGGAGGATCAATACAATGGATATTAAGAATAGAGCACCGATGCAAAGCCAACAGTCTCTCTCTCTCTCTCTCTCTCTCTCTCTCTCTCTCTCTCTCTCTCTCTCTCTCTCTCTCTCTCTCTCTCTCTCTCTCTCCTGCAAAAGCACAATATAGAGTTGTATGTTGACATAATCTTTTTGGTTGCCTACCTCTAATCACCACTGCAACAAAAACCAGCGACATTTGGTACATTTTGCTTTTTGTCTGAGAAACACGTTGATTGCATAACATTGAAATGTCAAGGGAACTACCGCATGCTCATCTCCACCCAGCCTTACCACTATATAAACCCTTGGTCCCTATTTTTGGAGTCCCCTTGCTCATGCATGCATAGATTAGGTCCATGCCCCCCAATCCTACCTTAGGCTTGACATTACTCCCCCTTTGGAGAAGTGTTTTCGTCCTCGAAAACAAAAGTGAAGATATCTTCTTAATGACACTAATGTTTTCCACATTGGAACCTCCCTCGGGTCCAGTTGTCCACTTGAGCAATACACGGTTCAATATGAGGTTCAATTAAACCAAGAAGAACATCTTGATCGTCTACATTAATGTCCCTTTGTAAGAGTTTTTGTAAATGGCTTATATCCAAAACCAGATGAATACAATAATGTGTTGACTTGATTTTATAACTCACTTGAGTATTTTAAATGATTTACCACAACTAAGAGGTACCTAAATGAATGACTAGTTTTCAAGCTTTCTGAAGGTGCAAGAACATGTAAGAATACCTCTCCTCAACTTTATATGAAAGTGACTTTTCGACATATCTCATCAGCATAGACTAAGTCCTTGACTTGTTGTCATTCCTCATCAGTAACAAACCCCACCATAATTGGTGATCGATGTTGAAAACCTAGCCTAAGCATGAAGGGACTAAACCTAGTCACAACATGCTTTCTATCATGATAAGTGAATTTCCAAACAAGAGAGACAATCTTCTCAATTAGGTTGCTACTTGTTGCTAATGTATGCTCTCAGTATAGCCTCTCATTGGATCAAGCAGTATTGATGTTGAGTTGTGTTCCCAACCATCTATATATAGTCCTCCAAAAATAACTGGTAAACATGGGTTCACAATTACACCTAATATGGCTAGGTAATGTATATAATCAATACAGATTGTCAATAACCAACTTGATTAACTTTAGAGATTGTGGACTAAATAAACTTTACAAAGTTTAGACAACTTATTTAGAAGCACCCATACCGGGCCATGACCTTGTATGGTGATTGGTAGACCCACAATAATTCCCATAGAGATACTGCACATATGGTGCTAAAAGCCTCATAAGCTATCATATTGCTGAAGTTGCATGCCGTTGTGAATATGCCTTTGCTAAACACTAGGGGCCATAACATCTGGTGTGCATGCATTTAGTAAAAACGTATTTGAGCCTGCATTTCCATGACTAATGATTTATTGTTACCGAAGCTTATGGCGAATGTTATGCTCATAGCATACATGGAGAGATGAGGGATTAAAATATGTAAATAGCTCTACAAAAAGAAACTAAATACTTCCCATTGTAATTATTAGAACATCTTGGCCATAATAGAATGTGAAGATAACTCACATCTAGGTACAAATAAGGAAACATTTTCATTAACAAAACATAGCTTTGCTATATGCCTAATAGGTATGCAAAAGTGTAGCCTAAAAATCTTGAAGCAACCATCTATTAATGTCGTTTATATTACATATTACATTAACAAGTCCTACTTGATATCTGACAATTTTTTACCATTGAAATGTTTTTGATACCACGTGCTTGCAATGGTCTAAATAAACAATTTTGACCAGCACCTAGGGACTCTATCACGACACTTACTTGAAGAAACAAGCACCAGTGTCAATCCCAGAGACTCATATTCTACACATGTGGAGTATGTCTCATATAGTGATGTCAAAAAATATGACATCCATCAAGTACGAGATGTACTTGTGTCTGGAGGTAACTGGAAACACTCAACAACATGAGTGAGAGAGACCCTCGTAAATCTTGGTCCACACCAACTAAACCTAACTCCATGGGTTCCTAGACCATGTTGTACACCTTGTGACTAACAACATGTGCCAAATGAAACCCTACGCTGTAGGCCTATAACCATTTCAATAGGGAAAGTATTAAGTTGTAGAGATGGTGCGTGATACACTACCTTCCCAAAATCCTTTGCTCATACATGGCCTTGTCATGTGTCTGAATAGTGAATTGGATGAAAGCATTACAACATATACATCCCACTTGTAAAGCTCTATCAAAACATATTCAAAAAGGAAACAAATCACATTATATGCATACTATGAGTTGAAAAGTACCGATTATTTACTAGGAGGTCAAGGGTAGTTTTCAAGCCTCAAAGGTACATGACCCAGAATTCAATCAATACGCTTAAATGCCTTGCACTATCTAGAGCTACTGTCAATACATTCCAGTACAAGTCAACCTTTTTGTACATAAAAGGAAAACTTTTATCTCAAGAATGCCCATTTTCCAGTCCCCTGGTCCTGTGTCGAAGATCAAAAAGCAACGAGCAGGATGTTGGCATGGGATAGAAGCCTTGCTTCCAAGTATGGCCTTTAAATCATGTTCCAAATTCAACGTTTAAAACACATAATAAAGTATTAAAAACTTAAAATGTTCCAAACTTGTCATTAAATCTAATAACTAACCAACCCAAATGATTTTATCATATTAAATTGGTCATTTAATGTGGGATAATAAACGAGAACAGAGGTTAGAATATAACATGTGCTTACGGATCTATCTCAACACGGGGACAATGGTAAAGGGGCCCAAATGAGAGATGGTCTATCAAAGAGCAAGGTTAATTAATGGAGCTTAAAATACCTTAGGGTTAGCTTCATTAAAGACCTCCAATGGTTAGTGTTAAAAGTCCCTTGACCTTACGCAAGTTAGGGCTAAGCTGGAGGTGGGAACCCGACCTAAACTTGTCTTTGACCTTAGGCAAGAGCTTGAGGTGGGAACCCGACCTAAACTTGCCTTTTACCTTAGGCAAGCTAGGGTTGAGCTTGAGGTGGGAACTCCACCTAAGGTGCTTGTCATGCTTGATGACTAAGGTACTTGAGGTACTTGTCATACTTAATGAGGAAGGTGCTTGAGAAGCTTCCCATGCATGGGGGGTAAGGTGCTTGAGTCAAAAAGAGACCCTACAAACTTAATGGGGAAGGTGCTTGAGAAGCTTCCCATGCATGGGGGGTAAGGTGCTTGAGTCAAAAAGAGACCCTACAAACTTAATGGGGAAGGTGCTTGAGAAGCTTCCCATGCATGGGGGGTAAGGTGCTTGAGTCAAAAAGAGACCCTACAAACTTAATGAGGAAGGTGCTTGAGAAGCTTCCTATGCATGAAAGTCTCAAAGTTAGGGGAATCTTTGACCTAATCTTCCACTCACCCAAAGGGCACATGGGACACATGTCAGACTCTCCCTAAGCTTAACCACATGGTGTGCTTGAATGCTATTGGTTGGGCTAAAGAGGGGTCCAATGAGCTTCTAGTTCCATCCAACAAATATCTAGATATCGTCAAGCTCTCTCTCTCTCTCTCTCTCTCTCTCTCTCTCTCTCTCTCTCTCTCTCTCTCTCTCTCTCAGGGGTAAGGAGGACACTTGTCAAAAGACTACCCATGTACTTGACTGCATGCTGCATGTGATTGGCTAGGGACGAGGGGTCCAATGAGCTTGAAGCATGTGGAAAAGCCACAACTCACCCCAAGAAAGCAAGGGGGATGCTAGGGGGATATACACCACACACACACACACTCATTTTGTGGATCATTCTCACTTGGTGAAAGTTGAGGAACTCCACCTCCTTCTCCAAGCTTGTGAGAAGTGAGAGCCTACACCAACACTCTTGGCTATGGAATGCAAATCCAACCAAGAGCCATGCTTTAATGCTTAAGCTTTCCATCTTCATTATTATGCTATTATGTATGCCAGCAAGAAGAGTGATGATAAGTGAGGAACTATTTCTTTCTCCTATGAAATGTTTCTTCTTCCTCTTCCCTATCCTCATTCCCCGCTAGCTCTCTCCACCTTTCAAGGTGTTTGAGGCCTTAGGACTGAGGCTTGGGATAGTTAATGCTTTCTACAAAGTTTATGTTATGCTTGTGATGCATGAAGCTTTCCATCTTCATTGCATCACCTAGGTCACAAGGAACACAAATATTTTATTGTACCAAGTCTCTCTTGATGGGAGAAACTATAATACAAATGCCTATTGGAGGGGGGACCGGATCCATATGAATCCGGTCCTCAACTATTGTCATGTTCTCTAAACTCTCTCTCTTGCAAAAGTATTGTTCATGCCAAGTTTACTAATTACCTTGTTTATGTTGCTACCATCAATTAAGTTCACCCGCTATGCTCACAAAGTAATCTCTCAAAAGTGCTTCACCTAATTTCCTAATTCCGCTACTTTCAAAGTTCATAGGGCATTTCCATTACATTGGTATCAGAGCATTTGGTTTCTCTTTTCTTGCTTAAGAAGAGAGGTCCTTAAGTAGCCTATTAATTGTTGTTTTTGTTTATTATATTAGGGTAAGTGGGACTGGGATCTATTATCGATTTTGTTGAGCCCACTATGTGGGATATGGTGCACACCTCGAGAGATTTGGTCTTAATAATGGAGTCTTTTTAGACTTGCCTACAGCTTTACCATTATTGAGCCATAAAAAGTCCGAAAGGAGCTATCCCTCGGCAACTTCGCTATGTTAGACTCACTCCACTACTCTCTATAATTAACCAATTCGAGCCGTGGGTGTAGATACTTAAGTGCGTATTTTCAAAGGCTAAGAGGAGTAGCAACTAAGGTTTTGAATTGCCAAAACATACACTAAGTAAACATATAAGTTTAATTAACATGGCTGACAATAACCAAGAGAGTATAATGAACATTGATTACTTTGATTTTGCTCATGAAGGTGCTAATGATGATGCCCCCATGTTTGTTAATTATCTTGTCACTAGGTTGCAACAAGCTATGGGCAACCCCGCTTTGCAAGCCGAAGTTACTCAACACTTCGTGTTTATGGGATTTCCTTTCCTCTCCAAAAGGAGAGAGAGCTTAGGAAGCCTCTTGATGAGACCCCCAAAAGAAGACTCTCTCCCATACGAGAGGATGAATCCAAAGATCAAGAAAGCAATGAATCCCTAAATTCCTTCAAAGATGTGACTCCACAAAGAAGGCGGACTAAACGATCACCAACTCCTCCCAAGAGGGAACAGTTAACCCATAGTCCTTCTCCTCGTCACTCCAAAAGGGAAGAGAGGAAACCAAGGAAGAAAAGGGAAAGAAAGAGGTCACCCTCTTCTCCTTTTTCTTCACCTTCCTCCTCTACCGATGAAAGCTATGGCTATTCTCCTAGAGAATATAAGAGGGGAGGACATCGCAAAACTTACCCTGTATGGCAAAGGTCACAAAAGCTAAAGAAGTTCAAAGAGGGAGGACAGAGTATCTCTTTTCTCACCTATGATGGCACCTTTGGTGC
Organism: Adiantum capillus-veneris; assembly: GCF_014529385.1. Lineage (NCBI taxonomy): Eukaryota > Viridiplantae > Streptophyta > Polypodiopsida > Polypodiales > Pteridaceae > Adiantum > Adiantum capillus-veneris. The sequence goes on along the minus strand of NC_140944.1, from coordinate 92,201,690 downwards.
TACTGACAAAGTATTGGCCTTCATCCAACAATTTGATGTGGCTTTTGGAGACGAGGACTTCACGGAGTCCTCCAAGCTACGCCATGTAGCTATGTACTTCCAAAAATTGGCTCGTCAATGGTAGGCTAGCCTTCGTGGCAAAGGTGAAGCCCCATAAGACATGGAAAACTCTACGAGTTTCGATCATTAAGCAATTTCTTGCAAGCGATGCAAAGGACAAAGTGCTCACCGAATGGTGGAGTTTGAGGCTTCTCTCTCATGAGTCTATCCACAAATATGTGGACAAGTTTTGGGATTTACATCTCAAGGCTACTGTCTGTCAAAAGGTAGACTTTGCTGAGCAAAAGCAACAATTTTGTGCGGGATTACCTGAAGAGATGGCCGAGCATGTCAACTCTCAACGGCCTAGTTCTATCAGTGAAGTAATCCACCATACCATGGTTGCTTCACGCATCAAGTTCCAACAAGGGGTTAGATGGAATTTCAAGCCCCTGGAAAATAAAGACAAAAGTGATGCAAAGGGAAAAATTAATGCCCAAAATTCTTCCCAAGGCCATTCTAACAACAACAACAATCAGTCCAAGGAAAAAGGAGTTTACAAAGGTAAAAATAAACTCTCTCCAGAAGAACTTGAAACTTTTTGGAAGGATTAAAAATGTTTTAAGTGTGGGGAGCAAGGACATGGTTATCGTTCTTGCCCCAAAAAAAATGCCCACAATGAGACTCCTAGAGCTTCCACTATCAAAGCTCCAAAAGAGGATGCTCATTGCAAAGGATCACCTCTCTCCTATGCTTGGGGAAAGGTAAGGGAGCATGATGCCTTCATCTTGTTTGACCCTGATTCTACTCACAACTTGATATTAATGGAGTTGGGCATTCAAGCTTTTGAGATGGGAGATGTTGTAACTGTCAATGCCGCTTTCAAAGGACAGCAAGCCTCCGTTACTCCCTTGATTGGGAAGTTGAGGCTTCATGTCCAAAGCTATGTCGACAAAGAAGACTTATTTATCTCTCCTCTCCAACATGAGGATGCTATCCTAGGGGGTACCATGGTTCAACCGCATGGCTGCCAACATGAAGTTCCCTGAAAGGAGAATCTACTTTACCTACATGGGAAAGAATATGTATATAGATGCTAATGAGTCTGGCCGTACTATACCACTTGTAAATCCTCTTGCTCTTGATAAATCAATAAAGATCTCAGTTTCTGCTACATGATTTTTGTCAAAGAATCCTAAAAGGCCCTAATGTTTCATTAAAGGTGAATGGTAGGAATCAAGAAGAGTTAGACTTGTCTAAATTTCTAAAAGGATTCCAAGATGTGTTCATCAATGATATCCCTATGGACTTAACTCCAAAATGAGGGGATGATGACCATCGAATTGAGCTTCTATCATGAAGCTCACTACCTAATAAGCCTCCTTATCGAGTTTCACAAGCTCAACAAGAGGAGATCATGAGGCAAGTACAATAATTGGTAGACAAAGGTATGGTGAGGCCTAGCTCCTCTCCCTTTTGTTCTCCAGTCATTTTAGTGCAAAAGAAAGATGGTACATATCGCATGCGTGTGGACTATCGTGCACTAAACCATATCACTATCAAAAACAAATTTCCCGTACCTCGGGTAAAAGATATGTAAGCTACAAGGCTCTACCTACTTCAGTAGGATTGACCTTAAAGTGGCTACCATCAAATAAGGATAGTGAATGAAGATATCCTAAAGACCGCGTTTCGTACAACGTTTGGCCTTTATGAATGTCTAGTATGCCTTTTGGCTTGACTAATGCACCAGCTACATTCAATCTATTAATGGAGAAAATTTTTAGACCCTACCGCAAATTCACTGGAGTGTTCTTTGATGATGTCATCATCTACTGCAATTCCTTGGAGGAACACAAGCAACATCTCCAAGTGATTTTTCAAGCATTAAGGGAGAATAAGCTTTTCTCAATCAAAAGAAAAGCGCATTTTTCCTTCAAGAGATTCAATACTTAGGTCATATTATCTCTCGAGATAGTATCCGTATGGATCCATCAAAGTTGGAGGTAATAAAAGCATGGCCTAATCCAAGGAATCTACATGATCTAAGAAGCTTTATTCGTATGTGTGCATACTATAGACACTTCATAGAGAAATTCTCTCAAATAGAAGGACCATTACATGACTTAACAAAGAAATACGTTAAGTATTCATGGACTGTTAAGGAGCAAAGTGCTTTTGACAAGCTCAAAGAAAATCTTACCTCCCAACCAGTCCTTATGCTTCCGAATCTCTCAAAGCCATTTGAGGTCCAATGTGATGCTTGTGGTGATTGCCTTGGAGGAGTCTTGCTTCATGAAGGGCATGCCATAGCATATGAGAGTTGAAGGCTCAACACGGATGAACGGGTCTTAGGCATTTATGAGAAAGAGCTGTTAGCTATTCTACATGGCTTAAACACATGGAAGCACTATCTATTAGGGACTCCATTCATTTTACAAACAGACCATCAAAGCCTCAAGTACTTCATGACGCAAACAAAGCTTTTTGACAAACAAATGACGTGGGAAAATTTTATTTTGCAATTTAATTTCCACATTGCTCACATTGTTGTAAGCACAATCAAGTGGCTGATGCACTTTCATGACGACCAAAAGTTAATGTTGTGTCAATAGCAACTCACAATGATCTATCTTCTATGATAGATGAGTATGCTACTGACCATGACTTTAAAGACATAATGTCGGCCCTTGCTTTGGGGAAGAAAGAGGAACCATTCACCTTGCAGGATGGTTATATTCTTAATGGAAATAGGCTTTGTGTTACCCACTCCCTTCGTGAGAAAGTCATGTATGAATCCCATGCTCCTCCCTATGCGGTGCATAGAGGCATTCAACCTACTCTTTGAGGAGTAGAGATGTACTTTTATTGGCCTACCATGAAAGTGGACATACAAGAGTATGTTTCAAAATGTGTGGTATGCCAAAAGACCAAGTATGATAGAGGGAAGCAACCTGGATTACTCCAACCATAGGTCTATAATTGAAGATATTGCTGAGATCATTATATATGTGAATAGTACAACTAAGAAAATCAAATATTGAGGGGTCTAAAAAAAATATGTACATATCAAACATAAATAATATAGGAGGAAAAAATATAAAGGGGTCAAAATAAATCTCTCTCATTATAAGTTTACCATAAAAAGATGAATATTTTTGGTGGTCTAATTTATGAGAGTAATAGGGAATAGATGTAGGAAGGAAAAAATCACAATAGTGAAAAAATATACACATAAATAGAACTAGTTTTTTTGGATTTTTGTTGGGATAGAGTTATACCAAAAATAAGAGAAGCTTGCATGAAATTATTTCATATGGAATAAAGAGTATGCAAAATGGTAAGAAAAAATATGGTAATGGTGAGTCAATGTACATAGCATAAATAACACACCATAGGTAAAAATATTTAAATAAATACCAAAATAATTATGAAAACTCCTTTTATTTAGGCCCTATATACAATGAAATATTTACACACAAATGGGCCATAGTATATTTTATTTTTCTAATTTTATTTATTGTTTTGGCTCAACTAGCCCAGTGACTAGCTAACTGAGGGTTTTTAAGAAAATATGGAGAAAGTCCCTAACTCACACACGCCTATGTACAGTGAAATGGTAGGGATAACCAAAATGTTTGAGTGATTTGATAGGGTGAGGTAGCTTACTATTGCAATTATGTAAAGCCGAAAAACGGCTATCATTAGCCCTCCCCCAGGATGATGGTATATTCATGTACCATCATAGAGCATCTTTTTCAAAAAGAGTGCTTCAGAGTCCTTGACGAGATCTTCATTGTTTGGCCCGTCAGAATTTTTATTTGAGTTACACTCATGCTTCACGGAACAATACCTACATGAGATAGCTACCTTTTGACAGATCTTTGGTAGATCCTTTGGTAGAAGGCGACTCAAATAAGGCTTTAAGCGATACACGTTTACCTTCCTGGAGTGCTCTTTCCCATTCAAGTCCATAAGTTGATAGTAGCTTGAATTGAAAGCCTTCTTGACTATGTATGGCCCCTGCCATCTAGTTTCAAACTTGGCATCAAAACGATTATCGAGTCGATTGTCATACCTTAGCACAAGATCTCCTTCATTGATGCCTTTGTCCTTCAGTCTCTTGTCAAGCTTTTCCTTCGTCTCTGTAGCTTTCCTCTTGTAGCACTCATATGTTGCTTCTCTTTTCCACTCAAGCTCAGCTAAGGTAAGAAGTCGATCCATCCATGCTCCTTGATCATCTTGTGTTGCTTTGCCATGAAGTCGCATTGTTGGAATGTTGAGCTCAATTGGTTGTAAAGCCTCTTGACCATAGACCAAGAGAAATGGTGTAAACTTCGTGGCTTCCTTATATGTGGTTCGATATGCCCACAAGGCACCATCCAAGAAGTCATCCCACAACTTTGTCTTGTTTCTCACCATCTTTCTAATGATGCCTGCAATGACACCATTAGCTTTTTCTACCAAACCATTTGATTGGGAATAGTAGGGTGTACTATGACGATGTAGAATGTGAAGTTCTTCACAGACTTCTGTGAGCAAGCCCTTTCTAAACCCTGGACCATTATCAGAAATAATCTCCAAAGGTGTGCCAAATCTACAACAAATGTGAGTGTAGACAAATTTGCTCACTGTCCTCTCATTTACCTTTGCCACACTTTGTGCTTCCACCCACCTAGTCATATAGTCTACAGCCACTAGAATGTAGATTTTACCATTTTTTGTCCTAGGGAGAGGACCCATAGCATCAATGCCCCACTTTTCAAAGGGTCCATTTGCAAGCACTATTTGCCTTGCACCATAAACCAATCTTCTATCCCCATTTACCTGACAATTGTGACAAATTTTACACCAATGTTGGACATCCACATGCAGACTTGGCCAAACATACCCCGCAAGCAAAATCTTCTTCACAGTTAACTCTTGGGCAAAATGACCACCACATGCCTCTTCATGCAAACCTTTTAGAATGGATGGAATTTCCTTGATAGTTGGTACTCTTCTGCACACTTGATCCTTCCCTCTTTGATAGAGGGATCCTTCTAGAAAGAGATACACGCTTGCCTTTTTCATGAGTCTCCTCTTCTGAGCCTTCGTGAAGTCTTGTGGAAACTCGCCCTCCAAAATGTAGCTAATAATGGGAGTCAATGACTCCAATCCCTGGTATCTCGGTTGCTTGACAGTTGCTGCCACCATGATGACCTGCACTTCTTTCTCAACACATGTAACTGCTTGTTGTGCAAGTAAATCGGCATCTTCATTTTGTTTCCTAGGAATATGATATAGTTGCACTTCTTCAAACTGATTAAACATCCTATGAATGGCATGAACTTTTGTCCTTAAACTTTCATTCTTGCATGCCCAAATGCCTAAAATTTTCTTCACAATGAGAAGTGCATCCCCTTTTACCATGAGACGTTGTATACCTTGGCCAATGTATATCTTTAAACCATGAAGTAGTGTGTCGTATTCTGCTTCATTGTTGCTAGTTGAACCTGGTAGATTGACCTTCTCTTTTATGACCACCTCTCCACTTGGGTTGAGCAATACTAGCCCTCCCCTTGCTTTTCCTGTGGCTCGTCGAAAAGCTCCATCAAAGAACAAGGTAAAATCATTAAGAATATTTTTTGGTGGTGGCAATGGTAGGGTCTTTACTTCAGGCACCTTAATCTCCTTCTCATGTACCCTATAAGTAAGGATCCCTGCCAATTGTGTACGCACACTATCTTCTACCTTGAAAGAGTATTGAAACTCTTGCAATTCCATAATCCACTTTGAGATCCTAGTGCTAAGATTCATTTGAGATGACACCCAAGGAAACAAATTTTCTACAGTGAGAATTACAAAAGGTTTTGGTAGCAGGTAGGATCTAAACTTTCTCACCGCAAACATGAGAGAAAGCATCATGAGTTCTGCTTCTGTGTAGCCTCTCTCTAAAGCATTCATGACCCTACTAGCAAAGTAGATGGGTCGCATCCGGGTACTATGGGGATCTTGTTGTAGCAAAACCACTCCAATTGTTTCTTTCCCAACACTAGAGCTAACAAAGAATGTGTACTCCCAACAAGGAGGCATGAGTGTTGGTAGCTCTGACAGGATGACTTTAATGTTACAAAAGTACTCTTCAAGCTCATAAGACCATGCAAATTCTACTTGTTGTGTCAACTTTTGCAAAGGATGAAGCAACTCCGAAGCTAAGTGAATAAAGCGTGACATATACTTCACCTTTTGAATGAATGAGATGACCTCTTTGAGATTCTTTGGTGATGGGAGCTCAATAAGAGCCTTTGCCTTTGAAGGATCCACCTCAATGCCTTTATAGGAAACCTTGTGACCAAGCAAGATCACTTCATCCTCACCTATGTGACACTTGTCGGGGTTGAGTTGACCTCCCATGTCGTAGAGCTTCTTTAAACCTTCTTCTACCCTTTGTAGATGCAATGATTTTGAGCTATAAATGCAAAAATCATCAATAAAAATCCTAATGGACTTTCCAAAGAATGCTTGAAACACCATGTTCATGAAGCGTTGGAAAGTTGCAGGAGCATTTGTCAGTCCAAATGGCATGACTGTAAAAGCATAACAACCCCAAGGAGTGATGAAGGTTGTTTTCAACTGATCTTCCAATGTGATACCTATTTGAAAGTAACCCGAGTAGCCATCACACACAGTGTACTTCTCATGACCAGCTACCTCATTTAGTATCTCATCTTGAAATGGGAGGGGAAAGTGATCTCTTTTTGTTGCCTCATTGAGTGGACGGTAATCCACACACACCTTCCACTTGCCATTTTTCTTAGGAGTGACAACAATGGGAGAGACCCACTCTGAATTCTCCACTGGATAAATGAAACGTGCTGCTAGAAGCTTTCTTACCTCCTTGAGTAAAGCCTGCTCCTTGATGACTCCTCGCCTTCGTAGCTTCTGAGCCTTAGGTGTGGCCTCTGGCTTCAACTCAATTTTGTGTTGAACAGCATCTACTCCACGCACTTCGGTGTAGTCTTTAGCAAAAAGCTTAGGAAATTTCCTTAACACACCTTTGAGCTCCTCTCTTTCATCTTTTGTAAGTGTTGTAGATAACATACTTTCTAGCATTCTTTCATCTTCCACTTTTTGGTTTTCTTGGGAACCTACCTCTTCCAAACGTGGGCAAGAGGTCTCTTGGTTGTTTGGCTTAAACCTTACCCCCATGACTTCAATGGAAGACTCCTCTTCAGTAATGCTGCCGCTACTTTCTCCTTCTGAAGTGCTGTCGGTCCAGCCTTCCTCCGTCTCACTTTGAGATGATTCTTCATGGAGCTGCTCTTAGCGTTGATCCTTCATGTCAAAGACAACCTTCTTATGATTGTCATTCCTGCAAATTAGCTTTCCACTCTCCCAATCCTGCAAAGCTCGCATTTTCATTAGCCATGGTCTTCCTAGGATAAATGGGTAACCATTTCCTTTGGTAGACATGACATAGAAATCCACTGCCTTCTTAATGCCAAGGCCTCCACAAAAACATTTTTACAAATGCCTACGCACCTAGCCTTGCTATTGTTTGCCATCTTGACTTTAATTTCAGGTGTCTCATGGATGTGCATGCCTAGTCTTTACATGAGTCCCTCTGTCTTGATGCAAATTTGTGCACCCCCATCCACTAGACCTTTCCTAACCAATCTTCCTTTGATGTAACAATCTAGCACAGGTGTAATATCCTCATTCATTTCAGCATTTGCAATTTTTACAACAGGCACACTCTCTTTTACCTTTCTCCTAGTGCTAACTGCCTTTGTTAAATCCCTCATAACTTGTGGGCATAATGCAAGAAACTAAAGCCATGAGATATTAGGACCCTTACATCTCATGTCTTCCAACAAGTTGTATGGAGCCATACCATGTCCAAGAGGGAAGTCTTGGAAATTGATACGACGTCGAGTCCTCTTAGCTTCCTTGGTCTCCTTTGACTTCTTTTCTCGTCCATGATCACTTTGTGACGTGACTCCTTCTTTCTCCTTACCTTTTCCTCGGCCACGCATGCCATTTGCTTCCATGTCAACCTCATTTGAGTTTGTCACCTCTACCACATGCACATTTGGATCTGGCAAAGGTGGAACTCCTTCTACCCCTTATGGAGGTGGTCTTGGTCCATTTGGTCTTTGTAGAAGCCTTGGTTGTTGACCAGTTCCTTCACCTGCATTCATCACTGGGTAATTCAAGTTAGGTCTCCCTGGCTCCCCACGGGGCCAAGGACAATTATACATCCCATGTCCAGACTCTCCGCAATTCCAACATTGCAAGACTCTCCTAGGTCGTGGATCTCGCTCTTCAAACTTCTTTGCTTGTCCCTTTGGACCTACAGCTTGTGCAAGGTGAATTGACAGGCTGCTTAAAGATTCATTTAACTTCTCAATCACTTCCGCCGTTACCTCAGGAAGCTCCCTAGATGTTGATGCTTGTGACGTACCTTTGGGTCTAAGACCTTCTGTTGGAACCTCCCCCCTTAAGCACTTGAGTTTCCTATATTTCTCAGCAGCCCTAGTTTCAACTGCATCAAATGTAGCAGGTGCACCCGCCTCAACTTTTACCTTAAGGTCAGGAAAGAGTCCGGCTATGAACCTCTCCTTCTTTAGAAATTCTGCATCATCACCAGGGTTAGCAACATTTCGTATCCATAGAGCCCAAAGACGTAGAAACTCTTGCTTGTACAAGTGGTAGTCATCTAAATCTTTTTGCTTATGAGAAACAATGTCTTGCCATAGTTTTTGAGTGTTTTGGGGATCAAAGAAGTATCTCTTGAAATGATTCACAACTTCCGTGTAATTCCCTTTAACTTCCTCAGGCAACGAGTCAAACCAAGTGCTAGCATCTTTCCTAAGGACCACTTCAAACATCTCTACGTGTTCTTGATCAGTTACTAACCTCTTGATACAACAAGACATCTTGAAATTTGCTAAAAATAATTCTGCATCCTCTCCAAGCTCTCCAAAGAAAAGAAGATATCCAGACATTTGGCGTTGGGCCTCCATTGAATCAGTTTTGAGGTGACAACACGTTTTTTTTTTTTAAAATAAAGATTTACACAGTAATATTTTCTAAATTGCAATCTATTCTACAACAAAATAAAAATATTCACATCAAATGACCTATGATAATCAATAAGAGGCAGGATGACAGGGTTTGGTGATGCGAAAATTTCTCCTACTCTTTGGGCACCAAACATGAACACCATACGTTGTTGAAAATGGATTTTTCTACTAATTGCAATGTTTACTCTAATGTGTGGAGTGAAATGAAAGGGGAAAACCTGTATTCGTGGGCCATTATCCATGGTCTATGCATGACCTAATTCTTAAAACAAAACAAAAATATAAACGTCCAAACTAAGGTCGTACCTAATGAGAGGCAAAATAAAAGAATTTACTGATGCGTTTATCTCTGTCAACCTAAGAGGACCTAAAATTCTACGAATTACACGTTGAAATTGCAACTTAGTACTAACAATTATGTGTACCTTTTGCCTTGCAATGGGAATGAAGGGATCATACAAATTCTCGTGATTCATGCAAGCTACTTGATTATGCTAAAGGTTGAGCCTACACAAAACATACACAAGCCTTCCTCACTGGGGGCACCAACTTGAGGCGGTCCAAGGCGGGCAACAAGAAGAGTGGCCTCTAAGCACCCTTCTAGGCTCCCATGCTGCTCAATTGGGTTGGGGTTGAAAAAAACAACAAACACACACACAAACCCACAACCTAACCCTACACAAATTTGAGGCACCACCTAGTTTTGGATGCGAACTAGGACACGTAAAAAGAGAGAGAGAGAGAGAGAGAGAGAGAGAGAGAGAGAGAGAGAGAGAGAGGGAGAGATAGTGCTCGGGCTGCTTTGAAATGTATCGGCAATGATCAAGCAAACACAATTATATATGTAAGAAAGAGAGAGAAGAGGGACCGATCAAAGTGAGATTAGTATTTGTTCAACATAGCTTGAGTAAATTTCACCACAACACATCACAAAAAAAGCCACCCCAATCATTGTTTTAAGGCCAGGGGAGTCCTCTCCACCCTGTCGCCCTCTTACAATATGTGGGATTTATGGCTAAATTGATGACAACACCCAGACACAAGTTATCAAGAACTAAAAAAATCACCAAGACACTTACACATCATTGTTGTCCATTACTTCACGTTGGAAGAGAGACAAAGTATCCAAGCTTAGTCCAAATCCACCCTCCTTGATTCAGCAAATGTTGGGCTTACACTAGTATGAGGAATGATAGATTTCCCACTCTCAATTGAATGATCGCTCTCTCTCTTACAATGGCATAGAGTTCCCGTGCTAATCACCCCTATTACAACACATGCACATACATACGACAATGAGCTTCCACTCAAGAGATCCTTCTAGAGAGGTTGAGCTTGGCTTCTCAAGCTATAGCATAGTGCTCTTGCTTATGGCTCTCCCTTTTGTGCTAGCTACACCCTCCTTTTATAGCAATTTTGAGGGCTAGGGTTACTCCTCTAACCATGGTTGGGTTAGATTTTCAGCACTTATCTAATTTCTTTTGCTTGGAATTATCAAGAAGTTGGTGGGGATAGATGAAGAAGAGAGAGAGGAGAGAAGTGGAGGTGATAGGACTTTTCATAGTAGGTTAGTGTTAGTAAATTAGTAGAGTTAGTAATTTTATTGATTCACAAATGGAATTGGATATTTACAATGGGAGTATTCAAGTAGGATACAAATAAGGAAGGAAAAACTCCTAATATGTAAGAAAATATGGATTTCTTACAATGTTGATGCTCCAAGTGTCTTGAGTAGGGTCAATTTTGACGCTTGTTGACGGTCCACTAGCTTTGACGGTACATTTTTTCTCCACTCTTGACCTTCCTTGGAAGCCAAGGTAAGTGAACATGAGTAATCAATCACCATGATGCTGTCTTTCAAGAGAAGAGGCTGAATTTTGTGATTTTTTGATAGATATGGGTAATATGGATGAGGAAAAATGAGACTAGGTGGTCAATTTTGGAATGGAAGTGTGTGTAGGAGACATGAGTTCACCATAGTTTCTCTTATTCTTCAAGGTTGAGAAGAAGGTGAGTAGGGTGCAGAGAGGAGTGGTGAGAGAGGTGGGGATGATGAGTGGAGAAGTGTGTGTGAAAGAGGAAAATGATAAAGTGGAAGAGGGAGTGTGGCTGCATAGCATGGGCAAACTGGGGTCGACCAATAAAATCATAGCTCACAGCTCGTAGCTCAAAAAAATATGAAAAAATTTGAGGTGAAAGTTCAGTCCACAAGCTACAACTTTTATTTGTAACACCTTTTCAAATTCGGGGAGCATGTGATCTTTAAAAATTCAACAAAACCGATTGTTTTTTCCACTGCACAAAGTCCTTGTGAGGTCCTTTGGATGATTCTTTTGAATACCTCCAAGAGTGAGCCCCCCATGGTGCATGCATGCATTCCACATACCCTTGACCTTATTTGGTAGGTCTATAATTGAAGATATTGCTGAGATCATTATATATGTGAATAGTACAACTAAGAAAATCAAATATTGAGGGGTCTAAAAAAAATATGTACATGTCAAATATAAATAATATAGGAGGAAAAAATATAAAGGGGTCAAAATAAATCTCTCTCATTATAAGTTTACCATAAAAAGATGAATATTTTTGGTGGTCTAATTTATGAGAGTAATAGGGAATAGATGTAGGAAGGAAAAAATCACAATAGTGAAAAAATATACACATAAATAGAACTAGTTTTTTTGGATTTTTGTTGGGATAGAGTTACACCAAAAATAAGAGAAGCTTGCATGAAATTATTTTTATATGGAATAAAGAGTATGCAAAATGGTAAGAAAAAATATGGTAATGGTGAGTCAATGTACATAGCATAAATAACACACCATAGGTAAAAATATTTAAATAAATACCAAAATAATTATGAAAAATCCTTTTATTTAGGCCTTATATACAATGAAATATTTACACACAAATGGGCCATAATATTATTATTATTTTTATTTGTTTTTGGCTCAACTAGCCCAGTGACTAGCTAACTGAGGGTTTTTAAGAAAATATGGAGAAAGTCCCTAACTCACACACGCCTATGTACAGTGAAATGGTAGGGATAACCAAAATGTTTGAGTGATTTGATAGGGTGAGATAGCTTAATATGGCAATTATGGAAAGCCGAAAAACGGCTATCAGTATCTTGTCATCGATATGAATCAGTCTTTGGGAGCGTACATGGTGTGTTTCTTGTCTCGTCTCTCTCTCTTTCTCTCTACATCTCAACATGGTATCAGAGCGGTAACGATCACGCACAGATTCAATTCATGGTGACAAAACAGTATGTGTACGCGATTCGCATGTAAGATTCAAAATTGCTATAAATTTTATTTTTGAGCGTTGATTCTTGTTAACTATGGTTGTTTTGTGTTAAGAAGAATATGATTAGTGTTTTGTGTGATGTTTATTGCTAATCAATCTAATGAATCGTTGAATACGTTTTCTTGTTGATGACACCCTGAACTTCATCTCAATTTTTGGGGGTCTTCTGCCCAAAATTTGAAGAAACGGAAAAAGTGGCATGGAGCGCAACATACATGGGCTTTTCATCCAAAACTTGTTCGTCTCCTTGAGCTCTTCGATTTGAGTTCTAGGTTTGCGTCAATCGGAGTTCGCAGCCGAAAGTTATGCTGTTTTTACTGCAATTGAGCTTGATGCAGCTTTCGTCCGCGATCGTTTTTTTAATTTTGGCGTCGACTTTTTGAGCAAATTTAGCTTTTTTCTATTCAAATTGTGGCCGTCAATCTTGCGTCGCACGCCACTCTAGTATTTTGAGGATTCTTTTATTATGAACGTCTCCTTTTCCCTGCTTTTTTGGGTGATGTCTCTCACATCTTTGGACATTCATTGAGCATCCTTCTTGCGTTTATCATTGACAGAACGCAGTCCTCATATTTCTCTCGTTCTCAATTGCGGCCTTCACCATATATGGTGTGCAGATTCTGCGATCTTACCTTATACATCTTCTCGCAACAAGATATGGCTATGACTATTCTCGTCAACGGATTTCCTTCTGGCCAGTGTTCTGTTCCTCCTTTCCAAGGCCAAGGATTTCCAGGCTGGAAAGCAAAGATGTTGTTAATTCTTGAAGGCGATGAACTCTCTGATGTTGTTCTTGGAAATCGTGTTTGTCCGCCTCAGCTTGTTGATACGAATACACTACAAGAGGTTGTGTGCTCTTGTGACGCTGTTAGCGACGGAAATACACTGGGTTTTTATAACCCCCGGCGTCGCTAAAACCGTCGCTACGAGCGTCGCTACGAGAGCATCACTATCTGCGTCGCTATATGCGTCGCTATATAGCGACGCCCATAGAGACGCTCATAGCGACGCTCATAGCGACGCTCATAGCGACGGTTACACAGAAGACTATAGCGACGCTCATAGCGACGCTACAGAGCCATAAATAGCGACGCTTATAGCGACGCCCGAGAGAATTTCTTTTTGGTGGCAGGACATTGAATGCCCTGCCACCCATCAACCATATTGTACTTGATTCACTTTTTTAAAAAAGTGCAAGGATAGATAATAGACCCAAAATAGTCACCCACAAGACGCATTGTTTGCAAAATTGACAATTGTACACATCATAGGCAAAATGAATTGATTGGCAAATGTAATAATGACAATTGTACAACATCATAGGCATAAAGAATTGATTGGCAAAAGGAACTGCGGTGACAAATGTAATAATATACATGGTTCAAAAAGACGTATAAAATCCGTCTCATGATACATAAGCTATGAGAAACCCTAAACTAATGCTATCTAGCTACGGCTAAACTGACGTCGTCTAGTCAGACGTCTCATCGTGTCCAAGCGGCGTATCTATCGGATTCTGCAAAAAAAGACAATAAGACAGCTTTCAGTAAGTATAAACATATAACGACATTTATAAAACAATACAAAAAATAAAAAAGAGAAAAACCCTATACTAACCATGCCGCCGCGAGAACTGAGAATGTCCATCAGGGCGTTTAAGCCCTTCCTGCCTGCGTTCTCGCGCTCGTACAGTGTGGGATCACGTCCTGTCATCGACCACTATCAAAACATACAAAGATTTCATTATGTTAGAATTAAAAAACTCATAAACCCTCAACTATCGAACATAAAGAGCAATGCGAAAACACTTACAAAATCGGCCTCAAATGATGCCCATCCACCGCTCCCCAAGTGGTGCGAGCTCCCTGCCTCTACTCGCGCTCTGGCTGCATCCTTTTGTTGCTTCCACTTGTCGGGATTCTCGCGCACTGCTTTCTTCGTATTCTTCCAATCTTCTTTGGCCAACCAATCTGGCCTGTTCCACCCATTCTTGATTGCTTTTTACACTTCGGAACGCTTGTGTTTGCAGTATTCGTGCATTCGAATCTTCATCAGGTCTTCATTGAAGCGCTGATCCCGTGTTGGAACGGGAAACTCATCATGAAGTATGCTGATGACTCTGTTTTTTAAATCACTTGGTACTTCACTCCATTTGTTTAGTATGTAGTGTCTAAACAGCTGAGAGCAAAGACCACGCATGCGCGAGATCACCTTCTTGCCGTCATCATCCATGATGATGCCGCCGCTGATGTCGACGGAGTAAGGCAAGCCCTCTGGCCGGTGACGCGTGAACCTGGGTGTCCCGGCAGGGGTCTCTAGCGGCGTGTCGATGGGGGTACGGACGTCAGGTGTCTCCACCGGCGTCTGGGCCCCGAAGCGAGGAGTGTCGAGTGGGGTGGCTCCTGGCGGAGTAGGTAGAGGTGTGTAGCTTCTAGGAACAGTCAGCCGTGCAAAACCTGGCGTAGATGGCGATGCTGTGGCTGGTGTGGGGGCGGGCAAAGAAGGGGAGGGTAAAGAACCTCGTCGAACACGAGGTGGTGTGGAGGCATCGGTGGCGGAATCCCCACAACAACCGCCACCGCCACCACTAGAGCGCCGGTGTCTAGACGAGTGTGAAGCTCGTCTCGTCGACGCCGAAGCTTCGGAGCGCGCCGAATGCTCCGAAAGAGAGGGAGATGCGGATGGAGTAGGAATGCGCGATGATGCACCAGAGCGATGACGCTCCACGTACCACTGTCTCTGCTGCGGTGACAAAGAAGAAAGAAACTCCTCATCATCCATACCTGCATTAAACACACGAATATTTAAACTTAATATTGAATGAATAGAGTAGACAATGACGCAAAGACCATTAAATACAATGACGTAACCCTGAGAGTATTCCCACTCTTCTTCAGTCACTTCGTCACCGCATTGTTGTGCGCTTTTCAATTGGTTGTGCAACCATCTTAAGCTCATGAAGGTTGGTAGGCTCTCCATAACCGCTAGATAGTGCATCGGTGGTCGTCTTCCTCGTCTCCACTCGATTCGTGCCCTTTGTCGCTCTTGCTTTGCATCCTCATATTGTGAAATCCACTTTTGCATCACTGGATTGTGAAGCATGCAAAATCGGTTGATTTTAGCCTCCAGATCTTCCGTCATCTTCTTCTCAACACCGAGATTGCACATGACAATCCCAGATATGCGCTCATCATCTATGGTTCGCCATAGCGTGTCCCGGGATTTATCAAATCCGTCTAGCCACTCTCCAATGTACACTAGGGACTCTGATACCAACCAACCTTCTGCCACGCTACCCTCCGGACGCGCCTTTTGACGCACATATCCCTTAAGCGTTTTCATGAAACGCTCTTAGAAGAACATCCATCTGGAATGAACTGTGCCAGCTATTTCCACCTCATCAACTATGTGAACAAGAAGATGCACCTGAATGGTTAGCATTGTAGTAGGAAAATGTTTCTCAAACATGCACGCAAGCTCCGCAGCATTTAGTTTGGCGAAAGGTATGGAGTCTACGTTGATCTCCTTTTGTGAGATCCATTGCACCAGCTTTGCAAGTTTGTAGATTGTGTTACGGATGTCGAGAGACAAACATCCCTCAATGGCAACCGGTAAAATAAACTGTAAAGTATGTGCAGCAATGATATTAAAGTCCACATTTTATGCAATGATATTAAAGTCCACTATGAACGTACCTGACACATTTTATGCCAATCGTGTGACTTCAAACCGGTAAGCTTTCCTTCTTTAGTAAAACACGTTCGGAGCGAGTGCATTACGCCAGTGGGGGTCCGCAAAGATCGAATGGTCTCTTTTACTTTGCGTTCTTGGGCTCCTGTGAAAATCCATGGTGCTTTAGGGAGTTTTATCGATCCATCAGACGCTGTTTGCGGCCAATATTGCTCCATACGATCCACATTTCTAAGGTCAACTCTGGCTCCCAAAGTATCTTTCTTGCCGGTCAGATGGTCCCATAGTAGATTACCCACATTCTTGAATATGTGCATTGGATCGAGCAAGTGATTGATCATGAGTCGGGGCCAGTATGGTAACTCGTACCATAGAGATAGTCTCTTCATCCCTGGAGGCAATCCGTCATCGCACATCTCCTTCTGCTCTAACCATGCTTGTGCAGACATCCTTGGTGGCTCTCTTCCCAAAAAGTCGTCGCGTAACACATGATTCTCTGGAAGATACGCTTGATGACCTTCGTAGATTTGCTTCTTCAGTGAGGGTGCCCTACGTGCATACAGTCTAGGTCCACATGTGACACATGCTCTGTATCCGCTTGTTTGAAGCCCTGCATGTATACACATGATAATAGATCAACTATGGGAAAAAACAAGATTTACAGTGTCTGAGTGAGGAGTGTCAATAGATCACCTGAGCATTCTGTTAGCCCGGGATAGTCATGCATGGTCCACATTAGAATGCCTCTTATCAAAGCATTCCGTCGTCTTGTGTGTCGGCTCATATCCACCACCTCTATGCCAATCCACAATTGTTGTAGCTCTTCCAATAGTGGACGAAGATACACATCCATATTCCCCACTTTATATCGCCCTGGCACAATCAAGCTTAGCCATAGGTGCCCCTTCTTCGTAGTCAACCACGGGGGAATGTTGTAGTTGACGATGACAACGGGCCATACACTATAAGATGTTGATCTTTGACCAAATGGATTTACGCCATCCATAGCCAGGCCTAAGCGCAAATTTCGAGCTTCCCTGGCAAAATCCGGCCATGTTCCATCTATATGTTTCCACGCTACGCAATCTGCAGGAATTCGTAGCACACCATCCGAAGATTTATTCTCCTCATGCCATGATGCTAGGGCGGCCATGGACTTACATTCGAAGAAATGCTTGATGCGAGGAAGCAGAGGGAAATGTCGCAAAATCTTTTGTGGAATTTTTGTCCCGTGGAGATCTACTCGATATCTTTCGGAATCACATTTCGGACACTTCTCCATGTCTATGTATTCCCCTCTGAAAAGAATGCAATCATTAGGACAAGTGTGGATAGAATTGTAATCCATCCCCAAGTTTCGCAAAATCTTTCTTGCTTCATCTCGGGAATCTGGCATCACATTGTCAGCTGGTAGTATGTGCTCTTTCAGCAATCTACACAACATAAAAATATGATACAGTCGTGTAAAAATCTATCAGATCATTATACATTTAGAGTTTTATTAAAGTAAACTAATTGTAATAGATCACCTGAAAAGCGTTGTGACGCTAGTGTCACTCCATCCAAACTTTGCCTGCATGTTGAGAAGAACCAGGAGTGCTTTCAATCTAGACATACGTGCTCCATTATACAATGGCGTATCGGCTTCACTTTTCATATCATCATAGATACGCCTTTCTGAATCCATGATCGTCTCGATCATTTCATCAATCTCGGGCTCAAACATTGCCTCGTTGGGAATGTGCTCTGCATGATCATCCCCCGAGCTGTCAGAGGCTACATCTTGTGGCCTCACATATGCTGCTTGACCAAAGCGCCTGCAAACACGTCTATTGGGTTGCAAGATTGCTGCTTGTTGGCCAGCGTCAGAGTCCGACGAGTTATAATTGGCAACAACTCGATTTATAATAGATGGATCGAACTCGCCAAATTCACGAACGTGCTGCAAAGAAACACGTCTTGTCCGTCGCACAGCATGCTTGCATTGATTACAAGGACATAAGACCCTCGTTGAGAGATAGGTGTTTCGGTTGGACGGTCCCACATCCTCGTCGCTACTCATAATGAGGATAAAAAACTTATAACCTAGACAACAAATTTAATATTCTATTGGCATTCTTCGTCTTATCTCTCTCTCTCTCTCTCTCTCTCTCTCTCTCTCTCTCTCTCTCTCTACCTCACATTCTCTAGTCATGTCCAATCCCCGCACACCTCGGTCTAGAGGTGCACGGAGATCAGAACCACCGGGTTATAATTTCGTCTTTATTGGTCAATACCAATATTTGTGGGTACAAGAAATCTACACACCCACGTCTACATGATACTGCATGTAGTGGACAAAACCCCTTTGCCTCTTCTCTAGCTGTAGCACTTCACAGCATCTTAACATCTTTTCACAGTAGATCTTTTCACTGTTCGTCTAACTCTAAACCCTAAACCGTAAGTAATTCTTGCGTGGACTCGATCTAACGTAAATAAGCGTAAATCTAAATAAACGTAAATCTAACTAAAAATAAACCTAAATCTAATTTAACGTAAATCTACATCTAACCTAATCTTTAACGTCTTTTGGGATAGTTTCCTACGACGTTAAAACTCTCTTCTTCTTGTGTGTATGTGTGTGTGTGTGGGTAAACCTAAATAAACCTAAGTCTAATCTAATATAACATAAATCTAAATCTAACGTAAATATATTATGTTATATTTAAAAAACAAAGAACTAAACTAATAGGGATTATAAGAACCTTAAAACTGATTTAACACATAATTTTTCACATAACTCGGCAAGAGTTGGCATTCTCATCACTAAAGATGTGAGAGTTAACTTCCGGCGGTGACGCTGCCTCATCTCCATCCACATCTGACGACAGCAATTGGCCCTTTAGACCGTTCTTGCTCTTGTTACTAACTTTGAAGTTGCTGTTGAATGACTAGAGGTTGTCTAGATGGTCATTGTGTCGGGGATGTAGTGACTCTTGCCGCCCTGAAGATCCACCTTCTTCCCTATCTTCTGAAGACATTTCACCAGTACTTTTGGATCGACGGAGCCCACCATGAGTGAAGGCAGCAATACCCTATATTCCATTGAGGGCTTTCTTCACCCGCTTCATGCAGGCATCGCAGTCTATGGAGACCTAAATCTAATCTAATATAACGTAAATCTAAATCTAGCGTAAATAAACGTAAATCTAGTTAAAAATAAACCTAAATCTAATTTAATGTAAGTCTACATATAACCTAATCTTTAACGTCTTTTAAGATAGTTTCCTACGACGTTATAACTCTCTTCTTCTTGTGTGTGTGCGCGTGTGTGGATGTGTGTGCCAATAAAAAGAGATAAATGGTATAACCTTTCTATCACCCATGCCAAGTATGATAGATTGATTATGCCATTTCCCTCTTGAATAATAGGTCTTGAGTTCAACTCCTCGTCGGCTAGATCTTTAGTTATTTTAATTTTAATTAGTTTCCTACGACGTTAAATTAGTTTCTCTCTCTTTCTCTCTCAATGTGTGTGCGTTTTTTTGGATTGTATGCATGTTTTCTCTCTCTTTTCCTCTCTCAATGTGTGCGTTTTTTGTTTATGCATGTTTTCTCTCTCTTTTCCTCTCTCAATGCGTGCGTTTTTTGTTTATGCATGCTCTCTCTCTCTCTTTCTCTCTCAATGTGTGTGTGCATTCTTTGTTTATGTATGTGTGTGCGTTTTTGTTTTTGTTTGTACTCTCTCTCTCTCTCTCTCTCTCTCTCTCTCTCTCTCAAAAACACTATGTGTGTGTGTGTATGGTGTGTGTGAGAGAGAGAGAGAGGGAGAGAGAAAGAGGGGAAGGGAACATGAGAATGAGGAGAGGGAAGGAGCATACCTGGCTCTCCTTCCTCTCCTCGTGTGTGTGTGTGTGTGTGGAGAAGAAAAAGAGAGAGAGAGAGAGAGAGAGGGAGAGAGAAAGAGGGGAAGGGAACATGAGAATGAGGAGAGGGAAGGAGCATACCTGGCTCTCCTTCCTCTCCTCGTGTGTGTGTGTGTGTGTGGAGAAGAAAAAGAGAGAGAGAGAGAGAGAGAGAGAGAGAGAGAGAAAGAGGGGAAGGGAACATGAGAATGAGGGGAGGGAAGGAGCATACCTGGCTCTCCTTCCTCTCCTCGTGTGTGTGTGTGTGTGTGGAGAAGAAAAAGAGAGAGAGAGAGAGAGGGAGAGCATTACCTGCTCCTTGCTTGAGGGCGCCGAAAAACTCAGATCTGAGATCTGAGTTTTTGGGCGCGCTCGGTTATTTTTTTAGCCCAGCCGGCGTCACTATGAGCGTCGCAAATTTCTTTGTAAATTTGCGATGCTCATAGCGACGCCGGGAATTTTAACGTCGCTGTGTGAGCGTCGCTAATATGAATAGCCTCTTGTAGTGATAATGATAACGTGCTTATCACTGAAGGGCCTATATTTGAAGATTGGAATGTTGCCTATATGGATTGGTAATGACGTGATAAAGCAGCTCGTCATTATATTCTTTCTGCTCTTACTGATTCCCTTTTGCTTGATATGTATGAACTGCCTACTTCCCATGACGTATGGAAGTACCTTATTGCAAACTTTCAAAAGAAATCTGTTACAGAAATACTTTATTTGAGAGGGTTGCTTAACAAGTTTCAATATGAAGTTCGTACTGCCATGACGAGACATATTGAATCTTTCAAATCTATTATTAATCAACTTGCTATTGCTGGTGATCCTGTTCCACAAAAACATTTGATTACACTTCTTCTTGATACGGTGAAGGACTCCTCGTATGATAACATTGTTATTATTCTCTCCCATAAAGATGGTCTGGATTTCGACCAAGCCTGCATGTCTTTAATTGAATACTCTCAACGTCAAGAACGTTGTAATGATGGTCATGATACAGCTATGATTTCACAAGAGGAGATTGAGTCACAACAGATGGAACGTGCTTTTTATGCTCGAAGGCGTCCATTTCAACAAGGAAACCGCAGAGGTGGCCGTCGCGGTAATGTTTTCTCTCGTCTCAAATTTCCCAATAAGCAATGTTCTTACTGCAACAGAAATGGCCATACTGAAGATGATTGTTGGGCACGTCAATATGATGAAGATCACAATATTACCACAAAACAACCACGTTTATCTAGAGACTTTTCTTCTTCTTCTTCTTGTGAATATTGTGGACGATCCGATCATCCCACTCATATGTGGTGTAAATGTCGATTCGACACAGATCGTAATAGAGCATATGCTACTGAATATCGAAAAAATATTGTACCAGAAACAAGCTGCATTCTATATTCAGTTGCTCCAGACAGAATACTTCATGTACGTGATGGATCACTTTTTATTGTTGATTTTGGTGCTACAAGAAATATGACATATCAGTCTAAGTGGCTCCATAACTATCATCCACTACCAGTTCACCGTGTTGTTTATCTTGCTGATGATACTACTTGTCAAGTAAAGGGTATTGGAGACTTATATCTTGGTACCTTATCTTCTTCCACTCGAATTTTGCGAGGAGTATTACATGTACCAGATCTTCAACGTAATCTTCTTTCAGTTGCTAGACTTGTTGATCTTGGTTTAATTTGTTTGTTGGATTTGATCATACCAAATGCTGAATTGAGAAAGATGGACAGACTATAACCACTGCTCCGCGAAACGGTAATTTGTTTGAACTATCTCTCAACGATGGTGTAGCAAATGTTGTCACTGCTCCAGGTGATCATGATTGCAAAGTATAGCATCACCGTTTTGTTCATGCTGATTTCTCAAAACTCCTTGATCTTCAACGTCGTGATCTTGTTCATGGCATGGATCTTAAAGCCCATCCCCATATGGGAATTTGTAAATTTTGTGCTCTTGGGAAACACAATCGTAAACCCTTTCCTCTTTCAAATACAACTCATTCTCATGACATATTGGATCTTGTTCATACTAATATATGTGGACCTCTACCTTCTTCGAGATCACAATATCTCTACTTCATTACTTTCATCGATGATTTCTCACAATATACGATTGTATTTCTACTTAGACAGAAATCTGAGGCCTTATCTGTTTTCAAACAATTTTACAAGGCTGCGGAACTTCAAACCGATCATCGCCTTAAGAAGCTTCATAGTGACAATGGAGGCGAATATGTTTCTCGAGAGTGTGTGAGTTACTGTGCTGACAATGGAATTCATCATGAATACACTATTCCATATTCAACTCAACCGAACGGCATTGTTGAACCAAAGAATCGCACTATTCTCAATGATGTAAGATGTATGCTGATTCATTCTGGTTTATCTCGTGTTTTTTGGGCTAAAGCTACTTTGACAGCAATATTTATTCAGAATCATCTTCCTACTACTGCACCTTCTGGTAAGATACCCAGCACATCATGGACATGTGACATTCCTTCTGTATCTCATCTTCGAACCTTTGGATGCATTGCTTATATTTATATTCCCAAAGAAACACGAACAAAGCTTGATGCTCCTGGTCTTAAAGTTATTTTTATTGGATATTTTGACACTTCCAAAGGCTACAAATTCTATGACCCTTCCTCCAAGAAAGTAATTGTGAATCGTGATGCCACTTTTAACGAACAACTTATGGGAGGCTCATGGTCCATGGATGATTCTGATGATACTAAATCATTGCTTCAGGCTTTTCCATTTCTTTCAGATGATGAAACTCTTCCTATAGAGAAGCTTTCCTCTTCACAACCATCCATTCCGAATGTTGCCAATGATGATATTGATATTTTTGTTGATCTGCCTATTGATTTTGAACATGGCTCATGTCATGTTTATGATGACGATATTGTTGATAATGCTTTCTCTATTTCTGAAGATCCCATTACTTATGATGAAGCTATCTCTTCACCACAAAAGGATCAATGGCAAGAGGCTATGGAAGCAGAGTACGATTCTCTTATCTCTAAAGGTACATGGATACTAACTGAACTACCTCATGGTCGTACAGGTATTAAGTGTAAGTGGGTCTATAAGACAAAATCAAAAGCAGATGGATCTTTTGACAAGTTCCAGGCACGTCTAGTTGCAAAAGGTTACTCCCAAGTAGCTAGTGTTGATTATCAAGAGACCTTTTCACCAGTTGTTCACATTACAAGTGTTCAAGTTTTATTGGCATTTGCTGTTCAGGTTGATTTAAAAGCTCATCAAATGGATGTGCGAACTGCTTTTCTTAATGGTGACCTGGAAGAGGAAATTTATATGGAACAACCAAAAGGGTTTGTTATTCTAGGTAAAGAACCTTGTTGCTCAACTCCATAAGGCACTGTATGGTCTCAAAAAGCTTCGCGAGCCTGGTATACAAAATTTGATCTTTTTCTCACCTCTAAAGGATTCATCTCTTGCTCTTCAGACCCCAACTTATATATAAAACGCCAAGGTACCAGCTTTGTGATTCTTGTTCTTTATGTGGATGATACTACCCCTTGTTTCCAATGATTTAAGATTTCTTCAGCAAGTGAAAAATTTATTGTCTTCTGCATTTGATATGGTGGATCTTGGAGAGATTCACTCATGTCTTGGCATTCAGATCCAACGAAACCATACAAAAGGTATTTTATTCCTTCGACAGTCAAATTTTATTGCAGATATTATTCAAAAATTTGGTATGGAATCCGCACATTCGGCCAACACACCTTGTCTTGTGAGCTCTACGAAGAACACTTCTAACAATGGCGATCAACTTGTCACGAATCAACCTTATGCTAACTTGATTGCATGTCTTCAGTTTCTTGGTATGAATACTCGTCCTGGTATTCTGTTTGTTGCTAATTATCTTGGACAACATCTTGCACGTCCTTTTCTTAAGCATTGGTCTGCAGCAAAGCGTGTATTGAAATACTTGAAAGGCACTACAGATTTTGGTTTGGTTTATCGTTGACAACTCACATTGGATTCCATGCAATCTCTTCCTCTTTTGGGTTACACAGATGCAGACTGGGCAATCTCACATTTATCTATGCGATCTACTAGTGGAAATTGCTTCTTTATAAATGGTTGTCTCGTTTCTTGGATCAGCAAGAAACAACGTTGTGTTGCAGTTTCTACAACTGAGTCAGAATATGTCGCGGTATCACTTGCAGCTCGTGAGCTGATCTGGCTTCGACAAATACTAGTTGATATTGGTCACTCTCCTCTTTCTAGTACACCCTTGCGACGTGACAACCAAAGTGCTATTAGTCTTGCAAAAGACTACGTTCAACATAATAAGTCAAAGCACATTGCTGTCCATTATCATTATGTCAGGTATGAAGTACGCAAAGGAACCATTATGGTTGAGCATTGCCCAAGTGACCAGATGATT
Source organism: Adiantum capillus-veneris (assembly GCF_014529385.1). Taxonomy (NCBI): domain Eukaryota; kingdom Viridiplantae; phylum Streptophyta; class Polypodiopsida; order Polypodiales; family Pteridaceae; genus Adiantum; species Adiantum capillus-veneris. The sequence goes on along the minus strand of NC_140944.1, from coordinate 92,177,263 downwards.
GCAGACATTCTTACCAAAGGCCTCAACGAGTCACGTTTCATCCTCTTGCACTCGGAGCTCGGAGTTGCTTCGGCTTCACTCTTTCTAGATTAGCTTATCTGCTATTGTGGTAGCTTTGTACATATGACATTGTAATCCTATAGGTACCATGCACTATGCACACTCCATATTTGCACATTGTGATCTCTGAGTCACTTGTATATTTGTACATAGATACACAACTCACTTTCACATCATCATCGTTGGTTCATATTTTCACATTGTATAGGGACTTGGATTTTTCCCTTGAACTCCCCGAGGGTTTTTTTATCCAGAGCTAGAGACCTTTGTTTGAGTGGGGCTGTTGGAGCTATATATGGCTCACTCTACTCAACTTGGTCTCACCTATATATTTGTATCTTGTCCTCGTTATGAATCAGTCTTTGGGAACGTACATGGTGTGTCTCTTGTCTCGTCTCTCTCTCTCTTTCTCTCTACATCTCAACATATAAAAAAGTGCCCTTCAATAATTGTCAACACACATACGCACGTGCACACACACCCTAGTATTAGAAATATAAATTATATTTCTTCAATGGGTATAGCCGTACAATATTGAGCTAACGGCTCATGCAAATAATGATGAGAGAGCAATTTCCTGGTTTATAGTTGATAATTGCCTACCTAGTTGTATCCACATTCTAATAATCGAGGTAACAGTCAATTCGGGTATAAGTGCATCTGGTCAGAGTCCTCATATGGTCATCATTGCTAGAATATCAAAGCCTGATGCATCTTGATGGGGAAAATTTTGCCCTAACATACTATGATTAATCATGGTGTTTACAATTCAAGGCATGAAAAGATTTTTTGTAGTGTCAACATCTCTTTCTCTTTCATATCATTGCTGATGATATCTATCATCCACTCTTCTATGTCCTACCGATGTGTGGCCATGGAGAGTCTGTGTAGATGGAATGGTCGTCATTAATATTGGCTTTTTTTAAAAAGTCCCCCTCAAGGCTTCTATACTTCTAATGAACCAGTAATATTGTTGTAGATTCTAGGGCTTAATGAATGTGAACTGCAACCTACTTTTGGTAACAAATCTTGGCTTTTTATGCCATAGGTCAAAAAGTACAGAAACAATGGACTCAGCGAGTCCTTAACATTATCTTAACGGGCATTCTTTTCTTTCAAATCTTATACATCTTACATATTTAGGTGATTAAGTCTATTTGTACAAGACAAATCATAGTTTCACTTTCAAAAGACAACGGGTAGGAGACATTTTATTGACCTTTGCAAAGTATAAGGAAGTTTGCCTCATCTTAGCCTAAGGCTAGTTGAAAATCTAAATTTATCGGTTTCAAACTATAGTTTGCAAAAGAAAAACCAGTAACAAATACACCATTCAGAGACCAATAGCAATGAGTTTCTCACAACCAAATCTTTTGGAGCTACTCTTGTAATGCTACAATTGACAATTATTTAGAAAAAGGCATACCAAGAAGAAAATTTACAACGTGGCGAACCTCTTTGACTTGTTATCTTCGTGGCTAGCATGTGAAGTGAAATCAGGTTAGTTTTGAACATGTAAAGTTTGAGAGCTCTTACGAGATCAAAGATTTTAGGAAAATGGTTAATCGTCAAGAGATTTTATGAATGAGTAGGTAGAGGGAGTTGCAAGGGAGAAATATTCAAGGTTATGAGAAGATAATGACTTTTACAACTATGTGATCAGCTATGTGTTTATAGAGAACCTCCTCCTTCCATGTCAATGATGATGAGCCAAATCTTGATCGTCATCTATTGTGGAACCTCAATCATCGTGTAGACTTCTGATTGCTTTTGTTTTCCTGGTCTACCATCACAATTGCTTGTGTTGTCTTGCTACTTAGGATGTGATATGGATAAAGGGTATTGAGGAAGCTATGAGAGAGACATAGATGATTCCATCATCTAATTAACCTCGAGTTTTAGCATACTATTGTACGTGCTTGGAGAAAGTAACCTGTGTATAATGCTATAGTGTATATATGTATTAATGAGTAATAGTCGTGTAGGTGCATGTTGCATGCAGTGGGGCAACACCGAGTACATGATGAATACATGGCGATGCTCAAATTGAAGCAAGACGTCGCTACTGGACCTCGATAAAATGCAACTCCAAGCTTTTATCAATAACGGAATGGAACCTCTATTCAGAGTGGTGAACACAACTCGAATCTCCAAGCATAAGCAACAAACATGGGAATCTCACAAGATTTTTTTTAAAAGGTTGGGAAGCAGAAAAAAATCAAGCTTTGAAAGTGCTCTTGCCCCATGTCATCCCGTATTTGCATAGTGCATTGCGCGATGATTCCTACAAAGTGGTGCTAGGTATAGCAATGTTGCAGATAGGAGAACAAAGAGAGAGTAAGTGAGAAACTAACGTTGAGAGAGAGAGAGAGAGAGAGAGAGAGAGAGAGAGAGAGAGAGAGAGAGAGAGAGAGAGAGAGAGATGAACCGAATCAATAATTACATGCACCCACACAAAAGCTTGAAGTTGTAGTTGGTGCTAGCTGAAAAGGGGCAACTGGACTCAATTTTGACGAATAAATGTCGACATCACTGTAGTGTGGGTGTGGTAGTGGAAAAAATAAAATCAAGTGTCAACGACGCGTTTGGGTGGCGATCAGACTGCATGCATTTCAATGTGTGTGGTAGCAAAAGCTGTTGGCGGGAAAAAGAGATGGTGGATAGCCGGAAATTTTTTTAATGGGTGGAGGTTACAACTGTTGGTGGTTAGATTTGCATGCAATGGCCAACATCGCCAAAAAAAGAGGCAGTTTGTGGGTGTGCGAGACAAAAGGAGGAACAAAGAGAGGGTTTTGATGGCAGATGGCTAGCGAAAAGAGATAAGGTGTTAACGCGGGGAGAGAGAGTTTTGACTATTAACAATATACATAACACATGAGATATTCTACAAAGACCTTGGACTATAGATATAGTACAAAATCATGTATTTCTTTCGACAGTATATCCAAAGCAAACACATCTTAGTTACAGGCCAATAAAGGGTAAGATGGTCTTGTTTTAGTCCAATAGTTACAAGTACAGCACTTCATCTTCTTAATTGGTAGCCAAGGAGAGGACACCCTTACCTGCATCCACAGTAAGAAAACAAACTTTTGGTTAGCTTCCAGACAACATTGCAGGTAACTAGGGTGACCCAGTTGTCATCCATGTCACCGAGGTACCAAAAAAGAAAAAATCATGCTCCTAATAATGAGATAAATAATTTTGTGTTTTGCATATGCCAGAGTTTTGTATGTTTTTAACAAAATATGAAATTTCTTGGAAAACCCATATAGTTTTAATTCAAGTCTAACTTTAATTTAAAGTGAAGTTTTAACAAGCTAGGACCTAGTCCTTGTTACATCAATTGTGAATTCAAGCCATGATATGGTTCATTCTGACAATCTTAATTACCGGCGAGAACAGCATGTTCCTTCTGAAATTAATTTTACTGTTAAAAAATTCCTCTAGAAAGCAGATTTTCATGAGTTTAAGCAATTCAAAAGTCATATTCCCTTTGAAACCAACCAGGATATGCAGACAGTCATCAAAAAAACCTTTTACAAAAACACATCCGCCTACTAGTTACAAGTCAGATTATGTCAACCATCAAACCATGTATGTCAGCTTCCAAAGAATAGTGTAAGCCTTATACACCCAAGCTTCAACCCATACCCTCAAGCCGAACAAAGGGCCATAACAACCATAGTATTCTAGTCGGAAACCCCAACCAAACCTTTAGATTTATCCATGATGTGTCAACAGTCTGCTACTGGTATAATTCCCAGCACATAAATAACCAACAGTTAGTGAACACTTTAATTATTGCTGTAAACAACCATTACAAAAAGAGTTAGTCGAGGGTAGACCATACAATATTCCAACCATGCCAGCCATTCGGCCGAAACAGCCAACTATATCGGCCAGATAGCACAAAAAAATAATCGATAGTTAGTAATTTTAATAGTGCTGCAGTCATCCAACAACACAAGTCAGTCGAGGATAACCCTCAAGTAACCCATCAAGCCACCCTTTCGGCCAACCATTCCAGCCATACCGGCCAAGTATCATCAAAAATAAAAAATAATGAATAATGATAGGGTAGTAATATTATTGCTGCAAAAAGAACTGCAAGACGTGGATCAACATAATCCACACAAAACCAACTTAATAGCTGGTATACACATCACCCTTCTCGACCTTCATATAGTCCATACAGTTTTGGTACTCATTAGCTGGTTTAAAGACATGAACAGGGGAGAAGATCATCCGCAATAGCTAGGGCCAGCAAAGGACGACAAAAAAAAACCATTCTATCCCAAAACTAGGCAAGGAACCAATCACCAAATCCCCTTAATCCTTTATGTACAATATCCGAACCTAGTCTAGCAAATGCTTATACAAATGGTTAATTACCATATCCTCATCCAAAAGTAAGGCAAGGCCAAGAGTCAAGAAGCATCCCAAACCTTTGTGCCAGTCAGAAAGAGATGGTCGGCACTATAGCCCGACAACCTGTTATAGAGTGTTGAATTTGATTCTCAAACCCTAAAATTCAAAATCAACAGTAGCCAGGATACAACTTAAGATCAGTTTATTGCATGATTCCTCTTTCTAGCAAAAAAAAAGCAATCGGCATTAGTGGATTACCTAACATAATCCCAAAATATCATTTATAGAGTATAAGTCAAAATAGAGAGAATAAAAGTAATGCACATGTTCATTCATTTCTGAATACCACAACAAAGGGAAAAGAGAGAAGACTACCCACACTAAAAAGGGACAGCAAATACTACCACTTTTATCCTCCTACTGTAAGGCAATGCTAAGAAGCAACCCAAAATTTCATCTAATGTGATAAAGGACAGTCACCCAACTTACTAGTTGGTAAAAGCACAAAACCCAGTTGGCAAAGGCTAGGGCCAGCGGAGGACAGCTTATCCTACCCTATCTAAAAGAACAGCAATGAGCCAATCACCTATCCCATTATCACAACATAATGGAACATCCGAACCCACACAACCTTTGTTTAGTCAAAGGCCCAATCGGCAACTGCTATGGACAGCATAGAACCTCAGTAGCAAGGATACATCCTAAGAGTAGTTTACTGCATAATGCCTATTTCTATCCTTTCAGTAGTTCCATTCCCAAACCAAATCGATCATCAGAATATGCTTCAGCCAAAAGCAACTTAGAAGGCCAGTCCATTCTATCCATCAACCAATTGTAAGACAAACTTAATAATCAAAGCTACACATGAATTGAGATAAATAGAGAGCGAGAGCAAGAGAGAAAGCACGTGCACATGTACCTCCTAGAGCGGAGTGCTACACCAGCACATGGAGAGAGAAGAGAGGGGAGGAGAGATGAATAGACACATGCACTAGGTGCAATCTCCCCTCCTGCAAGAGCGAGCTTTTTTCTCTTGCACATATTTATTTATAGATTTCTTGAATACTCAAAATGAGTACAGACTGCCCGATCGGACATAATAATGATCAAAGCTCATAAAGAGCACTTGAATAATAAAATGTACATAAATGTAATATCCTTTCAAATAATCCATCGACTGCTGCTTTTGCCACCTGTCAGCTGCAATAAATAGGTACTTATCAATTTTCGTTACATCAACACCCTATCACAAGGGCCTACAAGAAATAATAAAAAAGAAAGTTTGTTGCCATGCGGCATTAATTGACAAGTTTTATCTAATGGTCCAAAATTACACCCAAAATGCAACCCTTTACTAAAGGCTTATGTAGTCAAAAAATACTCTCGTCCTCATCAAGTTTTAATTCTTGTAATGTGTGGTATAGGAACCAAATATATTCAAACTAGTTAATGTTTCAAATGACCAAGCATGCCTCCACCTTGACGAAAGTGCAAAGTACGTAATTTGCATCCAAACCTTTATGCTTATGTGTTTGCTTGGGCAACACATAAAGAGTACAGGGCAGGGCACAACTTCTGTTCCTTATATTTATCGAGGAGACCACAATGCCGACTTTCCATCATACTTCTGTATGACATTCTTGCATGACATGAAATATAGGTTTAGTGTTTTCACTCTATACCTCATTGCGTGAAAAAATGTTTAAACCATTCACATTGTTTCCATGTAGCTTAACACAAACAAGATACTCTATCTTGCACACTTGGACGACATTCGTACATGATTACTATGTCAGTAGTGCACTTCAATTTTTAGAGTTTGTCAACGTTTTTTGCATTTTTAGATGGAGGACGAGAACAATTTTTCCATTTTGCAGACGTTGTAGCAAGCATGTACCACTTCTGATACACACGAGTAATTATGAAGCTGTTCAATTGCATGTTTATTAAAATTTTTCATTGTTACAATGTCCTCTGTTTCATGTCTATTATATTGTATTAAAGATAACTTCCATAGCAAGGCCCACCAAGCAAGACTAGCTATCCTTCTACGCCTTCGCTTTGCCTCCCCCCCCCTTCCTTCTTCTCTCTCTCTCTCTCTCTCTCTCTCTCCCCTTCTTTCTCCCACTTTGTTGTCTTCTCAAAATCTGCAACAATTGTCAAGAAATCTTTGTGTACCTAACATATTAATTGCCTAGGCCTTGTTTTTTTCCTTGCCCTCCCTTGTTTCTTTTCACATCTCCTCCACCCATCATCTATTGATTCCTATCAATGTGTTGAAATAAAGACTTAAATTATCCATTCGACAATTCTCTTTTGTTATCTCTATAATTCTCAAAATTTATGATAACGGTGAAACACCTTGAATCATTCATGTAAGTTTCGATCATCACAACAAGATCTAATGAAAGAACAAAGAGAACTTCATCAAACAACGAGAAGGATGCAATGCCAAGTAACTTCAGGTGTTCCTATAACAAAACATAGACATATGTTAAGCTTAAACGAACCCACATAGAAGTACAAGCAATTGATGCAGTCTCAAATAGTTAGATGAAGTGTGGTATATTGATTCACCTATGTGTGAGTTTGAAACTCCCTTTGTTTTGGTTTTTTGGGGCATTCTCATGTAGTGGTATCCAATTTCGTTACATGAGGTTTTTGAATTTGTGCATTGCTTACTAGTGTCAAGCGCACAATTGCCTTTTGTTACTTGATGTAACTCCCTTTCACGCAATGTTCCATGGAGTATGTTTTAAGGTCGATTATGTTGTCCTTAATTTGGGCTAGTAACTCTAATCAACCTTGATATGTTGAACACTTGGTATGTTGTCTCTCTCTAGGGTTGCTCTTGGGGGGTTTGGTAAAGGATAATATTGCAGAGAGGAGTGATTGAAAGGTTTGTGAATAAGATGTTTATTGCAAGCTAAACTCAGGGGGGAAATATTAATAAACACTAATTAAAAAATGTATAATCTCTCTCTCTCTCTCTCTCTCTCTCTCTCTCTCTCTCTCTCTCTGCAGCAAATATTTTCCCCTTTCGATTGAAACTCGAACCCATCGCGCATCTGCAGGCTTCGTTTCTCAAAACGGGCTTGCTCTGTGCCACCATAGCTCCACTGTCCATCTCCAAGCTCAGCTTTGCCTCAGAAGAGGAAGAAGGCGGAGGTAGAGGAAGAGGTCCTAGAAGAGGTTCCCTTGTTCAACATCTCGGGAAAACTTATCTTACGGTTCGATCGTCGTAACTTGCGTTCACTCCGGTGTCTACCTGTCTGTGATGTAAGTTTGCCATGGGAGCTTCAGCCAGCTCACAAAGAGCAGGAGCAAAATTAGGGCAATAGCAGAGGGGTGACCTCTTGCGTTTATGAGAGAGGGCTTGTCAGACCGCTGATGGCGGATGTGCTTCATGGTTCTGTACTATGCCTTGCTCTCCGATGCCGTACGGCTACCAATTTTTGTGATAAAAAGAAGCTCGCCCGTATTGCTACAGAAAGGGAAGCATGCTGAGTGTGCTACGGGTGCACTTGCCCTCGGATATTCCCATTGTGGGCTGTGAGCTTACCCCATATGTTCTTCTTCGACGTCCAGATGGCTCCATTACCCCAGATGATATTCCGGAAAGCTCTCCTGTTGATGGATTTTACCTTAAACACAGATGGTCAGTCACTTTGATTCAGATATTAATGTTTTATTAGCTTTAATCCTGTTGATGGATTTTACCTTCAGCACAGATGGTTGGTCACTTTGATTCAGAGTTTAACGTTTCCTTAGCTTTAATCTTGCAATTAATATGTTCTAGTTGATCAGGTATGGACAATAATAAGAAATATGAATGATTTATGGATATTTTATTCATGGTTCTTCCTGGCTTGTTAATGTTAAGCTGAATCTTCCTGGTATTTATGAATTACAAGTAAGTTGCAATCAATTTTCAGGTATCGTATTCAAAGTGACAAAGGAATTGCAGTATGCAATGTGCATCCATCAGAACCTGCCACTTTGCAGTGTCTAGGATGCATCAAGGCAAAAACTGTCAGTAAAAGTTATCATTGCTCTCCAGAGTGTTTTGCAGATTCATGGAGGCAGCACAGATCGCTGCACGCACGAGCTTCAAATGCTGTGCAGGAGAATGGCCCTGAAGAAGAAGAGATGTTTGGAAGCTTTACGGGGGGCAGCTCTGTTGGATCTACAGTGGGAGCAGCACTGCTAGGGCTCAGCAACGGATCTATTCCTGTTCTTGTCTCAGATAGAGGTGGAGCAGGTGAAACATGGTACGAGGTTGGAAGGAGCAGGACATATACTCCCTCTGCTGATGATGTTGGACACGTGCTAAAATTTGAGTGTACTGCAATAGACTCAAGCAACGGACAGTCCGTAGCTCCTGCAAGTACACTCTTGACTTCAAGAGTCATCCCTGCCCCTTCTCCAACTCCTCGTCGCATGATCCCTCTTAGCTACATGGATGGAATGTCAGGTTTAGATGTGGAAAGCCACTCCTCAGCTGCAGGCACCTTCACAGTTCTTTCGTATAATGTGCTTGCTGATCTTTATGCAACCAGTGAGATGTACAGCTATTGCCCTCCCTGGGCTTTGTCCTGGGCTTACAGACGACAGAATTTACTTCGTGAAATTGTTGGCTACAGGGCAGACATTTTGTGCCTTCAGGAGGTGCGGACATGCGTGTGATAGCTGTGAATTGTGTTGAAGTGGGGTAACACACTATATCGACCTTGGTTAGGTGGTGTTTTTTGCAGGTGCAAAGTGACCATTTTGATGAGTTCTTTCAACCTGAGCTGGAGAAGCATGGATATGTAGCAGTATACAAGAAGAAAACAACAGAGGTACTTCTATTTTTATAATATTGTTTGTTCTGAAATCTTTTCAAGAGGTTAATTTGTGAAGTTTTTTTGATCACAGTGTTTTTATTTTTTGGAAAGTGGTTAATAGTTTTCATGCACTGTAGATGACAATGCATTCAGAGGATATACTTATGTTTAGCTACAAATTGTCCAGTATAGTATTTTATTTCATGAAGTTTTCCTTACTTTTTTAGTTTCTGAAATTACTACATGGCAGAGCCTATTGTTAACTTCTGTAAGCATAGTATTGAAAGGCTTTCAGTGGGCCTGAATAATGGTGAAAGATTTTCTGTCTGCTTTTACTGCGTACATTAAATCTATTGCTTCAGGATGCTGTGTTATTATGGTTTCATGCACAGAAGTAGTGAGTCTTCGACTGTCAATAGGTAAAGTGGGTGGGCTGTGCACTGTTAAGAATATTGTGGTTTTTATTGCATAATCTTATTTGTATCTTTCTGATCTACCAGAGGTTTTAGGAGATTTTAGTGGGTCCGTTGGGATTTTGACATCTTCTTCCCTTTCTGCATTGTGCTTAAAATTGAGTTTGACAATGTTGATCTGAGGTTTGAGGAGCTTCCAGTGGGTCAGATATTTTTTCCCTCCCTTTCCACAGTGTGTTATAAATGAGCTTTGCAATTAGCCTGGTCGGAAGAAGACTCTATTTAAACGGAAGCATTGTTAACTATTAAAAAAAAGCTCAAGCAGTAAAGGGCTTAACAACATTTGTGTCCGCATGGATTTGAGATCATTGTTACAAATATTCATTTACCTTTTACATTTAGGCCAGGGCTTGTATTTTACTGGACCTTTTTGGGAAATTGGTGATTGGAAGAAGCGAGTTGGAAGAAAAGGTGCATGTGTGCCATTATGTGTGCATTTTTTGTGCATCACATGGAGGCTTTGTATACATGTATGTGCATTGTGCAAGTTGTGTGGATTGTGTGTTCATGTGTGTGATTATGTCTGCATTGTGTGTGATTTTGTGTGCATTATGTGGAGATTTTGTGTGCATGTGTGTGCATTGTGTGTGGTTATGTGTGCATGTGTGCATTTTGTGCATTAGGTGGAGTTCCTCTGGTTGTTGCCTTTCTCAAGGACATTGCTATGCTGTGGTGGTGTTTGTCCACAAGCCACATGCTCCAAGACATGTCAAAGAGTGGCAGCGGAAGCATAAAGGAAGAAAGAGAATTGTCAAAGAGATTTAGAGAGAGGTCGCAAGTAGCAAAGGCTGTGTGTCACAAATTATTGACGTGTCAAGCCACTGAAGAACGGAGCCCACTTGCAGATCCCGGCCGAGGGGCCTAAACCTTAAGAGAAGCAACAGAAGCAGCAGAAGAAGATCCAACCAACCTAAGGTTTCAGTTCGATGGGGCCTAGAGTAAAGCAGCCCACACTCACATACAAAAAAGCGTAGAAGCTGATGATGTGGCATTCTATACGGAATTTTTGGATTTTAGGCTGGCTTTTGACGTGGCAGATTGTACGGATTGCCATATTTTACACTGGTTGTTGATGTGGTAGATTGTACGGATTTCCGTGTTTTACACTGGTTGCTTACATGGCAGTTGTATGGATTCTTGCTTTCACGCTGACAGCTTTTGAGCACCTGGTAAGTGCTTTTTATGGCCGAGGGCCTTTAAATATGAGCCAAAGGCTCATTCTTTGGCATGCTTCAGTACGTAGGTGTAGAGGGTGGGGTACCGGCATTGTACTGAGTTCAAGTAATATAAAGAAATACCGAAAGGGGCACCAAGGTTTGGGGCCATTGCTCTTTGGGGTGGAACTTCGCCACTCCCTGTGTCGTCTATCTCTTTTTGTTCAGTTGTTATTTGAAGTGCTAAAAGTTTGCTCAATTTGTTCTTTTTCGTTGGCACGTGGTGCTTGTCACAAACTGGTGACGTGGCGTTCCATAACACACAGACACATACTTCCTCTGCTGGCTGCGGATTGAACTGGTTGACTGTTGACGTGGCAGCCCGCGAATCACAACGGAAATTGCGAAAGCTAAAAGCTGCGGCAAATTCGCTTTTTGGACAGCTTTTGGATACTGCTCTAATTTATTCAAAGTGAAAGAGAGAAGGAGAACCATTTTGTTTTATTTTTACAAGCAAGAGAGGAAGAACCTTTGCTTTATTTTTCCAAAGCTTTGAAGGCTTTTGAGTTTAACAGCTTTTGGGCTCTGCTTTTGGTATCCCATGTAACCTTCAAATAAGCGGATTGGCCACTTACAACTCAGAGCATCTGGACGCAGAGTCTGAGTGTGAGCGCCTGCCCGCACTCTTGTACTTTGAACTCAGATTAATTCAAAAAGAAATACCGAAAGGGGCGCCAGTCTTTGTGGCCAATATCTCTAGGCACGAAACTTCGCCGGGCCAGTGTCGAATCAATTGTAAACTGTGAACTGTTTTGAAGTGGTTATTTGTGCTGTCGCGGCAAATTTTTGACTTGGAGTGTTCAAGTCTATTACAGTGGTATGAGAGCACGGCCGATTTCTCGTAGAAGGCCGATTTATCTTCTACGAGAAATCTAATCCCTTTTTCCGCGGCATTGAGAATCTGTTTGAGACCTTGTTTGGAACTTGTTTGAAATGGATGGTATTTGTTTTGAACCTGTCCTGGTGCCAATTTGAACTGTTTGACTCTGGTTTGAATGCTTGGTGATTTACTTCTTGGTGGAGTAGTGAGAAATGGTGTTTTTTTGAGAATGCTTGCACATACTCAGCATCGTATATGGAATTTCCGGATTTTACACTGGCTTGCTGACGTGGCGGATTGTATGGTTTTACGGATTCTACGCTGGCTGTTGACGCGACAGGTTGTACGGATTTCCGCGTTTTACGTTGGCCACTGACGTGGCAGAGCTGTACGGATTCTTGCTTTTGCGTTGACAGCTTTTGAGCACTTGCTTTGGGGCCTGTTGCTTTTGAGTTTGAAAGATTTTCATGTAATTGCTTTTTATGGCCAAGGACCATAAAAAGAGCCATAAAAAGGGCTTTTTAAGGCCAAGGGCCTTTAAATATGAGCCAAGGGCTCATTCTTTGACATGCTTCAGTACGAGGTGCAGAGGGTGGAGTACCGGCATTGTATTGAGTTTGAGTAATATAAAGAAATACCAAAAGGGACGCCAAGGTTTGGGGCAATGCTCTTTGGGATGGAACTTCGCCACTCCCCGTGTCGTCTCTCTTTCCGTTCAGTTGTTATTTGAAGTGCTAAAAGTTTGTTCAATCTGCTCTTTCCGTTGGCACGTGGTGCCCGTCTTGTGACACTATGCAGCCATGGTGACCATACCATGTGCAACCTCTCGGGGCGGGAGTACCACCCGGATATAGTGAGTGAGAGCGCCACATACTGCCTTTATACCTGCCTAGGCAGGTCGGCGAGTCACAAAGCCCCACTTCCTCAACAAAAGATAGAGAAAAATACCCCTAAGTAGAGGCGCCCATAAGTATGGGGACATATGACCTAAAATAGTTTTGGTAGACCAAAGTGCCCAACCGGGACCACATGCAGCCAAAAGAAGCAATGCAATCACATGCAATGTTGCTAAATGGACTATTTTCTTATTTTTAATTTCTATGTAATGAGATAAGGATATTTAAATGTGTACACTTCAATTGTTAAAGTTAGAAATTGTAGATCTATTGGAATTGATAAAAGCCATCAAGAACGGACATCTATGTTGGGTGAAAATAAGCATCGTGAAGGACTTGTTCCGCAAGTTCAATGGAGAGAGATTGGAGTATGGAGATTCTCGATGTGCCATAGGATGGGTGACGAGAGCATCGGATAGGGAATATTCCATTGGTCCAGGAGGAAATCTAAACTTGGTAAAGGCAATCAAGAACGGACATCTATGTTGGGTGACATTAAGCATCGTGAAGGACTCGTTGTGTAAATTCGGTGGAGAGAGATTGAAACCGGCCTGTACTTTCAAAAAGGGCGGTAGAATTTACATTGATTTAGCTTTCACCCATTATTAGTCGTCTATTCTACCTGTACTTTCAAGACACAACAAAGGGGAGAGGGATACAGGCGGCTAGATTGTACCTGTATGAGTAGACCGACACCAGATTGGCCCCTAACTTAGGCGCCCCTTTCGGTATTTCTTTATTGTTTAAAAGAGGGAATAAACGCTGTGGTTCCCTACAAGCTGCCCCGCATAAACTTGGCTGAATTTCAATTGTTCCGGCCTGATTTCGGCAGCATAACTGTACTAGGACCCTTCACAATCAGTATTCCCACGCATCGACTGACTTTCCCGACGCATACGGGCACTTTGCAAAACCTGGCGAGAATCTGCAGCACGCTGAATTCTCTGTTTTCAGCCCGGAAATGCGCCAGATCACCTGTACAGCGGTCCCCTCGCGTCCCCGAACCTCCTGGGGGTATTAGGGACCGTTTAGGGCCAAAACCCTAAACCTGCAAAAATACACAGCAGGCTGTAATTTACTGTTTCGGGCTCCGTTTCGCGTGCCGGTCGCATCCGTAGCAAGTCCTCGAGCTCCCGCACCTGTAGGGCTACTTGCCCTTTGAATCGGACGAGATTTCTAGCGTGAAACCTCTTCGAATTCACCTGTACCTGCGGGGGATTAGCCGCTAGCTAATCCAGTACCTGTGCAAGAGGCTCTTGCCTTGGCAATCGCGCATGAACCCACACAACTGTACATTGGTCAATTGAAAAGCCCACTAGTGGGGCATAACATACTGCCATAGGGGAGAGAGAGGGCAGTGCGTAGCGTGCAGGGCATCACTCCTGGCACCGCACTGTACATAGGAGGGAAAGGAAGCACTCCATAGCTCTTAACCTGTGACAAAATCTTGCAAAATGAGCCTCCCAGCTATAAATTCAGCGCCACTTCTTGTTGCATGAGGAAAGTGCACAGAAATGTGCCACTTGGCGCATTTACAAGCTATTTCCTGTTTCGGGGTTGCCGCCTAAAAATCTCCCGACCGGTTGCTTGGTTGACTTCACTGCAGAGTAATAAAATGTTCCCCTTGTCATTCTGGAGGTAATGACGCGAACACATTTTCAGGTGGCAAAATAACAGTTCCCTAAATTTTAGGATATGCTGCCATTGTATCTTTCTAGGTCATCTGACCCCCTTTGTACACTGCAGCCACACCCAGAATTGAAATGTAGCCTTTGTAGCAAAGGATTTCACTTTGGCTAGTCAATGACCCCACTTTGGCTAACCATAGTCCTTGTCCAACCTTAGTGCTCTCTTGCCCTCAAGCGTGGACTCCCTCTGAACAGTTCCACACTAGCTATGCAATGCAGGGCAGTTCGATTTCCCGAGGGGTGTTTCAAAAAAGTGAAAGTAAATAAATAATAAGAAAGAAATCAACAAAAAGGATAGATAGTAGTCACACGCTGGTGACATACCCCCCTCTTGAAATCTCAAACGTCCTCGTTTGCATCTATGTCGTACATGCTCATAGTCAACATTGATGTATTCAACACCTGTCGACACATGTACGACACATATATGCTCATTGTCAACCCTGGTGTATTCAACACCTCGTCGACACATGTATTGCCTGCGTGTGAACCCTGTCCCAATGACATAGTGGTAGCTTCGCACTCTGCCATTGCTTTGAGTCACTAACTTTCCAATGACAAAATGATAGCCACACATTTTACCACTGTCTTATAGTACACGTCGGGCCCAGTAACAGTTTCGAGCATACCCAAACCGACAATTTAAGAATGCAGTTACACATGTACCCTTTAATAGAAGCAATTACTGTATCCTTGACAAACTGACAAGAAATACTCACTTCTATAGCACTAACCGAACTTTTGGACATTCCATAAGAGCAATTGCCAAACTGACAATCTGTACAGATCTAACATTCATGTAACATGTATTTGATTTGAGCTCACTTTAAATACCATGTACATCATTTGTTTCAGAAGCCATTGTCACACTGACAATCCATGTAGCTTTGAAACTCAAGGGGTCAAGGTAGATTGCAAATCGAAGGCTTCAAGGTAGAGTGATAACACAGTTGGTGACTCTGCAAGTTCACCTTCTTCCATCCACTTAGCATCCATTGGTGGATAGTTTCTTAACTTTACCAAGTAACGCCTAGCAACCTTGCCTTCCACTTTCCTTTCTTTGTGTGCCAAAATCTGTTCGGGGACCAAGATCTCGTCAAGTTCCTCGACTTTCGGCTGATCTTCACCTGGCATATCTTCTGGCACATCACCCACATAGGGTTTGAGAAGACTCACATGAAATGCATTGTGAATCTTCCAACTGTCAGGCAATTTCAGCCTATATGCAACATCACTGATTATGTCGCACACTTGAAAAGGCCCATAGTAACGCATGCTGAGCTTTGGAACAGTCTTTCCTTGCCCTTCATCTTCTTTAACCTTGCCTTTTCAAAGCGTAAAAGCACCCAATCACCAAGTGAAAATACCACTTCACGACGGTGACGATTAGCTGCTTTCTTTTGCTTTGCTTGAGTCTTTTCTAAAGCCACTTTGACCTACTTGTACATTTCATCCATGTCCTGAACATACTTATCTGCTTCAAATATGTTGTCCTTTGTATGCAGTATGGGAGGAACTTTCTTGCCACCTTCAACTATCTCAAAAGGTGCCTTGCCAGTTGATGAATGCACTGTATTATTATATGCATACTCCACCAATGGCAAATACTGCTCCCACTTTCCTTTATGCTATGACACATAGCACTTCAGCAGATCTAGGACAGTAGAATTTGCCTCTTTTGACTGCCCATCTGTTTGAGGATGAAATGACGAAGAGAATTTGAGCGTGGTGCCCATATTCTCAAACAAGCCTCTCCAGAACAAACTTGTCATGCGTGGATCACGGTCGCTAACAATCGACTGTGGCATGCGATGATACTTGAAAATATTGCTCATAAACAAGTGTGCTATCTGATCTGGCTTTATCTTCTTCCTGACAGGAATAAAATGAGCCTGCTTGCTGAATCTGCAAATAATGGTCCAAATACCATCGTTTCCCGTCTGCGTTCTCGGAAGATCAAAGATAGAATCCATAGCAATACTTTCCCATGGTTTGTCTGGAATAGGTAGTGGTTGCAATAACCCTGGTGCCTTTTGCCTGTCAAACTTAACCTTCTGGCAAATTAGGCATTCTCGCACAAAGGCATCCACATCTCTTCTCAATGTAGGCCAATAGAAGAATGTCTCAACCGCTTTAACTGTAGCATCGATACCACGATGCCCTGCATACGGTGGGACATGACTCTCTTCCATAACTTTGCGTCGCAATGGCTTTGTGACACACAATCTGCCATGCATCATCATGAACCCATCTTTGAGAAGATAGTGTTCATGACGTTGTCCATCCATTAGCTGCTCGAAGACCCTTGCAAAATCTTCATCATTTACATACTGTTCTCTCATATCATCAAGTTCATGATGATAAGGAATTGACACAGTTTAAATTTGTGGCTTCCTTGACAAGGCATCAGCCACAACGTTCTTCTTGCCTTCCACATGCACAATCTGAAAATGGAACATGGACAAGATATTTGCCCATCGCATATGCTTCTCAGATAACTTTGTTTGTGTCAAGAAGTATTGCAAGGTCTGATGGTCCGTTTGGACAACGAAATTTGCACCTAGCAGGTAGTGTTTCCAACTTAAGAGCGCATGAATCACAACCAGTAACTCTTTCTCATAGACCTGCATGGTCATCTCTGGCCCTTGCAAAATTCTGCTCTCATAGGCTACTACCCTGCCATCTTGCATTAGCACTGCACCAATGCTACTACCATAGGCGTCACACTGGGCCACAAATGACTTCCTAAGATCTGGCAACACAATGACTGGATCTGAAGTCATCTTCTCCTTTAAGAGATTAAAAGCTGAAATCTCTTTCTGTGTCCATCTAAAGGTGACTGCCTTCTTTTGAAGAGCAGGTAAAGGTGAAGCAATCTCAGCGAAATTTCGGATAAACCTTCTGTAATAGGAGCATAGTCCCAAGAAGTTTCGGACATCATGCACCGTCTTCAAATCTGGCCATGACTTGATTGCTTCAACTTTTGCAGGATCCATTCTGACACCATCCTTTGAGACTATGTGTTCTAGAAAGTGGATCTCTTCCAGAAAAAATTCACTTTTCTTTGCATTCACTTTGCGAAGCTCTTTGAACACAATGGCCAAGTGATGCCTATGCTCCTCTTCATTCTTTGAGTAGACTATCATGTCATCAAAGAATGTACCAACAAACTGCTGGTGTGGACGGAAAATTCTGTCCATCATCCTATTGAACGTAGCAGGAGCATTTGTGAGACCAAAGGGCATCACTAAAAATTCGTAAAGGCCAAACGTTGTTCTAAAAGCAGTCTTGTGCACATCCTCTGATCTAATGCGGATCTGATGGTACCCACTCTTTAGATCTATCTTGCTAAACATAGCTGCTGCTCCTAATTTGTCAAGAATATCATCAATTCTAGGTATAGGGAACCTATTCTTGATGGTATTCTTGTTCAGTGCACGGTAGTCTATGCACATACGCCATGAGCCATCCTTTTTCTGCACCAACAACACTGGAGAACAGAATGGAGATGAACTGGGCTGAATCAGCCCCTTTTCTAACAACTCCTGTACTTGGCCCATTATCTCTTTCTGCTGAGCCGCACTAACCCTGTACGGAGCACTAACCCTGTACGGAGGCTTATTTGGTGGGCTACTGCCTGGCACCAAATCTATCGCATGGTCCTCGGGTCTCTCTGGCGGTAATTGTGACGGTAATGAATCGGAAAAACAGTCACTACACTGTTGTAAAAACATTGACCTTTCTTTATCTAGCACAGATAAATTTGATTCATCACAATCTGACACTTCACGTGCAAAAACCAAGTACGCAGAAAGATGCTTTTTCATTACAGAAGTAATAGCAGAAGTTGATACAGTGGGAATAGACTCCCCTTTAAGCTTTACATCCAGAATGTGAGTCTTTCCCCTGCACTGTACAGTGATCTTTTTGTTGTAGGCATCCATGATTCCCTGTACACGAAATAACCTGTACACGAAATAACCAAGGAATACCTAACAACACATCACATCCGTCCAGTGGCATGATGTAAAATTCTTCAGCATCTACATAGGACTGGATATGTAGACGCAACTTTCCAATGATGGGTATCACAGCCTCTGTATGGCCGGGACATGCCAAACCTGCCTCTGCTGTATACCCCATCTCTTCAGGTTTGATTCCCAACTTTGAAGCCAATTCTGGGGAAATGAAGTTGGCTTTGGCACCTGCATCAAAGAAGATAAGCACTGTTTGATCCTTGACCTTTCCCCATGCTCTGCAAAGCTCACTTGCATCTGAATTGGGCTTGTCACCCACCATATCTGGCACTAGACCAGCCATGGGCTTCTTTCCTTTCCTGTCCTCCTTGTCTTCAGAATCAGCTGGCCTTTTCTTTGTAGGACAGTTGTAAGCAATGTGGCCAGGGTGCTCACAAATAAAGCATTTGTTCTCTGACCTTAGGACCTTCTTTTGCTCTTCCGACTTGCGAGGAAAACGTCTTTTCCATTTCTTCGCTGGTCCCTTTTCTGATTCAGCCGTAGCTTTGTCTTTCCCTGCGTTGGCTGGCTCCTGAGTCCCTTTCGGAGCTTCCTTGGGAACGTACTTCTTCGTTGAATTTTTCTTGGCTTATCCTTCCTTGACGCCAGTATTGAATTCACAATCTTCTCCCTTGAGCAAACCATTGCCAGTGTTTGCTACCTCGATGAGCTGCGTCAAAGTAGTGACTTTGGTCTTCGTGCAGTACTTTCTCAATCCTTTGGGTAGGCCACAACATTATTTTTCAATCTGTTTTGTCAATGGCACAAACCTATAGGAAGTTACTGGAAGTAGAGCTTTCCAAAACTTCCGATTGTAATCATCCAGATTCTTGCAAGTAGCAGCATTAAGCTGGTGCCATTCTGTCATGACATCTGCTTCAAAGTCATCAGATAACCATGCTGATGCAAAAATCTGCTTGAAGTAAATCCATGTGGACGGAGCTTGCCCTTGGAGCAATAAAGTTGTCCACCATTGTCTCGCATTCCCTGTCAAGAAAGTGGCTGCCTTGCGGACCTTTGAAGCCTCTGTAAAGTTTCCCCCTGCATAGGCCTTGTCAAACTGCTAGAGGAATGAGAGAGCCTTCTTCCTGTCATCAAACCCTGTAAAGGTCGTGAAAGTCACACCTTTGCCACCTTCTTTGTACGGAGTTGGCCTCTCCAGCGGCGTTAAATTGTCATATGGAAGTGACTGAAACATGGGAACACTGTTAGGGTTCATTTGTGTTCCCTGACCGCAATTAAGTTGACCTGGAAATGCCATATTTGGTTGCTGATTTGTAATTCCAGCCATACCAAAATTTGCCTGTGGCATCCCAAATTGGCCCCGAGTGCTTTGAAACCCTGGTAGCATGCCCGTGACACCATACATGGGGTTAGGCATCATCGTTTGAGCACCCCCGAACACTGTTCCTGGCGTGTAAAACTGATTTCCAGGTGCATGACCAGCCATGCTCTGGAATACTGATCCACCTCCAAAATAGTCAGGGTGTACTGAAGGTGGTGGGAAGACTTGTTGCATAGCTTGTAGGTTGCTTCCCTACCCATTAGAACCAGCTATAGGTTGCTGAAAGGTGGTGGGTTGAACTGGTACAGCTTGAAAGACTGGCATTTGAGCCACCTGTTCTTGCACCTTAGGCATAGGTTGTGGAGACTGCATGTTCTTCGTCAAGTGTACAGGTGTTTCCATTTACTCTGCAGTATGAATCACCTGTGCTTGAGCCTTAACAGGCTTTTGAATATGATCCAGTGACCCAAATTGCTGAGACGGAAGAGGAGGTTGCAGAAAGGCTAAAAACCTCGGGTTCTGCATTACTTGTGTGAACATAGCCACAACAGTAGCCAACTGGGTCTTGAATATATCATCATCCGTCTGTGGTGGTCTTGAAGACTCACCCACTTCATGTGTCTGTTGACCCTGTGAAGAGGAAACCTCTTCAGTCACATCATTTGGTCTGTCAGCCATAATTGCAATTCCCTGTGTCTGGTCTATGATCCCCTGTGTCTTCAAGCCCAAACTGACCAAGGCTCACTTCTATGGGAAAAAGTGATTTAATCCCGTCGATGGAACCATGAAACCGGCCTCTACTTTCAAAAAGGGCGGTAGA
The DNA here is from genome assembly GCF_014529385.1 of Adiantum capillus-veneris. Taxonomy (NCBI): domain Eukaryota; kingdom Viridiplantae; phylum Streptophyta; class Polypodiopsida; order Polypodiales; family Pteridaceae; genus Adiantum; species Adiantum capillus-veneris. The sequence goes on along the minus strand of NC_140944.1, from coordinate 92,156,794 downwards.
CTTTACTTCAAACCTTGATTTAGCTTTCACCCATTATTAGTCGTCTATTCTACTTGTACTTTCAAGACACAACAAAGGGGAGAGGGATACAGGCTGCTAGATTGCACCTGTATGAGTAGACGGACACCAGATTGGCCCCTAACTTAGGCGCCCCTTTCGGTATTTCTTTATTGTTTAAAAGAGGGAATAAACGTTGTGGTTCCCTACACGCTGCCGCGCACAAACTTGGCTGAATTTCAACTGTTCCGGCCCGATTTCGGCAGCATAATTGTACTAGGACCCTTCACAGTCAGTATTCCCACGCATTGACTGACTTTCCCGACGCATACGGACACTTTGCAAAACCTGGCGAGAATCTGCAGCACGCTGAATTCTCTGTTTTCAGCCCCGAAAATGCGCCAGATCACCTGTACAGCGGTCCCCTCGCGTCCCGGAACCTCCTGGGGGCATTAGGGACCGTTTAGGGCCAAAACCCTAAACCTGCAAAAATACACAGCAGGCTGTAATTTACTGTTTAGGGCTCCGTTTCGCGTGCCGGTCGCATCCGTAGCAAGTCCTCGAGCTCCCGCACCTATAGGGCTACTTGCCCTTTGAATCGGATGAGATTTCTGGCGTGAAACCTCTCCGAATTCACCTATACCTGCGGGGGATTAGCCGCTAGCTAATCCAGTACCTGTGCAAGAGGCTCTTGCCTTGGCAATCGCGCATGAACCCACACAATTGTACATTGGTCAATTGAAAAGTCCACTAGTGGGGCATAACATACTGCCATAGGGGGGAGAGAGAGCAGTGCGTAGCGTGCAGGGCATCACTCCTGGCACCGCACTGTACATAGGAGGGAAAGGAAGCACTCCATAGCTCTTAACCTGTGACAAAATCTTGCAAAATGAGCCTCCCAGTATTAATTCAGCGCCACTTCTTGTTGCATGAGGAAAGTGCACAGAAATGTGCCACTTGGCGCATTTACAAGCTATTTCCCGTTTCGGGGTTGCTGCCTAAAAATCTCCCGACCGGTTGCCCGGTTGACTTCACTGCAGAGTAATAAAATGTTCCCCTTGTCATTCCGAAGGTAATGACGTGAACACATTTTCAGGTCCCAAAATAGCAATTCCCTAAATTTTAGGAGATGTTGCCATTGTATCTTTCTAAGTCATCTGACCCCCTTTGTACAGTGCAGTCACACCCAGAATTGAAATGTAGCCTTTGTATCAAAGGATTCCACTTTGGCTAGTCAATGACCCCACTTTGGCTAACCATAGTCCTTGTCCAACCTTAGTGCTCTCTTGCCCTCAGGCGTGGACTCCCTCTGAACAGTTCCACACTAGCTATGCAATGCAGGGCAGTTAGATTTCCCGAGGGGTGTTTCCAAAAAGTGAAAGTAAATAAATAATAAGAAAGAAATCAACAAAAATGATAGATAGTAGTCACACGCTGGTGACAGAGATTGGGGTATGGAGATTCTCGATGCGTCATAGGATGGATGATGGGAGCATCGGATAGGGAATATTCCATTGGTCTAGGAGGAAATCTAAACTTGGTGATGGGTTTTGAGACGCTTTTGTTAAAGGTAAGATGGTTTTTAAGTGCTTTTTGGGAAAGCAGATGCATTTCCGCGAGGAAATCTATGTCTGCATTGTATCTGTGTTTGTGATCTAGGGACGCGTGGAGAGTAGTGTGTGAGTATCAGTTTTCAGCTCACAGAGTTTCTACCGAGTTTTTGAACATGTTTACGTTATTTTTTAAAAGTGATGACTCGTCCACTTAATAAGTGGACAGCCCACTTGAAAATAAAGCAAGGCAAAGAGGAGGTGCCCCCAGACTGGCTAATAACAGTTCTAAGGCTGATCTCTCTCTCTCTCTCTCCTTTTGTGGTCGCCCCCACCCCATTTGCTATTGTCGCGGGAAAAGCAAAGCCTGCCTGGCTATTCTTACTGTCACAAAGTGATGACGTGGCGGACAGCAGAAACCCTAATTTCTGCCAGAAACCCTAAAATTCCTGCAAACCCTAATTTTTGCCAAAAACCCTAAATTCCGGAAATCGCGGAGGCGGATTATTAATTTTTTTTTTTTTTTTTTTTTTTGGAAAATGATGAGCGACGCGAATTTTGCTTTTGCTTTTTTTTTATTAAAAAAAAAGAGAAAAGACTCTCTAAGAGAGAGAGAGAACTGATGCTTTTGATTTTAAAAGCTTTTGGGGCTCTGCTTTTGGGCATCCCTTGTAACCTTTAAATTAGTGGTGAGGGCCTCACTTCTCAGAGCATCTGGACGCAGAGTCTGAGAGTGAAACCCTAACCGCTCTCTTGTACTTTGATGATTGATTAATACAAAAAGAAATACCGAAAGGGGCGCCAGTCTTTGGGGCCAATATCTCTAGGCACGGAACTCCGCCGGGCCAGTGCAAATCTATTGTGATCTGTGAATTGTTTTGAAGTGGTTATTTGGTGCTGTCGCGGTTGATTCTTGACTTGGAGTGTCCAAAGTTTGTTACAGTGGTATCAGAGCACGGCCGATTTCTCTTCTACGGGAAATACGATCCCCGAATTTTTTTTTCCGCGGCACCTATGGCTTCAGGCAATGATCAGTAGACTCCCTCTGCATCTGGAGATGCAGGCTGGGATCACAACGAAGATTCAGACAGAGAGTATGGCCCGCCTCGGCCTACTCAGGCGGAGCAAAGAGAGATGGAGCGTCGTCAATTGATTGGTGATGCAACAAAGATGATGCTCAATTTTGCCAAGGACCCGAAGATGGCAAAATATATGAATCAGACCTCTTTGGAAGAGGTACAGACAGAGTGGCAGAGAACCACAACACCACTCCCGAAACCCGCTCTCAAGAAACCTTCTGCCTCCAAGAAATATACGGAGAAGGAACTGGAGAACGTGGTTGATGCACGGATTGCTCAGCTTTTTGACGCGCAAACGAAAGCCAAAAAGCACGGCAAAAAGCAGAAGAAAGGCACTGACTTCCCGGGATATTTGGGTCGTCAGTCGACATTCGATAAAGCAAAGAAACTGAAGAAGCGCGTCAAGTTTGCAGGCCTACCCAGTTCTTCTTCTTCTTCTGACAGTTCTTCTAGCTCCTCGGATTAGAGCGAAGAAGACAGAAAAAAAAAGCAAAAAGCGAAGCAAGACACAAAGCTTCGGAACGGGCAAGAAAAAGGCAAAGAAGGCTACATCTCGCCCAGAGACTGACAGTTCTACTGAGGACTCGTCTACAGACAGCTCAGATTCCGATGACGGAAAGTTTTATGCGAACAAGAAGAATTTTTACAAAGCCAACCAGTATGACTTTCTCGAAGATAACAGCAAGAAAGTCCGAGAGTTTAAGGAAGGTGGCCACTCGATCAAGTTTGATACTTTTCAGGATACTCAGATGCTTCGAAGGCTTTGTCTCTTATACAGCAGTTTGACATCGCTTTCGCGGGAGGACGCTATTCAGAGCACTCCAAGATTCGGAGAGCTGCCTCTTACTCTGAGGGGAATGCTCCTACTTGGTGGTCCACGCTTCTATTAAGCAAGACTGTGCCAGTTACATGGCTGAAATTCAAGAGGCTTTTTATTTCTTCTTGGTTGACTCAAGAGTTTGAGCGAGATATACGAGCTGCTTGGAACCATCTCCGGATGACCAAGAGCGATACAGTGAATTCTTATTGTGAAAGATTCTGGAGCTCTTTTCTACCCTCCTCTTCATTCAAGAAGATCTCGTTCAGAGAACAAATTGAGCGGTTTACCTTGGGTCTACCTACAGAGATCCGAGATCACTGCTTGGAACAGAAGTCAGCTTCTATTCAGGAGTTGATGAGTCATGCGAAGCGGGGCTTTGCCATTCACTCTGGTAGTCTGACTTACCCCACAGATGAGGCCATGACACAACGAGCCAAACAGACTTCTGGGAATGAAAGTAGAATGAAAAAGAGCAACCCAGAGAAAAAAAAAGGATGCACGACCCAAGCTTACTCCTGAGGAGAGAGCTCGCTTCATCAGAGAGGGGAAGTGCTTTGGATGCGGGAAACATGGACATATTTCCGCAAAGTGCCCTGATAAGGCACAGAAAGAACAGAATGATAAAGACGACGACAGGTCTGAGAGTTCGAGAGCAGCTGAGGAATGTGGCAGAAAAGGCAGATAGAAAAGCAGAACTGGTACCACATGGCGTGGGACTTGCACCGAATCAAATGAATGAAAGTACAAACTTTGCCGTTTTTTTTTTTGGGGCAAAGTGAAGGATGTAGAAGCTCTTTTGAAGGAGCCAAGGCCAACTTCTTTTCACTTGGAATTGGCGGCTCGATTTGGAACTGCGCTCGACAGACTGACGCCACTGGCGGAGGTAGTTCGACTGGCACCCGGATGGGATGTTGCCATTACACCGAGCATTGGCAAACTTCGTTTGCAATGACAGGGGTGTTCAGGGCACGTGAGTGACGTTCTACTCGGGATCCCTTGGTACCACAAGAACTACGCCATGGTTGACTACCGGGCCGAGAAAGCGACTTTGATAAATGAAGGGCTTAGAGATTGTACTTGATGAACTTCAGTTTTCTTACTCATTCTTTTGGGAGAACTGAACCATGGATAAAAGTTGAATATGTTTTGACCTGAAGAAAAGAACGCCAAGATTTTTTTCTCCACGCTCATGCCGATTGCTTTTGAGAGGGCCTGAAGATCATACCATTGATCTGATATCTGGAAGCACACCACGGAATCGGCCACCTTATTGTGTGAGCCGAGTACAGAATGAAAAGATTATGAACTCAGTGAAAGACCTCTTGGAAAAGGGTCTTGTCCAGCTTAGTACTTCACCGTATTGCTCTCCAGTGTTGTTGATTTTGAAGAAAGACAGATCTTGGAGAATGTGCATCGATTATAGCACTCTCAACAAAATCACCATCAAGAACAGATTTCCGATTCCTAGGATCGATGATATACTCGACAGGTTACAGGGATCCTCGTGCTTTAGCAGGATTGACTTGAAGAGTGGATATCATCAGATCAGGATAGCGCCAGGAGATGTCTACAAGACAGCTTTTCGGACGACTTTTGGGTTATTTGAGTTTTTGGTGATGCCTTTTGGCTTAACCAATGCTCCTGCGACATTTAACCGGATGATGGACAGGATTTTTCGAGAGTACAGGCTATTTGTTGGCACTTTCTTTGACGACATCATTGTTTTCTCCAAGAATGAGGCAGAACACAGAGATCATCTGCTTCAAGTCTTTCAGGCATTACGAGATCACACATTAGTGATTAATGCTAAGAAAAGTGAATTTTTCCTACCGGAGATACATTTTTTAGGACACATTGTGTCAACAGCAGGAGTGCAAATGAACCCGGCCAAGATAGAGACTATCCGTGATTGGCCCGATTTGAGGAATGTCCATGAAGCTAGAAGCTTCTTGGGACTGTGTTCGTACTACAGGTGGTTCATACGAAAGTTTGCAGAGGTTGCTTCCCCTTTGCATACCTAGACACAAAAAGGAGTACCTTTTTCGTGGGGACCCACAGAGGTGACTGCCTTTCGGACATTGAAAGAGAAATTGACTACGGGACCTATTTTGACTTTGCCGGACTTGCAGAAGTCATTTGAAGTATTTTGTGATGCTTGTGGTCGTAGTTTGGGTACGGTCTTGATGCAAGAAGGCCATGTCATAGCTTACGAGAGCCGTTTGTTCTCTAGGCCGGAGATGACAGCACAGATCTATGGGAAAGAGCTTTTGGCGGTTATCCACGCTCTTACTCAGTGGCGGCATTACCTACTCGGAGCGGATTTCATTGTCTTTACAGACCATCAGAGTTTGCGCTACTTCTTGTCACAGAAGCAGCTTTCGGAAAAGCAGATGCGGTGGGCGAACATCTTGTCACAGTTTCACTTCCAGATTGTCCATGTGCAGGGTCAGAAGAATGTGGTGGCAGATGCTTTGTCTCGAAAACCGTTGGTTCTGGCTATTTCCGCGATACATCATAGGAGCTTCGAGGATATGGTCGATCAGTGTGCCACAGATACAGATTTTGCAGATATTTTCACACGGATACGGGATGGGGAGACAGTAGCTGGATACTCCCTTCGGGAAGGCTACTTGATGAAAAAGACTATGTTGTGCGTTACACAGCCGTTGAGGGAAAAGGTTATGACTGATTGCCACTGTCCACCTTTTACGGGTCACCGCAGCATTGCTACCACCATGAAAGGGGTAGAGAGAGATTTCTTTTGGCGGAGACTGAAGAAGGATGTGGAAGAGTTTGTGCGCAGTTGCTTGGTATGCTAGAAGGTCAAGTTTGACAGGCATAAGGCACAGGGATTGTTACAGCCTTTACCCATACCCTCCCGCCCCTGGCAAAATATTGTAATGGATTTCATTTTTTTTGATCTCCCGAGAATACAGAATGATCACGATGATTTTCCGATTACATGGCACGCCTGAGACGATTGTCTCCGACAGAGACCCCAGATTTATGAGTTTGTTTTGGAAGGCAATTTGGGAGAACATTGGCACGCGGTTGCAGTTCTCGTCATCGTTCCACTTGTAGACTGACGGGCAATCTGAGATTGCCAATTCAGTGATTTTAGATTTATTGAAGTCTTGTATCTCGCATCAGAAGACTCAATGGGAAAAGAACTTACCTTTGGTGGAATTTGCCTACAATAACACGATACACTCTTCGACGGGGAAGACGCCATGAGAGATTGTTGAAACTGCTGTGAAGGTTCCATCCTTCCTGAGCACGAAAGATTAGAAATTTGAAGCGGATGAATATTCGCGAGATTTGGATACGGCTTTTGCCAAGGTTCACGAGACTTTACAGAAGTCTCAAGAACGACAGAAAAAGGCAGCGGATCGCCATCGTCGCGACTGGAAACTGAAGGAGGATGATTGGGTGCTCTTACTTTTGAGAAGGCACGCCTAAGAAAGAAAAAGGGAAAGGAGAGGCTTTTTCCAAAGCTTAGTATGTGATACTACGGACCTTTCCAGATTACTGACAAGATAAATGATGTCTCCTTCCGATTGGACCTGCCAGATACTTGGAGGATTCACAATGCATTGCATGTGAGTCTCTTGAACCCTGTTAAGGGTGATGTGCATGATGATGGGGAGCCTGATGAGCAACCCAAAGTGGAAGAAAACGAGGAGATCCTTGTTCCTGAACAGATTTTGGCACATAATGATACGAAGAAAGGTAAAGTCTGAAGGCGGTTCTTGGTTAAGTTCAAGAACTTTCCTGCATTTGATGCGAAGTGGATGGAGGAGGAGGACCTAGCAGATACTCCTCGGATTGTGAAACTTTACCTCGATGTTTTGGTTTAGCATAGTCTACTCCAAACGGAACCCAGAAACTCAGCTTGGCCGAAGATCTGGTGCAGTGGGATGCACAAGAGGGGAGTCGCTCCACTCCTTTGTCAACAGATGCCTCGATTTTGATACTAAAGTCACTGATGTCTCTTTGAGCTTCAGGGATACTGAGAGCTGACAGTATTCTGCTGGATGACTTTATGAAATGGAATTCCTGATTATGATACTGATTTGTTCTTGACTTCTTGTGAGTGCAGGAACTAATAGCCGAAATGACTGCAGCATTTTGGTCTGATTGATCTCGAATAGACATGGTTGCAATAGGGGTTAGTCAATCGGACATCGATGAGGTCCCGATTGGACCTAGATGTGATTGCTAGCTACATTGCCGATAAATCATGGTCTAAGATCCGAATGAATGTTGAATGTCATGTGATGTCCTGTGATGTCTGGTGATGTCCTGTGATGTCGTGTGATGTGACTGTCGATTTTGTACATGTGCTAGATGTGTGTTCCTAGTACGTAGGTACTAACAGTCAGTGTCTGCTAAGACGGTTTATGGCTTTTGTCGGTTTTGCAGGCGTAATCGCGGTCGATTACAATGCTTTCAAGAGGGGGGTATGTCACAAAGTGATGACGTGGCGGACAGCAGAAACCCTAATTTCTGCCAGAAACCCTAAAATTCCTGCAAACCCTAATTTTTGCCAAAAACCCTAAATTCCGGAAATCGCGGAGGCGGATTATTAATTTTTTTTTTTTTTTTTTTTTTTGGAAAATGATGAGCGACGCGAATTTTGCTTTTGCTTTTTTTTTATTAAAAAAAAAGAGAAAAGACTCTCTAAGAGAGAGAGAGAACTGATGCTTTTGATTTTAAAAGCTTTTGGGGCTCTGCTTTTGGGCATCCCTTGTAACCTTTAAATTAGTGGTGAGGGCCTCACTTCTCAGAGCATCTGGACGCAGAGTCTGAGAGTGAAACCCTAACCGCTCTCTTGTACTTTGATGATTGATTAATACAAAAAGAAATACCGAAAGGGGCGCCAGTCTTTGGGGCCAATATCTCTAGGCACGGAACTCCGCCGGGCCAGTGCAAATCTATTGTGATCTGTGAATTGTTTTGAAGTGGTTATTTGGTGCTGTCGCGGTTGATTCTTGACTTGGAGTGTCCAAAGTTTGTTACACTTACCATCTCCAAGAGCCTATATTAGCACTTTTAACCAAACCCCCCCCCCCCCCCCCCCCCCCCCCCCCCCCCCCACCCCCCCCACCCCACCCCACCCCACCTCTCTCAGATTTGCCAGCTCTACCACAAGCCTCAAGGAGACCCTAGTGTGTCGGAGCCACAAGTGATCGCGAGAAGTTGGAGTACAAATGTTGCTTTTTCCGTACTAGGTGGACAGTCAATTAAGTTTGACACTTTTTCTGGATTCCGAGATGCTTTGAGGGCTTTGGCCTTCATTCAGCAGTTTGACATAGATTTCTCTGGAGGGCATTACTTAGAGCACTCCAAGATTCGGAAGGCTACCTCTTTCTTCGAGGGAAATGCTCGAACATGGTGGTCCACCCTTCTACTGAACAAGGAAGCTCCAGTTAAATGGTTGAAATTAAAAAGGCTTTTTATTTCTTCTTGGTTGACTCGGGAGTACGAACGAGATATACGAACTGCTTGGAATCATCTACGGATGACCAAGAGAGATTCTTTGGACGCGTATTGCTAGTTTTGGAGCTCTTTTCTACCAGCTTCTTTATTTAAGAAGATCTCGTTTAAAGAACAGATTGAGCGGTTTTGCTGCAGACTTCCTACAGAGATTCGAGATCACTGCTTAGAACAAAAGTCAAATTCTATTCAAGAATTGATGGGTCATGCGATACGGGGTTTTGCCATACATTCAGGCAATCTGACTTACCCTTTGATGAGATCTTGACTCTGAGAACCCAACAGACTTCTAATAATGAAAGTAGAAAGAAAAAGAGCCCCCAAGAAAAGAAAGACAAGGATTCACGACCGCGGCTCACTCTTCGAGAGAGGGCCAATTACATCAAAGAGGGAAAGTGTTTAGGATGCGGGGAACATGGGCACGTCTCTGCAGAAGTGCCCTAAAAAGACACATCAAGAACAGAATGAAGACAAGCCAGAGAGTTCGAGAGTAGCTGAGGAACGTGGACGAAAACGCAAGATGAAAGCAAGACTGGTTCGAGATTGCATGTGTACCGACCCAAGCACGATTGATGAAAGTACAGAACTTTACCGAGCTTGGGGCAAAGTGAAAGATCAAGAAGCCTTGATTTTCTTTGATGGAGGAGCCAAGGCAATCTTCAGTTCACCTGAATTGGCGGCACAGCTTGATATTACACCCGATCGGATGGGACCGCAAGCAGAGGCAGTTCTAGCGGCACCAGGCAGGGATGTGGCCATTACACCTGTCATTGGCAAACTTCGGTTGCATTGTCAGGGGTATTTGGGGCACGAGGACTTCTACATAATGCCCTGGGAAGGTTGTAATGTCCTTCTGGGAGTCCCTTGGTACCATAAGAACAACGCCGTGGTCGATTATCGAGCGAAGAAAGTGACATTGACTACTGAAAAGGGCCGAAACAGTGTACTTGATGTGAAACTGAAGGGAGTCTGTCCCTATTGTATCGGCTTCGGCCATTTCGAAATTAATGAAATCCAGTCTGTCTGTTTACTCGATCTTTTTGAAAGAGTTGAATGAAGAGCATACGACAAATATGTCTGAACTTGATAAAGAACGCCAAGAATTTCTCTACACATGCCGATTGCTTTTCAAAGAGCCTGCCAGGCGAGTTGCCACCAACTCGTCTTGAGGATCATACCATTGATCTGATACTTGGAAGCACACCACCGAACCGGCCACATTATCGTGTGAGCCGAGCCTAGAATGAAGAGAGTATGAACCAAGGGAAAGACCTCTTGGAAAAGGGTCTCATCCAACCGAGTACTTCACCTTACTCCGCTCCGGTGTTGTTGGTTTTGAAGAAAGACGGATCTTGGAGAATGTGCATTGATTATAAAGTTCTCAATAAAATCACCATCAAGAACAAATTTCCGATTCCAAGGATCGATGGTATTCTTGATCGACTACAGGGATTCTCTTGTTTCAGTAGGATTGATTTGAAGAGCGGATATCATCAGATCCGAATCGCGCCAGGAGATGTATACAAGACAACTTTTCGGCCGAACTTCGGTTTATATGAATTTTTGGTGATGCCCTTTGGCCTTACCAATGCTCCAACGACCTTTAACCGAATGATAGACAAGATTTTCAGAGAGTACAGATCTTTTGTTGACACTTTCTTTGATGACATTATAGTCTTTTCCAAGGATGAGGCAGAACATAGAGAACATCTGCTACATGTCTTTTAGGCATTGTGAAATCACAAGTTGGTGATTAATGCATAGAAGAGTGAATTTTCTTATCAAAGATACACTTTTTGGAACACATCGTCTCAGTAGTAGGAGTGTAGATGGTCTCGGCCAAGATTGAGACTCTATGTGATTGGCCCGATTTGAAGAATGTCCATGAAGTTAGAAGCTTCTTGGGCTTATGTTCTTACTACTGGCGGTTCTTAGAAAGTTTGCAGAGGTTGCTTCCCTTTGCATATCTTTGCATATCTTGACACAGAAAGGAGTCCCTTTCTCGAGGGGACCCACAAAGGTGACTGCCTTTCAGACTTTGAAAGAGAAATTGACTACGAGACCAGTTTTGACTTTGCCGAATTTGCAGAAGTCATTCGAAGTATATTGTGATGCTTGTGGTCGTAGTCTGGGTGCGGTCAATGCAAGAAGGCCATGTCATTGCCCATGAGAGCCGATTGTTTTCAAGGCCAAAATTTACAGCACAGATATACGAGAAAGAGCTTTTGGCTGTTATCCATGCTCTTACTCAGTGGCCACATTACCTACTCAGAGCTGATTTTACGGTCTTCACTGATCATCAGAGTTTACGCTACTTCATGTCACAGAAGCAACTATCGAAAAAGCAGATGCAATGGGCTAACATCTTGTCACAGTTTCACTTCCAGATTGTCCATGTGCAGGGACATAAGAACTTGGTGGTAGATGCTTTGTCTCGGAAGCCGTTGGACTTGGCTATTTCCGCGATTCATCATAGAAGCTTTGAGGACATGGTCGATCAGTACGCCACAGATCCAGATTCTGCATATGTATTTAATCGAATACAGAATGGGGAGGTAGTAGCGGGATATTCTATTCGGGATGGCTACTTGATGAAGAAAACGATGTTGTGCGTTACACAACCATTGAGGGAAAAGAATTGAACTGAATGCCACTGTCCACCATTTACGGGTCACCGCATTGACACCACCTTGAAAGGTGTGGAGCGATACTTATTTTGGCCGAGACTCTAGAAGGACGTGGACGATTTTGTACGCAGTTGCTTGGTATGCCAAAACGTCAAGTTTGACAGGCATAAAGCACAAGGATTGTTAGAGCCTTTACTCATTCCCACCCGTCCTTGGGAAAGTATTGCTATGGATTTCATTTTTGATCTCCCGAAGACACAGAGTGGCACGATGGTATCTGGACCGTTATTGACTGATTTACCAAGCAAGCTCATTTCATTCTAGTAAAGAAAACAATCAAGCTAGATCATTTAGCGAGACTGATCATTGCCCAGATATTCAGATTACATGGCATGCCTAAGACAATAGTCTCTGACAGAGATTCCCGGTTCACGAGTTTGTTTTGGAAGGCTATTTGGGAGAACATTGGCACATGGTTGCAACTCTAGTCATCTTTCCACCCGCAGACAGATGGGCAATCTGAGATTGCAAATTCAATTGTACTGGATTTATTGAAGTCTTACATTTCGGATTAGAAGACTCAATTGGAAAAGTTTTTGCCGTTGGTGGAATTTGCCTACAATAACGTGATTCACTCTTCGACAGGGAAGTTGCCATTTGAGATTATTGAAGGTGCTACGAATGTTCCACCCTTCCTAAGCACGAAAGATAAGATTTTTGAAGCCGACCAGTATATGAGGGACTTGGAGACAGCTTTTGCCAAGGTCCGAGAGGCTTTAGCAAAATCTTAGGAACGACTTAAGAAGGCAGCAGATCGACACCGTCGCGATTTGAAATTAAAAAAAGACGATTGGGTGCTCTTACATTTTGAGAAGGCACGCCTAAGAAAGAAAAAGGAAAAGGAGCGGCTTCTCCAAAGCTTAGCATGAGATACAATGGACCTTTCCAGATAAAAGAAAAGATAAATGATGTCACCTGTAGACTGAAGCTGCCCGATACTTGGAGAATTCACAATGCTTTTCATGTGAGTCCCTTGAAGCCTTTTAAAGGCAATGTGTCCGATGATGGGGAGCCAGATGAGCAACCAAAAGTGGAGGAAAGCGAGGAGATACTCGTTCCAAAACAGATATTGGCACATAAAGATAGAAAGATTAAAGGTAAAATGATGAGGCGGTTCTTGGTTAAATTCAAGAACAATCCCGCATTAGATGCCAAGTGGATGAAGGAGGAGCACCTACTAGCAGATACTCCTCAGATTTTGGAACTTTATCTTGAAGCATTCGATTTAGCATAGTCTACTATGATAGAACCCCGATTTCAGCATGGGTGTGTAGGAAGGAGAGGAGTCTCCTGTGTGCAAGCGATGGAAGTTCTTTTGTGAACGCGAGAGAGAGAGAGAGAGAGAGAGAGAGAGAGAGAGAGAGAGAGAGAGAGAGAGAGAGAGAGAGAGAGAGACGCGGGTGTTGGTCTGCGTGCTGTTTTTAGTATCGCACGCTATTCGATATTCACCTCTTATGTTTTATATGAATAGGGTACAAAGTATAGGGTCACTTAAGTGACCCTAGGGGTGGTTCACACCCCAAAGTATAAAAAATATATAAAGAATATACAAGGAGGCCACATAAGGACCTTCAGACCAAACAATCTCCCACGTAAAGGCCCAATGTGGTACCTTTAAGTAACTCCCACTAAGTGTAAGCAATGTTGATGTTGTGTCTTAGCAAGACACTTAGTGAGAACATCGGCAGGGTTATCCTGTGTTTTGACCTTTGTCAGTGTGACAAGGCCATCATCCAATATCCGTCGTGTAATATGGTACCGCACATCAATGTGTTTGGTACGAGCATGGAACATGGCATTCTTAGCCAGGCATACAGCACTCTGACTATCATAACCAAACACTGGAGCATATGCAGGAAGACCAAAGTCCCTGACCAACCTGCCAAGCCAAATAGCTTCCTTAGAAGCCTCTGTGGCTGAAATATATTCAGCCTCTGTAGTGCTCAGTGCCACAATCTTTTGTAACCTTGAACACCATGAGATAGCACCTCCAGCAAGTGTGAATACATACCCACTGGTAGACTTTCTAGTGTCAAGATCACCTGCCATGTCCGAATCACAGAATCCCCGCACTGACAATGTACCCTTTCCATAACATATGCATGTGTCCTGTGTACCTTTCAAGTACCTCAAAATGCTCCACTGCCTCCCAATGTGGTTTGCCAGGGTTAGACAAAAATCTACTAATAACTTTGTCACAAATATACGGAAGCGTAAACCGACTTTTAATTGTACTTCAAATACTCAAGAGAATTAGAGAGAGATAGAGAAAGCTTGACACTTCATTGGGGACAAGAAGGTGGGTTACTAAGAGAGAATCTTTACAAGCACAAGAACGGGGCAATATCCTGTCCCCTATTCTTTCTTTTTTTCTTCTGACTGAGAGAGTGCGAAAGCTACTCTCTGAATACTGAGAGGATTTTCCCTCTGCTATGAGATTTTGGGAAGCTCTCGAAAACGAGAGTCTATCTTCCACAAAACTCAACGGAAGCTCTCGAAAATGAGTGTCTACCTTCTGCTAACTAAGTCCCTTTATGCATAATCATTCCTGCAACAAAAACAAGGGAGAAACACGCAAAATGTACGCACACATGCTTGCTGTAATTTTCTGCACATAACCTGAAAATGTTACCTGAGCACCTTCCAAAGCCGAAATAGAGACCTTTTTCGCGATGGAATTGCACGAAACTTTGTGTACGCGTAGTGTAGGTAGAGAAGAACTAGATTCTATCTGTATTTTGCTGAAATTCACCCTAAAAGAGATGATTAGGGGTTGAAAATAGGGAATTTACAGCCACCACACTCTACGAAGAGAGTGCCTGCTGCAACTTCTCGCGATGAAACTTCACCAAAAGCTGGCTATGGCTATGAGAACCCTTGTTCTAGACAATGGGAGCACAAGGCCTCCACATATGTCACAAGGGCTGCTCTCAAGCTTCCATGGAGAGCTCCAATGCATAGAGCATACTCACAATAGGGGGGTAGAAGCACTGCCAGCCTGAGAAGTGGGGGAGGAGGGCCTCTTATCAAGCTAGCAAGAAGAGGGGGCGCTAGGAAGAGAGAGAGGGTGAGAGTGAGAGGGTTAGTTTGCATTGGTAAGTGTGCCACTTGGCACACTTAATAACTTAAAAACCCTTCAACTTTCACTTTTAAAAGTCCCTAGGCTATTAATGAAATGTGCAAATTAACTCACAACTGCACACACAGATGCTACTAATGAAATTGTTAGGTGCTCCCCAGCACAATGCCGTACCGACACTGCTCTGGCATTACCTGTTCGCACTTGTCCGGCCATTTGGTCCGACGCAAATCATTTAAGATAATTTAATGGACTTATCTTAAGGTCGTAAAAATAATTCAGGCCTTAGGGTTACTGTTGTTCTAAGGACCCCATCTCATTCATGTGCTTGCACTAGCGCGCGTATTTTTCTGAGCCTGAAATCTGATGCTACTGTCTACCCCTTCATTGAAGACCTGATTTCGGAATCACTACGGCTTCAGGGTATTTTCTGCTAGGGTCTCCGTGAGGTGCTCTGGCCCAAACTTGGGCGCACTTGAGGCGCCAGAAACTACTAGATCTATTTTGATGTGCACACAACTAATTAGATAATTCTTTTCTCGTAAATACATTAATTATTTACAAGTTTCTGACATAGTTACAAACTTCCACTGCATAAGGAATGTTTGGTCGTGTAGAAACCATGGCATACATTAAAGAACCGCGTGCTGGTGCATAAGGAATACCGTTTATAGCTTGAACAGCTGCATCATCTTTTGGGCAATCACGTTTGCTAAGCTTTGTGTCTGGTGGTAAAGGCACACCGAGAGGCTTAGCATCAGCCATATTAAATCTCTCAAGCACTTTCTTGATGTACTTTTCTTGAGAAAGGAATAAAAGACGCTTCTTTCTATCCCTTGTAATGCGCATACCCAAAATATGTTCAACTGGACCCAAATCTTTCATGGAGAAAGCTGAATTCAGCTCCTTTTTCAAGGCATTCATAGATTCCTTGCGCTTGCGTGCAATCAACATATCATCCACATATAGGACTAGCACAATAAGACGACCATCAGGAGCCTTTTTAGTGTAACGGTAGTGATCTGCATGGCTGCGTTCGAACCCATGGTTGAGCATAGAAGTATCAAATTTCTTGTATCACTGTCTAGGGGCTTGTTTCAACCCATACAAGTTGCGTTTTAGTTTGCATACCAAATGCTCTTTCCCTGGAATGACAAAGCCCTCAGGCTGCTGCATGTACAACTCCTCATCCAAGTCACCATGTAAGAAAGTAGTGATTACATCCATTTGATCCAACTCCAAATCCAAGATAGCACATAAAGCAAACAAAACACGGAGCGTAGTCATATTCACCACAGGTGAAAAGATCTCTTGAAAGTCTAAGCCTTCTTTCTGTGCATAACCCTTAGCAACCAAACGTGCTTTGTACTTGGGTTTGTCATCAACACATTTGACCTTATAAACCCACTTGTTAGGAATAGCCTTCCTTTCTTTGGGCAAAGGCACAAGCTCCCATATACAGTGATTGCATCTCAGATTTCATAGCAAGCTTCCACTTACTTTTGTCTTCACAAGTCTGTGCCTCTTTAAATGTAAGAGGCTCACCCTCATCGGTCAACAAAATGCAATCCATAGACGGCTGAAACCTCTCTGGTTGCCTTCTTGCATGTGTAGACCTTCTTACCCCCCGATGATCTACAGTTACTGGCAATGGGTCTACATCATTCGGAATCTGCACACCATCAATTGGCGGCTGATTTTCAGCATTACCTCGCTGCTGTAATTCATTTTCAGCAAGCTGGTCATGTGGTATAATCCCATTTTGTGCATCTATTTGTTGTCCAATTTCTTATGGCAATTGCACAATTGGTTGTTGCTCATTTTCAGCATTAAAAGGAATCAAATTTTCAGCCAAATGTGGCTTTATGGCTGGCTGAGTATGTTGAAACTTGACCTTTCTCTTGTCCATGTCTACATGTGTAGCATTTTTCAGCAATTTAACCTCATTGAAGACTACATCTCGGCTGCGTATTATCTTCCTGTACTATGGTATCCAAACTCGGTAAACCCATCTCTCCCTCATCTCCATATCCCATGAAGATACCCTTAATGGATTTCATATCAAGTTTGGTCCTGTGATCAACAGGTACATGCACAAATGCATCGCAACCAAAAACTCGTAAATGATCATATGAAGCCGGTTTGCCAAATCAAATCTCTTCAGGGATGGCATTGAAACCGGCCCGTGGGGCGGTAGGCTTTGGCTTTCACCCGAAATTCTTTACTTTCGACACACAGAGAGAACGTGCGAAGGAAACCTGCGACAGGAATTAACACTTCAATACACACACAGCGCGGAAGCTAGAATGCTCCGAGCAGATGCCGACAACTTGTAGGCCCCCAAATTGGCGCCCCTTTCGGTATTTCTTTATTCTTTAGGAGGGTAAATTACAAAGAAGAGTCTTGGGAATCCTTTATCTGTATCGAGCTAGATACCACCTGTTTTGGTCAAATTTCGGCAGCATAACAGCCCCAAAACTTGCGCGAAACCAATTCCCCTGCTAGAACTCTCTTCCACTGGCATAAACTATAACCGGCCTGTACAACGTAGAGGGCGGTACTATTTCAATTACCTGTTAACTTTACACAGAGCAGTGAGAAGGGAAGAGAACACAGTTGCGTCCAGCGACTAGAATGTCACTGCGCACACGAGACCGACACCCTGTAGGCCCCAGAGACTGGCGCCCCTTTCGGTATTTCTTTATTCAAATTAAGGTAGACGATCCGACCACTTAGCACAAGCTTTCACAAAGCTCCAAACCTGGCGAGGGCTGAAAACGCAGGTTTTCGACCTGATTTTGGCAGCATAACGACGCAAAAACCCCTGTAGGTCAAAAGCACATGTCTAGGACGGATTCCCTCGCTATCTGGAAGCTTTCTGGTGAGCTGTCACAGAAATTCAGCGGGCTGTAATTCCCTGTTTTTCATTGCCGGGTGCCCAAAAGCTTGTACACGCATCCCAAGGCTCTCACGAGGCTCCCCCGGGGTTCCCTTGCAGTTTAGGTGCGAAACCCTAAACCTGCAGAAAAACACAGCAGGTTGTAATTCGCTGTTTCGGATCGTTTTTAGCGGAGCGAACACGCCTACGCGTGTCCCAAGGGCTCCCGCACGCAATGGGATAGTTCCCCTGTGAATCGGACGAGTTTTCACGCGAGAAAACTCTCCGAACTCGCAATCTTTCGCGATGGAACTGTGCGTACCTGTGGGGGATTAGCAATTAGCTAATCCGGTTCCTGTTCAGAAGGCTCTTGCCTTGGCAAACGCGCATAAACCCCCAGAACTGTACATGTTCATCTGAGTAGCCCATCTAGTGGGGCATTACCATATGTGCCAAAGGGGAGAGAGAGATGCACGAGAGCAAGTCATCGCGCTACATGAGACAGAGGAGAAGGCAAGCTTTCCATTAAAGCTGTAGACCTGCACCCACTACTCACACACACACACACTGTAGCTCACTTATGATAAAAAATCAGCCTCCTCTCTCAAATTGGGCGCCCCCTCTTCAGCTGGAAGTAGCAAACTCCCCAGAAGCCGCCATGTGTCCAGTTTACCCCTTTTGAGTTAATTTTCTAGTTCCCACTGACTTATAAAGTTATAAGTGAATTTCCGAGTGGCCCGGACTTCATTTAGCGCACACAGGCTTGCATACTCATCAGAATTCAGTGCTAACTGGCCCGACGAGTCCCAGACTGTTTTTGGACAGGAATCAGAGGGTATACGACAGTGCAAGCGAGTTCCAGCAGGGGAATTGGTTTCGCGCAAGTTTTGGGGCTGTTATGTTGCCGAAATTTGGCCAAATCAAATGGTATCTAGGTGGATACACGTGAAGGATTCCCAGGACCTTACCTTGTAGTTTACCCTCCTAAAGAATAAAGAAATACCGAAAGGGGCGCCAATTTTGGGGCCTACAGGTTGTCGGCGTCTGCTCGGAGCATTCTAGCTTCCGAGCCGTGTGTGTATTCAAGTGTTAACTCCCGTCGCAGGTTCTCTTTGCAAAGTGCTCTGTGTGTGTGTATAAAGTAAAGAATTTCGGGTGAAAGCCAACGCCTACCGCCCTACGGGCCGGTTTCATGGTTCCATTGCCGGGATATCAATCACTTTTTCCTCAAAGAGTGAGCCTGGATTGTTCAGGGTAAAGACACACAATGCAAGAACGCGGGGATTACACTATGGCCGACAAGGGGAAGGGAATTATGGAAGAGGGTTCCTCTCCAAAGGACAGGCAGGAGATTCCTATGGTTTTTGAGATTGGCGAGAGCTCACGGCCACGTCAGTCTGTACCTCCTGTCAACGTGAATGTCCCTCCAGTAGTACAGGGCTTTCTGACAGGGCAACTTGAGGATGATGCGTTTAAGACTCAGTTAGTTGCCGTGGTGAATGTCTTTTCGCAGCTGGTGCAGAATCCGAGGTTTATGGAATTCTTGCAAGCGCCACCAGTGCAACAGCAAAATAGGCAATCTACGCTGCGTACGGAGCTTGTTGAAGCTCAAGCCCAGGTACTTCATGAGGCGTAGGAGGAAAGGGAACACTCGCATGTTGCGGATTCGGGGGCTCCAAAGCAGGTTCCTCCCGTGCTTGAACAGGTGGCTAGAACGCCTATTCCACAGGTTATGCCAGTTCAGCCCGCCACCTTTCAGAGCCAGCATGCTGTCTTGAATGGACAGGGAGCTGGATACCAGGCTATGCACTCAGTTTTTCCACCACCCACGGTACATCCTGGGTATTTCGGGGGTGGATCAGTGTTCCAAAGTATGGCTGGTTATGCGTCTGGAAGTCAGCCGTACATGCCAGGAACAGTGTTCGGGGGTATACAAGGCATCATGCCAAACCCCATGTATGGTACTATCGGCATGCAGCAAGGTTTCCACGGCAACCAGGGCTAGTTTGGGGTGCCACAGGGTCATTTTGGCATGGCTGGTTTTTTTGGACAGCAGCCAGATATCGCACCTCTGACGCAAAATGTGAATGGCCAAGGCGTGCCGATCATGCCTAGTACAGTGCCCATGTTGCAGACCATTCCGTATGACAACTTGGGGGCACTAGAGAAGCCGAAGGCTTACAAAGAAGGTGGTGCAGCGGTAAAGTTCAGTACCTTCAGTGGTTTTGAGGACAAGACAAAGGCACTCACTTTCCTCCAGCAGTTTGATACAGCTTATGCGGGAGGGAATTTTACAGAGGCCTCGAAGGTCAGGAAAGCTGCCACTTTCTTAAAGGACAATGCGCTTACATGGTGGACGACATTGTTAATGCAAGGACAGGCACCCGCCACTTGGGTTTACTTCAAGCAAATGTTTGCATCTGCTTGGCTATCAAATGAATTTGAAGCCGATGTCCTGACAGATTGGCACCAGCTTACGACAGCTTCGTGCAAGAGCTTGCTGGAGTACAATAGGAGGTTTTGTAAAGCATTACTCTCAGTGACCTCCTACAGATTTGTGCCATTGACAGAGCAGATAGAGAAGTATTGTTGTGGGCTGCCTAAAGGGCTTCGCGATTACTGTACAAAGAACAGAGTGGCTACCCTTACTCAGCTTATGGAAGTTGCGAACACTGGTCTTGCCCTGTTGAAAGGAGAGGACAGTGGATTTCCGAGCAGTGATAAAGGAGGGCAGCAAAAGAAAAATTCAGCGAAGAAGCCCTTTGTGAAAACAGCTCCTGATGCGTCACAGGGGTCAGAACAGGCCACCAAGGATAAGGATTCAGCTTGGACTTCTGGAGCGCAGGCAAAGAAACAGAAAAGGAAGCCTTTTGTGCGCAAGTCGCTCGAGGAAAAGAAGGTCCTAATGGCTGAGAACAAATGCTTTATATGCGAGCAGCCTGGTCATATTTCTATCAATTGTCCACAAAGGAAAAGGCCAGCTGACTTAGAGGATAAAGAAGATCAAAAAGGCAAGAAGCCAAAACCCACGGCAGGTTTAGTGCCAGACATGGTGGGTGACAGGCCCAGCACAGATGCCAGTGAGTTATGCAGGGCATGGGGTAAAGTTAGGGATCAGACGGCACTCATCTTCTTTGATCCAGGTGCCAAAGCCAACTTTATCTCACGAGAGTTAGCTATGAAACTGGGCATCAGAGCTGAAGAGATGGGGTACACTGCAGAGGCAGGGTTGGCATGTCCTGGCCACTCAGAGTGTGTTACTCCCATCATTGGAAAACTGCGTCTGCATATTCAGTCGTATGTGGACACTGAAGAGTTTTACATCATGCCGCTGGAAGGTTGTGACGCCTTGTTGGGGATCCCGTGGATGTTCCGAGTGCATGGAGTCTTGGATGCCTACAACAAAAAGATCACTGTACAGCATAGGGGCAAAACTCACATCTTTGATGTTAAGCTTAAAGGAGAGTCAGTCCCTATTGTATCTGCTTTTGCTATCACTTCTGTAATAAAGAATCATCTTTCTGTGTACTTGATTTTTGCACGAGATGTCTCAGATAGTGATCAGTCAAATTTATCTGTGTTAGATAAAGAAAGGTCAGCATTTTTGCAAAAGTTTAGTGACTGTTTTTCTGATTCATTACCGTCGCAATTGCCGCCAGAGAGACCTGAGGAATATCGGATAGATTTGGTGCCAGGGTGTAGCCCACCAAATAGACCTCCCTACAGGGTTAGTGCGGCGCAGCAGAAAGAGATTATGGGCCAGGTTGAGGAGTTATTAGAGAAGGGGCTGATTCAGCCTAGTTCTTCACCCTTTTGCTCCCCAGTGCTCCTAGTGCAGAAGAAGGATGGCTCATGGCGCATGTGTATTGATTACCGTGCGTTGAATAAGAATACCATCAAGAATAGGTTTCCTATTCCTCGCATTGATGATATTCTCGATCGTTTAGAGGGTGTTGCAATTTTCAGCAGATAGACCTTAAGAGTGGGTACCATCAGATTCGTATAAGGCCAGAGGATGTGCACAAGACTGCGTTTAGAACGACATTTGGTCTTTATGAGTTTCTAGTGATGCCGTTTGGGCTAACAAATGCTCCTGCCTCGTTCAACAGAATGATGGATCGGATTTTCCGCTCGCATCAACAGTTTGTTGGAACATTCTTCGATGACATGATTGTGTATTCGAAGAATGAAGAGGAGCATAGGCGTCACTTGACCATTGTGTTCGAAGAGCTGCGCAATCACAGGTTACTTGTCAATCCTAAGAAAAGTGAATTCTTCCTCGAAGAGATCCACTTTCTGGGCCACATAGTCTCAAAGGATGGTGTTAGAATGGATCCCGCAAAGGTCGAAGCTATCAAGACATGGCCAGACTTGAAGACTGTGCACGATGTCAGAAGCTTCTTGGGATTGTGTTCCTACTATAGAAGGTTTATCAGAAATTTTGCAGAGATAGCATCGCCTCTTCACGCATTGCAAAAGAAAGAGGTCACTTTCAGATGGACCCAAAAAGAGATTTCAGCTTTTAGTCTCTTAAAGGAAAAGTTGACTTCAGATCCAGTTATTGTTTTGCCAGATCTCAAGAAGTCATTTGTGGTCCAGTGTGACGTGTGTGGCAGTAGCATCGGAGCAGTGCTAATGCAAGATGGACGGGTAGTAGCCTATGAAAGCCGAATTTTGCAAGGGCCAGAGAGGACTATGCAAGTCTATGAGAAAGAGCTCTTGGCCGTGATTCATGCGCTTTCTAGCTGGAAGCACTACCTCTTAGGTGCTGATTTTGTTGTCCAAACAGATCATCAGACCTTGCGATACTTCTTGACACAGTCAAAGTTATCCGAAAAGCATATGCGATGGGCAAACATTCTTTCCATGTTCCACTTCCAGATTATGCATGTGGAAGGCAAGAAGAATGTTGTGGCTGATGCGTTATCAAGAAAGCCACAAATTTCAGCTGTGTCAATTCCTTATCATCATGAGTTAGATGACATGAAGGAACAGTATACTGCTGATGAAGATTTTGCAAGGATCTTTGAACAGTTACAAGAGGGGCAACATCACGAGCACTACCTCCTCAGAGATGGTTTTATGATGATGCATGGCAGACTTTGTGTCACTAGGCCACTGCGACATAAGGTCATGGAAGAGAGTCATGTCCCACCGTATGCAGGGCATCGTGGCATTGATGCAACAGTTAAAGCGGTAGAGACGTTCTTCTATTGGCACCAGGGTTGTTACAACCACTGCCGATTCCGGATAAGCCATGGGAAAGCATTGCTATGGACTTTATCTTTGATCTTCCAAGAACGCCAACAGGGAATGATGGTATATGGACCATTATCTGCAGGTTCAGCAAGCAGGCCCATTTTATCCCTGTCAGGAAGAAGATAAAATCTGATCAGATGGCACGCTTGTTCATGTACAATGTGTTTAAGTACCATGGTATGCCACAATCGATTATCAATGATCGTGATCCTCGCATGACCAGTTTGTTTTGGAGAGGATTGTTTGAGAACATGGGTACTACGCTCAAGTTCTCGTCTTCGTTTCATCCACAAACTGATGGACAGTCAGAAGAGGCCAATTCTACTGTCTTAGATCTGCTGAAATGCTATGTGTCAGATAATAAGGGCAAGTGGAAACAGTATTTGCCTATGCTTGAGTATGTGTACAATAATACGGTGCATTCGTCTACTGGCAAAGCACCTTTTGAAATTGTTGAAGGCGGCAAAAAGGTTCCTCCCATTTTGCACACAAAGGACAAGATCTTTGAGGCAGATCGATATGTTGAGAACATGGATGAGATGTATAAGAAGATTAAAGTTGCCTTGGAGAAGACTCAGGCAAAACAGAAAAAGGCTGCTGATCGTCACCGTCGTGAATTGCTACTATCACCTGGTGATTGGGTTCTCTTAAGGTTCGAAAAGGCAAGGTTAAAGAAGATGAAGGGCAAGGAACGGCTGTTTCCTAAGCTCAGCATGCGTTACTATGGGCCTTTTCAAGTGCTTGACAAGATCAGCGATGTGGCTTACAGGCTGAAATTGCCTGATGCGTGGAAGATTCATAATGCGTTTCACGTGAGTCTTCTAAGACCCTTCGTGGGTGATGTGCCAGAAGATATGCCACTTGAGGATCAGCCAGAAGTTGAGGAACTTGATGAGATCCTGGTACCTGAGCAAGTTTTGGCACATAAGGACAGAAAAGTTAATGGACAAGTTGCAAGACGCTATTTGGTGAAGTTCAAGAACTATCCGCCTATGGATGCAAAGTGGATGGAAGAGCATGAACTGTCAGAGTCACCAAATGTATTGCAGCTTTACCTTGAAGCCTTTGGGTTACAGCCTACTTATGCCCCAACCCAACGTGTGCAAAGGAGGGGTAATGATAGAGCTAGTACATCAAATGTACATATGAGTTCAGTGCCATAGATGGAAATGGCAAAAGTATGAAGGCCTCATTAAGTCATTTGTATCTATGTATGTTACGACCTTTCTTGCGGATACATGCGATGATAAAAGAGTGTTGATAGCACAAGATCATCAGTGGCGTGTATTTATGGTATGCAATCGAGGACGTTTGCGATTTCAAGAGGCGGGTATGTCACGAGGACGTGGCAGTTATTAACCATGTCACAGAGATGTGGCAACTGCTAACCTTGGTTGTTGGTTTCTTTCCAATGGGGTTTATTTTATTTGTTTTGAGACCCTCTTTTTGAAGTAGCAAACGGTCGGACATTGTATGGCCAATGTGAACGGTAGATTCACCCGCAGACGGGAAGTGGTCGGCACTGGAATTTGTATGGTAAGAGGATGTCTAGGCTCAGAGCAAGATCATATAGGTCCCCCCGTCGCACTTAGCAAGTTGGTGGATACTAGGAAGTGAACTCAATTGAGGCGTAAAGTCAAGGTGGGACTACCAACAAAAAGTATCCGACAGTTGGGCCACATTGCATTTTTGGATGCGGTCCCAATGAGGATTGATGGTCAGAAGACCAGTGGGAGCCCAACGGAAGCATCTCCTAAAATTTAGGGAACTGCTATTCTGGGCCGTGAAATGTGTTCGCGTCATTACCTCCGGTATGACTAGGGGAACATTTTATAACTCTGCCGCGAAGTCAACTGACGCGTCGGTTGGGATATTTTTAAGCGGCGAACCCGAAACGGGAAAATGCTTGAAAATGCGCCAAGTGTCACGTTTTCGTGAACTTTCCTCTTGCAGAAAAATGGGCGCTGATTTTTATGCTGGGAGAGGCCTCATTTCAGTTTTTTGTCACAAGTTAAGAGCTATGGAGTGCTTCCTTTCCCTCTCATGTACAGTGTGGTGCTAGGAGTGATGCCCTGCACACTACACACTGCTCTCTCCCTCCCCTACGTGCAGTTATGTGATGCCCCACAAGAGGGCTCCTCATTTGACTGATGTACAGTTGTGTGGGTTCATGCTTTTGTGCTGAGGCAAGAGCCTCCTTGAGCAGGAACAGGGGTAGCTAATTGCTGCTCCAAAGCAGGCACTGGTGAGGGTCATAACCTCACCGTACAG
Source organism: Adiantum capillus-veneris (assembly GCF_014529385.1). Taxonomy (NCBI): domain Eukaryota; kingdom Viridiplantae; phylum Streptophyta; class Polypodiopsida; order Polypodiales; family Pteridaceae; genus Adiantum; species Adiantum capillus-veneris. Next base: position 92,131,678 of record NC_140944.1, on the reverse strand, counting down.
GTGCAAAATCAGCGCTGTGTATGCGCTGTAAATTCACTGTTTTTCAGCCATACGGACGCCAGGATCATTGGGAATCGTGCCCCACTGGCAAAGGACAGTTAGGGGACTGTTTGGGGCTGAAAACAGGGCAAAAACCAGTAAATACAGAGTGCTGAATTTACTGTTTTTGGACAGGAATCAGAGGGTATACGACAGTGCAAGCGAGTTCCAGCAGGGGAATTGGTTTCGCGCAAGTTTTGGGGCTGTTATGTTGCCGAAATTTGGCCAAATCAAATGGTATCTAGGTGGATACACGTGAAGGATTCCCAGGACCTTACCTTGTAGTTTACCCTCCTAAAGAATAAAGAAATACCGAAAGGGGCGCCAATTTTGGGGCCTACAGGTTGTCGGCGTCTGCTCGGAGCATTCTAGCTTCCGAGCCGTGTGTGTATTCAAGTGTTAACTCCCGTCGCAGGTTCTCTTTGCAAAGTGCTCTGTGTGTGTGTATAAAGTAAAGAATTTCGGGTGAAAGCCAACGCCTACCGCCCTACGGGCCGGTTTCAGTAGTAGTAGCGGCTTCCTTCTTCTGGCGAGAAGATTGAGAAGTAGAAGTATAATCAGGAGAGTAAGATGGAGATGAGATAGAGATGTCCTTGCTCTCGTCTAGCAAAGAGAGCGCTTTTTCCTGGCGTTTCCTTGGAGTAGGCCGTTCATTCTGATCCGAAGATCCTTTGTGCACCTCGGCACGTTCTTCTTCTGTTTCCTCCTGTGGTCTCACGCCAATAGTGTGGTCTGGATGCCCGGCTGCATCGGTTCCGTTCGTTCTCTTCATTCCGCCCAAGATCTTTTGGACATCTGGCAATAGTAAGACTTGTTGCAAATCCGCAAGCTGAGCTCACACTTGTTGAAGCTCCTCTTCAACGCTTCTCCCTTGGCTCAACATGGTTCTTCCCGTTCTTCCCGGAATCGTCCTTCTTTGCAGAGAAAGAGAGAAGTCCGAGCTCTGATACCACTGTCACAAAACGGGAGCGTACACGAGAACTGAGAAATCTGAAAGATAAAATACTTTGCAAATGTGAGAGAAGGGAGAAGATCGACACAGTATTGGGGACCAGAAGATGGGCTGGTCCCCCCCCATTCTTTATTCAGGGAGAATTCGTATACAAGCACAAGAACCCGAAGAAACCCCTCCGTTCTGTAATCTTAGACCTGAAGGTCGTTCTTTCTCGTAAGGGACTTAGGCACGAGGCCGTACTTTCCCGCAAGGGACTTAGGCGCGAAGCCGTACATCCCGTGAGGGACTTCCCGTGTAAGGGAGATTCCTGCAAAATAAACCACACCAAAACAATACTCGCGATGTGTAATTGACAAATTATACCTGTTGCTCCTCGCTCGAGAAAGCGACTTCCGCACTCCGTCGGCACACGAACTCTTGCGAAATCCGTCGCCGGCACTTGCTACCAGATTCTCCGGCGCTTGCACTTCTGGATTGTTGCGATGCCCAAAACTGAACGCTAGGCTTCTCTTTATACTCCTTGGCGTTTTGCTATTCTTGCTGCACAAAGCAAAAGCAGTAGCCTTCGCTAGAGAGAGGAGAGAGAGAGAACGTTGCTGTCGTACAGCCTTGCGTAGGCTTTTTTTGTAGAGTTTTTTAACGTAGGATTTTTTGAAGAGCATTGCTTTATTTTATTATAAAAGGGCTGGTCAATTAAAAGTGACCGGCCACTTTATAAAATAAAGTGTGAACTTGTTTAAACTTTAAAAAGTCACTCAGTTAGTGAAAACAATGCTACACGAACACATTCTAGGCGTCCTCGGGTGCAAAACACGGCACAGATGCAATGCAGACATAGATTCCTCGCGGGAAAGCATCTGCCCCCCCGCGAATGTTCCTGCTTTTCGTAAAAAGCTTCTTTGAACCCATCTTTATTCTTGTGCTTGCGTTCTTACGCGTATTTTCTTACTCAGTTTGGATTTCCTCCTTAGCCTACGGAATGCCCCCTTTTTGATGCACCCGTCACCCATCATGTGACGCATCAGGGGCACTCGTAACCGGGCCCTTTCCACCGAACTTACAGAAACTCCTTCGCGATGTTTACCGTCACCCATGAAATGACACATCAGAGTTGTCCGTTCTTGATGGCATTTCCTGTAGCTACAATCTTTTAACAGTTCTTAGTGTACACAATAAAATATCCTAGAAAAAGAAATTAATCATTAAAAATAAGAAAATAGTCCAATTAGCAACACGCATCACACTGAACCACAAAAGGTTTTGAAAGATCTGGCAAAATGATTACCGGATCTGAAGTCAGCTTCTCTTTCAAGTGTTTGAACGCTAAAATTTCCTTGGCTGTCCACTTGAAAGTAACTCCTTTTCCTTGTAGTGCATGGAGTGGATAAGCAATCTCAGCAAAATTTCGGATGAACCTCCTGTAGTAGGAACATAAGCCTAGAAAGCTTCGGATGTCATGTACGGACTTCAAGTCTGGCCATGATCTAATTGCTTCCACTTTAGCGGGATCCATGCGTACCCCATCCTTTGAAACAAAGTGCCCAAGGAAGTGAATCTCTTGCAAAAAGAATTCACTCTTCTTCACATTAATGAGTAGCCTGTTCTTACGTAACTCATTGAAAACTGCTGTCAAGTGATCCCTATGCTCCTCTTCAGACTTCGAATAGACAATCATATCATCAAAGAAGGTACCCACGAAGTTTCTATGTGGTCTAAAAATTCTGTCCATCATTCTATTAAACGTGGCAGGAGCATTTCTGAGACCAAATGGCATGACACGAAACTCATAGAGACCAAATGTTTTCTTGAACGCAATCTTATGAACATCTTCTGGCCTAATGCGTATCTGATGGTACCCACTCTTTAGGTCTATTCTTGTAAACAATGATGCTCCCTCAAGCCGATCAAGAATGTCATCTATCCTCGGTATGGGGAACCTGTTCTTGATAGTATTCTTATTCAAGGCGCGATAGTCAATGCACATGCACCATGAACCATCCTTCTTCTGCTCTAAGAGTACAAGCGAACAAAAAGGGGATGAACTGGGTTGAATCAGCTTCTTCTCTAAAAGCTCGTTGACCTGACTCATAATCTCTTTCTGTTGGGCTGCACTAACCTTGTATGGTGGTCTATTCGGTGGACTAGAACCCGGCACAAGATCTATGGTATGATCCTCAGGTCTCTCAGGAGGTAACTCCCCTGGCAAAGAGTCCGAAAAACAATCACTGAAACCACTCAAAAAAGTTGACCTGTCTTTATCTAAGGTAGACAAATTAGATACAACTTGAGGTACTTCTTTTGCAAAGATCAAGTACGCAGAAAGATGATTCTTTATTACAGATGAAATAGCAGAAGCAGAAACAACTGGAACAGACTCGCCTTTAAGCTTTACATCAAGGACATGAGTCTTTCCTCTATGTACAAGGGTAATCTTTTTGTTGTAAGTATCCACCGTAGCATGCAACCTGTAACACCATGGGATACCCAGTAACACATCACAACCCTCAAGTGGCATGATATGCAATTCTTCCGCATCCACATAGCTCTGAATGTGCAGACGAAGCTTCCCCAAAATGGGAGTAACGGGCTCTGAATGACCTGGACATGCCAAACCTGCTTCCCCTGTCATACCCATCTCCTCTGCACGAATGCCCAACTTTGATGCCAATTCTGGTGATATGAAATTTGCACAAGCTCTTGGATCAAAGAAAACCAGCACTGTCTGGTCTCTAACTTTCCCCCAAGCTCTGCACAGCTCCGTGGCATCTGTGTTTGGTTGGTCTCCAACCAAATCTGGATCAAGTCCTGCACTTGGCTTTGGCTTCTTCCCTTTATGGTCTGACTTTCATCCTTATCCTGTGACTTCTTCTGTGGGCATTCATTCGCAAAATGTCCTTTCTGTTCACAAATGTAGCATTTCTTGGCCTCCCTAAGAGCTTTCCGTTCTTCAAAAGTTTTGCCAGAAAAATGCCTCTTTTGTCCTTGTCCTCGTCCCGAAGAAGACTTAGACTGCTTCTTGGACGTATCACCTTCTTCAGTGGAGGGCTTCTTTGTGGGAGGCTCAGAAGGCTTCGCTGCAACATTGCCCTTGGCTGAAAACTGTTTGCCGTGGGACCCTTTCTTGTGGCTATTAAATCCATCGGAATCTCCCTTCGACAGATTGCTGGCCACTCTTGCATTCTCTATCAACTGAAACATATTCATGACAGTAGTCTTTGTGCAGTAGTCCCGGATTTTCTTGGGCAAAATCCGCAACAATACTTCTCAATTTGTTCTGACAATGGCACAAACCTGTAAGAGGTGACTGGCAACAATGCGGTCCAAAACTGTTTATTGTACTCTTCCAGATTTGCACAGTGTTTAGCATTCAACTCGTGCCATTCTGTCATCACATCCACTTCAAAAGTGTTTGTCAACCATGCAGGCACAAAAAGCTGTTTGAATTGGACCCACGTTGTTGGGGCTTGACAGTGGTTCAACAATGCGGTCCACCATTGAAGCTCATTCCCTTTCAAGAAAGTGGCAGCCTTGCGTATCTTTGAAGATTCCGTGAAGTTTCCTCCAGCATAAGCTGCATCAAACTGTTGTATGAAGGTCAAAGCCTTCAATTGGTCCTCAGTTCCTCTGAAAGTTTCAAACTTCACTCCCTGCCCACCTTCCTTTTAATCCTTCAGCTGACTCAAAGGAGCCACATTATCATAAATAGGTGCCTGTAACAGTGGTGCTCCATGATTGTTCATTCCAGCACTCACATCAACTGTTTTACCTGTCATATCTGCATTTTGTACGTATGGCTGCGAAAAACCAGCCATACCAAATTGTGTTCCAGGCACTCGAAACTGGCCATAGGCACCTTGAAAACCTGGTTGGACACCCATGTAGGGTTACCCATGCCTGTTTGCATTGTGCTGAACACATTCCCTGGCATATAACCTGTGGAAGGTCCAGCCATAGCTTGAAACACTGAACCACCTCCAAAATAACCAGGATAAGTATTAGGTCTGACGCATAGTGTGTTCATTACTCCCTTGACCATTCACAATTGATTCCTGTCTAGCTAAAGCAAGTTGCTTTGGATCATTGGACACCGCTAGTTGCTCAACCACATGGGCTTTCCCTCGAGCATCATGAGTCCTCTGCGCATTGGAAATCTCCTTTTCTTGCAACGGCTCAGTCATGCCCTGTGTAAGAGGCTGATAACCCTGTGTCGGAGCCTGTAAGAACTCCTGCATCCTTGGGTTGTTAGCCAACTGCTGAAACATGTCCATGCAGCAACGCAGTTGAGTTCTAAACAACCTGTCCTCTTCTTGAAGAGTTGAAGGAATTTTCTCTGTGCCATGTGAGGAAGATCCCTCTTCAGGTACTTGGTCTCTCTTCTCTGCCATAACGACAAGCTCTGTGTTGCTTTCACCCACAACAATCCACGCTGCACTTTTTGAAGAAAAATTGACTATCCCGTCGATGGAACCATATAACCGGCCTATACAACGTAGAGGGCGGTACTATTTCAATTACTTGTTAACTTTACACAGAGCACTGAGAAGGGAAGAGAACACAGTTGTGTTCAGCGACTAGAATGTCACTGCGCACACGAGACCGACACCCTGTAGGCCCCAGAGACTGGCGCCCCTTTCGGTATTTCTTTATTCAAATTAAGGTAGACGATCCGACCACTTAGCACAAGCTTTCACAAAGCTGTCCAAACCTGGCGAGGGCTGAAAACGCAGGTTTTCGACCTGATTTTGGCATCATAACGACGCAAAAACCCTTGTAGGTCAAAAGCACATGTCTAGGACGGATTCCCTCGCTACCTGGAAGCTTTCTGGTGAGCTGTCACAGAAATTCAGCGGGCTGTAATTCCCTGTTTTTCATTGCCGGGTGCCCAAAAGCTTGTACACGCATCCCAAGGCTCTCACGAGGCTCCCCCGGGGTTCCCTTGCAGTTTAGGTGCGAAACCCTAAACCTGCAGAAAAACACAGCAGGTTGTAATTCGCTGTTTCGGATCGTTTTTAGCGGAGCGAACACGCCTACGCGTGTCCCAAGGGCTCCCGCACGCAATGGGATAGTTCCCCTGTGAATCGGACGAGTTTTCACGCGAGAAAACTCTCCGAACTCGCAATCTTTCGCGATGGAACTGTGCGTACCTGTGGGGGATTAGCAATTAGCTAATCCGGTTCCTGTTCAGAAGGCTCTTGCCTTGGCAAACGCGCATAAACCCCCAGAACTGTACATGTTCATCTGAGTAGCCCATCTAGTGGGGCATTACCATATGTGCCAAAGGGGAGAGAGAGATGCACGAGAGCAAGTCATCGCGCTACATGAGACAGAGGAGAAGGCAAGCTTTCCATTAAAGCTGTAGACCTGCACCCACTACTCACACACACACACACTGTAGCTCACTTATGATAAAAAATCAGCCTCCTCTCTCAAATTGGGCGCCCCCTCTTCAGCTGGAAGTAGCAAACTCCCCAGAAGCCGCCATGTGTCCAGTTTACCCCTTTTGAGTTAATTTTCTAGTTCCCACTGACTTATAAAGTTATAAGTGAAACCGGCCTGTTCAATCCAAAAAGGGCGGTAGACTTTACTTTAAACCTTGATTTAGCTTTCACCCATTATTAGTCGTCTATTTTACCTGTACTTTCAAGACACAACAAAGGGGAGAGGGATACAGGCTGCTAGATTGCACCTGTATGAGTAGACGGACACCAGATTGGCCCCTAACTTAGGCGCCCCTTTCGGTATTTCTTTATTGTTCAAAAGAGGGAATAAACGCTGTGGTTCCCTACAAGCTGCCCCGCACAAACTCGGCTGAATTTCCACTGTTCCAGCCTGATTTCGGCAGCATAACTGTACTAGAACCCTTCACGGTCAGTATTCCCACGCATTGACTGACTTTCCCGACGCATACGGGCACTTTGCAAAACCTGGCGAGAATCTGCAGCACGCTGAATTCTCTGTTTTCAGCCCTGAAAATGCGCCAGATCGCCTGTACAGCGGTCCCCTTGCGTCCCCGAACCTCCTGGGGGTATTAGGGTCCGTTTAGGGCCAAAACCCTAAACCTGCAAAAATACACAGCAGGCTGTAATTCACTGTTTCGGGCTCCGTTTCGCGTGCCGGTCGCATCCCTAGCAAGTCCTCGAGCTCCCGCACCTGTAGGGCTACTTGCCCTTTGAATCGGACGAGATTTCTGGCGTGAAACCTCTCCGAATTCACCTGTACCTGCGGGGGGATTAGCCGCTAGCTAATCCAGTACCTGTGCAAGAGGCTCTTGCCTCGGCAATCGCGCATGAACCCACACAACTGTACATTGGTCAAATGAAGAGCCCACTAGAGGGGCATAACATACTGCCAAAGGGGAGAGAGAGGGCAGTGCGTAGCGTGCAGGGCATCACTCCTGGCACCGCACTGTGCATAAGAGGGAAAGCAAGCACTCCATAGCTCTTAACCTGTGACAGAGACTTGCAAAATGAGCCTCCCAACTATAAATCACGTTTTTGCCTTCTCTATAAGTAGTAAACTGGCCTCAAAGTGCCAAGTGTCACTCATTTGTGCATTTTCCCGCTTTAGACCCTCGGGTCTAAAAATATCTCACCTGCAGCCTCTGTTGACTTGGCCACAGAGTAACAAAATGATCCCCATGTCAAACTGCACGTAATGACGCGAAGACATTTTCAGGTCCCAAAATAGCAGTTCCCTAATTTTTAGGAGATGCTGCCATTGTATCTTTCTAGGTCATCCGACCCTCTTTGTACACTGCGGCCACATCCAGAACTGAAATGTAGCCTCTGTAGCAAAGGATTCCACTTTGGCTAGTCAATGACCCCACTTGGCTAACCATAGTCCTTGTCCAACCTTAGTGCTCTCTTGCCCTCAGGCCCGGACTCCCTCTGGACAGTTCCACACTAGCTATGCAATGCAGGGCAGTTAGATTTCCCGAGGGGTGTTTCCAAAAAGTGAAAGTAAATAGATAATAAGAAAGAAATCAACAAAAAGGATAGATAGTAGTCACACGCTGGTGACATACCCCCCTCTTGAAATCTCAAACGTCCTCGTTTGCATCTATGTCGTCCATGCTTACTGTCAACACTGATGTATTCAACACCTGTCGACACATATACGACACATACATGCTCATTGTCAACCCTGGTGTATTCAACACCTCGTCGACTCATGTATTGCCTGCGTGTGAACCCTGTCCCAATGACATAGTGGTAGCTTCGCACTGTGCCATTGTTTTGAGTCACTAACTTTCCAATGACAAAATGGTAGCTGCACATTTTGCCACTGTCTTATAGTACACGTTGGATCCCGTAACACTTTCGAGCATACCCAAACCGACAGTTTAAGAATGCAGTTACACATGTACTCTTCAATAGAAGCAATCACTGTATCCTTGACAAACTGACAAGAAATACTCACTTCTATAGCACTAACCAAACTTTTGGACATTTCATAAGAGCAATTGCCAAACTGACAATCTGTACAGCTCTAACATTCATGTAACAGGTATTTCATTTGAGCTCACTTTAAATACCATGTACATCATTTGTTTCAGAAGCCATTGTCACACTGACAATCCATGTAGCTTTGAAACTCAAGGGGTCAAGGTAGGTTGCAAATCGAAGGCTTCCAGGTAAAGTGATAACACAGTTGGTGACTCTGCAAGTTCACCTTCTTCCATCCACTTAGCATCCATTGGTGGATAGTTTCTGAACTTTACCAAGTAACGCCTAGCAACCTTGCCTTTCACTTTCCTTTCTTTGTGTGCCAAAATCTGTTCAGGGACCAAGATTTCGTCAAGTTCCTCGACTTCCGGCTGATCTTCAGCTGGTATATCTTCTGGCACATCACCCACATAGGGTCTGAGAAGACTCACATGAAACGCATTGTGAATCTTCCAACTGTCAGGCAATTTCAGCCTATATGCAACATCACTGATTATGTCGCACACTTGAAAAGGCCCATAGTAACGCATGCTGAGCTTTGGAAACACTCTTTCCTTGCCCTTCATCTTCTTTAACCTTGCCTTTTCAAAGCGTAAAAGCACCCAATCACCAAGTGAATATACCACTTCACGACGGTGACGATCAGCTGCTTTCTTTTGCTTTGCCTGAGTCCTTTCTAAGGCCACTTTGACCTTCTTGTACATTTCATCCATGTCTTGAACATACTTATCTGCTTCAAATATCTTGTCCTTTGTATGCAGTATGGGAGGAACTTTCTTGCCACCTTCAACTATCTCAAAAGGTGCCTTGCCAGTCGATGAATGCACTGTATTATTGTATGCATACTCCACCAATGGCAAATACTGCTCCCACCTTCCTTTATGCTCTGACACATAGCACTTCAGCAGATCTAGGACAGTAGAATTTGCCTCTTCCGACTGCCCATCTGTTTGAGGATGAAATGACGAAGAGAATTTGAGCGTGGTACCCATATTCTCAAACAAGCCTTTCCAGAACAAACTAGTCATGCGTGGATCACGGTCGCTAATAATCGACTGTGGCATGCCATGATACTTGAAAATATTGCTCATAAACAAGCGTGCCATCTGATCTGGCTTTATCTTCTTCCTGACAGGAATAAAATGAGCCTGTTTGCTGAATCTGCAAATAATGGTCCAAATACCATCATTTCCTGTCTGCGTTCTCGGAAGATCAAAGATAAAATCCATAGCAATACTTTCCCATGGTTTATCTGGAATAGGTAGTGGTTGCAATAACCCTGGTGCCTTTTGCCTGTCAAACTTGACCTTTTGGCATATTAGGCATTCTCGCACAAAGGCATCCACATCCCTTCTCAATGTAGGCCAATAGAAGAATGTCTCTACCGCTTTAACTGTAGCATCGATACCACGATGCCCTGCATACGGTGGGACATGACTCTCTTCCATAACTTTGCGTCGCAATGGCTTTGTGACACACAATCTGCCATGCATCATCATGAACCCGTCTTTAAGAAGATAGTGTTCATGACGTTGTCCATCCATTAGTTGCTCGAAGACCCTTGCAAAATCTTCATCATTTGCATACTGTTCTCTCATATCATCAAGTTCATGATGATAAGGAATCGACACAGCTGAAATTTGTGGCTTCCTTGACAAGGCATCGGCCACAACGTTCTTCTTGCCTTCCACATGCACAATCTGAAAATGGAACATGGACAAGATATTTGCCCATCGCATATGCTTCTCAGATAACTTTGTCTGTGTCAAGAAGTATCGCAAGGTCTGATGGTCCGTTTGGACAACAAAGTCTGCACCTAGCAGGTAGTGTTTCCAACTTAAGAGCGCATGAATCACAGCCAGTAACTCTTTCTCATAGACCTGCATGGTCATCTCTGGCCCTTGCAAAATTCTGCTCTCATAGGCTACTACCCTGCCATCTTGCATTAGCACAGCACCAATGCTACTACCGCAGGCATCACATTGGACCACAAATGACTTCCTAAGATCTGGCAACACAATGACTGGATCCGAAGTCATCTTTTCCTTTAAGAGATTAAAAGCTGAAATCTCTTTTTGTGTCCATCTAAAGGTGACTGCCTTCTTTTGAAGAGCATGTAAAGGTGAAGCAATCTCAGCGAAATTTCGGATAAACCTTCTGTAATAGGAGCATAGTCCCAAGAAGCTTCGGACATCATGCACCGTCTTCAAATTTGGCCATGACTTGATCGCTTCAACTTTTGCAGGATCCATTCTGACACCATCCTTTGAGACAATGTGTCCCAGAAAGTGAATCTCTTCCAGAAAAAACTCACTTTTCTTTGCATTGATGAGCAACCTATGACTGCGTAGCTCTTTGAACACAATGGCCAAGTGATGCCTATGCTCCTCTTCATTCTTTGAGTAGACTATCATGTCATCAAAGAATGTACCAACAAACTGCTGGTGTGGACGGAAAATTCTGTCCATCATCCTATTAAACGTAGCAGGAGCATTTGTGAGACCAAAGGGCATCACTAAAAATTCGTAAAGGCCAAACGTCGTTCTAAAAGCAGTCTTGTGCACATCCTCTGATCTAATGCGGATCTGATGGTACCCACTCTTTAGATCTATCCTGCTAAACATAGCTGCTGCTCCTAATTTGTCCATAATATCATCAATTCTAGGTATAGGGAACCTATTCTTGATGGTATTCTTGTTCAGTGCACGGTAGTCGATGCACATACGCCATGAGCCATCCTTTTTCTGCACCAACAACACTGGAGAACAGAATGGAGATGAACTGGGCTGAATCAGCCCCTTTTCTAACAACTCCTGTACTTGGCCCATTATCTCTTTCTGCTGAGCCGCACTAACCCTGTACGGAGGCTTATTTGGTGGGCTACAGCCTGGCACCAAATCTATCGCATGGTCCTCGGGTCTCTCTGGCGGTAATTGAGACGGTAATGAATCGGAAAAACAGTCACTATACTGTTGTAAAAACATTGACCTTTCTTTATCTAGCACAGATAAATTTGATTCATCACAATCTGACACTTCACGTGCAAAAACCAAGTACGCAGAAAGATGCTTTTTCATTACAGAAGTAATAGCAGAAGCTGATACAGTAGGAATAGACTCCCCTTTAAGCTTTTCATCCAGAATATGAGTCTTTCCCCTGCTCTGTACAGTGATCTTTTTGTTGTAGGCATCCATGATTCCCTGTACACGAAACAACCAAGGAATACCTAACAACACATCACATCCGTCCAGTGGCATGATGTAAAATTCTTCAGCATCTACATAGGGCTGGATATGTAGACGCAACTTTCCGATGATGGGTGTCACAGCCTCTGTATGGCCAGGACATGCCAAACCTGCCTCTGCTGTATACCCCATCTCTTCAGGTCTGATTCCCAACTTTGAAGCCAATTCTGGGGAAATGAAGTTGGCTTTGGCACCTGGATCAAAGAAGATAAGCACTGTTTGATCCCTAACCTTTCCCCATGCTCTGCAAAGCTCACTTGCATCTGAATTTGGCTTGTCGCCCACCATATCTGGCACTAGACCAGCCATGGGCTTCTTTCCCTTCCTGTCCTCCTTGTCTTCAGAATCAGCTGGCCTTTTCTTTGTAGGACAGTTGTAAGCAATGTGGCCAGGCTGCTCACATATAAAGCATTTGTTCTCTGTCCTCAGGACCTTCTTTTGCTCTTCTGACTTGCGAGGAAAACGTCTTTTCCATTTCTTTGCGGGTCCTTTTTCTGATTCAGCCGTAGCTTTGTCTTTCCCTGCGTTGGCCGACTCCTGAGTCCCTTTAGGAGCCTCATTGGGAACGTGCTTCTTGGCTGAATTTTTCTTGCCTGATCCTGCCTTGACGCCAGTGTTAAATTCACAATCTTCTCCCTTGAGCAAACCATTGCCAGTGTTTGCTACCTCGATGAGCTGCGTCAAAGTAGTGACTTTGGTCTTTGTGCAGTATTTTCTCAATCCTTTGGGTAGGCCACAACAATATTTTTCTATCTGTTCTGTCAATGGCACAAACCTATAGGAAGTTACTGGAAGTAGAGCTTTCCAAAACTTCCGATTGTAATCATCCAGATTTCTGCAAGTGGCAGCATTAAGCTGGTGCCATTCTGTCATGACATCTGCTTCGAAATCATCAGATAACCATGCTGCTGCAAAAATCTGCTTGAAGTAAATCCATGTGGACGGAGCTTGCCCTTGAAGCAATAAAGTTGTCCACCATTGTCCCGCATTCCCTGTCAAGAAAGTGGCTGCCTTGCGGACCTTTGAAGCCTCTGTAAAGTTTCCCCCTGCATAGGCCTTGTCAAACTGCTGGAGGAATGAAAGAGCCTTCTTCCTGTCATCAAACCCTGTAAAGGTCGTGAATGACACTCCTTTGCCACCTTCTTTGTACGGAGTTGGCCTCTCCAGCGGCGTTAAATTGTCATATGGAAGTGACTGAAACATGGGAACACTATTAGGGTTCATTTGTGTTCCTTGGCCGCTATTAACTTGACCTGGAAATGCCATATTTGGCTGCTGATTTGTAATTCCAGCCATACCAAAATTTGCTTGTGGCATCCCAAATTGTCCCTGAGTGCTTTGAAACCCTGGTTGCATACCCATGACACTGTACATGGGGTTAGGCATCATCGTTTGAGCACCCCCAAACACTGTTCCTGGCGTATAAAACTGATTTCCAGGTGCATGACCAGCCATGCTCTGAAATACCGATCCACCTCCAAAATAGCCAGGGTGTACTGAAGGTGGTGGGAAGACCTGTTGCATAGCCTGTAAGTTGCTTCCCTGCCCATTAGAACCAGCTATAGGCTGCTGAAAGGTGGCGGGCTGAATTGGTACAGCTTGAAAAACTGGCATCTCAGCCACCTGTTCTTGCACCTTAGACATACGTTGTGGAGACTGCATGTTCTCCGTCAAGTGTACAGGTGTTTCCATTGACTGTGCGGTATGAATCACCTGTGTTCGAGCCTTAACAGGCTTTTGAATATGATCCAGTGACCCAACTTGCTGAGACGGAACAGGAGGTTGCAGAAAGGCTAAAAACCTTGGGTTCTGCATTACTTGTGTGAACATAGCCACAGCAGTAGCCAACTGGGTCCTGAATATATCATCATCAGTCTGTGGTGGTCTTGAGGACTCACCCACTTCATGTGTCTGTTGACCCTGTGAAGAGGAAACCTCTTCAGTCACATCATCTGGTCTGTCAGCCATAATTACAATTCCCTGTGTCTCGTCTATGATCCCCTGTGTCTTCAAGCCCAAAACTGCCCAAGGCTCACTTCTATGGGAAAAAGTGATTTAATCCCGTCGATGGAACCATGAAACCGGCCTGTTCAATCCAAAAAGGGCGGTAGACTTTACTTTAAACCTTGATTTAGCTTTCACCCATTATTAGTCGTCTATTTTACCTGTACTTTCAAGACACAACAAAGGGGAGAGGGATACAGGCTGCTAGATTGCACCTGTATGAGTAGACGGACACCAGATTGGCCCCTAACTTAGGCGCCCCTTTCGGTATTTCTTTATTGTTCAAAAGAGGGAATAAACGCTGTGGTTCCCTACAAGCTGCCCCGCACAAACTCGGCTGAATTTCCACTGTTCCAGCCTGATTTCGGCAGCATAACTGTACTAGAACCCTTCACGGTCAGTATTCCCACGCATTGACTGACTTTCCCGACGCATACGGGCACTTTGCAAAACCTGGCGAGAATCTGCAGCACGCTGAATTCTCTGTTTTCAGCCCTGAAAATGCGCCAGATCGCCTGTACAGCGGTCCCCTTGCGTCCCCGAACCTCCTGGGGGTATTAGGGTCCGTTTAGTGCCAAAACCCTAAACCTGCAAAAATACACAGCAGGCTGTAATTCACTGTTTCGGGCTCCGTTTCGCGTGCCGGTCGCATCCCTAGCAAGTCCTCGAGCTCCCGCACCTGTAGGGCTACTTGCCCTTTGAATCGGACGAGATTTCTGGCGTGAAACCTCTCCGAATTCACCTGTACCTGCGGGGGGATTAGCCGCTAGCTAATCCAGTACCTGTGCAAGAGGCTCTTGCCTCGGCAATCGCGCATGAACCCACACAACTGTACATTGGTCAAATGAAGAGCCCACTAGAGGGGCATAACATACTGCCAAAGGGGAGAGAGAGGGCAGTGCGTAGCGTGCAGGGCATCACTCCTGGCACCGCACTGTGCATAAGAGGGAAAGCAAGCACTCCATAGCTCTTAACCTGTGACAGAGACTTGCAAAATGAGCCTCCCAACTATAAATCACGTTTTTGCCTTCTCTATAAGTAGTAAACTGGCCTCAAAGTGCCAAGTGTCACTCATTTGTGCATTTTCCCGCTTTAGACCCTCGGGTCTAAAAATATCTCACCTGCAGCCTCTGTTGACTTGGCCACAGAGTAACAAAATGATCCCCATGTCAAACTGCACGTAATGACGCGAAGACATTTTCAGGTCCCAAAATAGCAGTTCCCTAATTTTTAGGAGATGCTGCCATTGTATCTTTCTAGGTCATCCGACCCTCTTTGTACACTGCGGCCACATCCAGAACTGAAATGTAGCCTCTGTAGCAAAGGATTCCACTTTGGCTAGTCAATGACCCCACTTGGCTAACCATAGTCCTTGTCCAACCTTAGTGCTCTCTTGCCCTCAGGCCCGGACTCCCTCTGGACAGTTCCACACTAGCTATGCAATGCAGGGCAGTTAGATTTCCCGAGGGGTGTTTCCAAAAAGTGAAAGTAAATAGATAATAAGAAAGAAATCAACAAAAAGGATAGATAGTAGTCACACGCTGGTGACAATAAGTGACTTTCCGAGTGGCCCAGACTTCATTTGGCGCACACAGGCTTGCATACTCATCAGAATTCAGTGCTAACTGGCCCGCCCAGTCCCAGACTGACCGACCCAGACTCTCGCTGTGAGAAACCTATTCGGCCGCAGCCATTTCACACTGGCCATGCAATGTCCACTTGCACCTTTTCAAGGGTTCCGGGGAAAACAAGTAAAATTAAAATAAATTAAAATATCTAGTACTTATTTACGGAAGGCAACAGGAAAAATACACCTGTTGGTGACATAAACCCTCTGATTCCTGCCCAAAAACAGTAAATTCAGCACGTTGTATTTATTGGTTTTTGCCCTGTTTTCAGCCCCAAACAGTCTCCTAGCTGTCCACTGCCGGTGGGGCACGATTCCCAAGGGTTCTGGCATCCATATGGCTGAAAAACAGTCAATTTTCTGCGCATACATTTGCACCTGTACGGTGAGGTTACGACCCTCACCGATGCCTGCTTTGGAGTAGCAGCTAGCTACCCCTGTTCTTGCTCAAGGAGGCTCTTGCCTCAGCACAAAAGCATGGAACCACACAGCTGTACATCAGTCAAATGAAGAGCCCTCTTGTGGGGCATCACGTAACTGCACGTAGGGGAGCGAGAGCAATGTGTAGCGTGCGGGGCATCACTCCTAGCACCACACTGTGCATGGGAGGGAAAGAAGGCACTCCAATGCTGTAAATGAGCTCCTTGGTCCTAGATGAAGTCATGGGAAGCTCAAAAATGGAGAGAAATGGTTGAAAATCACAGTTATCAGCCTCCAAAACTGCTCCAAAAAGTCAGTTACGAGTTATGTTCTCCCAAACTTGGTACATTGACCAAAAAGTGCCACTTGGCACTCATGCATGCAATTTCCCCGCATTGGGATTCCTGCTTAAAAGTCTCTCAATTGGAGCATCAAAGTAATAAAATGTTCCCCTGGTCATACCGTAGGTAATGATGCGAACACATTTCACGGCCCAAAATAGCAATTCCCTAATTTTTAGGAGATGCTTCCGTTGGGCTCCCATTGGTCATCTGAAGGGGACCGCATCCAAAAGTGCAATGTGGCCCAACTGTCGGATACTTTCTTTTGGTAGTCACACCTTGACTTTAGGCCTTTATTGAGTTTACTTCCTAGTATCCACCAACTTGCTAAGTGCGACGGGGGGACCTACATGATCTCTAACTAAGCCTAGACATCCTTTTACTTTACGAGTTCGAGTGCCGACCAACTTCTCGTCTGCGGGTGAAACTACCGTTCACATTGGTCATACAATGTCCGACCATTTGCAACTTCAAAAAGAGGGTCTCAAGAACGAAACAAAAATCATTGGAAAGAAACCAACAACTAAGGTTAGCTGTCGCCACGTCCTCGTGACATACCCCCCTCTTGAAATCGCAAACGTCCTCGATTGTGTACCATATATACATGCCATAGATGATCTTGTGTGGTAAGCACCCTTTTATCATCGCATGTATCCGCAAGAAAGACTGACAAAACATGTGTAGAAATGACTTAATGAGACCTTTATACTTTTGTCAAACTGTACACTGCTATTGCACTGAATCCATGAGTACATTTGATGTGCTAGCTCATTACCCCTCTTTGCACACGCTGGGTTGGGGCATAAGTAGGTTGTAATCCAAAGGCTTCAAGGTAAAGCTGCAATACATTTGGTGACTCTGACGGTTCATGCTCTTCCATCCACTTTGCATCCATAGGTGGATAGTTCTTGAACTTCACCACGTAGCATCTTGCAATCTGTCCCTTAACTTTTACGTGTGCAAAAGGCTCTTGCCTCTGCAAACGAGCACAAGTCCGCAACACTGTAGCGTATCAACCACGACCAAGTAAGCTCAAATTTCAAGATGATTTACCAATGCGTCAAAGAATCCAAGCAATCGCCTCAGAGAATCGGTGAGCAGCGTGCCACTTGGCAGACCCACATCAATCCCGCAGGAGATCCAGGAGATCTAGTGACCAATCTACCACCGTCAGACCTCTCCCTATCTCATCTTGGTTCATACTTGCAAACCCTATAAACGCAGCAGAAAATCAGTCCTAATTTGACCACTGTTTGGCAAGGCGAACATGCGGAATTTCTTGTCTTCTCCTGTGAAGAGAAACCCTCTTCAATAATGTCCTTCCCTTTGTCGGCCATAGTGTAATCCCGTGTTCCTCTACTCTGTCTTTACCGAAAACAATCGAGGTTCACTTCTTGAGGAAAAAGTGATTGATATGTTGGCAATGGAACCTTGAAACCGGCCCGTGGGGCGGTAGGCGTTGGCTTTCACCCGAAATTCTTTACTTTAGACACATAGAGAGAACGTGCAAAGGAAACCTGCGACAGGAATTAACACTTGAATACACATACGGCTCGGAAGCTAGAATGCTCCGAGTAGATGCCGACAACCTGTAGGCCCCAAAATTGGCACCCCTTTCGGTATTTCTTTTTTCCTTAGGAGGGTAAATTACAAAGAAGAGTCCTGGGAATCCTTATTTGTATCGAGCTAGATACCACCTGTTTTGGCCAAATTTCGGCAACCTAACAACCCCAAAATTTGCGCGAAACCAATTCCCCTGCTGAAACCCTCTGATTCTTGCCCAAAAACAGTAAATTCAGCACGCTGTATTTACTGGTTTTTGCCCTGTTTTCAGCCCCAAACAGTCCCCTAACTGTCCACTTCCAGTGGGGCATGATTCCCAAGGGTTCTGGCGTCCGTATGGCTGAAAAAAAGTCAATTTTCTGCGCATACACAGCGCTGAATTTGCACATGTACGGTGAGGTTATGACCCTCACCGGTGCCTGCTTTGGAGTAGCAGCTAGCTACCCCTATTCCTGCTCAAGGAGGCTCTTGCCTCAACACAAAAGCATGGAACCACACAGTTGTACATCAGTCAAATGAAGAGCCCTCTTGTGGGGCATCACGTAACTGCACATAAGAGGGAGAGAGAGCAATGTGTAGCGTGCAGGGCATCACAAGGTTGGATCAAAACGTACGTACTGATCCGTTCCGTACCGTACGGACGTTATGTACAGATCCGTACCGTACGGAACGATCCGTACGCCTGTTTTTTTTTTTTTTTTTTTGTGGGTTTGGGGTGTGTGAGAAGCCCGTACAATGCTGATTTAAAATAAAAACCCAAATCTCTTGCAATAGTTACATAGTATATGGTTGTCTTGTAAAACGTGTCTTTGAATGTCTCTATAAGTTGTTGGCTTCTCTCTTGTTTTTTATTGGAAATGTCCTAGAAAATTTAGTACTTTGCGGTTTTTTTACAAGAGTACGTATTTTTACGTACGTAAAAATTTTTCCTGTACGGAACAACGTACAGTACGTACATATACGCCACGTACAGTACGTTTGGTACCACCTTGGGGCATCACTCCTAGCACCACACTGTACATGGGAGGGAAAGAAAGCACTCCATAGCTCTTAACCTGTGACAGGTTCTCAATGAAGCATCCCCCTAGCGTAAATCGAGCGCCCCCTCTTCTGTCCTTGACCTGTAATGCATCTGTGAACAAATAGATACAAAAAGGGGAAGATTTTCATGGCTGCCAAAACCTGCGTATCGCTGAAAACGTAGCAAAACAGCCCTGTAAACACGCATCTGACGCTTTCCAATGCTGAAAACGATCTCCTTGGTCCTAGATAAAGTCACGGGAAGCTCAAAAATGGAGAGAAATGGTTGAAAATTACAATTATCAGCCTCCAAAACTGCTCCAAAAAGTCAGTTATGAGTTATGTTCTCCCAAACTTGGTAAATTGACCAAAAAGTGCCACTTGGCACTCATGCATGCAATTTCCCTGCATTGGGATTCCTTGCTTAAAAATCTCTCAACTGGAGCATCAGTTGACTTTGCAGCAAAGTAATAAAATGTTCCCCTGGTCATACCGAAGGTAATGACGCGAACATATTTCACGGCCCAAAATAGCAGTACCCTAATTTTTAGGAGATGCTTCTGTTTGGCTCCCATTGGTCATCTGGCCATCTATCCTCATTGGGACCGCATCCAAAAGTGCAATGTGGCCCAACTGTCGGATACTTTCTGTTGGTAGTCACACCTTGACTTTAGGCCTTTATTGAGTTCACTTCCTAGTATCCACCAACTTGCTAAGTGCGACGAGGGGACCTACATGATCTTGAACTGAGCCTAGACATCCTTTTACTTTACGAGTTCCAATGCCGACCAACTTCTCGTCTGCGGGTGAAACTACCGTTCACATTGGCCATACAGTGTCCAACCATTTGCAACTTCAAAAAGAGGGTCTCAAAAACAAAATAAAAATCATTGGAAAGAAACCAACAACTAAGGTTAGCAGTTGCGACGTCCTTGTGACAGCCCTTATCTAACGTACGATTCGGAGAGCGATTTTGCACATGAACTGCAATTTTAAGAGCCTCTCCCCAAAATTCTCGAGGAAGATTAGCTGTGGATTACATGCATCTCACTCTCTCACAAATTGTGCGATTATATCTTTCAGCCACACCATTAGATGATGGATTATAAGGGGATGTCAATTCCCTCTTAATACCATGCATCTCACAAAATCTATTAAACTCATGTGATACATACGCTCCCCCATTATCCGTTCTAATAGCTTTTAACTTAAGTCCCTTTTGTGTGGTCACAAATGCATGAAATTTCTTAAATGAAAATACTATGATCATCAATGAAAGACACAAAACACAGTGCACCTCCATGTGAGTTCACAGGCATAGTGCAAACATTAGAATGTACTAAATCAAGAACATGCAATTTGCGAGCGACACCAGAGGAATAAGAGAACTTCACTTGCTTTCCATAGATACAATCATTACAAAAATCAAGGCCAAGACCTTTTACATCAAACTTCCCCAAAGAGGAGAGAACATCAAGCCCTTTTTCACTCATATGGGCAAGTCTTTTGTGCCAAAGCTCCTTGTGAGAGTAAACTTCAGCCATAACCAAGAACTTGCCAGGTAATGCCTTGCAATGTAAATAATAAAGAATTCCCGTTTTACTACCCTTTACAATCAGCATTGAGCCTTTAAGCACTTTCCAAGAGCTACCACCAAACATAGTGCAATAACCCTTGACATCTAGCTGCCCAACAGAAAGTAGACTTTTCTTGATGCTAGGCACATACCTAACATCATGCAAAATCAGCTCTTGGCCATTTTCAAGTGCCAAGTGTATAGTGCCAACACCTTCAATCTCACATGCATGGTTGTTGCCCAAAGTAAACTTTACCCAGACTACCTGTAGTGTATGAAGCAAAGGACTCCAAAGATGGAGTAACATGAAATGAGGCACCACTGTCTACAATCCATGATTGTGACAAACCATCATGTGCTGAAAGTAAAGCATCAATAACCTCTGGTTTTGTGATGTACATATCACTTGCCATTGTCACACTATCATCATGAAAGCATGAATCAATAACAAGTGCATCATCCACATCCACAATTTCTTCAATGACCACACTAGAAGCAACATTTGCCTTAGCAGCATCTCTGAAAGAAGAGTCACGATCATCACTCTTAGCATCATTTGTATCCTTCTTTTTCTTACCCTGCTGTTTCTTCCTTTCAAGTTCCTGCTTGTAGTACCTGCAATGGGATTTTTATGCCCTTTGCGTCCACATTGACAGCATGTAACATCATGTGACTTACCCTTGCTCTTACTTCTGTTTTTGCCTCTATTATTTGCATTATTCTTCTTTTCAGACCTGCCTCTTACATTATATGCTGACCCGCTGCATTCACCACTGCCCTTTCTTCTAATCTCCTCATTGAGAATAGAACCACGTACACCATCAAAAGTCAAAGCAGCATTGTTGCTCAAAGAAACAACTAAGGCCTCCCAGCTGTCAGGCAAAGTCATCAATAAGAAAATAGCCTTTAGCTTATAACTAAAAGGCTGCAAGTCCGAGTCAATTGACTCAAAATACCTATGAAAGCACTCAAGTGTTCAGATGTAGGCTTAGACTCATCCAACTCCATGTTCACAAGCTTACGCATAAGATGCACTTGATTCACAGGAGTCGTATTCTCATACGTATCTGTCAGTTTCTTCCAGATAGCATAAGCAGTGTCAAGACGCTTAATGTCTGTGAGCACAATCATCAGACACAGCCATCTTGATATAAGCAATAGCTTTCTTATTGAGCCTAGCCCAATCATCATCTAACAAGGGTGCAGGTTTCACTTCCAAAAGTGCATCATCACAATCTTCAGAAATAAGATTCCCTGCATTCTATCCTTCCACAAGTCAAAGCCAGAGCCATCAAATCTCTTGATTTCAAGAAGAGACTTTGACTCACTGCTTGTAGACGCATTAGAGGCCATTTCGGTGCAATAAAGACCAAAATTCCACCTCTGTAATTTTATGACAGCAGGCTGCAAACTGAAATTTTAGCCTCTTACAGGCTCAAAACTCAGTGTAAAATTGCAAGGGATCGTAAAACAACGTTATCGACACTTTATCCCAAGTGCACAGCAGATCTCGGAAAAAAATGAAAGATAAATTTCAGCAATGAAAGCTGAAATTTCAGCACACAAAGAGAGTATACATCTCTTGCATAAATACTCCCACTTTAGCAGTAAAACCAAAGTGCATCTGCAACAACCTTTAACCTGCAAGTGAAGTAAAAGCTGCTTCAAAATGTATTTTCAGCAATACAATTGTTGCCAAATTGGCTTTATCTGACAGAAAAATAATTCCAAATGAATTATTGGATTTATAAGTGAGAGGGTTTTCTCGCTTGGAACACCAAGGAAAAATAATTCTAAATGAATTATTGGAATTTTAAGTGAGAGGGTTTTTCTCACTGGAGACATCCGAGTACAGAATATTCCTAGTGCGTCATTTAGAGTAATGACGGGAGCACTGTGAAAGGGAATATCTGTAAGGCCACCAGGAACGGGTACTTTTGATGCGTCACATCGGATGGGTGACAGGGAGCATCAGGAAGAAGTATCCGACTATCCGGGAACGGACATCTCTCATGCGTCATAGGATGGGTGACATAGAGCATCGTGAAGGAGATTGTACCGTAAGTTCGGTAGGAAAGGACTAGGTGATGGGTATTCCTGATGCGTCACAAGGTGGGTGACGGGTGCATCAGAAAGGGAATATCCATAGTCGGGAGGAAATTCCGAACTGTGTTAGAATTGTGCACAAGGCAAAAGCAAGCACTTGAATGAAGATGGGTTCAGAGGAAACTTTGAGGAAAAACAGATGCTTTTTGAGAAAGTGGAATTGCTTTTCGGGAAAGCAGATGCTTTCCCGCGAGGAAGTCTATGTCTGCATTGCAACTGTGCATGTGATTGCATCCAGGGACGCCTGGGAAGTGCTGTGAAAGCATTGTTTTTAACTTATAAGGTTTTATTGAGTTTTTGGGCAGGGTCAGACTATTTTTAAAATACGCCGGCCGTCCACTTAATAAGTGGGCAGCCATCTAATAAATAAGGCAAGAGATCAGCAAGCGTTTTCTCTCTCTCTTTTTCTAGCAGAACAGAAAAAAAACAAATTTGAAAAAAAAAAAACCGGCTGCGATCTCTACGCGAGCAGCTCTTCGTACGAGCCCGTGGCTAGGAGCTATAAAAGCATCACATGCCCTCACTCAGAGGGGAGGACCAATCTTTGCAAGGAGGAGATGCTGCTGCAGATTTCAGCCGTAAAGAAGACGTTGCCGGTGATGCCCATGGCTGCCCCAAGTGTAGCAGATGTCGCCAAGACCCAGTGCGCGAGTTCCCTCGCGAAGAAGTGCCTATGAAGTGTGTTTCCATCGCGACAAGTTGCTGTTTTTCTTTGTTTTCAGCCCATAAACGTCGTAGACGGGGCTGATTTACGAGAAGGAACCTGAGAACACACCTCTTTTGTGTGTAGGATTGGAAGAGAGGATTTTCTATGGAGAGATCTCTTCCGGGGAATTGCTTTTTGAGAACGGAGTTGCGTTTCGAGCGTCGAGACTTTGAAGGTAACGATTTTCATGTTATGAACTCTGAGTATTTGTTTGCAGGTGTACTTCCTCTTAGTGAGGGAGTAGGAGCAGAGGAAGGTATGAGCCTCTGCAGGAGAAAAGCGCTCTAAGGAACTAGAGCCAGATCAGCCCAAGGGTTTTGTACTCGAGTTTGGGAAGTAGATCCACGGATCGGAGAGAGGTAGTCTCTCAAGCTGTGACCCGGAAGTTGGGATTCCCAAGTAAGGACTTCGTGTCCGGGAAAGCAGAGTTGTTCTGCGGGAAGAGGACTCTTGAAAGAGAGTTGGAAAAGAGTTGCAGGGATGCCATGCCCCGAGTCTGGAAGGTGAGATCAAGAGGCGAGAACCTTGATTCTCGAGGAATTGGAATAAGGAACGGAAGTTCCTTGGAATAGGGTTTTGCCCTAGGAATCGGAAGCTGAGGCTTCCGGGAACCATCAAGTCTTATTCTAGAACGAACGTGGTAATGTGTTCTGTTCAAGTGCTTGTATAGACTTCTCCTCGGTAATAAAGATACTATTACGGGGGGGGACCAGCCCATCTTCTGGTCCCCAGTATTGTGTCGATCTTCTCACTCTCTATCTCTCTCTCTATTTATTTCTCTCTATATCCTCTGGCTTCAGTAATAAGTGATAAATCCTATTTATCCGAATGTATTTTATATTGTTATGCGCTCCCATTTGTGACAACAATAATTCCATGGAGAGTATCCCACAAATGAAATACATCAATGTGTGCCACATAAATTGCTAATGCATAAAGAACCTGCGATTTCCTGTAATTTCTTGAAAATCTCAAGAATAAACTCCAAATTCTCTGCTCAAACTGTCCACAGAGTGCAATACATTAACCAATGTCTGCAAATTAATGAAATTTCAGCAAAAGCCGCAAATTTTGACAATCAAATTTCTGAAATTTCTGCAAATTATTGAAGTATTGGGTAAAACCCCCAATTTTTCTTAACCTGTTAACGAAATTTCAACCTGTGAAACTTCGACATGCAGTAAAAACCTGAAATTTTAGCAACCTGTCGATTTTTCCTTTCTTTGTAGTCGAAATCACGTGCTAATTCCCATTTGTTGGAACCGAAAGACTCAACAACTCTCACAGCTATAGTGAGAGAAGAGAGATTAACTCTCTTGCTGAGAATTTGTAGAGAGAAAAAGAGTAGGCTGAAATCGAAAGAGAGAAGGTGGAAGCCATTGCGCGTAGGAATAAGCCCAAAAGAGCTCTGATACCAGTTTGTAGGAAGGAGAGGAGTCTCCTGTGTGCAAGCGATGGAAGTTCTTCTGTGAACGAGAGAGAGAGAGAGAGAGAGAGAGAGAGAGAGAGAGAGAGAGAGAGAGAGAGAGAGAGATACGTAGGTGTTTGTCCGCGTGTTGTTTTCAGTATCGCACGCTATTCAATATTCACCACTTATGTTTCATCTGAATAGGGTAAAAAGTATAGAGTCACTTAAGTGAGACCCTAGGGTGGTTCACACCCCAAAGTATAAAAAATGTATAAAGAATATACAAGGAGTCCACAGAAGGACCTTTAGACCCAACAGGGAGAATCTAGTGCAACGGGTTTGCACTAGAGGGAAGTCACTCGGCTTCTTTGTCGACAGACTGCCCCAATATTTTGATATAGAGTCACTGATGTCCCTTTGGGTTTCAGGGATACTGCTGAGCTGACAGTATTCTGCTGATGACTTTATGAAGTGGAATTCCCGATAACGAAAATGATTGATTTATACTTGACTTGTTTAAGTTCAGGAACTGGTAGACGAAATGACTGTAGCATTTCGGTCTCATAAATCTCTTTAGACATGATTGCAATATGGATTAGTTAATCGGGCATCTGTGAGGTCCCGACTGAATCTAGATGCAATTCCTAAATACGTTGCCGATTAATCATGGTCTGGGATTTGGAATGAATTTTGAATGTGATTTGTCATGTGATGTGATTGTCGATTGGTACATGTGCTAGATGTATTGTTCCTAGTGCGTCGGTTCTAATAGTCATTGTCTACTAAGACAGTTTATGGCCTATGTCTATTTTGCAGGGTAATTGAGGGCGATTACAATGCTTTCAAGAGGGGGGTATGTCAGAAATGGGTGACGTGGCATGCTCCTGGACAGAGTGGCAGTAGACCCGGACAAGTACCGACAGGCTGACGTGGCAGGTTCCAGATTTTGCGGCGTGAAAAGCACTGACAGTGTTGACGTGGCCTGCCGTACGGATTTCCGCTTTTTACGCCGACACAGTTGTACGGAATTCTTGATTTTATGTTGGGCTGAATTTTGGGAGAGCTTTTGAACCAGTTGCTTTATTTTGAAAGCTTTTAAAGGGCTCTGCTTTTGGGGCTCTACTTTTGGGCATCTCACTTCTCAGAGTATCTGGACACAATTTGAGAGTGAGCACCTGTTGCTAAATTGGCTTTATTTGACAGAAAAATAATTCTAAATGAATTATTGGATTTATAAGTGAGAGGGTTTTCTCGCTTGGAACACCAAGAAAATAATTCTAAATGAATTATTGGAATTTTAAGTGAGAGGGTTTTTCTCACTGGAGACATCCGAGTACAGAGTATTTCTAGTGCGTCATTTAGAGTAATGACGGGAGCACTGTGAAAGGGAATACCTATAAGGCCACCAGGAACGGGTACTTCTGATGCGCCACATCGGATGGGTGACAGGGAGCATCGGGAAGAAGTATCCGCGACCATCCGGGAACGGACATCTCTGATGCGTCATAGGATGGATGACATAGAGTATCGTGAAGGAGATTGTACCGTAAGTTCGGTAGGAAAGGACTAGGTGATGGGTATTCTTGATGTGTCACAAGGTGGGTGACGGTAGCATCGGAAAGGGGATATCCATAGTCGAGAGGCAATTCCGAACTGTGTTAGAATTGCTTTTCGGGAAAGGAGATGCTTTCCTATGAGGAAGTCTATGCCTGCATTGCAACTGTGCATGTGATTGCATCCAGTGTGTGCTGTGAAAGCACTGTTTTTAACTTATAAGGTTTTATTGAGTTTTTGGGCAGATTCAGACCATTTTTAAAGGTGACCGGCCGCCCACTTAATAAGTGGGCAGCCTATGATTAAATAAAGCATTAAAAACCAGCCAACGATTTTTCTCCCTCTTTTTCTGGCAGAACAGCGCGACAAAGAAAAAGAAAAAGAAAAAGAAAAAGAAAAAGAAAAAGAAAAAGAAAAAGAAAAAAAAAACGGCCGCGATCTTTACGGGCTAGCCAATGCTCTGCTATCTTTGCCGTGGCCAGGGAGTTATAAAAGCATCACACCCTCTCCTAGAGGGAAGATCAATCTTTGCAAGGAGGAGATGCTGCTGTAGATTTCAGCCGTAAAGAAGACGTTGCGGGTGATGCCCATGGCTGCCCCAAGTGTACCAGATGTCGCCAGGACCCAGTGCGCGAGTTCCCTAGCAAAGAAGTGTCTACGGAGCCTGCTTCCATCGCGACAAGCTGCTGTTTTTCTCTGTTTTCAGCCCATAAATGTCGTAGACGGGGCTGATTTACGAGAGGGAACCCGAGAACACACCTCTTTTGTGTGTAGGATTGGAAGAGAGGATTTTCTATGTAGAGATCTCTTCCGGGGAATTGCTTTTCGAGAACCGAGTTGCGTTTTGAGCGTCGAGACTTTGAAGGAAACAATTTTCATGTTATGAAATCTGAGTATTTGTTTGCAGGTGTACTTCCTCTTAGTGAGGGAGTAGGAGCAGAGGAAGGCATGAGCCTCTGCAGGCGAAAGCGCTCTGAGGAAGTAGAGCCAGATCAGCCCAAGGGTTTCGTACCCAAGTTTGGGAAGCAGATCCACGAATCGAAGAGAGGTAGACTCTCGAGATGTGTTCCGGAAGTGGAAATTCCCAAGGGAAGGACTTTGTGTCCAATAAAGCGGAGTTATTCTGTAGGAAAAGGACTTTGGAAACAGAGCGGAAAAGAGTTGCAGGGATGCCATGCCCTGAGGTTGGAAGGTGAGATCCAGAGGCGAGAATCTGATTCTCGAGGATTTGGAATAAGGAATAGAAGTTCCTTGGAATAGGGTTTTGTCCTAGGAATAGGAAGCCGAGGCTTCCAGGAACCATCAAGTCTTAGTCTAGAATGAACATGGTAATACGTTCGGTTCAAGTGCTTGTATAGACTTCTCCTCAGTAATAAAGATACTATTATGGGGGAGGACCGGCCCATCTTCTGGTCCCAGTTTTGTGTCAATCTTCTCACTCTCTATCTCTCTCTCTCTCTCTCTCTATATATATATATATATATTCCTGGCTTCAGTAATAAGTGGTAAATTCTATTTATCGAAGTATTCGTTTGTAACAACACCTACCCCCCCTCTTGTACTTCGAACACAGATTAATACAAAAAGAAATACCGAAAGGGGCGCGAGTCTTTGGGGCCAATATCTCTAGGCACCGAACTACGGCGGGCCATGTTGACTCAGTCACTCAAGTGTGAATTGTGAACTGTTTTGAAGTGAATCTCTACTGTGTCGCGGTAGAATCTTGACTTGGAGTGTCCAAGTTTGTTACACCTGGAAGCACACCACCAAACGGGCCACCTTACCGTGTTAGCCAAGCCCAGAATGAAGAGATTATGAACCAAGTGAAAGACCTTCTGGAAAAGGTTCTTATCCAGCCGAGTACTTCACCCTGTTGCTCTCCGGTGTTGTTGGTTTTAAAGAAAGACGGATCTTGGAGAATGTGTATTGATTACAGACCTCTCAGTAAAATCACCAACAAGAATAGAATTCCGATTCCAAGGATCGATGATATTCTTGATCGACTACTGGGATCCTCTTATTTCAGCAGGATTGATTTTAAAAGCGGATATCATCAGATTAGAATCGCACCGAGAGATGTCTACAAGACAGCCTTTCGGACGAGCTACGGTTTGTATGACTTTTTGGTGGTGCCTTTTGGCCTTACCAATGCTCCAGCGACTTTCAACCGAATGATGGATAGGATTTTCAGAGAGTATAGATCATTTGTTGGCACTTTCTTTGATGACATCATAGTTTTTTCCAAGGATGAGGCAGAACATCTGCTACAGGTCTTTTAGGCATTGCGAAATCACAAGTTGGTGATCAATGCATAGAAGAGTGAATTTTTCTTATCAGAGATACACTTTTTGGGACACATCGTCTCAACAGCTGGAGTGCAGATCGACCCGGCCAAGAATGAGCCTATACGTGATTGGCCCGATTTGAAGAATGTTGATGAAGTTAGAAGCTTCTTGAGAGTGTTCATGAAGTTAGAAGCTTCTTGGGTTTATGTTCTTACTACCGGCGGTTCATTCGAAAGTTTGCAGAGGTAGCTTTCCCTTTGCACATTCTGACACAGAAAGGAGTCCCTTTCTCGTGGGGACCCACAGAGGTGATTGCCTTTCAGACACTAAAACAAAAATTGCCTACTGGACCCGTATTGACTTTATCGGATTTGCAAAAGTCGTTTGAAGTATATTGTGATGCTTGTGGTCGTAGTCTGGGTGCGGTCTTAATGCAAGAAGGCCATGTCATCGCCAATGAGAGCCGATTGTTTTCAAGGCCATAATTGACAGCACAAATTTATGAGAAAGAGCTTTTGGCGGTTATCCATGCTCTTACTCAGTGGCGACATTACCTACTTGGAGCCGATTTTAGGGTCTTTACTGAGCATCAGAGTTTACGCTACTTCTTGTCACAAAAGCAGCTTTTGGAAAAGCAGATGCGGTAAGCTAACATCTTGTCACAGTTTCACTTCCAGGTTGTCCATATTTAGGGACAAAAGAACTTGGTGGCAGATGCTTTGTCTCGGAAGCCGCTAGTCTTGCTATTTCACGATTCATCATAGAAGCTTGTAGGAGATGGTTGATCAGTACGCCACACATCTGGATTTTCCGGATGTATTCACTCGAATATAAAATAGGGAGGTAGTAGCGGGATATTCCATACCGGATGACTATTTGATGAAGAAAACGATGTTGTGCGTTACACAGCCGTTGAGAGGAAAGGTTTTGACAGAGTGCCATTATCCACCTTTTACGGGTCACCGCGACATTGACCACCTTGAAAGGTGTGGAGCGTTACTTCTTTTGGCCGAGACTCAAGAAGGATGTGGACGACTTTGTACGCAGTTGCTTGGTATGCCAAAAGGTCAAGTTTGACATGCATAAAGGACACGGATTGTTACAGCCTTTACCCATTCCCACCCGCCCCTGGAGTATGGCAATGGATTTCATTTTTGATCTCCCGAAGACACAGCGTGGGCATGATGGCATTTGGACTGTCATCGACAGATTTAGCAAGCAAGCTCACTTCATTCCAGTGAAGAAAACAGTCAAGCCGGATCATTTAGTGCGACTGTTCCATTCATAGACTTTCAGATTACATGGCATGCCTAAGACAATAGTCTCTAACAGAGATCCCTGATTCACTCTTCGATGGGGAAGGCGCCATTTGAGATCATTGAAGGTGCTCCGAAGGTTCCACCCTTCCTTAGCACGAAAGGTAAGATTTTTGAAGCCTACCAGTACATGAGGGACTTGGACACAGTTTTTGCCAAGGTTTGGGAGGCTTTAGCAAAATCTTAAGAACGACACAAGAAGGTAGCAGATCAACACCGTCGCGATTTGAAATTAAAGGAAGACGATTGGGTGCTCTTACGTTTTGAGAAGGCACGCCTAAGAAAGAAAAAGGGAAAGGAGCGGCTTTTTCCAAAGCTTAGCATGAGATACTATGGCCTTTTCTAGATAAAAGAAAAGATAAATGATGTCTCCTTTAGATTGAAGCTGCCCGTTACTTGGAAGATTTACACTGCATTTCATGTGAGTCTATTGAATCCTTTTAAAGGCGATGTGTCTGATGATGGGGAGCCAGATGAGCAACCCGAAGTGGAGGAAAGCGAGGAGATGCTTGTTCCAGAATAGATTTTGGTATATAAGGATAGAAAGATAAAAGTTAAAGCGATTAGACAATTCTTGGTTAAATTCAAGACTTATCCTGCATTGGATGCGAAGTGGATGGAGGAGGAGGACCTAGCAGATACTCCTCAGATTTTGGAACTTTACCTTGAAGCATTCGGTTTAGCATAGTCTACTCCGATAGAACCCCGATCAATCTAGTGTAGCGGGGAGTCACTCCACTCCTTTGTCAACGGATTACCCCGATTTTGAATAGAGTCACTGATGTCCCTTTGGGTTTCAGGGATACTGATGGGCTAACAGTATTCTGCTGTATGACTTTACGAACTGGAAGTCCCGAAAATGGAAATGATTGATTTGTACTTGACTTGTTCGAGTGCAAGAATTGAAAGACGAAATGACTGCATCATTTCGGTCTTGTAAAGCTCTATAGACATGATTGCAATAAGGATTAGTTAATCGGGCATCTGTGAGGTCTCGACTGGATCTAGGTGCGATTACTAATTGCGTTGCCGCTTAATCATGGTCTGAAATTTGGAATGAATTTGTATGTGATTTGTCATGTGATGTCCTGTGATGTCCGGTGATGTGACTGTCGATTTGTACAAGTGCTAGATGTGTTGTGTCTAGTGCGTCGGTACTAACAGTCAGTGTCTACTAAGAGAGTTTATGGCCTCTGTCTCTTTTGCAGGCGTAATCGAGGGCAATTACAATTCTTTCAAGAGGGGGGTATGTCACAAACTGGTGACGTGGCAGTGCTCCCGGATACAAACGTCACCAGTGCTCCGGGATACACACACAGCCTTGCTGATGTGGCAACTGCTGTCCATCCTCAGCGTTTTTCAGCCCAAGCCCATGGCGGTTTGCATATCGAACTCAGAGCATTTGCGTTTTGCAGATTTCAGCCCAGCGTTAGTACTTTCAGTCCATAGCCTCGTCAGATCTGAACCGATTATGTAGCAGATCCTCGCCGCAAGTCCCCGCGTGTTGCAGATCTACCCCATTCAGCTTTTAGCCCCAAATCAGCCTAGCGTTTTACAGATTCAGCCAGATCTGCCAGCGTTTTTGCATTCCCAGCCTTGCCCACGTTGGTGGTTGCAGATCAGCCCCGTAGTGTAGGGTTGTAGATCAACAGTAGTTAGACCTAGCGTTTTCAGATTTCAGCCCTAGCCTCGCGTTGTCATCGTCACGGCTACATTGTCGTGTTCGTGACGGTTGTCGACATCGTCATCGTCGTCGTCTACATAGTACCTCGAGTCCCTAGCATTCGTAGCATTTGTGCAAGAATAAAGAAAGTTGCCAGAGCAAGGGGGAACCTTGAGGGTTGGGACCCGTCATCCCTGTGTCGTCTCTTTCCTCTCCTTTGTGCCTCTCTCTTTCTTTCAGTTTGATTCAGTTCTTTCAAGTGATGTAAAGAAACCCTTGTGTTTGTTTGCGGAGTACTAGATTCGAGCAAAAGCCTTATTCTCTTCCGTTGCACCTGACGTTGGTATTAGAGCTCTGTGCGTGCTTCGGCTTCGAGAACGCGAGGGAAGAACCTAAAGAAGAACCCTAGAAGAACCAAGAAGCATCAAGAACCCAAGTTGAACCAAAGAACCTCTCCCAGTTTTTTTCCTGAAGAATCTTCGAGTCCCGACCATGGACTTACCAGATCCCATCTTCATTGCCATGCCTTTGAAGGAAGATCGACATCGGATACACGAAAACCTAGATCTTGAGTACCAAGATGAGTATCAAGATGTCCTAGCCTTCTATGCAAAGTTGGAGACAGGATCCCTAACCTCTTCTGCATTTGCATTCGCGTGTAGTGTGCATCCACTTCCGTCGACAAGAAAGCCCTTGGATTTACCTCCGAGAACCCGTACCTTTCATCTTCACCAGCAATGTTTTCATGACAGGACTATTCGAGTGGTAGTGCTTGCTTGCAAGCATAGTCAATATGAAGGCTGGTATTCTGTGACAGTAGTAAGTCTCCCTAGTAACTCGTATGGTCGGTGTTTACATTGGAGTAGCACCTACATCCGTAGTATCCACCCATTTGAAGGAATTTTCATTGGTGTTGCATCCACAACATCAAAAGCATTCATCAGTCAGCGTCAGAAGTACAGATAGAAGTTCGGCAGCTGTGCCTCACTCTTAACAGGGGGGATGTCACGTGCGCACTTCACTTGCACCACGTGGACACGCTTCTGCTACAGTCTAGGGTCAGTCTTAGTGTAGGACCTAGCTTGGCACCGTTGTGAGCCTCTAGCAGGACGTGCATGTCCAAGCTAGTCATAGTTGCATACCCTCTCACGCACATAACAATCATTTTTATCATGCAGGTAGGGAAAATGGCTAAAGGAACTATGAAAGAAACACATTGGGCACTCAGTAGAAGCAGAAGACAAAAGGGAATTGAAGTGCACAAGTTAGCCGTGCAACAGATTAACTCCAGTAGTGGTTTCTCAGCAGTTTGGCAAGCATTTGTGGATCCATCCTCAGCGTTTTTCAGCCAGCAGTAGCGTTTTGCAGATCAGCCCAAGCCTGTGGCGGTTTGCAGATCCAAAGATTTCAGCCCAGCGTTAGTACTTTCAGCCCATAGCCTCGTGAGATCTGACCCGATTTGGTAGAGATCCTCGCCGCAAGTCCCCGTGTGTTGTAGATCTACCGCATTCAGTTTTCAGCCCCAAATCATCCTAGCGTTTTGCAGATTCAGCCAGATCTGCCAGCGTTTTTACATTCCCAGCTTTGCCCACGTCGGTGGTTGCAGATCAGCCCCTTAGTGGCGTAGTGGTTGCAGATCAACAGTAGTTAGACCTAGCGTTTTCAGATTTCAGCCGTAGCCTCGCGTCGTCGTCGTCACGGCGACATCATCGTGTTCGTGACGGTCGTCGTCGTCGTCGATATCGACATAGTACCTCCAGTCCCCAGCATCACTAGCATTTGTGCAAGAATAAAGAAAGTACTTGCTTTGGCAATAGAGCAAGGGGGTCCTTGAGGGTTGGGACCCGACATCCCTGTGTCGTCTCTTTTCTCTCCTTTGTGCCTCTCTCTTTCTTTCAGTTTGATTCAGGTCTTTCAAGTGAAGTAAAGCAACCCTTGTGTTTGTGTGCGGAGTACTAGATCCGAGCAAAATCCTTAATTCTCTTCCGTTGCTCTGACATC
The DNA here is from genome assembly GCF_014529385.1 of Adiantum capillus-veneris. Lineage (NCBI taxonomy): Eukaryota > Viridiplantae > Streptophyta > Polypodiopsida > Polypodiales > Pteridaceae > Adiantum > Adiantum capillus-veneris. The sequence continues at coordinate 92,098,404 of NC_140944.1, read as the reverse complement.
GGTGTCATTGACATAGTACCTCCAGTCCTCAGCATCAGTAGCATATGTGCAAGATTAAAGAAAGTACTTGCTCTGACAACAGAGCATAGGGGGGTCCCAACATCCCTGTGTCGTCTCTTTTCTCTTCTTCGTGTCTCTCTCTTTCTTTCAGTTCGATTTAGTTCTTTCAAGTGAAGTAAAGCAACCCTTGTGTTTATGTGCGTAGTACTAGATTCGTGCAAAATCCTTATTATCTTCCGCAGCACCTGACAAATAAAGTGAGCTTGTTTGCTAAATTGGTCAATAATGGTCTAGATGCCATTACACCTAGACAATGTAGGGGGCAAGTTGAAAATGAAGTCTGTTGCATTATTTTCCCATGGCTGAGTAGGAATGGGGAGAGGATGTAACAATCTAGGGGTTTTCTTACAGTTGTACTTTACTTTTTGGTAGGTGAGGCATTCAGAAACATACTTCTCGACATCTTTGCGGAGAGTAGGCCAATAAAAGGTGGTGGGGTGAATACCGTGATGCCCTGCATGTAGTGGGGTGTGGGATTTGAGCAAGATCTTGGGTTGAAGAGCACGTGCAATGCAAAGCTTTCCATAGTATAGAAGATATGCGTCCTTCAACGTGTAGCTCGGGATGGAGAATGTATCTCGAGATGGAGAATTGAGACATAAGTCTTTTTGCGGATCCGTGGAATACAAATTCTTTAGGGCATTTGGGTGAATAGCAATACTATCGGAAGTGGCATAAGGTCGTCGTGAAAGTGCATTTGCTACTTTTTTTATTTTTGCCTTTGACATAGTTGACCTGAAATTGAAAGAGTGATCAGAATTTTGTTCATCTCATTTGCTTCTCGGAGATTTTGACCTGATCCATAAAATAACGGAGGTTTCTACAACAAATTTTGCTCCAATGAGGTAATGCTTCCAGGATTCTAAAGCATGGATAAGAACAAGTAATTCCTTCTCGTATACGTTACCAGACCGCTCCTTGGGTTGGAGGCGACGATTCTCGTAGGCGACAACATGCCCATCTTGTTCAAGTACTACTCCAAACTAGTGCCACATGCGTTACACTTCATGAAAAAGCATTTATGTAAATCTGGAAGAAGCAATATGGGGTCGATGTGTCGAAAGTTATTCGTTCAATGTGTCGAAAGCCGTAATTTCCGTAGGGTCACTTGCCCCTTGAATTAGACGAGAATCCTCTTTCTAAATTGTCTTGTACAAGCACCCACTGCTTTCTCGAGGCTCCCCTAGCAATTAAACTATCCGAACACTTGCACCTAACCCTCACCAAGCTATCCAAACCTGTCCATGGCTGTAATTGCAGGTTTTTGACCCAATTTCGCCTGCATAACGGCGCAAATATCCTCGTAGGTCAAAAGTACACGCCAAGGACACTTTCCCTTGCGGTATGGAAGCTTTCCAGTGAGCTGCAGGTCAATTTCAGCATGCTGTAATTTTCTGTTTTGCCACTTTTAGGTGCCTACTGCCCTGTACACGCATCCCAAGGCCTTTCCGAGGCTCCCCTGGCGATTCCTTGTAGTTTAGGTGCAAAACCCTAAACCTGCAGAAAAACACAGCAGGCTGTAATTTTCTGTTTTGGACCGTTTCGAGCGGAGCGAGCACGCCTACGCGTGTCTCAGGTGGTCCCGCACGCAATGGGACAGTTCCCCTGTAAATCGGACGAGTTTTCACGCGAGAAAACTCTCCGTTTTCGCATTCCTTCGCGATGGAACTGTGCGTACCTGAAGGGGATTAGCGATTAGCTAATGTGGTTCTTGTACAGAAGGCTCTTGCCTTGGCAAACACGCATAAAACACCCAAAACTGTACATGGTCATCTGAGTAGCCCAACTAGTGGGGCATTACCATATGTGCAAAGGGAAGAGAGAGATGCGCGAGAGCAAATCATCGCGCTACATAGAGCAAGGGAGAAGGCAAGCTTTCCATTAAAGGTGTGAGCACCTGCACCCACTACTCACACACACTGTAGCACTTAACGGGCTGAAATCAGCCCCCTCTCTTGAAATGGGCGCCCCCTCTTGCTGATGCTTCTGGCAATTGCATCAGGAGCCGCCAAGTGTCTCTTTTGAGTTAATTCCCTAGTACCCACAACTTATAAGTGTCGCGAGGGGCCTAAATGACTTTGAACTGAGCCTAGACACCCTTTTACTGCTCGGATTCCAGTGTCGATTAGCCCGACCAACTCGTGGTGACCTGCCCTTCCCAACTGCGGGTGAAACTCTCGGCCGTCGGCTGTTTCACACTGGCCACGCAATGTCCGGCCATTTGCAACTTCAAAAAGAGGGTCCCAAAAATTAAACAAAAATCATCGGAAAGAAACGAACAACTCAAGTTAGCAATCGCCACGTCCTCGTGACATTTTCCCATGATAAATCTTGTGAACTTTGCGAAGCTTGGAGAGTGAAGGGAGGAAAGCTTTGGTTTCTTTGCTCTAAGAGCTTCATAAAATCTCTTTTTGTTGGGCAGCTTGAAATTGCCTATACGTGACTTGGAAATTCTAGAATTGGAAATAGTTTCACGTTCGATTCGCTCTCTTCCAGTAAAGGTTCAAGACTATTCCATCATGGTTCCGTCAAGGTAGATTGAAGATTCCCTGGTCATGGGCTACACATGACCATGGATTTTATAGTAATGGTGCATACACCTAGGTCCCATCTAGGTCTAGAAGTGGTATCCATGGAGTTGGGATAAGCTTGGCTTGCGCTTCTTAAGCCAAATCGTATGGAACTTCATGCATGATTGGGTGCACTCACAGAGAATGATACGACCCTGCAAGTCGTCTATCCTTTGGAGACTATGGTCCAAGACAAGACTACCCCTACAATAAGTGGTTCTAGCATATACATTTTCTCCGTCCGGTGGTCGTTCCTCTAAGCTCAAGAAATTTTTCTTCATTAAAGAGCCCTTTACTTTCATTTTCCAGGGATGAAACTGTGCACACTGTACATTACATTGTATTTCTTTATTAGGTTCTTTTTTGCTTACCGCTAATGATCCAGGACGATTGCTTGATCTTAGAGGGTTCCACGTGATAAGTTTTAAGGTCAGGGTTAGCGGAGGTGCACAAGTAGGTGTACAAGTTACTATCCGCTTGGCATGCCTAGGGTGTCCATTTCCTAAGATGTCAGTCGTAGCTTAATGAGTCAGAATGAGAGTGCCTTTCTGCTCTTTCCATCTTTTGCTTTTGATTTGCACTTCTAAAATGCCCCCTTTTGAGATAACTGCATCGCCGTTTGTAATTTTCTGTTTTTCAGCAAGTACATGCTCCCATACACTTTAGAACTCTTTTTATTAAAAGGATCAACTGGAAATACCTATCTTGGCCTATTGTGTATTATGTGATTGCAGATTTGGAAGCATAATATCTTTTTCGCTTTTGGTGTAGCTTGATGCTCAAAGATCCCCCTGTCAACCACGCTCAACTGATAGCCACCTCTCGGGACTAATCGATCTTCTAAAAAAGGACTGTTTTGTGTGCCATGAATGATGAACATGTGTCATGCTATTATGATGACTTTAGACTAGGAAAGCCTAGGAGATTTTAGTTTGACACTTTTGTGAGCCTCGTCGTGTGACCTACATGCCCGGACAAATTTGTTTGAGAGAAGTAGGGGCCGCTGCCTAGCTCTCTTTCCATATTTGATTGTTCGAGGTGTCATCGTGTGTTGTTACACTTTTCTGGGGTATCCGGCAGCGTCTGCTGTGTGTCGAGTCTCGTACCGATCGGCATGACACACCTTCTATGATAAGTTACTAATGATGGTTTCCTCACGACTGTGCACTCAATCTTGCCACATTGTGGGCTTAGTTGTCAATTCTGTACCACAGTAGGTGAGTGAATTCCCGTTCTTCACTCACGATGTGCCTCCTTTGTTGTAGGTTTACCCTAGAAAAATAAGTTTATTGCGTTCAAAGGTACATTTTTTTGGCATAACGTGAAAGTGACTTTGCATGAACTCTTCCCTGCACTTTACTTTTTGTTTTCAATTGCTTTTAGTATTAATCTGGTAATACAAAAGTCGATCAGTTCAAGTTCATGCTTTTGTATTGATGTGTGTGATCTTGAATGCAGGTTTATACTGGTACTGCTTATGCCAATGATGGGTGTGCCACCTTTTTCAGGAGGGATTGTTTCTCTTTAGTCAAGAAATATGAGGTATATACTATACAAAATAGCTTGTTGCCTTTATGCAATTTGAAGGATAGCTTGTTGATTTTTATGCAATTTCAGCTTGTACGGGTAGTAAAATGTTTTGTTTTTAGGTGGAGTTCAACAAGGCTGCCCAGTCATTGACAGAGACTGCTATTCCTCCAGCCCAGAAAAAGACAGCCTTGAGTCGACTTTTGAAGGTGATATATATATATATATATATATATATATATATATTCTTTGGGTGAGTCCATTAAACAGTATATTAGCTGACTATGTTGTCTCTAATGCAGGATAATGTGGCTCTCATTGTTGTCCTTGAGGCACGTGATGCAAACCATGGTGCTGAAGGTGGATCTGCTCCTGGAAAACGACAATTACTTTGTGTGGTATAGTTATCAAGCCTCCTTGATTGAACTACATTTTTCAAGAGATGAGGTCTTTTCAAATGCAGGCCTTGTTTTTTTCATGTCGGTATTTTTCTTGTTCTTTCAAGTGATTCACACACGGCTACATCAACACGTACACAGATATATTTCACACACTTCAGATGTCGGAAGGGAGGAGCTTTATTTTTGTATGTATGCAGGAGACCATTATTTAAAACTGTTTCTGAGGGGTAGCATAGCAATATTTTGGAGGCATTCAGAAATTGCTCCATTCTCCGTGTATGGGATAGCATTGTGCAACAGTTGTCTAAGAGTTTGGTTTTCAGGTTTTACCATGTGACCCTGTGAAGTTGTGGTAGTGCTTGGGGGTCATTAGTAGACATGATGGAGCTGGTCGTTCTAGAGTGGTGTTTTCTTGACCAACATTCTTGACCAACATTCTTGACCAACATGAGCCATAACTTACACCTTATTTTTGAGATTCACCGTTATGATGCACATCAGGGGACAAGCAGATAGAGTCTTTTGTCCAAATTCTGGCTGGCTGATAATATGGCGATATGATTACATTGGGATCAATATAAATACTCATGGCTACTATGGATGATGGTGCCAGATGTAATGTTTGTAGTGTGCATGTGCACATGCCTGCGTGAGGTCCGTGTATGTGCTCGTTTATCGATGCATGTTTGGGTGTCGCACATGTGCATGCATATGGGAGCATGTAGTTCTATACCCACAATTGAGCACTGATGCCTTTAGTGGGGATATCATAGGATTTAGTCAATAGTGTGCATGATGGAGCTGATGGTTGTATTGTCTTGTGGATGGCTACCATGAGTCTGTGACTTTCTAAAGATGAATGTCGGCTTTACTAGATTCATGTAGGTATGTGTGTGGGAACACCATAATATTTAGTTGATACCATGCATATGGACCCAACAAAGTTTGTAGTTCATACCTGAAGAAGACCTGTGTGCACTCTTTCATTCTTTCTGGATTTAGGTTTTTAAGCCATCCTTTAGCTGCCAAAAGTCGAGCACAAACTCGGCTTGCACTCTGAATGATATATATGAACTTGCTTCATTGAAACCAAGCTTTACTAGGTAACCTTGGACATGTGGGCTTTCTTTGCTGTTCTAATCAAATATGTATGAACGTGCTTCATTGAAGCCAACCTTTAGAAGGCGACCTTGGACACGTTGGCTATCTTTGATATCCCAACCAAAGGCTACACACTATTTGTTGAAGTTGAGCTGAATGTCCTCTTTGTATAGTCTGTAGATTATGTTGATTTTTACAAGGGATCATTTTTCTTTACTACCTGCTACCACAGTCTTGGATGGTCTTTTTTGTTTGCTATGTGCATGTGCTGAAACTCGCTCTTCATATGCAGGCAAACACTCATATACATGCAAACCCAGAATTGAAGGATGTCAAGTTATGGCAGGCAAGTCTATTTCGGAACTACTGTTTTTCTTGGGTTAACGTGTACTGAATACCCTTTGAATCTTTATGCAGGTGCAAACCCTCTTGAAAGGTCTGGAAAAAATTGCTGCAAGTGCAGATATACCGATGCTTGTGTGTGGCGATTTCAATTCTGTTCCTGGCAGGTTGTAGGCTTATCAGCTGGATTGTAGTTGTTGTATTGGGCTTGAAGATGCGCAATGTGTGAGATTATTTGTTTGCTTGTGAACAGTGCTCCCCATGTTCTTTTAGCATCTGGAAGAGTAGATCCGATTCACCCAGATCTTGTGACTGATCCACTTGGTATTCTGCGTCCAACAAGCAGGCTGTGCCATCAATTACCACTAGTAAGGCTTAGAATCACTTATTACCGTTTCATGCTTGCATAAGGAGAACCTCAAGACATGCAGAGGAATTAATAATGAATTTGCTGCATTTTCCTGTTATGCAGATGAGTGCTTACTCTGCTTTTACAAGATTAGAGAGGCAGAGACGGCGCATGGACCCATCTAGCAATGAACCTTTGTTCACGAATTGCACCCGTGACTTCTTAGGCACCTTAGACTACATCTTCTACACAGGTATTGACTCAATTCAATAAACACAGTAAAAAGGTTCTGTTTACGAATTGCTTTTAAATGCAATCATGCCGACCCATCCTTTTTCTCTACAGCTGATTCGTTAGCAGTGGAGTCATTGCTGGAGTTGCTCGATGAAGAAAGTCTGCGTAGAGACACTGCGCTTCCCTCGCCAGAGTGGTCTTCAGATCACATAGCATTGCTTGCGCAATTCCGATACAAACCAAGACCGCTCCGCTAGTGCATATGAATTTTGAGCCAGTTAGCTCCTTCAGCGTGAAGATGCTCGTTCAACAAAGGGCTTATGTAAGAGCCCTTCTTTGCACCTTTGATGAGAGGGGTTTATGGGTGGCGTAAGGTTTGATGTTTCTCTCCCATGGTGGTGCAATCCTGTTGTCCATGGGCAAGATCACTGTATGTACCATGAATCACTTTACTGCTCCTTTGAATGGTGGCATGTGTCCGGGGATTTGAAAAGCTGGGAGATTATTTGATCAACTGTAAATTTGATAGATCTAGATTGTCACACGGGGGCACCACAGGCGAAAAAAACTGTGGTGATATGGATATGCTGCACTACATTTACCCAATAAAGGTGGAAAACTGTTTGTTACTAGTGGCAGTGTACTACGACATTTCGCCTTTTATACAAGAAAGAAGTTTCTGAGAGTTGTGGGATAATCTCCAGAGGGAACCCTCGCGCGTGCTAGACAGTAGTTGGATTCTTTTTAAAAAAAGCTTAAAATGATGAGGGGAATGTGCACATTTTGCACCCGGGTTTCATTGAAACAATTTTTGATTTTCAACAAGCGGCCTCGATGATTGTCATCTTGTAATCTGGCTTTGACCTGTAGAGCTTTGACAGACTTTGTGAGAAGCAAATTTTGGAAATGAGCATGCATTTTAGGCAATATTGGTGTTAATCAAGCTGTACAATGTACCCATTTATCATACGCAAGTTGTGCATTCCATTAGCATGTTTTTAATTCGTTTGCTCTTATCGTGTGTGGACTCTCCAGTTTTTCCTGGTCTTTTTTTTAGTTCACTTATATGAATCTGTTATATTACCTCTATTGAGTAGTTGGTTTTGTCGTTCATGAAGTCTTCTGTATGTGAAAATGTTAAGCTTACAGGTTAAACATGCGATATGGGCAGTCCTGGGGAAAGGTGTCCTTTTGGAGGTTGCAGTAAATGATGTGCTGCAAAATGTATCATGTAAAATTAGTAATGTAAGTACTCTCAAGCCATGTTCAGCTCTATTGTGCTCTTGATTGATGCGGGTCCTACATTTTGTTGGCATGCTAAAACCTGCCCTAGAGGAAGAGGGAGAAAGGTCTACAAGTTTTTGTAAACGGGGCCCTTTTTTCAAGTTTGTAAATGGGTCCCTTTATTGAAGGCCTCATGTCCTGTCTTTGTTTTAGAATTTAGAATGCCTTACTTTTTATGCCTTTGTCTAAGTTTATAAATGGATCACTACGGCCTCATGTGGCTTTATTTCCTTGTTTTAGAATGCGAACGAGACCATCGAACTTGTGATAGTGTAGTTGAGGTATGATCTTCCTTGGTCAGTATTGTTGGTAAAATGCTTTTGCGTTTGTCCCTTTGTCTTGATGACACCGAATTATCACGTCGTTTGAAGTTTGGTCTTGGTGGATCTCTCCATTTACCGTTAATCCCATATATCCTGGTGTGCTCATTGAACATGTGCATTTATATGCCAAGGTCTTCTTTTTCCTCTTTTATGGAACATTTGCATTTGACCCCAGCATGGTTGATAATGCCCATACCCTCCACGTAGGCTTCTGGTTGAGGGGTGCTTCATTGATAAATTTTAGTAGAAGCTATGAAACATAGCTGGTGTTTGAGGTATATGTTCGAAGTAGAAGCTAGAATCATAGCCAAATCCGTCTTCAAAATTCAAGCTTGTTTAACCTATGTGACACTAGAAATTGCAAGTATTTTGATCTCTGAACTCGAGGGTATGAGGCTGTCTTGGATATGAAGGAAAGCAACTCTTTTGATGACTGGTTAGGCCTTCAAATCTGGTCATGTTCTTAATAACTTTGCAGTTGTCAAGTACATGTATCAAGTAGTGCGAGTATTTATGTCTATGCAGAAGAATTGTCTTAACTTCCAACATGCACTTGGTGGTGGTTTTAGAATTTCCTTAATTGTTTGAATTTTCTTGGAAGATGGTAATTTGAAAGCTAAAACAATTGAGGTGCAATGCTACTATCATTTTTGAATAGCTGCGTTAGGCTATTGTCAACTATCTCATCTGTGTTATTCTCCTTAAGTGAGTACAGCTTAGTGTTGTTGATATTTACTTGGTTGGCCTCGTGCAACTTTCTTGAGCGAGGCTCTAAATAGAGCTTTTGATTGAAATCCATCTACCAACAGCCACAATCAAACAAGCTTTTCTATTCCAAATCGAATGCCTATTTCAATTAATGGCGTCTGCCTCGGTGTATCGTGCTTAATCTCATAGCACCCGTCTATTAAAAGCAACCAGCTAAAAAGAATGAATTTGAATCCAAGGGTCACACACTATTAGCCATGTCAAGTTTAGCAGCTGCAATCGTGCAAAGTCTACCTCAAGGAACTCAACAATCAATCAAGTGAAGTGCCTTTCAGAGTTGCCTTTGTTTCTATTTTGGGTGGATGTGGTAATCTCTTTTCCCCCCCGCGGGGTGGACAAGGTGAGGTGGCGGTGATAATGCAACCCAACAGAGGGTGGGCTCATTTAGCTTTTTGGCTGAACAAGGCAAGTTTGGGATGCATATGCCCCCCTTAGAGACTCCCATAAACATAACAACTTCCAACCAAGAGACTTCTATGTGAGGCAATCAAGAGATAGTGGAACGCTAGGCACTTTTCACAAGACAAACCTTGACACAACACCAACAAAGAGTATAAACATAGGGCATGGTGATCCAGATGAACGACTTCATCGTAATATTATGTGTCTTTTAAATTAGATAATTGCCTTTGCAAAGAACTCCTCTTAAGCTATAATTTATTTGGGGGCCAGCTTTGTTGTCATGTGATGGCCCATTCATAGTGTCATTGTCTGAGAAGGTTAGCAGTGTTGCCATAAGAAGATTGGGGGGCATATAAGAAGTATGTATGTTGTTGTGCACCTACCTCAAGAGGCGGGCGGCTTTGACTAGAAATGGGAAAGAGCCTTTTGGATACACTCCTCCCTCACTCACCACATGCCCCAAACCCCCTCAGCTTTTGTTGAAAGTTTTGTCCTTCGCTAGACGCTCATCAGAACGCATCAATTTCGATTCCAATCAATTGCCTTTTTTTTTTCCCAAACTTGACCACACATATATATTCATCTTGTTTATAAAGAAGTATTAGGAAATGTACCAAAAGTGTCCTCTTAGTGCTACGCTACCCTATTACTAACAATATCCTATAAATGGCAGGTTAGCTATGAAAAAAAAATTAAGGTGCGTATCCTAAAATGAGAAGTTTGAAAGATTAAAGAGGAATGCATTGTGAGGGTGAGGTATTTCATATCTCCCAACATTGTGACCAATGATGGTGTATAACCCGCATGCATGCTTATGCACCAAAATCACAATCCACACAACCCTATTCATGAGCCATTTCAATGAGAAGAGAAGCTCATTTTGCAACAAAAGATTGGGAGCATGGCCGTGACATTATAGTAGATGTAGATACAGATAAAATCTCAAGTTTGAGGAAATCCTAAAAGGAATATTTCATGCAAGTAGGTCAATAAGACAATAATAAAAACAAAGCACAACATAGAGGAAGGTACCAAGAGCACTCTCATGCCATTTATAAACTCTCCACATTAGATGCCTAGAGAATTTGGACACACCAATCTACATGTAGATGCTTTTTCAAACCGCATCCGTCTTTGGATAACTTCCTGTGATGTGTCTTGACGTCAAATGTTTAGAAGGTAGACCAAAGCAGCTATTGAGCTAATTGGTGAGGCACTTGCTAAGATATTTGCACAAGAAGTTTTGAACAGATTCTCACAATAATTCCCACATTATGACTTACCTCAACATCATGAGCTTCTGTGAGGGAGGCATTGCATACCTAGCTAGGTATGCGGTGCCTCCCCCACAAAAGCTCATGATGTTATGCATTGTATGAAAAACATTGAAATAAGCTCCCTTTTCCTACACGAGAAAATTTCTAAATGTTCATGTCTTGTAGTTCAAGGGTATGGGTGGTAGAGTCAAAACAATAATATCACGTGTATCATGAATAATCTAAAGCTTCAAGGCCTAGAGATTAGGGTTTAGTGCTTAAGGTTTTAGGGTTTTAGGGTTCAAGGTTTAGGGATAAAGAGAACTTCTGCTAAGACTTTACAAGATTAAATTGCAAAAAGACAATATCAGAAATGCTTGATTGCCACTCTTCATGCAGTGTATATTCAGAATCCAATTGCATAGAAGTGTTTAAGCCATTGCCTTGCATGAACTAGAGACATGACTACTTGAAGGCAAGGCTAGCAAGCACTTGGCAGGGAGACTAAGCAGGACAGGCAAGGAACAGAAGGGACAAGGGTTCGGGGTTGTCAAGCAACTCATTCTTTTAAGAGGATCCAATTATGTCTGTAGTAGTAGGTCTCCAATTTCAGAAAAAATAAAAATCCTTTCAAAACACCTCAAATGAATAAGTGAAGGGTGTGTTTAGGAAATGAAAATTCCCATGAAAATGAAAAAACGATTTTTCCATACAAAGAGGTGACTTGAATGTGGATTCATATATTTGTACTTCTCTTCTTGTTTTTCTTTCCTCTAGCTTTTTATGCACTTGGAATATGCAGGTAGTGAATTCATTTTTTTTGGAGCCATTAGGGAAAACATACATCAGTGGAACCAACCACTTCGTAAAAGCTGGCCATCCAATTAATAAAAGAAGGGTTGAGAATGGAGAGAGGAAAACCTAGCAATCTCCAACAACAAAGCTAAACCAAATAAGCACACACAATGAGGCAGATGATTACACCAAGTAGATAAACACTCTAAAAATTTCCAACAACAACAAAAAAGCTAAAACAAATCGATACACAAGGAATGCTTCGTAATGGGTTTCGAGCAGCACAAGAGCTAGATCAAAGGGATCAAGGCCCCCACCGTAATAAAATGCTGAGCGAGGGCGTCGCGTTCCACAGGTCAGAGACACCAAGTAGATAAACACTCTAAAAAATTTCCAACAACAACACCAAAGCTAAAACAAATCGATACACACAATGAGGCAAAACTATTGGCTCTCCTTCAAAGATTTTCTTTATTCATGCAAGAATCGTTCTTCAATATCATTGGGCAACACAATGTGAAACTTTGATATTGATCCAAGTGACAAACCAACATTGCAAACAAGTGAATGTCTATGTGATTCTCCAAGCCCATTGATTGTTCCCTCTAGACCTTCAAGCATTGAAATCCTCGTTCAGTTGCTCGCAAATTTCTTCCAAACATAGAGGCCACAATCCTTGAAAGCAGGCAGGATATGAGAAAGGTACAAAAGGGCAAGTTCCATTTATCAATCATGATGGAAGTTTTTGATAATTGAATTCTTGAGTAATGATGCAATTCTTTACAAGACGAATCCCTTCATTTGGTGACATGGCTTGAGGAGAGAACTTCCCCATGATCTCTACCAATGAGGCGCAGCTAGAAATGAGAGAACCTCACAAAAACAACAAAGTATTCAGCTAATGGACTATTTAATTAGAAAGAACCAAAAAGATGAAGAAAAGTGGTGTAGGAAAATAGCCTTCCCCAAGCTAGATATGGCTATGGAAAGTTTCAAAAATACAAAAGCATGTGTTATTTGGCCACACTTTTGAATAGGTGTTAACACTTTTCATTTCAGTGTTTCCTGGAATATGCTTTGCACACATGTACAATATAACCTCATACTACAAGTGAGAGAGACTTGTATAGAGATTGGAAATTACCTTGTACATATCCTAGTTGGTGGACATTTAAAACTAAACTTTTGATAGACTTTTATTGGTGCCCATTGAGTCAAACTTCAGAATGGTGGCTTAATGTATAATAGAGGATGTGCTCATCATCACGTACATTTGAAATCTTCTTGTGGACAATTCTTGTGGGGGTTTGCCAACTGCTACTTCACTTAAGAAGGAGGGCATAACTCATTCTAAATACGATAGGTGGGGGAAGGAAGAGACTATCGTTTTTGGTCTTGCAAGTAGGTGTCACAATGGTGGAGACAGTGAAACACATACTTGAGGGATAAAAATTACAAAGTTTCATGTTACTTTGGCTCTATTTAATTAATTAACACCAGTCTTGTAATTGGCCACAAAAGTGGCCGAAGCCACTAAAATGGCTCTTGCCTAGATTATAGGAGTGTGACATAAAAACTTCATGGAACTTCTTGAGCATCTTGTTAAGATGTGTCTGAGACTCTAGAGTCATATTCGAGTTAAACATGCTAAAAATATATTTTTTTCTTTTTCAAAAAGAGTCTTATTGGCATAAATTATAATCCACTAGATATCTTGGGTGAGTAGTAAATGTCGCTAGTCTTCATGTAAGCAACATAGGAGTATGTTAGACTCATTACATACCTAACGAGGGATTGTTCAAAGAAGTTTGAGTCTGTTAAAAAAAAATTTAGTTTACCATTGAGTCAATTTTGTAAAATTATACGCATTTTACTAAATTAGTCCTTAGTGATGGCCATGCAAAGACAATTTTAAACCTTGATTTATTTCTCATTCACACTATGTGTTGAAAGTATTTCCTTGAGAGGGTCTTTTGTTTAGACAACTAAATAGCCATTGAATTATTTTTTGGCCTAAGCCATAGTGATATGTTCCCTTTTTGTTAGCAAAAAATCTCATATGTATTATAGGAAAATAAATTTAGGTTGCATAATTTTTGGCCCGGCCGGCCACAGAGATGACACCTCTTTTTGGCTAACTAAAAATAGAGGTATTTTTCTTGGAAAAACAAAATTTTAATTGGGGATTGATGTAGTGGGCACTCAAGAGAGTTATAATAAGTGGGCGTGGTGGGTGGGTTGTCGAGTACAAGTGGTGGTGGGTTCTAGAGTGGAAGTATTGGGTTCCTTCATCTTGGATTTATGTGGTGCCACTAGCTGTGAACTGAGTTTTGTTTCAAAATTAATAGAGAAAATATTCTCTCCCTTTGTGAAGCCAGCGGAGTGAGCGGACTGTCTCTATGAAGCTCTCTCTCTCTCTCTCTCTCTCTCTCTCTCTCTCTCTCTCTCTCTCTCTCTCTCTCTCTCTCTCTCTCTCTCAACATTAGCACATGAAGAGGACGGTCGTCGGATCCTCGGCCAGCTGATGAAGCTACCTGCTGGTCGGCTGAAATCGAGATGAGTGAGCACATGAACAACCCAGCTGGAGAACATGAGGCAGCAAAAACACCATCATTGGCGAGAGAACCAGAACATGACAAGAAGAGCTACGTTGCAATGAATTCATTGGCCCGGCCAGTTTTGTGCTGACTGGCTGGAAGAGGTAGGCTGTGAACTTTCTCGGCAAGCGGCCATCAAAAAAGTGTACGCCATGTCAGCTTGTGAGCGAGCCGGCCGGAGCAAACTCCATCTTGTGCTCATTACATCTCTCTCTCTCTCTCTCTCTCTCTCTCTCTCTCTCTCTCTCTCTCTCTCTCTCTCTCTCTCTCTCCCCCAACCTAGGTGAAGCCGCCTTTTATCAGGGTTACCTTGCGACCTCTAGGGAACTCCTCATGACTAAGTAACACGGGGTCTTAAATGACCCCGAGCGGTGGGATCGAAAGATGAGGTTGAGTGGGGGGAATCTCGAGGACGGCGGATGACAGACAAAAGGTCAACGTGGGGTCGCCAGGAAGATTTGAACCCGAGTGGCCGCGGGGAGAGGCACACGCCCTGACCACATGCACGCGAACATTGAATTGTCCAAGATGGGAAAACATAAATATATAAATTAAACGAAAATGCTGAAAAGTAAACTAGGATGTAAAAAGTAAACTTAGACACATCGAACGGCTGAGCACCTTTTTGATATTCGTGTCTGACTTTCCGCCCGTCGATCCCACGGCTCCCACATCATTCAATACCCTGTGTTACTTAGTCCTGAGGTAGGGCACTCCAGGCACCTTGTCTCCCTCTTGTGTGCTCGACCTCGTCTCTCTCTCTCTCTCTCTCTCTCTCTCTCTCTCTCTCTCTCAGGCACCGAGAAGTATCTTCTCTTCGTGTGCAAAGCACGGCGACGAGCTACATGACTGGTTGCAAATTTGGGGGGAGAATTTGCATCAGCTTTCAAGAAATGTGGTTTCCTTTTGAAGAAGCCAATATGATAGCTAGGGTTAGAAACTGCCTGCTCTCGGTGCAAGGGGTCCAATGTGTAGGACCATGACAATGTTGGGCATTAACTAGAACAAGTGCAGTAACGAGGAAGGTACAATGGCAAAATGTTCTGACCAGATTGAGGGTTAGGGGGTCAAAGTGAAGGCAAGCAAGTAGCTGTCATCACAACATGAGGGGGGACTAATTGGCAAACCTGGCATCATCATGGATTGATGCCGGTGCAGTAAAGTAGGACCACCTTTCAATGGGGTCAGCTCAAAGTGATCCAAAATTAGTGCACTCATTACTGAGATCTTCATTGCGCTGGGGCCACCATTGAGGATCACTCATGCTTTATCGTCAATGTCAGGATGCAGAGGGGACTATTATCATGATGTGTTTCAATGGACTCTGATTGTGGGTAGCTCTATACATCTGAGCTAGTCTTTGATAGCACCGAGGGAAAGTGGGCTAGCCCATCGTGCATGTTGACACCTGCCACATCAACCAAAGCATGTAATTATACTGACCACCAGCTTGTTTGTGAGTATCGTGTGTTGCGGCTTGCCGCTCATTGAAGGAACTGTGCAGGAGAGAAGAGGAAGGAGAAGAGCACACGACACATAGATATGGGTGGGGAGACTCAATCAGTGAGCAGTCCCCTATACACTTATGCTATTTATAAGGTATACAAGTCAGTGGGCGCCCAGACTCTGGGCGGTCGGGCAAGGCACAAGCGCCTATACCCCAACAACCTCCCACTTAAAGGTGATTGTGCCTTTAAGCAAGGGAACCTAGTCTAAAGACTACAAAAGGCGAGAGAAAATCGCTCTCAACCGATGCCCACTAGCTGGCTGTGATCGTGTGCATCCGGCTGTCCTGCTCCCATGTAAGTCCATACACCACCAAGCGTACCGCACACGTACTGCAAGTATGTACGCAATACCTGCATATCTCCCTTGTGCACTATGCCATGATCAGTCAACAAACGACTGACAACCCCAACTGCAAATGCTCCCACTGCAGCTGCGATATCCGGTCTCAAGATCAACATCTCATACATGAGACCGCCGAATGCCGATGCAATGCTAGCGGGCCCTGCTAGCTCTACGGAGCATGCATCAATATATATCCCTGGAAATAGGCATCTTTGATTGACAAGGCGTGTTAGCCACATTCATCTCCTGACTGTCCGCAAAAGACGCATCATCCTGTCGTGCAACCTCAGAGCAAACCAGCTACTCTAGGTGTCTGCTGGAAGACATATCCTGCACAACTATATCCCCATGCTCATTGTCGAGCATAGAAAGGAATGACTGCATAATCGTTGACGTCTCAGCCTCCTCTGCAATCATCCACTACAAACATGACCACTCAATCTGCTGTGACTCACTAGAGCTCTCATGCTCTAACTCCTTATGCATAGACTCTTGCACAACTTCCTCCTGTCGTGATTCACTAGAGCAAGACCGCTCTACATGTCTATCCTGCATAGAAGTATCTCGCACAACTGACTCTCTGCTTTGCTCAGTCACTAGCAAAGCATGCATGTCTGACTCTGTCACCTCTCTGTGTGACTGCTCAAGTCGTGCCCCAACTGTGTGCACAACGAGCTCACTACTCTGCACTCCCATGCGAAGCACCCTGCAACCCATGAGCGAAAGAGACTGTCCGGGTCTCTCGCTCTTTGCATGGCAATAACAAGATTGAAACTCGACCATCTCGCACCAGTTCTACGTGGAATGGGTACCATGTGCCAACTCTAGCGCCTCTCGCAATCACTAGCGAACCCAAATGCAACGCAAAAGATTGCTCAAGCAGCGATACCCTACATCCACTATCCCTGAGCTGACCAACGGAGATTAAACTCATCGTCAAATCTGGCTCATGACACACATCTCTGAGCACGTACGATGCACCGCTCGGTAATGACAGTCTCACATCTCCTGAACCAGCAATCTCATGTAGTGACCCATCTGCCAATCGCACACTACCATGCACTCTGCTAGAATAGCTACTGAACCAGTTACGATACGGAGTGACATGAAAAGTAGTGTCCATGTCTAGCACCCACTGCAAAAGAAGTGCACTATCCTCAGACGTCAAAAAATCAGGAGTAATACAAGAAGCAAATGTGACCTCACTTTCACTAGGGTACTCAGACATTGTATCTGATCCTGCAACTGTCAAGTCAACGGAGCCTATAGCATCTACTGCATCCTTGAGACTAGCCTGTCTCTTGTGCTGTCTCATACGATGAAAGAATCGCTGTCTAATAAGCCCTGTGTGACCACAATGCCAACATCTCAAGTGTCGACACGAACGAGAACGCCATCTCTCATGAGTCATTGTCCTAGACTCGAAAGTCTCACACATATTGACTACTATAAGTGAATGTCAAAAATAACCAAGAGCTGTAACTCTACTCTAGGTACGGTAGCAATGAAAGGCACTCAACTATTCCAAAAGAAGCAACCTGCAACGAGAAAATTCTCTCAAAAAAAGAGCTCACCAGCACCTACAATGCTCACGCGAATCCACGCATAAAATCTCTCGCAGTAGTGTAACCACACTGTGCTCCACAAATGGCAATGATGCAAATCCCAAATGCCAAGTGTACGAGGCTCCTGTAGAGTAAACCAATCTCCTGTATGGCTGTAAAATATGGCTGCAAATCAACCCCAAAACAACCCCAAAATTCAGCTCTTAAACAACTGCATAAACAAGTCACAAACATGTCCCAGATCAGCCTACAACTGAGCCATACATGGACACCTGCAAAGAGGAAACAATGGCTGAAAATTCAGCGCCCAAATAAGCCCTCAAACCTGCTTGTAAACTTGTAAACCTGTAGCTGAAACCTGCTGGAAAACCTCAAGCCATTAGTGCTCGAATCCGGCTACCTAGCTCATAGCCACACAAGCATACATCACAATATTCACTCCTGTGAGTGTGCCAAGATAACTGTACGCCTGTCAAACCGTGAGCTAATCACCAAGCCCACACTGTGCGGTATCGATGCATACATGCACTAAGCTCCCACCTGCAGAGAACACTGGACGTAATCACTGAATGCAATCACAATGACAACCTGGATCGCATCAACTTATGCGCATAAAACTCCTGGGAAAATTTTGCCAGAGTTTCGACGCACAATGGCTATCAACACAAAACAACCATTGTCCTGCAAGCTCAATACAATGAGCAATCAATGCGCATCAAACTAGACTCACCATACATGCATAAGCTCTGCAAACTTGTGTCCAGCAAATGCTCACAAAGAGTACCACAGGTGACCATATATATCATCCACAAATAACCTATGCACTTGCTCACAAGATCTACTGCTCACCACATAAGCATACATAGAGCATTACCCGCTCAAAGACCATGTATGCAAGCCACAACACTGCAGAAGAACCACTCAACTGCAATTGGCAACACCTGTGGGAGTACTAGACTCAACCTATACCTGGGAGTCAAACCCGACCTTGTGACACCTGCAAATGCTCACAATTGAGCAAATCAAACCAATCCACCTCCTGCTTGCCAATCTACACAAGATGGGTTTCTTTGCGGCACCTGTGGGAGTACTAGACTCAACCTGTACCTGGGAGTCAAACCCGACCTTGTGACACATGCAAATGCTCACAATTGAGCAAATCAAACCAACCCACCTCCTGCTTGCCAATCTACACAAGACGGGTTTCTTTGCAGCTGAAACTATCTTTTGATGTAAGCTCAGAATGAAATTCTGAGGGCATAAACAGCTTCGAAAGGGGGGTAAAACCTTAGGTCGTCTGATGGAAATACTCTCGGAACGCCGAGTGTGAATTTCCAAGCTCCGGACCCAGAATCTGTCCGAAAAGTGCGCGCGCGCGCGATTACGCAAAAACGCACTGGACCTTGCTCTGATACCGATTGAAGGAATTGTGCAGGAGAGAAGAGGAAGGAGAAGAGCACACGACACACAACTATGGGTGGGGAGACTCAATGAGTGAGCAGCCCCCTATACATTTATGCTATGTATAAGGTATACAAGTCAATGGGCGCCCAGACTCTGGGCGACCGGGCAAGGCATAGGTGCCTATACCCCAACACTCATGACATGGCATGGTACTAACGACTCCTTCACTGTAGAGCTCCTGCCATAAGCGGCGTCACAAGAAGATTTAGAAATTTTCTCATGTACGAAAACGGAGTCTTTTCCAGTGTTTTTCATACAATGAATAACATCATGAGCTTCTGCTCGAGAGGCACCACATACCTAGCTAGGTACGATTGAGGGTAGGGGACCACTGGCCCCCCCACAGGGGCGGCGGTCCCCTGCCCCCAATCGTACCTAGCTAGGTATGCGGTGCCTCCCTCACAGAAGCTCATGATGTTGAGGTAAGTCACAATGTGGGAATTATTGTGAGAATTTGTCCAAAACTTCTTGTGAGTGGATCACCCCCCTCCTCTGATGACGTGCTGAGTTTATGTCAAGACCCACCTCTCCATCTTTCCTTCTATCTCGAGACTTATCTTAGCTTCGATGTAGCTCAAGGTGCACAGTGAGAGAGCTGATTCTTGCAATGAGGCTGAGAGCTATTGCACAAGAAAATTTAGAAATTTTCTCATGTAGGAAAACAAAATCTTTTCCAGTGTTTTTCATACAATGCATAACATCATGAGCTTCTGCTCAAGAGGCACCGCAAACCTAGCTAGGTACGATTGGGGGCAGGGGACCCCCGGCCCCCCCACCGGGCCGTCAGTCCCCTGCCCCCAATCGTACCTAGCTAGGTATGTGGTGCCTCCCTTACATAAGCTCATGATGTTGAGGTAAGTCACGATGTGGGAATTATTGTGAGAATTTGTCCAAAACTTCTTGTGTAATTGCCTCTCCTCAAGCCCACAAAAGATATTTGCCTTCTCTCTTACCCCTACTACTGCTATGTGCATCACCCTTCACCTGTGCAAAGCCCCTCTTAGGCCCCTCTCCCCCGGAGGCGCTACCCCCTTCGTCCACTTCAATCAAGGATGTCGTCTCTTGTAGTGCAAGTCCAACATGTATGTGGGATGCGAAGTGAAGGACGATCCCTCTCCGCCTCTCTTCTCTCTTTTTCTAAAAATAGAAGAATTATTTTTTGAAAAAAATCTTTTTTTAATAAAATCCTAATTGTGACATAGAATCGTTACATATTGCTATTTAAGGTATTATTCAAAAGCATCAGCACATACAGTCACAATTATACATACACGACTTTTTCTTTGACTACAAATGGTAAACAAATTTCTTTTGCGGTTATATGAGACTCTGAAATGGCCCTTTTGTTAAATTCTCCATGGCATGCCTCGTGATTTTATCACCTGTTTATTAAAGCCACAAAAATGACTTTTTTTTTTATAGGACTAGTGTTAACATCATATTGTCTTACATTTATGAGAAGTTGGTTTCATTGTTTCGTATGGTCCATGAAAAACTATGATGTTTTTTTTTCCCTCCCCAAAGGGCTAAGGCCATAGTGACGTGTTCTCTTTTTCCCGGTGAGTGTTTTTAAAAAAATGTAGATTTTTTTGATTGGTTAGTTCCAAGAGCAGACACTCGTTTAAGTATTTATAAAGATAGAGCTTTGCAAACACTCATCACAAGGAATTTTTTGGCATGAGGAGTAACACCTCGTGCAGAGAGGAGACACTATCAATCATGATAATTTACTGGCTCAATCTAACGATGGGATGCCGCCGGATATTCCTCCCCATCCCACATGCATAATAGCATTGGACTGTAACGCACTAGTTTCTAAAGCTTTGGGTCGGGGAGAGAGAGAGAGAGGCGAAGAAGCATGCGCTCTTCTCTGTGCCTGCCTTTGCAAGCCTCGACGGCAGGAGGAGCGACGACAGCCTTGTCATCTTGTTCATCTTGTCTCTCTGCTGCTTCTCCTAGCTATGGCGATCTTAGGTTTGGCTACCTCCTCTCGCTCGGCATAGCAGGCACCGAGGCCTCTGACTTGCAGTTGTGTATGAAACAATAGTGGAAATAGATGGTGTCTCCTCAACCGAGGGTGCTTCACCCCAGCCATCGGATCCAGGATTCGAGTCTCTAAACCCCTCACGGTCTACCATGTCCCCAAAAATCCCAATTTCGACCTGCAAGGCTGTGAGGGAGAGCTAAAGGATATTCTTAAGAGCTGGAAGGGTAAGCCCCTCTCAGCAAATCTCCCCTATAAGGTTCAATTCATTCTGGACCTTGATGGAAAGCAGGTGAAATTCTTTGCGTATCTGACCAAAGATCAATTTGAGGTCGTTTGAAGTTCAGCTTCAGTAAACATAGCCATGGCGATCCGTTTACACAGAAGTGGCCCAATGTTTCATGATGGATGTTGCATGCCTTACCCTAGCGGTGGCTAATGCTCAATATCTGCAATGGATTTTTAAATATAGGTTCCAATGAGCCTTCCATGTTTCCTTCAGTTATGTTTTTCATGATTTCAGCATTGCTGGTGATGACTACAAGGACTGCCAACAAAATCTGAAAAGCTCAGTTGTATAACTATGCACACTTATGAGAATCTCAGGTTTGTATCAAAAAAGAAGAGAGAGAGAGAGAGAGAGAGAGAGAGAGAGAGAGACTACACAGCTCTTCACCAGCACCAGGCTGGGCTTTAGGGCCTGACCCGCAGATTCATAGCCTTGCAATCAGAAGGCTCTTCGTGACAAAAACAGAGAGGGACAAAGTGAGAGCCTCGCAAGCAAGAGAGAGCAGAAGATCACCGCATCTTCACAAATCGGTAGGCCAAAGAAAGGAGGCGGTTCTGTGGAAGTCGCAAGAGCGCCACACACACAGAGAGAGAGAGAGAGAGAGAGAGCATAAGCCACACGATGCCATGCCCCCACATGGCCGCATCCCCCCCTTCCCACATGCAATGCATTGCCAATTATTGTTTTTGCTTAAGTCATGAAACGCCACGGCCCACAACAACCTCGACACCACGACTTTTTAAAAATCGTGACCCCATTTTGCAATGGCCACCTGGAAGCGGCTTTGACTTCAAAGGCTCATCTAAACCTCCCTCCCTAGCCCCTCCTCGTTTATAAGTGACACGGGGTGTCACTCATGGGATCGACGGCGTTTATAAGTGACACGGGGTGTCACTCATGGGATCGACGGCGGAGGTGTATTTTTGACGGGCGGGGGGCTTTCGGTTGTCGGATCAACACAGCAAGGGGGGGAAAGATTATAGCATTGATTGTGCTCGAAAGATTATAACCTTATAGTATTGATTGTACTATAACCTTGGAATACCCCTACAAGGTAAACAAAATGCTGTAGACACCGGTACGATCTTCTCCCTCAAGATAAATATTGACCCTCACCGTGTGTAACACAAGCCTTCAACAATTTAAGACTTGGGTGTGTGTGTGTGTGTGTTCGCTCGTGCGCTTTTTGGCAATTCTATCTCGGTTTCAATTTTAATCTACCTAGCCTAGAGCCTACGCAAGAATATTTGAAATTTGAAGGGTATTTTGGGAATTTTCACAAATTAGAGGGTAAGTTTTACTATAGTCTCATCTTCTGGGTTGCAGGCCTCGTGATTTATCACTTTTTGGCTTGCCCAAAGGGCAAAGGCTATAGAGATGCTTTTTCTTTTTGCGGACTAAAATAGAAAAAAATTTGTTGACACGCCAAAAATGTTGATTGGTTGAAATAACATACTGGACACTCATTTAGATGACTTGTTTGTAAACTTAATGATGGACGTATTGGGTTTTGAAATAGGGCTTGCTGAAAGCATTAACGTTTCCTTTTAGCTGATGAACAATGAGGATGTATTTGTTTGTAAATTGTGAAAATTTAAGAAAAGTAATTTTCTCGTTGAGTGGTGTTAAAGTGAGCAACAATCGATTATTGTGTGTGCGTAGTGTTTTGATTGAATTTAGAAATTTCGTAGGCAGGGTTAAGAGGGTCTTTCTTATCACTAAAGATTTCTTTTGAGCCTTGTTGCTCTAGGTTTCATAGCACCTATCTTTTGGGGATCAATATGCCGCTTCCTGCGTTTCCATGGCTTCACTCTCCTCAACCTTTTTTGTTACCCCTCCTCGCCCCTCTAATGGTGCTCTTTACACAACTTTCGGCTGTCCATGCATTTCCCATGGCTTCTCCCATTCGGGTGGCTCTTGCTTGTGCATCTACGCTTGCAAACTCGTAGGTGTTGGGCTTGTCAACTCGCCATCGCAATGGTGGGGAAGGGTTTGTTTGATGTGTTTTTGAAATTTTGTTTTTGGCTTGCAATGTTGATGGGTTTTGCCGTTCTGTAGGCGTTGCTTGCAATGTTGGTGGATTTGTTGAGGGGTCTCCACTTGTTGTGCAGAAGGATCGGTCTACGAGTAACACTGCTGTCCATGGATTTCGGCATGCAGCAGGGACCAGGGGCGATTCAGAACGGAATCTTGTGGACGACAGATCGTGGCTCATTGGTGTTGTTTGGTGAGGGGTCTCAACTTGCTGCAAGCCATAACCCTAGCGGATTTCGATCATGTGCTGCAAAATTGTAGCGTGCGAATGGCAGATCTGGCCTTGAGGTTCACGCATGATGTTATAATTGGAAGCACTGTGTTGCACCCCGTAACTACATGTATCCAACTGCAACAATCTGCATTGAGTAGCACGTGTTGGTGAATAGAAGGGAACTAATCGAGTAGGAAGCAATGGGCATGCAGAGTACTGGACTCGGAGTGGTGCAAGGTTGGCTAGGTGTGGAAACATCTACCCCCCCCCCCCCCCCCCCCCCCCCCCCCCCCTCTCTCTCTCTCTCTCTCTCTCTCTCTCTCTCTCTCCCTCCTCCTCCTCCTACTTCATGGTTTAGGTTACTGCACAGATGCATAGGTGTCACTGGATGCCAACTTGTTTCAACATGTTCATGGAACGTAGCATGTGGCTTTGAGCTCTCTCTCGTGTTTGGAACCTGGAACACTTTCCTTTGCGGATCTAGTTGCTTTTTGGGATAGCCCAGGAGCGTCAATGGACTTAGGGTACGATGTTACGTTGCATCTTCTAATTCAGCAGCCAGCTCCATGACCTGGCTGCATCCCCTTGCAAACAGAAGGTCACCCGCCAACCCATAACTTTTGTATGTATTGATATGTTTGAGAGTGTCTCTGCACACCTTGGCTTGGCATCGACAAAGGTAGCCGGACATGACACAGGTGACAGTCCTCAGGACTGCAACAGGGTACTGAGGAACATGGCCAAGTTGCAGGAGGAGTCAGTGCCAGCACTAATCGTTTCCAACATATTGGAGTTTGGGGGATTTGAGAATCTCCAAAAAATTTAATGTTTCTTTAATAAGTAATTATAGGCAGCTAGTCTGTATGATGGCAAGCACATTTAGAGCCTGCATCTCGATGTGGAATGCCTCACCTGCATGTGTTCATGCTTGTTGAGCTTAGGGTAGTGTTATCAGAACTGCTCTTCTAGTATCCTTTGTCAAAAACTGGGGGTGGCTAGCACATCACGGTTGTTTTACATGAGAGTTTCTTAGAAAATTGTAGGCAATGGGGAGCACAATGCACCCAAATCTTTGTGATGTGAAGCTTGTAGACCTGATCGACCTCGATACAAATACTACATTGTGAAGTTGGTAACCAGGGCAAGCATGTAGCCTCCACCAATCAGGTATAATACACTCTGAATATAGGGCAGAAGCCTTCAGTGCACATCTGCCAATAGACGTCTATTTCGTATCTCTTGTAATAATTCACCAGTGCTCTCTGGTAAATAATTGGGAAAATTATCCAGAATATCCCTGAAATTTTAAAAATTCCCAAATGATCCTCGATATTTTGTCATAAATTCCCAAAATGTCCTTCAAATTTTCCAAAATTCCAAAAATACCCTTGGTTATGAGATTAAATTTCTACAAGGAAAAAATAATTTGTAGCTTTTCTTAAGAAGATTGATTGTCTCTCAACACAAGATGCTAAAACTAGAATCTGAGTTGGTTATGTAGGCTTTGGAGACTATCACTTCATTATTTTTAAACATTATTGCCCTTTTTGTGAGTCAGTTTACGACAAATTACATGCTAAGCACTAAAAAATGATCCGTTCGCAAATTTGAGGGGTTGTTTGCAAATATCCACAACTTAGATGGGTATTTTGATAATTTTCCCAAAATAACTTTATGGACCCCGATTTTTATCCTTTTCATCCCTTTATGAGATATTTGAGAAGGAAAGCTTTACAAAAACATGAACTTTTAAGATAAAAATCCTCAAATTGGAGATCTTTACAACTTCTTGCTTAAATTTGTGGTGGTTATATTTTGATTTGGATAAAGCGAATGTATCCTTTTTCGAGCCTTAATTGCTTGTGGAGCAACTATTTGCTATGTGGCTATTTAATTGAGAGAGAGAGAGAGAGAGATAGAGAGAGAGAGAGAGAGAATGCTCTTCAATTGGGCGTGTAGATAGGAGTTCTATGAAGTGATTCTCCTCATGTTTTTTAATTTGGACTACCTTATGTGTCTATTTTGATATCTTGCCCTTTCTCCTCTAGACAAGGTGGCTACATTGCTATAGAGGAAATTGCAAGTACCATAGTGGTACCCGCTATGTTCTTTACCGTGTATACCAAACTCTTAAGAGTATGCCTATCCTCAAGACCATCACTGACCTTGAATGGCATCACAACAAGGCCTACCCAAGGATGATGGGAGTGGCAAGCCTAATAATTTGGACCAAGCTGAGAGCTCACCTATAATGATTTTGCATGCATAAATGCACATAACCCTCCATGTGTAGTCATGATTGGAAGCAAAACCCAGCCGGGGTCCACCAACCTTAGCGTCAATGAAAACTAGGAGAGGTTGTATCCCAAGTGGAAAGATGGGAGCTCATGCATAAATCTCACTTGCAAGACAAGGTGAAAAATGCCATAGTTGCACAAATTTAGTTCCTTCAAAATCACAAACCAATGGCAACTTCCTGTTATTAGATATCACACCTATCCAAATTGGCTTTAGTTTAAGGACATTAACTTCAAAGTTTTTATTGCAATGAAATATCTAATCAAAATGGCTAAGGAAGGCATTCAAAGACTTGATGGATGTTGCTAAGAAGATGTAGATTGGGCGTTCAAGGACTTAGTGAATGTTTATATGAAACAATTATTTTCATAACACAAACTAGATGAGCTAAAAGCTTGCCAAAAAGAATCTCTTAGTTTTAGTTTTAGATTTAATTGCAAAGCCTACATAAATGATGATACAAACTTTCTTTGCCCCTAATTATGCATTTTACTTAAAGTAGTACCATTTTATGGCAGGCCTTGTGATTTTATCACTTGTTTTCCTCTTGTTACAATACTGCTAGTATGTGACCCGCGCGTTGCCGCGGTTACATGTGCATCAATTGAAGCAACCATTGTTCTCCTTCCCTTCACAAGGAGAAAAAATGTGGGCAAATGCATATGATTCTAATGTGAGATTTTATAGCTCTTTAATACATTTGTGCATCAACCACCTCTATAACTACTTTCTAGATGACAACGCATGACAACACACAAGGTCTAAGTGCCCTCCACATTCACATCAACCAAGCACAAATCTATCCTTTGGATCAACACTATGTCTACCTTTTCGAGTGTAAGATCGAACAACTAATGAAGTGTAGTTACTCTCACATTCTTGTGGATTGACCAAGGACAAATCTCCTTCTAGTTGGTCATGCCAAGCTCCAACATACTTCTCCTAATCATGGAAAGCTTGTCCCTCCCCCCTATCCGCACCCCCTCCCTCTCTATTTGTGTGTGTGTGTGTGTGTGTGTGTGTTAAGTTCAAGAATTATCATGTCAATTTGAGGTCTCTTGGGAATAAATTTAGTAATGGGCTCCCTTCGCATGATGTCTTGTCTTAACATCCTATGTTTCTCTCTAAGGAGGCAGTAAATTTGCGATTAGGCTAGAGAAATCCCCCTCACACAATTGATATGGGACCCTAGTGAGTGGTAGTTTCCCTCTAAATAGACTAATAGAGAGTTGGTATCCTTCTTTGGATATGGTGTTTGCATTGAACGACGAATTCTTTAGATGCATTAGCATCCCCTCTCACCATCCTTATCAGTCAAGGCATTGGTCATGATAGCAACTCTCCCATGCTTCTTAGCAAGAACTCGTTGAAGATTTGTCTCATCACTCAGTCAAATCAAGCATTTATCTTCAAGAAGCCACCGATTTTCTTGACTTGCAAACAAAGTTGGAAGGCTATTTAGCCGTTCAAAAGTGCACAGGCTCTAAATGTAAGCAAAATGACATGGAGGCAATCCTACAATGGAGGCACATGCATGGAGGCAGCCTACTATAAGAGATTGGAGTCATCATTTCTAGGGGGAGGCAAAAGGCCCACATTAGGTATACAACACCAAGGAGTATCCAAATGAGCAAAGGATTGCTAACTCCAAGACCAAGGCCAATACCCTCGACTTGCAATGATCATCCTCCAATGCAATCACATTAGTGTTATGGAAAAATCATATTTTCAAACATAAAAAATTGCTTTCTTTAATTTTTTAAGAGGAAATTTAGAAAATTAGGTTTATTTATCAAGTTTTTACACTATTTTGGGACGAGATTTCTCCTTTTTCCCTTGCCCTCAACCAGCATTTTTGAAATTGAAGACGACATGATATTAAGTTGAGACACATTTTTTCCGAACACTGAATGGAAGACCCGCCTTGCATGACCGTTGCCGTGAGCACTGTAGCAGCAGGCAACGCCACCTGTCCTCTTGTCGAATCCTTTTTTCTTGCCTATGTCAGGAGTTCGAGATGTGAAAACTTGAGAAAGCTAAAAAGCTTGGATGGTCACGTTGGAGATCTCAACATTGAAATATCCACTCATTGGCCGAAAAAAGACGAAGAAAGTGTGGGGACAAATGTGGGACTCTCTCTCTCTCTCTCTCTGGAGGACCGTAGCTAGGCAAAAATGGAGCTCGTCGGGATCAAGGATGGCGGATTGGCAGCGGTAGAGGAGTAGGAATCTCAGCAAGCACTTGTGGCGAGTGGGACATGTATTGGATCCAGAGTCTTGGCATCCTGGCCAACAAAGGATTGAGGTCGTATAAAGGTGTGTAGCTCGTGGCTGATCAGTTGTTGGCAGCCATGGGTGTTGATAAAGGAGACTATATGAGGCCTATTGTGGAAACATTTGAGAAGTTGTACGTGAAGTAAGTGGTGGGTTGTGTTCATGATCGAGTTTGGGGAGAGGGGGAGCATTCTCTGTCAAGTGCCAAGGCCAATCAATGGCATACTCTCTCTCTCTCTCTCTCTTGAACAAAATATATGCACACACTCCTCAGGAGGACTAAATGGGATTAGCTCTCTCTCTCTCTCTCTCACACACACACACACACACACACACACACACACACACACACACACACACTCACAAAGCTGCAACAAATAAGAAAGACGTCTCTCTCTCTCTCTCTCTCTCAGACCTGCGACAAATGGAACCTGATATCTCTCTCTCTCTCTCTCTCTCTCTCTTTGACTCTCACGCACACGTACGTTCGAGACAGACCAATTGATCGACATGTGGCATAGCTTGTTGCTCGTTATTTTTCCAAGCTATGAAGTAGAGCCACCCTTTATAAAAACAAAAGTAATCACCCTTCAAAATTGAAAGCTAAAACTCCATGGCCTTGCTAAAATACAAATATATATATAGTACTAAGTATTGTGATTTTTTTGACAAAAATTGAAAAGTCAAATCTAAGTCTTTTCATTTTCTACCATCAATGTACTTGCTACTTACCCTTCACTTTTACATTTCAAACCAAATGACTTTTGACTTACCCTTTACTTTTATATTTCAAACCAAATGTTTCTTAAGTTTTTGAAATGAAGGAGAGAGTGACGCATGGATGCCCTCTCCTTCCTTGAAAATTTAAGCTCAATTATGTATAGTATAGATTTCCTAAAGTCATCCATGTCTTGTCACATGATCAAAGCTAGGATGTTGGAAGGTGTGCTAACTTTGACTGACCAATCTAGAAAAGCAAGAGCTTTACTCATTCGGAGTAAGACGTAACCTATGTATATATAAGAGAAAAGAACACATACTTTTCCAAAGAGAGAGATATCCTGTGCACATGCATGGCATTGGTGGTTGCCCTCGGCCTACAAGTGCACAAAGCCCACCACAGGCGGGACCAGGGCCCCACCATGTCCTTGCAGTCAATTATCGAGCCTCTCATCGACACCACTACGATGCCAGTCTTAAAGCCTAAATGATCACCCCGATGATGAGCCATTTCCATGGAGGAAAGAGTTACTATTGGCTGTGACACAAGACAACTCGACACATGGCATTGACCACACTTTTGAGGATGGTTGGAATTGTAGCATGTGAGTAGACTCCCGGTAGGTGGTGAATGTTCACCCTCGATTGGCTAGCCATCGACACAGCTATAGGTGCACGCACGCACTCGCGCGCGCGCGCGCACACACACACACACACACACACAGAGAGAGAGAGAGAGAGAGAGAGAGAGAGAGAGAGAGAGAAGTAAGTTTCACAATTGACCCATCCAGAAAATGTAAATTTATATAAGATAATATAGATACAAAGAGTTTCTTCGAATTAAAAAAACACTAAAATGATTAATACTTGTAATGGTTCCAATTGAAAACGCAAAACCCTTTCATTAATGCACATGAAAGCAAAGTCTTTCATAATATTCACAGTATAGTTACAATTGATGGAGTAAGAGCCGCTTACAAATTGGCCTTGAATTAGTGATTAGGTATACACATTGATCTCTAGTATGATGTTCATACGAATGCTCCTTATAAAAGCCCTTAGAAAAGGCAATAATGACGCTACACCGGCAAGACTTGCAACTAGTTGATCTGCTAGATGTGCAAAGCGACCTTTCTCATTTGTAGCCATGGCGCCCTCGTCTTCCAAGCGTTCTTCATCTCTGCCCGAGCATTCATATTCTACGTTGAAGGATCGATGCTGTAGAACCTTACATGAACGCTTGGCCGGGCTGCCCGTATTTTCTTAAGCTCTCTAGTATTCATCACATAGCGCCCATTTGTCGACGTTATGGGAACAGTGAGGACTCGCTAAGCAGGTAGGTCACCATCTATGATGCTGCCCAACATGGAGCTCACATGTGGGCCGAGATAGAACTCCTCTAGCAGAGGCAGCGAGGCAGCCATGGAATTCAAGGCAAAAAATGTCACTATTGGAGAAACATACTGATGATTCTGTAGAAAGAGCGATCGCAGGCAGGGGAATGCCTCCATGCCAATGAACTGCATATCTTCATCTTCTAAACACGGCCACAACCGTTTTTACAGTTGTGATCGAGGATTCCTACAAGCCCCTCAATTTTTGTTTCCTATTGTGGTGCGCATGAATACATGAGACTCGTTTGGCTGGGTTATCTCTCACATGTTGTTGATGCATGTGCATATTTGTGCTTGCATCTGCCATTTTCTATGCCTTTTTTACCCCAACCTGGGCCCACACTGCCTGCCCAGTCTTACCACTGCCTTGCATGAACTGGAGCCATGACTACTATGCTACAACAGATGGGCAACCTTGAAGGCAAGGCTAGCAAGCACTTGGCAAGGAGCTGGAGGAGGACGGGCAAGGAACATAAGTGACAAGGGTTCGGGGTTGTCAAGCAAACCTTGAAGGAACTAAGGATATTCTTTAAAGAGGATCCAAGTAGTAGGGGGACCCAATCACATAAAATCAAAAATTATAAAGAATCAAATAGGATACGCAGGCAGGGAATTAGGCAACATGGCAGTCAGAGAGGAGAGGATGTGCGCGTAGGGCAGTAGGTAGACAACCGGTGGTTGTGCAGGAGATGAGCATAGACTGAGGGATTTTTTTTATTGCATGGGTTGCCCACGTAGATCAACTCAACGGTCCCCACTTCTTTGGTTAGGGGGGAGCACTTGAAATTTATTGTGTTGCTAATAATGGGTTCAAATACGCTCGTTTCACTTTTATAAGAGTGCACGTGGAAGCCTCCTCAGTGGCAAGAAGTGGGGTTGGGAGTGAATCAAGAGGAATCTTGGAAGGAAATGAATAAAAATAGGAGAGGAGTCAGTAGTAGGGAGCCAATAGTAAGTGAAGTAGGGTCCCCAATCTCAAAAAAATAAAAATATTCTCAAAACACCTCAAATGAATAAGTGAAGGGCGAGTTTAGGAAATGAAAAGCCCCGCCCGCTTCTCAAGATGGTGAAATGTCATTGGAAAGAGTTCTTAAAGCCAGTAAGAATATTTTTTGGAAAAGCAACATGAAATCCTCTAGGCCATGGCAATGGGCCAGTTGGGAATCAGTCACTCGGCCAGTGGATCAAGGAGGCCTTGGAATTCTCAACCCTGTGGCCCATGCAGAAGCTCGGTTCACAAAATTTGTAGTCTCATTGGCTAAACAAGATCAAGCTTGGGCTATTATGATCAAAGATATGATAGAAACAACTAAACTTGGTTCAAAAGGTGGTAAGTGGAAAGAGGTAGAGGTTCATGACAAACTATTAGCCTCGACATGGTTTACCCTTAGTCTGGAGGGCATTTCAGGGGAATTGGTGAGGAAATGCAACAGAGCAGGGGGAGTCTTAGAGTGGGGAGAAGAAACCAAATACTTCAAGAACTCCATTTTGCACTGGTCCCCATGGCTCTCTAAAGTTGTAGTTCCACCACAAAGTCCCTACTGGATAGAAACAGCTAGGAAACTGAATAATAAGGGACTGAATCGACTTAGGCACTTCTTGGATGGTGACAGCAAGAGATGGAAAACCATTGACCTTCTGGTAACCCAGTTCCAACTCAATGGCTTGGAGACTTTGCTGGTCAACAAAGTGATAAAAGAGCTTGACAATGTAGTGATGCCAATCCGAGAATCTGGGTTTGAATGGAATGCCTGGAGATGGCTTGAAAGCAGTCTCTTATGGAAACCCCATTCTAAATGCATATAACATGCAATGATGCACAAGAAGAATTAGTCTAGCCCCCTTAACTAGATATGGAAAAAACAATGGCCAGAGGAATGGTGGGAGCAAGTAACAGAGAACATCTGGAAGCCAAAGTTTTCACAGTACATGAAGGTATTTCTATGGAAGGTAATGTGGGGTGCTCTTCTGATGGGGGTGAAGATACAGGAGAGAGAGATTGGGCAGATCCATGCTTGGGGTGTAGGTTAACTAGTGAGGATCTGGCCCATCTATTCATGGAATGCCCGGCTATCAGAGGCATTGTAGAGAAAATATGCAAGTGAGTACAAAGGACATGGCAAATTGGTTTTTTCAAGGTTGATTTATTCCTTGGAGGTAAGAAGTTGGGAAGTGTAACATTTAATGGCCTAAAATCTTATTTGGAGCGGAAATTAGCATGAACATAGTGGGCATTTCATTAGAATAGATTCCTAATGAGAATTACAAGAGTGCTTGGGTGGAGAGAGCAACAAAAAGCATAACACCTAGTTAGATAGCATCGACAATACTTTCAAAAGAGAGAGAGAGATTAAGCTATTGACAACAGTTGAGGACCGGATTTGCATGGAGCCGGTCCCCCCTCCAAAAGGCTTTGTATTATGGTTTCTCCCATCAAGAGAGACATTGTACAATACAATTCTTTGTGTTCCTTCAAGACTAGCTAGTGCAATGAAGATGGAAGCTTCATACACCAAGCAAAAACACTTAATCAAACACAACTTGAATTATCCCCGTTCTCAGACCCAAGACCTCACACACCTTCGAAGATGGTGAGAGCTAGCAGGGTATGAGAGTAGATTGAGAGGAAAAAGAAGTATCTTACGAGAAAGAAGTACATCTCCTCACATAATCACTCATATTAGCATAGCTTAGCTTAGTAATTAGCTTGGTAGAGAAGATGAGCATGCATTGAAGCTTGGCTCTTGGTTGGATTTGCATCCACATGCCAAGAGGGTGTTGATGTAGGCTTCTATCTCACAAGCTTGGAGTAGGTGATGAGCTCTCCATTAAAGCTTGGGAGGAGATAGAGTGTTTTCCCTTCACACATGGTCAAGTGTGAGAGTGTGTGAGTGAATGCCAAGCAAAAATCAGCCCCCTCTCTCTCTTGGGCGAGCCCTAGCTGCTAAGTTAGGCTGGCTTTTTCCTCATTGGACCTCCCCAGGTCAAGCCAATAGGAATTAAGCAGCATAAGTGATAGCCTTCTGACATGTGTCCCCCTTTCCCCTTTTGTGAGAGCTTTAGATAATTAAATAATTAAACTAAACTCTCATTGGACCCCTTTGCCTCCTGGCCAATAGGAATCAGGCAAGCCATGGGGCTTCTGAATGCTCATTGGACCCCTTGGGAGACTGCCCAATAGTCTTCTAGGACACTTAATTCTTATTGGTTTCTTTTATTAAATGTTTTTAAATTAATTAAACTAGATTTACTCTAGCTTAATTCTCATTGGTCCACTTCAAGGGTCTTCCAATAGGAATTGGGCACACCTTGTGGGCATCTGGCCTAAGAAGCTGACATGTGTCCCTCATTCCCTTTGTGTAAAGGGAGCCTGTGTGTGTGTGTGTGGTTTTCTCTCTCATCCCCTAGCTTTGGGGCTCGCCCCCTCCCATGTAGGGATGCAGAAAGACTTTTTGGGTACACACTAAGCATCCAATTTTCCCTAAGGTTAACCTTTGGACACAACCTTTGAATTTTGGAACCTTAGCATTTTGGAAGTCTTAATGGGCTGAACCTTAGGGTCTTTTTAGCCCGTTGTTTCACATGGCTCTTTTGCAGATGGCCCCCCCTTTGGATCCCTATTTTCCCTCCTTTGGATCCCTACTGTGGCCGGTCTGCTAACTTAACCAATATTCTAGCTTTTTCTCCCTTGGCACTTCCCCACATTAAATGATCAATTTAATATGAGAAAATCATTTAGGAGAATTAGATATTGATTATTATGACAGGAAGTCTTGCCCTTCTCATCAACACTCAAACTGTAATGGTAGACAAAGAACCGCTGGGTGTTCGAAGGAGATCTTGAGGTGGCAAGCTTCATAGAGATTATTTAAGAAAGCAAAGTACTAATATGGACACTCGAACAAAACCAAAATTTGAAAGATTAGTTTAGGACTATTCATGCCTTGTTGTCAACAGACGATAAGTAAAACCTAGAAATTTTGTTCAAATTCGATGGTGAAAGGCCTTACTACGAGACGACAAACATCCAGTTTGTAAACTTTTGCACCTCAAGACTCGATACAAACTTGAAGTTGGTTCTCTAATATTATGATGTGTTTAATACAATACATTCACTAATTGTGAGTTTTGTTATAAAAAAAAGAAAAGAAAATAAAAAGTCCTTTGAAATTAAAAGGTCAATAGATTTTTCTATACAAAGAGGTGGGTGAATGTGGATTCATATATTTGTACTTCTCTTCTTGTTTTTCTCTCCTCTAGCTTTTTATGCACTTGGAATATGCACGTAGTGGGTTCATTTTTTTCGGAGCCATTAGGAAAAACATACATTAGTGTAACGACTGTGGATTAATGTATTTGTATTCTCTTCTTGTTTTTCTTTCCTCTAGCGTTTTATGCACTTGGAATATGCAGGTAGTAGAATCATTTTTTTTTTTTTTGTTGAGCCATTAGGAAAAACATATATTAGTGTAACGAACCGCTTAGTAAAAGATAGCCATCCAATTAATAAAAGAAAGAAGGGTTGAGGATGGAGAGAGGAAAATCTAGCAATCTCCAACAACAAAGTTAAAACAAATAAGCACACACAATGAGGCAGATGATTACACCAAGTAGATAAACACTCTAAAAAATTCCAACAACAACAAAGCTAAAAAAAGCGATACACAAGGAATGCTTTGTAATCGGTTTCGAGCAACACAAGAGCTAGATCCAAGGGTTCAAGGCCTCCACCATAACAAAATGCTGAGCAAGGGCATCTTGTGAGAGTAAGCTGAGAGAGGGCGTCGTGTTCCACAAGCCACAGACAATCAGTGGTGATGGAGTGTAGTTTTACAAGAACTTGGGCAAGCTTGCGAGGGTATTAGTTCGTCTCTACGAAGTTTTGAGCTTGCCTTGGTGTGGTTCAACATCGGTCCCAGTGCCAGGCTTCGTTTGCCCTACTCTATGCTTGTCAGTGGGTTGTGATCGCCTGCACCTATCTTTGGCACCCACAGGTTGCATGCTATCTTCAACGTCGCATCTTTTCTCATCTTCGATGGTGCCATGTTAGTTTATGTTCGGAGGCTTAGTTACTTCACATCTTCGGCCTTTTTTTTGAGTGCCTTCCCTAGGGGTAGTACCCACCCCAGTGTGGCCTGGTTTGGCTCCACCCCCTGCCCCAATTCGCCATTGGTGGCTACATTGGCGGATTCTAGAGTTGATGCCATGATGTTGCCGATGGAGGAAGACATATGGTTGTCCTCGGAGTTGCTTTCGATGGGAAAATTGCCGGTGCAGGATGTCATAGTACTGATGGACGAAGGGACCGGGCTTACACCGAGTGCAGCAAACACTCACAATATGAGGGAGGGAACAATGTTGAAGGGCCCATCCTTGGAGAGTGTTGATGAGTGCTCGGGTGAATTGACTCTCTCGAAATAAGTGGATGCAATCAATTGTAACTCTAAAGGGGGCGATTCCGAGGTCAAGACGCTCAAGACTGGGGAGCCCCAAGGAACCATATGTACAAACCCTACCAAGTTGGCTTCCGGCTCTATTTCAATCAGACCAGGCATCTCTTTTACAAGTATATTGAAAGGTCCTTCCCCTTCAGGTGGCAGCAACGCCGCTTTGATTGAGATATCTAAAGATGAAGGCCAGGAGAAACTGAAGAAGGACCGGCTCGAACAAGAACTTAAAGAAGTCAACAGACAGATGGAGATTGGCTCTAGAGGTAACAAGAGACCTTGCTCACATACAAAAAGTGGGGGGCTATTCGAAGATGGGCTGGTGGATCGAGCTTATAGTGTTATGAAGAAGTCTCTCCCGCCATCAGGTGGAGGTGGCGGAGGCCATTACGGTGGCGATCCCACCAACACTTATTAAAAAGCAGCTAGCCATGCAAACTAAGCATCTCTGGCGTTTGGCTTCAATGGAAGAGTCCCAAACAGATTTGAGTAGATTCAATGGATTCAGGGTCCTCAAATCCTGGGGCACCGTCTGACTGAATAAAATCCTTTAGCGAGGTACACCAGAAAAGAGAGTTCCATAGGAAAGTCTTAGGATGTGGAGGAGTTTGTTTCCCTCTCTCAATAATGGAGGAGCTGATTTGTCAGACATGGAATGTTAAGGGGATCAAGACCAAGAGGAAGAGCTCCCTCTTCTGGGAGGAAATAAAAAAGTCAAGGAAGTTAACTTTTGGGCTATACAAGAAAATCACCTTGATGCCGTAAGTAAAAGAAAACAAGCACTGGGTAAGAAGATTATTTTTTATGGAGAGGGTGGGTTTGCAAAGTGCACGTGACTATGGGTAAGTGAACATTATGTTCACCTGATTTGGTTTTATTCCCTTTTCGAATCTACTTTGCTTGAATTTTTCAAGTCGAATGAATAAGCTTGAATGCTTTTATCCCTTTTTCTCTTCAGAGCCACGACAAGGTCATGTAGGAACAAAATTTTGGGTTGTAGTGTCCTAAATACATTTTGCATTATGCAGTTATGGACTTTATGTAGGGTTTTCTTTGGCACATGTTGTCACATGGGATACAACATAGTCTAGGAGCTCAAGGAGTTTGGTTTAACCAATGTGGAGCAAGGTTAATGAGAGTCCCTCTCACTCATGTGGCTGAGTGTTTGTAGTTACTTTCGCACACAAGTACATCTCGTACTTGAAGGACGTTCTTCTTACATAAATCCTTATTTGAAACATATTCCACATGTGGATAATATGAGTCTCTGGTGAAATTAATACCAAAGACACTTCATATTGGTAAAGGGCCTATTGGGATTTTTGTTGCGAGATTAGTGGAGCAAGGAGGCATAGGTTTTATCAACCCTACTTGATCCATGCAGAGACCCAGTTGTTGGGGTATAAAGCCCAATGTGGTCGCCCAGGTAAGTGGGCGGGCCGCCAGGTATGTACACATATTCTTTTGTAAAAACCTAATAAGAACTCACTATGCTCTACACATTACAGTAGAGTGAGTTCACCATATCGTCGTGCTCTTCTTCTCGCACTCTCTCTTGCGTCGCACTTTCGCTCGTACTCCTTCAACTGGTATCAGAGCTCAGATCGAGGCTCGGGGCAGCACTGCAGGAGGCTAGAGTCACCAGCTCAGATTGGAGTGAAATTCGACAGGCGAAGACACGGCGAAGACATTCTGAGGTCATCTCGGCCACCGTTCGGCTTCGACAAAGGTCTGCGCAGGCCATTTTCAACTACGTGGTCTAGACGGGTGCAGATCCGACTCTGCAAATTTGGGGTTTTTGGCCTACGACTGCAGGTGCTGAGGATATCGACACTCCCAGAGTGTTGATTTGTGGTTGTCTACACATCGAAGGACGGCTCACAGTTCTCGGAGATGTGTCACATACGACACGGGCGTATCTACACACAGACTGTAAGCGACATCCACTAGTTCATCAGGTAGCTTGTGTTTGCTGCTTGATATTCCAGATTTCATCCTGACATTGCAGGTACTTCCACATGGGATGTATTGTCAGAGATGATGTATGTCTGTTGAGGGTTTACTGGCTGTGAGTCACGCAGCAAACAACCGCCGCAGCGGTTACAGCATATAGTGGGAAAGTTGTGGATGTATGACTTTGTGGGAAGTCTATGTACTGTCAGATTTACTGCAGCCTTTGTTGAGGGTCGAGTGAGGTTTTATTGAGCTGGGGGATTCTCGAATGTTGAGATCCTTTCGATGATACAGGTCTTGGAGCGATCCCTCGAGCACCCTTAGATAGGCAGCTAGGATGTATTGACTGTGAGTTAGACAGTTGGGATTGCATCTTTGCTTTACTGCCATTGAGGCATTGTCGCAGTCTATGCTTAAAGGACAGTGACAGGACAGTCAGAGACAGTACAGGTGCAGGACAGGTTTACCCACAGCTTACAGTGTTAGAGAGACAGTGGTTTTTTGAGCTGTTTTTTGGTATGTTTTTAGTACACCAGAGCCATTTTACAAAGGAGACTCTGCCAAAATTTTTGCAGAATCTGAAGCTTTCTTGGTTCATTTGACAGGTTGATATTGGTTCAGAGGTCAGTTTACAGGGGAAACTTTGTCGAATTTTTCCCAGAAAAGTAAACTACTGTGAAGCGTAGCTATGGCTGGATCACAGGACACTGCTCTTTACAATATCAAGAAGCTGGATGGAACCGATTTTCCATTGTGGAAGAAGCAGATTTGGCACGTGTTGGTACAAAAGAAGCAGATAAAACCTATAAAGCTCAAGGGGATAAAACCAGAAGATATGGACGAAGATGAATGGAGCGAAATGGATGAATTGGCACTTTCTACCATTATGCTGACTTTGGAAGAAAGCGTTTACTTCAATGTAGCAGACGAGATTTCGGCTTATCAAGCATGGTTAAAGCTGAGTGATCTTTATGAGAAGCAGAGTGCAGCTTCACAGGTATACTGGCTTAAGAAGCTTGTTGACTTGAAGATGAAAGAAGGGACACCTATGTCCAATCATCTGAATGAATTCAACACAATCTATAGTCAGTTGTCAGCTCAAGGTGTCAAGTTTGATGAACCTATTAGAGCTATGTTCCTGTTGATCACATTGCCGGAAAGTTGGGACACTTTTCGCACAGCTTTGAGTAATTCTGCACCTCCAGATGGTTTGAACATAGCACGTGTAGAAGGAAGTCTGCTTACTGAAGAAACCAATAGAAAGACAATGGAAAAAGGCAAAGGAACAGCCTTAGTTGTCAGGGGAAGGACCAAAGAAAAGTACAAAGGTGGAAAGAGGAATCAGTCTCGTAGCAAGTCCCGCAGTGCTAAAGGCAAGAGTGACATAAGAATGCTACCATTGTGGCAAGAAGGGTCACATGAAAAGAGACTGCAGAGAATGGAAAGCAGAAAAAGGCAAAGAGAAAGCTGAAGACCATGGTGAGAAGAACAAGTCCTCAGTGAAGATTCAAGAAATAAATGTGACAAACACTGTTGCAGAGGATGACAGTCTAGTGTCAGGAGACATCTACTTCTTGAAGAATACAATGGACTCAGCTCTTCTTACAGCATCTGATGGAAATGCACTGAGTGACTGGATTATAGACTCAGGGGCATCACTTCATGTGTCTCCAAACAAGGAGTGGTTTACTTCTTATGTGACCACTAAAGATCATGTTCGGCTAGGCAATGGGCAGACATGTGAGATCTTAGGGGTTGGAGATGTTCAATTGAAGTTTCAGAATGGCTCTTCTTTCACGCTGAAGAATGTGAGACATGTTCCCGCAATTACAAAGAGCTTGATCAGCACATGTTTACTTGATGATGCTGGCTACGTCACCACTTTTGGACAGAACATGTGGAAGATATCCAAGGGTTCTATGACAGTAGCACATGGAGTAAAGTCTGGAGAACTTTACATGATTTATGTATCAAATGTCTCTAAAAATGTAATCAATGTAACCGAGCAGCCGAACGTTTCTTTGTGGCATAACCGGTTAGGACATATGTCCAAGAAGGGAATGGAAATCTTGTCTCGTTCTGGTTATTTGCCTGGCTTTTCATTTAATGATTTTGAATTCTGTGAACATTGTCTGTATGGTAAGCAAACACAACAACCACATAAGCATAGAAGCAGTAGAAGAGATACACAGTTGGCACTTGTTCATAGTGATTTGTGTGGACCTATGCCTAACCTATCTCTAGGGGGAGCTTCTTACTTTATGACATTTATAGATGATTACTCGAGGAAAGTATGGGTTTACTTTGTCAAGCACAAGGATGAAGCGTTTAGTGTTTTCAAAACGTTTGTGACACTTGTGGAGAATCAGAGTGGCAAGAAGCTTAAATGCTTACGCACTGACAATGGTGGAGAGTATGTTTCAAAGGCCTTTCAGGACTTTTGTGAGTCAAAAGGTATAAAACGTGAACTTACTGCTCCTTACAATCCTCCTCCAAATGGTGTTGCTTAGAGGATGAATAGGACCATACAAGAGAAGGTCAGAAGTATGTTGTCTAATGCACAACTGCCAAATGGGTTTTGGGCTGAAGCTGTATCAACAGCTGTTCATCTTGTAAATAGATATCCTAGCAAGGTTTTGCAGAAGGATTCAGTGCTAGAGATGGTATGGTCAGGCAAAATGCCCTCATACAAGCATCTCAGAGTCTTTGGCTGTGAGGCATATACTCACGTTCCAAAGGAATTTAGGAACAAACTTGAGCCAAAGAGTAGAAAGTGCATCTTTCTAGGCTATGGTAATTCTAGTGAGATGGGGTACAGACTTTGGGATCCTGAATCCAGAAAGGTTGTCTGTAGCAATGATGTTCACTTTAATGAATCCAAATATCATTCTAAACCAGAGAGGGTTGAGGAGATTAGAAGAGTTGTCTTCCAAGAAAATGGACCTGCACGTGCAAGACAAAATGTCAGAGCTCAAGAGGAGCAAGGACAGGATAGAGTGGAACCACAGGTTGTGGCTGAGCCTGAGCCACCTATTGTGCGTAGATCTGGACGTGTCACGCGACCTCCTGATAGGTTTGTTCCATCTATGAATTATGTCATGTTGACTGATTGCAATGAGCCTTCATGTTACAAGGAAGCAGTGCAAATGAAGGACTCCGGGAATTGGCAATCGGCCATGCAGTCAGAGATGACAGCTCTGCATAAAAACAAGACATGGAACCTAGTTAAATTACCACAGGGCAAAAAGGCTCTACCCTGTAAATGGGTTTACATGTATAAGATCACCACTCATGATAGTCAGCCAAAGTACAAAGCAAGGCTTGTTGCCAAGGGCTTTAAGCAAGAACAAGGCATTGACTTTGATGAAGTCTTCTCTCCGGTGGTCAAGATGACTACATTGAGATGCTTTCTTGCATTGGTTGCCATATTAGATTTGGTGTTGCACCAAATGGATGTCAACACAGCGTTCTTGCATGGTGATTTAGATGTGGAAATTTACATGCAGCAGCCAGAAGGGTTTGTTGAGAAAGGTAAGGAAGATTGGGTATGCCAGTTGTTAAAGAGTCTTTATGGCTTAAAACAATCACCGAGGGCATGGTACCATAAATTCCACAAGTTTATGATTTCTCAAGGCTACAAACGTAGTGAGTTCGATCACTGTCTATATACAAAGAAGGCTAAGGATGGTAGTTGGCTGATCCTTATTTTGTATGTGGATGACATGTTGATTGCTGGCAAGCACTTGGAAGAAATTTCAGCTTTGAAGTCAAAGATGGCAAAATCGTTTGACATGAAAGACATGGGTGAGGCAAGTCATATACTTGGTATGCGCATTGAGAGAGACAGATCAAAGAAGTTGATTTGGTTATCTCAAATAGAGTATATTGACAAGGTTTTGCAACGTTTCAATATGGAGAAGGGAAAGGCACTGAGTGTTCCATTGCCACCATATGTGAAACTTAGCAAACAAGATTGTCCTGTGTCTGAGGAAGAACAGGCTGAAATGGATAAGATTCCATATGCGTCTGCAGTGGGTAGTTTGATGTATGCAATGATTGCTACTCGCCCAGACATTGCATTTGCAGTGGGAGTAGTAAGTCGATACATGTCAAACCCATGCAAGAAACATTGGGAGGAAGTGAAAGGAATATTGAGATACCTGAAAGCTACAAAGAGTATGCGTATATGCTATGGGAGTCAGGAGCTAAGTGTAAAGGGTTTTACAGACTCAGATTATGCAGGTGACTTAGACAACCGAAGGTCTACGTCAGGGTATGTCTTTACATTGGCTGGTGGAGCAGTATCATGGCGTTCTAGATTACAAGATTGTGTTACTCAGTCTACTACAGAGGCTGAATATGTTGCAGCATCAGAGGCATGCAAAGAATCAATTTGGCTTAATCGACTAGTAACAGATTTGGGAATCAAAGAAGAGATGCCTGTGTTATATTGTGATAGTCAAAGTGCTATACAATTGGATCGCAATCCAGTTTATCACTCAAAGACAAAGCATGTGGATGTGAAGTATCATTTCATCAGGGAAATGCTTGAGGATAAGCAACTTCAGCTTGTCAAAGTTCACACCACAGAAAATCCTGCTAATCTACTTACAAAAGGACTTCCCTCAGAGAGCTTTGCACATTTTCGCAAGCAGTTAGGTGTAGGGTAGTACATCACTTCTCTACATCTCTTGTATATTATCTTGTATAGTAGCTTCTCTCACACTTAAAGTACCACATTGGACTTTAAGTGGGAGGTTGTTGGGGTATAAAGCCCAATGTGGTCGCCCAGGTAAGTGGGCGGGCCGCCAGGTATGTACACATATTCTTTTGTAAAAACCTAATAAGAACTCACTATGCTCTACACATTACAGTAGAGCGAGTTCACCATATCGTCGTGCTCTTCTTCTCACACTCTCTCTCGCGTCGCACTTCCGCTCGTACTCCTTCACCGGTGTGCCAAAATTTTTATGGCAAACTCTGAGCAAGACCAACCATGGGCTATTATGAAAAGGGACATGATTGGGAAGGCAAAACTATTCTCTCATGGTGGCTAGTGGAATGTCCTTGAGGTGCATGACAAGCTGCTCGCCCCTAAGTGGTCCAACCTAAAACTAGGAGGAACAATGAACGAGTTAGTACAAAAGTGCACTAGAGCATCAAAGGCACTTGAGTGAGGAGATTTTGGAGGCACTTGAGTGTGGAGATTTAACCAGGTACTTTCAAAACTCCATCATCCATTGGTCCCCTTGGCTCTTTAAAGCAGGAAACATACCTTTGAACCCTTTATGGAGAGATACAACTAGAAACATGAACAACAAAAGACTCAACTATTTGGCCCATTTCTAGGATAGTAGTAACAAGAGATGGAAATTGATAGATTAACGGGCTTCCCATATCAATCTAAGTGGGACAGAAAAACTATTGGCGATCAGAGTTCTAGAAGGGCTGGACTATTATTGTATGCTCATGTGTGAGTCCAAGTTTGAGTGGAAAGCCTGGCAATTGCCCAAGAGCAAACATTGTTGGAAATTAAAAACCAAGGATGTATACCTCACTCTTAGGGTTTTGATTGATTGGTTCTCCCCCCTCAACAAGCATTGGGGAAAACAATGGCCGAAGTCAAGATGTGGCGATAGCAAATAACATATGGATTCCACAATGGCCACCAATGGTGATGAAGTTCTTTGTATAAAAGGTATTATGGGGGGAGGGGGGGATTTTTCGATAAGAGTGAAAATTCATACCAGGGGGGTCGGCGCAGATAGATGTTCTGGCTATAAAATGGCTTGTGAGGACCTCCCTCACCCTATGTTGCATTGTACATTATATAGGGTACATGTAAGACACTTTAATTGGATGTATTATATAGCCCTCCCAATCAAAAGGATGTATTATATGGTGCCACATTAGCCAAATCACCCTTTTGTATAATTTCTTAGTAATTTGATCGAAATATATTTTGATCAAAAAACAAATGTCATATGTACGATTATCCTCCGCGAGCATTTTACCATTGTGTGCATCTTTAGTGAAAAGTTTTCCTTGAGTTCACCTCAAAGGTGAACTCTAAAACCCAAAATAAAAAAGATAAAAAATATAAATATAAATATATATTTTGTCATTGAGCTATTGTTTAGAAATAAAATCTATTTTTGCAATAAATATAAATTTTAAACCTAAATTAGTAGTTGCTTCTTCGTGTAGAACCATGCTTACACTTGAAAGTAACTTAGGTAGACTTAGATAGTGATTTCCTACCAAGTGTAGAGCAATGCTCACAGTAGAGGTGATTTAATTAGGTAAAAAAAGTAATTGTTTGCCTTGTGTAGAGTTTGATTCACATGTGGAAGTGATTTAGTTTTGATAAATAGAAATTACTTGTCATGTGTAGAGCTTGACTCATATTGGAGGTGATTTAGGTAGGTAGAATACTAATTGCTTGCCTTGTCTATAGTTTGACTCACATTTGAAGTGATTTAGGTAGGATAAATAGAAATTACGTATGTACAAAATATACTTTATATGGATAAATGCGTATAATATGGAAATATGTGTTTAATTGAATCTTATATGTATAATTTTCATTATAGATTACGTATAAATGCAACGTAGCCCTCACCTGTTCAAGGCTATTGGTGGCCTAGCAAAGAAAATCTATAAGTAGGTTCAAAGGACATGGAGAATAGGTTTTTCAAGTATGAACTATTCCTTGGAGGAATGGTGACGAAAAGCAAAGTTCTTTTGGTATGCATACAAGTCATCAAATTTTGTTACTTTAAGGAAATTTGCAAGGCG
The DNA here is from genome assembly GCF_014529385.1 of Adiantum capillus-veneris. Classification (NCBI taxonomy): domain Eukaryota; kingdom Viridiplantae; phylum Streptophyta; class Polypodiopsida; order Polypodiales; family Pteridaceae; genus Adiantum; species Adiantum capillus-veneris. The sequence continues at coordinate 92,054,111 of NC_140944.1, read as the reverse complement.
AGTAATTGTAGGGTGTTTGCGAATGCTCTTGTAATCGCTAGCGTCACGAGATCATCCTTGAAAGCAAGGGACTAATTGTCTCCATTGGTAGAAGGGAGGCCTCAGACGAATGGTATTAGACCATCAATATCATCCTGACAAGCTAGAAATAACATGATGATGGGTAGTTGGTTGCCTCTCTGTGAAGCCTAATATAGTTGACCATTATAATCTAAAATCCCTCAAGGGTTGACACGAGCTTGAGGTGTCTATACATTTTTTTGATGAATATATTACATCCACTCACTATTGTTAATTTGGGTTTTTTTTTTTTTTTTGGTTTGTGTTGTGGGGGGGACAACGGAGGAAATGTATCCTAAGCTTACAGTTCTTTTTAGCCTCTCAAAAGGGCCTTTTAGAATAAGGGATTAAGGAGTGTATATTCACAAGAGTGCAATCCCATGATGTGAAGTATTAAGTCATTGAAATTTTCTTTTACAATGTTTGTAAAGAATTTCTTTCATTTGAAGGTCTCGTACAGGTCCATTTCATTAACCGTTTTATTATTTCTTAGGTTATTACACCTAATTGTTTGCCTTGCTCAAACAACAAGGTGAAGATTCATTAAGACTTGCTAAAGTTAAGGGAACGTGAGAGTTATGGGAAGTAGGTTCAAATGATTGCTTGCAACTACATGTCATTTTTTATATGTTTCAAAATGAAAATGTATTGTCCATTGTACGCCCATGATCACAAATGCCTTAGATGTTAAGAAGGACCCCACTTAGACAACAAGATGAAATACACATATTGATAAAAAAAAATTTTAAATAAAATAAAAAGAAAGTAAAATAAAGAGACTAGTTGGCAAACTAAAGCAAAAGACTATTTTTGTGCTTTTATAAGAAAATGTAGGTTTAATAATGACAAAAAATAACAAAACAATTTAACGAAGTGGGTTGTTATGAGATCTTAATAATTGAATGGACTCTTTCACAAAGTACAATACTAAAAGAAAAACTTATTGCGTCAATACTTCACATCATGGAATCAAACTCCCACAAATGCACTCAGTGAAATTCTTTTAGCTCAAATTTTCAAGGCCCTGTTTGGCCTCTAAAGGCCTATAGTATCTATATGAATGAGGTGTCCTCCAAAGAGCTTTAAAAAGTCTTGAAGAGAATTGAAAAGAAAGAAACCATGTCTTTTCAAACGATCTTTCTTGAAAGCTTCATCTTTTTTACTTTTTTTCGGAGGGGATGTAACAAATGATTGAAGTTAAAGTATAATAATTTTTAAAAAACTTTTTATTTTTTTATATACCATTAATAATCATTTTAAAGTTAACTAAATTTCACAAAAGCATGACAGATTGCATATAGGTAAGGCTGTCCCTTTCTATAGAATATAAGTCTTGTGAATTCCAAATTGCAAGAAGCTTTTCATTTTCTGTGGATAGATTTTTGCAAAAAGAAAGAAAACTTTTCATTTTCTATACCCTTCACTTTTGCATTTTAGATCAAGTGTTCATTTTTTTCAAATTGTGGACACCTAAGCACTTTGAAATAAAGACATTTGGTGAAGGGTTTTGATTTTTAATTGTATCCAATAAGAACAAAACAAGGTGAAAGTTCACTCTAGCCTACATAAAGCTATTGACAAGAATTTTCTAATAAAAAGCTTCTTTGAGAAAAATAAAAAATGACACTAATATTTTTAAACATTTAGTGTCACGATACAATATTATGGTTTTTTGAGAAAAAGTGTAACAATGAACGATTTACATTACAATGTATTCTAAAGACATAAAACGTAAGGTTTGACACAAACTCAATGCCACTCTTTAGAGGAAGAGAGGTAGACAAATGTCAACACCCTCTCACAAAGGCCAAAACAAAATAATTTAAAATTATCATTAGCTTGTCATGTGGCATTAATCGACAAGCTTGTTTCAATGGTCCAGATTTGCACCCAAAAATCACCCTTCACTAAGGACTCCTTATGTAATCCAAAAATACAAAGTTCTTTTTAGTCAAGGCAAAAAGAGTGAGACAAGGAAATGCCCCTTGTACATGCCAAAAATGGGTTAGCGCAAAATTTTCATCTCATATTGTAAATGTTTTTTTTTGCCAAACTCACAATTGTAAGTATATGATTTGTCGGATGGTTTGAAAGCTTGATGTTGGTAGTCTCATATTGTAAATGTTAAACCAAACATCCTTTTAAAGTAGATTTTAAAATCTCTCTCTCTCTCTCTCTCTCTCTCTCTCTATCTATATATATACTCTCTCTCTCTCTCTCTCTCTCTCTCTCTCTATATATATATATATATATATATATATATATATATAAAGTCATCTCGTCAAATACATTAACTAGTTATGAAAAAAATATCTTCAGTATATTTGAACATTTTTTGTGAAAGAGTACTTTTATAAAGTGACATGCATGATTTTTAGGGCTCCAATCTCCCTTCATGGAAAATGAGATAAGCAAGATGTATTGTAAGGACGTATGCTTTTGGATCACTTTTAATGAGGTTCTTTAAGAATGCATAGGCAAGCAATGAATAGCTCAAAGTCTTTTAAAATGTGAATTTTTAAGTAAGTAAACATGATAATTATCCATTTTTATTTGCTTGGTGAGCCAAAGGCTCTTTCCCCCCTGTCTGATCGCACAAGACACCACGGTAGCAGCTTCTCACTAGAAGCTTTTGACGCTAGCAAAAAGCTTAAAGCTAAAAATAAAAATTAAAAATGTTGCAAGTACACTATAGTGTCGCAGTTTCCAGTTCGCAGGTAGGACGTGCAACAGTTTGCTGACAGAGGAGTACGCGCAGTTCGCAGGTTCCCCACAATCAGCTCGGACAGGCTGTTCCAGTTCGCAGGTTCCCAGAAGCAACAGGTTTGGTGACTCGTCTCCAGATTATGCCAACTGATCATCAATTGAAATCTGATATCTTCTATTTCAGTAGCACTAGATTAGACCTTTACCATGGCTTGATCGCACGAAATATCTAATCTTTGAGACTATATCTTCTGTTTCAGTAGCACTAGAATAGATCTCTGCCATGGCTTGATCGCACCAAATATATGATCTTTGAGAGTGCTCATCACGTTGGCAAGCATCCAAAGTACCTTCTAGGTTGATGATATGCAACTATAACAAGTAACTAGGGTTTGCAAGGTCTCCAATACTCCTTTTCGATTTTACCCGATTTGCTACTGCATGGGTAAACAATGCAGAAAAGAATTGGTGTGAATCTTGAGAATTAGGCATGGGGACCTGCTGCATATCATTTCCATGAACATTGAAGGATGACCAAGGGCACAGGATTGTTGAATCTACATGAGCTATCCTTGGAGCGGCATAATACTGGCCATAACTAGTTGCACCTTCAAAAACAAGTGGAGTAAGGTAGTTGAAGCTGGACATACCGTTCAGCTGGCCCACTGGGTCTTGTTGCACACAAAGCTGCTATGATCGCTACATGGGGAAGGCCCTGGTAGGCTTACGATTAGGTATTGAGGCTTCACTGCAAAAGAAGGCTGATTTTAATATGCCAATGGGGCAAACAATGACATTGTCTTGTTTTTCCTTGTGAGTGATTTTCAGGGGTTTTGGGTTATCTATGGCTTGTGAAAGATGGAACCATTTCTTGTCAGTCAAATACAATAAGTTGTGTTGAGAATGTGGATCTCATGTGAACGTTAATTGTAAGCAAGGAATCATAAGATGCCTAGAAAAATAAAAATATATGCAAATAGGGACAAAGTATATGCAAATAGTCACAAAGATCTTTATGAAGGAGTTGTGAGCAAGTGCATCGGATCCAATTGTGATTTTATAAATACTTTGCACTTACCCAAACCCATTCCTCTGAAACTCTTTTCATTCAAGAATATTAATGGGGGTTGATTATCTCCTAGACATGAGGGCATCAACCCCAAGCAAGATTTTGGTCAGGTTGCTAGTCCCCATGTCAGCCAACGATTTCAAAACTCTCCCTTGAGAACTTATTCTACATCGGCTCGGAAAAGAAAATTAGTTTTTTGTCTTCAACTCTTAAGAGTAACAAAAAAATATATGGCAAGAAGAACATATACTGGCAATAAAATTAGATCTATTTCTCTTTAAGCTTAATCAACATGCTACATGTAATGTATTTATCCTAACGCCTATTTTGTGTATGGCAGGGAGAACATATACTCACAACACTAGACATTTTGATTTCACATGCGTAACTCCAACTGGACCACACTGCAAGGTTCGTTATCTCCATCCAACTCTCCATGACTATGAGTTTGCTCGGTGAAACACATAAACGCTATGGGACAGGGCACGAATTCCGTTTCTTATAATTTTTGGAGAGACCTCAGTGCCAACTCTCCACCATACTTTTGTATGGCACTTCTGCATGCCGTGCAATGTATACTTAGCATCTTCAATATATGGCGCTTTATTGCAGGATGAAATGTTTAACTATTCACATTCCTTTTCTGTAGCTTGAGTCAAAGATCGGCGTGTAGCTTGGACAATCCAAAAACATTTGTAAAACATTTCAGGTCAGTAAAGCACTTCATTTCAAATTGCAATCTATTGATGCTTTATCAATTTGCTTGTTTTAGAATTTTGTATATTGCTTCCTTCAGTTTGCTTTACTTGCATGATGCTTTCAAAACTATACAATCGATGTCAACCAACATCCATATGTGTTAATTATACATACAACTCTTTGAGTAGTAAACACATGTAGTATCTTGCAATCGTAAATGCACTTTGTGCATCTTTACTTTAGACCTAAATAGTTGATGCCATACTATATTTGTCCTCGTTTCTCCCATAATAGGCGTCAATATGAAGTTCTGAAGGCTTACAAGGTTACAGTCCAAGCGTCAAGAAGCCACGGACCGAACTACAACCAAGTTGAAAGCTGTTCACCGTCCATATGCTAGGCCATGGTTTGATATTATTCCATTATATAAAGATTGGATCATGCAATGTGACATCCTTGCTCACAATCTAGAATTGTGTCCCTCTTGCGCGGTGGCAAATCTCACATACAATGATAAACGAGGCGGTGAGACAAATGAAAAAGATAGTCCTGTTGCACTCACTTCATTATTATTGTTGAGCGCTTTGGAACATGCAAAAGTCAAATACTCATGGACCGCTTGTACTTCTTTTAAAACAACTAGTTCCCATCAAAGATATATTCCATTGACTACATACAATGTATTCTCTCTGTTTGACAAATAAACACACAACTGCTTAGCATTATAGATGTATCGATTAGTGTGACAAAAACTACACATGCAATAGCGCGAGGATCACTAGAGCGGAGGTCATTACTAGATAACCCACTAATATCTTGGTTAAGTGCTGCTAGTCTACACTCTACAAGCCATGAAGTATCCATCTCAACCATTTTAGATGTCCTAGCTTTCAATATCAAGAACACTCCCATATTGCAGAGATACACGTACATGGCCAAACGAACACACAAAAGAGTAGGATTGTGTATACTGTCTAAAGAGGTTCTAGGCAAAATGATCCGTCATCATTCAGAGGTACAACCCTTTGACTTGATCGAGCAAGCCCAAAATGAAAATAGCTTCTCGATTTTGGAAACATTGGCTAAGCCATCAAGACAACACACATATACCACATATGATACACATGAGTTTGGTTCCATACAGCTCCACAACAGAGATATGCTTCTCAATTGTGTTGCTTTCTTCATGTACAATGGCTTGCCAAGCCAGATATTAGATTTAGAAGACATCACAATAGAGTTAGCTCTTTTTTCGTTCTTTGTTTCTTATGGACATGGCCAATACAATGGACAAATTTGATTTAATGACTACATTTGAATGAGAATCCACACCTTATTCTCTTTGTATACATTGTACAAGCCATATCTCCTGCTAATGTACCAGATGAAGCATGAAATTTTGATTACTAGCATTCTGCAGAGAGATATCAACAAGTACAAAAGAGCATGCAAGATTGCAAACAACGAGGAAGCAATAAGGAACATATTTCACTTCAACCTCCAAGCGACAATTGATGGCAGTCCATCCTAGCATAGATGTTCATTAAAGGACTTGATCACCATGGTCGATGCATGGGGTTTGCCAAACATATTTATTACATTCACAGCTGATGAAGTGACTGCCACAAAATGCAATGAGATCCATACAATCTAGAGGATAGCTCAAACATTCAACACAGAGTTCTCTTGGAAAGATTGCCCAGTTGAATGCGCATTGTTTTTTCACAATTGACTAAAACAGTTCATGAATCGCTATATCTTGCAAGGAAGCCAGATCCTAGGCCAATTCATCACCACCTTGTATGGTATGAGATCCAAAACAGAGGATCTCTTTATACCCATGTCACCCTATGGATGGATGAGAATGACATTGAGCAAACAACATCAGAGATTTTTGCTCATATCCCTATTGCACTTGCTAATGAAATGCATGCAAGCACACTTTGCGAGCTCGTCCTCAAGAAACAAATGCATGTATGTCACAATGCAGGTCGCGTGCACAGCCACAATGATAAATGCAAGAACGGATTTCCATACGACATTCAACCAAACCCTATCCATCTCTATATCCCCATTCCTTGAAGTGGATGTACTATATCAACTCACGATGGTCAAAATGTGGTTCTTTAACATGCAACCATTCTTCTACTTTGGGGCTCTCATATGAATATCCAGCGTGTCACAAATTCATCTTTTTTGTTTTATCTGCTCAAGTACACAATGAAGACTGAAGATATTGGACCATTGAACATATCTGCAGAAACAGCCACAAAACTGGGTTTGAAAGGACTCAACAAGATTAAACTACAACTGATAGCTGCTGCTCTTTTAACTAAGCCAATCTCTACCACAAAAGCTGCGTGGACCTGCTTACAGATTCCAATCATAACAAAAAGAGACGCTGCGTTCTACATAGATTCATCACCTCCAGAACTTAAACAACATATCATGTCCAAATCACACAATGTTGTGATTCATCCTGTTGATTTGTATTGTGCTAAACCAACCACCCTTGAAAAATTGACATTCTTTGGGTACCACAAAAACCACATTGTCGAAAAACGTCGATAAAGTGCACAATCACACTTTTGGTTTATGGTTGAAGTTTGTGCACTTTTAACCATAAATAGCAATTGATAGCTTAAAATTTTCTCCCTTTATAGTAAGGGCCAAGTAAAAAATTTCTTTTAAACACTACCCTCCCTCTCTCTATGTGTGTGTGCGCGCACTGGAGATCATTATGAATTTTAACCTTTTTGAAATAGACTTTTAACTCTCATGACCCTCAATAGTCATTTTTTTCCCTTTTAAAGGCCCATGTGTTCGAGCTTTTTTTTTTGCCTTTTAAAGGCCCATGTGAAGACTTCACCTTCTTTTGAGCAAGCCAAAAATCTTTAGAGAACGAGTGATTAAAGAGTGCTCGATCTCTTCTTCCCAAAGAAAAGTTTGATTCCATTATGTGAAGTATTGAGTCATCAAAATTTTTCTTGATATTTCTAATCTGTAAAAGAGTCAAAGCGATCAAAGAAAAAGAATCTAAAGAGATTAGTTCTCAAACCCATTTTGTAGATTTGCATACTAGCAATGGAAATCTTAAGAGTAGCATAATCCGGAAACACTGTTGTCTTTTGTGAAAGCAAAGTGATCAAGAATCTTGGCTTTAGCAAGGTGAGGTGAGAATGTGCTTTTCTCTCTCTCTCTCTCTCTCTCACTCACACACACACACACACACACACACACACACACACACACACACACACAAGCTTGTGCATAAGCTAGAACATCGGCGGATTTGGAGTGTAGCATAATCGGGTAGTACCGTTGTCTTTTGTGAAATCAAAGTGATTAGAAAGCTTAACTTTAACAAGATGAGGTGAATGTGTGCTTTTCACACACACACACACACACACACACAAAATACACACACAAGCTTGTGCATGAGCTAGAACATCGGTGGATTTGGAATGTTTGCAAACACTAGTGTACGCACATGCACATGCACGCTTGCGGGCGTGCGTGCATGCGCGCGCGCACACACACACACACACACACACACACACACAGGTGGGAGACAACCTAGCCTCAAATAGAGCAAGAGTAGAGAGCAAGATATTAGGTCTCTCTCCAGTACTTGATTATCAAAATCAGGGTGTTTGGCTCTGAGTATTGACGAGCCAAGCTCTTAGACTCGACATCGACTCTCTTCCAAAAACATCTCGACATTGACCTCCCTTGGTATCTTTGACATTGGTAGCTTTTTCCCGACCTACCATCAAAACGTGGTCACAACTTTTGTCACGCATCCCACACATCGGATTGCAGTATCAACCGAAAACTTTTGACATTCAACCCTCGACCCTGGTATTTTTGGCACTTCCATTCAACAGCGAAAGACAACATCAACTACGGATATCTATATCTTTTTCTCATAGGTCTAAAGGGGGGTTTTTGAAACTGCATGTGTTTACTTTCTTTGTGGCTCAACCCATTTACAAGTTTTAGTGCGCATGCACCTATCTCTAGTTTTCAAACATAGGTATAGGGCCTTCACGAGCATTTTTGGTAGTGCTTTCGATAGCAGTTTCATTGTGGGATGTTATGCATCGACAAATACTTTTTTTTTTTGCACTTAGAGTGCCATTGAGCTCTTTTGAGAGAAAATATCCCCATAGGTATTTGATATACTTTTTTGCATCATTTTTTGGTGCTTGTTTGTGCACAATTCTTACTCATATACATTGAATTGCGGATAATGTCCGCTTTATACCGTTTGGAGCCATTTCTTGGTATTTTCTAGAAGTTTCTCGATCTTTTTTTAGACTCGGCTCAAAAGAGCCCCTTCTTAGATTGTGGCTAGTATTTTTTGTATCTGCTTGGTCTTGTGTTAGGTTTTTCTGATTTGGAGTATTTTCAAATGTTGAGATACCTTTGATGATAAAAGTTCTTGAATTTCACCATTACGGTATCCTTACTATACACCATGTATCTTATGGAATATTTTGCTCGATGCTGTATATGGTATTCATTTGTCAATGATAGTTGATAGTATATGCGGAGGTTTACCCTTTTGATTTGATTTTATACTTTATATGTATCATTAGGGTCAATTTTTCACTCCCCGTGCGGAGGAGACTATCGATTTTTTCTCACGAATCTACCTATGTGTTTTATGACACTTTGAGCACCATTTTGGTTTGAAATTTTCTCTTGTTACAAAGGAGGCTCTATCAAAATCTAGCTAGATTTTCTCCCTCGATAACTTTTGCATTCTTGCCATAGCACTCAAGTCTTGCAAAAATGACCTCTTCTGCTAAGAAGAACATTTACAATATTTCAAAGTTAGTTGGATGCATTTTTCTATGTAAAAAGAGCCAAAATTCACATGGCACACTTTTACTTCTTCTCCCGTTGCTTAGGTCTCAAGTTTTCAAAATTATAAGCAGTAGAGTCGTAAGTTAACAGACTCTTTTTGGAAAACTAACATGTGTCAATATGCCTACATGATTTTACTTTGTTATATTAAAACACAACAAAAATGACATGGGATTGTAAACACTCTTTGTACCTGCTCCCCAAAATTCTCATTGCCCGTTAACTTCAGCAAGCCTCCCTTTACTACTCACGTTGTTGAAGCAATTTCCAAGCTTGCTTTGCCCAGTTATTGGAAAATACATCATGTTTTTCATGCAAGTCTCCTTTTCATGTTTGGATAGAAACCTGCTAGTTCAAATAATGAGGATCCCTCAAAACTAGATTATCTAGAAGAGATTTTTCAACGTAAATGGATTGTATCTTCTAAAGAACACAAAGCATTATGTGGAAATATTATGAGGTGGTGGATAGTAAAATTCAAGAATTATCTTTCCATTTATGTAAAGTGGGTTGATGAAAAGTTCTTTAAAGATGGCCCCACTTACTTTGTGCATATGTGAATCTTTACTATCTATGAAGGGGGTTGCCTTCTCGCTAGCCGTGTTTTAGATTCTTTGCAATCAGAGAGGAGGGAGCAAATTACCTCAATCTGAGTGAGAGAGAGAGAGAGAGAGAGAGAGAGAGAGATTGTATTATTGTCCACGGAGGTGAGATGTGACCCATGGGACCAAAAACAAACATTACAACAATTGCGTTTTAACCAGACGACGACGATACATATCAGTGAAAGATTGAGGGTCCATAGGTAAGATGAGGGAAGACAAAAACCTAAGAGGGGACAGCCTACGGGGAGAGCTGATTTGGGGTTTTGAAACTCTTCGATGATAGCTTTACCACCTCGATAGACTGCCTATTTACCTTGTTTGTGGGCTTCATGTACCTTCTTGAGCTCTTCACTTTTGCGTTTTAGTTGTAGCGGAGTGAGTTATTCTGTGATCCAAAGCTTTGAGAAGACATGATTGTTGGAGAAGCTTGAACTGACCTTCGTGCTGCCAAATTCAAGGAAGGCATACCCATGTGATATAGGCTTGTCAGGGCCTCTAGAGGTGATACAATCATTACGTTGTAGTTGAGGTTGATCGGCTTGAGAGTTTTGTTGAGGAAGTTGATGCGCTCCGAGAAATCATTCTTGGTCGTTTCCCATGCTTGAGGTAGCCCACCAATGCGGATCTTGAGAGTATTTTCTTCTTGGAGTCGTTGCTCTTGAAGCTCTACTGTCACACACGTCTTCACCTTTGCAAGTGTTTCCGAGTGGGTTTCATGGCCTTGGCTTTGGCTTCTTTCACTTTGTTGGTGGCAAGATCGACAATGGAATCAAATCGTGTTTCATGCTTGCTAAGGTGAGCTTTAAGGTCTCAATTCTCTTCCATGACCCGATCGAGATCTGCTTGAAGACGCTCAATTTTGTCTAATTTGTTCGGAGTTGCTAAAATGGTAGCAAAACTCGCTCGTGTTCTCGACTTCGGAGTAATTTCTTTGGTCGTCATGAGCTTCTCCTTGTCAAGTACCCACACAAAAAAACAAAATTTTTTGGCCTGTGGGAATCCTTGCTTAAAGGTCTTAGGGTTTGTTTAACTTTGTTAGCCTTAGACTGAAGCGGTAGGGGTAGGGCCAACAAGGTATGGTGTGGGTGAGAGGTGGCTCTAAAACAATAGGGGCCAACTTCGACCTTGTGCAGAGCCGACTGAGCCGGGTCTTGACATGGCCGACAAGGCCGCTCTTGGCAAGGGCCGAGAGAGCCGGTCTTGAGCAGGGCTAACGAGGCTGATTTGATTTGTGGAGAGCCGGCAGCACGAAAGGGGCCTGAGCTTGAGGGGGTCGACATGGTCGAGCTTCTTGGTCTTGAGCAGAGGTCGACAATAGGAGTCACGAGGGTAGAGCTTAACCTTAACGCCCCTCCTCAGGGCTGCCCCTCTCCTAGGAGGAGACCGTGGGAGAGGAAGGGAGACTAGGGTTAGAGAGAGAGAGAGAGAGAGAGAGAGAGAGAGAGAGAGAGAGAGAGAGAGAGAGAGAGAGAGAGAGAGAGAGAGAGAGAGAGGGTGTGTGTGTGCGCGCGCTAATTCTATGAGCTGATAATCTTGTCATGTGGTTTTAGGTATTCCAGGCGTTGCTCAAAAGAAGCAATGATCTACATCTAGTTGTAAGGTGGTTCCCCTGTGCTATTGTTCCAAGTTTACTCTCTCTCTCTCTCTCTCTCTCTCTCTCTCTCTCTCTCTCTCTCTCTCTCTCTCTCTCTCTCTCTCTCTCTGGATCCAGATGCTCCATGAATGGTAGAGTAAAGATGTAGATTCAAATACCCACGCAAATTTTGTGTAGCTATTTCTATTGATGGTGATGGATATCCAAGGTATATGCAGCAAGATGATGTTCATTATGTGGTACAAAAACAAGAAAGATTTGATAATAGATGGTTCCCTATAATCCATTGTTGTCTCTAAAGTATAATCTCACATCAACGTAGAGATATGCTCCACCATATAAGCAGTGAAGTATCTCTATAAGTATGTGTACAAAGGACATGATAGGGCCACGATTGTGCTCCAAGATGGAGAAAGTTTCGTTGATTAAATTAAGAGTTATTTAGATGTATGCTATGCATATGCATTTGAGGAAATTTGGAGCATTTATGGATTTTCATTGCATGGAAAAAATCATGACATATTTCATTTGCAAGTGCATCTCCTCAACAAAATATGGTGTTTTTTGGAGACTAGTAAACAAATACAATATGGTGAATGATGATGGTGATAAGAGAACAACACTTACATAGTGGTTTGCAGCAAATCAACAATATCCGAAAGCAAGTGATTTCTTATATATAGATTTTTCCTATGAATGGGTTTGGAATCCCACTAAAAATGTGGTCACATAGGCATCTATTTTATCTGGATGCAGAAGTGGTTGGATAGCACAAGAGAGTATGTTCAATGCAACCAAATAGATGAATTAAGCCATTTGTATGGAAGCATGTTTGAATTGTGGGAAAAGAGTTGCTTATATTTAAATCATGCAAACAATTGACTCGACAAAGGGGACAAATTGTTTCTTGGATGGATCTCGTGGTACTGGAAGATCTCCATAATGCATTGCTTTGTCATGGTATGTGGTCAATAGAATGTGGCTTTTGCATGTGCACCATCGAGAATTGCAGCCTTACTTCTCACCAATGGTTGTACATCACATTTGAGATTTAAGATACCGATAGAAGTGCTTTCAAAATCAACACACATCATCAAAGTAAATAGTCAACTTGCATAGCATTTGAGATTAGCATCATTGATCATCTAGGATGAGTCTCACATGGTCCATTGATATGATTTTGAGGCCTTGGACATGACATTGAGAGATGTTATGCAAAGTTATGCTTTGTTTTGGGGAAAGGTGTTTCTCCTTGGGGGTGATTTCAGAAATTTTTTACCGGATGTCTCCTTGTGTTGATTTTATATATGGAAACACGTGAAGACTTTGAAGCTAAATGAGAATATGTGTGTACTTCATTGTTCCAGTGACTTGGTATAGAGAGACTTTGCACAATGGGTACTAGATTATGGCAATGGGAATTTTTTTCATGGGGATTTACTTGATGTTGTAGCATTGCCAAGTAGTCTGATACTTGAAGATAACAATGTTCAAGACCTAATTCACAGTATATATAGCGACTTACAAAATGTCCAAAGACATGCAAGCTTCTTTAGGAATTGAGGTATTCTTGCACCATGCAACAAGGATATTGTTGTAATCAATGACTTGGCTATGCGAAAAACGAGAGGAGTTGAAAAACAATACTTGAGTAGAGATTCTCTTTGTACATCTGATTGTAATGGTGGGCTGAACCCAAGTGGGTTTTTAAACTCATCAGATCTTGGTGGTGGCTTCCCACCACATTGCTTGCACTTAAAAGAGAATGCTCCGATTATGCTCCTTTATAGGTTCTCTGAGGTAGAAGTAATCACAAGTTCTCATGTTGCAGTCAACGTATTGATACCAAGGATCAAATTTATCATAAGAGGTTCTGCGGGATAACCTTTTGGAATGAAGCGCAGACAATTTCGAATGAGGTTTGCATTCCAAATGACCATCAACAAGGCACACGGCTAGTCTTAGGTTTATACATGGCTACACTTGTTTTTACTCATGGTCAGCTCTACGTAACAATGTTCTGCATGCATTCTTCTACTACCATCAAGATTCTAATAGATGGTAGCCAAATATCATTAACAAATCCAATGGCTTGCATCCCAAACATTGTCTACAAAGAAGTGCTATAGGTCACAAATGTTTAAGGTTTGACACTATCTTTCATCCATGCGTTACTCTTTGTTATTAACTTCTTGCTACTTGAAGTTTTATATTAATTGGGGTGTTGAAATTTGTTCTCCTAGACTCGATTTCTCTCGCTACTACTGCCCCCCCCCCCCCCCTGCCCCTGCGCTGCCTCCACTCCCGCCTGCCCCAGCGCGCTGCCCCCCATTCCCGCCGCTCCTGTGCGCTGCCCCACAGCCACCCGCTGCCCCCCTCTTGGTATCGCGCTGCCTTGCGGGCCGCCTGCTGCCTGATGCCTGATGCCTGCTATCTGCGCGTTACCATATTCCCCCCCCCCACCCCATCCCGCTTGCGCTTGCGCTCCCACACAGTATCCAGTTGCTCCTCCCCCCCCCCTCTTTTTTTCCTGCATATTGGCTCGTGTAGCATTTGTCCTTTTGGGCAGGTGTTCGGCGCTCGTTTGCAGACCTTCTCCACCGCTCGTTCGTTTCGCCACAACAGTAGACACATATGGAGGCTCCAGCTCCGCCCTAGAGGGACTCGCCCGAAGCCCCCTCGCCCGACCCCGCTAAGCCCACCATCCGACTTGCTCTTTCATCGACAGAGCAAGCGAGCCTTGCCGCAGAGGTAGAGCGATTGCAGGCGACTTCTGTCATCTGCAATATTCTCGGCACCCGACCTAGCAGAGAAGAGGTGCGTGACCTTCTCCAGGCCCGCCTTCTCGCAAAGGTGGGCAAGATCCTGGACGTGCAGATACTCGGACGAGGCTACTACCCGATCAAGTTTGAGACCTCTGAGATGGCGTCCAAGGTCATCGCCATGAGTCCACTGACCATCCGAGCAGCACTTGCCCACTTTCGACAGTGGAGACATGGTTTCGACCCTGCTTTGGATGTTCTAGTAGAGGAGGCAGACATCCCCATCTCGGTCTGCTTTCCGGGTTTGCGGAGGGAGTACTTATGACTTCTGTCCAGGATCGGCTCAGCCATTGGGACTATCCTGGAGACACCTTGTATGGCTACATCAGTAGCTGCCAAGGGGACTGGCATTCCCTCAGTTCGAGTTTTGGTCAGAGACACTCACACGCTCCCGAAGCTTATTCTTTTGCCTCGGGTCAGTGGGGGTTGGTTTAGACAGAGTGTGGAGTATTCGGGCCTCCCAAACCAGTGCTTCATTTGTCGACAGATGGGCCATCTAGCGAAGGCCTCTGTCCACGGAGGAGGCCTCGACCTACACCACAGCCTCATCAGCCCCAGCCCGTAGCCACAGACAGAGACATAACACACACATGTAGAGACACCCTCCGAGCCTGGGGCTCCAGTGGAGGAGGGATGGCAGCATGCCCGTGGTAGACGATGACAGGGGCCACAACATCAGCCTGGCACTTAGAGTGGCCCTCAGGTGTCTACTCAGCAGTAGTGGGTTCCCACGGGGAACCTCTTTGGTCCTCTTGAGCAAGAGGAGGTCCCTGCTCCAGCCCCCACCCCAGCTTCATCCTTGATAGCCTCTCCCCCCCTCTTCCTCATCCTCCCCCCTGCCTTCTTCTCCCGCCACCTCTTCACCTCGCCCCTCTACCTCTGTCGCCCCCTCTCGCCTTTCTTCTCCACCTCTTCCCCCAGCTCCTTCTCCCCCCCCCCCCCCCCCCCCCCCCCCCCCCACTCAAGTTCCACAGTCGACCCAGGGGGCAGGGCCTTCTCCGACGGCTAGGAGATCTCTTGGCAATGCCTTTGCCACGAGTCGCCTAGCGAGAGAGGGTCAGCCTTTCTTACGGCCCCCTGTGCAGGTACAAACATCTTTCCTTGCAGCTATCCCTCGTGGTCTGACGAGCATTGACATCCGGCGCCGCTGGGACTTCTTCGACTACGGCTTCACTCGTTTTCTCGGCGATCCCTCAACAGACCATGAGGCAGCCTGCTTGAGGGTCCATGCTCTGTTCCTTGCCGCTAGGGGGACAGAGGCCTTGGACTCAGCAGTTGGTTTCTCCTTCCCCCTTTGCGGCAAGGCCCATACATAGTGGACTCTCGACTCAATGTTGGGATGGTTGCGTACACAGGTCCTAGAGTTCTCTCACCACATGGGAGAACTAGGAGTTACAGACATGCTACAGAATTTGTGGCCATTGTCCAAGTTTGCGGTGACACCCCCAGACTCAACAGGATGTAGGCACATTGTGGTCTACTTCTTTGCTGATACACAGTGTTTGCCATGCTATGTATACATTCATGAGGACTCCTGGAGAGAGGAGGTTTCTTTACGCACGGCTCGCTCTGCTTGGGCTTGGACTAGGCACTCATTGCAGTCTCGCCTATTTAGAGGGTGCTCGGATGCGGATTACTCCCCATCCAAGCCAGCCTCGAAGATAGCCCGTCTAGCTGCTACGCCAACATCTGTTCTCTCTCGCTCCCCATGAGGATCGTCTCATGGAACGTGCAGGGACAAGGTGAGCCCCAGTTTGAACATCAGCGGGGCCGATTGCATCAGGAGCTTCAACGCTGCCTTGTGGGAGGAGAGATTGATCTCTTTATGCTTCAGGATCACCATCTGTGTGAGAGCCGAATTCGACGATGTGGTCAACTTTTGCATGGACGATATGATACTTTTTGGTCAGCTGCTTTTGGACATGGAGGCATCCAGGGTGGGGTATGTATGACTATTGCGGACTCATTGGAGCAGGCCATTGTGGGCAGAGGGATTATTGTGCCAGGCAGGGCTCAATAGATTACTATGCAGGTTCAGGGTGGCCTAGTGGGTTTCCTGAACATCTATGCGCCCAATGTGGCGAGTGCTCGTGCAGAGTTTTGGTCACAGATTGTTGAGTCTCTGCCCCGCAGGCAGATCATTGGTGCATAGGAGGGGACTTCAACATGTTGGAGGACCCTTCTGACAAGATTGGTGGTAGCCATGCTATTGTGCATGGAGTCGAGTTGGCAGCTTGAGAGAGGTTTTGTATGACTCTGAGGGTCTCGGATACATGGCAGCACTTTGGTCTTGGGAGGCCCCCAGACAGTCTTGCCTTCTCTCGATCGGACCGCAGAATGGGAGGAGTGAATCTATCGCGGATAGACCGCTTCTACACTAGTGACCACTTCAGTGACTTGGGAGGGTCAGTGGGAATCCTAGCAATGACCTCCTTCTTGGACCATGCACCAGTGATCCTCACAGTGGCAGACAGGCAGAGGAGTGGGAGCACGATGCTTCGCATCCCAGAGAGGGTCTTGTTGGACTCAGCACTCAGAGAGAGGGTAGAGGCTCTCTGGACAGAGAGCATGGACATGTAGGATTCTCCTCCTGACAGAGTGGCCTCAGGCCTAGCTTAGATTAGCCATTTTTTTTCTTCAGGAGTCTCTGGCTCGCTGGGCTGCAGCGAGAGAGGCAGAGCAGTGTCTCAGACGGGACATTGCTTCATTAGAGAGGATGCAGGAGCAACATCCAGACAGTCCTTGGTTGGAGGCGCAGTTTACAGTAGGCTCGACAGGAGCTTGCTAGCACAAAGGAGAGGCGACATGAGTTTGCTTGCCACTGACATGCATCTCAGTGGACTCAGATGGGTGACAAAGTGATTGGTGCTTTCTTTGAGACAGTGGGACCTCGACACTCGCATGCCAAGGTCAGTCACTTGAGGAGGCCCGACGGGTCAGTTTCTTGTGAGCCCGAGAATATGCGTGCAATTGCTACTGACGTCTACCGTGAGTTAATGTCTGCAGAGCCCCAGTCAGAGCAGCATGATGCATGTAGGGAGCAGGTTTGGGCACAGATGCCTTGTCTTGTGATTGAGGAGATGCGTCAAAGGCTAGAGTTGCCACTTCAACTTGAGGAGCTGCACACGGCTCTTAGGGCCCTCCCCCGTGATAGCTGTCCAGGTGAGGATGGGTTGGCTCCCTGATTTTTCTTGGAGTACTAGGACCTGCTTGGCCCAGATCTTTGTAGTGCTTTTCAGTACATTTTGCACACAGGAGTGATGCTTGACAGCATGAGTGAGGGCCTGATCTACCTCATTCCCAAGGAGGGTAGCTCCTTGCAAGGAACACAATATCCTTGACAACATCTTTACTTTTTGGGAGGCTTCTACCCTCGCACGGCTCTGAGGTGAGGACCTCGTGATTCTTCTTCTCGATTTTGAGAAGGCATAAGATAGAGTTGACTGGGACTTTATAGAGGGCACTCTACGAAGGATGGGCTTCTCAGATGCTTGGATCAGAGGGGTGTCAGCCTTGTACACACAGGCTTGTGAGTCAGGTACTTTTGGCAGGAGGTAGAGGTGATCGCTTCATGCTTACATGCTCGGTCAGACAGGGCTGTCCTCTTGCCCCCTTCCTCTTTCTATTCTATGCGGAGGTGATGAGCAAGTTTTTGGTGTCACAGCAGGTTGGTCTACGGGGCTTAGCACTCCCTATTCTGGGAGATGAGCTACTCGACGCTGAGTTTGCCGACGACTCAGCCTTGTACTTAGATGGCCAGGAGGCCAACCTTCACAGATGTGAGCAGGCTTTGGAGACCTACTGTTGTGCATCGGGCGCACTGATCAACTGGAGAAAGACAGTGGATTTCTCAATTGGTAGTGCTCTTGTGCCAGATTGGATGCCAGGAGAGGGTTTCAGGTGGATTCCCCCAAGGACTGCAGTTTAGTACTTGGGTTGTCAGGTTGGTTTTGACTTGTCTCCTGAGCAGCAGATTGCTCCCCTTCTCCTGTCTATCAGGAGAAAGTTGTTACATTGGAGCTCAACACGACTTTCTCTGGCTGGCAGAGTAGTAGTTGCCAACCAAGTGTTGTTCGGGCGACTGTGTGGTACATCACTTCCTGCTGGATCTTCTCGAGCTCTTGTATCAGCCAGGTAGAGAGGATGATCAGGAACTTCCTTTGGTCAGGACGTGACACTCAGATAGCCCGAGCCAAGGTGGCTTGGCAAGTCATCACGCTTCCTTGTTCTCAGGGAGGGCTTGGGATCATTGATCCAGCACAGCAGAGCAGAGCCCTTCTTGGGAAGTTCATCGTCAGAGGACTTCTTCCAGGTAAGGAGCCCTGGAAGGAGTTCTTGCTACAGCGGCTTCGTGCCAGGGTGCCTCAGTCAGGAGGCCCTTGGAAACCTTCGACCAGATGGATCTTTACAGAGATGTGCAGAGTTGGTTTGAGCACGAGATTGGAGGACCGCTTCGCTGTGAGTTTGCTTCGATCTTGGGAGCTCTTACGGCGTGGCCTGGAGCAGAGACAGCCACGTGCACGAAGGAGCGCCTACGGAAGCCCCTCGTCTGGAACCCATGGTTAGCACTCAGAGAGGCCACTTGGTTGGTAGTCGGCCTCATGTTTCTTGGGGTCCCATGGCAGCAGGTCCAACGCGCTCTCTAGGTGACTGGCTAGAGTTCACAGGTTTGCCAGAGGAGGTGCAGGGGCTCCAGCTACAGGGCATGAGAGGGGTGCAGAGCATGTGTTAGGACATCTTAGAGTCAGTTCCAGCTGAGTGGCTCACGCCTCTCGAGCCAGTAGCACCCCGGTGGATGGGAGCCTTCACATGATTAGAGGTTCTCATCTCAGTCAGGGCCTACTCAGAGACTGTCCCAACCCTATTCTTCGAGCTTCAGGGTGGGGGACGACTACAGCGAGTAGTGGGAATCTGTGGGAGGACTTGCGTCATAGACCCTGACCCATTAGCTCTTGAGACTGGACATTGGAGGCTGTGGGCTTGGGAGTGTTGTCCACTGGCACGAGTACAGTGGGATCTTGGTGAGTGGCTATGGAGGGACCCCTTGTCTTCTGCAGACCACCAAGGAGTCCCGTTCTTTCAGTACACTGTTCGACTGGGACGTCATACACTAGCAACACAGAGAGAGGCGCGCCCCGTTGCAGCACGTCATTGGCAGGAGGAGGGTCTCAAAGTCGAGTTCTTGGCAGCCTTTTGGGAGAGGTTGTGGGACTCCAGACAGCCGAGGCGAGTCACCTTGTTTCAGTGGCTGGTCGCACACAGAGCTACAACAGTAGGGAGCTGGCTAGTGCATAGCTGTCTTTGGGACTGTCCCTCGGCCCAACAGGTATGGCTACGAGTTCTTCAGCTGATGCGTGCTCTCTCCACGGCTTGACAGTACACTTGGGGGGTAGCGGCTTGGTGCACCCTCACGGGCCCGGCACTTCAGTTTGAGCTATCTTCCACCAGCAGGATGATAGTGATGCAGGAGGGGCGACCTACACTCCAGCCTACTACAGAGCTTACTCCACAGGAGTGGTGCAGTGAGAGAGAGGAGTGTTGGGAGCTCATCAGTAGCCTGACACTTTGGTTCATCTGGCGGGCCCGCTGTTTCCGCATCTTTGAGGCTCGCCCTATGCCACCAGCAGAGACTGTCCGTGACTTTTGGCTAGAGCTGATCCATACTCTCAGAGTACAGCTCGAGGGACTACAGGGCTGCTCCGAGGCTTTCCTTCGACTTTGGCGCCCTGGGCCTTTCTACACCATAGTCCAGGGTGTGCTCAGATGGCACTATCGTCCACCTGTGTGGCTCTTCCCTCCTCCCATCTCTTGATTTAGCCTCATTGTATATATGTTGTTTTTTCATTGGGAGAGTCTCCCCATCATGTGTGTTGTAGCCCTCTCTTGCAGAGGTGGTTGTAGCCCTATGGACAGTTTTCATTAACTAATAGAAGGATCTTTTTCTCCGAAAAAAAAAAGTTTTATATTAATCTTGCGTTGTGTTATTGTTAGTAGATGGCTAGCCGATCTACATTCAAATACACAGTGGATAGGGTATCTTAATATTTTCAAGGTAATTTTTTGTTGAAAGTTTACCAAAAAAAAAGAGTCACATGTTCCCAATGTTTGAATGAGTAAAACATATTGGGTCGATTGTCATACCCATTAATTAATTAAAGGTCTAGATTCGTTGTGCCACTCTTCCCAAATTAAGAGCGCGACTTTCGTCTGCGTTCCCGCGTCCACATTCGCCTCAATGCCTCGACGTTCCGTGCTCCCAGTCTGTCTACCGCAGTGGCTCAATCCTGCTCTCGCCTGCACCTGCCAAGTCCCATCGCAGCCTCCCCCTCTCTCTCTCTCTCTCTCCATCTCTCTACCAACACGCAGTGCCGAAAGCGAGCCAGGTCCATGACGCATCGCTCACGAGCCTTCTCCAGCAAGCCGCCCTGTGTCTCGAACCAGGTTTTCACTCAGCGAATGAACAGAGAATGAAGCAGGCTGCACAACGCTGATGGCCTCCTACACTCGCGCAACGCCGAAAGCGAGGCAGTCGAAAGCGAAGCATGGCAAAAAAAAGTACTCTGACCACCATGCAGCTGTTGGGGTTAAGGCCTGTGTGTCTTGACCGATCGCCCAGGTCATGGGCGCCCGCTCACTGTTACCCTATAATTATAGTGAGTATACTGTATAGGGGGAGCTGCCACTTCACAGTTTCCCCACCCACATCGTGTGTGTGTCTCCTTCTCTCTCTCACTCTCCGTCTGTGGTGCTCCCCGATCCCCTTCAATTGGTATCAGAGCGTAGGTGTGGAGGGAGCGCGTGTGTGCACAGTCACGACGACAGCGGAGAGCCAGTTTCATTCCCGAAATCGTGTCCGCGCGCGCGCACTTTCAAGAGTGCAAACAGGGTTTCGACTTCGGCATCGACAAATTCAGCTTTCCGAGAGCGTTTCCACTTAGCATCATGGTGTTTTACCCCCCTTTCGAAGCCATTCGAGCCATCAGAAACCTCATTCGAGCTACGGCTGAGGAGCTGCATTTTTCAGCCCTCTTTTGGCAGTTTATGCTGCGTTTTTGGGTCGAAACGGAGGTTTTTTGGCATAGCTTTCACACCCGGACTCGGATACATGTGATCCAAGAGTCTACCTTGGGGTTTTGGCACGCTCTGGACGCGCTCGTCATATCAAAATTTTGAAATTCTGAACGCTGAATTTTCTGCAGCAACAATTGTTTATTGTATGTCGAGGATTCCACACATGGTTTGCTCTCAAATGTGAGAGTGATATTTGCTGCAAGTTTCCTCACAGGTGGGAGGATACGATGTATGCCTTATGTGGTTTGATGCTCAGGGAGACTAATGTGATTGCATTTTGAGCTCGGCAATGTATGCCTTGAGCATGTTTTTTGGCAGCCACAGGTAGAGCAGATATTTGTGTACTAGATTTGCAGGTGTTTGCAATGATGTATGCAAAGTGTGACGATTGGTGCATGCATTTGGCGTGCGGTTTGATGTGCTTTGGTTGCTCATGGTTTTGAGCGTGCAGCCAGTTTGATTACTGGTTTTGTGGCCGTTTTACTGACGAAACTCTGGCGAAATTTTCCCAGGAGTTTTATGCGCATCATTTATGAGATCTAGGTAGAGATTGCGGGTTGCACTCAGCATTTGCGTGCGGTGTTCTCTGCAGGTGGGAGATTTGTGCGTGTGTATGCATCGATACCGCACAATGTGGGCTTGGTGATTAGCTCACAAATGTTTGCTTTATGACGGCGTGTGTGTAGGTGATCTTCAGACCGAACAAGTCATAACTTCTTGGAGAAGTTTTGGGCTGATTCTTTATGGCTACGGTTGGTAGTGTGGGGCTGAATTACGGACTGTTTTTGGCCATGCAAGAGGGCTGAGAATTTTGTAATTTTGGGCTGAATTTCAGGACTGATTCGGTGAAGATTATGCACAAGGTTATGGTCGTCATGAATGCGTCTTGTAAGTAGTGCGTTTGATTGCAGTGTGATACTAGAGCAGGTGAGGCTTGTATTGGCATTGCGGGAGCTCTATTTTGGAGTGTCTCACAGGTTTTACATTGTGTTTCTGGCCATATTTGTAGACAGTTTCCAGGTGTTGTTGGTGAGGTGATTTTGCTTTCTAGTTTGCTACATTGTGCTCATGGCAGAGACAGGTGATTGCTCAGATTATGATCTCTCCGAAATGCGCATATGTTTGATGGGTGAGACTTTGCAGCATGGAGAGAGTGTATGCTTGACACATTGACACAGCGAGGGCTGCATGGACCATTGAGTGGTGATGCAGGTAAACCTTCATGCTTGTCTGACGATCAGTGGTAGGAGCTAGAGGAGATGGCACTATCTACACTCTCTTTACACCTTGCGGAATCTGTATATGCTCTTGTTATGTATGAGACTACTTCGAGAGCACTTTGGCGCAGATTACATGATATGTATGATAGATCTGAGTCATCAAGGACTCGTGTGAGACATGTACATTCACGAGTACACCGACAGGTGACATGTTGGTATTGTGGTCATTCTGGACACGTTAGACGGTGCTGTTTTCGTCGTATGCGACATCGTAGGAGACATGACAGTCTCAGAGATGTATGTAGTGATGCCATGGACTCAGTTGCTTTGACAGTTGAGGCAGATGTAGTGTCGGAGTATACTAGTGACGGGGATGTCACTTTTACCTCAAGCTATGCACGAGATGCTATACATGTGGATAGTGCACTCCCTTCGTAGTGGTTGCTAGACGCAGATGCTATGTTTCATGTCACGCCGCATCGTGAATGGTTTTGTAGCTATTCTAGCGGGATGCTTGACAGTGTACGTTTGAGCGATGGATCGGTGCATGCAATAGCAGGTGCAGGAGATGTGAGACTGCCATTACCGAGTGGTGCATCTTACTTGTTACGACATGTGCGCTATGTACCAGATTTGATAGTGAGTTTGATCTCGATTCGCCAGCTTAGAGATTGTGGATGTGAGACTGCCATTACCGAGTGGTGCATCTTACTTGTTACGACATGTGCGCTATGTACCAGATTTGACAGTGAGTTTGATCTCGATTCGCCAGCTTAGAGATTGTGGATGTCAGATTTCGCTACGAGAGCGAGATTTTGTGATGCATTTGGGTTCGCTAGTGATTGCGAGAGGTGCCAGGAGTGGTACAGGTTACCCATTGCATGTGGATCACGGGAGAGACGGTGTTGTCTCTGTGATCATGCAGCCAGGTAGAGAGCGAGAGAGCAGGCGAGTCTCTTTTGCTTGTGGGTTGCAGGATGCTTTGCATGGAGTGCAGAGCAGTGACCTTGTTGTGTAGGTTGCGTCTACGGATGCACAGGTAGAGCGGGACAGCTCTAGTGAGTCACAGCAGGATGAGTCATCAGAGGTGATGATAGAGATGACTCACATGGATGCTGAAATGTCGGCTATTGTGGAGTCATTTCTTGATATGCTTATGCCAGAGCTTGATGTAGATTCAGGACATATGGATACTCTTGGTACACATGTGATATGTGGTGGGCACGAGGAGTCACTCCAGAGCTCGGAGTCAGAGTGCCATGGTCTCTATGATAGGGGACATGATTGCCATAAGTTGAGTTCTGAGTTGGAGGTGGCAGAGGTTGCCAGGGTTGCATCAAAGTTCGGTGTCCTCATGTATGAGATGCTGATCTCGAGGCCCGACATAGCAGCTGCAGTGGGAGCATTTGCAGCAGGGTTGATTAGTTGTTCAATGACTGATCTCGGCATAGAGCATAGGGGAGGTTTGCAGGTATTGGACCGATACTTGCAGGAGTGCATGAGCTCTTGTAGACTATTTGCAAAGCTTGGAGCTAGCTGTGTGTGGCTTCCGCAGCGGGATGTTTGTCTATCAGTAGAGCCGGATGCACTAGCTCATCGAGAGTCAGTGGGCATAGGTTGAGAGAATCTCTCACCTTCTATTAGTTGTACACTAGTAGATCTTGCTTAAAGGCACATTGGCCTTTAAGTGGGAGGTTGTTGGGGTTAAGGCCTATGTGCCTTGACCGGTCGCCCAGGTCATGGGCGCCCGCTCACTGTTACCCTATACTTATAGTGAGTATACTGTATAGGGGGAGCTGCCACTTCACAGTTTCCCCACCCACATCGTGTGTGTGTCTCCTTCTCTCTCTCTCACTCTCCGTCTGTGGTGCTCCCCGATCCCCTTCAGCAGCAGCTCATTTCACAGCCCAAAAAATATCACCCCACAATGCATTTCCTAGCCGCAAGCGGCCTCCCTCTTCCGGCACGTCACTTTCAACCTACTTTTGCTTCAGTTTTTGAACGGTATCCCATGAGATACCCAATAATTCAACATGCTTGCAAAATTAGGCAGACATACTAGCTGTGTTGAATATATCATAGATCCAACTTTTTAGAGGGGCATATATCAACAGCAGATGATGTTATCTATATCTTAGAAGACTTTCATGTCATAAGGTACAGATTTTGAGTCAATATTTGTTATGTCTTGTAATAGCTTTTGATATTGTTTGACATCCTCTTCTTTTTGCAAAAACGCTATATTTTAATCTTGCCAATCTCTTGGTAGGTTTTTACGAGTCTATGTGCTATCTAGGACTCATAGAGTACTATCATGTTTCCCTAGAGCTAGACCTTGGTCCAGGGGGGGGGGGAGAGGGGGGACAATAAAAAGTGCCTATCATGGGTGTTCAATAGCAGGGGTTAATTTTCTCACATTTTCACATATAGAAGGTATTGAGAAAATCATCTTGAATAAAATTTACAGATTGAATAGAAAAAGGGTCCCTTCTATTGGTGTGAAAAGTTCATAGCTAAGGTGTTTAATAATAGTCCTTGAATGCACGCGATATACATATAGTGACCCCCCCTCGAAAGATAGAAGAGGCAACGTGACAAGGACACGTCTTTCTGAGAGAGAGAGGATACCAATGGCCCATAAATGCACTACTTTCCATTGGATTTGACGCAGAGAATTGAAAAGTGAGAATGTATGTTGCCGATGATACTCCTAGGTGGCTTTGCACGATACATTGGGCCTAAGTGCTACGAGTGTGAGCCTGTGTCTATCGCAAGCCTCTCTTAAAACCTAAATGATGACTTCTACAATAGCTTACCTTTTATAACTATTGCTAGACTAGATGAGGAGGTTTGGTCTGGTTTTTATCTCATTTTGGGGTTGGGATTCCTTATGTTTTTTTATGTTTCCTCTCTTATCGAGAAGGCTATTTTTTCTAGCAAAATTATTTGCTCCTATGTGGAATGAAAAATCATATTGCTATCCTCCTATTTGTGTGTGTGTGTGTGTGTGTGTTGGGGGGGGGGGGGGGGGGGGGGGGGGGGGGGGTGGGGTTTGTTGCCTCGATTCAATCTAGGCACATTGGAAATGCTACCTTTCATATAGTTCCCAAGAGAAGTTCTAGCCCGTGTTGATGCCAAATAGAATCATGCCTTCCTTGATGGCATTGCACTTCCTTGAGAGCTTGTCATCCCCCCATGTTGCCACCACATTGTAGTGAGGTTGATAATCCCCCCATGCCCTTTGTAGATAACTTTGTTAATGGCCACATAATGATCGTCACTGAGCTGCATAGTGGCTTGTTAATAAGAGTGAGTGAGGTCCGCCATAGGTGGGTCGGGCAAGCTCAGGCCTTCCAATTTTTAACACCTATTTAAAAGTGGGGCCAAATGTCACATGCTTTTGTATTTTTGAAACTTTCCATAGCCATATCTAGCTTGGGGAAGGCTATTTTCCTACACCACTTTTCTTCGATGTCCGCCATAGGCGAGTTGTGCAAGCTCGGGCCTTCCAGTTTCTAACACCTATTGAAAAGTGGGGCCAAATGTCACATGCTTTTGTATTTTTGACACTTTCCATAGCCATATCTAGCTTGGGGAAGCCTATTTTCCTACACCACTTTTCTTCATCTTTTTGGTTTTTTTAAATCAAATAGTCCATTAGCTAAATACTCTCCCAAAACCCATTAATTTGTTCACAAGATTCTCTTGGAATCTCGTAATTCCAATCTCCTGAGTGTCGCCATCTGCAGAGCGGCCACGTGCCCTTGCTTGCTCTTCCGCAATTCCCACGCACATGCAGACCGCCTTCTGCCCCTCACCATCTTCCTAGCTTGTGCGCCCTGGTGTAGCTCGCCTTAGCGAAGTTGTCTCCAAGCTTGCACTCACATACCTGCAGCAAGGAGAAAATCCCCTCCTCAGCAAGCTCTTTCTCTTGAAGGTGCTGCTACACTTGCACCTGTGCTTGGCAAAGCCTGTCACATAAATCTCTCTTCTCCTTATCACACAGAATGGTGCTTCCCTCCCACATGTGAGCGAACGCATCCACGATTCGTCCACACAAAGCGAGTCCTACAGTTAGCGTCGCAAACAAAGGGAGCCCTGCATGTAGCAGAACGCACAGGGATCTCTCTCTTTCATCTGTTGTCTGGTACGCGACTACATGCGAACAGATTCTCCCAAACTGCAGGCTGCTGTAGGTATATATATTGGAGTCGGGGTTTGCTAAGGTGCAACAGGGCAGTAAAGAGAGAGAGAGAGAGAGAGAGAGAGAGAGAGAGAGAGAGCTCGTGCATCACTGCAACTCGATCGCGTCCACGTCCCCTTGTGTTCACCGCTACGTACGCAATGGCTTCCAATTGTCGCAAGGAAACGAAGCTGCAATACTGATCCGTCGCAATGTGCATATAATCCAGATGCAAAGAATCTCATCCCCCTTCCATCCATGTCTCTCTGTCGCCCCTTTTTTTCACTCTGTCGCCCCCTTTTTCCACTCAAGCCCAAAGGCAGCATCTCATAAGATTCGCTTATTAAGACCAGTTTGGAAAATTTGGGAGACCTACTCCATCGTGGGAGACATACTGGGTCTACCTTGGTTTTATTAAGGCGAATCTGGCGAGATCTTGCTGCTCGCCTCTACCTGCTCGCCAGGTCAACATGCCACCGTGGCGTCTCCCCGCCCGTATCCATCATCCTCTTGAGTCATCCCCTCCCGCTCGTCCTCGCACCCCTCGTGTCCATCGCTGTCAGCCTTGTCATCATCGCGACAGAAAGAGAGAGAGAGAGAACATGGCTCCTCACCTTGCTCGTTAGCCCGGCCTGCGAAGTCGACAACAGAAAAAACTGCACACACACACAACCTACCGTGTGGTCATGGAGACCTCGCAATCAAGATAGCATACGAGATGCTATCGCAACTAAAGTCCATTCTCTTCGGCTCACATTGTTAACCCATTGAATCTGATTCTCATGGCACTCTGCACCTCCAAGCCTCATCGTCATCACCCTAAGCAATACGAAGTACCTGCCATCAAATCCATGCGAACCCCTGTCCTCTGTTGTTTCCGCCGCAGTATCTTTACAAACGAGTGAACGACGACAATCAATGAGAGAGGAGGAAAAATATCTTACGGGAAGGGGCACATGTGGGGAGAGAGAGAGAGAGAGAGAGAGAGAGAGAGAGAGAGAGAGAGAGAGAGAGAGTTTCATTCTATCTAGCTTTCAAAAAAACCTTGCCGTATCTTCCTTGATTCCCTCAAAACTAATGCATTCAGAATTGTGGGGACATACTCCATCCTGCCCAATGCACTATTGCTGTCATGCAGCGACACTAAGGAACGAATCCCCATCGCTGCCTAGTTGTCGACGGTCATCGCTGCCTTCTTCAATTTCCAGAGGGTATCACATGAGATACCCTCTAATAAAGCAATAAAAGGGATTGGGCCGCCCCTACTCCATCCTGATGGCTATATTGAACTTGCCATTTTGTAGCTTTCTCGTATCCTGTATGATTTCAAAGATTGTGGCCTCTATGTTTGGAAGAAAATTGTGAGCAAGTGAACCAGGATTTGAACACTTGAAAGTCTCGAGGGAACAATTAATGGGCTTGGAGAATCACATAGACAATCACTTGTTTGCAATGTTGGTTTGTCACTTGGATCACTATCAAAGTTTCACATTGTATTGCCCAGTGATATTGAAGGACAATTCTCGCATGAATAAAGAGAGTCTTTGAAGGAGAGCCAATTGTTTTGCCTCCTTATCATTGTGTGTATTGATTTTTTTTTTTGGGGGCAAAATTCATGAACATGAGTATATTATATTAGCAACCCAAAAGAATTACAAATACAAGTCATGTTCATGACGAGCCATGACTTCTTCCAGTAAACACTCGTACATCAGCTAATAGGGTGGCCATCCCATGGCAATGGTGCAGGATCTAACTGGCCCAGCAGCATATCCTCACATACGCATATCAAAAAATGTTGCAGTCACCACCTTGCCCCACACTTCACAGTTTCTCTTTTTCCCAATGGCAATAATCGTTACCTTGCTTTCTTGTATAATCTCCATAAACCTTGCTGTTTTAGTGCGGTTCTCAAAAAGTCGATCGTTCCTAGCCTTCCAGACGTGTTTAAAGTAATAGAACTTGACAATTTGTGTACTGATGAGCAGTGGTTGGCTCATAATCACCTTCCCTCCCAAATAAAGATCGTTCTTGTAGAACCCAATCTTCCATGTCTTTTGAAACAACTTGCAAATCTTCCCTACCAGGCCACATATCCTCGGTGAATAGGTGGGGGAGGTTCTCACTTGCAGATCTGCATTGTGGGCATCTATCCGGTCCAATACCTTTAGCTAGAACCTTCATCCCAGTTGGCAAGGCCCCCCATAGCACTTTCCAAATAAATACCTCCATCCTAAGCGGACATCTTGTACACCAGATGTTCTTAACAATTGTCACCCATCTTGCCTCTAGCCATTGCTTGCCCCATTGTTTGTTCAGGGGGGAGAACCAATCTTGCGAAGCCATGAGGATGTTGTACACCTCTCTAGTGTGTGGTTTATGGAAATGTCTGCTAATAGGCCACTGCCAGGCTCTCCAATCAAACCTAGATTCACAGGACGACAACAACAACATTTCAGCCGTTCTAAAACTCTATTTACCAGTAATCTCTCCGTCCCATTGAGCATGAACTCGGAGGCTAGTTGGTCTGATCCTTTCCAGTCGCGCTGCTACTAAAGTCCCAAAATTGACCCAGTCAATGTAGTCCTTTGTTTTTCATCTTTCTGGCTACCTCCCTCCAGGTAGGGTTCAACAAGATGCTTCCCGCCTTAGACAGCCAAGGGGACCAGTGAGACATTGAGTTGTGGAAGTATCTAGCTACCTCTCCCCATTCCAAGGTCTTCGCTGCTTTGTTGCACTTTTGGGCTAGCTTGCCAATTAAGCTCCCAAGCTTCAGGTTAGACCACTAAGGGGAAACTAACTTGTCGTGTAGATCTAGCCCTTTCCATGGGCCTCCTTGCGAGTACAATTTGGCATTGTCCATCATGGCCTTAGTCATCACAGCAAGGCTTGCTCTTGCTTCATGATTGCAACCTCAAACTTAGCACATTGTGCCTCTGCGTGAGTACTAGGGTTTAGAATTCCGAGATCGCCTTGCCCCATTGGCCTCTCTATGGCCTCCCAACTTACCTATTGCCAAGGCAGTGGGTCTTTATTGTTGTTTTTCTAGAGGAATCTCTTCACTTGTTTAAGGAACTCCTTCCAGTTGCATTTGGCTATCTTGAGCAGCGGGCCATTGAATGCTAAGCATGGAGCATAAACGAGTTGATCACTTTTAATCTGCTCTAAAAAGGGAGGAGTACATACTCCCACCTTCGCAACTTGCCCCTTATCTTATCTACCACCCATTAGAGTCTTTGCTTGTGGGATATACCCACCCCCAAAGGGGCTCCTAGGTGTCTACACACGATCCCTTTGGACACAATCTCCCCGGACCACAGTGTCGGATCGAGCGAGTCATCTTTTGAGAGGGAGATCAATCTTGACTTTTCAATATTGCACTTTGACCTTGACGCAATAGCATACGTTTGCACAATCTCTAGAGCCTTCCTAATCACCTGAGGACAAGCTTTAAGGAAGAGTAGTGAATCATCCGCAAACAGCTTCGCCACAAGCTAGTCATTATTGAGAAGGGATAGCCCTTGAATCTCCCCTCTTGCAGCACTGTCTTCAAGCAGTGTCATCAAGGGATGAGAAATGTGCCTTACCAAAAGAGGCAATATAATTTCTCTAAAAGAAATGCTCTCATAAAAAGGCTCACAATCGTTTCTTCATGCATTCAAGTTAACTAAAGAAAGAATCATTTTTTCTCTCTATAAAGTATGTGCATAACCTTTTTAGTGACATAATTAAGCTAATATCTAATTCTCTCAAGAAGAAGTTGAGTCTCAAGGATAATTCTATCATAAACAAGGGAATTTTTTTTGTAAGAGGATTCTCATTCCAAGTAAGGTTATCCCCCTCTTGCCAATTGGAAATCCCCCAAACCCTTAAACCTCTCCTAGAGCTACATAATTAATCCTCTCCATTGTAGCAAAGGTATGCCTAAATCCCTTCTTAAAGAAGAATTAGTTAATCATTCGTACACTATTACATGAGCATTTTTCAGTACACTAGCATGTCCACTCTTAGTAACTTTGCAATTTTTTATTTTATTTTTACGCTTACACTACCATGCATGGAAGTGTTTCACTCTTGCATAAACGCTCAAAGGAAGTTTCTTGATTATATGTCGCAAGATTGCAAGTTGGTGCATTCCAAAGTTTTGTGTTTACCATGCATAGATCACACCAAAGCAAAAACTCATTATAGAAAGCATATGCATTGTTCATTTTAAGTTTTGTCTACTTTCAAGTTTGTTTTACAGATTCGAAGGGGGGAGTAAGGGGATAGCTTCACGGATTTCGTGACCGTGTTGCTTGAACATAAAACTCTTATCGCTTCCATGAAGATGCCCCATGGATGGCAGATGATGCAAAGGGACCAAAATGGGATTCATTGAGGTGGGGGTTACTTGAAACTTACGTCAAGACAAAACCTTAAACATCCAAGAGATTCATTGTTTCCTTAAGGTCTTGTTTGAGTAGAAATTAAAAGGAAATATGAACTAAGGGATTACAACTCAAGGAGCTTAATCTAAATATACACTAGGACTAAAAACTTCACCAAGAAGATTTGATGTGGATAGCCCTAGCATAACGTACAAGATTTAAGTGTGAACTTTGTCTTACATGTTTGGAAAAGGCCAGTGTTGGTGTTTACCTGTGGGATGCAATGAGGGATAGTCATTTTTGGATAGGACTGATAACCGTTGGTCTATGTTTTGAGCTCGAGTTCATTCACTATCCTAAAGATGGGATTGAATGGGAGTGAGTCCCGATCGGGTGATAGGGACCCACGGATGCGTCTGGAAATCGGTCTAATCCGGGTAGGCCTGATCCCGACGAGAAAATTGAAGAAGGAAAAATGAATCCATGAAAGGATGAGGATAAGGGATGAGGATGTTATTTAATTAAAGAACTCTTCTAATTGTTTGGTAAAAAGCAACCTTGGAAAGGCTAGGAACCTATATGGGCTATTCCGCAATTGTCCTCATCAATTGAGGGACCTTTGCTTTTTGCTCCTCAGATTATTGATTTAAAAAGAATCTAGAGTAGATTATTTTTGTAATCCGTTCCTTCATAAGACAAAGAAAATTAAAAATTGAAAATTGTGTCAAGGTGACGCCTCCACACATGGTGGAGAAGGCAGGATACCCAAGTCCTGGGACAAGGACAGGGATATGCGCGGAGAAGTATATGTGATTGCTTGAGAGATAACTAGATAAATTTAATAATAATAAAGGATAAAGGAAGTATCATAGTATTATAGTATCATAGTATTACCTTGAAAAGGTGCATTTATCAAACGGTTTGGTGGGTGGGTGAATTTCAGAGGGTTAATTTGTTGGCCAAAAAGTTGAACCCAATTTTATGTTGTCCAATCAAAAACGGGATAAGGGATTTTGATTTACGGAGCATGCTTGGGAACGAGGGCTTTGTGTAGCTATTAAATATACTCATCTTAGGAGAACCATCTGATGGTTGTGCTTGGCCATAATCAAGAAAAAAACGTTAGTGACCTTGAACCAAGGGTAAACTAGACAACACCCACCAATTGACCCTAGAAGCTTGAGTTCACATTAATTAGTTTGATGACTTCGACTGTAAATTTCAAAGCGATAAGGAAAGATATTTTGGGGTTAAGGGTTTCTTAAGAGAAAAGTTAATGTTATCACCCCCTTGAGTTGGCATCAAAGAGTGGGAGGAGTCCTATCTTGATGTCAGACTCAAGCGAGAGGGATGTTAGAAATCGTGGTGTATCCATTTAGAGATGGTGCATCCAACGGTCACTGGCATGGCCCTCACCATGTGGTCCTAATCGAACCATCCTTTGGACACTTGAATGTTGCATCCTACCCAAAATACAACCTTTACAAACATGTTTGGGTGCTTCAATAACCCGCAAAGAAGCAACCATATGAGATTTCAGCGAACAGAGCAAATTGGAAAAATTCAGATGTCCAAAACGTACATGCCAATTTTTTTCATATGAAACAGCCTTTGAATCCACAACTGCATTTGCACAATTCTACCCACATTTGTCATACAAAGTGAGCTTATACAACCCATGGCATAAAATGACAGATGCAACAATTTTATCACCAAAATTGTGATCATGTACTATATACATCTATCATCCACAAATTTGACTACAAGGCCAAGTCTATCAAGTGCAAATACAAACAAAAGATTCTTCTTGACGCCAGGTATAAATAATTCTTCAACAAGTGTTAAAGAACTACCATTTATAGCAGTAAGCATAATCTTTCGAATTCCCTTAGTTGGATAAGAGGCATTGTTTGCACAAGTGATTGTATTCGTGTGAGGGACATCCTCGAGAGAGTTAAACAAGTCACGATGAGATGTAATCTGCTTTGTAGCACTACTATCAAAGTACCACACAGGAGCATCTGTAGCAACTGGCATACATGCATCATGGACAAAAGGATCATAAGTGCACTCTACACTAAAAGCCTATTCTGCATCAACAACAACATTACAATCTTTTTTCACAGAAGACTCAACAATAGCTGCATATGTAGTGGAACCAAACTCTTTCCTCTTAGCCTCTTTAGCCTTCAATTTCGGACAATGCTTGATCAAGTAATCATTAGCTTTACAATAATGGCAATGCATCTTCTTTTTTCCCTTTTCACTAGTTCCTAGACAAATTGCTACTAGAAGTAGAAGCATTAGGAACATGTGATTTACCACTTGCAAAACAATCATGAGAAGTGGCTACATTGCTGTTATCACCTTTTCTTTGAGCATCAATAAAATCTTGTTCAACTGCACGTTATTTTTAACCTTATTTTTTTGGAAAGTGACTCTTGCAACTGCAATGTGTATAATGCATCAAACTTGACAAATTCAGGATTTCCTTGGGTCATACGCCTCCAAGTACTAGCAAAGGTCTGGTAAGAATCTCGCAAAGCATCAAGAATAGTTTGCACAAGGGAATTGTCAGAAATGAATTCGCTTGCAGAAATAAGTTGCTCATTCATATCCTTGACACTAGTAAGGAAAGTGTCCATCTCATCTTCCTCATGCATAATCTTTGACTCCAGCTCTTTATGCAGCAATGCAATTTTAGCTTTATTGTGGCTTGCATAAAGACCAACCAAAATATTGGCAAAGCATGTTTTGGAGATTTTGTTGTACGAATGTGAGGAGTAATAGTGTGCTTCATAGAAAACACAATCAATGCATGAGCCCGCACATCTCTTACATTCCTACGATCTTGCTCAACTGTAGGCAAAACAGCTCTGGCAGCAGCAACCCTGCCATCAAAACCTCCAACATCTTCAACATCGCCTACATCCTTAGAACCAAGATGTACATCAATTCCCTGCACAATATTCTAGATACGTTTTGACACAAGGACATGTTGCATGATATAATCTTACATAGGGTAATTGTCCCCATCCAATCTATCCTGGACAACAAACATCTTGAACCCATCGGTATTGTTGTCGTCGGAAAATGCATGCACTTGATGTGAAAACTGCCCAAAAAGAGGAGAAATGAAGCGAGACCACTACAAGTTATATAGCACAGTCCATAGAAGACTTTAAGGGACTTGTTATGCAACAAATGGCACCAACAAAAATTTTGCACAAAATGACAAAACTGCATGTGCAACACTGCTTGTAGTGGAAATGAAGACCTAAATGAGCTCGAATCAAAAATCTGAGTAGACCAATCTCTGCAAGCTATCTCGAAGTATTTGTTGACCTGCTGATTCTCACCAAAGCTCATAGAAATTGAAGAAAGTGAGCATGCGTGTGCTGAAGCTGATGGCGACTAAGCCCGGGAGGATGCAACTTGCTCTCATACCAATATTTGGAATTAGGGTTGCAAGAAAACACAAACAACTGGGAGAAGGTGAAGGAAGCTCAAGCCACACAACAGAGATTGTATACTTAGTGTGTGGAAAGATGAGATAGCCCGAGAGTGATGGACACATATACAATACACATGGGAAAAAGCATCCTAGTGAGGGAAAAAATGCCCCGACGGTTCTAAGTGTGCTCACACACATCACTACCACATGTATAGAGTAACAATTAACAACAAAGGATTTTCTAAACTTTCTCATATTTAGATGATAGAAGCTTTTTCTAGAAGGATGTGGAGCTCATGGTCTTGCAACATAATTTTGGATTGAAAGGCTTCTGATTAGTAGACTCTTGGAAATATTGACATCCTCATTTCCACCTGTTAGCAGGTCAAAAATTGATTGGAGAGTCGGGCATTGGCCAAAAGACGAAGCGTTCTCTCTTCCCAAGACCCAGAGTACCTGTAATGTGATAGTGTACAAAGCGTATTTGTTTGCCCCACTCAACAGAATCTCAAAGAAAAGCTGGTCAGAAGAACGCTTGCAAAAGAGTGTTAATACCCTCTGGGAGATTAAAGGGAAAAAATACATAATGATAGCATCTGGAAAGTGCTGTGGAGAGCCTGCCTACTGGGATTAAGGTGAAGGCTAGAGGGATTGGCTTTGACACTTGCTCTAGCTGCAGTGAAGACCCCCTACATATGTTCGGCAAGTGCCCTACTTTGCTTGCAGGGGTTGGCCGCTAGGGTTTGCAAATGGGTTAGAAGGACTTGAAAGATCATCTTCTTTATAGATAACCTGATCTTGAGAGGGCGAGGTATCCAAAGCCAGGTTGTTTTGGTGTACACACAAATTACCAATTTTTGCTACCTGAACTAGGTCTAGAAGTCTATGAATCTTCAAGTTTTTGAAGATAAACTAGATGTAACTCATTTTGACGATATTGTGTATCAAAGCACTGAGCTCATACATGGTGTACGAGTAAGAAGAGGGGCATCTCACAAGGATGAAGAATGGATTCATGCAGTTTGTTGCTTAGAACACTCAAGCGGGTAGGAGCATCATCGCTCTTTTTCTGTGTACAAGTCTCTACTGGAACCCTAGCCCCTCAAGGCACATGTAGTGCTTGAGCGAAATTGTATCCTTTCCGAGTTAATACAAGTTCTCTCAACTCACAATTGTGAGTTGGATAAAAAAAGAAGAAGATGATAAGTTGATGACCTTCCAATCTAAAGAAGTAGAAGCGGTCAGTTTGGGTGCAGATTAAGATGGGTTGGTTTTTTCCACATTTTGCCTCCCAATAGTAGGTTGTTGATCATGATCTCCCATATATTGGTTTAGTATTGAGCGAGAAAAAAAGTCTTTCTCCAGGACACTTCCAAGCTTTCCAATCCAACAATGTGGAACATGGAAAGCTATGCTCTTAAGAGGCTTGGAGCAAACACCTCAACAAGATCTGGTACAAAAAGTGGGTTGCAAGCAAATCGTCTCATGTGGTTGGAAACACATGGAAAGCCAAATGTGAAGAGAGAGACAAAGTCTTCCTTTGGAAGGTTTTCTTTGGATTCCTGCCAACTGGAGATAAGGCCAAAGCAAGAGAACTAGCTGAAGGCTCTTGTGTTAGATGCAAGCACTTGAATGAAACCCTCACACACCTATTTTGGGGATGTCCAAAAATAAAAAACTTCACGAGCACTGTTTGCAGGTGGGTATTCATGCATCTGAATACTCCCTTCTTTAGACGCGACCTGGCTATGGGTTCTAGATGCATTGACAATGAGAATCTATTGAGTGCCATTTGCATAGTAAGAGTTACACTATTGACGACCGTATGGCAGTCCAAAAATGTGTTACTCTTCCAAAAGAAGTGCGAGCCTCTGGACTCAAATGCTGTTATGGAAACATGCGGGTTAATTTTGCTTCTTATGTATCCATCTATAGATTATGCCCGCCAAGCCTCTCAAAATTGGATAGTTTGTAAAAGAGTGGAGCGAATCCTCACTAGCCACATCTTTGAGAAAGACCACTCGACGGCAAGCTTTAAAGAGATTGTACAAGAAAGTAGGGAAGTAATCATCTCCATTGGAAAATTGAAGAGCTCATAAGACTAGACTCAGGCTATCAAAGCCATCTCGAGTCCGGTCTCCTCCAACCCTTCAATGTAACTATCTTAGCAACTCTTTTTGAATCCAATAGCCCCTCTTTAAAAACGTTGTCCTCTCAAGGCACGTGTTGTGCTTGATGTTCATAGTGCATTCTTTTTTTCCCTTGAGAGTAGCGCTTAAGTAGACAAAGTTGAGTGGGTAATCATTAAAAACAAGAAGGTTCATTGTACATTTTTTTTGACAGAGTTATATAACATCACCACTCACAATTGTGAGTATGGCTAAAAAGAAAAAGAAAAAGATGATAAGCTGATGACAATTGAACTTTTGTTCCAATGTTATCAATCAGTTTCCGAAAGCAAATTGTAGTTCTGACATCTCTATCTCTCACCATTAATAATTAATGCCTCAACTCAATTGTAACATATAAACGATAATCTTTCATTAAATTCCCATATTTGATAAAATAACAAGCATGTGACTGGCCAACCATCAAATTAGTCCATAAAGTTGCAAAATCAACATCTTTATGCTACTTTTCACAAATCATGACAATTCATTGACTACTACATTTCTCTTCCCTCGGGTGTGAGTGATTTGGAATCTAACATAGAGGGGAAAATTTTATAACATAGAGGGGAAATCTCATGTGCTTCTCCAAAAACTTCAAAATTGAGCAAGCAAATATTCCGAAATGAGCCACCAAGAGATAGTGTTGCCTTCATTGTCAAGGCATTAATTAAAGCCAATTTTTCTTTTCATAAATGCCAAAGAGAGCTTTGCATCATACAATCTATGGCTATCCCTCTTGATTTATGACATCTTCTACTTGCATCACATTCAACAGTAGGTAGTTTTGATACATCTAGAATAATGTTGGGTGTTTGTGACGGCAACTTTCAATGAAAAAGAGACAATTTTCTCATCGTCTCTCCATATGAATGTAGCTTTCTTATTTGTCAAGTCATCTAAATAATTTTATAACAATATGAGCACCATGCAAGAAAATTTTGTTCATATTGAACAAATTGTAGTTCCGACCAATAACAATTGATGCATGCTAAGTTCTTCAAATACAATAGGTAATGGCCTATATGATCTTCTTCATTCTTTGAGAACACAAAACATCATTGAAACTACTATTGTGTTCTATGCTCACAAAAAATACAATCTATCATTCTATTTAAAATAGCTGGCCAAGCCATGATAAGGCAATACTACATGTAACATACGCACCTGTTTTCTAAAAAAAAAAAACTTGGAAGATTCCCCTTCATCACTCTCTACAACAAAATCTTGGAACCCGGCCCACTTTCTCCATCTCCTTCTACGCTACCACACTATCTCTAGGATCACAAGAGAGACAGAGAGGATCATGAGAGAGAGAGAGAGAGAGAGAGAGAGAGAGAGAGAGAGAGAGAGAGAGAGAGAGAGAGAGAGAGAGAGTATTGAAACAACCTAGAGCTTCCTTTCCATCACTGCAAAGATGAAGCTCGCCAATAGATCCCCCTCCCCCAAAAAAAAATTAAAAATAAAATACAATAAAAATAAAAATAATGAATTCTCTCAGCAATACTTATTGCAATGTCTTGCCCCAAGGGTTTCACTCTATACTAAATAGAGAATGCCACCTGTGAGCAGACAATTTGGGAAAAATCCCTATTTACAATTTGTCTAAGGTAAATATGACCCCACTTTTTACGCTTATATGATTTTCAAATTTGATAAAATTATTCTCCTGGCTTATTATATAAGATTTGGACGCAAGTGACCTTACATAATAAGATGAATTAAAGAGAGTCCAAAGAAGCTAGGGTTGGTTGAGCATTCATCTCTAGGATTGGGTCATGGGTTTTAATGCGGCTTAGCGACCATAGTAGCGCTGACAAACACCTAGTGTATCACCACACATGAGAAAGTGCGTTCTACTATAAAAAAAAAATTGAACTAGAGAGAGAAATATTCTAAATTTAAACAAGGTAAAGATCACGTAGGCATCTTAAAACATGTGAAAATCGATAGCTTAGGGATGTGCACTAAGAAGGTGGTGCTTTCAGCTGGGCGGCAAGATTACTGTGCACACAGGTCTACTGGCCGTGGCCCATTGTTGAGCGCTGTTAGGTTTGGGGAGCGTTTTTGTAGGGAGGGATGAGGTGTTGCTGAGAGTGAATAGAGTTTGGGCTCCTCTGTGCATAGGAAGCACTTCAAGTGAAGGAACCCCAGGTTGTTGGAGAGCCCCTGCCTCTCCTAGATTTAGGGTGCAAAAATGAGGCAGGGATTGGATGTTGAGGAATTCATCCCTCTCTCCCAATGATGGAAGTTCTAGCTAGCCAATCATGGAATGTGAAAGGATTGAAGACTTGGAAGAAGCGCACCCTCTTCTCGGAGGAACTTAGAAAAGATAAGGAAGTTCATGGCTCGGCCATCCAAGAACAGCTTCCAGAAAAAGGAAACATGCATTAGGGAAGAAGTTGGTGTTCTATGAAGAGGGAGTGGACAGGTTCAATGGATTCCTCTCTATTGTAAAACTTTGGATAATCAATGGAGAGGGGTAGGCTGGTAGAGGGGTCAAAAAGTTGCTTGTTACCGAGGTATCAAAGACCCTCTATTTAGAAGGCTCACCAAGAAATCTTTGAGTAAACTCAATAAAGATATTAATCTTGAAAAACCTAAATCTTGGGAAGCTAAAGCCAACCTGGTTGAGCAGCAGCTTGAGGAGGTTAGGAGGGTGAGGTTGATATTAAGGGAGACCTTCCTTCATCCAAAGATAAAGTACACTTTTTTAGGGCCTTGAAAATCAAGAAAAGTCGGGGCTCTGTTTACTCATCCATAGATGAGAATGGGTATGATACACAAGACCAAAATGAAATGGCTAGGATGATGCTTGATCATCGAAGCCAAATCATTGGCTAGTCATAGACCTGCTCTCAAGAAGTGGATGAAGCAAGAGCGTCCTTGCTCAAGAGTGTCAATAGGAAAATTCCCCAACTTGAAGCCAACCGTCTTGAGATGGCCTTTTCTGAAGATGAATGCTCGCTTGCATTGCAAGATCCTGGCAAGGAGAAGTCCCCTGTCCGGGATGGTATGACCACAAAATCCTTTAGGGAGCTTTGGGATGACCTCAAGGTCTTGGTCATGTGTATGGCTAACCAAGATTTTTTCAAGGGGTCTTTGGATCCTAATGTTGAAAGAGGGCTTATCAAGACTATCCCAAAACAGGTTTATTGCTCGCATCTTAAGCATTGGTGTCCCATAAACATGATGTCTGTGGCATACAAAATCATTGCCAAGGTATTTGCTCTCAGAATATCCCCCTACTGGATAGAGTCATCACCCCTCATCAGCATGTCTTTATCAAAGCAAGGTCAATATATGACAATATCTTGACAGAAACGGTTGGGATTGAGTACGTAGCCTTCATGAAGCAGGAGTGCAAATTGTTACAGTGAGACCTTGAGAATGCATATGTTAGAATTATGTGGTCTTTCATTGAGGATTTCATAAAATCATTGGGATTTGAAACTCACCTTAGTTGAGTTATACACACTTTGGGTGCATGCAATCAATAACTCTTATTCAATGATATAATTGTGAGCTCCTTTGAATCCAAAAGATCTATCAAGCAAGGATGCCCCTTGGCCCCTCTTCTCTTTGCCATTGGATTGCATCCTCTAATAATGATGCTCAAAGATGTTGCTATGCCGGAGGGAATTCAAGGTTTAACTTTACTCGATAGTGACCAGCTCTTGGCCAAGATGGTTGCAGACGACTCCCTCCTCTTTTTGAAAGCCCGCCCTCAGGTACTCAAGAAGGCCTTAGATATTGCACAAACATTCGTTGTAATGAGAAGTCTAGAATGATCTCCCTAATGAAAACCAACTCATTTGACCCATCGGTCTGGTCAAGGGAGATTGTCTCCAAAGGTAGGGTTTTTCGACTCTGGGCGCCCCCTTCGGGGAGGACGTTACACATAAGCAAAGGTTCCAGTGGGTCCTACAAAAGATCAAAAGAAAAATGAGAAGGTGGGAGTATGTGTTTCTTCCTTTCTGGAGTTGGGTCAGAGTGATCAACTCACTCATGATGACTTATATTGCCTTCACCAACCTACTCCTCAAAATAGCCAAATGTAACTGGAAGGCGCTTTTGAAACCTGTTAAAATAGTTCTATGGAGGAACAATACTAAAGCCTCTTCGCCATGGCAATGGGCAAAGTGGGAAGGTATTGCTTGACTGTTGGTCGAAGGTGGCCTCGGAATTCTCAACCCTGCTGTTCATGTTAAGGCCCTATGTGCCAAGTTTGTGGTCTCAATCACAAAACAAGACTAGCCTTGGGCTATCATGACCAAGGATATGATAGACAAGGCAAACATTTTCTCTAAATGTGGTTAGTGGAAAGGGATCAAGGTGCACGACAAACTATTAGCCTCAAGGTGGTCTAGTGTGAGGCTAGGTGGCATCACTGGAGAACTGGTGCAGAAGTGAAATAGAGCAACATGGGTACTAGAATGGGGTGAATTAACGAGATACTTCTAGAAATCCATCTTGCACTAGTCTCCTTGGATGTCTAAAGCTGCTCGTGTTATCTTGAACCCTTAATGGAGAGAAATTGGAAGAAGGATGAACAATAAAGGAGTCTAGCGGCGGCTGATCCACTTTTGGGATGGAAATAGCAAGTGCTAAAAAAATCCTTTGACGAGTTGGCTACCCAGTTTCCAATCAATGGCACTTAGAAGCTACTTCAACATACTTGTAGAAGGCTTGGACAATATTTTGATGTCGATCTGTGAATTTACTTTTAAGTGGAAAGCTGGGAAATGGCCCATGGGTAGCCAATTGTGTAAACCTCATACGAAGGGCATTTACCAAGTGTTAATACTCAAGGATCATTGGTTCGCCCCTTTGAATAAGAAGTGGAAGAAACAATGATTGGATGCTCGATGGGTTGAGGTCACAAATAATACTTGGAATCCACAATGGCCTCAGTCTATGAAGATATTTCTGTGGAAGGTATTGTGGGGGACTTTTCCAATAGGCATCAAGATTGAGGCATGTGGTATCACGCCCGATAGATGTTTAGGATTCAGATTGCTAACGACGACCTTGCCCCAATTGTCATGGAATGCCTGGTAATTAGAGGCGTGGCAAGAAAAGTGTGGAAATGGATAAAAAGAATGTGTAAGATAGGGTTTTTCAAGAAGGATTTGTGCCTTGGTGGGAAATAGTTTCAAAGTTTTGCAC
Source organism: Adiantum capillus-veneris (assembly GCF_014529385.1). Lineage (NCBI taxonomy): Eukaryota > Viridiplantae > Streptophyta > Polypodiopsida > Polypodiales > Pteridaceae > Adiantum > Adiantum capillus-veneris. The sequence goes on along the minus strand of NC_140944.1, from coordinate 92,012,049 downwards.
TTCTAATCTGCACTCAGATTGTCAGATACTGTTTCTTTAGTAATATCTAGAAAGCCATGAAGTATTGTGTCTTTGTTGGTGACCTCTCTATGGCTAGCTTCTCAGAGATTGTACAAGAAAGCAAGGAGATAAATTATGTGGTAGGTAAAAGGCATAACTTGAATGATTGGCTTAGGGAGACCCTCGCCATTTAGTCGAGCCTTGCTAAGTTAAGGATTTGGATTTCAAAAATAGTATGTTACTAGGTACATGTGACCTTCTATCCCTCAAGGCTCGACATGAGCTTTAGGGTGATTTTTATATTTCTTCGGGCGACTTTTTAATACAACCACTCACAATTGCGAGTTTTGCAAAAAAAAAAACATGTAATCCTTAAAATAAATCCAATCTTACATTACGTGAGAGATATATTATATATTAAAAAAAACTACAACTGCACCATGCTCCAACCGAGCCATGGCCAAGCAATATCCAAACTGTCCATGCCTTTTATAGGGAGGCATAACCCAATACAAATAAAACCAGACATCCTGGAGGCTTTTACAGGGATCTGTTAGCTGCTGAGCTAACAAGAGCAAAAGAAGAGCATCAAGGAGGATTCCACACATTTTTTCAAGCCTAATCATTGTAATCAAACGTATTTTATTATTGAAAAATATCACAAGTCCAAAGCCGTTGTAATGTTATTGAGTATCAGTGAGTCTAAAGGGGCCAATGGCTTCCACATTTGTGATTCTATGCAGTCTCTTAAGCTTATAATGAGCCCCAATTAGCGAGGAATCCCTTTCACACCTTGGCTAAGGTATAAAAGCCATTTTTTGTAACTTTAAGACTGAAGTTTTGGATAATAAAGAGTAAGCATTGCTGCAGCAGCTCAACAACTATCTATTGTTTCTTCAATCTCTTGTCTCTCTCAAGTACGGTAATGCATTGCTGTTCTGATCATACCAATGCGTTTGCAGGTGAAAACTTTCTTTTTTTATGTAAGTTTCTCACGATGAAGTTGTGGTTTTAGTCATGTCCATCTACGAGCTGTTTTTGCTATGCTCAATACACGTACTAAAACTGGATTTGGACCTTAGAGATAGCCAGAGCATGCCTAGAGGAAGCCGTACAGCCCTTCTGGGACCAAAATTGACAACACTAAGATAGGTTGTTTATCTTATACGCCATTTTTTCCAGGTGTGAGAAACAACATTTGAGCACATGAGAGGTTAGAGGATACCTTGTCCATGCTATGTATTAAGTTTCATTCCATTCGGATACCTATAGCTACACAAGTTTGTTTGGATAAGGTTGCGGTAGAGAAAGTAGTTTTTGGTGTTTGACACACACTTGAGACTTAGATAAGCAAGAGCGACATGGACTTGGGTTTTCCAAAGAGATTGGCTACCTCTTGTAGCCTCCATGCACTAGTCGTGTCAGCTACATCCCACGAATTGACATTTTATGTATGTGGTTCTTACTTTGCTAGCATGAATATGGTGAGGCTTTGCAGTAGGCCCAACATTTGGAGCCGAGCTGCTGCCGGGGGGACACGACAACCTAGACTAGAGAAAAACCCAAAGAAATCACTTGAATTTGCATTACTTCCTCTAGTTTCGGTTAGAATAACACATTTTTATACTTTGTCACGGCTGAGAGGTGCTTGAGAGTAGAGATACTTGGTAAGGATCTTGGGAGCATTAGTTTAGTAGGACGGATTAGGTGAAGGATCCTTGAGACTAGCTAGTGGTCGGTAAGGGTGTTACCTAAATAGAAAGTAGGGATTAGAGACTAAAAGTTACATTTTTAACTTTTTGCACTCTTTTTGTATGTCCAGTAGGAGAAGGGTAAGTAGAAAACCATCAGGAGTGCATCTGGTCAAAGTTGCATTGAAGAAAAAAAAAAAGAACTAACAAGTCTATCTTAGGTGTACCAAAGACAGACTGGGGGTTTCTGAGACTAAAACTGAGAAATTTAACATTCAAGGCGGTACTTGTTTAGACTATCCCCATTGATTTGGAAACATTTGGATCAGTGAAAGGCCTGGTCAAGCCCAAAATTGAAAAAAAAACCCGTAGACTTCAGAGAAAATCAACAAGGAAAAATCAAATCATGCTAAAACTTGAAACCAAGGTGTGGATAAATCCTAAAACTTGTGGGAAAATCAATCTGTGAAGAAAACAATAAAAAAAAGCTAAAATATGGAAGAGATTTATCTTCGACGCTCTGAAGATAAAAATCTCACTAGAAGGAATATTTTACTCATTTTTCATTCCTCAAGGTCTATAAGGGTTATAATACATATCCTAAGCAAGTTTCATCAAAATTGGACCTGTGCAAAAATCAATACACCAAGGGAATTTGTAAAACCAGCCTTCAGGCTCAAAAAGAGCTAAAAACATTGGTAAGGGGTCAAAACCTTGTGAAATTCATGGTACAAGCTTGAAATCACTTGAAGAACCCAACCCAAACCACAAATTGCAAGAAAAAGTGAAAAAGAAGAAGATTTATCTTTGGCGCATTGAAGATAAATCTCACACCAGGGAAGTAATCTTGCAGATTTGACATTAGGGTTGTCTTTGGCAGGCCATAAGGACTCAATTTATGAGTTGAAAGTTGAAATTGAGCCTACTTATGAGTGCATATATCTTCGGCGTGCCTAAGAGAGCTTGAACAAAATTCACATCTTTTGCACAAGGAATCTATCGAGGAATAGAGAAAGGAACTTTTGTACTTTTTGACTCCACATTCACCAAATTGACCTTAAATCGTGGAATCACATACGATTTTGAGTGCTTGTATGCAGGGACTCACGACTTGTGTCAAATTGAGAGCAAAAGAAAAAGCAAAAGCAATGTGATTGAAATCAAGGCCACATGTTTGAAATATCAATTCAATTGAGTGAATAAGCTCATATATGAACCTAACATCTAGTAGAGTTTTGGGAAACACGATTGATTGAGGAGAGAATAGGAGTAGAGCGTCCACATAAGAGAGTGTAGACCATTAGAAACTATTGCGAAAGAAGTGCGAGACACTTACTCTGATTCAAGATCAGACATGTCTTCCTTTTCAACTCAATCAAGAACAGGGACCTCACTCAAATTCAAGCTGACTTTCTTCAAGACCAACAAATACAAAGCCCAGATTTACTTGGACCCAAACGAGGAGTTTGCAGTGCAAATAGACGACCATACCATCAATTTTGAAGAGGAGGTGAGAGCAAACAAATAGGATGACCTGTATGTAGACCAAAATGGAGTATAGTATCGCAAGATACAAGAGCCTGATTCAGTGGATAAATGGGGATTAGAGGTCGATACTCTAATACCCAATAAGGATGTAAAAGAGGGACCTCCAGTGTCAGAATTAGAAGGGTATGAGTTAATAGATGTCAAACCATTAAAATGCGTCCCCACTAATAACCCAAGACTTGAAGTTTAGTGTTGGGAAGAAAACAATATTAAGGATTTGAGGGACCACCCATGCCAGATTAGGACAATTAACTCCATTGAAAATTATGTACATCTTCAAGATAAGGGAAAAAGGGTTAGCAAAACTCTCTACTCATCTCTTTAGATATTGTTACAACAATAGGTGGAATGTCAGCTGCTCAGCTACTAACAAGAGCATCAAGCAGGATTCCACACATTTTCTCAAGCCTAATCATTGTAATCAAACCCATTTTATTATTGAAAAATCCCATATGTCCAAAGCCGTCGTAATGTTATTGAGTACTAGTGAGTCTAAAGGGGCCAATGGCTTCCACGTTTGTAAATTCTATGCTGGCTCTTAACCTTATACTAAGACCCAATTAGCAAGGAATCCCTTTTCACACATTGGCTAAGGTATAAAAGCCAATTTTTGTAACTTTAAGACCTAAGTTTTGGATAATAAAGAGTAAGCGTTGCTGCAGCTTCAACGATTGTCTCTTGTTTCTTGAATCTCTCGTCTCTCTTGCATACGGTATTGCATTGCTATCCTGAGCATACCAATGTGTTCGCATGTGAATTCTCTCTCTTTCTACATAAGTTTCTTGCGATGAAGTTGTGGTTTGAGGCATGCTCGCCTACGAGTTGTTTTTGCTCCCTATGCTCAAAACACGCACTAAAACTGGATTTTGACCTTAGAGATAAATAGAACACATCTGGAGGAAGCTATAGAGCACTTCTGAGATCGATACCGACAACCCTAAAATAGGCTGTTTATCTTATGTGCAATTTTGTCCAAGTGTCAAAATGACATTTGAGCACATGAGAGTGTAGAGGATACCCTACCCATGCTATGGATTAAGTTTCATTCCGTTTGGAGACCTATAGATACATAAATTCGTCTAGATAAGGTTGCGATTGAGACATTAGCTTTTGGTGTCTGACACACACTTGAGACTTAATTAAGCAAGAGAGACATAGACTTGGGTTTTTCGAGAGATTGGCTATCTCTTGTAGCCTCCATGAACTAGTCGGGTCAGCTACGTCCCTCGGATTGACATTTACATGTCTGTGGTTCTCGCTTTGCTAGCATTGATATGGTGAGGCTTGGCAGCTGGTGGCCGACAGGAGCCCCCAATGCCGAGCCACAAAGAATAACAACACAAACAGTCGAGACCAAAACCACCAAGTAAATAAACCTTGGTTGCCACCATCACAACAAGGCTTAAATTGCCACCGCCATACAGGATGCCCAAGGCCGACTAAGCTCACCCTTAAAACATGTAATCCTCCCAAAAAAATCTCTTTAGTTGCATTTCTAGCCTTTCAAATTTTGGACACTCTTACACTCTTAGCAACACTCTTTGAAACAACAAGGTTGACAGAGATCATTCAAGAAAGCAAGGAAACGATTAATGCCATTGGGAAGTGGAGGAACTCTGAAGAGTGGGACAAGGTTGTGATTGTAGCGATATCAAAACTGCATGGGTAAGAGTCTAATCTTTAGCCAACCAAGTGTTTTACCTTTGCCGTGGGGTGGGCCCCCTACTAGCCAATGTACTAATGTTTTCTGGAAGACTTCATGGCTCGACACAAGCATGGCTAGTAATTGTAATTCTTTTGGGTTGCTAATATAACCTACTCATGATCATGATCGTGAGTTTTGCAAAAATAAAAATAAAAGAAATTGGACACTATATCTAAGCTAAAGGAGAAGAAATGAAAGGTTCCGTATGAACTTTGGAAAAAGTACAAAATAAGAAAGACATGCTTAAAATTTTCAATTTCCTAGGCAGGAAGCTGCAAAGGAAACTATGTTCATTTATACATAGAGTGGTAAAACTATGTTGAGTAGTTTACTTAAGCAAAACCAAAGACAAATTAAAAAAGTGAGTGAAACCTTGAGAGATAGCTCTAAGTCATGGCCCCACCCTTTAAAAAATATGAGCTCGCGTGATTCGCCTATGACGGGCCTCGTTCGCTCTTACCAATGGTTTTGATTGAGAGAGAGAGAGAGAGAGAGAGAGAGAGAGAGAGAGAGAGAGGACTTCAAGGTATACAATTTGTTGATAAATTTTAATTTTGTGCATCTAAGAAGAGCAATTTGAATTTTTGAATAAGTTGGTTTTTCTATATGTATAGGTATAAATGAAGTAATGCTCCTATGGGTTCATTGAGAGACCCACGTGGGAGGAAGCAACCTTTTCTCTATTTCTCTTGATCGTGTATCACGTCTAATCTTGCATATGTACGATTCATCAAGTATGATTGGCCGTAGATTAAGTTGCTCGTATGGTATGTTACACGATATATTGGAAGGGACTCTATCCATCCATCTCCCCATCTGCCTTTTGTTTCTTTTAGAGAAACACCAGCATGAGGTGGCTATGGTGAGTGCTTGCAGTGTCACCTTGGCTTATTGGGAAGTGTCAAGACACGGGTCCTGTACCCTAAGAACTAGGCTAGGTAAGGACTACGGCCAAGGGCCGGGCTAGGCAGTGTGGACAGGGGATCCGTCTAGGGCAAGGGGCTAGGAGCCCACCTATAAAGGGAGGTTGGGAGGAGGAATCAGTAGAGCCTAGTTGCCTAGTTTCTTATATTGGTATCAGAGCTCAGGGGGAGGAAGGAATTATGGAGGAGGAGGAAGCCTTGCACGCTTGGTTGCATGATCTCTCTCTCTCCCTCTCTCTTTATCTCTCTTGTTCTCAGGTCGTGGACAGGCCGGCAAGGCAAAACCATGTGCTGCTGTCCCAAGTCGGGGAGGAAGGGGAAGCCGAAGTTCTTGCTCGCGTGCAGCGGCTCTAAACCGGAAGGGGAGGGTGAATCTCTTACTCGTATGCAGCGACTCTAAGCCGGGAAGAGAAGCGATTTGCAATCGCTTGAAACTGGCTCTGCTTGGGCTTGTTGGGAGCGCAAAGCATGAAGGGATGAAACCCGTTGCTGCAGCGTGTCCAAAAAACACTCGAGTCGAGCGCCATATCCTCCTCCATGATCGCGCAGGCAGCGGCCTCCTATGCAGGTATTTGTTTTTGTAAAAATATTTTTTTTTCTTTTTCGTGCCCTAAGTTGGGCCACACACCCCACCTAGGGGTGTTGCCACACGTGCAAGGAGTATTGGCAGTTAAAGCTACAACCCATGGACATTCAAAGTCTCATGGTCACGTCCGTTGGCTCATATGGCAAATTTTTGCACATGTAATGTGCAGAAATTTACAAGTGAAAGGTGTATAAAATCCCTCTGTATGTCGCAAAACATCTCTTGGAATCTCTCGATCTCTCGAACTCTATCCAGTGCGGGATTGCCGCAGGACTCCAAGATATGAATGGACGCAGACACAGATGTGCGATAAAGGATGAAAGATGTACGCCATAATTCTACGGAATCAAGGCTTCTCAATCAGACATGGATTGTTAATCTAATGCAAGGCATAACTAGGGAACGTCGATCGATTTTGCAAGGCATCCGACGACTCTTAGTCAATATTTATAGCCAAGCTTGCTTGGCAACCATGGCAAGCTAGACAGGGCCTATGAACTATTTGCTTACAGCATTCGACAAGGCCGACCAGTAATTACAATTTTAAGCAATTGTTTACCATAAGACACATTAAAAGAGCAAGGCTCCCTATATCGACACCCCAATAAACCGACTGGTGTTTTACGTCGACTGTTAATATTTGGCTCTCTCGTTGTCGTGCTAACTTGACACGAAGGAAAGCATGATTTCTCCCAGCATGGCTCCATGCATTGGAGGCATACTCATTTCCAAACTATTGCACCTTGCTAGGGAGCAGGCAATATAGGTACATGAAGCATCGAGGAAAAACATTGACATCCAGAGCTAGGAGCTGAATGCAATGTTGACCACCATATGAATTTTCACAAGGCCAACTTGTCAAGCAAAGGTTGCTTTGAACAAGCAGTATGTTTCTCACTATTAGGAAATGTTATAATTCTCAATCAGTAGCAAAATTTGGCAAGGCCGATTCCTTATGAAATTTTGACAAGGTCAAACTTTTCCTGCTCGGACAAGTGTGTATCACCAAGAGCATCGGTTAGCTATGAGCACTGAAGTTACATTCTATTTATGCATCTTGCACTACACCTCCCCACATTAGGTCTATGCTATGAGCATACAAACTGGGGACGGACTTGACAATATGCTTGCAGGTTATTTCATTACGTGACAGACGGGCGTATATGATACAAGGGACTTATCTGTACATACGACAACTCCCACTCGTGCAACAGATATGGCTAGGGCTATGCACCATTTTTAAGCGAGTTTTCTTTCGTGGAATATCGGGCCAACTGGTTACGACAACGACCAGGTTAGCCAAGTTTAAGTTTTTCTTGTTTTTTTTTCCTTGTCTAAACTTTACCTGGAAATTACTCGCATTGTGCAAAGCAAAGTGCTTTGGATATGCACAAGGCTTCGGGGAACTGGCCAAAGAGGGGATATCAGTCACAAAATCCCTATCAGTCTAAACCGTGCAAGGCACTCATGGTTTTGATTTTCACGGTTGAGGCCTGCACTCTCGGCAAGGGTTTACCATACTGGATGCACGGCATGCTACTTAGGTGGATTCAATTCTACTGCCTCATGAATTACGCTTCCACTATCACACTCGCAACTCTGTCAAGGACGGACTAAGGATGGACGGGCGGGCAAAGTGCCAATGCTAAGTCGTCCTTATATAATCACGACCCCTGTATGGTAGGAGGATCGCAATGAGTTTTCTGTTCTTCGGTTACCTCTCTCGATGAGAGAGCAATACCAGAAAAATGGGGAATGCTTATAGGATAAGCTACAAGTCAGGCATAAGATGTGTAACACATAGATTGAGCATATAATCTAGAAATTTAAGGAAAGTTCCTCAGTCCAACATGCTCTTCTTATCTCTCTTTCTTATTTCTCTCGAAGAATATTGCATGATTTCTAAGAAGCTTTTGCTACATGTTTCACTAGTGAGTCCTCCTGAGCCAAGATGCTCTAACTCTAACCTAGAAATTGGGCAAGATTCCATCCACATTAGTCTTCATCGGTTCGACGATTGAACACTAATTGCCATGAGGGCTATGAGCCACACACACTGGCTAAGAGCCATTGTTAAATCTAGGGTAAGATCCACTTGTTGGTATTCCTTGGATGATTGTTTTCAAGATCAAATAGCTCCACCCATTGGAATACACATTGACGTTAATGGACAAGAAAGATTCTTGTCATTACAGATGTTTAGGGTGTCATTTTTGCACTACATGTTTTTAGTGCGACGCTCAAGTGAGTTTTTGATAATCTTAAACTCACACCAGCTGATCTCTACCACGGAGTATAGACGCAGCAATCAGTTGTGACAGCATGGCTGTCCATAAGAGATCGACAGTTCACTTGTGTGGGTCTCCTACTCTCTCTATAGCACTACGGAGTGTCTATGGACATACTGTTTTGGGGTAAGACCTGGCGGGTGATTGCTACATCACCCCATAGACATTAAGGATCACAGTTTGATCTGCATTGAGGATCACAGTTGATCTCTCCCAGTTATACTTTCAAGGAAAGAATTCCGCAATCTACCACACGGTAGCAGACAAACACACTTTTCAAGTTCATTCCAATCAATCTGTACACGGTTGACTATGTTGGTTACCGTTATTTGCTAGTTGAACAGTTTCTACAAAGAGTCTTACCAAGGGGTTTGACTACGTAGATTCTAATCCAAGGGCTTGGATTGTACCTAGGGTTTCCAGTGCAATGCTGTTTGTTTTTTTCAGGTAGGGGAGGTGCTCCTCTCCATTTGAATACAGGTAAGTGTACATTACGTTCAAATTTCCAGGTACGCATCTATTGATTTGGTGTTATTCCATTTTTAGTATGCTTTGCTTGGTTTTTCAAGACGTCTAAGTACGCTTGAATGTTACAGAGCCATGCCAAGGGCATGTTGGCACAAAGTATTTTGGGCCAAGTGTCCAATCTATCTTTCTGCCTTATGCTGTTACGAACCTACTTGTAGGGTTCAATTTGGCACATGTTGTCACATGGGATACAACATGGTCTAGGAACTCAAGGAGTTTGGTTTAGCCAGTGTGGAGCAATGAATGAGGGTCCCTCTCACTCCTGTCGTAAAGTGTTTAGAGCTACCTCCACACACAAGTACATCTTGTACTTGTAGGATGTTCTTTTTCAGACATCCTTAGTTGAGACATATTCCACATGTGGCGAATATGAGTCTCTGGGACTGACACTGGTGCCCCTATTTCAAATATGTGTCACGACAAAGTCCCTAAGTGCTGGTCACATCTGTTTTCTAGACCATTTTTAGCTCGACGTATCAGGAGCAATTTCGTGGCCAGAAATTGTCGGATACTTAGAATGACTTGTTTAGGTACAAGTATTGCTAAACAACATTACAGATGGTTGTTTACACATATAGAAAATGAAAAAGTTTCATTGTTTGTATCTAGAAGTGATCACTGTTTCACCTTCTATTATGGTTCAAACGTTTAAGCAAATCTTGCAAAAGATTGCAAATGAAAGTATGTAGTTTCTTTTCAGAACTATTTACATTCCTGTTAATGCGTGCTAGGCGCATCACAAATACCATACGTATTGGCAAGGATCATTACGGATATACAGGTTCGGGTTAGTTTTTGTTAAATGCATGCACACTAGGTGTTATGGGCCCTAGTGTTTAACAAATGCTGATTTGGAACGGCATGCATATTCCTCAGGTTGTTGCTTATGAAGCATTTTGCACTCTATGTGCACTATCTCTATGAGATTACCTTTGAGTCTATAAATCACCAATAGAGGTCATGGCTCGGTTTGGGCGTTTGTGGATTTTTTCAAGTTAACCACGATGGTTAGTTTGGACATTGTTGATTCTTCACCAATGTTAAACACTACTGTGATTTCCCGTTCACCAGTCATCTGTGACAACTGTCTCTAAACCGTGAGGAAAACACACCTCTGTACTGCCAGCTATCCAAGGGGATAGGCAGATTACAAAGAGTAATCTTGTGCTAAAGGATGTGCTAAGAGCATACGTTAACACAACGCATTTCTAAATAGATGAGTTTCTCCCTATTCTAGAATTTGCTTAAGTACAATTTTCGACTTTGAACACCTCTTGTGGTGGGGTTGGAGATTGTGTCAATACTTTCATACGTCACGGACTTACCAGGTGTGCTGACAAAGTATGTTGGCAAGTAACCTTCATTAGGGATGAACATGTAGTTCTTTGTGTTCCAAACTATTCAGAATTCTAACACGAGGACACTCCCTATCTATGAACTTTTCAAGATACTCAGGCGAGTAGGAAATCTGGGTCACAACTGCATGGAAAGTTACGCCAAGGTTTCCTTGCATTATTCCAGCACCTTCAGAAGATCTGAAAACTGGTTATGCCTTTAGACAAATCTTACTTGTGGTTACTTCTTTACAGTACTCAAGTGAGTTATAAATGGAGTCACCATTTAAACCCAAGTGACTCTTAGTTGTGGTTACTCCTTTACAGCACTCAAGTGAGTTATAAATGGAGTTACCATTTAGACCCAAGTGGTTGCAAAAGGACAACAATGTTGAAAACCAAGATGTTGCTATTGGTTTCATTGAACCTCCTCACTGCACCAATTATCGGTCATATAGACAATTGGCTCACTTATGGGACGTCAATAAAAAAGAACACCAGTATTCTTAAAAAGATGTTACTACTTGTGTTTTCAAGGACGAAAACTCTTCCTTAAGGGGGAAGTAATGTCAGGACACGGGTCCTGTACCCTAAGAACTAGGCTAGGCAAGGACTACGGCCAAGGGCCGGGCTAGGCAGTGTGGACAGGGGATCCGTCTAGGGCAAGGAGCTAGGAGCCCACCTATAAAGGGAGGTTGGGAGGAGGATCCAGTAGAGCCTAGTTGCCTAGTTTCTTATAGGAAGTCCTTGGAATTTTATCTCACATGATTGTCAAGGCATTGATAGGAAAAACAACATTGTATGGGCATGGGTGTGTAGAATTGTGTGGGACGGCATCAACAAAAACATTGTCCTTAGGTACTGGATTCATAAGGCTTTTTATGGATTCTAATACTAAGTAGTCAATCAATTGTTTTTTGCATGCTCTATAGTGGTTGTCTACCCTTTCAGATAACCCTTTTAGTTAGTTGTATAAGATACAATAGCTTGCTCATTGTAGCATATTTAGTCAATATCTCATACATGTTACAGTGCTGCTTTGCTTCTTTATGATATTTTGACAAGGTCGATTCTTATGTACTTGGACACACATGTGTCAACAGGAGCAATTATTAGCTATGCGCACCCACACTCCATGAGTACTTATGTGAATCACAGCTTCCCTTTCGAAATTTGGCATAATGGTTTCCACATGTTTGGAATATGCTAACCGCAGGTTTTTACGTCACAAGAGAGTGTATATGATGCATACCACAACATTCTCTTGTGACGCAGATATGGCTATGAGCCAAATTCAAGCGAGTTTTATTTTGAAACCTCAAGACACCTCGCCGCAGTAGGGCAACCAAGATAGACATTTTCAAGTTTTCTTGTCTTTCTATATTTTAACTTTTAAGTTGGCAACAATTGCCAATTGTACAAAGCAAAGTGCTTTGACAACATCTATGAGACGCAAGACATCTAATTCATGCCAATATCTTGCCATTGACTTCAAATCAACAACATTGACATACAGTTCTGGGCATTCGGCAACGTGTGGATATAAGCTCACAATGTACGTAAGACAACGGAAAATTGTGATGTATCCATGCCCGATTGTGCAAGGCACTTTTGGCATCGGCTCCATTTGTAGAGGCCATCCCTATCGCCCCGGACTTACACCTCTGCGTGCATGGCTTGCCAATGAGAATGACATAATTCCATCATGATTACTAGGAGAATGACATAATTCCATCTCATTACTATTTACGCTTCTGCTATAATACTAACTACCCTGTCAAGGACACGATAAGTGCCTACTATCTATCTTTTTTTAATGATTATTCACAGGCAAAGTGTAGTATTTAAAATCACCCTGGTACAATCACACTCACTTTACCAGGTAGGTGGGTTAAGATGTGACTTATGGTATCTCTCTCTACGAGAGCTTTGTACACACACTGTCGTCTGCTTATAGGATAAGCTATGATTCTGACCATGTTTGCACAGAAGATTTCAAAAGGTGCATACAACACATAAGCATAAGTGGTATTCCTCATCCTAACATTCTCTCTTTCTCTCTCTCTCTCTCTCTCTCTCTCTCTCTCTCTTTCCACCTTTGATGCGGGAAAGGTGAAACTAAGCATGTTTTATGTCAATATGGTAACAAGAAGGACTAAGAGGCAACATGAAGGGTTAAGAGCCGTCTATTACCACCTATTTTGGAATGGCTAAGAGCAATCTATTTGTAATCCATCAATGACTGCTTTCAAACTCAAACTATTCGGTGGAGTACTATCGATTATAATGGACAAACAAGCGTCCTACCGCTAGCGATTGTAGAACTACACACCTCAAGTGTGAGGATCAAGTGGAGTTTTTGAATGTCTTATTAAAGTCGTAAGGGATTATCTCTACCAAGGTGTATAGATGCAGCCATCTTTTTTGATAGCACGGCTGTTCACAAAAAACCAAGATTACTGATTTTTTAGGTTTGGAAAATACCTAGTGGTGAATACGATTTCACCTTCAATGGATCTCTTATTTCATCTATAGCACTAAGAGTGTCTATATGCATACAATTTGGGGGTAAGACCCAACTCGTGATTACTAAAACACTTATTAAGTGTGATAGTCAATTCTTGGAATCTTCACACTTGCACTTTCAAGGAAAGAAGTCCATAAGCTGCCAAGAGATAGTAGACAATTTCAACTTTCAAAATTCAATTCAGATATTGTTGGATGCTAGTTGAGTAGTTTCCAAACATAAGTCTAGCCAAGGGGTTTGTCAACGTCGATTTTAATCGAGGGGTTTGGATTGCAACGGCAACACCCAAGGTTACATGTGCATTTTACTACGGATAAGTGAACACTATGTTCGACCTCCAGGTACGCATGCCCAAATTTCCCGCATGCCTGTGCATGCAGGAAATTTGGGCAAGTGCCTTTCACTACGGATATGTGAACACTATGTTCAACCTCCAGGTACAGATCTAATTTGGTTTTGTTTATTTTTCGTTTGTTTTTCCACATCGGATGCATAAACTATGTTTTCATCCCATTTTTGCTCTTAAGAGAAATGACAAGGTCATGTAAAAGCCAATTAATTTGGGCTGTTGTGTCCCACATAAGTTTTCTACATTATGAAATTATGGACCCACTTGTAGGGTTTGATTTGGCACATGTTGTCACATGGGATACAACATGGTCTAGGAACTCAAGGAGTTTGGTTTAGCTAGTGTGGAGAAAATTTCTTGAGGGTCCCTCCCACTCCCATCGTAGAGTGTTTGCAGTTACCTCCACACACAAGTACATTTTGTACTTGACAGATGTTCCTTTTTTAGACACCCTTACATGAGACATATTCCACATGTGGAGAATATGAGTCTATGGGACTGACACTGGCGTCCACTATTTCAAGTATGTGTCACGACAAAGTCCCTAGGTCTGATCAAATCTGTGTTATAGACCGTTTTCAACACGCCGTGGCAGGAAAAATTTCAGTGGCCAAAAATTACCGAATACTCAGAATGACTTGTGAAGGTACAAGTGTTCCTACACAACATTAACGGATGGTTGTTTATGCATATAGCAAGGTTCTGAGTTGTTAATGAAAAGGTTTCATTGTTGTTTGTCCCTACAAGTGCTTACTATTTTACTTTTTATTATGATTCAAAAATTTCAGCACAGCTTGCAAATGATTGCAATAGAAAGTGTTTAGTTTCTTTTCAGAACTATATACACTCCTCTATAATGTGTGCTAGGAGCATCACATTCACCATACGCATTGGCAAGGATATGCACATTCAGATCTGTTTTTGCTAAATACATGCACGCTAGGTGTTATGGGCCCTAGTGTTTAACAAAGGCTGATTTGGAGAAGCATGCATATTCATCACATTAGTTTTCTATGAAGCATTTTGCACTCTATGTGCAATATCTCTATGAGATTATATTTGGATCTATCAATCACCAATAGAGGTCATGGTTCAGTTTGGGTGCTTGTTGATCTTTCAAGTTAACCAAGATGGTTATTCAGGACATTGTTATTTTCTTAGCAATAATGTACCACATTGTGATCCCGGTTTACCAGTCATTTGAAAGACTGTCGGTAAACCGTGGGGAATCCCCCACACCTCAGTACTGTCAATATCCAAGGAGATAGGCAGGTTATAACAGTTATGCTACTGTTAGTATCCAAGGGGATAGGCAGATTACAAAGTGTAATCTTGTGCTAAAGGATATGCAAAGTGCGTACATTACCACCAAGCAATCCAATTAGTATGCATTTATTGCTCTAGTTGGAATTTGCTTACTGTAAGATAAAGCAAGTTTGCGATTAGGTTTAGTCTCTTCAAGTATAATTCAGGTTCTCAACCTTGACCAGTGGTTATCATGCGATTGTTTACTGATATGAGAAGACAACAAGTCAAGGACTTAAACTTGGCTGATGAGTTATGTCAGCAAGTTACTTTCATGGAAAGTGAAAGAGGTACTCTTTCGGGTACAATTTAGTTGTGATATCTCGTTTAGCATGATCAAGTGAGTTCTAAATGGAGTTTATACGCTACGTTGTATATGAGAAGGTTACACCAAGATGGTTGCAAAGGGACAACAATGTGGAAATCAGGATGTTATTCATGATTTCGTTGAATCTCCTGCAGAACCATGTTCCGGTCAAATGCACAGCTGGATCCATGAAGGATACCACTGTGGAACACATAAGTATATCACCACTCTTGTTTTCGAGGCCGAAAATGCTTCTTCAAGAGGGAAGTAATGTCATGCCAAGGGCATAAAGCCCGGTGGTCAAGGACCAGGTCCAAGGGGTCGGCTGCTAGTGTGGATAGGGAATGAGGACCATGGGGCTATATAAAGGGAGGTTGGAAGGTTCATTCCAAGGCAGTCCCACCAAGGGCATCACATCACATGTATATGTCAAGCAATGGGTGGTAGAGTAATGGTGATTCCTCTTCTAGTAGTGGTTGAGGTAGATGCTTTTCTCTCATGGTGGAGAGGTTGGGGGTTCAAATCTTGTGGGACCTGACAATTCTCACCTTATGTTTGCCCCCTCTTAAAACGACGGTCTATATTGTTTGATCACTGTGGGCCCTAAGGTGGTGATATTGAATGCTACTGAAACTATATTCTATGCGTGTCTTTCTTTATCATGCAATGATGCATGAGCCTTGAGCTGCTGAACGTCGCAACTCAAAGAAAATTACATATGTACCATTTGAAAAAAGAAACCTTTCTTCATGCCTTGGGGAGCTCACAATCCTCCAATTTTTTGTCCCATCTAAAAAAGGATGTAGCCCTCATGGTTTGATCAATGTGGAACCGAGCCTTGAGCTATTGACTGCTATGAGCACCATGCTCTACACTAGTGGCTAGCCCTATTTTTTTCGTACTTACTGCAAGCGACCTTTTAAATTCTCAATGTTGCAATTCAAAGCCAAGGATCCATGCATCTTTTAAACAAGGCATTTGGAGATGGACATTGGCACTGCCTTTCACGTCGATTGAAAAGAGAGAGAGAGAGAGTGTGTAAATTCGTGTGAGGTCATTCAAACCCCTTACATTAAATGAGGCGAACTTCATAATGTGAACTTAAGAGATTGAGTGTCCCCCTCATTGTTAGCATCATGCATGTTATCTCAAGGTGAAAACCATCTTGTGTAGGGAGCAAGGAGGCATATTCTTCGAGCAGAAGCATGTTAATAGCAAGAGTACTTAGTGAGGGTATATCTTCCATAAGGACTTCATAGTAATTTTGTGCAGTATAACTAGAGGAGGGGCTCTTAGGCTTAAAAGTTTCTTTGGACGAAGTATATCCATCAACAACTCTTTTCCCTTTATCAGGAGTGTATCCATCCGCATCAACAACTCATTTCCCTTTATCACAAGTAACCATATTGTCATTAGCAGGAGCAAATTTTATGCCTTTGCTAGGGGGAGGCTTTGACAAGCCACGAGGTTTAACTACAGTAGACTTGGGCACCCCTGGCACCTTAGCATATACAAGAGGGCTTGAGACATCGTGGAATGAGAAGAGGTCATAGTAGGTTTATCCACATGAGGAGCATCCTTACATCTTCAAAGAAATTTCATCACTTTCTTGATTGCCATGCAACAATTTAGGCTTGGCTTTGGACTCAGCATGCTTGGAAAAAGTTGGGGGAGTGTCTCTTGGATATACAACTCCCATGTAATTTGAATGCTAAGGATAGATTCTGTGATTGGTCACTTCCTACTTTTGAAGCAAACTGGTGGCTTTCATCTTCCAATTTTTTTAATCTTGCTTTGCTTCCTGAAGCTGTCGTGCATGTTAAGTGCAACTGAATTTGGTCCATGGATAAGGTCTCTAAATGGTGGACTGCCAAACTTGCTGGCATTTTGTCCCTTTAATGCTCTTTTCAACACAAAGTCTTTTTGTGGAGGGTTTTGACTGGGGTCATGCCATTTGGAGAATTGTTGCAGAGGAAAAGTATCACGGATGGCCGATGCCATCGCTGTCACAAACTTGAGTCGGCTCGACACCTATTTTGGTCCTCTCCTGTAGTATACCATTGGTGGAAATGTTTGCACGATTGTTGGAGGAATGCATGGAAGGTTAGGCTTACGAAATTTAACGTTACTTTTGGTACTTTTTTGCATCATGATGCAGGTTTGACTTTATGCATTCTTTTGGTGAGAATATGGATGCTATCGTTCATTTGGTGAGCTTGTAATTGTGTAGCTTTTGATACTTCGACTTTTAGTAGCTATGCTCGCCCTTGGTCTTGCATCTTGATCAAGATCAAGGAAGATCTTATACCCATGGACATGTACCACGACTTTGGTGTGCAATTGGTTTTATCTGTCCTTTGATGTAATGTAACGGAAGAAAAGGAATCTATACTAATAGATAAAGGGAGAGGGAATTCCGGTTCCTCCCCTGACACACGTCAACAGCAACAGATTAATCCGGCAGTGTCGCTTGCAACGTCCGAGAAACACAGTGACACAAGGAGAAGGAAGAGGAGAGAGAGAGAGAGAGAGAGAGAGAGAGAGAGAGGGAGGCAGCGAAGCCGCCGGCTAAAGGAATTCTCCACAAGTTATGTACAATGAGCAACGACCCTGGAGTCTGCTGGAAGAGGGTCTCATATGGTTTTAGGTAGTGAGGAGGTATGGTTCATGATACATGTGCATGAAGCATGCCAATCGAATGGGTCCAAGTGTCGGTAAGTAAAAGGTCTGCAACTCTGAGGTCCAATTCACAAGTGTCGGTACGAAGAAGAGAGAACGGCCATCAGTTTGTGGCCTCGCACTCGGCCAAAGTTACCTTTTCCTGTTCATAGACTCGTGCCCAACTCGTTGCTACTTTGCTGCACATACGCACATACACCCATTCTCTGCATCCATGGAGGGCTCCCATGCCATCGATGGGTGATGCCCCCTGCCCCTGCCCCTGCCCCTGCCCCTGCCCTACCTCTCTCGAGGACCTCATGCTCAAGCTCTGTAGCCCTGATGCCGACAGCCAGAGAGAGGCCTCCCTCGCCCTCCGCAACCTCGCAAAAACCAGCTCCGTCCACCGCTTCTGCATCGGCGAGATCGGCGCCATCCCCTCCCTCATTACCCTCCTCTCTTCTCCTGATACTGAGACACAGACCCATTCGGTTACCGCCCTTTTCAACCTCACTCTCCGCAATGACGCCAACAAGGCTTCGATTGCCTCTGATAAGGGCATTGATGCAGTTGTGCAGGTCATGAACAATGGTGGGCTTGAGGCTAGGGAGAATGCGGCAGCGCTTCTGTGTAATCTGTCTCGATCCAAGGCATCTCTAAGAATGATTTGTGGGGAGGATTTGTTTAGAGGTTTGGTCGGTGTTTTGAGAGAGGGAAGCATGCGTGGGAAGCGTGATGCAGCAGGGGCTATGTACAACTTATTAACAAACAGGAAGAGCCGAGGTCTGGCAGTATCAGCAGGGGCAGTAGAGGCCCTGTTTCAGATAGCAGAAGACAGGGCATCAGGTCTCATAGATGAGAGCATTGCAGTGCTTGCAAATTTGGCCGGACACCGGGATGGCAGGTGTGAAATGGAAAGCCCCGATTGGATGCAGTGTTTACTGGCTTTGATGAGAGAGGGCTCAGAGTCTAACAAGGAGTTTGCATGTGCCCTTCTCCTTTTGTTGTGCCAGCATAGTAGCTCTGTAACTCAGATGCTTCAAACAATGGGCGCCAAAGAGCCGCTTTTGGCTCTCTCCAAATGTGGCACGGACCGCGCTCGTCGAAAGGCCTTGAACATCCTGGAGCTTCTGTAGTCTTTCTGATTGTTTCATGGGGCCCCGTTTTTCAAGGGAGAAGCTTTGAGGGCTTCAATATGATCTGTACAGCATCTGTCTATCCACCGCTGCATTTCAATGTACGTGAAATCCTGCACCTTGGTTTTCTTTAAAGATTTTGTGAAGATGTCTTCGTTGCTGTGGCTTAATGATCGAAGAGAGCTCGAAGTTGGCTTTCTGAAATCTTGCAAGCAACAATGAATAAAGGAAAGGGAATATGCAGGTCCACAGAAATAAAGTATCAGTTAGACTGGTTTCCATCCATTTTTACACTTGAAAATGGTGACTTTTTCCAAGGGATGGTTAGGGCTACCCTGCATTTTAAAGGGTTCCCCTATCTTTGCTATCATGCTGTTGTCCAACAAGCACCGACAAATTGTGTAGTTTTTGTTACCATCTGTGTATACCGTCAACATTTTACGAGCTTTCTTTGAGAAAGATAATTCGACGTCCGAGAACATGGTTCTTTGTTTGTCAGGTGAGTGCCTCTCTACTTGTGCTTATGCTCCCTCAAACAAAGGCAACAAGTTTTGGATTGACATCTTTCGTATCTAAAATTGGCGATGATTCGTGTAGCATAACAACAGTCTTAAGACATATACATGACAATGTAAATAAATAATTATCTTGTTTAAAGTGCTGTGCGAAGCAATGTCGAAGTGATAGTATAATACCTTGCTCTTCTCAACCTGAAAACTGATTTGCCCATCGATAATTGTGTTTCTTAGTGAAGCAGTGAATTCTTGGGAGCAATTGTGAATTGTTGGATAAAGCGTGTGGACTAGTGCCACATGACAAGGTAAGGCCGGAAAACTTGTAAGAGGCATCAATTTAGCATTGCCCGATGTACATGGAGGCCATTGCGCGAGATAGTATTCTATGATCTATCTCTATAGAGGGGCATTGAGGAGTGGGTAACACACACACACACACACTCTCTCTCTCTCTCTCTCTCTCTCTCTCTCTCTCTCTCTCTCATCCATTGTGACTTTTCACCTTGTTGATCTTGTACAGCTTGTGAAATGAGGTAATTTTAAGGCTTATGCAAAAGTTGTAAGACTGCATTGGAACAAGGATGATGTTTGCCAGTTAGATGAGAGCATACTCTTAAGGTTGAGGATATATTAGAAGCTGTGTAAATGTTGGAAATTAGAATCTGTGCATGTGTAGCTATTGTTTCTTACTCACTTAAGTAGGTCAGTCAAGGAGTTTGTTAGCCTTAGGGGCTTGGTCTTTTATCTTTTTATAAATGTGTGGTCCCACAATAATGAAGGGCTCCCATTTAGTGTTAGAAAAAAACCGGGGTCCAATGTATTTTAACCGGCTGAAATTCTAGAATCCTGGTTAGATTTTGAGCTTGCCTTGAAGAAAACCGGGAAATTTTCACAAATTTTAGTGTAATTACCGGCAAAAGCTTCAAAATTTGACTTAAAAATTGGGAGAACTTAAAGTTTGCCCTTATTTTCTTCGGGTTAGTGCTAGAAAAAAACCGGGGTCGAGTGTATTTTAACCTACAGAATTTCTAAAATCTTGGTTAGATTTTGAGCTTGCCTTGAAGAAAACCGGGAAATTTTCACAAATTTTAGTGTAATTACCGGTAAAAGCGTCAAAATTTGACCTAAAAACCGGGAGAACTTCAAGTTTACCCTTATTTTCTTCGGTTGGGGAAAATGTATTTTTCTAGCCCCGCCGGAGTCCCATTTGTTGGGTTTGTTGCTTAGAAAAGGAGCTCTCAAGAATACAATTATCTTTGTACCTTTGTACCTACCCTAGATGTTACCTTCAAAACACTTAGAATTCATCACTCAAAATGCCAAGATGTGAGCACATAGGGATCTCAGGTTATTGGCTTGCAAAGACAAGCCTTAGGGCATGGTCACGCGAGACCTTACTTCCCTTGGGGCCAAAGGTCGTCCCCAAGGACTTCAAATTTAATGGGATCCGCTTTTTGGATTACATAAGTACTCCTTAGTAAACGGTTGGATTTTGGGTGCATCTTTGGACTATTGGATATATCTTGCGGATTATTGCCACATGGCAATCTAACGAAAATGTTTCTTTATTATTATTTATTTTAGGCCCTTATGTTTCTCTCTCTTTAAAGAAGGGCATTGAGTCTTGTGTCAAGCACAATCTTTTTCATCCTCTTTCACTTGCGTTTTTTTTTTTCCCGCTTTCTTACAATGCTTGCAAGTGTTTTCAATCATTATTTTTTATGCTAGTGGAATATATTGTATTTTAAATAGTTCATTGCTACACTTTTCCCCCAAAAATATAATATTTTATTGTGATACCACATGTTTTAAAATAACAGCCACTTTCTATTTTTCTCTCTCACAAGGAAGCCTCAATAGCCGTTTGTAGGCCATAGTGAATTTCCACCGTATTTTTTCATGTTTCTCATAGTGGTTCCTTGCATTTTTTTTTTCAATCATTATTTTTATGCTTTTGGAATATATTATAATCTATATAGTTCATGGTTATACTTCTTTTCAAAACAACATAATATTTTATTGTGATACCACATGTTTTAAAATAGTTTCACAAAAAAGCCTCTTAATATGAAATTCTTCTAAATAAATTTATGTAGGCCATAGTGAAATTTCGCCTTGTTTGGCTTTCATTATGAAGAGAACTTGCATGTTTGTCCACTTATTTGACTTCCATTATGAATACAATTTTTGCAAGTTGATTTGATTTTCATATGTGAAGAAGAGTTTTGCAAGTTGGTCCACATTGCTTTTAAAATCTTGAGATTCAAATTTTTTTTTGATATAAATTTTAGTTTTGAGCTTTGTACAAGGATCTCTCTCTCTCTCTCTCTCTCTCTCTCTCTCTCTCTCTCTCTCTAGGTCTTGAGTTCGGCTCTCTTCGTTGGATAGATCTCTAAGATCTTTTGGGATAGTTTTCGACGACGTTAAAACAATCTTCTCCCCCCCCCCCCCCCCCCCCCCCCCCCCCCCCCCCCCCAAACAAAAAAAAAAAGCAAGCCATCAAGAAACTTCACCTTGTTAAAAGACTTTTTTAAATCACTAATTCAACCTCTTGGAGGTTAACCTTTAGTGTATGGTCTTGGCGGTCATTACATGGCAATCGTTTGAAGATGTTGAGAAGTCCACATCCTTCAACATCTTGCATGCACATTGTTATTCCTTTCCCTTGAGGTCATAGAGACCACATGTTTCCTCTCAAAAGGACAGCTTTGACTTAAATGTGGTTCTTAGTAGTTAATTGAAATTATCTTGTGATGGAGACAAGCCATCCTTGCCACTCAAATGAAAGAAATGTTTTTTCGGCCAAACAAAATTAATTTCCACTTCGAGTGGAATATCAAATCCCCCCTTCCCTCCCCTTTTTGCCCCTAGAAAAAAAAAAAAAAAACCTTAAAGAGAACAAAGTATTAGGGAGTGCATTCAAAGAAGTTTAATCCCTTGATGTGACATATTGCAATATTTTAATTCGAAAAAGAATCTTTTCATTCTTCACGGACCTCTCGAAGGTCTATTTCATTCAATTGTTTTCATTCTTCAAGCACCTCTTAAAGGTCCATTTCATTATTGGCCTGCAAAAGGCCATAGGGTTTTAGGTGCAAACTTGTTGCAAACTTCAGGCCGTTTGATGTTGTTGTTGGATTGCTGCCACGTGCCATTAGGTTTCCTAAAGTTTCATTTGACCCAACCTGCAACTTCTTTTCTCGTGCTGCTCCTGGCGGGTCGCATGCCTTTTTGCCCTGCTCCTACCAGAGAAGGTGGCGTGTGCAGTGGGTGCCGTCCTTTCGAGAAGATGGCGCACAGAAGGTATGCTCTTTTCGTGCTGCTCCTGCCAGAGGACGTGGTGCAGTGGTGCAGGTGTTCGATACGGCAGTGGTGCTTGTTTAATGCTGAAGGCGGGCGCTGTCTGGATGCTTTTCAAGATACTTGAACCGTATGCTTTTAGGGGCGACTGCATTCAATGGTGTCCTTGTGTAGCCTCAGGTGGTGAGCGCTATTCGTCTTCGTTTTCTATGCTTGAGAGCACGTTTTGGAATGTAATGCTTGGAATAGAACAGTCCACGTGCTCATTGTAGCTTGTATAAAAGGCCAGAAAAATGCAGTGTAATATCAAGCCCTTGTCTCAGCTGGTTGTTATTACGCTGTGTCGTGCTTTGGTAGATGTAGCAGTAAGTCTCAAGTTTTTTTTACTGTTGAGCTTTTGAGCTATGTATCTAGTGGAAGATTCTCTCTCTATCCTGCTTTTGTAAATATGCCAGCAAGTCGCAATCTTTGCTTTGATGTTTAAGCTTTGAGCTATCACTATTTGGTGGAAGATTCTCTCTTTGCTATCCAATTTCTATGTCTTGATATGTTGCAATTCCAAATTTAAATTGAGTCGAGTCACCATATGCAAACGGATGTTTTCTTCTGCCAAATGCTGTCGAAGAAGTTGTTGTCGCTCGTGAGGAGTTGAAATTTGCTGAGCGTCTGCCGTGGATTGCTTTGAGGGTTTGTGTGTTGTGCCTTAAAGTAGCTAGATCTTTTACTAACATGGCATCTGATGGTGGCATTGCTGGTGGTGGTGAAGGGAGTGCAAGCAATGCCTCGCCCAGTGATGGTGAGAGCATGGACTTCTCTGGAGGTTTGTTTCTCTGCCTTGTCGACGGTTTCTTGTATGCTTATGTATGATGATAATTGATTTGCTTGCGCTATGCTGGTCTTGGTTTTGAATGTCGGTTCTGGTTTCTTCTTGCTTGCGAGCGTCGCACTCGAAAACATTTCTTGGGCTGGCGTTCTTTTCCCGCTCCTGGCGGTTGGTTTCTGTTCTGCTTGGAAGTGATGTACTCGAGACGGTTGCGGTGACATCATTTCATTCCCTGCTTTTTTGAGATGGTCCTGTCTACTGTGGGCTAGTGTTGCTCCATTTGCTTCTGTTGCATTAGGAGCACCACTCTTTGAGCTGACTGTTTTCTCCATTGGCGGTTAGGTTTGGCATGTGACGGAGCAAGTCACAGAGGCCCATCCCCTTTCTATATTCTGTGTCACCTGCCCTGTCAACAGTTCCAACTGGCATGCAACCTCCTGTGTGAGAAAAAGCCTCGCTGGCTGTGCAATGATCAACAACACGTGGCCGCCTTGTTGGGTCAGCTCGCGACGAGCAATACGCAACCTGCCCGAGCTCCAGGAGCTTTCTGTGAGAACTCGACTTGATGCGGCTTGCTGTATTCGCGAAGTAGATCCTGCGCCACAGCCCCAATACGGGCACTATTGAAAACAGGGGACAGCCCCTTGCTGCCCCTCTAACCTGCTACAACTGTAAGGCATGTAGCCTCCTGTGTGGACTAATCACTGGCAGCACAGCCACCTGCTGTGCGCTCGATATACAGCCTCGCAAGGCAAGTCTCTGAAGCAACCCGAGTCTCCCCTGTTGGGTCAGTTGGCGACCAGCGCAGCACCTTGCTGTGCTTGACTGAATGGCCCGAGCGCATCTGCGGCGCCCTGCTCAAAACCCGTGTCTTTTGAGTTCTCTGTGCGAGCAGCCCCCTGCTGGAGATAATACACCAAGGGCTCGTGCTCACGTAGCGTCCCTGCTTGGGTTCTCGTTATGCCTTTCCCTAGCAGAGCCTTCCCACAACGAAGGCCTCTCGTCGGCTTGGAGCCTTAGATAACAAAGCCATAGTGCTTGTAATGGGGTGAGTCGGTGTTTTTGAGCTGATTGCTTGTAGTTCCTAATAGTCCAAGGACCAGAGCATCATTGAAGTACTTTGTCTATGCGAGGAAGGAGCGGCTTGATGTAACCAGGGTCGAGAATCTTATAACTGGCTTTCAAAAATTTCAATCCTTGGTGACCTTAAAAACAAATAATTCTAGAGACAAAGGAAGATTGGTCCAGTTGTCTATTAACCTGGCTACCAAGCAAGTTTGGCTTTGATGTTTTCTCCCAATGCTAGCTAGCTTTAAGAACTGCTGCTAACAAAGGTATTCATGGTTGATGGTTCTTACACACATGCATTGCTATTTTCAATGTCCTTTTGACTCCTTTGATGTATTATCTAAAATGGCTTATGTAACTCATTTTACCTTT
Source organism: Adiantum capillus-veneris (assembly GCF_014529385.1). Classification (NCBI taxonomy): domain Eukaryota; kingdom Viridiplantae; phylum Streptophyta; class Polypodiopsida; order Polypodiales; family Pteridaceae; genus Adiantum; species Adiantum capillus-veneris. Next base: position 91,987,086 of record NC_140944.1, on the reverse strand, counting down.
GATCAACACATGCTGATTTGCTTTTTTTTTTAAAAGTATATCTGTAGCATTCTCACTAATTGATATGCTCTTTTGTAGCTTGTTCATGTTGTGGATGCTCTTTCACATGATGTAGTGGCAGAAATTTGGCAATATTTTGCATCTCAAGCTTTAATATTTCTTGCACCTGTTTTAAAGGCTTCAAATTCTTGGCCTATCCCACTTCTAGGCCATTTTTTTTGGATCTAGCTGTGTTGCAACATTAAGCCCTGAGGATCAACAATCTTTGGAGGCTGTGAAGAGACTTTGGGTTCTACTTGAACCTCAATTCATTCGGAGGCTTAGTAGGCTAGGTAAAGGTATTGCTATGGTTGAGCCATTGTTCCAAAGGCCCATTTGTTTTTTAGAAACATGAACCGTTTAAGTGTTTACAGTGAGATCAAAACAATTTCTCTTTGTCTTGTAGTACTCAACATCATCATTGTCATCATATATATGTTGCATTTGACATTCTACAAATCATTGGCATCTTTAACCAACAACAACAAAACCTTCAAGCATCAGGTCACTCACGTGTTTGGGGCCACAAAAGTGGAAGAAGTGAAACCAAAAATTTGAGAGCATGTGGAGTGGTCTTGATATAAGGAAAAGGTGGCATTGATCTATAACACGATGATCAAATGCATGAGATACATGCAAATAATGCTAGACTTGAATGGTGTGAAGGCAAAAGATTGCATTGGGGATTAGGGGCTCTAAAACGGCATAGAGTATGATCTACATCTCCAACAGCTATCGACTAGCAATCTGATCATGAATCACCCATGACAATATCTTGCATAAAGGAATAGGCCATCTGTGGCCCGCATTCGAACAAGCCTCCGCTGATCCATTGAGTGCAATGCTTGTCCTTGTGCATCCCGTCTATCAAGGCCCGAAAACGACCCTAATCCTCCTGGCTTAGCCTTGCATCGGCCAAGCGCATTTCGTTGTGCTGTTATCTCAGTACCTCCACGCATGCGGGTCATATCATAACCGAATGCATCACAATATTGGCTAGCTTCTCACGGGTCCCATACGACATTCTTCCCACATTTTGTCTCTCCACCTAAGTGGCCCAGAGGAGCCAGTGACCCCGCCACGGAGCCCCAGCCATAAAGCATCAAACACCTGCTTTCACCTGCTTGGAAGACCTCGCAAAGCCGCCCGCTTGGAGGGCCACCATTGGTCATTGCCACAACTTGGCTCAGGGTTCTCAAAAAGAAACCAGTCATCTCACATGCCTTCAGCTTTAGTAGGCCTTGCTCAATCCCATCGAGTACCCCGCTAGGGGGCTCCTTATCAACAAACCCAGGTAGCCCTGATCGCCATCCATGGCTTCGATGGCTGCCCCGTTCAACATTCCTCCCCGTGAGCATAAGGTCCCAATACCACAACACGAGCATCACAAAAAATCTGGGCTCGATCTCCCAAGACCCTCAATTACTGTCATGTTTGAAACCAAACTCGGCCCATACCATGTTACCTCCTTGCATTTTGCCTGGCTCTCTAGTTCAGGTTCCACTTGTCCGTGCCATCTTGACCATCGAGGAGATCACCTGCTGTATTGTAGGACGTCTCAGCTAAAGGGACAGCCAACCCTTTGGTTGCATCATATCTGGCCAGTCAAGCCAGGCCAGGGGGCACAAGGTCCTCAAAAAAAATTCAGTCCAAACTTTGCTCCATGCTTGCCATTCAATGGACAGTTCTCCCGTGTATCGAGTGAGTACAATGATTACGACTAGGGCACCAGTTCCTGTTGACCGCCGCTCACCTGCCCAAACCATCTGGATAACATGCTTGGCCGTCCGCTGATTCGCAGGACGCCTCAGTCGAGGGGAGTTTGAACCCTCCAACCTCACCACATCTGATCTGTCAAACCAGGTCTGAAAACCCCAGCTCTTACTGGCCAGGATTTGTGAATACTTCACGAACGGGCACCTCGCCCCGAGTGACAAACCCGAAAACTGGTGGTTCATTACATCTTCATCGAAGTACAATTGCACGCTTGCCATAATCTGCCCCTCCCTGCCAAGGCGCATACCCATTGAGGTCAACCCCAAAGGTGTTGCCTCTAGTTCCTGTAACCCTGCATAGACCCCACTCGACGACCCTCTGCCTTTGCTAATCATAGCACTAGCATCATGCACACGCAACGGTTCTCCCGTATCCCACAACCCCAACCTTTTTATGTTCTGGTTATACCTTTTCTGACGCGTCTCTACTTGCAACATCTTACAAACCCCAGTAAATCCAAGCCTCGGGCATCAGTCCTTCATTAGCTTTTGACTTATGCATGTCTACACAAGCTCGCATTTCCCCATCGCATGAGGGGAGTGAATCGGCAGGGTCCACCTCACGCTCCTTATCATCATCCTCACTTGAGTAACCCGCAGTCTTGCCACCTGGTTCGCAGGCCTCCATATGCGTTGCCTCTCGAGTAGAAGCTCATGATATTATGCATTGTATGAAAAACATTGAGAGACTTCGTTTTCCTACATGAGAAAATTTCTAAATCTTCTTGTGTATGTAACCTACAGAGGGATTTGAAACGTGACATTTTCCAAGATTAAACAACTTGCTTGCCTGCTCATCCAAAAAGAAATCACATTTGGCACAAGTTTGTTCGCATCCTTTCAAGAGCTTCGTTTCTACGCCTCATTCTTCCTTTCCTTTTACGAGTGTGCTGCTTGTAGGATGTTTTTTACTCCCTCTTTGCTTTGCTCAACTAGTCAATGCTATGGTTAATTGGATGCTTCTTTTTCTTTTCCTCCTGCAGAGCTGCGCAGGTTCGTTGAGTCCCCTCCATGTCCTGCAGGAGAACGTTCATCGCACCTGGTGGTGTTGAGCTCTGCCGGGTCGCCCCCAAGTCCGGGCTTCGAGGAAACCGCAGCTGGGAAGAGGTGTAGGCGTGCCTTACTTCAAGGAAGCTCTGCTATCGATCCCGCTAGCAGTGTAGGTATGGTCAGCGTGCACAATCATTCTTTGTGGAATAGGCTTGACGTGTCTACGATGTTCTTCGCTACAATGCACTCTTGAGTGTTGAGTTGTGTTAAGATGGTGCTCTACTTTTTTTTGCAGGCAAAGGATACTCTCCACTAGGGGAGGAGTGCGCACAAGCACCATCTTCGTCTCAACAAGAACTTCCTTGCCCAGCTCACGAATTAAGCAAAGCTGCAGCCTCACTTTCTGAAGTTGGCCAATCTTCAGCTGCTCACAAAGTCTTGGACAACGGCAAGCTGCTGGACAAAGGGAAAATCCTGTTAGTCAAGGAAACCTTGCCGCTATTCGCGATTAGCGATATAGATGAGGTTAGTAAACCTTTCTCCATAGAGGGGAAAATCTTGAATTTGTATGGCACATACCGTTCCATCTCCCCTGGGCAAAAGAAAAATGCACGTTACTTCAAGTTCGACATCGTCAATGCCGATTGTATCGACACGATCATGGTCGTCGTTGTGGATCCGTTCATTGAGACCTACACCAGGGAGCTCAAGATCGGCTTGTTCGTCAGGATTGATTGTCCTCTTGTGAGGGCTAAAAACCATAATGATGCTAGGTCAGCTTTGTTCTCCTTGCATGTCGGTGCGTCGACAACCATTCAACCTTGTGACCCATTCCCTGTTTCTTTAGCTTTCTATCCTGAGACCAAGATAAGCACATTTCTTGCTGATGCTGCAATTTTCGAGACTACTAGCCCACGTCCGCCCTTAGCGACACTGGCGTTTGTTGTCTTGCAAAGTCGTAATTTCCATCAGAGAATTGGCACTACATTAAGCGATTTGGTTGTTGCTGATGGCCCGACCCCAGATGACAAAGCAGTTGTATGTATCAGAAGCATTGGCTTCAGCGTTTCTTTCTGTCGATATTGACAAACCTTTTGTCATATGTAGGTCAGCTTTGTCAACTCTCGAAAGCATGACTATGATCAAGTCATGGCCCAGATGGCTAGGGAGGAGATTGTTATGTTTGTGGCTAGGAATATTGGCCTCTTTGTTGGCAAGGTGCGCACATTGTCTATTCTGGACGTCACAACTTTGGCCCCCGTGCGAGGATCACGCTTAAAGCAAGAATTGAACACAACATTTCATAGACAGTGTGAGATTCTCGCCTACAATAGAGAGGTGACTTTCCATGCTTTGTACTCAACCGGATAAAGACATCTTTAGTGGTCTTTACACGTTTGCTTTTTTTGTAGGTTGTGGGGACTTTGCACTTTGTGAACTTCAATAGAGCTCTCTTGCATTCCCAGTGCTCAGTTTGTGACTCGCCGAAGGTGAAGAAAGTTGAAGGCCGACTGTGTTGTTCTCTTTGCGATAAAGATCACGTCATCAACACGAATCTCAGGCTGGAGGCACAGATCCGAAGCAGCATTGACAAACGTGTTGTGGCGGTTCAAGTGTCAAGGTCTATGGTGGATCGTCTTTTGGCCTTGCCAAGGAGCTTTAAGGAGGTGTACATGGAGAGCATTCCAGAGGCGAGGGATATTTTGTCGACATCTGTTGTCGAGGGTGTGTTCAAAATTGGCACAAATGGGTCTATGATATCTTTCACTCCTCTGTTGGAAACCTAGATGCTTTGAGAGCATGGATTTCCATAGCTTTTGGCCTTTCACCACGAATAACTATGCTTCCTTACCTAGATCCCTCTACAATCGATGAACTAAATTTTGGCTTGTTCATTGTATATAGAGTTTCATAAGAAAATGGTATCCTGCTTTTGAGCCTTGTTGCCGTGGTGTCTCTCCATAACTCGCTCTCTACTCTTCCTTCCTCTCCATCTTTTCAACCTTCCAAAGCACTCTCTCTCTCTCTCTCTCTCTCTCTCTCTCTCTCTCTCTCTCTCTCTCTCTCTAACACACACACACAAACAAACACACAAGACGGCTGAATATTTACAATCTTTCTGTCTTTGCAATGACTAACTTGCCCGAACACGATGTCAATACCGTTTTTTCGGCACAGTTTCCGAACAATTCAGACATCTTCCTCGCACTACACCATCTCCAAAACTCGACAAGTGCACCACATGACCTTAGATCAAATTTGCTCAATGACTTGTTTGAGAGCTTCTTGCTTGAAAGACGTGCTGTCCCGGGTGCATGCCTCTTCTTCTTTGCTAACAGGGCCACTAGCGCAATGACGGCCACAAAATTCTCATCTTTGTATTCAACATGCGCCAACTCACTTGCTCTTAGCCTCGACGTGTTAACGGCCTTTGCTTGCTTTGCGACCTGTAGGTTAAAAGTGTATTTGAAAAGAAATGGAAGCATGAGAACAATCATCTTGGGGATGCCATCAAAATCATTTCTTGCAAAGGGCATTTTGCTCTTCGAAACAAGCAATGGCATCGCATACCTTCCCACCTTCACAACGTGCTCAAGCCGTGCACGTGTTGGATGGAAAGAAGATGAGGTGGCCACTTTGCATAGGCTATCCTTGTTGGATGAGGCTTTGCCTGATGTTGAGGTGGTCCGCATGTTCCAAGCCAAGCACCCACACACGTTGCATACAACCCAGGCCGTGAAATGCAAGCTTTCACGCCCGAAGAAAGAGAAGGGCCTTGTCACTGGTGCTCAGATACGACGCACCCATGCCAGCTTGAGCAAGCCAATTAAGAGATACAACAAAAGAATCAAGGACAAGCCCATTACACCCTGCGAAAAATGTGGACGCTTGCTATTCTGACGCCAGCTAACACGTCAGCTTCTATATTCAGTTGTGGGATCGACTTCGAGGAAGCGAAGACAGTATGGGGATGTGTATGTCTGCAGCCAGTGCAAGAAACACTTGACAAGTGATAGCAATCGCCTGTGGAGCTTGCAAGAGACAGGGTTCAATCCAACGCTTCCCTTCGTGTCAGATCTTAACCCCGTAGAGGCATGCTTGGTCTCCATTCGTATCCCCTTCGCCAAGATACGTGAACTGACGTATGATGGTCAATACGGGCTTAGAGGTAGCGTTGTTAATGTGCTTGCCAACTTGGAGAAGAGCCAGGCTGTGCTGCCTCGCTTCATTGAGGATGAGGCTTCTGTCCTTGTGGGAATCAAACGGAAGCTCGAATACGATAGATGTTACCTAAGCGGTGTTGTGCGACCCTTGCTCACAATGCGTGCAACCACTACGCTGTTGTCCACACCACTCTACACGAGAGAAGGTGTCATTATCAACGACAAGTGGCTTGCACACCTTTCTAGTCTAAGTATGGCTCCTACGAATACCCTTGAGGCCAATGCGCACGATGTTGAGCTTGAGGATGAACAAATTGATGTCATGCTTCATGCGGTCACAAGTGTGGCAGAGGTTGTCGATTACAGTGGCAAGATTCTTCATGTTGCGCCTTGCGAGGGCAATTCACCGTTGAACATCTTCACGGATGAGTATTGCGAGGAGTTGAGCTTCCCAACTCTTTTCTTCGGGTCCCCTAGAAGATATAGAGAAGCCGCAACCAAGGATTACCAAACAATTGCAAAGTGGGAGCTCCTGAACGTCGACAGAAGATTCGCCCTGGACATTGAGAATTTATTTTTCAAGTCTATCAAAATCATGTCACAACAAGTTGATTCCTCTGTTTGGGTGCGAATGCGCAAGGGAAAGCTAGCAAGCGCAGTGCTGACTGCAAGGCAAGTTGTAGAAGACACAAACATAGAGAGGCTTCTCAACTTAAGGTTAGGCTTCAGAGACTTTGAGGCATTGCGCACATCCCCCGACTACAAGGAAAAGATGAAAAAAATGTCTTCGCAATGATCCGACAACTTGGACCGCCCACATTTTTTGTCACGTTCTCCTCCGCAGAGCGAAGATGGAAAGAGCTTCTTGATGCACTAGAGAAGTTAGTCCCGCTGAGCCAAGAGCCCGCGGAGAGCCTGAGCTCGTACCAACATCGCCTCATTCGTGCCGATCCCATTGCAACTGCTCGTTTCTACGTCAACAGGTTTAACGCAATGAAACGGTTGTTGCGGACTGATTCCTCCATATGTGGCAAAATACGAGACTTCTTTTTCATCACGGAGTTCCAAAGTCATGGTAGCCAACATGATCATGGTTTTTTGTGGCTAGAAAATGCTCCATCACTCACAACACACTCAGATCAAGATATTGTAAAGTTTGTAGATACCCACATTAGCACAGATGGATCCATCTTGCCCAATGACCTTTCTGAATCTTACAAGCACAAGCACCATAAGACTTGCCTAAAGAAGAGCAAAAGTTGCCGTTTTGGATTTCCACGTTTCCCCATGCCATTCACAACTATTATCCGGCAAGGAATACTTGAGTTGAACATAGCTAGACAAGGTAAGCTTTACTTGCAACGAGTCGAAAGACAACTCAGCCAAATTGATTTACAAAATGCCCCTACATTTGAAGAATGCCTAGAACAAGTACAACTCTCCATGGAACAGTACTTGCTTGCATTGCAAGCAACTATCTCGGGACCCACTATTTTCCTCAAGCGCAAACCAAGAGATATATTCACAAACAACTTCAACAAGTCAATAGCTTCGCTTTGGAATGCAAACACAAATATACAGTTCGTGCTAAACGCACATGGAGCTGCAAGCTACTGCACCTCATACATGACAAAAATGGACAGTACATTAATAGAAACAATCAAGTCACAGGTTGATCACTGTGTCGCAAACAATGCAACAACATTGGAGAGACTACGAAAAGTTGGTAGCACAATCCTTAACACACAACAGATTAGTTCACAGCAAGCTGCTTACATATGTCTCTCACTTCCATTGCATAGCTCCTCTAGAGAATTCATATACATAAATACTAATCCACCTGAAGAGCGTGCTCTTGTTCTCAAAAAAAAGAATGCCTTACAAAAAATGCACCCCGACACGACAGAAATCTTCTCTGCCTCCATCATTGACAAATATACCTCCAGACCACACTCTTTCTTTGCTATGTGCTTGGCCCAGTTCGCTTCCACAACCAAAAATCCCTCCAGGCCTGACACGTTGCTGCGGAGGGCACGCATCATACGCTACGTTAGATACAATAAAGCCAAAGACCCTGAAAACCACTACAGAGAACAATGCCTTCTCTTCTTGCCGTGGTCAAGCAATGAGAATGAGCACCTACCCGAAGGTTCTTCTTGGATCGATGTCTACACTTCGAACATTGAGACAGTGAAAAACAATGAATCACAGTTCGTTGTCGAACCAGCTTTGCTCGACAGATTTGCAACAGCCATCACAACCTCACGCATCACGAGAAGTGTAAGCTCCTTGAACGATTCCGACAATGCCAACGTGATGATCAACACCCCATCAAAGCAACCGATGAAGAAACCAGTTGATTTGCATTTTTCCAAACATATTGGGATGACCAATGAGGATTTCCACGCATCAATAAAGAAGTTAAACCCACAACAACGACTCATCCTCGATGATGTCATGCTCAGAAAACGCATAGCGCCGTCAAGAAAGATACATCTCTTCCTCACAGGTGGAGCAGGCACTGGAAAAACATTCACGTTGCTCTTGCTAGTCGAAGCCCTCATTCGTTTCTACACACATAAGTTGGGCCACAATCTTGACTTTCCTAAGGCACTCCTGATGGCATATACAGGCAAGGCAGCATTCAACATTGGTGGTACAACTATACACTCAGCTTTACATTTGCCTTTGATAACTACGGCACACACAAGCCTCGGAGCAGAAAAGCTAGATGCATTGTCCTTACTTTATAAAGACTTGGAGCTTGTAGTATTTGATGAAGTCTCCTTGATAGGATCAATTGTCTTCTCATTGGTTGACTCACGTCTTCGTGCCATTAAGAGAAAACATGACCAACCTTTTGGTGGCCTTGATGTCATACTTTGTGGTGACCTCTGCCAAGCTAGCCTAGTCAAAGGCTCTTGGATATTCACAAGCAAGTAGCCTCTTCTAGAGGCGATTGCACCTTTGTACTGGCATGACTTCCCTAAGTGCTACGAACTAACGATGACAATGAGACAAACCAATGGACAGTTTATAGAGTTGCTCAACCGAATGAGAATTGGCTCGCACACCAGCAGTGACCTTGCATACATTAACAACTCCTTCCACAGAGAGTTGCCTGCTGACATAACCATATCACACCTATTCTACTCTAACAAGGCAAAGGATGAACACAATGAAAAGTTATTCACACAATTGCCCGGTGAGCCACACATATTCAAAGCAATTGAGAAGCGTGCCCGTTCTTGCAGCAAAACAATACCAATTCCATTGGATGCCAGACAAACTGCAGGTCTCCAAGCAACACTGTGTCTGAAGCCAGGCCTAGTAGTCGAGCTATGCGCTGGAAATTTGGACATTCTCGACGGCCTCGTGAACGGTGCAGAAGGCGTCTACAAGCTCTGCACTACATTCTCCGACACGACATGCCTTCGGATTCATTTCACCAACCCTAGCATAGGGCAAAAACAAAGATATGACCACCGTCATCTTCGCAACCCACTCACATTGCTTGGTTGGACGCCAATTCTCCGCATCGCACGTGAATTCCAAATTGGCAAGAACTACTTCAACACCCTCACACGCAAGCAATTCCCAGTTCAGCCCGCCGCGGCCCGCACAATTCACCGATCACAAGGGCTTACACTCAACACACTGGCTTTCAACCCCAAAGGAATTAGGTCTCACGGCCTCACATACACTGCTCTCACACGGATTCGTGACACTGCAAATCTATATTTGATAGAGAGCTTGCTACCCTGCAACATTCACACCGACGCATCTGTCCTCAAAGAGCTCCACAGGTTGAGAACAGAAGCAACTTACTCTCCCATCCAGAAGCAGCTACATCTCCACCAAGATACACATTACATTGTGCAATCATTGAATGTCGTCTCCCTTGGAAAGCATGCAAACGATATCATCCACGACAAAAGCCTGATGGCCTCCGACATTCTCTGCCTACAAGAGACTCAACAACATGCGACAACCATTCCAGGCTTCCACAGCATATCCTCAACACAACTACACGGCATCTCCATTCTCCATAAAAACAACCTAGTACCTACACAAATACACATCTGCATAAATCAAACGCTTGAAACGATCCATGCAACTTTCCACTGCGCCACCAAGTGCCTGGCGACAGTCATTTCACTCTACAGGGCACCGACATCATCACTCCCACGATTCCTGCATAGCATCTCCAATCTTCTTGATTCAACCCGCACCATGCGACCACTAATCCTAATGGGAGATTTCAACATTAACGCACTTGAGGAAACCAACACATATAGAACCCTTTCCAACCTCATTCTCCAGCACGGTCTCCACCAATTGATACACCATCTAACCACAGTGCACAACTCTATGCTAGACCACGTATGGGTTAGCAATGACCTGCCCCAAACCATGTCTGGCACTAACTACAACTACTGGTCCGATCACTCCACTACATACTTCCTTATCGCCAAAAACCAACCTTCCCTTGCTTCCTGCAGGCCATTGTGAGTTCTCACCTTGTTTTATTAGTGTTTGTGCTCACTAGACTTACATTTTCATGAAAATTATTAAAATATTAGTTTGCTTTAGTTTGTCAACATTCTCTTTATTTTATTGTTTTTATTTTACTTCTTTTTGGCCTGCTAAAGAAAGGCCCTAGTATTGGGTCACCTTAAGCGTCCTTTAACTGATGGCGTTCACGTGGCCGACCATTATCCTTTTAAGCGTTTCATTGTTGCAGGTGAACTCGCGAGCCTCGAGTCCTCAGTGGACTTTGTTTCTGCACTACTGCGTTCACCAGACATACTGTCTCTGTGTCATTGAGAGAGAGAGAGAGAGAGAGAGAGAGAGAGAGAGAGAGAGAGAGAGAGAGAGAGCAGTTTTCACGTATGTGGCAGTGTCCTCTTGTGACTGATCAGTGGTCCTTGCCCCTCGTGATCAGAGCTGATGGAGCCTTATCATCGTCAACACATAAATGAAGCACTAAATGCAGGCAACGTCGTACTCGTTTTTGTTCCATGCACGCCATTTGTGTGTACATTGTATAGTGTGTGTGTGTGTTGAGAGAGAGAGAGAGAGAGAGAGAGAGAGAGAGAGAGAGAGAGAGAGAGAGAGAGAGAGAGAGAGAGAGAGAGAGAGAGAGAGAGAAACTATTGTCGTGACTCGTGAGTGAGTCTTGATAGTTGCATTGCAGCACATTAGACTGTACTGGCATAGAGCATCTAACCATCATGCATCGGCGTCTAGCTGATGGCGTAGCGTTCCGTTGTAGGTGAACTTGCGAGCCTCGAGTCCTTGACAGACACTCAGCTCAACTTAGAAGAGAGTGGACGGGTCAAGAGTCAAGGCACAGTTTTCCACGATGCACCTTGAAGGACGTGAAGTCAAGTTAGCGCGTGCGAGGCTCGAGCTTGAGTCGCCTGATGTGCCCTTGCGTGTTACATCACCTCATGTTTTGTGCATGGTTGTGTGTGAGAGAAAGAGAGAGAGAATTAGTATTTTTGCACGACACTCTCACACACACAAATCAAGGCACTATGTGACCAATCGCAACTTCGCACGTTAGATGTTCTCGAAGACAATATTGAAAAAAAGCTTTTAGCCAAACATTGTCGTGCCCTCAACCGACATTTTTGAGATTGAAACCGGCACACTATTAAGATGAGGCACCATTCCCCACGAGCGCTGATTTCTAGAAATCCTTCTCCTCCAAGTGCTCGGGAAAAATCGTCTCCTCGAGCATACAAACTTCTTGTCGCTCAATTTGCCAACAAGAAATTTTAGGCTCGTCCTTTCGCTGTTTCCATGGTGTTCAATGCATGAGCATGGTGGGAATCCTAGACCACCAACACACACTCTTGGATCTAACTCAACTTGAAACCTCGAATTGCACAGTCTATGGACAAGAAGAGTATGCATGGATAAAGTGGGGGTACCCTTTCTGATTGGTGTACCTTTGTCCACTAGTTCATTAATGCCTTTAAATTTTATGTTCTCTTTGAATTTTATGTTCTCTTGCATGTGCCTAAATTGTGTCAAATCCATTTATGTGTTAAATCATTTAATACATCTGATAGTAGGTTAGCCTTAAGACTTAGTAAAGGTTGAGAAAGAGAAGGGAGGATTGTAGTATATAAGTAGTGTTGTTGCAGCAAAAATTAGTTCAAGACTATGCTTCTCCCTTATTGATCCTAAGATCCCTATGACTTGTGATTATGTGAAGTATTATTTCTATGAATTTATTTATCCTTTAGCTAAAGAATGTTCTTTTCTCTTTGCTTCTTTTGAACAAGTCAAGTAATAGGTTGCGTGAACATTATTTACCAACCTCTCTTAATATGGTTGCCTCTTCCTCCTCACGAAATCCACTCTATGGACATTGTGTTGGCTACAATGACAACATGGAACCTATGTGCAATGAATCTAGTGATGTTCGCTCGATGGAGTTTGAAGATGGTGGCTCAATAGCTTGATAACTTCTAGAAAATACTTGATGTATACTTGGCAATAATGCGATTTTGCTTTCTATTTTTTCAGAGTTAAACAAGATAGTGCACCATGACACAGCTGCATCATTCTTGGAACCTGATAGTAGCCTCATTCTTGATCATGTGCCTCCACTCCGCACAAGGAGCGCTTCGAGTTTGCCTAAGCTTGATGGTTCTTCTTCTCTTGGCGTTGGGCCCAAATCGCTCAAGCGTGTGAATCAAAGTGGTGCGGTGGCACGTACACTTTTCAAGACTTGTAAGATGACAATGGAACCAAGTAAGGCTTGCTTGCGCCCCATATATATTCTATTGTTGTGTCCAACCCTTACGAGTTTTGTTTTTTGTTGTGGCAGCCAAGCCTTCCCTAGAGGGTCCATTGCCTGCAGCTGAAAAAATCAAGAGCATTGTAGAGCGTGCCAAACTAGATCGACATACTACTACTGAGTCTTACCATGGTGATGTGATTCCCGCTAGTTCATCTTGCCTTGTGGCTTATATTCCCACTAAAATACCTCTATTACGCATTGTTGACATCATTGAAACTTACCCTCGCTTCACATTTGAGGGGTGGATACTGAATCGATATGGGACTTACAAACAAAGCCCAGAAGTCGCTAAGTATATGCGCTACCTTAAGGAAGACCTACTTGACCCTCTCAACACTGACACCATCACTTGCATTGTTAGTGATCAATTTATTGCACAATTCATTGACACTCTTGATAGAGGAGACTTTGTGCACATTGAGAATGTGACTGTAAAAGAAAAAACTAAGCGAGATGGTTGCACATCTCCTTATGTACTATTCTTCAATGCTTCCACGGTTCTAGAAAAGACAAAACCTTTTGAAGTCAACCTTAGTTTCTACCCAGAGAGCAAAGTGCGTCAATTTTTGGATGAGGCACATTCCTTGCATGCACGGGCACTCGTACACACTTTGGAACTATAGCTTTTGTTGTTATACAGGGCCATGCTAGCACTTCCAAAGCTGGTCTTTCCCAAGGTGATCTTGTTGTTGTGGATGGGCTAATAGCTGAGGATCCTACCACTGTAAGACTTCCTTATCTTTGCCCTTCTATAGATTTGTTGCTTTTTAATATTTTCTCTCTCTTGCCATCACAGCTTAGCTTCGTGAATGCATGCAAAGACGATTACCATGCTATCTTTCGTGCTCTTGAGACCGTCGTGCATCCTATGTTTGTTGCACGAACCGTAGGTTTCTTGACAGGCCGAAGAATTACACTCTCAGTCTTGGATATTACTATCCTAGTACGCATCAAAAGTTCTCGTCTCAAGCATCGTTTAGAGGAAGCATATAAGGCCCATATTCTTGATGTTGGTCACAATCAAGAAGTAAGTATTGATCTTGCTTTTCCTTTTCCACCGTAATAGCTAAAGAAAGCTCTAACTCGTCAAGTGGCTATACATAGGGCATTGGCACATTTCACTTTGTGAATGTCAACTCAATTTTGGTGGAACATTTTTGCGGTCAATGCAAATCTACTAACATTTATCACCAACAAGAGGCAGACTTTTGCTCTATCTGCTCAAAATCTACAACTAAGGTTTTATCGAGACCTACAATTTAGCCGTTTTTGATGAAGTCTCCTTGATTGGAACCAACATCTTCACTAGGGCAAGCTCTCGTCTGCGAGTTATAAAAAACAACTACGACCTTCCATTTAGTGGTGTTGATGTTGTCTTGTGTGGTGATCTTTGCCAAGCTAATCCAGTACGCGACTCTTGGATTTTTTTCAAAAACCTCAGTTGCTCGAAGCTATCTCACTCTCTTTTTGGCATGACCACATAAAGTGCTATAAGTTAACAATCACCATGATACAAACTAATAAGACATTCATCGACATACTCAGCAGGATACACATTTCAAAACACACCAACGAAGACATTTTGTTCATCAATATACATTACATGCACACAGTACCTCATCCAGCCATGGTCTCCCACCTTTACTATGCGAACAAAGATAAAGACCTACACAACCAACATATTTTCAACACTACCATAAGGACACCACTACTTATTGAAGCACAAGACACAAGGGAAAAAACTTGCAAAAAAACTATTCAAATACCAATAGATCCAAAGTTAACAGCAGGTCTTCACAAAAAACTTCACTTAAAACCATGCCTAATTGTAGAACTTTTTGTTGGAAATATTGACATTCTAGATGGCCTAGTCAATGGAGCCGACTGTATATTCAAAGTAGTAACACAAAACTCCATGACACAAACCATCTGGATTCACTTTCAAACCACTAAATTAGGCCAAAAAACTACATATGAAAACCAACAACTATACATTACATCAATAGATAGACAATGGACACCAACCCAAAAAATAGCATGTGAGTTTCAAATAGGAAAGAACTTCCTAAACACTATTACCAGAACACAATTCCCAATTCAAACTGCAGCTACTAGAACCATACACCGTGCACAAGGTTTGACATTGGACACCTTGGCTTTTGATCCAGCCAGCATTCGAAGTCACGGCCTTGTGTACACCGCCCTCTCCCGCGTAAGAGATCCCAACAACCTTTACCTCCTGACATAATTAACTTCCAACTATATTAAAGTACACCAAACAGTTCTAGTTGAGCTACACCGCCTCAAAACACAGCCCACTTGGCAACCTTCAAAGCTTGACCTCCACTCTTTGCCCGGCAATCACTTGATAATACAATCTCTTAACATTGTGTCCCTAAA
This sequence comes from Adiantum capillus-veneris, assembly GCF_014529385.1. Taxonomy (NCBI): domain Eukaryota; kingdom Viridiplantae; phylum Streptophyta; class Polypodiopsida; order Polypodiales; family Pteridaceae; genus Adiantum; species Adiantum capillus-veneris. Next base: position 91,971,901 of record NC_140944.1, on the reverse strand, counting down.
GAAACACTACAACAACCTTCTTCATGATGATAGCTTAATGGCCTCCCACATTCTTTGTTTCCAAGAAACAAAGCTACAACATCCTAACACAGTGGCCATACACGGTTACACACACACTCAAAAAACTGGCCCCATGGGAGTATCCCTCTTCACATCAAAGAAAAACATACATCTACAACACCAAAACGTCATTTCCACAAATGAAATAGAATGCATTACAACGCTCCTCAGCATGCCACATAGTCCACCAATAACCCTGATAACATTGTAGCGCAGACCCTCAACTCCACTTCCCTTGCCCCTGCAAACATTGACCACACTACTCACACCTCACCTCCAACACACCCCTACCATTTTACTCGGTGACTTCAACATCAATGCTAACTACCAAACCCCTGAATACCTTGCATTTTCTAACCTTCTCTCCATACACAACATGACACAACATATAACCCAAAGCACAACAATCTAAGATTCAACTTTGGACCACATTTGGACTACAAATTCCTTCACTAACATAACAACATGCACTAACTTCTCATTCTGGTCAGACCACTCCATTATTTACTTGCTGCTGCCACTAAACTCCAAAAACACATTTTAATGCCCCCCTCTTCCTACTTCCTAAAAGCACCTTCACAAATCCTTCCATTGGCAGGCCCTCATGATTCCTCACCTTGTTCAATTTACTTTGTTTTAGAATGCCGATGTGATCCTTTCACCTTCTTGTTTAAGTGAGCTCCTTGTTTAAGATGAAGGTTGTGTGAAAGGTAGTCTTATGGACTTCTTTAGGGGCTATGAGTATCTGATGATACCCACTTTTTAAGTCGATGCGAGTAAAGATGCTTGCACCCTATAACTTGCCGAGAATATTATTAATCCGAGGAATGAGAAAGAAATTCTTGATAGTGATCTTGTTTAGAGATGGTAGTCTATGCACATTTGAAACATGCCATCTTTCTTTTGCACCAGTAAGACTGGAGAGCAGTAGGGCGAAGTACTTGATTGTACTAGACCTTTTTCCAGAAGCTCGTTGACTTGCTTCAAAATTTCCTTTTGCTGAGCAAGGAGGGGTTGGTTTGACGGAGAGCTACCTAGTACGAGATTAGTGCGATGATCTTCCAAGCATTTCGGAGGTAGTTTATTTAGAAGAGTGTCCGTGAAACAATTCTTATACTTTTCAAGAAAATGAAAACGTTTAATTTCCAAACTTGAGAGTGAACAATTTTATCTTTTTCTTGTGCAAAAATCAAGTAAGCAGAAATGCACTTCTTTATTTCCTTTTTAATGGAGTTTACAATAGGGAATAGCCAATTCCCTGCATCAACAAAAATTTTAATGTTCTTGCCCTCATGCTCAAAGGAGAGGGTCTTTTCTACATAATCTGGAACCGGTTGCATATGGTAGTGGCATGACATACCCAAGATGATATCATATCCCTCGATGGGTGCCATCAAGAATGATTCATGGTCCTTGTAATTGCAAATATAAAGATTAAGCGGTCCTTGCATGGGAGTTGGATTGGTGGTCAACCCCTCGAATGCCAATCCAAAAGTTACTCGAGTTCCATGCTAAGCTGGTGTGAGGCCTAAGCGTTTTGCAGTTTCCAGTGAGATGAAGTTGTTGGTCAATCCAGGGTCATAAAGGATCAACGCCCACTGGTTATTCACAGATCCATAGCCTTTAAGGAACTGAAGCTTCCCTTTTTCTCTTCCATATTTCCTTGCACACCAAGAATAGAATTTGAGCTCGGTGGCATTCTGCAGTTTCCAGTGAGATGAAGTTGTCGATCAATCGAGGGTCATAAAGGATCGATGCCCACTGGTTATTCACAGATCCATAGCCTTTAAGGAACCGAAGCTTTCCTTTTTCTCTTCTGTATTTCCTTGCACATCAGGAATAGAATTTTAGCTCGGTGGAGCAGGTTCCTTCTTTGAAGATACTTGTTCTTGCGGTTGCTGCCGAATAGGGCAGTTGGTCTTCATGTGTCATTTCTCACCAAAGTAGAAGCACCTTACTTGCTCTTTGAAGGTAGAAGGCCTGCTTCAAATTTTTGCGTCTTTTCCTCATAAAAAATCTTTATAAAAGGTGTAACTTTCAGAAGAATCGACCAATATTTGTCAACATAAGTTGTGACTTCCTCATGTTTCTTTTGGGCGAGCTAGTCCCATTCCTTCTCAAAGTCAGATGGAAGAAATTGCTCATAAAATTCAGTTTTGAATTGAGCCCATGCTCTTGCTTGTGTACCTTCCAGAATCTTGGCTAACCACCACTTGCTTATCGTCTGTTTGAGATGCATCCGAACATGACACAACTTGGATTTTTTGGTGGAGTTTTTGTTGACAAATGCAACTTTAAACTGCATGATGAAATAAGTGCCTTGGAGATATCTCTCAGTTCTGTGTAATTGTCAAACTTGACATCCTTGTCGTTGAATTTGAAAACCCACATCTTGTGAAGACTCTTGCGGTTATTCTTTTTGAACTCAGGCTTCTCTTTAGTATTACGTAGGGACGTAGTAGGAGTTTTCTTCTTTGGAGAAGATTTAGATACTTTATGAGAAGTAGATGTAGTACTATAATCAGGAGAGTATGATGGAGAAGAGAAAAAGATATCCTTGATTTATTTTAGCAAAGAGAGCTATTTTTCTTGGCCTTTGTTCTTGGAAGACCGTTTGTCCCAATCCGGAGATCCCTTGTGCGCTTCGGCACCTCTTTCCGCATCTTCTTCCTGCGGGTTGCTACCACCGATAGGATTTTCTTTACGCCAATCGACATTTGATCCTCGTGACTTTCAAAATATTTTGGACAGCCAACAACGAGATAACTTTTTGCAATTTCACAAGTTGAACTCGTACTTGCTGAAGTTTGCCTTCAGCGGTTCTTACATGGCTTGTCATGGTTCTTCTCGTTCCTTGCTGAAATCGTCCTCCTTTCTAGTAGTGAAAGAGAGGAATCCGATCTCTGATATCACTGTCACAAACGAGAGCGCACACACATAATCAAAAAGCTGAAAATGAATAAACTTTCAACTCAAAAGAGATGAGGGAGAAGATCGACCCAATATTTGAGACCAAAAGATGGGTTTCCCTCCCCCTTAAAGAGAATCTTTATTAGAGAGAATCTTTTTACAAGCACAAGAACCGGAGTGATCCCTCCTTTCAAAATCATTAGACTCGATGGTCAATTCCTTCCCGTGCGAGAAATCCTTGAGAGACGAACTCTCAATTCTGTTTCCATCTATACCTACAGTGTGAAAACCTACAGACTGTTCTTGATTCCGTTCTCAAAATCTAGGATAAAGCCTCCTTGCTCCTCCTTCGTGATGGAGTACCCACAAAAACACAAACAAAAAACAATAGCTCGTATTGCGAATCCACAATCGGTATCAGTTGCTTCGAGTATGGTAAAGCGAACTCCATGCAGAGGCTTCGTTCGATCACTTGTAGATTACCAATGGAGGTGCTCCTTGCTGCTAGCACTGGTGCATCTGGGAAGCTGATAGAGATAGATAGATAAATAGATAGATAGATAAATAGATAGATAGATAAATAGATAGATAGATTTCATTATCGTCCACGAAGGTCAAATATGACCCATGGGACCAAAACAAGCATTACGCATGGCGTTTTGAGTGAAGGCATTAGATACATATCAGTTAGGGACTGAGGGTCCATCTGGGGGTGAAGGGAAAAGGAAAAAGAACATGAACAAAACCTAAGGAGGATCAAGTGGAGATAGAGCTGGCTTGGGAGTTCAAAACTCTTGGATGATGGATTTACCACCATGGTAGACTGCCCATTTACCTTGTTTACGAGCTTCATGCATCTTCTTGAGCTCACTTGCTTTAAGCTTGAGTCGATTGCGGTCAATTCCTCGGCGATCCAAATATTTGTCCCCTTGAGGCGATAGGATTGACATAGAAGTCTCGTCCGTTCTTCTTTGTTTTTTGAAAGTGAGGATGCATTGACCAACTGGCACACGCCTACACGTATCATTGATCCAAGAGATAGTGTTGGGCTCTATGTTAATTGGTGGAAGAATGTCATTGAGCTTGGTGAGGGCTTCTTTGAGGGTGTCCTCCTCGGTGCACCATGGTAATCAAAACCCTTCAACCCGAATCTTGAGACCGAGGGCTTCTTGTAGCCGGCATTCTTGTAAGGCCGCTTGTATTTCTCTATCAATCTTCTTATGTACTGCCTCGTGGGCTTCTTTCTGAGCTGTCTTGACAATCTCCCTAAGAGAAGCTTTGACTTTGTGTGTTTTTGCAAGCAAACTTTCGCTCTCCTTTGCCTTTGTATCCTCGAGCTTACTCAAGCGTTCTTTGAGTTGAGCATTCTCCAAAATAAGTTCTTGGATCTGAGCTTTAGGGCCACGATCCTTGAATCTTGGCAAGCGATGGGATCTTTCTTGGGTGCATCTGCCACCGCAAGAAAACTCTTGTGTGCACTAGTAATGGATGTGTTGAAGGAGGACATTGGAGTTGTGGATCCAGGGAATCCAAAATCTATGTTATGTGGGCGAGCCTCCCCAAAGCAAGAGAAGCGTTGATTTTTTTTGTGGAAAAAGCTATGGGAACAAGGTCTTTTGGGTCTGGGATGGCCTGAACTCGTTGGTGTGCAGCCCGCCAACAAGGTCCTTTGGGTTTGAGATTGGCCCGAACTTGGTGGTGTACAGCCCGCCAACAAAAAGGTGGCGTTATGCAGACTATCAACGCTGGTATGTACCTTTGGCACCTTTGAGCTTGTAACAGGTTGTCGGTTGAGAGAGAGAGAGAGAGAGAGAGAGAGAGAGAGAGAGAGAGAGAGAGAGAGAGAGAGAGAGAGAGGTTTGCTTTTATAGGCTCCCGCACCTAGCAGGAACAGGGTGGGGCAGATCGATGAGAATAGGGAGAAGAGGTAGCGCTAGACAAGGGGAGGGGTTGGCAACAGAATAGGTGCGCAAGAGAGAGATCACTGGCTTCTTTTATTTCCAGCCGTAAGTCTAGCAATGTTCTTTTTTTATGGGAGCCTTAGTTTATTTAAAGTGGGTTGTTCACTTATGAAGTGGGCAGCCGATCACTTTTCAAAAAATGTGAACTTGGATAAATTAACTCAATAAAACTTAGTGAGCTGAAAATTAATGCTACACAGTCACATTCCATGCGTCCCCGGATGAATTTCTTAGTTATACAATGCCTATAGGATATGCAACTATTGGTAATGAAGTAGTTGTAAAAATCGATGAAGAGCTTCACAAACTCCCCCCCAACGCACCCCTTGAAGAAAAGAAGAAGTTTACACAGAGAGAGTGTGACACAAACAAGGCAATCCGGATGTTCAACCACCTTAATCACGCTCGCAACACCGGAGACTAGGAACTCAATGATGGCTTTGAGACAATGCGTGAAGCTCTGGGCAAGTGGGAGACATGGGGATACATAGACATTTCTCGAAGGTCTGCTTTACAGGCGGAGATTGACCATTTGCTTGTCTGCAAATGCACAATCAACCTGGTCGACATCTCTAGCTCTAATGTGGTAGAAGATTGAGGCAAGATTTAAATAATAATGCACTAAATGTATATAGTTAAATAAATATGCACTAGCACATGATAAATTGTACTAGTGTGATGCAAGTTGTACTGTGTGTGTGTGTGTGTGTGTGTGTGTGCGTGCAGGTTTGATTCCCTACCTAATCATGTAAACAACTTATTTCAATTATATGCCTCTCTCATGAGAGGCAGCCATGTCTAGCCGCCCTTGTGTAGATAAGTCCAAATCGAACCCTCCAATCCGCCCATGTGTGGCCGCCCTTGAGAAGACAAGTCCTCCTTTGAAATCCGCCACCGGCCATTGAATTTTGACCATCGGCCACTGGCCACCGACCAACAGGCCAAATGACCAGCCGTTTTCCAATCACTTTCAAGCCGCCAGCTGGCCATAATATTGCGACGAAAAGGAATATTTCGACGAAACTGGCCAAGACTAGCCCCCGTGAAAATTTTGGTTTTCTGCGAGTGATTTTTCTTCACGCACGATGGCTTCTCCTGATAATGGGGACCTTACGAATGTGCGTTTTTAATACAGGAAATTACAAGGTGTATATCAGGCTCCATACTTAACACTTCCAAAGCTTCATCCAATAAGCACATAAGCTCAAGGTCCATGGCTTTAGAATATTCCTCTATCCCGCATATCTTAGCCTTTAAACTAGGCTTTCCACATATGGTATGCATTCTAGCCACATTTGTTGTAGACTGCTCATCAAGTTTCTCCCCCTCATCCAAATATTTTTGAATTTCTGTAGCACAAAGCTGAGCATGCACATTGAAAATTGCATCAACTGTCCTATCCATATCATCTGCACAATGCAACCAATCATATGCAACATCAAGAGATTGCAATTTTGTGTGTACCCCCTCTGAATAGGAATCATCAACTCCATGTCATTTTTCCATAAAGTGAGCCCTGTGTCACAAACTCTTGATAAAGAAGGAGTCTGCACCCCCTCTAAATCATCACTTTGCATATCTGCAAGCACATACTCTTGCATATCCAAGCCCTTATAATCTGGTATATCCAAACCTTGTAAATATGATATTCACAAGTCCTATAAATACTCATGTATATCTACACCCTGTGAACCATCAAGTGTGTATAGACCCTCTAAACCCGCATAATCTCCTCTTGTTGAGCTTGAGAAACTCTATAAGGAGGTTTGTTAGGCGGTGAACTTCCTGGAAGAAGTTCAATTGCATGGTCATCATTACCTCGTTTAGGAGGTAGCTCACAAGGGATGTCGTCAATAAAAACATCTTGAAATCCCTTGAGAAAATTGGGTAACTCTAATTCCTTTTGGTTGCTTTTATTTTCTTTTGCTAAAGCATTAGGTTCATTTTGATAATCTTTAACAAAAATCATGTACACGGAAATAGAGCTCTTTATTGACTTGTTGAAAGTTGGTGTATGTACAATGGGTATAGTGTTACCCATTTCATTAGCATCTATATACATGTCTTTTTCCCTGAACTTAAAGGAGATTCTCCTTTCAGGAAATTTAACATCAACAGCCAGGCGGTCAAACCATGGTGCCCCTAGGATTACATCCTCATGCTTGAGAGGAGAGATAAAGAAGTCCTCTTTGTCCACATAGCCTTGGACATGAAGCCTCAATTTCCCGATTAAGGGAGTGACTGAAGCTTCTTGCCCCTTGAAGGCACTGTCTGCGGGTAGGACATCTCCCATCTCGTAGGATTGTATGCCTAGCTTGGTGGCCAACTCTATAGATATAAAATTGTGAGTAGAACCAGGGTCAAAGAGAATAAAAGCATCATGTTCTCTTACCTTTCCCCAAGCATGGCATAGAGGAGATCCTTTGTGATGAGTTTGGTGAGTCACCTCCTCTTGGATTTCAACCAAGGAAGCTCTAGGAGGATCTTGACGGTTGTTCTTTTGGGGACAAGCGTGGTACACATGCCCTTGTTCGCCGCACTTGAAACACCGGTTATCCTTGCGATAACGCTCAAGCTCTTCAGGAGATAGTTTGTTCTTACCTTTGTAAACTCCCTTCTCTTTAGCTTTGTTGGAGTTGCCCTTTGGAGAGTTTTGGACATTGTCCTTCCCCTTAGGCTCATTGGAACCCTTGTTTTCCGGGGGCTTATTATTTCTTTTAGCCCCCATTTGGAAATTGATTTGTGAGGCCACCATAGTATGGTGTATTACCGCCGATATGGTACGTGGCCTTTGGGAGTTGACATACTGCGCCATTTCTTCAGTTAAGCCCGCCGTCTTCGTGGAGCCATCTCCGCCGAGGTGGCAGGAGACTCACTTCTTTCTCGTTCCTTCGGTGGAGGCTCTTGAGTTCTCCTTTGGGAAGGAGATGCATCATCAAGAAGTAAATTCTTGAGCCCTTCGTATGGATTCTCTTCTTCTTCCCGAATCGGAGAGAGACCTCTTTTGGGAGTCTCACAAGGAGGCTTCCTAGGTGTTCTCTCGTCATGGTGATGAGCTTGGAGAATTCCGTGAGCACGGAGCTGCCGTTGCACTTCACTTTGGAGAGATGGATTGCCCATGGCTTGTTGAAGGCTAGAAACAAGATAGTTAACAAGCATTGAAGCATCATTAGTAGCTTGCTCATGAGTAAAATCAAAGTTATCAACATTAATTTCACTCTCTTTACTATTGTCAGCCATTCTAACAACTTTTAGGTGTAAACTTTTTAGGTGTACTTTGGCACTTCAAGCCCTAGTTGCTACTCCTCTTTACCCCTTTAGAAAAAGCACTCAAGCTACTGTACCCGCGGCTCGAATACCATTAATTGCAAGGAATAGAAGAGAGGGTCTTTCGACACCAAAACAGCACCGACTCCTGTCAAGCTTCTAATAGCTCAATAGTGGTTAAGCCGTAGGCAAGCCCCGTAGGACTCTACTATTAAGACCAAAGCTCTCGACGGTGATGCCCCGTTAACTGCACAAAGGCAGGCGCAGTGCAAGGCTGAAAAATCCCTATTCTACTTACTCACAGGCAATTAATAATACCAACCATTTATAGCTAGCTTGAGGACCTCCCTTCTTAAGCAAGAAAAGAGAAACCTTGTGCTCTGATACCAATGTAACATTTAATGGTCTAAAAACTTATGTGTAGCGGGAATTATCATGAACATAGTGGGCATTTCATTAGAATAGATTCCTAATGAGAATTACAAGAGTGCTTGGGTGGAGAGAGCAAAAAAAATCATAACACCTAATTAGATAGCATCAACAATACTTTCAAAAGAGAGAGAAATTAAGCTATTGACAACAGTTGAGGACCGGATTTGCATGGAGCCGGTCCCCCCTCCAAAAAGCTTTGTATTATGGTTTCTCCCATCAAGAGAGACATTGACAATACAATTCTTTGTGTTCCTTCAAGAGTAGCTAGTGCAATGAAGATGAAAGCTTCATGCACTAAGAAAAACACTTAGTAAACACAACTTTAATTATCCCCGTTCTCAGACCCAAGACCTCACACACCTTCGAAGATGGTGAGAGCTAGCAGGGTATGAGAGTAGATTGAGAGGAAGAAGGAGTATCTTACGAGAAAGATGTACATCTCCTCACATAATCACTCATATTAGCATAGCTTTAGCTTAGTAATTAGCTTGGTAGAGGAGATGAGCATGCATTGAAGCTTGTCTCTTGGTTGGATTTGCATCCACAAGCCAAGAGTGTGTCGATGTAGGCTTCTATCTCACAAGCTTGGAGTAGGTGATGAGCTCTCCATTAAAGCTTGGGAAGAGATAGTCTTCTCTTTCTTCACACATGAGATTGTGTGAGTGTGTGTGTGATAATGCCTTGCAAAAATCAGCCCCCTCTCTCTCTTGGGCGAGCCCTCTTGCTATTTGCTCTTGCAGGCTCCCCATTGGACCTCCCCAAGTCAAGCCAATGGCTATTAAGCAACATAAGTGATAGCCTTCTGACATGTGTCCCCCTTTCCCCTTTTGTGAGAGCTTTAGGTAATTTAATAATTAAACTAAACTCTCATTGGACCCCTTTGCCTCCTGGCCAATAGGAATCAGGCAAGCCATTGGGCTCCTGTATGCTCATTGGACCCCTTGGGAGACTGTCCAATAGTCTTCTAGGAGACTTAATTCTCATTGGTTCTTTTATTAAGTGTTTTTAAATTAATTAAACTAGATTTACTCTAGCCTAATTCTCATTGGTCCACCTCCAAGGCCATCCAATAGGAATTGGGCACACCTTGTGGGCATCTGGGCTAGGGAGCTGACATGTGTCCCTAATTCCCTTTGTGTAAAGGGAGCCTGTGTGTGTGTGTGTGTGACTTTATCTCTCATCCCCTAGAAGAAGGGCTCGCCCCCTCCCATGTAGGGATATGCAAAGACTTTTTAGTTACACATAAAGCATCCAATTTCCCCTAGGGTTGACCTTTGGACACAACCTTTGAATTTTGGAACCTTAGCATTTTGGAAGTCTCAATGGGCTGAACCTTAGGGTCTTTTTAGCCCATTGTTGCACATGGCTCTTTTGCAGATGCCCCCCCCTTTGGATCCGTATTTTCCCTCCTTTGGATCCCTACTGTGGCCGGTCTGCTAGCTTAACCAATATTCTAGCTTTTTCTCCCATGACACTTCCCCACATTAAATGATCAGTTTAATGTGAGAAAATCATTTAGGAGAATTAGATATTGATTATTATGACATACAAAACCTTCCATACTTGAACTTTCATATCTTTCACCTTGTATCTCCGTTTGAGGAGCTGTCTGAACTAGCTTGTAGCATATTCTTGTAGCATATCCTCTAGCATTTGGTTAACTAGTTTGTTATGTCCATCCGTTTTTGGATGATCTACAATACGGATATTGAGTTGTGTTCCCGTGCATTTTAAGATAGTCCTCTAGAAGTGACTATTGAACTTGAGATCATGATCACTCACAATGTTGCTAATAAATCCATATAACCTGTATAGACTGTCAACAAACAGTATGTCTAACTCTAGAGTCTTTATAATGAACTTGCATATAATAAAATTACAAAGATTAGTCAACCTATCTACAACCACCTATACTGAGTCATGACTTTGGATGGTGGTCGGTAGACCCATAGTAAAATCCATAGATATTCTCTCCCATTTACCATTGGGAATCTCCAAAGGATGCAAAAGACCTCTTGCCTTCATGCACTCTTCTTGATTAACTTGAAATTTTTGGCAATATAAGATATAGTTTTGAGCATACTCATGTGAATTTGGCCACTAAAACTATTGTCATACAAGTGCATATATATTCTTTATGCATACTCATGTGAAGTTGGCCACTAAACTATTGTCATACAAGTGCATATATATTGTTTATGCATGGGTGCCCTAAACTAAGACTATCATGACATTCATAAAAAATTTGGCATGTCTACGTCCATTGGTGCAAAAACTCTCCCCTTGTGGAATAGGTACCCATCATCTATGGAAAAATTCCTCCATCTCTGTAGCTCATCACTCAAAAGAGGAGAACCGGGTGTGGAGAAAGTAGAAAAACTTCCAATATTGGAGTGATAAGGATCCATTCTTTTGACATGGATTCACACTTTGAAGTAGGCATCATCATGCTCACATTTTTCCTTCATAAATTCCAAAAACTCACTTCAAAGTTCTATGAAGAGAAGAGACTTGATGTCAGGCATGCGACTAAGAGCATTAGTTACCACAATGTATTGTCCCTTATGGTGATGAGCTTATGATACTTGAGCTTTGAATCATGCTCATGAGGAACCTAATCCCACCTAGTCTTTTGACTCTTCAATTCAATCTATAGTATAAACCATTTTATACTTTCATGGTCAAACTCAATTGTAAGTTGAGTACCATACAAATAATGTTGCCATGTCTTCAAAGTAGATAGTATGACATAGAGCTCACATTCATACATAGAATAATTCTATTGTTCCAAATAAAGTTTCTTGCTTTCAAAGGCAATGTATCTATCTTCCTAGAGATAAACCATTCCAATAGCTCAATTATTGGCATCTATTTCAAGCACAAAGTGTTTCATAGGATCAAAAATTGCTAAAATGAGGTAAAATGGGTTTAGCAGCTAGAGCGACCTTAAGTGCATTGAAAAGTTTTTGTTGAGCTTCTCCCTAGTGAAATTCTTTTCCCTTGTCTTTCAGTTGGTCCATTGTAGGAACAAAAATTTGGGCATGGATTTTTTGAATTTTTTTTAAAGAAGGTGAATTTTGTATGGCATCCACTTTAAACTGATCCATATGCAATCTCACACCAAAGATTATGTCCCAAATAGTGAATTTTGTCTTTCAAAAAATGACACCTAGATTCCTCAGAGTATATTTTGTGTTGTCGTACTAGCAGATCAAATGCCTATCTCAAATGTTGTAAGTGCTCTACTTCAAATACATTGTACATTAAAATTTTATCAAGAAAATGATGACAAACTTGCCTAGATACGGTTTCAAGACACTATGTCTTAGTGTCATGAAAGTAGTTGGTGCATTGGTTAAGCCAAAAGGAATAACCAAAAACTTATAATTTTAAACCTTGTTCAAAATCTGTTTTAGGTATATCAACAAGAAAAATATACACTTGGTGATACCATGACCACAAATTTATTTTGGTAAAACTATGTACATGAGTGAGTTTATCAAACAACTCATCCACTCATAATTTTGGATACTTATTTTTAATGGTAACCATATTCAAACCATGATCATCTACACACATGCACATGTACCATCTTTCTTCTTCACCCAAAACTAGAAGATGCCTAAAGCGAAGAGATTGGTTGAGTAAACACTCTATTGAGATAGTTAGAAAGCTCATGTTCCACCTCAATAGTCTCAAAATGACTCATTCTATAAGGTGGTTTACTAATGGGTTTAGTACCTACAACTACATCTATGTTGCGCTACACAAAACATGTTGGTGGTAACCCAGGAGGTACATCTCTCCATTCCATTAAAAGTTCCTTTGGTTAATTAGATATATTTTCTTCTTGTAGTGAAAAAGAAGTAGGAAGAGAAGGAAGAATGAGGAATTGAGGAATCATGTACTAGATTGGAAGTATTATCAACATTAGATAAAAATGACATAAGGAGTAACATAAAAAGAGTTCCTCTATTTCATTGTCTGAAGATAGCTACATAAGTTTGATTGTACCAATAAGTGGTGAGGAATGCATAGCCTTTTCCCCCAATAGCACCATATGCACTCCATTGTAATATTTAAACATAAGACTATTATTCTCATAGCTTTGATGTAATAAGCACCCCAACTCATGCAACCACTCCTGACTCAAGACCACATCTTCCCTATCTATATTCAAAACTTTAAAATCCAAGGCTATCTAATATCCCTAGATCTCAAGTAAGACCCCCTTTACATGTGTATCCCACACCTAATATGTTGCCACATCGCTTACATCCCGTGAACTGATTTGGCTTGGTCAAATGTTAATTGACATTGGTCATCCTCCTCTTTCTATCATTCCTTGTGGTGTGCTAATCAAAGTGCTATTAGTATTGAAAAATACTACGTACAACATAACAAGTCAAAGAATATAAATGTGCACTATCATTAGGTCCAATATGAAGTACAAAAAGGCACTATCATGATTAAACATTATCCTAGTGACTAGATGATTGCATAAATTCTTAATTAAGGACTCAATGTGTCACTCTTCATTCTCTTGTACTTGCCTCAACTTCACTCTTTATACATTAGAATTTGTATTGTTTTGGTAGCTTTGTACATATAAGACCATATTAGGTATTTTGGTAAAAATCTCACATTATGGGAATCTCCAAATCGACTAAATTCATGTAATTTGGGAATTTTCCACCTAAATTGGGAAAAATTGAGGTGTGTGGTTAGTAAATAAAGTGAAAATCTCATAGGATTGTGGTGTTGATAAATACCAAATTTCAAGAGGATGTACAACACATGGATTTGAATAATAACTATAAATTACACAAAACAAAGGAAGATACAAAAAAGATTTTGTTTACAAACTGACTAGTATAGTCACAATAGAAGCTCCACATAATTCTACTCCACATTTGATACCATATCTGAACTTTGATCCAAGTGTGGTTGATGTGCACGAGTGAGGCCTTCTTTGGATTTTAGAGCATGCCTTTCTAGAATCTTTATTCTAGAAAATGGTCATTCTTTGTTGGGTCTCCAGGACCAAACAATTGCATCTACAGTTTCCCACACTTGTGGGTCCTTATAGTTGACAGCCCAATAACCCTTCCAACAATTACTGTAAGCTTGAGTATCTGTCATCCCACTTTTTCTCGCGCAAGGTGCCCAATATTGAATCAAGAGTTTTCTGTAGTTTGGTGATGTAGGATCATTATCAATGTCAGATAAAGCCATTGCGAGCCACACTGGATAGATTTCTGTGTCACTTGGAACAAGCATAAGAAAGTCACCTTGGTGCACATCAGACATAGGGTCAAACTCTTCCCTTGGCCTATCTCGTTGAGGCCCACAAAAATGATCGTTCAACTCTTCAAGGCCTAGGAATCTTTCTGCTCCTTGTTGCAAATTCATTGTAGTGCTTTGTAGGTGAGAATATTCTTGAGTTTTTGGCCAAAACATTTCATACAAGACTCCCTCTGATATGATTGCTTTTCCAATCTCTTCAATTACCTTACTCCAATAATCTATCACGGGTCTATAATATCGCGGAATACTTGAACCATTCCCTAAATTTTTCCAAAATTTTATATAGTTCTTTAGCCCCAAAATGACTTCTTCGTGGGCCTTGACATACTCCGCCATTTGTACTAGAGGTGGATCTCCATGTGGTAACATTGGCTTGCCTTCTGTGTCTGTTTTCCAAAGGCGAATACTTCCACTCCAACTTGATACACCTACATGTGCCTTATATTGCATCATTGGTGTCTCATCCTGCATAAAGAACCTGAACTGAAGCGGTTTGGAATGTCCAACAAGTATGTCTTGTCCATCACAAAGATAGCCATCACAATATTGCTTGAAATCGGGGATCTTTGTGAGAAAAAATGGAGCTGGAGATGAAGATGAGCTGTTTCGTAATGTATCCATCAAATGTGGCAAAGTATAGGTTTGTGTAACTCTCAGCTTCTCTGAAAACCTACTAAACATGGCGTCTATGTCCTCATGTGTATGCCCAACCATTAAAAATCCCAGCTGGATGGTTTTGAAAACACCCCTTGCAACAAGCATTGACAAATAGGCAAATAAGTATCAATTTTTGTTTTCCCCTGCACAATTATCCAACTGTAGCAACAAGTTCTCTGGCAATCTGCGAAATGTTGACCCGAATTCCTCTTCTGCAATTTTTGACGACTGCACAATGGGCTCTTTTCCATTAACTTGAACAAGTGGTGGACCTTGTATTCACACAAAATTAATTCATTACAAAAAAGTATATGCTAAAATAACATTTGGTTTTTTTTGTTTCAGGAAAGATGGCTCCAAAAAAACAGGTTGCAAGGGTTGTTGTCTCAGTTGACTATACTTGCAATGATCTTAGGAAATGGTATTTGGACATACATGGTATAGAGGGTGCACAATTTCAAAAGGTGCATCTATTTATTGCCAAAAAGGAGAATGACAGCTTGTTTGAAGATGTTGGACAAGTTGTGGAAGAATCTGTCTCTGTAGTTGATAGTCATCCGGAGGTGGAATGCATTGACATTCTAGTTCCAATGAACCTAGAATTTCAACTATCTCCAGGAGCATATGCATTGGAGCGCATGTCTAGAAACAAAGAAGAGACAATGTTTTCTCGAGGATGGAAGTTTGCAGAATCAAATCCAAACATCACAGCAGATCAACTTCAAAGCTCCATCATTGCCACACTACAACGAAAAAAGGTGAAAGCTTCACGACCACCATCCACAAAGAAGCAAGCAAAAGTGCAAAAAGTAGCAGCTAAGCGAACTAGTTCCATTTTGGATGTAGACAAGGAATCTTTGGCATCCTCATCAACAGAGGGTTCAATGTCAAAGATGAGAATTGTGGATCCAGATGTTTTAGAAGCTGAGGCCATGAAAGGACAAGAAAAAGATACAGGTGGAATGAATAAGTACATAAATTATTTTCCTTTCCAATATAGGGAATTTGATATCCCTATTCAAAATTGTTGGCTTGCTCCTGATCACTATAATGCACGTATTATGGATAAAAAACACGCTGAAAGTGTGTTATTTGTATTTTCATGGAGTACGACCAAGCCTGCAGCATGTGCATATTTGATGCCTGTTCGAAATGCAAAATCAAAGAAGGGGACTCCTTTGGCAGTAGAAGAGGTAGAGGAGCAAAAAAATAAAGATTATCATTATTGGATTCTTGATGGGCAGCATTCAATCTATGCTGCAAAAGTTTTGCTTCACAATGAACAAAACACCAAAGAGATATTTGAAAGACTGATTAGCGTGTATAAATTTAGAAAGGCTCGCATTGTTGTGAATGCTCCTCCATTTGTTGCAACTGCTATATTTGCCATTGCAAATGAGGAGGCTTAGGCATTGTATGTCAAGGAACCTTACAGCCAAATATTGAGACATTTACGGAGTCAATGGATCTTCTCAGGACGACCACCAAAGGCAGCAAGTGGAATTGCAGAGGGACATGCATCTCGTGCCGGATGGGATGTAAGTTATTTTCTTTGTCTTTTTGATAGTGTTTAATTAACAAATCTTGCTCAATAGTTTAATTATTTCTCTATTTCTTTTTAGGCTTTTCTTCGATTGGCAAGAATGAGTGCAGCAGCAAGTTGGATTGCTAAACAGGCACACATGGTCACGTACTCTGATTTAGTTTATGATTGCTGGATAGAAATCATTGAAAAGCTAGAAGAGGAGAATAAGAAACCCCCAACAAATATATTTAGATACCTTTGTGGCCTTGAGGAATCAGAGGTAAAGACTATTCAAGAAGAGATTAGAGATGAGAAGATTTTACTGTCAAAGAGTGCAAAGGATGGTGATGCAACTGACATGTATGATCGAATCAAGCAGTTGAAGCAAGACAAATTGATTCAAGATGCACTTCTTGAAGGCTTCAACAATTTGAATGAGTCTTCACCATGTAAAGACTAGGAGGAGGTGGTCAAAATGTATAACATCAATGATGTTGTTTATAAAACAATTTTAATGCTATGCGAGGAATGGATCAAATCTAGTTTGATGCGTGGAACAAAGAAAATGGATTTTCCAGATGGAGCAATAAAATACATGCAATGGGCAATTCACCTTCAAAAGGAGAAAACTGACCCTAGAGATTTGCCATGGTCAATCTATGTGGTGAGCCTACAAATGGAAGGCAATCTCTACTTGATGCGCCACTTCAATAATAAAGTGCCTATTGGCTTATGTGTTTTAGATATGACAAAAAACGTTGGAGGCAATTTGAAGTGGAGTGAGGAGACATTTAACAATGCTTTGGATGGGATCTTGGCTATTGCCGGAGGGTCAGCAGATCCTGGATTTTTCTTTCTTGCATTTGTGGATTTCACTAACTTCACAAAATTGCAATGTGCCTTTCATGCCATGGGAGATAATCTGAGCTACCATTGTTGTGGTGCATTGCATAACTTTCCATCAGCTCCTTGCAAAGGAGCAATTCAATTCCTAACACTTATTGCCTTCTTGGGACAAGGCAATGCATTTGAAGACCTGAGAAGAAGATAAGAGGAACATCCCATGCCAATTGATTGTTCTCTTCTTCAAGCAGATAACAATATGTGAGATTTGCAATATTTGGAGGCAAAAAAAAGAGCTTTGGTCAAGCACTACATTCGTACATATTGTTTTGAAGACCGCAAGCTTGTTGATGTTTTTGGTGATGTCTCCTTGGTTGCACAAGAAGGAATACAACAGAAAAAAGAAGTTATATGCTTAATTGATAGTGTGGAGGAGGCAAAAAACGTGGAGACCATGCTACTACACTTTGCTAAGTCTCATGAAGATATAGAAAAATGGGTTGGACTTCAACAATCCACTTCGCAATCAGATGACATTGTGCCTGTTACAGAGGAGTGCTCTCCACAAAGAGAAGAAGAAGAAGAACAACAACATCCTCTGTCAATGGAGGACTTTTTGGAAATGGAGACACGCATGTTTTGAGTTTCTTGTGCATGTTAGTGTTTCTTGTTACTGATTTGATACTCTTAATGTTAGATTTTGCTTTATATAGTATTGATTGAGTTTGTATTTTTTATCTTAAGCTTTCAAGGTTTGAATGTAAATAATAAATTACTTGAGTTTTTGAATGGTGGATCTTTAGACTAAAACTATAACATTTAATACTCACAAAGACTTAATTACTTAAGAGCTTGAACTCAATAAGTTTTGGACCTTTTATCAATACCCCCTTGATATGATGCATTAGATCGTAGCATGGTTAAATGGTGATGCTTCATAAATTGAACATAGCTTAGACAGGTGCTGGAGCCTAAATTTAAACTAACCTTGCTAGAAGGGAGCTTATGTTTGGACTTTGAGAACTAGCATAAATAATCAATTAGAGCATAGATTAGACATGTGGTGGTGGCCTTAGAGACCAAAATATTAATGAGCTTGGAAAGGTATTTAAGTACTGCAATTTACTTAGTTTTAGTACTCACTAAAGGCATAGCTTGACAAAAGGTGGACCTTACATGGATCCTAATTTCAAGAGGTGTGGTAGACCTTCAAACCAAGATCATATAGCTTGGACATGTGGTGGACCTTGCATGGAGACTAGTTTAGACAAGTGTGGTACACCTTGTAACCAACACCCATTTGTTATATTAGCTTGGACAAGTGGTGGACCTTGCTTTTATGTTTCAATGGAGCATATTTTGGACAGGTGGTAGACCTTGTTTCTCTCCATGCTTCAATGGAGAGAAACATTATCTTGGACAAGTGGTGGACCTTGCTTTTATGTTTTAAAGGAGCATATTTCAGACAAGTGGTAGACACTGTTTCTCTCCATGGTTCAATGGAACCCACCTTAGACAAGTGAAGTACCTTGAAACCAAACCCCCATAATACAACCTACTAAATAGGTTGGAAAATTGGTGGTATATGAAACCATCCATTATAGAGCATAGTATAGGTGAAAACGTAGTGGTCCTTATATCAATTACCCATGCATAGCTTGGACAAGTGGTGGACCTTGATTGTCTCTATGTTTCAATGGATCCTATCTTGGACTATAGATATATCTTACTTATTTCCATGCTTCAATGGATTGTAGCTTGGATAAGGAGTGGACCTTCAAACAAAACTCCACAGCATAGCATATATTAACAATTCATGGGTTTTATAGAGATTTTCTTGCCTATTTTGGAGAGTTGGTACACCTTTATTCTCCATTCTTCAATGGATCTGAGGTTGGAGAAGTGGTCAACCTTAAAATGAAACCTCCCATGCTACAACCCATCATAGATCGTATATGTAGTGGACCTTGAAACTCTTTTATGTCCCTAGCTTAGAGAAGCATTGCACTCTTTATTATCTCCATACATGAAGGCAAGGTTGGACAAGTGGTGGACCTTCAAACCAGAATCTCTATGCAATAATACGCAAGTGGTGGAGCTTGTTTTCTCCATGTTCCAATGGAGCCTAGCTTAGACAAACAATGGAGCTTGCTTCTCTCCATGTTTCAATGGATCCTAGCTTAGAAAAGTGGTGGAGCTTTGATTCTCTCCATGTTCCAATGGACCATAGCTTAGACAAGTGGTAGACCGTGAAAAAACCCCCCGTATACAACATATTATGGGATTTTCATGTTTCAATGGCACCTAGCTTGGACAAATGGTAGAGCTTGCTTCTCTTTATGTTTCAATGGATCCAATCTTAGCCAAGTGGTGGACCTTGAAACAAGAATCCCCCCCCCATGTACAACGTATTATGGGTTTTGAAAGCACTGGGAGAAAATAATAGCTTTGATAAGTGGTGGACCTTGCTTCTCTCCATGATTCAATGGAGCCGAGGTTGGACATATGTTGGAGAGAAGATGGTTGCCCATGAAATAATACCATGCATGCTATAATCAATCATATGTTGTACTCATGGTGGACCGTGCAATTGTTTTATATGCCTAACTTGGACAAGTGGAGGACCCTTGATTACCTCCAGATATCAACAACAAGCCAAGTTTGGACAAGTGTAGTACCACCAAACCAGAATCTCTATGCTACAATAGAGTATAGGTAGGACACGCAGTGAACCTTGATATCAAACCATCCATGCTACTAGAGATGATATGTTTCACATGTGGTGGAACCTTGTATCAATGTTCTATGTGTAGTTTTTGACTAGTGATAGACCTTGAAACTAATCCCCCTAGGCTACAAGAAAAAAGAGATGGATGAGGAGGCTAGACTACTTTTGTTGCATCAATGCATCCCATGTTACCACATATACTATAGGGTTCTTGGATAAGTGTTGGATCTTGTGTCAATGCTCCATGTCTAGCTTGGACAAGTGGTGGACCTTGGTTCTCTCTAAGCTTCAAATGGGCAATAGATTGGAGACACAGTGGCCTTTTTTTTCCAATGATTTTATTTTTTGGAAACCTTGGAGGCACCATGTAAGAGGCACTCTAAGTCTTCCATACAATGGACCTATTGGACTAAAAAATAATGATATCTTTCTTTGATATTTTCATTATTTTATGCATAATATTTTCTTCTTTTTGTAGACACAAAGGAGTTAAGTGATATAAAAACTAAATGTATTTCACACTATGATTGGCATGAAGATCCTTTTGGGACACCAACTTTTCCTATTCCCAAAGATGTAATTTTCCATATTAACGGTGTGGATTTTGAAGTGCGACTTTCATGTATTGAAGGAGCTGGTTATGGGCTATTTGTGCATACTACCCTGGAAAGTGGTTTGACTATTCTAAACTATGGAGGGCATAAGTATAGATTTCAAGACTGGAAAAAGATATGCAAAATATTTCCAAGAGCTTATAAATATTCTCTTCTAGAGGATCCAAACATAGAAGAAGAGGAAGATCAATCATATATTATTGGTTGTGTAGAAGAAGGAAACATGTCGGGCTATATAAATAGTTCTCACAGTACAAATGTCTGTCCCAACGTACGCTATACATTTGATCCAAATTTCCCACCTTGGCATAAATGCACCTCTTCACACATCAAGTCAGAAGAATATGGCCATGTATGCATTGAGACTATTTGCCAAGTTGAAGCAGGAGAAGAGTTGTTTGCTGACTATAACTTTACTTGACATTGTAAAGTATTGTACATGGATGGAAATCTCAAGTACATGCATCATTTTCATTTTTCATGGATGAAATCTCAAGTGAATATAACATTTGATTATTGTTTAGTTTATGCTCAACGAGAATCTAGAGTGCTCTTATGCTTTGTGTGTTGTCTAACTTATTTGACTACCTTGGCCATAGAATCTTGATTCTACTCTAGATTTGTGATAAATCATACCAAAATTTAATCAATGTCTAGGTTGGACAAGTGGTGGGGCTTCAAACATTACTGTCTTAAACAAGTGGAGTTATCTTACTTGAATAAGTGGTGGCCTTTGAATCCAAATCTAAGCCAAATCTCTAATTGTTTGCTTGTAGTCTAGGTTGGACATTTGGTGGACCTTGTATCCATGTTTCCTCAACAAGGGTGGCTTTTAGTTTTCACTTTAAGTACTCATCTTTAATAAAGTGTAGGATGGAAAATGTTGAGTTAGTAGATTGTATTTTAGACAAGTGGTGTTTGGTGTACGAATGCTGAAAATGGTTGCAAGGATTCTAACAACGACTTTACCTTAAATAAATTTCTTACAAGGAGTTCTACATATAAATATGGTGAATAAAATTCTAGTGGTTTTGAGATACCATTTGTGTGCGTGTTTTCTTAGATTCACAAACTGGGATGGATAATGCTCCTATGGTTCAGTCAACAACTATAGAATCCATAGATTCTATGGTTTCTAAAGTGCCCAAGATGGATGATATTTCTATACTAGAGTCTAGTGTTGTGCAACTTGAGCAAGCTTCCAATAATGAGAACCAAGAAATCGATGCTTCAAAAATGCAACATACATCAAAAGAGACTGAAAAGTCCACTCACGAGCTATTGCCAATTGGTACTACGTCATGTAGCATAGATGTTGAGAAATCCATGCTTACAATTATATTGGATTTAAATGGTCTATTGTTGAAACGTTCCCCTCAACCATCCTCACACCACAACTCAGTGCAAATGGATTCAAAAAGATATATTATACTCAGGCCAGGTTGCATCCAATTCTTGAAGACTATTTTACAGAGGTTTAATGTTGCAATTTGGTCGACAGCTACTAGGAATAATGTGTATCAAATCCTTGCAGCACTAAACAACTTAGCTGAGGATACATTGCCTTTCTTTGCAATTTGTTCGCAAGATGTTTGCTACAACGCTCAAACTCAAAAATTGTTTAGACCCGACAATCCAAATGTTGAGGCAATGTTCAAGCCTCTAGCCAAAATTGCCATGGGGTTTGAATGTGATCCACAAAGAACAGTGCTTATTGATGACTCTCCTTACAAGGGATGTATTTCACCAGCAAACAATTGCATTTTTCCACCACAATTTGATGCTGAGAAGATGGTTGACAATATGCTCTTGGAGGAGCTACTGCCATACTTGATTCAGCTTGATGAGAGAAGGGATGTGCGTGATTTAATTGCTTCTAATCGTTATGGACAACCTATAGTGACAAATGATAGTGAATACAAACAAATCATGGAGTATTGGAAGCAGAAAAATGATGTTTAGTCAGCTAAGGTGTTCTTTACAAGAAGAATACCACCTGTAAAAGGTGACAGGGATGAAACTATCATTGAAAATGCAAGTGACACAAGCCACCGCAATGAAATGAGAAGAGCCGAAATACAAGAGATCTTAGCAAAGGAGCGTACACCCATTGAAAGCATGAAGGCGTCACAATTGACCACTTTAGCTACGCAATTGGGGTGTAACACAAAAGGACTTTTGAAGGCAACCACAACAAAGGCTTATATAAATAAGGTGAAAGCTGAGAACAATCTTCTAAGGCTGGATAGAAAGCAACCCTAAGGTACTAGTGACATGTCATATATTCTTGATACACATACTTGAACACTCATGTGCATGGTATCTAACAAATATTTCTTTTTATTCCTTCCTGCAGGATCTTACAAAGGATACTACTGGATGGAGCTCAATCAATAGAGATTTTGATATGTTTGCTCAAAATAATGAAGCAGTCACCTACATTTTTTGTTTATCAATTTCTTGAGAGACTTTCTTTTAGTTTGTAATCATCAAATGAAATGAAAAGTATCCTTCTTATAAGATTGTTGATCTTTTTCTCGTTCAAAACTTTCAATTGTGATTTATCGTTTTGTTAGCATGAGATTGTGCTTTTTTAGTTTGAAAAAAACTGTCAAAGATCCAAGTCTTTTTGGCTTTACTTAAGTTATTAATTGTGAAAGATCCAAGTCTTTTTGCTTTACTTAAGTTATTGATTGTCTATGTAATAGTCCTTAAAACAATATCGGATGGCTTTCTTGCTCCCATGTCTCACATTGGTCTTTAGGTAAGACAAGTGGTGACCTTGAAAGTATGGTCTCATATCTCGATCAAGTGAAGAGACATGAAGCTTAAATATCACTACTATGTATCTAGTGTTAAACTCCATCAAGACAAAGATACTAGAGTGCCAAATTGCAGTCTAGTTTAAGTGAAAATCCATTTGAGCTAAGGTAAAACTTATAGTGCCTCATTTTTCTAGGATTCTACCCCATCAGGGAAGTTAGAATCTAGCACAAACCAATTAAGACTCTTTTGGAGCCTAGATAGGACAATTTGTGGAACTTAAGAGACTTATTATTGAGTTAGAGTCTAGTTTAGATAAGCAAAAGATCTTCAAACCAGCACTTGAATTTCTTACTATTCAATATTCAAAGTCCCTTGAGGCTAACAAATTACATACCTACTTGTAACCTAACTAATGAGTAATTATATAGATCTAAGCAAGTATATATAACGAGTCTTCAAAATAATAAACCAAGGGAAGAGAGTAGCAAGGTCCACTACTTGTCCAAGCTCAGCTCTAGACAACATAGAAAGATGCTAGTTCTACTAATTGTCTAATTATAGGCATGGAGAAATGATAGAAGGTTGACCACTTGTCCAACCTATCATCTCTAGTAAGATGGGAGGTTTGGCCTTAAGATTCACCATGTAACCAACCTATACATCATTGTATTATGAAGAGTAGAAAAGCAAAGCTCCACCACTTGTCCAAGCTAGTTCTAAAATCCACATGGAGATAAGCAAGCTCCACCATTTGTCAAATCTTTCTTCCATTAAAACATGAAAAAACTCAGCTATGTTGTACAGGGGGACTTTTTTCCAAGGTCCACCACTTGTCCAAGCTAGGATCCATTAAAACATGGAAATAAAAAAAGCTCCACCACTCGTCCAACCTTTAGAGTTGCAAAGTGTATGGGTTGTCTAAACTAGGTATGGAAAAATAATTGAAGGTCCACCACTTGAAACATGGAGCGAAGCAAGCTCCACCATGTCTCCAATATGCTAGACTCCATTGAAACACCCTAAACCCATGATATTTTGTACATAGGGGATGTACATTCAAGATCCACCACTTGTCCAACCTAGTATCCCTAGTAGCTTGATAGCTTTGGTCTCAAGATTCACCACTTGTCCACTCTATGTCATTGTATTAAAAAGGATTGGGTGTTAAGGTCCACCACTTGTCCAACCTATAAGGTTATATTTTAAATGGTTTTTTTTCTCACAACTTGAACTACCCATGATATGTTTTACATGGGAGTTTTGTTTCAATGTCCGCCACTTGTCCAAGCTAACTCTATTGAAACATAGAGAGAACCAAAGATCCACCACTTGTCCAAGCTAAGCTATATTGAAACATGGAGAGAAGGATGCTCCACCATTTCTCCAAGATAGGCTTCATTGAAACATGGAGAGAAGAAAGCTCCACCATGTCTCCAAGCTAGGATCCATTTAAATGCCCTAAACCCATTTTATTTTGTACATGGGGGGTTTTATTTCAAGGCCCACCACTTGTCTAACCTATTATCCCTAGTAGCACGAGTGGTTTGGTCTCAAGATACACCACTTGTACACTCTATGTCATTATATTAGGAAGAACTATGTATTAAGGTCCACCACTTGTCCAACCTATAAGGTTATATCTTAAATGGTATCCTTTCTCACCACTTGAAATGCCCATGATATGTTTTACATGGGGGTTTCATTCCAAGGTCCACCACTTGTCCAAGCTAACTCTATTCAAACATAGAGAGAAGCAAAGGTCCACCACTTGTCCAAGCTAACTCTATTCAAACATAGAGAGAAGCAAAGGTTCACCACTTGTCAAAGCTAGGCTCCATTGAAGCATGGAGAGAAGTAACTTCCATCATTTTTCCAAGATAGGTGCCATTCAAACATGGAAAGAATCAAGATCTACCATGTCTCCAAGATTCTAGGCTCCATTGAAACACCCTAAAACCATGATATTTTGTACATGGGGTGTTTACATTCAAGGTCTACCACTTCTCTAACGTATTATACCTAGTAGCATGAGTGGTTTGGTCTTAAGATTCACCACTTCTCCACTCTATGTCATTATATTAAGAATAACTGGGTGTTAAGGTACACCACTTGTCCAACCTATAAGGATATATCTTAAATGGTATCCTTCACCACTTGTCAAGGTCCATCACCACTTTTCCAACCTGTAAGGTTATATCTTGAATGATATTTTTCCTCATCACTTGTAATGTCCATGCTATGTTTTACAAAGGTGTTTTGTTCCAAGACCCACCACTTGTCCAAGCTAACTCTATTGAAACATAGAGAGAAGCAAAGGTCCACCACTTGTCCAAGGTAGGCTCCATTGAAACATGGAGAGAAGGATGATCCACCATTTCTCCAAGATAGGTTCCATTGAAACATTGAGAGAAGCAATCTCCACCATGTCTCCAAGCTAGGCTCCATTGAAATACCCTAAACCCATAATTTTGTACATGAGGGGTTTACATTCAAGGTCCACCACTTGTCCAACCTATTATCCCTAGTAGCACGAGTGGTTTGGCCTCAAGATTCACCACTTGTACACTCTATGTCATTATATTAAGAAGAACTATGTGTTAGGGTCCACCACTTGTCCAACCTATAAGGTTATATTTTAAATGGTATCCTTTCTCACCACTTGAAATGCCCATGATATGTTTTACATGGGGGTTTCATTCCAAGGTCCACCACTTGTCCAAGCTAACTCTATTCAAACATATAGAGAAATAAAGGTCCACCGCTTGTCCAAGCTAGGCTCATTGAAACATGGAGAGAAGGAACCTCCACTGTTCCTCCCAGATAGGCTCCATTGAAACATGGAGAGAAATAAGCTCCACCATGTCTCCAAGTTGCTAGGCTCCATTGAAATACCCAATACCCATAATATTTTGTACATGGGGGGTTTACATTCAAGGTTCACCACTTGTCCAACCTATTATCCCTAGTAGGTTTGGTCTCATGATTCACCACTTGTCCACTCTATGTCATTATATTAAGAGGAATTGGGTGTTAAGGTCTACCACTTGTCCAACCTATAATGTTATAGCTTGAATGGTGTTTTTTCTCACCACTTGTAATGCCCATGACATGATTTACATGGGGGTTTTGTTCCAAGGTCCACCACTTGTCCAAGCTAAATCTATTGAAACATAGAGAGAAACAAAGGTCCACCACTTTTCCAAGCTAGGCTGCATTGAAACATGGACCTTAATACCAAATTATTTCTAGTAGCATGAGTGATATTTTGTACATGGGGGGTGTACATTCAAGGCCCACCACTTGTCGAACCTATTTCCCTAGTAGGTTTGGTCCCAAGTTCACCACTTATCCACTCTATGTCATTATATTAAGAATAATTGGGTGTTAAGGTCCACCACTTGTCCAACCTATAAGGTTATATATTAAATGGTATTTTTTCTCACCACTTGTAATGCCCATGATATGTTTTACATGGGGGTTTTGTTCCAAGGTCCACCACTTTTCCAAGATAACTCTATTCAAACATAGAGAGAAACAAAGGTCCACCACTTGTCCAAGCTAGGCTCCATTGAAACATGGAGAGAATGATGCTCCACCATTTATCCAAGATAGGCTGCATTGAAACATGGAGAGAAGCAAGCTTTACCATGTTTCCAAGCTAGCTCCATTGAAACACTCTAGGGGGTTTTATTTCAAGGACCACCACTTGTTTAACCTATTATCCCTAGTAGCATGAGTGGTTTGGTTTCAAGATTCACCACTTGTACACTCTATGTCATTATATTGTGTTAAGGTCCACCACTTGTCCAACCTATAAGGTTATATCTTAAATGGTATCCTTTCTCGCCACTTGAAATGCCCATGATATGTTTTACATGGGAGTTTCATTCCAAGATCCACCACTTGTCCAAGCTAACCATATTTAAACATAGAGAGAAACAAAGGTCCATGACTTGTCCAAGCTAGGCTCCATTGAAACATGGAGAGAAGGAACCTCCACCATTTCTCCTAGATAGGATCCATTAAAACATGGACATAAGTAAGTTCCACCATGTCTCCTAGATGCTAGGCTCCATTGAAATACGCAAAACCCATGATATTTTGTACATGGGTGATTTACATTCAAGGTCAACCATTTGTCCACCCTATTATCCCTAGTAGGTTTGGTCTCACAATTCACCACTTTTCCACTCTATGTCATTATAATAAGAGGAATTGGGTGCTAAGGTCCACCACTTGTCCAGCCTATAAGGTTATACCTTGAATGGTATTTTTTCTCACCACTTGTAATGCCCATGACATGCTTTACATGGGGGTTTTGTTCCAAGGTTCACCACTTGTCCAAGCTAATTCTATTGAAACATAGAGAGAAACAAAGGTCCACCACTTTTCCAAGCTAGGCTCCATTAAAACATGGACCTTAATACCAAATTATTCCTAGTAGCATGAGTGATATTTTGTACATGGGGGGTTTGCATTCAAGGTCCACCACTTGTCCAACCTACTTTTCCTAGTAGGTTTGGTCGCAAGATTCACCACTTGTCCACTCTATGTCATTATATTAATAATAATTGGGTGTTAAGGTCCACCACTTGTCCAACCTATAAGGTTATATATTGAATGGTATTTTTTCTCACCACTTGTAATGTCCATGATATGTTTTACATGGGGATTTTGTTCCAAGGTCCATCACTTGTCCAAGCTAAATCTGTTCAAACATAGAGAGAAACAAACGTCCACCACTTGTCCAATCTAGGCTCCATTGAAACATGGAGAGAATGATGCTTCACCATTTATCCAAGATAGACTCCATTGAAACATGGAGAGAAGTAAGCTCCACCATGTCTCGAAGATGCTAGAGTCGATTGAAATTCCCAAAACCCCTGATACTTTGTACATGGGGGGTTTACATTTAAGGTCCACCACTTGTCCAACCTATTATCCCTAGTAGCATGAGTGGTTTGGTCTCAGGATTCACCACTTGTCCACTCTATATCATTATATTAAGAAAAATTGGGTTTCCATATCTAAATGCATCTTTGCTTGGATAAGTGGTAGACCTTGAGACCTAAATACCCATTCTACACTAGAGCATTGGTTAAGCCTTATGCACTTCAAGCATACCTTTAACAACAAGTAGTAGTTATTAGTTGACTTAAGTCTAGCTGAACTCCATGGTATTGAGACTAAGAGAGAGTGTAGCATAAAAAAGAGTCAGGATTTTAATTTGACTTTCTTTCTATTAATGAGTAGATCATAGATGGATTTTGGTATCCAATAAAACCTTAGGGTAGACAATGTAAAGCTCATGTCTATTGTTGTGTTTGCATTAAGTGTTCTTGTTCTTTAATTTCAGAACCATTACAAAAAAATGGATTGGCTATATGATGGCATAAATTGAAGAAAACTATTGAATTACCCATCCAACCTCCTCCAAGACCTTGTCCAAGGAATGAATCACCTCCTTATCACATACCACTTGCTTTCAAGGACATCAAAAGAGTACTTATCTTGGATCCAGAGGGGTTACTTCTCAAGACAATTGAAATGAAACATGGAGATTCTATGCCATCTTGGGCTCAACACATGCGACTTGTGGAGGATAAAGATGAAGTTTATCATGTGGTGCGACCAGACGCACAAAGGTTTTTGGATTTTTGTGCTGAATACTTTGAGCTATGGATATGGAGTTGCTATAACTTAACAAGGGTGCAACGCATCACACAAAAATGTTTTCCTGAGCAGTATACCAAGTTCAAGGTGTTTATGAGTAACAAAAATTGCCAAAATCCAAATATCATGTTAGGATTTACAAGGGTTTATCACAAAAATTTGAGTGATATTTGGAAGATATTTGAGGATTTGGATGCAAACAATACCTTAATTTTTGATGACACTCCATATAGGGTGATGTGAAACATGCCAGGGACATATCTTATATTTCCAAAGATGTGGAGGCAAACTTCCGAGCAACTTCAAAACTTCTTACAGAGAACCATAATTCCATGGTTGGTAGGATGGTTGTATGCAAGAGATAAGAGAGTCTATACATACAACACAATTGTAAATCAGTATAGTGATTCTGAGACAAATTATGTCCTTGGTGTGTACTTGTCAACACAAAAGCATTGAATAAATATGGCCATAAGATGCTTTTTTTATTCTAGTGTGTATCTTTCAACATTTATATAATTTGATATAGTCTTTTTTATAAAAAAACAAAGGTGTGTCAATTTTATGAACACTTGAATGGAGTGCACCCTACTCTAAGGGGACTTCAATGTACTATTGGAGTGCATCCTATTGTAAGGGGACTCTGATGTATTGCTAGAGTGCACCCAAATTTTTGGGGACTCATTTTTTATTTGATTGGGGCCTATGTTGGGTCATATAGTAAAAGAAATTCATTTTTTGTCAATTCATATCGAGGTTGCATTTATTTGTAACTATGAGAGAATTGATGTTTGATGTCAAAATAAAACTTGTAAGTATGGATCAGAGAATTCATGGACTTTAAATATGTGAGAGGGATCTTTTTCTTGGGCACAAATGTTTGCTTCAAGAATTTTGTCATTACATACTTTATGTGAAAGAGTTTTAGAACCTAAAAGACTTTGAAAACAAAACTATGGAATCTAAGTGCATGTATTCTTGAATGGCTTGAAAGTTGATGTATACATGCATGTCGCCTTGATGAAGATTTAGATCTGACAAGATGCAAAGCTAGAATTCTTGGACGTTACCTTTGTCAATTTGGTAATAACATATTTAAATTTCTTTTATTATGGGTGGAAAATATATCATTATATGCATTTGGAACCTAATTGCTTGACCTTCAAACCAAGATTCCTATGTTATTTTTTCATATACTTTTTTGTAATGAATTAAGATTGTGGATACAAGGTCCACCACTTGTTCAAGCTAGATCTAAGAAAGTATATATACTGAGTCTTCAAACTAGTAAACCAAGGGAAGAGAGAAGCAGGGTCCATCACTTGTCCAAGCTTATCTCTAGACAACATAGAGAGATGTTAGGTCTACTAATTGTCCAATATAGTCATGGAGAAATGATAGAAGGTTGATCCACTTATCCAACTCATCATCTCTAGTAAAATGGGAGGTTTGGCCTTAAGATTCACCATGTAACCAACCTATACTTCATTGTATTATGAAGAGTAGAAAAGCAAAGCTCCACCACCAATTGATTGAAACCATGGTATTTTAGTTGTTTTCATTGTGTATTGTATGTGCATAAAGTGGAATGAGACCTTAAGAAAACTCAAATTTTTGACAAAATCTCTATATTTTGTACATGATATATTGAGAGTTGTCCAACCTGGGAATTGGGATTTTCCCACTTTACCTAATATGGTTTTATATGTCATTGTTGCATATTATGTTTTGTCGACACTAAAAGATCTTTGACATGTGTTGATGGAGACAACTGCTGACATACAATGGGATGCATGGTTTAGTAAATATCCTAGCTATCAAACTATAATATTTAGGGTCAATCAACTCATAAATTCATGAGTGTTTTAGAGGAATGTGGAGAAGGTTGTCAATGTTACTAAACAAGTTTCTGAGATGCTTTTCTTCAAAGATAAAGACTCTTTTGTTGTTGGGAAGGTGTATTGGCATATATCAAAATCCATTGATAATCTTAGAGATTTTCAAGGCTATATTAGATGAGACAAAAAAAATTTGGTGTCATGTGCAGAATCTTCATGGCTGCAAATACACAGACCGTTACATTGCAGAGCATCTGCTTTAAATCCAAAATTTCATCACCATGGACAATCCTCCAATTTTGAAGTGATGTGTGGTTCAAAATTGTGTGCATGCAACTCTTAGGGATTGATAGAGGAAAATATGTATTACCAATACATTGACTATGCAAATGAAGCTAGGTTGTTTGGTTATCCTTGGCACATTGGCACCATAAAAAAAGTCAGTGCACTTATGTGGTGGAAAGAATATGGTGGAGAGACGATAGAATTACAACACGTAGCTATTAGAGTATTATTTGTTTCTCCTTCATGTGGTAGTTGTGAGAGGAATTGGGTTGCATTTGAATTCCTAAATACTAAAAAGAGAAATAGATTGCATTCTAAATGCAATGAGGCTTTGATATATGTGTTTTGCATAGTATGAGATTGTTACATGATCCAACCAGCATTGGAACTAGAGTGGCTGAACATTGCTTTAGCATAAAGCAATCACATGAGGCTATTGTTGCCTAGTTGCAAGTGTTGGTGAGCCAAAGTTGCAACTTGCTTCAAAAGTTTCAGACATGGAAGAAATTGACGACATGGTTTCAGTGTTTAATGGGATGATATCATTTAAAAATCATTTTGGTACAATGAAATTGTAGTCTCCTTTTTTTCGTTAGCCAAGTGTTCACATGTAGTTCTTTTCATGATGATGCTTCTCTTTTCTCTCTCAATCTTTTCTCTATATCACTTTTTTGTTACAGACCTTGTATACAATTCATGTACATGGTTGAAAAAGACACAAAGCGATAAATATTTGAGCTGGTTACGTAGAATGATTACAAAAGATTGCATGAATGATTGAAACAATAGAAGAAAATGTGTTTACAATTTTGATGTTCAGTGAGATGTGCCAAAATCTCATTCAAGCAAAAATCGTCAGAGCCAACGCATCGAGAGTTGGAAGATATAGTCAAAAATGGCATTGAGGTTGGTTGTGGTAGCTGCAACATCTTCTTTTGGAAGAGGACCAAACTTTTTGTTGTATGTTGGAAGCTTTCTTTGATCCAATGCATTCTCTCTTTTGGTGGTATTAAGTTGTGTCTCAAGCTCTAACACATTAAATTGCAAGCTTGCAAGAGTTTTGCCTTGGCTTCCTAGGTCAACTCCCTCAATTTCTATCTCCACAACAACATCATTCTCTTCTGGTAAAAAGAAAATTGGATGCTTTTGTGATGGTTTTGGCATTTGCTCATTCTGTTCTAAATCTTGTCTGCAATGTGACTAAGTCCAACACCCGCAATATGAGGCTTATCTTCCCAGTTAACCCTTTTGCCCAATATTTAATGTATGTAGCATATTTGAATAAAGTAGATGGCAACTTGATTATTGTCGAGGACAACTCATTATTGGCGGATAAATCACTAGGGAATAACTCTCATCAAGCCAACATGTTGCAAATCAGACAGCTTCATTGGTGGCCACTCATTTGGAAAAGAGTATGTAAAAAACAATAGTTGGGACACAATTCTTTGCACTATTTGCGACTTAACACTAGGTTGGTAATGGAACACTTTTATGTCTTCAGACACTTTTATGATCTGTTAAGTCACCATTTTCCTTTGAGTTATTTGAAGAGTGTAAAAATTAATTTTTAGGTGCTATGTGTCCAAAACTTTGCCTTATGAGCTGAAAAAACTTTTTTTTTTTTGGAATATCAATCTCACCATTAACCTTACTCTTGCATAAACCTAAACTATGTGAAAATACAAGTCCTATTTTTTGTCTTTTTTCAACATTTTCTAGCTATACCACTCTAAAGTTCATGTTTGTGAGGTTTAGATTGCTAGAGGACTAGCCTTAGTAGTCCTCAACATCTTTTGATGCTTCTAGGAAGAATTAAGTGAAAAAGTTGAAAGTTATGACCAAATTACAAGAATTGCATAATCCTGTTTCTCGGTTAGATTAAGCACTTGAATGAATATGAGACATTCTAGTCTAGCAAGTATAACTTTCTTAATATTGCTAGTTTCTTAGGCCAATTTTGTGCATGATGTAGTTAATAACCATATCCAACCATAAACTTCAAATTTGGTTAGATATTTAGTAGTTTCTATGGATTCTAAAGATCATAATTTGAGTAGATATTCAATAGTTTCTATGGGATTCTAGAGGTCATAATGTGAAATCAAGTTTTTCCATGTTTGTTGTTTTTAGCACTTCATCATTGTCCCCAAGGCTCCACTTGGTAAGAGATCTATTATTCTTTTGACATTCTATATGGCTCCTTTTGAATCCAAAGGCAAAAAGGGAACTAGGAAAACATGTATATAGTATTTATATTGAGCATGACTATAAAACATTTGATGATAGATCCACAAGAAGGACAAAAATGCAACTTTTTAATACCTTTTTTTTTTTTTTGCAAAAGAACAAAATGGTGAGGCAAAAGCAATCATATTTTTTGATTAGAAATCCATTAAGGTTCACGAGAAAATTTATCTTATGTCTACAAAATTCCCCAGTCTGATTTATATGTAATCAATCATAAGAAAGTGTTTTTTTTTGGAAAAATGGAATGGTCCATCAAATTTGGAGGCTTTTTGTGACCAAGAGTTGAGAAAGTTTACAAGTTTCTCATTTTTTCCATGTGTAATAGTCCTTGAGCTATAACCTACGAAAGGATTTTCCAAAATGAGTGGATCTACTATGGTTTTGAAAAAAAAAATCAAAACCCCAAAAGGACACTTTTATGTCTTGCTAGGTTACCAAGCTAGTGTTAAGGGTTCACCTTCTAGCATTGATTCATCCTTATGGATATTGGCAATGACTGATAAGTCCACTTGGCCACATCAAACTTGCTCCTTGTTGACAATCTGTTGTGCCTCATTGTAGTCAAGGTCTTTGGCCATATCTACAAACCAAACACCAAAATTTAGCACAAGTAAAAGCAATGGTGAATGTTTGAGCAAGGTAAAATTTTGACTTTAATCAATTTAAAGACAATGACATAAGTATCACATAAACCAACTTAAGGACAATACCCTATGCTATCACTTAAACCATGACGTGACATTTAAATTTACTTTAAATTAACAACCTAATAACAATTTTAGCTCAAAATAAAGAGGCTTGTATTTATTCACCTTTTGGTGGTAGACTTGAAGAAGCTACGACATTCATGCCAACTATGTGGGCTCCATTTATACATAGAGAGAAACCAAATGCAAAAAATCCGTTCTGGGGATTTCTATCCTTGCATAAATCTAGTGTTCTATGGGTGAAAGTATGTTAATGTGTCGCGCGTTTTGTGCTATAAGTTAGCATTTTCAAGTTAGCACATCTTAAAAAACTTTGGCGTCCGGTAATTTTTTTTTTAACAAATAATATCAAAATTTGTTAGAGGTTGTACATTTGGATTCCTTATTTCAAGAGCTTTCTACCGATATATCATACATCATAGATCTTGGAGATGTAGCTCATGTTATTGTACTAGTTAGCATATGTCGAAATTTTTCTAGTTAGCATTGTCCGAGACATGAAAAAGTGTGACACGTTAACATGATTTCACCCCTATGTATTTTTTTTTATGAAGGCTCTGTGCTGCAAATCAGCTGGCTCAGGCACTTAATTAAGTATGCACTTCAAAACCTAGCATAGGAAATATATATCCGTAGATTTAGAGAAGGAAGTAGGGTTGGTGGAGATGCACTCGAGGTTAGCCCACATGTAATCTCAAATATGATTGTTTGGACATTCCAAAGATAGATTTGCTAGCTTTAGAAAGGTTTCTGTAGTCCAAAACAAGCTAGAAGTTCCCCAATCTGAATTGTCGTAGTAAACACCCTTGTCGTCAAAATGCAACCTCCTTTATGGCAAGATTACTTCCATCAGAGTGACATGCCTATATCCACTCCTCCACATGGATTCCATTCTAGTATTTGAAAATAAGCATTGAGCTGAGGAGAGTGTTGCA
This sequence comes from Adiantum capillus-veneris, assembly GCF_014529385.1. Lineage (NCBI taxonomy): Eukaryota > Viridiplantae > Streptophyta > Polypodiopsida > Polypodiales > Pteridaceae > Adiantum > Adiantum capillus-veneris. The sequence continues at coordinate 91,937,143 of NC_140944.1, read as the reverse complement.
TGATGCCAAGTGGGAGAATTATGCCTCGGCCGTGGATATTTAAAGCCATGGCTTGTTGTGCTACAATTGGCCGATGCGACTGGATCTTGACTACCTTAATTGTGTACACAAGGTCTCTAAAAGTAAGATGTAATACACAAACTTGCTTCACGTATGCCTATCTGCCTTCTTTGAGCTGGGGATCTTGCAAGCAGAAAAGATGGTGGTCTTGAAGGAGATGTACCATCGCATAGCCACGCTCTATAGCAATGGTGGAGGCTTCAGTGGTAGTTCCATCTTTTCTTTAGAGTCTGAGTTGATAGGATCAACCACTCTCTATCATTTTCTAAGGTCTTCTAGCTTGCTCTTCATTTTCCATTCTACATGAAATTGATGAACAAGATGCATTATTTTGCACATAAGAGGGAGAGAGTGGACATTAGGGTTTTGTAAATCATCAAAGGCAACCAGTATTTGTCCCAGTTTTTTCTTTGACGAGTCTCTGCATTTGCCCACCAATGAGAATTGCAATCTCAAATGATATTGGTGGAGTGACTCAAAGGAATGTTTTGTTAAAGTATTGACAAAATCATTGAAAATTGAAGGCTCTACAGACTCAAAACATTGGTATAACTACTTGTCTTTGACACCTTGTAGATAAGAAACTTAGTGGAGGTATTTTTTATGTGCTCATGATAAATTTGTCACTCAAAACATTGGTATAACTACTTCTCTTTGACACCTTGTAGATAAGAAACTTAGTGGAGGTATTTTTTATGTGCTCATGATAAATTTTTCTCAGGCATAGCTATTACAACAAATAAAGGTAAATTATCAAAAGATGAAAAATTCAAATACGATCAATATGTATACATTTAGACACATTTAGGTAATAAATAAATTGAATTTTAAAGATTTTTTGCACCAATATAACTATCTTTGATCATGACAATCTAGATAGTTATGATCGTTGCAAACCTAAGAGGGTAACCAAAGCTCTGATACCACTACTACAAACGAAAGTCAAGGTGTCCCTGCAAAATACATAAATTAACACGCTACAGATAATAAACCAATAGATCTCCATACATGCACAATCGTTATGTGTAAATGCCATAGAAAATCTAACATGAGAGAGGCACAGAACGAGAGAGAGTAAGCGAGCACGTGCAGGCGCACCTCCTAGAGCGGAGTGCTACGTCGACACGGCAAGAGAGGCGCGAGGAGAGGAGAGAAGAAACACACAATCATTGGGTACAATCTCCCCCCGTGCAAGAGTGGCCATTTCCCTCTTGCACGTATTTTATTTATAGATTTCTTGAATGATCAAAGTGAGTACAAACTAACCGACCAGGAATAAATGGCCAAAGTTCATAAAGAGCACTTGAATAATCAAATATAGTTAAAATATAATATCCTTTTGCAATAGCCTAGCTCAGCCAAGCCTTTTTCCACCTGTCAGCTGCAATAAATAATAAAATATCAATTCCATAACACTAATATGCTGGTTAACTGGTATACTGGTCAACTAACAAGTAACTGTCTTCAACTCTCAGAGGGTTAACACCATCAAGAATTTTCCTTGCCTATGTGTTAATGACATCATATCTAACTTAAACAGAGGCCAAAGTTAACAACTTCCAGTGTTTGCGAGAGAAAACCTTTAAAAAATCAAGCCTCTAATTGGTGCCAAACTATGCTAGGTCAAAGTTACACACGAAACCAGTAGGTCCACAATACCAAATGGTTTTCATCACCAAGTGTTATCAAGAACAACATCCTTATGACTAAGCTTTATAAGGTTGCCAAACAACCAGCTTAACACGCTGCAATTCCCTCATTACTGTTGAAACCACCCAAGCGGAGGATAGGACCGAATATGTATAATGAGAGAAAATCATTCATTTAAGAAAGGGACATACAGCCAATGCCGTGGATAGAGCTTTGGACCTCAACATTTTAACAAATAATTGAAAGATTTCTTAAAGGAGCATACACCGTCCAAGCCACAGAGTAAGTGATATTACAATCTGAGTATGAGGAATAACATCATAATCTCAATCTGATCAAAATTTACCATTCGGACAGCAGCAAATATTGATAAAGAAATACAAAAACATGAGTTGTCATACATGTTCTTTATGTGCATGAAAAACCAATCCGAGAAAAATACTATTATACTGCCAGACAGGAATCCATTTTAATGCCAATATTCACCTGAGATTGAGTGGGAGCAGCCAGCTCCACAATTGCCTGCTTCTCCTTGCCTTTAGCCATAGATCTATTACTTAATAGTACCAACCAGTAGGCCAGGTCATAGAAAGTGCTACTATGTAGATAAATACATCAAGAACACATGCATACGCTACCAATGCTAAGTGAGCTAAAAAAGCTCACCTTTTATAGGGTTTAGGAGCAAGTAACTTCTTCTTCATGGTAGTAAAGTAGGCCCATCCATAGTAGGTTACTGGAGTAGTAGTGTGCTGCCACCTACAAAGGCAAACGTAGGGAGGGAGAAAAAAGAGGTATTATGGAGCAAGTGGCAGCCAACCATGAGCACAGAACAATAGGTCCCTACACTAGATGTGGAGTTAAACCACGCCGCAAGTTCACAGAATGGAGAGAGCGCGAGAGGAGGGAGCCACCATGGTTTTGCAAAAAATTCCAAGGAATGCAGAGCCATGAAACCCGCCTTAGTCAATACAAGCTCCTATCCCTGCAGGGCAAAATGTCCCCTTTATTTTACAAGATTAAGATACCATAAGGTCCTCAATAAATTCCTTACTCTAGCCAGTAGTACACTCTGGGCATCCCTAGTTAGTAGTCATAGCAAAATAAAAATTAAAGAAATTACAATCAAGCTAGAACTAGCCGTGTGTGTGTGTGTGTGTGCCCGCGCGTGCGCCCACCCATACCCAGGCCCACACTGCTTTCTGAGAAGGTTAGCAAGTTCAGAATCATTAGATGAGAACTTGGCCAAATCCTCTTTATGAGCTTTAGTATATAGTTGGAATATTAGCAATAATGTCGGTAATAACTGAGACACCCTCCTTACTGTTTTTAACCAAAACAGCTAAAGTTTTGACCCATTTCTCAAAGGAGATTGTTTGAATCAGGGAGGTAGTAGGATTAATAGACGAGGCCACAATAAGAGTAGATGATTCCGCATCTTGAGTACATCTAAGAACCAAAAGTGAAGATTATGACAGCGGCTCCATTGGTAAATCCACTCCCTGATACAACAAAATTGCATGAAGGAGGCATAGTTAGAAATGACCAAAAATTTGAGATGTCCCAAAAATTTGAAAGGAAGTATAATAAAAGGCAGAATAAAAAACAAACTATACATTTAACAGTGTAGTGTAATATTCTGGTAGCCACCTCAACCTTCAACTAGTCAGAAAACATTCATATTGACCGTGTGAGGCTAGCCCTCCTAGCTTAGCCTGATTGTTTTATTAGATCATCCTAACCTAGCACAATATTGGGAGCCTAATCTTAACCCATTTGTAAGGTTGGATCTAAGTGCAATTTGTGTGTGTTTTAGTTATTTACATACATTACCCACAAGAGAGCATATACATGTTCAAAGACCAAGGTACCCAAATAAATACAAGGTTTATTATACAAAACAAACTTAGATAGCCTGATTTTGTACAAATGAATATCAATAGGTTGGTATAAGACACCATCCAAAAGGTGGAAACTCCTTCACAAACTTCGAACTAGCTACCAATCTTCCAAATAGTAAAGCACCAAAAACCTAAACCAAAGAAAGTAGCCCTCACTTGCGCCCATAGAAACAACACAACATTCTATTAGCATTGGCTCTGTATGCAGGTGATGCACGGGCATCCTAGTTGCTATCCATGTCACAAAGGTACAACTTTTTTGTGCAAGTAAAGAGAAATTTCAAGAGCTTTGGTAGCCAATTACACTATCATAAACAAACCTTTACCAGTCTGGTATACTAGTACTGGTACTGGTACCAGTCTCAGATTTTCAATGCTAGTATTGGTAGTACTGGATTGCTATATCGCTATCCTGGTATACTGCTACATCAGTATTGGTACTAGTCTCAATCTTTCTGTGCTAGTATTGGTACTCCTAGTATTGGAACTGATACTGCTATACCACTATATTGCTATATTGGTATATCGGTTTCCAAACATTCTTTTATGTCGAGAGTACCAAAAAAATTTGAAGAAAACCAGTAGTTTTATATTTCAAAATAGGAAATAGGTAATTCTATACAAGTCTTGCAAAGAGTCGGTGCTATACTTGTCCACCAGTTTACTGGTATACTAGTTCCCATACATATTGTCATGCCGCTGTGAGCGGGATGGAAACACACACAACGATTCTATAATGACCCGACACACACTCTTGGGATGATACACACACACACACATTATGGGGCACCACTCGGCTTACACAACCAACCTGGCCGAGACAGGAAACACACAGACGGAGTGAGAAGAGAGAGATTTCCCACTTGCCCACTCAACACTCACACATACACACTCACACACACACACTCTCAATTCAGCTCAAAGGAGGCAAAATGCTATTGTTTAGACTCAATGAAGCTCAGCCCAATACCAATGGGGCAAATAGTTTACACAGTATTGAGGAAATACACTAGATACAACCACAAAGTTAACCAGAGGCTTCACTCATCGGAGACGATTACACAGAAAAACAGCAGAAACTCTGTGAGGAATTTGGCAAAATGGACAGCGCCATTGCGTCCGGAACACCCAAAAACCCCACCCTACAATGTCACAGTGCTCAAATCCGACTTCGGATGAGCAGTTTAGGGCCAAAAAATGCTTCAAAAACAACAAAAACACAGTTGCGGCTGTTCCTCCTCTCTTCTCCACGTTTTTTCTCGTCTTCTCTCAGTTTTTTCAGTTCCCACACTTAGCTTTATTATTTGGGCACCCGTGGCCTTTTAGATGACCTTAAACGGACCCCGAACATGCCAAAAACTGACCTCGCAGTGCATAGTTGTCCTTTTTTGCATCATCAGCACACCTGGCACTCAGTTTTGTTAGCATGAGATTGTGCTTTTTTAGTTTGAAAAAAACTGTCAAAGATCCAAGTCTTTTTGGCTTTACTTAAGTTATTAATTGTGAAAGATCCAAGTCTTTTTGCTTTACTTAAGTTATTGATTGTCTATGTAATAGTCCTTAAAACAATATCGGATGGCTTTCTTGCTCCCATGTCTCACATTGGTCTTTAGGTAAGACAAGTGGTGACCTTGAAAGTATGGTCTCATATCTCGATCAAGTGAAGAGACATGAAGCTTAAATATCACTACTATGTATCTAGTGTTAAACTCCATCAAGACAAAGATACTAGAGTGCCAAATTGCAGTCTAGTTTAAGTGAAAATCCATTTGAGCTAAGGTAAAACTTATAGTGCCTCATTTTTCTAGGATTCTACCCCATCAGGGAAGTTAGAATCTAGCACAAACCAATTAAGACTCTTTTGGAGCCTAGATAGGACAATTCGTGGAACTTAAGAGACTTATTATTGAGTTAGAGTCTAGTTTAGATAAGCAAAAGATCTTCAAACCAGCACTTGAATTTCTTACTATTCAATATTCAAAGTCCCTTGAGGCTAACAAATTACATACCTACTTGTAACCTAACTAATGAGTAATTATATAGATCTAAGCAAGTATATATAACGAGTCTTCAAAATAATAAACCAAGGGAAGAGAGTAGCAAGGTCCACTACTTGTCCAAGCTCAGCTCTAGACAACATAGAAAGATGCTAGTTCTACTAATTGTCTAATTATAGGCATGGAGAAATGATAGAAGGTTGACCACTTGTCCAACCTATCATCTCTAGTAAGATGGGAGGTTTGGCCTTAAGATTCACCATGTAACCAACCTATACATCATTGTATTATGAAGAGTAGAAAAGCAAAGCTCCACCACTTGTCCAAGCTAGTTCTAAAATCCACATGGAGATAAGCAAGCTCCACCATTTGTCAAATCTTTCTTCCATTAAAACATGAAAAAACTCAGCTATGTTGTACAGGGGGACTTTTTTCCAAGGTCCACCACTTGTCCAAGCTAGGATCCATTAAAACATGGAAATAAAAAAAGCTCCACCACTCGTCCAACCTTTAGAGTTGCAAAGTGTATGGGTTGTCTAAACTAGGTATGGAAAAATAATTGAAGGTCCACCACTTGAAACATGGAGCGAAGCAAGCTCCACCATGTCTCCAATATGCTAGACTCCATTGAAACACCCTAAACCCATGATATTTTGTACATAGGGGATGTACATTCAAGATCCACCACTTGTCCAACCTAGTATCCCTAGTAGCTTGATAGCTTTGGTCTCAAGATTCACCACTTGTCCACTCTATGTCATTGTATTAAAAAGGATTGGGTGTTAAGGTCCACCACTTGTCCAACCTATAAGGTTATATTTTAAATGGTTTTTTTTCTCACAACTTGAACTACCCATGATATGTTTTACATGGGAGTTTTGTTTCAATGTCCGCCACTTGTCCAAGCTAACTCTATTGAAACATAGAGAGAACCAAAGATCCACCACTTGTCCAAGCTAAGCTATATTGAAACATGGAGAGAAGGATGCTCCACCATTTCTCCAAGATAGGCTTCATTGAAACATGGAGAGAAGAAAGCTCCACCATGTCTCCAAGCTAGGATCCATTTAAATGCCCTAAACCCATTTTATTTTGTACATGGGGGGTTTTATTTCAAGGCCCACCACTTGTCTAACCTATTATCCCTAGTAGCACGAGTGGTTTGGTCTCAAGATACACCACTTGTACACTCTATGTCATTATATTAGGAAGAACTATGTATTAAGGTCCACCACTTGGCCAACCTATAAGGTTATATCTTAAATGGTATCCTTTCTCACCACTTGAAATGCCCATGATATGTTTTACATGGGGGTTTCATTCCAAGGTCCACCACTTGTCCAAGCTAACTCTATTCAAACATAGAGAGAAGCAAAGGTCCACCACTTGTCCAAGCTAACTCTATTCAAACATAGAGAGAAGCAAAGGTTCACCACTTGTCAAAGCTAGGCTCCATTGAAGCATGGAGAGAAGTAACTTCCATCATTTTTCCAAGATAGGTGCCATTCAAACATGGAAAGAATCAAGATCTACCATGTCTCCAAGATTCTAGGCTCCATTGAAACACCCTAAAACCATGATATTTTGTACATGGGGTGTTTACATTCAAGGTCTACCACTTCTCTAACGTATTATACCTAGTAGCATGAGTGGTTTGGTCTTAAGATTCACCACTTCTCCACTCTATGTCATTATATTAAGAATAACTGGGTGTTAAGGTACACCACTTGTCCAACCTATAAGGGTATATTTTAAATGGTATCCTTCACCACTTGTCAAGGTCCATCACCACTTTTCCAACCTGTAAGGTTATATCTTGAATGATATTTTTCCTCATCACTTGTAATGTCCATGCTATGTTTTACAAAGGTGTTTTGTTCCAAGACCCACCACTTATCCAAGCTAACTCTATTGAAACATAGAGAGAAGCAAAGGTCCACCACTTGTCCAAGGTAGGCTCCATTGAAACATGGAGAGAAGGATGATCCACCATTTCTCCAAGATAGGTTCCATTGAAACATTGAGAGAAGCAATCTCCACCATGTCTCCAAGCTAGGCTCCATTGAAATACCCTAAACCCATAATTTTGTACATGAGGGGTTTACATTCAAGGTCCACCACTTGTCCAACCTATTATCCCTAGTAGCACGAGTGGTTTGGCCTCAAGATTCACCACTTGTACACTCTATGTCATTATATTAAGAAGAACTATGTGTTAGGGTCCACCACTTGTCCAACCTATAAGGTTATATTTTAAATGGTATCCTTTCTCACCACTTGAAATGCCCATGATATGTTTTACATGGGGGTTTCATTCCAAGGTCCACCACTTGTCCAAGCTAACTCTATTCAAACATATAGAGAAATAAAGGTCCACCGCTTGTCCAAGCTAGGCTCATTGAAACATGGAGAGAAGGAACCTCCACTGTTCCTCCCAGATAGGCTCCATTGAAACATGGAGAGAAATAAGCTCCACCATGTCTCCAAGTTGCTAGGCTCCATTGAAATACCCAATACCCATAATATTTTGTACATGGGGGGTTTACATTCAAGGTTCACCACTTGTCCAACCTATTATCCCTAGTAGGTTTGGTCTCATGATTCACCACTTGTCCACTCTATGTCATTATATTAAGAGGAATTGGGTGTTAAGGTCTACCACTTGTCCAACCTATAATGTTATAGCTTGAATGGTGTTTTTTCTCACCACTTGTAATGCCCATGACATGATTTACATGGGGGTTTTGTTCCAAGGTCCACCACTTGTCCAAGCTAAATCTATTGAAACATAGAGAGAAACAAAGGTCCACCACTTTTCCAAGCTAGGCTGCATTGAAACATGGACCTTAATACCAAATTATTTCTAGTAGCATGAGTGATATTTTGGACATGGGGGTGTACATTCAAGGCCCACCACTTGTCGAACCTATTTCCCTAGTAGGTTTGGTCCCAAGTTCACCACTTATCCACTCTATGTCATTATATTAAGAATAATTGGGTGTTAAGGTCCACCACTTGTCCAACCTATAAGGTTATATATTAAATGGTATTTTTTCTCACCACTTGTAATGCCCATGATATGTTTTACATGGGGGTTTTGTTCCAAGGTCCACCACTTTTCCAAGATAACTCTATTCAAACATAGAGAGAAACAAAGGTCCACCACTTGTCCAAGCTAGGCTCCATTGAAACATGGAGAGAATGATGCTCCACCATTTATCCAAGATAGGCTGCATTGAAACATGGAGAGAAGCAAGCTTTACCATGTTTCCAAGCTAGCTCCATTGAAACACTCTAGGGGGTTTTATTTCAAGGACCACCACTTGTTTAACCTATTATCCCTAGTAGCATGAGTGGTTTGGTTTCAAGATTCACCACTTGTACACTCTATGTCATTATATTGTGTTAAGGTCCACCACTTGTCCAACCTATAAGGTTATATCTTAAATGGTATCCTTTCTCGCCACTTGAAATGCCCATGATATGTTTTACATGGGAGTTTCATTCCAAGATCCACCACTTGTCCAAGCTAACCATATTTAAACATAGAGAGAAACAAAGGTCCATGACTTGTCCAAGCTAGGCTCCATTGAAACATGGAGAGAAGGAACCTCCACCATTTCTCCTAGATAGGATCCATTAAAACATGGACATAAGTAAGTTCCACCATGTCTCCTAGATGCTAGGCTCCATTGAAATACGCAAAACCCATGATATTTTGTACATGGGTGATTTACATTCAAGGTCAACCATTTGTCCACCCTATTATCCCTAGTAGGTTTGGTCTCACAATTCACCACTTTTCCACTCTATGTCATTATAATAAGAGGAATTGGGTGCTAAGGTCCACCCCTTGTCTAGCCTATAAGGTTATACCTTGAATGGTATTTTTTCACACCACTTGTAATGCCCATGACATGCTTTACATGGGGGTTTTGTTCCAAGGTTCACCACTTGTTCAAGCTAATTCTATTGAAACATAGAGAGAAACAAAGGTCCACCACTTTTCCAAGCTAGGCTCCATTAAAACATGGACCTTAATACCAAATTATTCCTAGTAGCATGAGTGATATTTTGTACATGGGGGGTTTGCATTCAAGGTCCACCACTTGTCCAACCTACTTTTCCTAGTAGGTTTGGTCGCAAGATTCACCACTTGTCCACTCTATGTCATTATATTAATAATAATTGGGTGTTAAGGTCCACCACTTGTCCAACCTATAAGGTTATATATTGAATGGTATTTTTTCTCACCACTTGTAATGTCCATGATATGTTTTACATGGGGATTTTGTTCCAAGGTCCATCACTTGTCCAAGCTAAATCTGTTCAAACATAGAGAGAAACAAACGTCCACCACTTGTCCAATCTAGGCTCCATTGAAACATGGAGAGAATGATGCTCCACCATTTATCCAAGATAGACTCCATTGAAACATGGAGAGAAGTAAGCTCCACCATGTCTCGAAGATGCTAGAGTCGATCGATTGAAATTCCCAAAACCCCTGATACTTTGTACATGGGGGGTTTACATTTAAGGTCCACCACTTGTCCAACCTATTATCCCTAGTAGCATGAGTGGTTTGGTCTCAGGATTCACCACTTGTCCACTCTATATCATTATATTAAGAAAAATTGGGTTTCCATATCTAAATGCATCTTTGCTTGGATAAGTGGTAGACCTTGAGACCTAAATACCCATTCTACACTAGAGCATTGGTTAAGCCTTATGCACTTCAAGCATACCTTTAACAACAAGTAGTAGTTATTAGTTGACTTAAGTCTAGTTGAACTCCATGGTATTGAGACTAAGAGAGAGTGTAGCATAAAAAAGAGTCAGGATTTTAATTTGACTTTCTTTCTATTAATGAGTAGATCATAGATGGATTTTGGTATCCAATAAAACCTTAGGGTAGACAATGTAAAGCTCATGTCTATTGTTGTGTTTGCATTAAGTGTTCTTGTTCTTTAATTTCAGAACCATTACAAAAAAATGGATTGGCTATATGATGGCATAAATTGAAGAAAACTATTGAATTACCCATCCAACCTCCTCCAAGACCTTGTCCAAGGAATGAATCACCTCCTTATCACATACCACTTGCTTTCAAGGACATCAAAAGAGTACTTATCTAGGATCTAGAGGGGTTACTTCTCAAGACAATTGAAATGAAACATGGAGATTCTATGCCATCTTGGGCTCAACACATGCGACTTGTGGAGGATAAAGATGAAGTTTATCATGTGGTGCGACCAGACGCACAAAGGTTTTTGGATTTTTGTGCTGAATACATTGAGCTATGGATATGGAGTTGCTATAACTTAACAAGGGTGCAACGCATCACACAAAAATGTTTTCCTGAGCAGTATACCAAGTTCAAGGTGTTTATGAGTAACAAAAATTGCCAAAATCCAAATATCATGTTAGGATTTACAAGGGTTTATCACAAAAATTTGAGTGATATTTGGAAGATATTTGAGGATTTGGATGCAAACAATACCTTAATTTTTGATGACACTCCATATAGGGTGATGTGAAACATGCCAGGGACATATCTTATATTTCCAAAGATGTGGAGGCAAACTTCCGAGCAACTTCAAAACTTCTTACAGAGAACCATAATTCCATGGTTGGTAGGATGGTTGTATGCAAGAGATAAGAGAGTCTATACATACAACACAATTGTAAATCAGTATAGTGATTCTGAGACAAATTATGTCCTTGGTGTGTACTTGTCAACACAAAAGCATTGAATAAATATGGCCATAAGATGCTTTTTTTATTCTAGTGTGTATCTTTCAACATTTATATAATTTGATATAGTCTTTTTTATAAAAAAACAAAGGTGTGTCAATTTTATGAACACTTGAATGGAGTGCACCTTACTCTAAGGGGACTTCAATGTACTATTGGAGTGCATCCTATTGTAAGGGGACTCTAATGTATTGCTAGAGTGCACCCAAATTTTTGGGGACTCATTTTTTATTTGATTGGGGCCTATGTTGGGTCATATAGTAAAAGAAATTCATTTTTTGTCAATTCATATCGAGGTTGCATTTATTTGTAACTATGAGAGAATTGATGTTTGATGTCAAAATAAAACTTGTAAGTATGGATCAGAGAATTCATGGACTTTAAATATGTGAGAGGGATCTTTTTCTTGGGCACAAATGTTTGCTTCAAGAATTTTGTCATTACATACTTTATGTGAAAGAGTTTTAGAACCTAAAAGACTTTGAAAACAAAACTATGGAATCTAAGTGCATGTATTCTTGAATGGCTTGAAAGTTGATGTATACATGCATGTCGCCTTGATGAAGATTTAGATCTGACAAGATGCAAAGCTAGAATTCTTGGACGTTACCTTTGTCAATTTGGTAATAACATATTTAAATTTCTTTTATTATGGGTGGAAAATATATCATTATATGCATTTGGAACCTAATTGCTTGACCTTCAAACCAAGATTCCTATGTTATTTTTTCATATACTTTTTTGTAATGAATTAAGATTGTGGATACAAGGTCCACCACTTGTTCAAGCTAGATCTAAGAAAGTATATATACTGAGTCTTCAAACTAGTAAACCAAGGGAAGAGAGAAGCAGGGTCCATCACTTGTCCAAGCTTAGCTCTAGACAACATAGAGAGATGTTAGGTCTACTAATTGTCCAATATAGTCATGGAGAAATGATAGAAGGTTGATCCACTTGTCCAACTCATCATCTCTAGTAAAATGGGAGGTTTGGCCTTAAGATTCACCATGTAACCAACCTATACTTCATTGTATTATGAAGAGTAGAAAAGCAAAGCTCCACCACTTGTCTAAGGTAGTTCCAAAATCAACATGGAGAGAAGCAAGCTTCACCATTTGTCCAAGATAGGTTCCATTAAAATATGGAAAACCTCATATATGTTGTACATGGAAGAGTTTTTCCAAGGTCCACCACTTGTACAAGCTAGGATCCATTAAAACATGGATAGAAACAAGGCTCCACAACTCGTCCAACCTTTATAGCTGCAAAGTGTACCGGTAGTCTAAACTAGGCATGGGAAAATAATAGAAGGTGCACCACTTATCCAATATATTATCTCTAATAGCATGGGAGGTTTGGTCTCAAGGTTTAGGAATTGGCTAACCTGTATTTCATTGTATTATGATGAATTTGGTTTTAAATTCAACTACTTATCCAAGCTATAAGTTTATATCTTGAATGGTATTCCTTCCCATCATTTAGAAAACCAATGATATGTTGTACATGGGGGGGTTTGTTACAAGGTCCACCACTTGTCCAAGCTAGTTTCATTGAAACATGGATGAAGACAAGCTCCACCATTTGTTAAATCTAGACTCCATTGAAATCTAGAAAATCCATTCTATGTTGTACATGGGGATTTTTGTTTTAAGGTCCAACACTTGTCCAAGCTAAGATCCATTGAAACATGGAGTAGAGAAACACTCCACCACTTGTCCAAGCTAGGAAACATTGATAGTAGTTGGCTTAGTTTGAAGATCCACCACGTGTCTAAGCTAACTCTATTGAAACATAGAGAGAAGAAAAGGTCCACCAACTGTTGAAGCTAGGCTCCATTGAAACATGGACTGAAGCAAGCTCCACCATTTCTCCAAGATAGACTCCATTGAAACATGGAGAGAATCAAAGGTCCACCATTTCTCCAAGCCAAGCTCCATTTGTCCAACCTATAAGGTTATATCTTAAATGGTAATCTTTCTAATCACTTGGAATACCCATGATATGTTTTACATGGGGGTTTTGTTCCAAGATCACCACTTGTCCAAGCTAACTCTATTGAAACATAGAGAGAAGCAAAGGCCCACCACTTGTCCAAGCTAGTCTCCATTGAAACAAGGAGAGAAGCAAGCTCCATCATTTCTCCAAGATAGGCTAGCATGGATAAGAGCACCTTGAGACCAACCTTCCTATGAGGCAATAGAGCATATGCTACATATTTTATGTATGCCCCATGCCTCAAATTAAGAAGTTATAGATTAGAAGTGGACCTTGCTTGAATGTCAAATGCAATAAATTAAGGAAAAATAGCCAAGTGGATTGTATTCCTCAATGGATCCTTGCTTTCACAAGTTGTGAACCTTGAGTCACTTTTACATTAACTTGGACAAGTGGTGGACCTAGAAACCAAGTTCTCCATGTTGAGATAAGTTGTAGGTAGGACAGTAGAACATAGACAATGATAATGGATGCAATATACTCGTCTCCTAATAATCCAATTGATTGAAACCATGGTATTTTAGTTGTTTTCATTGTGTATTGTATGTGCATAAAGTGGAATGAGACCTTAAGAAAACTCAAATTTTTGACAAAATCTCTATATTTTGTACATGATATATTGAGAGTTGTCCAACCTGGGAATTGGGATTTTCCCACTTTACCTAATATGGTCTTATATGTCATTGTTGCATATTATGTTTTGTCGACACTAAAAGATCTTTGACATGTGTTGATGGAGACAACTGCTGACATACAATGGGATGCATGGTTTAGTAAATATCCTAGCTATCAAACTATAATATTTAGGGTCAATCAACTCATAAATTCATGAGTGTTTTAGAGGAATGTGGAGAAGGTTGTCAATGTTACTAAACAAGTTTCTGAGATGCTTTTCTTCAAAGATAAAGACTCTTTTGTTGTTGGGAAGGTGTATTGGCATATATCAAAATCCATTGATAATCTTAGAGATTTTCAAGGCTATATTAGATGAGACAAAAAAAAATTGGTGTCATGTGCAGAATCTTCATGGCTGCAAATACACAGACCGTTACATTGCAGAGCATCTGCTTTAAATCCAAAATTTCATCACCATGGACAATCCTCCAATTTTGAAGTGATGTGTGGTTCAAAATTGTGTGCATGCAACTCTTAGGGATTGATAGAGGAAAATATGTATTACCAATACATTGACTATGCAAATGAAGCTAGGTTGTTTGGTTATCCTTGGCACATTGGCACCATAAAAAAAGTCAGTGCACTTATGTGGTGGAAAGAATATGGTGGAGAGACGATAGAATTACAACACGTAGCTATTAGAGTATTATTTGTTTCTCCTTCATGTGGTAGTTGTGAGAGGAATTGGGTTGCATTTGAATTCCTAAATACTAAAAAGAGAAATAGATTGCATTCTAAATGCAATGAGGCTTTGATATATGTGTTTTGCATAGTATGAGATTGTTACATGATCCAACCAGCATTGGAACTAGAGTGGCTGAACATTGCTTTAGCATAAAGCAATCACATGAGGCTATTGTTGCCTAGTTGCAAGTGTTGGTGAGCCAAAGTTGCAACTTGCTTCAAAAGTTTCAGACATGGAAGAAATTGACGACATGGTTTCAGTGTTTAATGGGATGATATCATTTAAAAATCATTTTGGTACAATGAAATTGTAGTCTCCTTTTTTTCGTTAGCCAAGTGTTCACATGTAGTTCTTTTCATGATGATGCTTCTCTTTTCTCTCTCAATCTTTTCTCTATATCACTTTTTTGTTACAGACCTTGTATACAATTCATGTACATGGTTGAAAAAGACACAAAGCGATAAATATTTGAGCTGGTTACGTAGAATGATTACAAAAGATTGCATGAATGATTGAAACAATAGAAGCAAATGTGTTTACAATTTTGATGTTCAGTGAGATGTGCCAAAATCTCATTCAAGCAAAAATCGTCAGAGCCAACGCATCGAGAGTTGGAAGATATAGTCAAAAATGGCATTGAGGTTGGTTGTGGTAGCTGCAACATCTTCTTTTGGAAGAGGACCAAACTTTTTGTTGTATGTTGGAAGCTTTCTTTGATCCAATGCATTCTCTCTTTTGGTGGTATTAAGTTGTGTCTCAAGCTCTAACACATTAAATTGCAAGCTTGCAAGAGTTTTGCCTTGGCTTCCTAGGTCAACTCCCTCGATTTCTATCTCCACAACAACATCATTCTCTTCTGGTAAAAAGAAAATTGGATGCTTTTGTGATGGTTTTGGCATTTGCTCATTCTGTTCTAAATCTTGTCTGCAATGTGACTAAGTCCAACACCCGCAATATGAGGCTTATCTTCCCAGTTAACCCTTTTGCCCAATATTTAATGTATGTAGCATATTTGAATAAAGTAGATGGCAACTTGATTATTGTCGAGGACAACTCATTATTGGCGGATAAATCACTAGGGAATAACTCTCATCAAGCCAACATGTTGCAAATCAGACAGCTTCATTGGTGGCCACTCATTTGGAAAAGAGTATGTAAAAAACAATAGTTGGGACACAATTCTTTGCACTATTTGCGACTTAACACTAGGTTGGTAATGGAACACTTTTATGTCTTCAGACACTTTTATGATCTGTTAAGTCACCATTTTCCTTTGAGTTATTTGAAGAGTGTAAAAATTAATTTTTAGGTGCTATGTGTCCAAAACTTTGCCTTATGAGCTGAAAAAACTTTTTTTTTTTTGGAATATCAATCTCACCATTAACCTTACTCTTGCATAAACCTAAACTATGTGAAAATACAAGTCCTATTTTTTGTCTTTTTTCAACATTTTCTAGCTATACCACTCTAAAGTTCATGTTTGTGAGGTTTAGATTGCTAGAGGACTAGCCTTAGTAGTCCTCAACATCTTTTGATGCTTCTAGGAAGAATTAAGTGAAAAAGTTGAAAGTTATGACCAAATTACAAGAATTGCATAATCCTGTTTCTTGGTTAGATTAAGCACTTGAATGAATATGAGACATTCTAGTCTAGCAAGTATAACTTTCTTAATATTGCTAGTTTCTTAGGCCAATTTTGTGCATGATGTAGTTAATAACCATATCCAACCATAAACTTCAAATTTGGTTAGATATTTAGTAGTTTCTATGGATTCTAAAGATCATAATTTGGGTAGATATTCAATAGTTTCTATGGGATTCTAGAGGTCATAATGTGAAATCATGTTTTTCCATGTTTGTTGTTTTTAGCACTTCATCATTGTCCCCAAGGCTCCACTTGGTAAGAGATCTATTATTCTTTTGACATTCTATATGGCTCCTTTTGAATCCAAAGGCAAAAAGGGAACTAGGAAAACATGTATATAGTATTTATATTGAGCATGACTATAAAACATTTGATGATAGATCCACAAGAAGGACAAAAATGCAACTTTTTAATACCTTTTTTTTTTTTTGCAAAAGAACAAAATGGTGAGGCAAAAGCAATCATATTTTTTGATTAGAAATCCATTAAGGTTCACGAGAAAATTTATCTTATGTCTACAAAATTCCCCAGTCTTATTTATATGTAATCAATCATAAGAAAGTGTTTTTTTTTTGGAAAAATGAAATGGTCCATCAAATTTGGAGGCTTTTTGTGACCAAGAGTTGAGAAAGTTTACAAGTTTCTCATTTTTTCCATGTGTAATAGTCCTTGAGCTATAACCTACGAAAGGATTTTCCAAAATGAGTGGATCTACTATGGTTTTGAAAAAAAAAATCAAAACCCCAAAAGGACACTTTTATGTCTTGCTAGGTTACCAAGCTAGTGTTAAGGGTTCACCTTCTAGCATTGATTCATCCTTATGGATATTGGCAATGACTGATAAGTCCACTTGGCCACATCAAACTTGCTCCTTGTTGACAATCTGTTGTGCCTCATTGTAGTCAAGGTCTTTGGCCATATCTACAAACCAAACACCAAAATTTAGCACAAGTAAAAGCAATGGTGAATGTTTGAGCAAGGTAAAATTTTGACTTTAATCAATTTAAAGACAATGACATAAGTATCACATAAACCAACTTAAGGACAATACCCTATGCTATCACTTAAACCATGACGTGACATTTAAATTTACTTTAAATTAACAACCTAATAACAATTTTAGCTCAAAATAAAGAGGCTTGTATTTATTCACCTTTTGGTGGTAGACTTGAAGAAGCTACGACATTCATGCCAACTATGTGGGCTCCATTTATACATAGAGAGAAACCAAATGCAAAAAATCCGTTCTGGGGATTTCTATCCTTGCATAAATCTAGTGTTCTATGGGTGAAAGTATGTTAATGTGTCGCGCGTTTTGTGCTATAAGTTAGCATTTTCAAGTTAGCACATCTTAAAAAACTTTGGCGTCCGGTAATTTTTTTTTAAACAAATAATATCAAAATTTGTTAGAGGTTGTACATTTGGATTCCTTATTTCAAGAGCTTTCTACCGATATATCATACATCATAGATCTTGGAGATGTAGCTCATGTTATTGTACTAGTTAGCATATGTCGAAATTTTTCTAGTTAGCATTGTCCGAGACATGAAAAAGTGTGACACGTTAACATGATTTCACCCCTATGTATTTTTTTTTATGAAGGCTCTGTGCTGCAAATCAGCTGGCTCAGGCACTTAATTAAGTATGCACTTCAAAACCTAGCATAGGAAATATATATCCGTAGATTTAGAGAAGGAAGTAGGGTTGGTGGAGATGCACTCGAGGTTAGCCCACATGTAATCTCAAATATGATTGTTTGGACATTCCAAAGATAGATTTGCTAGCTTTAGAAAGGTTTCTGTAGTCCAAAACAAGCTAGAAGATCCCCAATCTGAATTGTCGTAGTAAACACCCTTGTCGTCAAAATGCAACCTCCTTTATGGCAAGATTACTTCCATCAGAGTGACATGCCTATATCCACTCCTCCACATGGATTCCATTCTAGTATTTGAAAATAAGCATTGAGCTGAGGAGAGTGTTGCATGATGCCAAGTGGGAGAATTATGCCTCGGCCGTGGATATTTAAAGCCATGGCTTGTTGTGCTACAATTGGCCAATGCGACTGGATCTTGACTACCTTAATTGTGTACACAAGGTCTCTAAAAGTAAGATGTAATACACAAACTTGCTTCACGTATGCCTATCTGCCTTCTTTGAGCTGGGGATCTTGCAAGCAGAAAAGATGGTGGTCTTGAAGGAGATGTACCATCGCATAGCCACGCTCTATAGCAATGGTGGAGGCTTCAGTGGTAGTTCCATCTTTTCTTTAGAGTCTGAGTTGATAGGATCAACCACTCTCTATCATTTTCTAAGGTCTTCTAGCTTGCTCTTCATTTTCCATTCTACATGAAATTGATGAACAAGATGCATTATTTTGCACATAAGAGGGAGAGAGTGGACATTAGGGTTTTGTAAATCATCAAAGGCAACCAGTATTTGTCCCAGTTTTTTCTTTGACGAGTCTCTGCATTTGCCCACCAATGAGAATTGCAATCTCAAATGATATTGGTGGAGTGACTCAAAGGAATGTTTTGTTAAAGTATTGACAAAATCATTGAAAATTGAAGGCTCTACAGACTCAAAACATTGGTATAACTACTTCTCTTTGACACCTTGTAGATAAGAAACTTAGTGGAGGTATTTTTTATGTGCTCATGATAAATTTGTGACTCAAAACATTGGTATAACTACTTCTCTTTGACACCTTGTAGATAAGAAACTTAGTGGAGGTATTTTTTATGTGCTCATGATAAATTTGTCTCAGGCATAGCTATTACAACAAATAAAGGTAAATTATCAAAAGATGAAAAATTCAAATACGATCAATATGTATACATTTAGACACATTTAGGTAATAAATAAATTGAATTTTAAAGATTTTTTGCACCAATATAACTATCTTTGATCATGACAATCTAGATAGTTATGATCGTTGCAAACCTAAGAGGGTAACCAAAGCTCTGATACCACTACTACAAACGAAAGTCAAGGTGTCCCTGCAAAATACATAAATTAACACGCTACAGATAATAAACCAATAGATCTCCATACATGCACAATCGTTATGTGTAAATGCCATAGAAAATCTAACATGAGAGAGGCAGAGAATGAGAGAGAGTAAGCGAGCACGTGCAGGTGCACCTCCTAGAGCGGAGTGCTATGTCGACACGGCAAGAGAGGCGCGAGGAGAGGAGAGAAGAAACACACAATCATTGGGTACAATCTCCCCCCGTGCAAGAGTGGCCATTTCCCTCTTGCACGTATTTTATTTATAGATTTCTTGAATGATCAAAGTGAGTACAAACTAACCGACCAGGAATAAATGGCCAAAGTTCATAAAGAGCACTTGAATAATCAAATATAGTTAAAATATAATATCCTTTTGCAATAGCCTAGCTCAGCCAAGCCTTTTTCCACCTGTCAGCTGCAATAAATAATAAAATATCAATTCCATAACACTAATATGCCACCACTTGTTTCAAGGACCACCACTTGTTTAACCTATTATTCCTAGTAGCATGAGTGGTTTGGTTTCAAGATTCACCACTTGTACACTCTATGTCATTATATTGTGTTAAGGTCCACCACTTGTCCAACCTATAAGGTTATATCTTAAATGGTATCCTTTCTCGCCACTTGAAATGCCCATGATATGTTTTACATGGGAGTTTCATTCCAAGATCCACCACTTGTCCAAGCTAACCATATTTAAACATAGAGAGAAACAAAGGTCCATGACTTGTCCAAGCTAGGCTCCATTGAAACATGGAGAGAAGGAACCTCCACCATTTCTCCTAGATAGGATCCAGTAAAACATGGACATAAGTAAGTTCCACCATGTCTCCTAGATGCTAGGCTCCATTGAAATACGCAAAACCCATGATATTTTGTACATGGGTGATTTACATTCAAGGTCAACCATTTGTCCACCCTATTATCCCTAGTAGGTTTGGTCTCACAATTCACCACTTTTCCACTCTATGTCATTATAATAAGAGGAATTGGGTGCTAAGGTCCACCACTTGTCCAGCCTATAAGGTTATACCTTGAATGGTATTTTTTCACACCACTTGTAATGCCCATGACATGCTTTACATGGGGGTTTTGTTCCAAGGTTCACCACTTGTTCAAGCTAATTCTATTGAAACATAGAGAGAAACAAAGGTCCACCACTTTTCCAAGCTAGGCTCCATTAAAACATGGACCTTAATACCAAATTATTCCTAGTAGCATGAGTGATATTTTGTACATGGGGGGTTTGCATTCAAGGTCCACCACTTGTCCAACCTACTTTTCCTAGTAGGTTTGGTCGCAAGATTCACCACTTGTCCACTCTATGTCATTATATTAATAATAATTGGGTGTTAAGGTCCACCACTTGTCCAACCTATAAGGTTATATATTGAATGGTATTTTTTCTCACCACTTGTAATGTCCATGATATGTTTTACATGGGGATTTTGTTCCAAGGTCCATCACTTGTCCAAGCTAAATCTGTTCAAACATAGAGAGAAACAAACGTCCACCACTTGTCCAATCTAGGCTCCATTGAAACATGGAGAGAATGATGCTCCACCATTTATCCAAGATAGACTCCATTGAAACATGGAGAGAAGTAAGCTCCACCATGTCTCGAAGATGCTAGAGTCGATCGATTGAAATTCCCAAAACCCCTGATACTTTGTACATGGGGGGTTTACATTTAAGGTCCACCACTTGTCCAACCTATTATCCCTAGTAGCATGAGTGGTTTGGTCTCAGGATTCACCACTTGTCCACTCTATATCATTATATTAAGAAAAATTGGGTTTCCATATCTAAATGCATCTTTGCTTGGATAAGTGGTAGACCTTGAGACCTAAATACCCATTCTACACTAGAGCATTGGTTAAGCCTTATGCACTTCAAGCATACCTTTAACAACAAGTAGTAGTTATTAGTTGACTTAAGTCTAGTTGAACTCCATGGTATTGAGACTAAGAGAGAGTGTAGCATAAAAAAGAGTCAGGATTTTAATTTGACTTTCTTTCTATTAATGAGTAGATCATAGATGGATTTTGGTATCCAATAAAACCTTAGGGTAGACAATGTAAAGCTCATGTCTATTGTTGTGTTTGCATTAAGTGTTCTTGTTCTTTAATTTCAGAACCATTACAAAAAAATGGATTGGCTATATGATGGCATAAATTGAAGAAAACTATTGAATCACCCATCCAACCTCCTCCAAGACCTTGTCCAAGGAATGAATCACCTCCTTATCACATACCACTTGCTTTCAAGGACATCAAAAGAGTACTTATCTTGGATCCAGAGGGGTTACTTCTCAAGACAATTGAGATGAAACATGGAGATTCTATGCCATCTTGGGCTCAACACATGCGACTTGTGGAGGATAAAGATGAAGTTTATCATGTGGTGCGACCAGACGCACAAAGTTTTTTGGATTTTTGTGCTGAATACTTTGAGCTATAGATATGGAGTTGCTATAACTTAACAAGGGTGCAACGCATCACACAAAAATGTTTTCCTGAGCAGTATACCAAGTTCAAGGTGTTTATGAGTAACAAAAATTGCCAAAATCCAAATATCATGTTAGGATTTACAAGGGTTTATCACAAAAATTTGAGTGATATTTGGAAGATATTTGAGGATTTGGATGCAAACAATACCTTAATTTTTGATGACACTCCATATAGGGTGATGTGAAACATGCCAGGGACATATCTTATATTTCCAAAGATGTGGAGGCAAACTTCCGAGCAACTTCAAAACTTCTTACAGAGAACCATAATTCCATGGTTGGTAGGATGGTTGTATGCAAGAGATAAGAGAGTCTATACATACAACACAATTGTAAATCAGTATAGTGATTCTGAGACAAATTATGTCCTTGGTGTGTACTTGTCAACACAAAAGCATTGAATAAATATGGCCATAAGATGCTTTTTTTATTCTAGTGTGTATCTTTCAACATTTATATAATTTGATATAGTCTTTTTTATAAAAAAACAAAGGTGTGTCAATTTTATGAACACTTGAATGGAGTGCACCCTACTCTAAGGGGACTTCAATGTACTATTGGAGTGCATCCTATTGTAAGGGGACTCTAATGTATTGCTAGAGTGCACCCAAATTTTTGGGGACTCATTTTTTATTTGATTGGGGCCTATGTTGGGTCATATAGTAAAAGAAATTCATTTTTTGTCAATTCATATCGAGGTTGCATTTATTTGTAACTATGAGAGAATTGATGTTTGATGTCAAAATAAAACTTGTAAGTATGGATCAGAGAATTCATGGACTTTAAATATGTGAGAGGGATCTTTTTCTTGGGCACAAATGTTTGCTTCAAGAATTTTGTCATTACATACTTTATGTGAAAGAGTTTTAGAACCTAAAAGACTTTGAAAACAAAACTATGGAATCTAAGTGCATGTATTCTTGAATGGCTTGAAAGTTGATGTATACATGCATGTCGCCTTGATGAAGATTTAGAATTGACAAGATGCAAAGCTAGAATTCTTGGACGTTACCTTTGTCAATTTGGTAATAACATATTTAAATTTCTTTTATTATGGGTGGAAAATATATCATTATATGCATTTGGAACCTAATTGCTTGACCTTCAAACCAAGATTCCTATGTTATTTTTTCATATACTTTTTTGTAATGAATTAAGATTGTGGATACAAGGTCCACCACTTGTTCAAGCTAGATCTAAGAAAGTATATATACTGAGTCTTCAAACTAGTAAACCAAGGGAAGAGAGAAGCAGGGTCCATCACTTGTCCAAGCTTATCTCTAGACAACATAGAGAGATGTTAGGTCTACTAATTGTCCAATATAGTCATGGAGAAATGATAGAAGGTTGATCCACTTGTCCAACTCATCATCTCTAGTAAAATGGGAGGTTTGGCCTTAAGATTCACCATGTAACCAACCTATACTTCATTGTATTATGAAGAGTAGAAAAGCAAAGCTCCACCACTTGTCTAAGGTAGTTCCAAAATCAACATGGAGAGAAGCAAGCTTCACCATTTGTCCAAGATAGGTTCCATTAAAATATGGAAAACCTCATATATGTTGTACATGGAAGAGTTTTTCCAAGGTCCACCACTTGTACAAGCTAGGATCCATTAAAACATGGATAGAAACAAGGCTCCACAACTCATCCAACCTTTATAGCTGCAAAGTGTACCGGTAGTCTAAACTAGGCATGCGAAAATAATAGAAGGTCCACCACTTATCCAATATATTATCTCTAATAGCATGGGAGGTTTGGTCTCAAGGTTTAGGAATTGGCTAACCTGTATTTCATTGTATTATGATGAATTTGGTTTTAAATTCAACTACTTATCCAAGCTATAAGTTTATATCTTGAATGGTATTCCTTCCCATCATTTAGAAAACCAATGATATGTTGTACATGGGGGGGTTTGTTACAAGGTCCACCACTTGTCCAAGCTAGTTTCATTGAAACATGGATGAAGACAAGCTCCACCATTTGTTAAATCTAGACTCCATTGAAATCTAGAAAATCCATTCTATGTTGTACATGGGGATTTTTGTTTTAAGGTCCAACACTTGTCCAAGCTAAGATCCATTGAAACATGGAGTAGAGAAACACTCCACCACTTGTCCAAGCTAGGAAACATTGATAGTAGTTGGCTTAGTTTGAAGATCCACCACGTGTCTAAGCTAACTCTATTGAAACATAGAGAGAAGAAAAGGTCCACCAACTGTTGAAGCTAGGCTCCATTGAAACATGGACTGAAGCAAGCTCCACCATTTCTCCAAGATAGACTCCATTGAAACATGGAGAGAATCAAAGGTCCACCATTTCTCCAAGCCAAGCTCCATTTGTCCAACCTATAAGGTTATATCTTAAATGGTAATCTTTCTAATCACTTGGAATACCCATGATATGTTTTACATGGGGGTTTTGTTCCAAGATCACCACTTGTCCAAGCTAACTCTATTGAAACATAGAGAGAAGCAAAGGCCCACCACTTGTCCAAGCTAGTCTCCATTGAAACAAGGAGAGAAGCAAGCTCCATCATTTCTCCAAGATAGGCTAGCATGGATAAGAGCACCTTGAGACCAACCTTCCTATGAGGCAATAGAGCATATGCTACATATTTTATGTATGCCCCATGCCTCAAATTAAGAAGTTATAGATTAGAAGTGGACCTTGCTTGAATGTCAAATGCAATAAATTAAGGAAAAATAGCCAAGTGGATTGTATTCCTCAATGGATCCTTGCTTTCACAAGTTGTGAACCTTGAGTCACTTTTACATTAACTTGGACAAGTGGTGGACCTAGAAACCAAGTTCTCCATGTTGAGATAAGTTGTAGGTAGGACAGTAGAACATAGACAATGATAATGGATGCAATATACTCGTCTCCTAATAATCCAATTGATTGAAACCATGGTATTTTAGTTGTTTTCATTGTGTATTGTATGTGCATAAAGTGGAATGAGACCTTAAGAAAACTCAAATTTTTGACAAAATCTCTATATTTTGTACATGATATATTGAGAGTTGTCCAACCTGGGAATTGGGATTTTCCCACTTTACCTAATATGGTCTTATATGTCATTGTTGCATATTATGTTTTGTCGACACTAAAAGATCTTTGACATGTGTTGATGGAGACAACTGCTGACATACAATGGGATGCATGGTTTAGTAAATATCCTAGCTATCAAACTATAATATTTAGGGTCAATCAACTCATAAATTCATGAGTGTTTTAGAGGAATGTGGAGAAGGTTGTCAATGTTACTAAACAAGTTTCTGAGATGCTTTTCTTCAAAGATAAAGACTCTTTTGTTGTTGGGAAGGTGTATTGGCATATATCAAAATCCATTGATAATCTTAGAGATTTTCAAGGCTATATTAGATGAGACAAAAAAAAATTGGTGTCATGTGCAGAATCTTCATGGCTGCAAATACACAGACCGTTACATTGCAGAGCATCTGCTTTAAATCCAAAATTTCATCACCATGGACAATCCTCCAATTTTGAAGTGATGTGTGGTTCAAAATTGTGTGCATGCAACTCTTAGGGATTGATAGAGGAAAATATGTATTACCAATACATTGACTATGCAAATGAAGCTAGGTTGTTTGGTTATCCTTGGCACATTGGCACCATAAAAAAAGTCAGTGCACTTATGTGGTGGAAAGAATATGGTGGAGAGACGATAGAATTACAACACGTAGCTATTAGAGTATTATTTGTTTCTCCTTCATGTGGTAGTTGTGAGAGGAATTGGGTTGCATTTGAATTCCTAAATACTAAAAAGAGAAATAGATTGCATTCTAAATGCAATGAGGCTTTGATATATGTGTTTTGCATAGTATGAGATTGTTACATGATCCAACCATCATTGGAACTAGAGTGGCTGAACATTGCTTTAGCATAAAGCAATCACATGAGGCTATTGTTGCCTAGTTGCAAGTGTTGGTGAGCCAAAGTTGCAACTTGCTTCAAAAATTTCAGACATGGAAGAAATTGACGACATGGTTTCAGTGTTTAATGGGATGATATCATTTAAAAATCATTTTGGTACAATGAAATTGTAGTCTCCTTTTTTTCGTTAGCCAAGTGTTCACATGTAGTTCTTTTCATGATGATGCTTCTCTTTTCTCTCTCAATCTTTTCTCTATATCACTTTTTTGTTACAGACCTTGTATACAATTCATGTACATGGTTGAAAAAGACACAAAGCGATAAATATTTGAGCTGGTTACGTAGAATGATTACAAAAGATTGCATGAATGATTGAAACAATAGAAGCAAATGTGTTTACAATTTTGATGTTCAGTGAGATGTGCCAAAATCTCATTCAAGCAAAAATCGTCAGAGCCAACGCATCGAGAGTTGGAAGATATAGTCAAAAATGGCATTGAGGTTGGTTGTGGTAGCTGCAACATCTTCTTTTGGAAGAGGACCAAACTTTTTGTTGTATGTTGGAAGCTTTCTTTGATCCAATGCATTCTCTCTTTTGGTGGTATTAAGTTGTGTCTCAAGCTCTAACACATTAAATTGCAAGCTTGCAAGAATTTTGCCTTGGCTTCCTAGGTCAACTCCCTCGATTTCTATCTCCACAACAACATCATTCTCTTCTGGTAAAAAGAAAATTGGATGCTTTTGTGATGGTTTTGGCATTTGCTCATTCTGTTCTAAATCTTGTCTGCAATGTGACTAAGTCCAACACCCGCAATATGAGGCTTATCTTCCCAGTTAACCCTTTTGCCCAATATTTAATGTATGTAGCATATTTGAATAAAGTAGATGGCAACTTGATTATTGTCGAGGACAACTCATTATTGGCGGATAAATCACTAGGGAATAACTCTCATCAAGCCAACATGTTGCAAATCAGACAGCTTCATTGGTGGCCACTCATTTGGAAAAGAGTATGTAAAAAACAATAGTTGGGACACAATTCTTTGCACTATTTGCGACTTAACACTAGGTTGGTAATGGAACACTTTTATGTCTTCAGACACTTTTATGATCTGTTAAGTCACCATTTTCCTTTGAGTTATTTGAAGAGTGTAAAAATTAATTTTTAGGTGCTATGTGTCCAAAACTTTGCCTTATGAGCTGAAAAAACTTTTTTTTTTTGGAATATCAATCTCACCATTAACCTTACTCTTGCATAAACCTAAACTATGTGAAAATACAAGTCCTATTTTTTGTCTTTTTTCAACATTTTCTAGCTATACCACTCTAAAGTTCATGTTTGTGAGGTTTAGATTGCTAGAGGACTAGCCTTAGTAGTCCTCAACATCTTTTGATGCTTCTAGGAAGAATTAAGTGAAAAAGTTGAAAGTTATGACCAAATTACAAGAATTGCATAATCCTGTTTCTTGGTTAGATTAAGCACTTGAATGAATATGAGACATTCTAGTCTAGCAAGTATAACTTTCTTAATATTGCTAGTTTCTTAGGCCAATTTTGTGCATGATGTAGTTAATAACCATATCCAACCATAAACTTCAAATTTGGTTAGATATTTAGTAGTTTCTATGGATTCTAAAGATCATAATTTGGGTAGATATTCAATAGTTTCTATGGGATTCTAGAGGTCATAATGTGAAATCAAGTTTTTCCATGTTTGTTGTTTTTAGCACTTCATCATTGTCCCCAAGGCTCCACTTGGTAAGAGATCTATTATTCTTTTGACATTCTATATGGCTCCTTTTGAATCCAAAGGCAAAAAGGGAACTAGGAAAACATGTATATAGTATTTATATTGAGCATGACTATAAAACATTTGATGATAGATCCACAAGAAGGACAAAAATGCAACTTTTTAATACCTTTTTTTTTTTTTTGCAAAAGAAAAAAATGGTGAGGCAAAAGCAATCATATTTTTTGATTAGAAATCCATTAAGGTTCACGAGAAAATTTATCTTATGTCTACAAAATTCCCCAGTCTTATTTATATGTAATCAATCATAAGAAAGTGTTTTTTTTTGGAAAAATGGAATGGTCCATCAAATTTGGAGGCTTTTTGTGACCAAGAGTTGAGAAAGTTTACAAGTTTCTCATTTTTTCCATGTGTAATAGTCCTTGAGCTATAACCTACGAAAGGATTTTCCAAAATGAGTGGATCTACTATGGTTTTGAAAAAAAAAATCAAAACCCCAAAAGGACACTTTTATGTCTTGCTAGGTTACCAAGCTAGTGTTAAGGGTTCACCTTCTAGCATTGATTCATCCTTATGGATATTGGCAATGACTGATAAGTCCACTTGGCCACATCAAACTTGCTCCTTGTTGACAATCTGTTGTGCCTCATTGTAGTCAAGGTCTTTGGCCATATCTACAAACCAAACACCAAAATTTAGCACAAGTAAAAGCAATGGTGAATGTTTGAGCAAGGTAAAATTTTGACTTTAATCAATTTAAAGACAATGACATAAGTATCACATAAACCAACTTAAGGACAATACCCTATGCTATCACTTAAACCATGACGTGACATTTAAATTTACTTTAAATTAACAACATAATAACAATTTTAGCTCAAAATAAAGAGGCTTGTATTTATTCACCTTTTGGTGGTAGACTTGAAGAAGCTACGACATTCATGCCAACTATGTGGGCTCCATTTATACATAGAGAGAAACCAAATGCAAAAAATCCGTTCTGGGGATTTCTATCCTTGCATAAATCTAGTGTTCTATGGGTGAAAGTATGTTAATGTGTCGCGCGTTTTGTGCTATAAGTTAGCATTTTCAAGTTAGCACATCTTAAAAAACTTTGGCGTCCGGTAATTTTTTTTTTTACAAATAATATCAAAATTTGTTAGAGGTTGTACATTTGGATTCCTTATTTCAAGAGCTTTCTACCGATATATCATACATCATAGATCTTGGAGATGTAGCTCATGTTATTGTACTAGTTAGCATATGTCGAAATTTTTCTAGTTAGCATTGTCCGAGACATGAAAAAGTGTGACACGTTAACATGATTTCACCCCTATGTATTTTTTTTTATGAAGGCTCTGTGCTGCAAATCAGCTGGCTCAGGCACTTAATTAAGTATGCACTTCAAAACCTAGCATAGGAAATATATATCCGTAGATTTAGAGAAGGAAGTAGGGTTGGTGGAGATGCACTCGAGGTTAGCCCACATGTAATCTCAAATATGATTGTTTGGACATTCCAAAGATAGATTTGCTAGCTTTAGAAAGGTTTCTGTAGTCCAAAACAAGCTAGGAGTTCCCGAATCTGAATTGTCGTAGTAAACACCCTTGTCGTCAAAATGCAACCTCCTTTATGGCAAGATTACTTCCATTAGAGTGACATGCCTATATCCACTCCTCCACATGGATTCCATTCTAGTATTTGAAAATAAGCATTGAGCTGAGGAGAGTGTTGCATGATGCCAAGTGGGAGAATTATGCCTCGGCCGTGGATATTTAAAGCCATGGCTTGTTGTGCTACAATTGGCCGATGCGACTGGATCTTGACTACCTTAATTGTGTACACAAGGTCTCTAAAAGTAAGATGTAATACACAAACTTGCTTCACGTATGCCTATCTGTCTTCTTTGAGCTGGGGATCTTGCAAGCAGAAAAGATGGTGGTCTTGAAGGAGATGTACCATCGCATAGCCACGCTCTATAGCAATGGTGGACGCTTCAGTGGTAGTTCCATCTTTTCTTTAGAGTCTGAGTTGATAGGATCAACCACTCTCTATCATTTTCTAAGGTCTTCTAGCTTGCTCTTCATTTTCCATTCTACATGAAATTGATGAACAAGATGCATTATTTTGCACATAAGAGGGAGAGAGTGGACATTAGGGTTTTGTAAATCATCAAAGGCAACCAGTATTTGTCCCAGTTTTTTCTTTGACGAGTCTCTGCATTTGCCCACCAATGAGAATTGCAATCTCGAATGATATTGGTGGAGTGACTCAAAGGAATGTTTTGTTAAAGTATTGACAAAATCATTGAAAATTGAAGGCTCTACAGACTCAAAACATTGGTATAACTACTTCTCTTTGACACCTTGTAGATAAGAAACTTAGTGGAGGTATTTTTTATGTGCTCATGATAAATTTGTCACTCAAAACATTGGTAGAACTACTTCTCTTTGACACCTTGTAGATAAGAAACTTAGTGGAGGTATTTTTTATGTGCTCATGATAAATTTGTCTCAGGCATAGCTATTACAACAAATAAAGGTAAATTATCAAAAGATGAAAAATTCAAATACGATCAATATGTATACATTTAGACACATTTAGGTAATAAATAAATTGAATTTTAAAGATTTTTTGCACCAATATAACTATCTTTGATCATGACAATCTAGATAGTTATGATCGTTGCAAACCTAAGAGGGTAACCAAAGCTCTGATACCACTACTACAAACGAAAGTCAAGGTGTCCCTGCAAAATACATAAATTAACACGCTACAGATAATAAACCAATAGATCTCCATACATGCACAATCGTTATGTGTAAATGCCATAGAAAATCTAACATGAGAGAGGCAGAGAACGAGAGAGAGTAACCGAGCACGTGCAGGCGCACCTCCTAGAGCGGAGTGCTACGTCGACACGGCAAGAGAGGCGCGAGGAGAGGAGAGAAGAAACACACAATCATTGGGTACAATCTCCCCCCGTGCAAGAGTGGCCATTTCCCTCTTGCACGTATTTTATTTATAGATTTCTTGAATGATCAAAGTGAGTACAAACTAACCGACCAGGAATAAATGGCCAAAGTTCATAAAGAGCACTTGAATAATCAAATATAGTTAAAATATAATATCCTTTTGCAATAGCCTAGCTCAGCCAAGCCTTTTTCCACCTATCAGCTGCAATAAATAATAAAATATCAATTCCATAACACTAATATGCTGGTTAACTGGTATACTGGTCAGCTAACAAGTAACTGTCTTCAACTCTCAGAGGGTTAACACCATCAAGAATTTTCCTTGCCTATGTGTTAATGACATCATATCTAACTTAAACAGAGGCCAAAGTTAACAACTTCCAGTGTTTGCGAGAGAAAACCTTTAAAAAATCAAGCCTCTAATTGGTGCCAAACTATGCTAGGTCAAAGTTACACACGAAACCAGTAGGTCCACAATACCAAATGGTTTTCATCACCAAGTGTTATCAAGAACAACATCCTTATGACTAAGCTTTATAAGGTTGCCAAACAACCAGCTTAACAAGCTGCAATTCCCTCATTACTGTTGAAACCACCCAAGCGGAGGATAGGACCGAATATGTATAATGAGAGAAAATCATTCATTTAAGAAAGGGACATACAGCCAATGCCGTGGATAGAGCTTTGGACCTCAACATTTTAAC
The DNA here is from genome assembly GCF_014529385.1 of Adiantum capillus-veneris. Classification (NCBI taxonomy): domain Eukaryota; kingdom Viridiplantae; phylum Streptophyta; class Polypodiopsida; order Polypodiales; family Pteridaceae; genus Adiantum; species Adiantum capillus-veneris. The sequence goes on along the minus strand of NC_140944.1, from coordinate 91,905,935 downwards.
AAATAATTGAAAGATTTCTTAAAGGAGCATACACCGTCCAAGCCACAGAGTAAGTGATATTACAATCTGAGTATGAGGAATAACATCATAATCTCAATCTGATCAAAATTTACCATTCGGACAGCAGCAAATATTGATAAAGAAATACAAAAACATGAGTTGTCATACATGTTCTTTATGTGCATGAAAAACCAATCCGAGAAAAATACTATTATACTGCCAGACAGGAATCCATTTTAATGCCAATATTCACCTGAGATTGAGTGGGAGCAGCCAGCTCCACAATGGCCTGCTTCTCCTTGTCTTTAGCCATAGATCTATTACTTAATAGTACCAACCAGTAGGCCAGGTCATAGAAAGTGCTACTATGTAGATAAATACATCAAGAACACATGCATACGCTACCAATGCTAAGTGAGCTAAAAAAGCTCACCTTTTATAGGGTTTAGGAGCAAGTAACTTCTTCTTCATGGTAGTAAAGTAGGCCCATCCATAGTAGGTTACTGGAGTAGTAGTGTGCTGCCACCTACAAAGGCAAACGTAGGGAGGGAGAAAAGAGAGGTATTATGGAGCAAGTGGCAGCCAACCATGAGCATAGAACAATAGGTCCCTACACTAGATGTGGAGTTAAACCACGCCGCAAGTTCACAGAATGGAGAGAGCGCGAGAGGAGGGAGCCACCATGGTTTTGCAAAAAATGCCAAGGAATGCAGAGCCATGAAACCCGCCTTAGTCAATACAAGCTCCTATCCCTGCAGGGCAAAATGTCCCCTTTATTTTACAAGATTAAGATACCATAAGGTCCTCAATAAATTCCTTACTCTAGCCAGTAGTACACTCTGGGCATCCCTAGTTAGTAGTCATAGCAAAATAAAAATTAAAGAAATTACAATCAAGCTAGAACTAGCCGTGTGTGTGTGTGTGTGTGCCCGCGCGTGCGCCCACCCATACCCAGGCCCACACTGCTTTCTGAGAAGGTTACCAAGTTCAGAATCATTAGATGAGAACTTGGCCAAATCCTCTTTATGAGCTTTAGGAGATAGTTGGAATATTAGCAATAATGTCGGTAATAACTGAGACACCCTCCTTACTGTTTTTAACCAAAACAGCTAAAGTTTTGACCCATTTCTCAAAGGAGATTGTTTGAATCAGGGAGGTAGTAGGATTAATAGACGAGGCCACAATAAGAGTAGATGATTCCGCATCTTGAGTACATCTAAGAACCAAAAGTGAAGATTATGACAGCGGCTCCATTGGTAAATCCACTCCCTGATACAACAAAATTGCATGAAGGAGGCATAGTTAGAAATGACCAAAAATTTGAGATGTCCCAAAAATTTGAAAGGAAGTATAATAAAAGGCAGAATAAAAAACAAACTATACATTTAACAGTGTAGTGTAATATTCTGGTAGCCACCTCAACCTTCAACTAGTCAGAAAACATTCATATTGACCGTGTGAGGCTAGCCCCTCCTAGCTTAGACTGATTGTTTTATTAGATCATCCTAACCTAGCACAATATTGGGAGCCTAATCTTAACCCATTTGTAAGGTTGGATCTAAGTGCAATTTGTGTGTGTTTTAGTTATTTACATACATTACCCACAAGAGAGCATATACATGTTCAAAGACCAAGGTACCCAAATAAATACAAGGTTTATTATACAAAACAAACTTAGATAGCCTGATTTTGTAGAAATGAATATCAATAGGTTGGTATAAGACACCATCCAAAAGGTGGAAACTCCTTCACAAACTTCGAACTAGCTACCAATCTTCCAAATAGTAAAGCACCAAAAACCTAAACCAAAGAAAGTAGCCCTCACTTGCGCCCATAGAAACAACACAACATTCTATTAGCATTGGCTCTGTATGCAGGTGATGCACGGGCATCCTAGTTGCTATCCATGTCACAAAGGTACAACTTTTTTGTGCAAGTAAAGAGAAATTTCAAGAGCTTTGGTAGCCAATTACACTATCATAAACAAACCTTTACCAGTCTGGTATACTGGTACTGGTACTGGTACCAGTCTCAGATTTTCAATGCTAGTATTGGTAGTACTGGATTGCTATATCGCTATCCTGGTATACTGCTACATCAGTATTGGTACTAGTCTCAATCTTTCTGTGCTAGTATTGGTACTCCTAGTATTGGAACTGATACTGCTATACCACTATATTGCTATATTGGTATATCGGTTTCCAAACATTCTTTTATGTCGAGAGTACCAAAAAAAATTGAAGAAAACCAGTAGTTTTATATTACAAAATAGGAAATAGGTAATTCTATACAAGTCTTGCAAAGAGTCGGTGCTATACTTGTCCACCAGTTTACTGGTATACTGGTTCCCATACATATTGTCATGCCGCTGTGAGCGGGATGGAAACACACACAACGCTTCTATAATGACCCGACACACACTCTTGGGATGATACACACACACACACATTATGGGGCACCACTCGGCTTACACAACCAACCTGGCCGAGACAGGAAACACACAGACGGAGTGAGAAGAGAGAGATTTCCCACTTGCCCACTCAACACTCACACATACACACTCACACACACACTCTCAATTCAGCTCAAAGGAGGCAAAATGCTATTGTTTAGACTCAATGAAGCTCAGCCCAATACCAATGGGGAAAATAGTTTACACAGTATTGAGGAAATACACTAGATACAACCACAAAGTTAACCAGAGGCTTCACTCATCGGAGACGATTACACAGAAAAACAGCAGAAACTCTGTGAGGAATTTGGCAAAATGGACAGCGCCATTGCGTCCGGAACACCCAAAAACCCCACCCTACAATGTCACAGTGCTCAAATCCGACTTCAGATGAGCAGTTTAGGGCCAAAAAATGCTTCAAAAACAACAAAAACACAGTTGCGGCTGTTCCTCCTCTCTTCTCCACGTTTTTTCTCGTCTTCTCTCAGTTTTTTCAGTTCCCACACTTAGCTTTATTATTTGGGCACCCGTGGCCTTTTAGATGACCTCAAACGGACCCCGAACAGGCCAAAAACTGACCTCGCAGTGCATAGTTGTCCTTTTTTGCATCATCAGCACACCTGGCACTCAGTTTTGTTAGCATGAGATTGTGCTTTTTTAGTTTGAAAAAAACTGTCAAAGATCCAAGTCTTTTTGGCTTTACTTAAGTTATTAATTGTGAAAGATCCAAATCTTTTTGCTTTACTTAAGTTATTGATTGTCTATGTAATAGTCCTTAAAACAATATCGGATGGCTTTCTTGCTCCCATGTCTCACATTGGTCTTTAGGTAAGACAAGTGGTGACCTTGAAAGTATGGTCTCATATCTCGATCAAGTGAAGAGACATGAAGCTTAAATATCACTACTATGTATCTAGTGTTAAACTCCATCAAGACAAAGATACTAGAGTGCCAAATTGCAGTCTAGTTTAAGTGAAAATCCATTTGAGCTAAGGTAAAACTTATAGTGCCTCATTTTTCTAGGATTCTACCCCATCAGGGAAGTTAGAATCTAGCACAAACCAATTAAGACTCTTTTGGAGCCTAGATAGGACAATTCGTGGAACTTAAGAGACTTATTATTGAGTTAGAGTCTAGTTTAGATAAGCAAAAGATCTTCAAACCAGCACTTGAATTTCTTACTATTCAATATTCAAAGTCCCTTGAGGCTAACAAATTACATACCTACTTGTAACCTAACTAATGAGTAATTATATAGATCTAAGCAAGTATATATAACGAGTCTTCAAAATAATAAACCAAGGGAAGAGAGTAGCAAGGTCCACTACTTGTCCAAGCTCAGCTCTAGACAACATAGAAAGATGCTAGTTCTACTAATTGTCTAATTATAGGCATGGAGAAATGATAGAAGGTTGACCACTTGTCCAACCTATCATCTCTAGTAAGATGGGAGGTTTGGCCTTAAGATTCACCATGTAACCAACCTATACATCATTGTATTATGAAGAGTAGAAAAGCAAAGCTCCACCACTTGTCCAAGCTAGTTCTAAAATCCACATGGAGATAAGCAAGCTCCACCATTTGTCAAATCTTTCTTCCATTAAAACATGAAAAAACTCAGCTATGTTGTACAGGGGGACTTTTTTCCAAGGTCCACCACTTGTCCAAGCTAGGATCCATTAAAACATGGAAATAAAAAAAGCTCCACCACTCGTCCAACCTTTAGAGTTGCAAAGTGTATGGGTTGTCTAAACTAGGTATGGAAAAATAATTGAAGGTCCACCACTTGAAACATGGAGCGAAGCAAGCTCCACCATGTCTCCAATATGCTAGACTCCATTGAAACACCCTAAACCCATGATATTTTGTACATAGGGGATGTACATTCAAGATCCACCACTTGTCCAACCTAGTATCCCTAGTAGCTTGATAGCTTTGGTCTCAAGATTCACCACTTGTCCACTCTATGTCATTGTATTAAAAAGGATTGGGTGTTAAGGTCCACCACTTGTCCAACCTATAAGGTTATATTTTAAATGGTTTTTTTTCTCACAACTTGAACTACCCATGATATGTTTTACATGGGAGTTTTGTTTCAATGTCCGCCACTTGTCCAAGCTAACTCTATTGAAACATAGAGAGAACCAAAGATCCACCACTTCTCCAAGCTAAGCTATATTGAAACATGGAGAGAAGGATGCTCCACCATTTCTCCAAGATAGGCTTCATTGAAACATGGAGAGAAGAAAGCTCCACCATGTCTCCAAGCTAGGATCCATTTAAATGCCCTAAACCCATTTTATTTTGTACATGGGGGGTTTTATTTCAAGGCCCACCACTTGTCTAACCTATTATCCCTAGTAGCACGAGTGGTTTGGTCTCAAGATACACCACTTGTACACTCTATGTCATTATATTAGGAAGAACTATGTATTAAGGTCCACCACTTGTCCAACCTATAAGGTTATATCTTAAATGGTATCCTTTCTCACCACTTGAAATGCCCATGATATGTTTTACATGGGGGTTTCATTCCAAGGTCCACCACTTGTCCAAGCTAACTCTATTCAAACATAGAGAGAAGCAAAGGTCCACCACTTGTCCAAGCTAACTCTATTCAAACATAGAGAGAAGCAAAGGTTCACCACTTGTCAAAGCTAGGCTCCATTGAAGCATGGAGAGAAGTAACTTCCATCATTTTTCCAAGATAGGTGCCATTCAAACATGGAAAGAATCAAGATCTACCATGTCTCCAAGATTCTAGGCTCCATTGAAACACCCTAAAACCATGATATTTTGTACATGGGGTGTTTACATTCAAGGTCTACCACTTCTCTAACGTATTATACCTAGTAGCATGAGTGGTTCGGTCTTAAGATTCACCACTTCTCCACTCTATGTCATTATATTAAGAATAACTGGGTGTTAAGGTACACCACTTGTCCAACCTATAAGGGTATATCTTAAATGGTATCCTTCACCACTTGTCAAGGTCCATCACCACTTTTCCAACCTGTAAGGTTATATCTTGAATGATATTTTTCCTCATCACTTGTAATGTCCATGCTATGTTTTACAAAGGTGTTTTGTTCCAAGACCCACCACTTGTCCAAGCTAACTCTATTGAAACATAGAGAGAAGCAAAGGTCCACCACTTGTCCAAGGTAGGCTCCATTGAAACATGGAGAGAAGGATGATCCACCATTTCTCCAAGATAGGTTCCATTGAAACATTGAGAGAAGCAATCTCCACCATGTCTCCAAGCTAGGCTCCATTGAAATACCCTAAACCCATAATTTTGTACATGAGGGGTTTACATTCAAGGTCCACCACTTGTCCAACCTATTATCCCTAGTAGCACGAGTGGTTTGGCCTCAAGATTCACCACTTGTACACTCTATGTCATTATATTAAGAAGAACTATGTGATAGGGTCCACCACTTGTCCAACCTATAAGGTTATATTTTAAATGGTATCCTTTCTCACCACTTGAAATGCCCATGATATGTTTTACATGGGGGTTTCATTCCAAAGTCCACCACTTGTCCAAGCTAACTCTATTCAAACATATAGAGAAATAAAGGTCCACCGCTTGTCCAAGCTAGGCTCATTGAAACATGGAGAGAAGGAACCTCCACTGTTCCTCCCAGATAGGCTCCATTGAAACATGGAGAGAAATAAGCTCCACCATGTCTCCAAGTTGCTAGGCTCCATTGAAATACCCAATACCCATAATATTTTGTACATGGGGGGTTTACATTCAAGGTTCACCACTTGTCCAACCTATTATCCCTAGTAGGTTTGGTCTCATGATTCACCACTTGTCCACTCTATGTCATTATATTAAGAGGAATTGGGTGTTAAGGTCTACCACTTGTCCAACCTATAATGTTATAGCTTGAATGGTGTTTTTTCTCACCACTTGTAATGCCCATGACATGATTTACATGGGGGTTTTGTTCCAAGGTCCACCACTTGTCCAAGCTAAATCTATTGAAACATAGAGAGAAACAAAGGTCCACCACTTTTCCAAGCTAGGCTGCATTGAAACATGGACCTTAATACCAAATTATTTCTAGTAGCATGAGTGATATTTTGTACATGGGGGGTGTACATTCAAGGCCCACCACTTGTCGAACCTATTTCCCTAGTAGGTTTGGTCCCAAGTTCACCACTTATCCACTCTATGTCATTATATTAAGAATAATTGGGTGTTAAGGTCCACCACTTGTCCAACCTATAAGGTTATATATTAAATGGTATTTTTTCTCACCACTTGTAATGCCCATGATATGTTTTACATGGGGGTTTTGTTCCAAGGTCCACCACTTTTCCAAGATAACTCTATTCAAACATAGAGAGAAACAAAGGTCCACCACTTGTCCAAGCTAGGCTCCATTGAAACATGGAGAGAATGATGCTCCACCATTTATCCAAGATAGGCTGCATTGAAACATGGAGAGAAGCAAGCTTTACCATGTTTCCAAGCTAGCTCCATTGAAACACTCTAGGGGGTTTTATTTCAAGGACCACCACTTGTTTAACCTATTATCCCTAGTAGCATGAGTGGTTTGGTTTCAAGATTCACCACTTGTACACTCTATGTCATTATATTGTGTTAAGGTCCACCACTTGTCCAACCTATAAGGTTATATCTTAAATGGTATCCTTTCTCGCCACTTGAAATGCCCATGATATGTTTTACATGGGAGTTTCATTCCAAGATCCACCACTTGTCCAAGCTAACCATATTTAAACATAGAGAGAAACAAAGGTCCATGACTTGTCCAAGCTAGGCTCCATTGAAACATGGAGAGAAGGAACCTCCACCATTTCTCCTAGATAGGATCCATTAAAACATGGACATAAGTAAGTTCCACCATGTCTCCTAGATGCTAGGCTCCATTGAAATACGCAAAACCCATGATATTTTGTACATGGGTGATTTACATTCAAGGTCAACCATTTGTCCACCCTATTATCCCTAGTAGGTTTGGTCTCACAATTCACCACTTTTCCACTCTATGTCATTATAATAAGAGCAATTGGGTGCTAAGGTCCACCACTTGTCCAGCCTATAAGGTTATACCTTGAATGGTATTTTTTCACACCACTTGTAATGCCCATGACATGCTTTACATGGGGGTTTTGTTCCAAGGTTCACCACTTGTCCAAGCTAATTCTATTGAAACATAGAGAGAAACAAAGGTCCACCACTTTTCCAAGCTAGGCTCCATTAAAACATGGACCTTAATACCAAATTATTCCTAGTAGCATGAGTGATATTTTGTACATGGGGGGTTTGCATTCAAGGTCCACCACTTGTCCAACCTACTTTTCCTAGTAGGTTTGGTCGCAAGATCCACCACTTGTCCAGTCTATGTCATTATATTAATAATAATTGGGTGTTAAGGTCCACCACTTGTCCAACCTATAAGGTTATATATTGAATGGTATTTTTTCTCACCACTTGTAATGTCCATGATATGTTTTACATGGGGATTTTGTTCCAAGGTCCATCACTTGTCCAAGCTAAATCTGTTCAAACATAGAGAGAAACAAACGTCCACCACTTGTCCAATCTAGGCTCCATTGAAACATGGAGAGAATGATGCTCCACCATTTATCCAAGATAGACTCCATTGAAACATGGAGAGAAGTAAGCTCCACCATGTCTCGAAGATGCTAGAGTCGATTGAAATTCCCAAAACCCCTGATACTTTGTACATGGGGGGTTTACATTTAAGGTCCACCACTTGTCCAACCTATTATCCCTAGTAGCATGAGTGGTTTGGTCTCAGGATTCACCACTTGTCCACTCTATATCATTATATTAAGAAAAATTGGGTTTCCATATCTAAATGCATCTTTGCTTGGTTAAGTGGTAGACCTTGAGACCTAAATACCCATTCTACACTAGAGCATTGGTTAAGCCTTATGCACTTCAAGCATACCTTTAACAACAAGTAGTAGTTATTAGTTGACTTAAGTCTAGTTGAACTCCATGGTATTGAGACTAAGAGAGAGTGTAGCATAAAAAAGAGTCAGGATTTTAATTTGACTTTCTTTCTATTAATGAGTAGATCATAGATGGATTTTGGTATCCAATAAAACCTTAGGGTAGACAATGTAAAGCTCATGTCTATTGTTGTGTTTGCATTAAGTGTTCTTGTTCTTTAATTTCAGAACCATTACAAAAAAATGGATTGGCTATATGATGGCATAAATTGAAGAAAACTATTGAATTACCCATCCAACCTCCTCCAAGACCTTGTCCAAGGAATGAATCACCTCCTTATCACATACCACTTGCTTTCAAGGACATCAAAAGAGTACTTATCTTGGATCCAGAGGGGTTACTTCTCAAGACAATTGAAATGAAACATGGAGATTCTATGCCATCTTGGGCTCAACACATGCGACTTGTGGAGGATAAAGATGAAGTTTATCATGTGGTGCGACCAGACGCACAAAGTTTTTTGGATTTTTGTGCTGAATACTTTGAGCTATGGATATGGAGTTGCTATAACTTAACAAGGGTGCAACGCATCACACAAAAATGTTTTCCTGAGCAGTATACCAAGTTCAAGGTGTTTATGAGTAACAAAAATTGCCAAAATCCAAATATCATGTTAGGATTTACAAGGGTTTATCACAAAAATTTGAGTGATATTTGGAAGATATTTGAGGATTTGGATGCAAACAATACCTTAATTTTTGATGACACTCCATATAGGGTGATGTGAAACATGCCAGGGACATATCTTATATTTCCAAAGATGTGGAGGCAAACTTCCGAGAAACTTCAAAACTTCTTACAGAGAACCATAATTCCATGGTTGGTAGGATGGTTGTATGCAAGAGATAAGAGAGTCTATACATACAACACAATTGTAAATCAGTATAGTGATTCTGAGACAAATTATGTCCTTGGTGTGTACTTGTCAACACAAAAGCATTGAATAAATATGGCCATAAGATGCTTTTTTTATTCTAGTGTGTATCTTTCAACATTTATATAATTTGATATAGTCTTTTTTATAAAAAAACAAAGGTGTGTCAATTTTATGAACACTTGAATGGAGTGCACCCTACTCTAAGGGGACTTCAATGTACTATTGGAGTGCATCCTATTGTAAGGGGACTCTAATGTATTGCTAGAGTGCACCCAAATTTTTGGGGACTCATTTTTTATTTGATTGGGGCCTATGTTGGGTCATATAGTAAAAGAAATTCATTTTTTGTCAATTCATATCGAGGTTGCATTTATTTGTAACTATGAGAGAATTGATGTTTGATGTCAAAATAAAACTTGTAAGTATGGATCAGAGAATTCATGGACTTTAAATATGTGAGAGGGATCTTTTTCTTGGGCACAAATGTTTGCTTCAAGAATTTTGTCATTACATACTTTATGTGAAAGAGTTTTAGAACCTAAAAGACTTTGAAAACAAAACTATGGAATCTAAGTGCATGTATTCTTGAATGGCTTGAAAGTTGATGTATACATGCATGTCGCCTTGATGAAGATTTAGAATTGACAAGATGCAAAGCTAGAATTCTTGGACGTTACCTTTGTCAATTTGGTAATAACATATTTAAATTTCTTTTATTATGGGTGGAAAATATATCATTATATGCATTTGGAACCTAATTGCTTGACCTTCAAACCAAGATTCCTATGTTATTTTTTCATATACTTTTTTGTAATGAATTAAGATTGTGGATACAAGGTCCACCACTTGTTCAAGCTAGATCTAAGAAAGTATATATACTGAGTCTTCAAACTAGTAAACCAAGGGAAGAGAGAAGCAGGGTCCATCACTTGTCCAAGCTTATCTCTAGACAACATAGAGAGATGTTAGGTCTACTAATTGTCCAATATAGTCATGGAGAAATGATAGAAGGTTGATCCACTTGTCCAACTCATCATCTCTAGTAAAATGGGAGGTTTGGCCTTAAGATTCACCATGTAACCAACCTATACTTCATTGTATTATGAAGAGTAGAAAAGCAAAGCTCCACCACTTGTCTAAGGTAGTTCCAAAATCAACATGGAGAGAAGCAAGCTTCACCATTTGTCCAAGATAGGTTCCATTAAAATATGGAAAACCTCATATATGTTGTACATGGAAGAGTTTTTCCAAGGTCCACCACTTGTACAAGCTAGGATCCATTAAAACATGGATAGAAACAAGGCTCCACAACTCATCCAACCTTTATAGCTGCAAAGTGTACCGGTAGTCTAAACTAGGCATGGGAAAATAATAGAAGGTCCACCACATATCCAATATATTATCTCTAATAGCATGGGAGGTTTGGTCTCAAGATTTAGGAATTGGCTAACCTGTATTTCATTGTATTATGATGAATTTGGTTTTAAATTCAACTACTTATCCAAGCTATAAGTTTATATCTTGAATGGTATTCCTTCCCATGACTTAGAAAACCAATGATATGTTGTACATGGTGGGGTTTGTTACAAGGTCCACCACTTGTCCAAGCTAGTTTCATTGAAACATGGATGAAGACAAGCTCCACAATTTGTTAAATCTAGACTCCATTGAAATCTAGAAAATCCATTCTATGTTGTACATGGGGATTTTTGTTTTAAGGTCCAACACTTGTCCAAGCTAAGATCCATTGAAACATGGAGTAGAGAAACACTCCACCACTTGTCCAAGCTAGGAAACATTGATAGTAGTTGGCTTAGTTTGAAGATCCACCACGTGTCTAAGCTAACTCTATTGAAACATAGAGAGAAGAAAAGGTCCACCAACTGTTGAAGCTAGGCTCCATTGAAACATGGACAGAAGCAAGCTCCACCATTTCTCCAAGATAGACTCCATTGAAACATGGAGAGAATCAAAGGTCCACCATTTCTCCAAGCCAAGCTCCATTTGTCCAACCTAGAAGGTTATATCTTAAATGGTAATCTTTCTAATCACTTGGAATACCCATGATATGTTTTACATGGGGGTTTTGTTCCAAGATCACCACTTGTCCAAGCTAACTCTATTGAAATATAGAGAGAAGCAAAGGTCCACCACTTGTCCAAGCTAGTCTCCATTGAAACAAGGAGAGAAGCAAGCTCCATCATTTCTCCAAGATAGGCGAGCATGGATAAGTGCACCTTGAGACCAACCTTCCTATGAGGCAATAGAGCATATGCTACATATTTTATGTATGCCCCATGCCTCAAATTAAGAAGTTATAGATTAGAAGTGGACCTTGCTTGAATGTCAAATGCAATAAATTAAGGAAAAATAGCCAAGTGGATTGTATTCCTCAATGGATCCTTGCTTTCACAAGTTGTGAACCTTGAGTCACTTTTACATTAACTTGGACAAGTGGTGGACCTAGAAACCAAGTTCTCCATGTTGAGATAAGTTGTAGGTAGGGCAGTAGAACATAGACAATGATAATGGATGCAATATACTCGTCTCCTAATAATCCAATTGATTGAAACCATGGTATTTTAGTTGTTTTCATTGTGTATTGTATGTGCATAAAGTGGAATGAGACCTTAAGAAAACTCAAATTTTTGACAAAATCTCTATATTTTGTACATGATATATTGAGAGTTGTCCAACCTGGGAATTGGGATTTTCCCACTTTACCTAATATGGTCTTATATGTCATTGTTGCATATTATGTTTTGTCGACACTAAAAGATCTTTGACATGTGTTGATGGAGACAACTGCTGACATACAATGGGATGCATGGTTTAGTAAATATCCTAGCTATCAAACTATAATATTTAGGGTCAATCAACTCATAAATTCATGAGTGTTTTAGAGGAATGTGGAGAAGGTTGTCAATGTTACTAAACAAGTTTCTGAGATTCTTTTCTTCAAAGATAAAGACTCTTTTGTTGTTGGGAAGGTGTATTGGCATATATCAAAATCCATTGATAATCTTAGAGATTTTCAAGGCTATATTAGATGAGACAACAAAAAATTGGTGTCATGTGCAGAATATTCATGGCTGCAAATACACAGACCGTTACATTGCAGAGCATCTGCTTTAAATCCAAAATTTCATCACCATGGACAATCCTCCAATTTTGAAGTGATGTGTGGTTCAAAATTGTGTGCATGCAACTCTTAGGGATTGATAGAGGAAAATATGTATTACCAATACATTGACTATGCAAATGAAGCTAGGTTGTTTGGTTATCCTTGGCACATTGGCACCATAAAAAAAGTCAGTGCACTTATGTGGTGGAAAGAATATGATGGAGAGACGATAGAATTACAACACGTAGCTATTAGAGTATTAGAATTACAACACGTAGCTATTATTTCTCCTTCATGTGGTAGTTGTGAGAGGAATTGGGTTGCATTTGAATTCCTAAATACTAAAAAGAGAAATAGATTGCATTCTAAATGCAATGAGGCTTTGATATATGTGTTTTGCATAGTATGAGATTGTTACATGATCCAACCAGCATTGGAACTAGAGTGGCTGAACATTGCTTTAGCATAAAGCAATCACATGAGGCTATTGTTGCCTAGTTGCAAGTGTTGGTGAGTCAAAGTTGCAACTTGCTTCAAAAGTTTCAGACATGGAAGAAATTGACGACATGGTTTCAGTGTTTAATGGGATGATATCATTTAAAAATCATTTTGGTACAATGAAATTGTAGTCTCCTTTTTTTCGTTAGCCAAGTGTTCGCATGTAGTTCTTTTCATGATGATGCTTCTCTTTTCTCTCTCAATCTTTTCTCTATATCACGTTTTTGTTACAGACCTTGTATACAATTCATGTACATGGTTGAAAAAGACACAAAGCGATAAATATTTGAGCTGGTTACGTAGAATGATTACAAAAGATTGCATGAATGATTGCAACAATAGAAGCAAATGTGTTTACAATTTTGATGTTCAGTGAGATGTGCCAAAATCTCATTCAAGCAAAACTCGTCAGAGCCAATGCATGGAGAGTTGGAAGATATAGTCAAAAATGGCATTGAGGTTGGTTGTGGTAGCTGCAACATCTTCTTTTGGAAGAGGACCAAACTTTTTGTTGTATGTTGGAAGCTTTCTTTGATCCAATGCATTCTCTCTTTTGGTGGTATTAAGTTGTGTCTCAAGCTCTAACACATTAAATTGCAAGCTTGCAAGAGTTTTGCCTTGGCTTCCTAGGTCAACTCCCACGATTTCTATCTCCACAACAACATCATTCTCTTCTGGTAAAAAGAAAATTGGATGCTTTTGTGATGGTTTCGGCATTTTCTCATTCTGTTCTAAATCTTGTCTGCAATGTGACTAAGTCCAACACCCGCAATATGAGGCTTATCTTCCCAGTTAACCCTTTTGCCCAATATTTAATGTATGTAGCATATTTGAATAAAGTAGATGGCAACTTGATTATTGTCGAGGACAACTCATTATTGGCGGATAAATCACTAGGGAATAACTCTCATCAAGCCAACATGTTGCAAATCAGACAGCTTCATTGGTGGCCACTCATTTGGAAAAGAGTATGTAAAAAACAATAGTTGGGACACAATTCTTTGCACTATTTGCGACTTAACACTAGGTTGGTAATGGAACACTTTTATGTCTTCAGACACTTTTATGATCTGTTAAGTCACCATTTTCCTTTGAGTTATGTGAAGAGTGTAAAAATTAATTTTTAGGTGCTATGTGTCCAAAACTTTGCCTTATGAGCTGAAAAAACTTTTTTTTTTTTGGAATATCAATCTCACCATTAACCTTACTCTTGCATAAACCTAAACTATGTGAAAATACAAGTCCTATTTTTTGTCTTTTTTCAACATTTTCTAGCTATACCACTCTAAAGTTCATGTTTGTGAGGTTTAGATTGCTAGAGGACTAGCCTTAGTAGTCCTCAACATCTTTTGATGCTTCTAGGAAGAATTAAGTGAAAAAGTTGAAAGTTATGACCAAATTACAAGAATTGCATAATCCTGTTTCTTGGTTAGATTAAGCACTTGAATGAATATGAGACATTCTAGTCTAGCAAGTATAACTTTCTTAATATTGCTAGTTTCTTAGGCCAATTGTGTGCATGATGTAGTTAATAACCATATCCAACCATAAACTTCAAATTTGGTTAGATATTTAGTAGTTTCTATGGATTCTAAAGATCATAATTTGGGTAGATATTCAATAGTTTCTATGGGATTCTAGAGGTCATAATGTGAAATCAAGTTTTTCCATGTTTGTTGTTTTTAGCACTTCATCATTGTCCCCAAGGCTCCACTTGGTAAGAGATCTATTATTCTTTTGACATTCTATATGGCTCCTTTTGAATCCAAACGCAAAAAGGGAACTAGGAAAACATGTATATAGTATTTATATTGAGCATGACTATAAAACATTTGATGATAGATCCACAAGAAGGACAAAAATGCAACTTTTTAATACCTTTTTTTTTTTTGTGCAAAAGAACAAAATGGTGAGGCAAAAGCAATCATATTTTTTGATTAGAAATCCATTAAGGTTCACGAGAAAATTTATCTTATGTCTACAAAATTCCCCAGTCTTATTTATATGCAATCAATCATAAGAAAGTGTTTTTTTTTGGAAAAATGGAATGGTCCATCAAATTTGGAGGCTTTTTGTGACCAAGAGTTGAGAAAGTTTACAAGTTTCTCATTTTTTCCATGTGTAATAGTCCTTGAGCTATAACCTACGAAAGGATTTTCCAAAATGAGTGGATCTACTATGGTTTTGAAAAAAAAAATCAAAACCCCAAAAGGACACTTTTATGTCTTGCTAGGTTACCAAGCTAGTGTTAAGGGTTCACCTTCTAGCATTGATTCATCCTTATGGATATTGGCAATGACTGATAAGTCCACTTGGCCACATCAAACTTGCTCCTTGTTGACAATCTGTTGTGCCTCATTGTAGTCAAGGTCTTTGGCCATATCTACAAACCAAACACCAAAATTTAGCACAAGTAAAAGCAATGGTGAATGTTTGAGCAAGGTAAAATTTTGACTTTAATCAATTTAAAGACAATGACATAAGTATCACATAAACCAACTTAAGGACAATACCCTATGCTATCACTTAAACCATGACGTGACATTTAAATTTACTTTAAATTAACAACATAATAACAATTTTAGCTCAAAATAAAGAGGCTTGTATTTATTCACCTTTTGGTGGTAGACTTGAAGAAGCTACGACATTCATGCCAACTATGTGGGCTCCATTTATACATAGAGAGAAACCAAATGCAAAAAATCCGTTCTGGGGATTTCTATCCTTGCATAAATCTAGTGTTCTATGGGTGAAAGTATGTTAATGTGTCGCGCGTTTTGTGCTATAAGTTAGCATTTTCAAGTTAGCACATCTTAAAAAACTTTGGCGTCTGGTAAATTTTTTTTTTTACAAATAATATCAAAATTTGTTAGAGGTTGTACATTTGGATTCCTTATTTCAAGAGCTTTCTACCGATATATCATACATCATAGATCTTGGAGATGTAGCTCATGTTATTGTACTAGTTAGCATATGTCGAAATTTTTCTAGTTAGCATTGTCCGAGACATGAAAAAGTGTGACAGGTTAACATGATTTCACCCCTATGTATTTTTTTTTATGAAGGCTCTGTGCTGCAAATCAGCTGGCTCAGGCACTTAATTAAGTATGCACTTGAAAACCTAGCATAGGAAATATATATCCGTAGATTTAGAGAAGTAAGTAGGGTTGGTGGAGATGCACTCGAGGTTAGCCCACATGTAATCTCAAATATGATTGTTTGGACATTCCAAAGATAGATTTGCTAGCTTTAGAAAGGTTTCTGTAGTCCAAAACAAGCTAGACGTTCCCCAATCTGAAATGTCGTAGTAAACACCCTTGTCGTCAAAATGCAACCTCCTTTATGGCAAGATTACTTCCATCAGAGTGACATGCCTATATCCACTCCTCCACATGGATTCCATTCTAGTATTTGAAAATAAGCATTGAGCTGAGGAGAGTGTTGCATGATGCCAAGTGGGAGAATTATGCCTCGGCCGTGGATATTTAAAGCCATGGCTTGTTGTGCTACAATTGGCCGATGCGACTGGATCTTGACTACCTTAATTGTGTACACAAGGTCTCTAAAAGTAAGATGTAATACACAAACTTGCTTCACGTATGCATATCTGCCTTCTTTGAGCTGGGGATCTTGCAAGCAGAAAAGATGGTGGTCTTGAAGGAGATGTACCATCGCATAGCCACGCTCTATAGCAATGGTGCAGGCTTCAGTGGTAGTTCCACCTTTTCTTTAGAGTCTGAGTTGATAGGATCAACCACTCTCTATCATTTTCTAAGGTCTTCTAGCTTGCTCTTCATTTTCCATTCTACATGAAATTGATGAACAAGATGCATTATTTTGCACATAAGAGGGAGAGAGTGGACATTAGGGTTTTGTAAATCATCAAAGGCAACCAGTATTTGTCCCAGTTTTTTCTTTGACGAGTCTCTGCATTTGCCCACCAATGAGAATTGCAATCTCAAATGATATTGGTGGAGTGACTCAAAGGAATGTTTTGTTAAAGTATTGAAAAAATCATTGAAAATGGAAGGCTCTACAGACTCAAAACATTGGTATAACTACTTCTCTTTGACACCTTGTAGATAAGAAACTTAGTGGAGGTATTTTTTATGTGCTCATGATAAATTTGTCTCAGGCATAGCTATTACAACAAATAAAGGTAAATTATCAAAATATGAAAAATTCAAATACGATCAATATGTATACATTTAGACACATTTAGGTAATAAATAAATTGAATTTTAAAGATTTTTTGCACCAATATAACTATCTTTGATCATGACAATCTAGATAGTTATGATCGTTGCAAACCTAAGAGGGTAACCAAAGCTCTGATACCACTACTACAAACGAAAGTCAAGGTGTCCCTGCAAAATACATAAATTAACACGCTACAGATAATAAACCAATAGATCTCCATACATGCACAATCGTTATGTGTAAATGCCATAGAAAATCTAACATGAGAGAGGCAGAGAACGAGAGAGAGTAAGCGAGCACGTGCAGGCGCACCTCCTAGAGCGGAGTGCTTCGTCGACACGGCAAGAGAGGCGCGAGGAGAGGAGAGAAGAAACACACAATCATTGGGTACAATCTCCCCCCGTGCAAGAGTGGCCATTTCCCTCTTGCACGTATTTTATTTATAGATTTCTTGAACGATCAAAGTGAGTACAAACTAACCGACCAGGAATAAATGGCCAAAGTTCATAAAGAGCACTTGAATAATCAAATATAGTTAAAATATAATATCCTTTTGCAATAGCCTAGCTCAGCCAAGCCTTTTTCCACCTGTCAGCTGCAATAAATAATAAAATATCAATTCCATAACACTAATATGCTGGTTAACTGGTATACTGGTCAACTAACAAGTAACTGTCTTCAACTCTCAGAGGGTTAACACCATCAAGAATTTTCCTTGCCTATGTGTTAATGACATCATATCTAACTTAAACAGAGGCCAAAGTTAACAACTTCCAGTGTTTGCGAGAGAAAACCTTTAAAAAATCAAGCCTCTAATTGGTGCCAAACTATGCTAGGTCAAAGTTACACACGAAACCAGTAGGTCCACAATACCAAATGGTTTTCATCACCAAGTGTTATCAAGAACAACATCCTTATGACTAAGCTTTATAAGGTTGCCAAACAACCAGCTTAACACGCTGCAATTCCCTCATTACTGTTGAAACCACCCAAGCGGAGGATAGGACCGAATATGTATAACGAGAGAAAATCATTCATTTAAGAAAGGGACATACAGCCAATGCCGTGGATAGAGCTTTGGACCTCAACATTTTAACAAATAATTGAAAGATTTCTTAAAGGAGCATACACCGTCCAAGCCACAGAGTAAGTGATATTACAATCTGAGTATGAGGAATAACATCATAATCTCAATCTGATCAAAATTTACCATTCGGACAGCAGCAAATATTGATAAAGAAATACAAAAACATGAGTTGTCATACATGTTCTTTATGTGCATGAAAAACCAATCCGAGAAAAATACTATTATACTGCCAGACAGGAATCCATTTCAATGCCAATATTCACCTGAGATTGAGTGGGAGCAGCCAGCTCCACAATGGCCTGCTTCTCCTTGCCTTTAGCCATAGATCTATTACTTAATAGTACCAACCAGTAGGCCAGGTCATAGAAAGTGCTACTATGTAGATAAATACATCAAGAACACATGCATACGCTACCAATGCTAAGTGAGCTAAAAAAGCTCACCTTTTATAGGGTTTAGGAGCAAGTAACTTCTTCTTCATGGTAGTAAAGTAGGCCCATCCATAGTAGGTTACTGGAGTAGTAGTGTGCTGCCACCTACAAAGGCAAACGTAGGGAGGGAGAAAAAAGAGGTATTATGGAGCAAGTGGCAGCCAACCATGAGCACAGAACAATAGGTCCCTACACTAGATGTGGAGTTAAACGACGCCGCAAGTTCACAGAATGGAGAGAGCGCGAGAGGAGGGAGCCACCATGGTTTTGCAAAAAATGCCAAGGAATGCAGAGCCATGAAACCCGCCTTAGTCAATACAAGCTCCTATCCCTGCAGGGCAAAATGTCCCCTTTATTTTACAAGATAAAGATACCATAAGGTCCTCAATAAATTCCTTACTCTAGCCAATAGTACACTCTGGGCATCCCTAGTTAGTAGTCATAGCAAAATAAAAATTAAAGAAATTACAATCAAGCTAGAACTAGCCGTGTGTGTGTGTGTGTGTGTGTGTGCCCGCGCGTGCGCCCACCCATACCCAGGCCCACACTGCTTTCTGAGAAGGTTAGCAAGTTCAGAATCATTAGATGAGAACTTGGCCAAATCCTCTTTATGAGCTTTAGGAGATAGTTGGAATATTGGCAATAATGTCGGTAATAACTGAGACACCCTCCTTACTGTTTTTAACCAAAACAGCTAAAGTTTTGACCCATTTCTCAAAGGAGATTGTTTGAATCAGGGAGGTAGTAGGATTAATAGATGAGGCCACAATAAGAGTAGATGATTCCGCATCTAGAGTACAACACAACATTCTGTTAGCATTGGCTCTGTATGCAGGTGATGCACGGGCATCCTAGTTGCTATCCATGTCACAAAGGTACAACTTTTTTGTGCAAGTAAAGAGAAATTTCAAGAGCTTTGGTAGCCAATTACACTATCATAAACAAACCTTTACCAGTCTGGTATACTGGTACTGGTACTGGTACCAGTCTCAGATTTTCAATGCTAGTATTGGTAGTACTGGATTGCTATATCGCTATCCTGGTATACTGCTACATCAGTATTGGTACTAGTCTCAATCTTTCTGTGCTAGTATTGGTACTCCTAGTATTGGAACTGATACTGCTATACCACTATATTGCTATATTGGTATATCGGTTTCCAAACATTCTTCTATGTCGAGAGTACCAAAAAAAATTAAAGAAAACCAGTAGTTTTATATTTCAAAATAGGAAATAGGTAATTCTATACAAGTCTTGCAAAGAGTCGGTGCTATACTTGTCCACCAGTTTACTGGTATACTGGTTCCCAGAAATATTGTCATGCCGCTGTGAGCGGGATGGAAACACACACAACGCTTCTATAATGACCCGACACACACTCTTGGGATGATACACACACACACACATTATGGGGCACCACTCGGCTTACACAACCAACCTGGCCGAGACAGGAAACACACAGACGGAGTGAGAAGAGAGAGATTTCCCACTTGCCCACTCAACACTCACGCATACACACTCACACACACACTCTCAATTCAGCTCAAAGGAGGCAAAATGCTATTGTTTAGACTCAATGAAGCTCAGCCCAATACCAATGGGGCAAATAGTTTACACAGTATTGAGGAAATACACTAGATACAACCACAAAGTTAACCAGAGGCTTCACTCATCGGAGACGATTACACAGAAAAACAGCAGAAACTCTGTGAGGAATTTGGCAAAATGGACAGCGCCATTGCGTCCGGAACACCCAAAAACCCCACCCTACAATGTCACAGTGCTCAAATCCGACTTCGGATGAGCAGTTTAGGGCCAAAAAATGCTTCAAAAACAACAAAAACACAGTTGCGGCTGTTCCTCCTCTCTTCTCCACGTTTTTTCTCGTCTTCTCTCAGTTTTTTCAGTTCCCACACTTAGCTTTATTATTTGGGCACCCGTGGCCTTTTAGATGACCTCAAACGGACCCCGAACAGGCCAAAAACTGACCTCGCAGTGCATAGTTGTCCTTTTTTGCATCATCAACACACCTGGCACTCAGTTTTGTTAGCATGAGATTGTGCTTTTTTAGTTTGAAAAAAACTGTCAAAGATCCAAGTCTTTTTGGCTTTACTTAAGTTATTAATTGTGAAAGATCCAAGTCTTTTTGCTTTACTTAAGTTATTGATTGTCTATGTAATAGTCCTTAAAACAATATCGGATGGCTTTCTTGCTCCCATGTCTCACATTGGTCTTTAGGTAAGACAAGTGGTGACCTTGAAAGTATGGTCTCATATCTCGATCAAGTGAAGAGACATGAAGCTTAAATATCACTACTATGTATCTAGTGTTAAACTCCATCAAGACAAAGATACTAGAGTGCCAAATTGCAGTCTAGTTTAAGTGAAAATCCATTTGAGCTAAGGTAAAACTTATAGTGCCTCATTTTTCTAGGATTCTACCCCATCAGGGAAGTTAGAATCTAGCACAAACCAATTAAGACTCTTTTGGAGCCTAGATAGGACAATTCGTGGAACTTAAGAGACTTATTATTGAGTTAGAGTCTAGTTTAGATAAGCAAAAGATCTTCAAACCAGCACTTGAATTTCTTACTATTCAATATTCAAAGTCCCTTGAGGCTAACAAATTACATACCTACTTGTAACCTAACTAATGAGTAATTATATAGATCTAAGCAAGTATATATAACGAGTCTTCAAAATAATAAACCAAGGGAAGAGAGTAGCAAGGTCCACTACTTGTCCAAGCTCAGCTCTAGACAACATAGAAAGATGCTAGTTCTACTAATTGTCTAATTATAGGCATGGAGAAATGATAGAAGGTTGACCACTTGTCCAACCTATCATCTCTAGTAAGATGGGAGGTTTGGCCTTAAGATTCACCATGTAACCAACCTATACATCATTGTATTATGAAGAGTAGAAAAGCAAAGCTCCACCACTTGTCCAAGCTAGTTCTAAAATCCACATGGAGATAAGCAAGCTCCACCATTTGTCAAATCTTTCTTCCATTAAAACATGAAAAAACTCAGCTATGTTGTACAGGGGGACTTTTTTCCAAGGTCCACCACTTGTCCAAGCTAGGATCCATTAAAACATGGAAATAAAAAAAGCTCCACCACTCGTCCAACCTTTAGAGTTGCAAAGTGTATGGGTTGTCTAAACTAGGTATGGAAAAATAATTGAAGGTCCACCACTTGAAACATGGAGCGAAGCAAGCTCCACCATGTCTCCAATATGCTAGACTCCATTGAAACACCCTAAACCCATGATATTTTGTACATAGGGGATGTACATTCAAGATCCACCACTTGTCCAACCTAGTATCCCTAGTAGCTTGATAGCTTTGGTCTCAAGATTCACCACTTGTCCACTCTATGTCATTGTATTAAAAAGGATTGGGTGTTAAGGTCCACCACTTGTCCAACCTATAAGGTTATATTTTAAATGGTTTTTTTTCTCACAACTTGAACTACCCATGATATGTTTTACATGGGAGTTTTGTTTCAATGTCCGCCACTTGTCCAAGCTAACTCTATTGAAACATAGAGAGAACCAAAGATCCACCACTTCTCCAAGCTAAGCTATATTGAAACATGGAGAGAAGGATGCTCCACCATTTCTCCAAGATAGGCTTCATTGAAACATGGAGAGAAGAAAGCTCCACCATGTCTCCAAGCTAGGATCCATTTAAATGCCCTAAACCCATTTTATTTTGTACATGGGGGGTTTTATTTCAAGGCCCACCACTTGTCTAACCTATTATCCCTAGTAGCACGAGTGGTTTGGTCTCAAGATACACCACTTGTACACTCTATGTCATTATATTAGGAAGAACTATGTATTAAGGTCCACCACTTGTCCAACCTATAAGGTTATATCTTAAATGGTATCCTTTCTCACCACTTGAAATGCCCATGATATGTTTTACATGGGGGTTTCATTCCAAGGTCCACCACTTGTCCAAGCTAACTCTATTCAAACATAGAGAGAAGCAAAGGTCCACCACTTGTCCAAGCTAACTCTATTCAAACATAGAGAGAAGCAAAGGTTCACCACTTGTCAAAGCTAGGCTCCATTGAAGCATGGAGAGAAGTAACTTCCATCATTTTTCCAAGATAGGTGCCATTCAAACATGGAAAGAATCAAGATCTACCATGTCTCCAAGATTCTAGGCTCCATTGAAACACCCTAAAACCATGATATTTTGTACATGGGGTGTTTACATTCAAAGTCTACCACTTCTCTAACGTATTATACCTAGTAGCATGAGTGGTTTGGTCTTAAGATTCACCACTTCTCCACTCTATGTCATTATATTAAGAATAACTGGGTGTTAAGGTACACCACTTGTCCAACCTATAAGGGTATATCTTAAATGGTATCCTTCACCACTTGTCAAGGTCCATCACCACTTTTCCAACCTGTAAGGTTATATCTTGAATGATATTTTTCCTCATCACTTGTAATGTCCATGCTATGTTTTACAAAGGTGTTTTGTTCCAAGACCCACCACTTGTCCAAGCTAACTCTATTGAAACATAGAGAGAAGCAAAGGTCCACCACTTGTCCAAGGTAGGCTCCATTGAAACATGGAGAGAAGGATGATCCACCATTTCTCCAAGATAGGTTCCATTGAAACATTGAGAGAAGCAATCTCCACCATGTCTCCAAGCTAGGCTCCATTGAAATACCCTAAACCCATAATTTTGTACATGAGGGGTTTACATTCAAGGTCCACCACTTGTCCAACCTATTATCCCTAGTAGCACGAGTGGTTTGGCCTCAAGATTCACCACTTGTACACTCTATGTCATTATATTAAGAAGAACTATGTGTTAGGGTCCACCACTTGTCCAACCTATAAGGTTATATTTTAAATGGTATCCTTTCTCACCACTTGAAATGCCCATGATATGTTTTACATGGGGGTTTCATTCCAAAGTCCACCACTTGTCCAAGCTAACTCTATTCAAACATATAGAGAAATAAAGGTCCACCGCTTGTCCAAGCTAGGCTCATTGAAACATGGAGAGAAGGAACCTCCACTGTTCCTCCCAGATAGGCTCCATTGAAACATGGAGAGAAATAAGCTCCACCATGTCTCCAAGTTGCTAGGCTCCATTGAAATACCCAATACCCATAATATTTTGTACATGGGGGGTTTACATTCAAGGTTCACCACTTGTCCAACCTATTATCCCTAGTAGGTTTGGTCTCATGATTCACCACTTGTCCACTCTATGTCATTATATTAAGAGGAATTGGGTGTTAAGGTCTACCACTTGTCCAACCTATAATGTTATAGCTTGAATGGTGTTTTTTCTCACCACTTGTAATGCCCATGACATGATTTACATGGGGGTTTTGTTCCAAGGTCCACCACTTGTCCAAGCTAAATCTATTGAAACATAGAGAGAAACAAAGGTCCACCACTTTTCCAAGCTAGGCTGCATTGAAACATGGACCTTAATACCAAATTATTTCTAGTAGCATGAGTGATATTTTGTACATGGGGGGTGTACATTCAAGGCCCACCACTTGTCGAACCTATTTACCTAGTAGGTTTGGTCCCAAGTTCACCACTTATCCACTCTATGTCATTATATTAAGAATAATTGGGTGTTAAGGTCCACCACTTGTCCAACCTATAAGGTTATATATTATATGGTATTTTTTCTCACCACTTGTAATGCCCATGATATGTTTTACATGGGGGTTTTGTTCCAAGGTCCACCACTTTTCCAAGATAACTCTATTCAAACATAGAGAGAAACAAAGGTCCACCACTTGTCCAAGCTAGGCTCCATTGAAACATGGAGAGAATGATGCTCCACCATTTATCCAAGATAGGCTGCATTGAAACATGGAGAGAAGCAAGCTTTACCATGTTTCCAAGCTAGCTCCATTGAAACACTCTAGGGGGTTTTATTTCAAGGACCACCACTTGTTTAACCTATTATCCCTAGTAGCATGAGTGGTTTGGTTTCAAGATTCACCACTTGTACACTCTATGTCATTATATTGTGTTAAGGTCCACCACTTGTCCAACCTATAAGGTTATATCTTAAATGGTATCCTTTCTCGCCACTTGAAATGCCCATGATATGTTTTACATGGGAGTTTCATTCCAAGATCCACCACTTGTCCAAGCTAACCATATTTAAACATAGAGAGAAACAATGGTCCATGACTTGTCCAAGCTAGGCTCCATTGAAACATGGAGAGAAGGAACCTCCACCATTTCTCCTAGATAGGATCCATTAAAACATGGACATAAGTAAGTTCCACCATGTCTCCTAGATGCTAGGCTCCATTGAAATACGCAAAACCCATGATATTTTGTACATGGGTGATTTACATTCAAGGTCAACCATTTGTCCACCCTATTATCCCTAGTAGGTTTGGTCTCACAATTCACCACTTTTCCACTCTATGTCATTATAATAAGAGGAATTGGGTGCTAAGGTCCACCACTTGTCCAGCCTATAAGGTTATACCTTGAATGGTATTTTTTCTCACCACTTGTAATGCCCATGACATGCTTTACATGGGGGTTTTGTTCCAAGGTTCACCACTTGTCCAAGCTAATTCTATTGAAACATAGAGAGAAACAAAGGTCCACCACTTTTCCAAGCTAGGCTCCATTAAAACATGGACCTTAATACCAAATTATTCCTAGTAGCATGAGTGATATTTTGTACATGGGGGGTTTGCATTCAAGGTCCACCACTTGTCCAACCTACTTTTCCTAGTAGGTTTGGTCGCAAGATTCACCACTTGTCCACTCTATGTCATTATATTAATAATAATTGGGTGTTAAGGTCCACCACTTGTCCAACCTATAAGGTTATATATTGAATGGTATTTTTTCTCACCACTTGTAATGTCCATGATATGTTTTACATGGGGATTTTGTTCCAAGGTCCATCACTTGTCCAAGCTAAATCTGTTCAAACATAGAGAGAAACAAACGTCCACCACTTGTCCAATCTAGGCTCCATTGAAACATGGAGAGAATGATGCTCCACCATTTATCCAAGATAGACTCCATTGAAACATGGAGAGAAGTAAGCTCCACCATGTCTCGAAGATGCTAGAGTCTATTGAAATTCCCAAAACCCCTGATACTTTGTACATGGGGGGTTTACATTTAAGGTCCACCACTTGTCCAACCTATTATCCTTAGTAGCATGAGTGGTTTGGTCTCAGGATTCACCACTTGTCCACTCTATATCATTTAAGTGGTAGACCTTGAGACCTAAATACCCATTCTACACTAGAGCATTGGTTAAAGCCTTATGCACTTCAAGCATACCTTTAACAACAAGTAGTAGTTATTAGTTGACTTAAGTCTAGTTGAACTCCATGGTATTGAGACTAAGAGAGAGTGTAGCATAAAAAAGAGTCAGGATTTTAATTTGACTTTCTTTATTAATGAGTAGATCATAGATGGATTTTGGTATCCAATAAAACCTTAGGGTAGACAATGTAAAGCTCATGTCTATTGTTGTGTTTGCATTAAGTGTTTTTGTTCTTTAATTTCAGAACCATTACAAAAAAATGGATTGGCTACATGATGGCATAAATTGAAGAAAACTATTGAATTACCCATCCAACCTCCTCCAAGACCTTGTCCAAGGAATGAATCACCTCCTTATCACATACCACTTGCTTTCAAGGACATCAAAAGAGTACTTATCTTGGATCTAGAGGGACTACTTCTCAAGACAATTGAAATGAAACATGGAGATTCTATGCCATC
Organism: Adiantum capillus-veneris; assembly: GCF_014529385.1. Classification (NCBI taxonomy): domain Eukaryota; kingdom Viridiplantae; phylum Streptophyta; class Polypodiopsida; order Polypodiales; family Pteridaceae; genus Adiantum; species Adiantum capillus-veneris. The sequence goes on along the minus strand of NC_140944.1, from coordinate 91,879,483 downwards.
TTGGGCTCAACACATGCGACTTGTGGAGGATAAAGATGAAGTTTATCATGTGGTGCGACCAGACGCACAAAGTTTTTTGGATTTTTGTGCTGAATACTTTGAGCTATGGATATGGAGTTGCTATAACTTAACAAGGGTGCAACGCATCACACAAAAATGTTTTCCTGAGTAGTATACCAAGTTCAAGGTGTTTATGAGTAACAAAAATTGCCAAAATCCAAATATCATGTTAGGATTTACAAGGGTTTATCACAAAAATTTGAGTGATATTTGGAAGATATTTGAGGATTTGGATGCAAACAATACCTTAATTTTTGATGACACTCCATATAGGGTGATGTGAAACATGCCAGGGACATATCTTATATTTCCAAAGATGTGGAGGCAAACTTCCGAGCAACTTCAAAACTTCTTACAGAGAACCATAATTCCATGGTTGGTAGGATGGTTGTATGCAAGAGATAAGAGAGTCTATACATACAACACAATTGTAAATCAGTATAGTGATTCTGAGACAAATTATGTCCTTGGTGTGTACTTGTCAACACAAAAGCATTGAATAAATATGGCCATAAGATGCTTTTTTTATTCTAGTGTGTATCTTTCAACATTTATATAATTTGATATAGTCTTTTTTATAAAAAAACAAAGGTGTGTCAATTTTATGAACACTTGAATGGAGTGCACCCTACTCTAAGGGGACTTCAATGTACTATTGGAGTGCATCCTATTGTAAGGGGACTCTAATGTATTGCTAGAGTGCACCCAAATTTTTGGGGACTCATTTTTTATTTGATTGGGGCCTATGTTGGGTCATATAGTAAAAGAAATTCATTTTTTGTCAATTCATATCGAGGTTGCATTTATTTGTAACTATGAGAGAATTGATGTTTGATGTCAAAATAAAACTTGTAAGTATGGATCAGAGAATTCATGGACTTTAAATATGTGAGAGGGATCTTTTTCTTGGGCACAAATGTTTGCTTCAAGAATTTTGTCATTACATACTTTATGTGAAAGAGTTTTAGAACCTAAAAGACTTTGAAAACAAAACTATGGAATCTAAGTGCATGTATTCTTGAATGGCTTGAAAGTTGATGTATACATGCATGTCGCTTTGATGAAGATTTAGATCTGACAAGATGCAAAGCTAGAATTCTTGGACGTTACCTTTGTCAATTTGGTAATAACATATTTAACTTTCTTTTATTATGGGTGGAAAATATATTATTATATGCATTTGGAACCTAATTGCTTGACCTTCAAACCAAGATTCCTATGTTATTTTTTCATATACTTTTTTGTAATGAATTAAGATTGTGGATACAAGGTCCACCACTTGTTCAAGCTAGATCTAAGAAAGTATATATACTGAGTCTTCAAACTAGTAAACCAAGGGAAGAGAGAAGCAGGGTCCATCACTTGTCCAAGCTTATCTCTAGACAACATAGAGAGATGTTAGGTCTACTAATTGTCCAATATAGTCATGGAGAAATGATAGAAGGTTGATCCACTTGTCCAACTCATCATCTCTAGTAAAATGGGAGGTTTGGCCTTAAGATTCACCATGTAACCAACCTATACTTCATTGTATTATGAAGAGTAGAAAAGCAAAGCTCCACCACTTGTCTAAGGTAGTTCCAAAATCAACATGGAGAGAAGCAAGCTTCACCATTTGTCCAAGATAGGTTCCATTAAAATATGGAAAACCTCATATATGTTGTACATGGAAGATTTTTTCCAAGGTCCACCACTTGTACAAGCTAGGATCCATTAAAACATGGATAGAAACAAGGCTCCACAACTCATCCAACCTTTATAGCTGCAAAGTGTACCGGTAGTCTAAACTAGGCATGGGAAAATAATAGAAGGTCCACCACTTATCCAACATATTATCTCTAATAGCATGGGAGGTTTGGTCTCAAAATTTAGGAATTGGCTAACCTGTATTTCATTGTATTATGATGAATTTGGTTTTAAATTCAACTACTTATCCAAGCTATAAGTTTATATCTTGAATGGTATTCCTTCCCATCACTTAGAAAACCAATGATATGTTGTACATGGGGGGGTTTGTTACAAGGTCCACCACTTGTCCAAGCTAGTTTCATTGAAACATGGATGAAGACAAGCTCCACCATTTGTTAAATCTAGACTCCATTGAAATCTAGAAAATCCATTCTATGTTGTACATGGGGATTTTTGTTTTAAGGTCCAACACTTGTCCAAGCTAAGATCCATTGAAACATGGAGTAGAGAAACACTCCACCACTTGTCCAAGCTAGGAAACATTGATAGTAGTTGGCTTAGTTTGAAGATCCACCACGTGTCTAAGCTAACTCTATTGAAACATAGAGAGAAGAAAAGGTCCACCAACTATTGAAGCTAGGCTCCATTGAAACATGGACAGAAGCAAGCTCCACCATTTCTCCAAGATAGACTCCATTGAAACATGGAGAGAATCAAAGGTCCACCATTTCTCCAAGCCAAGCTCCATTTGTCCAACCTATAAGGTTATATCTTAAATGGTAATCTTTCTAATCACTTGGAATACCCATGATTGGTACTAGTCTCAATCTTTCTGTGCTAGTACTGGTACTCCTAGTATTGGAACTGATACTGCTATACCACTATATTGCTATATTGGTATATCGGTTTCCAAACATTCTTTTATGTCGAGAGTACCAAAAAAATTTGAAGAAAACCAGTAGTTTTATATTTCAAAATAGGAAATAGGTAATTCTATACAAGTCTTGCAAAGAGTCGGTGCTATACTTGTCCACCAGTTTACTGGTATACTGGTTCCCAGACATATTGTCATGCCGCTGTGAGCGGGATGGAAACACACACAACGCTTCTATAATGACCCGACACACACTCTTAGGATGATACACACACACACATTATGGGGCACCACTCGGCTTACACAACCAACCTGGCCGAGACAGGAAACACACAGACGGAGTGAGAAGAGAGAGATTTCCCACTTGCCCACTCAACACTCACACATACACACTCACACACACACTCTCAATTCAGCTCAAAGGAGGAAAAATGCTATTGTTTAGACTCAATGAAGCTCAGCCCAACACCAATGGGGCAAATAGTTTACACAGTATTGAGGAAATACACCAGATACAACCACAAAGTTAACCAGAGGCTTCACTCACCGGAGACGATTACACAAAAAAACAGCAGAAACTCTGTGAGGAATTTGGCAAAATGGACAGCGCCATTGCGTCCAGAACACCCAAAAACCCCACCCTACAATGTCACAGTGCTCAAATCCGACTTCGGATGAGCAGTTTAGGGCCAAAAAATGCTTCAAAAACAACAAAAACACAGTTGCGGCTGTTCCTCCTCTCTTCTCCACGTTTTTTCTCGTCTTCTCTCAGTTTTTTCAGTTCCCACACTTAGCTTTATTATTTGGGCACCCGTGGCCTTATAGATGACCTCAAACGGACCCCGAACAGGCCAAAAACTAACCTCGCAGTGCATAGTTGTCCTTTTTTGCATCATCAGCACACCTGGCACTCAGTTTTTCCAAATAATGCATCCCGCAACCACGTGAAGTGGCCCCAAAAAGTGGTCCTCATGATGACCTTTCTGCATAAGTATCACAAGAAAACACCCACGTCGTATCCGTATTTCTCCGCGTGCAAGTATTGACCCCATTCGCCCTCTTGATGCCACTAGATGCCATCTGACGCACCTGCTTACCTCATGTCGTCGGCCCGCGGATAGATTCCTTGATAAGTTTTACACGCTACCAACTCCTCCTTATTGTAGAAAAAACACACTGGTACTGATAATAGTGAAAATCGTTGCACTATGTACACCTTGTCCTACCTGTACACACGTGGGCCCCATGTAACCACCTGGCTCTGAAAAATGGGCAATTCTTTATTTGATGCACCATGCATGTATCTGTACATATGCGCAATCCCTTGCTCCAAAAAACTCCTGACATAATTTGCCCATCCCCTAGCCTGCTAGATCATTCATGATCAGCAGCAGCAAAGAGAGATATGAGACTCGCCGCATCACAGGTCTCCTCATCTCTCACCAACACTTCTTGATCCACAGACAGCTCATCTTGCTCCACCATCATCAATCTAGCATGATACAATTTAAGATGCAATCCATTTACCCTTGACTTATGTAGAATCCCATCCAGGTTAGCGAACTGATATGTACCATTTGGAAAACACTCCACTACCTTGAAAGGGCCTTCCCACTTAATCTGAAACTTCTTTTGGAAGGTGTTGTCCAGCTTACTGTTGTAACGCAAAACTAAGTCATGCTTCTTGATACCCTTACTTTTGACCTTTTCATTTATCTTTGCCAAAGCCTTATCCTGCATCTGCCCATAATGCTCCAATACACTCATCCTATCCAACTGAACCTCCTGTAACTGTAAGAGCCTCTCTTTGAATGCATTACTAGACGGCCCAAGTAGCTTCTCTAGCATCTTTACTGCAGGCAACTCTACTTCAACAGGCAATAGTGCTTCCTTTCCATATAGCAAATGAAATGGAGTAAACCCTGTACCTCTCTTCACCGAAGTACGGTGAGAGCGGATTTTTTGAGATGGGGCTCAACTCAAGGCTCCCACCAGACAACCACTCCGTGAGACCCTACACACGCATATTTCTTAGGGGCACCACCCTCTTTTATGGAGAAAGAAGGAAACCAAAACAAACCGTATACAACACACACACACACACACACACACACACTCACTCACACCTTCCTTATGTGCTTCAACACAAAATGCCCTTCAACCATTCAACACACACTCCTTAAGCAATCCCTTTGAACACTCCACAAACTCACATGCAAAGATTTACCTTCACCATATTAGTGCTCATATACTTCTAAGAAAAGCAAGCACAAATCCTCAAAATTCAAAACACCATAATGCACAAATACTTGATGACTCCTTTCCTTTCCCAAAAGAAGAGACTACTTACACACATAAGGCGGCATGCAGAGAGCTCTTCTCCATCTATGTAGCCCCAAGACTTACTTACACACAAAATAAGGAGAGAAGCCAAGAAAATAGACACCATGGTGCACAAAAAACTTTCTCAACAAACAAGCAACCCAATGAGCACAAAATATGAGAAGCTGCCAAGATATGCTTACCAATTTTACATGAGTTTAGAGCAAAAGTGTGACGACGACACCCCAATTGCAACAATTTGTTGATCAAACCATGAGATAGATCATTGAACTTGATATCCTTGCTCTCATATAGAATCTACAATCCTTATTTAGGGATGAGTATGGTAAGAGAAATGTTTGCAAGAGAATGGTAGCAATAGCATATTGATGCTCTCTCTATGGTGCCACTTATGATAGCGAGCTTAGGAAATGGATAGGGAGACAAAAGGAGAGAGAGATTAGGGCTTCCCTAACCTTAGAGGAGCTGATTGGCAGCAATGGAGTAGGTGTGTGTATTTTTGTGCTTGCCAAAGGGCCTTTTTATAGCTGTACAAGACCTTGGGTTAGGTTAAACTTGACTAGGGTAGGTAATTAACTATAGTTAGGTTCCCTTTTGACCATTCCTTCAATTATGAAAATAAGGGACTTATTTTTTCATTAAAAATAGCCTTTTAGGTCGTGGAGGCTCCATAAGGGTTGATAATGTATGTGGGCCCCACCATGATGTCCCTCCAGTGGCTCCTGCAGAGTGTCCCCATCCTGTTTGTTGTGTCTCTGGAAGCATCTTGAGCCGACCCCTCCACATGCAAGTGGTTTTTAACTCCCCATTGGTATTTTAGAATGTTGAAGAAGTCAAGAAAACTTTTCACCTTTGTGGTTTACTTGATTGTAACTTTGACCTGCAGTAACAGTGTCCGCAGCACCTTGTTTTCACCATAACTTTCAGCCTGTAACTCAGAATTGGGTGCTGTAAAAGGCAAAGTTGACCTTCTCAAAGTGTTTAAGCTGATTTTGGAGTGTTCCTCAAGTATACCCATGAGCTAAGGCGTTCAAGATGCATCCAAAACACCTTTTGAACCAAGTCTCCTTGTAGGGGGCCCTTTAGCATGCATCCAAGGTGTAGCATGCTTTTTCAAAAGAGAATCCACCTTAAACAAATGAGGTAGGCTCCAATAAAGTTTGATTTATTGGGGATATACTTTATATTTAAGATTTGTTGACCAACACAAGTAAATGATCCAAGACTTGGGTCACATAGTGGTGGGGAAGGGAAGGCTTACAAGGTTAACCCTACCCTTGAGAGAAGATGGGTAAGATAAGTACCCATAAATTATTTATTTACAAATTATGGGATGTAGATAGCTATTTAAATTAGTAAAGGTAATTAGTTAAAAGAATGTGCAGTAAAAAAACTAGGAGAGTAGAATTAAGTTTACTAGTTACATTTAGCATGAAGAGAGAAATATGATGTAAATGCATAAAGATCTGAGAAGGGTAAGGTGTTTGTATGGAAAAAGGCTATTACGGAAAGAGAGAATGAACACTAGGTTAAAACTTTGATAAAAAATATATACATTTAAGTAGAAATATAGTGCAAATGCAAGGTTACCATTTAACGCTACTCATATTAGCCCTCCCCCTTCATCTAGGATCATTCATGCTCCTAGATGAAACAAAACAATTTTTTTTTTCTTCTTCTTTTTTTTCTTTTCTTTCTTTTTTTGTCTTTTTTTTTCTTTTTTTCTTCTTTTTTTCTTATTTTTCTAAAAAAAGGAGGAGTGATATACACTCTTTTACTCCATTAGGCCTCCTTTTCATTACCTCAATCCCATAAATCGAAGATGGGAGGGTTGCCTTGGGTATGTTGAGATTCCAAGGCTGGTTCTTCTTTGCACATCAAAGCTTTAAAAATAGGTGGAGCATTTGCCAAGCCGAAGGGAGCCATGCCAATTTAGAGGTTAGACGATGTAGGTAGATGATTTCCTATCAACGGATTGATACGTTGAAAGTAGGGCTTTAATCTCCATCCATTGACTATGGTCTTGTGGAGTTTTCCTGATAAATCTGCTAATCTGTAACTACCATTCCCAAACTTTGTCTTTATCATGAAAGGTCCCTCCCATCTTTGCAAAAACTTTTTGTCAAGTCGAGTATCAAGTCGGTTATCATAGCGAAGAACCAACATACCTTCCTTCAATCCTTTCCCCTTGAGCTTCTTGTTGATTTTGTCCCTTTGGCTTGTGGCTTGGGCAATGTAATAGTCGATGGACTCTTCTCTATCAAGTTCAAGTCGTTGAAGATCTAAAATTCTTTCCTGCAAAGCTTCTTTTGGCCTCTTTGCTCCCCGTGAGAGAATGCGTAGGCTTGCAATCTCCACCTCAATAGGAAGGAGTGCCTCCTGTCCATATACCAAATGAAAAGGAGTGAATTGAGTGGATACCTTGAAAGATGTTCTGTATGCCCATAGAGCTGCGATCAAATGACAATCCCAGTCGTTTGGTCGATCTGCAACCTGCTTAGAAGTGATCTTACATATCATGCATTCACCTTTTCAACCAACCCATTGCACTGAGGGTAGTAAGGTGTAGAATGCAAATGTTTGACTTTTAACTTTGTCAAAAGATTATCTAGGAGCTCTGCTCTAAATCCTGGACCACGATCTGACAAAATCTCTAATGGTGTGCCGAATCTACTGCATATGTGATCAAAGATAAATTTTGATACCTCCTCGGCTGTAATTCGTGTTGTACTTGCTGCCTCCGCCCATCGTGTCATGTAATCTACTCCCACAATGATGAAGACCTTCCCGGTAGATGTGTGAGGTAAGGGGCCTATTGCATCCACACCCCACTTCTCAAAAGGACCATACGAAATTATTGGAACTCGAGGTTCGTAAGTGAGTGGTCGATTTCCAGCAATCTGACAACCTTTGCATGACTTACACCAATGCTGGACATCACGGTGTAGACTTGGCCAAACAAACCCTGCTTGCAAAATCTTTTTGTTTGTAATATCATGAGAAAAATGACCCCCACAGACATCATCATGGCATGAAAAGAGGATTCTCTCTATTTCTTGAACAGAGGGCACCCTTCTTAGCACCAAATATTTCCCTTTATGATACAGATCATCTCCTATGAGTTGGTAAGGAGTTGCCCTTTTTACCAACCTATGCCTTTGCACTTTATCCAAGTGTTTAGGGCACTCACCAGTTTGGAGGAAAAATATGATGTCCTTCAATTCCTCTTGGCCTTGGTACTTTGGTTCGTAGAGCTTCACACCTCCCACCATGATCTGAAGTTTCTCATTGGCGAGATAATCTGCTTCCTTGTTGAGGGTTCTCACAACATGCTGTACCTGTGTAGCTTCAAAGTTCTTTATCAAAGCCTTCACCTGTCTAAGCCACTCCACTAGAGTAGGGTTCTTGCACTTCCATATCCCTTGGATTTGCCTAATAACTAGTAAGGAATCACCTCTTATTATAAGTCTTTCGATGCCAAGTTTTTTGCATTCTTCAAGCCCAACTTTAAGGTGACATACTCAGCCTCATTATTAGAATGAACATTTTCCAAGGTGATACCTTTCTTAACAAGAACTTCCCTTTGTGGACTTAGAATAAGAACCCCCCGCGGCTGCCTGATCGTGTTGTCGTCGGTAAGCTCCATCAAAGCACAAAATGTGTGCATTGTCCATCTCCTCCTCATTATTTTGTGGTGTAGCTTTGTCTCCTGTCTTTGGTGACTCTTTCCTTTCTCTCACTTTGTATGTGAGAATGTCTGCAAGACCTGCCCTTGTGCTATCTTCCACAAGAAAATTGTATTTGAACTCTTGAAGTTCTAGAACCCATTTGGCTATCCTAGATGAGAGGCTCATGTGTTGCACAACATATGGTAAATTGTTTTCCATGGTGAGAATGACAAATGGTGCAGGTAAGAGATATGATCGGAACTTTCTTACCGCAAACATAATTGTGAATACCACCTTCTCCATATCGGTGTAGCCCTTCTCTCTAGCGGTCATGACTTTGCTTGCAAAGTATACTGGCCTCATGTAGCATGTTTTTGGGTCTTTTTTCACGAGAACTACACCGATGGCCTCCATTCCTACACTTGGCGTGATGTAATATGTATCCTTTGGATTTGGTGGCATTATTGTTGGAAGAGAGTTGAGAATACCCTTTACTTCAGTAAAGCATAATTTGTGTTCCTCTCTCCATTCAAATGTGGGTTTGTTTGCTAGCTTGTGCAAAGGTGCAATAGCTTCTGCTAGAAGGTGAATGAAACGAGACATGTACCTTACTTTGTGGTTGAAAGTCATGAGCTCCTTGGTTGTCGTTGGTGGTTGTAGTGACAAGAGAGCATTTACTTTTGATGGATCCACTTGAATTCCTTGCAAAGAAACCACATGACCTAGCAATACCACTTGTGACTCTGCAATGTGACACTTCTCAGGTTTAAGTTGTCCCCCAAATTGATGAAGCCTCCTAAGCCCCTCCTCAACTTTTTGGCAATGAAGTCTTTGGCTACTATAGATACAGAAGTCATCCATAAAAACCCTAATTGACTTTCCAAAGAAGGGCTGAAAGACAAGAGTTGTAAACCTTTTAAAGGTACTAGGAGCATTTGTGAGCCCAAATGGCATCACTCTATAGGCAAAGCAACCCCAAGGTGTGATGAAAGTGGTTTTTAAGTGATCTTCTTCTGCTATTTTGATTTGAAAATACCCTGAATACCCATCACACACTGTGTAACATTCATAGCCGGCTACTTCGTTTAAGATTTCATCTTGGAAAGGAAGAGGAAAATGATCCCTCTTTGTTGCAGCATTGAGCGGTTTGTAGTCAACATAGACCCTCCATTTTCCATTCTTTTTAGGGGTTACTACAATTGGGGACACCCACTCAGAGTTAGACACAAGGTAAATGAAACCAGCTTTGAGGAGTCGGTTAACCTCTGTCAAAAGTGCCTCTTGTTGTATTTTTCCTAGGCGCCTTAGCTTTTGAGCCACAGGTTTAGTACCTGGTTTTAATTCTATGCCATACTCTATAACATCCACACCTCTAATTTGTGAGTAATCAGTGATAAACAAATTGGGATACCTCTTGAGCATATCGATGTAGGACCGCTTCTCCTCGGGGGTAAGATCTTTTGCAAGCATCCTCTCAAAGTCTTCAAAGTGCTTGTGGTCACCTTTGTCATCCTTTGTTTGCTCCTTTGTTGGGTCAACCTCTATTGATGGAGTTTTTGATGTGTTGAAGATGATTCCCATTACCTCCAAAGATGATTCTTCTTCGCTATTGGATGTAGTGGTTGAACTTTCCTCGTCGCTTGAGCCAAAACTCTCTTCACTTTCTTCATCAGCCGTGGTCTCATAGTTGATGTCGAGCTGCTTTCCTTCATGCCAATCGTATACTACATGTTGCCCCTTTTTGAGAATCAATTGTCCTCATCCCCATTTTTGATCTGCATTCACAGCAATGAGCCAAGGCCTCCCTAGGATGATGGGATAGCCCTCCCCCTTGGCTGGCATAACATACATGTCCACACGTGCATCCATATTACATACAGAAACTTTTACATTCTCGATGATCCCTAGGCACTTCACACTTGCATTGTTGGCCAGCCTAGCTTGACAATTAGAGGATTTAGTGATTTCAAGCCCTAGTCTATTCATGGCTCTTTCCGTGATCACACACATTTGTGCTCCACCATCAACATACACATTGGATACCTTCCTACCCCTTACATAAGCATCTACAATAGGTTCCACATCTTGTTGTGGCTTTGAAGTCAATGCCTTTACTGTCACCTTTTCTTTCTTTCTTGGGAGTCTTGTACTTACAAGTTTGGACCAGTGCTTTCTCACCTTGGGTGATAGATGTAGGAGTTGAGGCCAAGAAATATTGGGTTTTTGAGTTTGCAAATCTTCTAAGATGTTGTAGGGTTCCATATTCTTTCCTAATGGAAAATCGTTGATGCCGATCTCCCTTCACCTTGACCTCTGCTTCTTGCCTCCTTCCTCCTTCTTTGACTTTTTCTTCCTCTCCTTGCAGGTTCTGACTCTTCATTCCTTGTGTCTTCATCCTTGTTGTGTGCTCTTGTGCGCTTTTCTGCTGGCATAACATCAAAATGTATAGGGCTCACCTCTATCTCCTCTTCCAGCTTTATGACATTTACTCCCCTCTCTTCCTCCACTGGTGGGACAGGAGGGATGTTTTCCACTGGAGGTAGTGGTGGTCGACGAAGAATTTGCGGGGCTTGAGCATGCTCTTGCTGCACCATGAGCGGAGGGGGTCTAGGAGGGTATATGTCCCCTGGAAGCCTTCGAGGGTGAGGGCAATTATACATGCCATGACCAACTTCATTTCAATTCCAGCATCTCAACTCTTGTGCTTGACGTCGTTGATTGCGATTCCCTTCTCTTGGTTGTCGTTGTTGGGGTAGGCCCTGCACTAGATTCAAGGTGAGACTCTCTAGTTGTTGAGTTAATCTTTGCAAGATCTCTTGTTGTGATCCTTCCCCTATTTGTGAAGTTTGGGCAAGAGAGCCCTTAACTTGTGCTCCCATGCTTGATGAATAATCCCTCTCAATGACTTCATTTAGGTCCCTTGTTCTATGTGCTTGAAAATTTAACTTCTTGAATTTGACCATGGCCACCTCACGTGCTTCCTCAAATGTTGATGGGAATTTTAACTCTACCTTGGTCTTCAAAATTGGATACAAGCCATCCATGAACCTATCTTTCTTTAGAAAGTTTGGTGCACCACCTTGGTTTTGTAAGATAGCCTCCCATCTATCCCATAGGTTAAGGAAAACGGCCTCATAAGATGGGTAGTCTTCAAGGAATACCTGTTTATGTTGAAGTAAACACTTCCAAAGACCCTCTGGAGTATCTCCTTGCCCAAATTTGGCAAGAAAAATTGCACGTAGCCTCTCCCAATTGGTTTTGTTTTGAGGTTGCAAGGCCTCGTACCATGCCTTAGCCTCCCCTTTGAGAACAAGTGGAAAAGCACGCAGATTTACCTCTTCTTGATCTCTCCCAGAGATGAGGTGTGCCATCTCCAAATTATCCAGAAATTCTTGTGCATCCTCACCATTTTTAGAATGAAAGGTAGGAAAAGTTCTTGACATTTTTACAATACAAGGAGTTTTGTGTACCACAAAGTTTTGACTACGATGAGTGATCACATCAAAATGCAAATATATACATCAAGTGTTAGTTCATAATTTATCATAGGCAAAATAAAAGGGTTGATTGAGGCATTAATTTCATTAAGGCGAGTGGGTCCAAAAATTCTCCTAATGGTTGCTTGAAATCTAAATTTTGTAGCAATTATGATGTGCACAGATTGACGAGCTATGGGTGTAAAAGGAGAAGCAGCTCCAGGTTGGTTCATGTGACAATGTGTTCTCCTTTTTCTTTCTCTTGAAGAAAGTTTCTTTTGAGTGGATCGCTATCTAAGCGCCTCTTGTCCCTGCCTCAAAACAAAATAAAAACATAGACATCAAATGAATCATCATAATTAATGAATGGAAGAATGATGGGATTTGGAGATGCCAAGATTTCACCAAGTCTTTCTGCTCCAAACATAAAAACAATGCGTTGTTGGTAAAAAAATTTGCGATCTACACAAATGTTAATTCTGATGCATTGTGAAAAATGAAAAGCATATGGTGCAACTCTATTATTCATGAGGAGAATAGAAGGCAATTAGGAAAGTTCCTCCGTGGGGGCACCACTTTTATGAGTGCGGAATTTTTAAGATGGGGCTCAACTCAAGGCTCCCACCAGACAACCACTCCGTGAGACCCTACACACGCATATTTCTTAGGGGCACCACCCTCTTTTATGGAGAAAGAAGGAAACCAAAACAAACCATATACAACACACACACACACACACACACACACTCACTCACTCACACCTTCCTTATGTGCTTCAACACAAAATGCTCTTCAACCATTCAACACACACTCCTTAAGCAATCCCTTTGAACACTCCACAAACTCACATGCAAAGATTTACCTTCACCATATTAGTGCTCATATACTTCTAAGAAAAGCAAGCAAAAAACCTCAAAATTCAAAACACCATAATGTACAAATACTTGACGACTCCTTTCCTTTCCCAAAAGAAGAGACTACTTACACACATAAGGCGGCATGCATAGAGAGCTCTTCTCCATCTATGTAGCCCCAAGACTTACTTACACACAACATAAGGAGAGAAGCCAAGCAAATAGACACCATGGTGCACAAAAAAACTTTCTCAACAAACAAGCAACCCAATGAGCACAAAATATGAGAAGCTGCCAAGATATGCTACCCAATTTTACATGCGTTTAGAGCAAAAGTGTGACGACGACACCCCAATTGCAACAATTTGTTGATCAAACCATGAGATAGATCATTGAACTTGATATCCTTGCTCTCATATAGAATCTACAATCCTTATTTAGGGATGAGTATGGTAAGAGAAATGTTTGCAAGAGAATGGTAGCAATAGCATATTGATGCTCTCTCTATGGTGCCGCTTATGATAGCGAGCTTAGGAAATGGATAGGGAGACAAGAGGAGAGAGAGATTAGGGCTTCCCTAACCTTAAAGGAGCTTATTTGCAGCAATGGAGTAGGTGTGTGTATTTTTGTGCTTGCCAAAGGACCTTTTTATAGCTGTACAAGACCTTGGGTTAGGTTAAACTTGACTAGGGTAGGTAATTAACCATAGTTAGGTTCCCTTTTGACCATTCCTTCAATTATGCAAATAAGGGATTTATTTTTTCATTAAAAATATCCTTTTAGGTCGTGGAGGCTCCATAAGGGTTGATAATGTATGTGGGCCCCACCATGATGTCCCTCCAGTGGCTCCTGCAGAGTGTCCCCATCCTGTTTGTTGTATCTCTGGAAGCATCTTGAGCCGACCCCTCCACATGCAAGTGGTTTTTAACTCCCCATTGGTATTTTAGAATGTTGAAGAAGTCAAGAAAACTTTTCACCTTTGTGGTTTACATGATTGTAACTTTGACCTGCAGTAACAGTGTCCGCAGCACCTTGTTTTCACCATAACTTTCAGCCTGTAACTCAGAATTGGGTGCTGTAAAAGGCAAAGTTGACCTTCTCAAAGTGTTTAAGCTGATTTTGGAGTGTTAGTCAAGTATACCCATAAGCTAAGGCATTCAAGATGCATCCAAAACACCTTTTGAACCAAGTCTCCTTGTAGGGGGCCCTTTAGCATGCATCCAAGGTGTAGCATGCTTTTTCAAAAGAGAATCCACCTTAAACAAATGAGGTAGGCTCCAATAAAGTTTGATTTATTGGGGATATACATTATATTTAATATTTGTTGACCAACACAAGTAAATGATCCAAGACTTGGGTCACATAGTGGTGGGGAAGGGCAGGCCTACAAGGTTAACCCTACCCTTGAGAGAAGATGGGTAAGATAAGTGCCCATAAATTATTTATTTACAAATTATGGGATGTAGATAGCTATTTAAATTAGTAAAGGTAACTAGTTAAAAGAATGTGCATTAAAAAAACTAGGAGAGTAGAATTAAGTTTACTATTTACATTTAGCATGAAGAGAGAAATATGATGTAAATGCATAAAGATCTGAGAAGGGTAAGGTGTTTGTATGGAAAAAAGCTATTACGGAAAGAGAGAATGAACACTAGGTTAAAACTTTGATAAAAAATATATACATTTAAGTAGAAATATAGTGCAAATACAAGGTTACCATTTAACGCTACTCAACGGTAAGCCCATAGTGCACTACTAGGCAATTCCAAATCCCAATTCTTTCCTTGGTGCTCTGTCACTTTCGAAAGAATCTGTACCAACTCACCATTGAATCTTTCATTTAAGCCATTACACTGTGGGTAATAAGGAGTGGTATGCTAGTGCCTAATCTTCATCTTTGCGCATAAGAAGTCTAGCAGTTTAGCTCTAAATCGTGGCCCCTTATCTGAAAGTAGCTCTAATGGCACCCCAAACTTGCAACACATTTCATCATACACAAATTTTGCCACATCCTTTGCTGTGATCTGTTTTACTGCTATAGCCTCTGCCCATCTAGAAAGATAGTCCACTGCCGTGAAAATATAGCTTTTGCCCCTGCTTGTGATAGATAACGGGCCTATTGCATCAATCCCCCACTTTTCAAACACATCAAACGCCATAATGGTTTTTCGTAGCTCTGGCTTCAACACTCTCTTCCCAAATGCTTGACACCTATTGCAAGACCAAACCAATGGTGAACATCCTTGTGCAAACTAGGCCATACATACCCCTCTTGCAAAATCTTATGCAAGGTGATCTTTAGAGAAAAATGGCCACCACATGCGCCTTCATGATTCTCTTCCAACACTCTGTAAAGCTCCTCTCGCCAAGGTACACGTCTCAACACGAGATCAGCCCCTTTCATGTATAAGACATCACCAATCAATTTGTACCTGTATGCTCTACGCACAAAACCATACTTCTTAGACTTCTGAATCTCCTTTGGAATGATTCCTGTTAGCAAAAAATCCTCTTCTTGAGCCAAACTTTCCCGGCCATGGTAAAGAGGTAAGTTGGTCCTCAACACAAATAGCTCCCCAATCATGTCTTGAGCGGATTCATGTGCCTCTCCATTTAGAGCACGTTCAATGTGTCTGATGCTCCATGCTTTGAACTTTTTTAACAGGCCTTTAATTCTGAAGCACATTTCCTTCAATGAGGTGTTCTTGCTCTTCCACACACCCAACACTTGCTTCACCACTAACAAGGCATCACCTTTTATGCTCAACCTTCAAACCCCATGCTTCAAACAAATGTGTAATCCGGTTTCCAGATTAGCATATTCAGCCTCATTGTTACTATGAGCATCCAATTTGAACCCTCTCTTGCATACTAGCTTCCCCTCTGGATCATAAAGTGCTATACCCCCTGAAGCTGCATCATGGCTCTTTCTGTATGAACCATCAAAGAACAACACATGTGCATTGCTGATCTGTGGCACTTCTTCAACTACCTTTCTCACCACCTCTTCCTTAACAATAAGGGGATTCTCCTTGTAGGTCAACAAATCAGCTAGGGTAGCCCTTGTACTATCTTCCACTAGAAAAGAGAACTCAAATTCTTGCAGCTCAATTACCCATTTCTTGACCACATTTGACATGTTAGTGCCATTAATTAACTGTGGCAAAAAGGCATAACTTGTCAAGAAAACAAAAGGTTGTGGTAGCAAGTAATGAGGAAATCGTCGACAAGCAAATATTACACTGGCCATCACTAGCTCTCATATAATGGCTTCCCTTCCTCTTTTTCAATAGCATGGCTCCAATGGCATCATCCCCTACTGATGGATTTACATAAAACACTTTCTCCCAATCAGGAGCCTGCATGGCTGACAACCCCCCTAACACCTCTTTCACCTCTTGAAACACTTCTTCACAGTTGTCATCCCATTGCAATGGATCAGGCTTTGCCACTTGTTGTAATGGATAAAGAATCTGAGAAGACAATGGAATAAACCTTGCCATGTACTTCACTTTGTGTATAAAGGTTACCAATTACTTCGTACTCGTAGGTGATGGAAGAAGAACAATAGACTTAACCTTGTCTGGATCAGCCTCAATGCCATTTTTTGACACCATGTGACCCAATAACTTCACCCTTGGCTGTGCTAGATGACATTTCTTTGGATTTAGTTGTCCTCCACATTCATCATATCGAGCCAATACCATCTGTAGCTTTTCATGGTGTTCAGCCCTACTGCTATAAACACAAAAGTCATCCATAAAAGCTTTAACACAACTACCAATGAATGGTTCCAACACCCAATTTTCTCTCTCTTGATAGAAGGAAGGTCCATTTGACAACCCAAATGGCAATACTGTGTAGCAATAGAAACCCCATAGCGTAATAAAAGTGGTGCGATCTTGTGTGCTTAATCGTCAATGCATGTAATTAGAGTTGTGCTTGAGAGATTCCAAATTTAGTGTGTTTCACTTCGTTGCATGACGTGTGTAGATGATTGCTTGAAATTGATGCTTGATATGCGATTAGCATTAGTTGTTTGGGATGATTTCTATTTGCATTGGAGGATGCACGCTCTTGAATCCTCTCAATCTTTGCATCCGATGACGCTCTGGCACATTCTTTGTGTCATGCCTCCAAGCCCTATCCGGGTCATGCTCTCTCTCTCCCGATTGATAGATTTGTGGGAGATTGCCTATGCTATGGCGAGCCTCCAACATTGGCGCCGCTACCGGGGACGGGTTGCCTACGCTAGTGGAGTTGATGTTGCAAAAGATAAGAGTAATTTGATTACCGATTTCTTGTAAATAGGTAGGATTTGATTTGTGTGTAGTGTAATTAGGTTTAATTGGATGTGTATAGAGTCATTTCACCCCAAAAACCCCTAAATTCTCTTTTGATTTTGATAATTTTTCACTAACCTTCACTAATTTTGCATCCCATTCATGCGAATTTCATGCTAATTGTGCTAACCTAACCACTAATTTTGATTGGGAATGTATGCTAAATCCCCTTAATTGAGGAGGATCATCACTCTTAATTGCTCTAATCTATGCCTAATCATGTGATTGAGTGTTGATTTTGGTCAATTTTTTGATCAATTTTGGACCGAATCGGAGTTGCACACATGTGTGTGCATGATGGAATCGTCGCGTGGAGCAAGGATTAGCTTGGATGCAATCAATTGTAAGTGGATTGACCTACTCCGTTTACTTTTTGATTGATTAAGTTGATCCCATTGAGTTGCTAAATCATTGCTAAAATTAGGTGTGTGTGCCTAATTGATGAAATTTATGCCTAATTTGATGAAATTGGATGCCTAGATGCTTGAGGAATGGTAGTTTTGCATAAATTGTGTGTGCAAATCACTAAATTGATGTGTATGTGAGGCTATTCCGGTCATGGAGTAGGCCTAATTGCCAAAATTAGGGCAAGATTTGAATGTGTGTGCCCATTTTAAATAACTTTGATGAGAAGATTTATGGTCAAATTGAACACCTAAATGCTTGTAGATTGATGATTTTGCAAGAAATGTGTGTGCAAACATTAAGAATTGGCCTAATTTCGTTGCTAATTGAGCAAAAAAATTGGATTTGTGCACCTAATTTTTGTGTGTGTGCAATGCTAAATTGAGTTAAAATTGGATCAACTTTTGATTAAAATTGAGTTAATTTAGCATGTATATACTCATGTATGTGTAATCAAGTGTGCAATTGATGAAATGCAATGAGTGTTTAATAAAAATTTTGCAGAAATCGACGGTTTAAATTTAGGTGTGTGTGCCTAATTAATGGCCAATTATGCCTGAATTGGGGATGAATAATTGGTAGCAAGTACCAATTATGATGATTAATTTGGCCTAAAAGATCGGTGTATTTGATTGATTGACTTAGATGACTCAATTGCGCATAATTGAAAATGATTTTATGTATTACCATGATCATGTATGCCAACAAAATGGGATATGGTAAGAAGTTCCAATGATTTGTGCAGCCGCAAATGTTATAACCAAATGTGTGTGGCCATACAAACATCCAAAATGACAAACCCCAATGGGTTTGAATGATTAAGGCTAGTGGAGATGAGCAATTGATTTTGCAATGATGATAATTGGGAATGGGTTGGCAAGAGAGGGAACGTGTGCACTTAGTTTGTGTATGTACATTGCATTAGATCCAAATTGAAAATTGTGCATTTGTGAGTTCGAGTTTCATATTAGCCGAACATAAAAGAAAAGCAAGTGCATGGTGAGTTTTTGGATGATGCGAGAGCCAATTTTGTGTGCACACAATCTATGACCGCTCCAATTGAATTTATGCTTCTCAAGTACCATCTATTGAAGCATTCAAGTTTTTTGATGATTAATGCACAAAAATTGTTGATATATATTTTCGTAATGTGTGTGCATTGGGTGAAAAGTTCATAGTGGCTTCATGGTCTTGAAACATTTTTTGGGTGTAGGATTTACAATAATGGTATGACTGTTTGAGTGTTGTACCTACAAAAATTCCTAGACGGAATGACCATTATTGGGCATGCTTGAATGTGGTCAAATTATTGGTTGACAGGTGCTACCCACATGCCCAAATGGGAGCCAATATGAAGCGCACACACACTATAGTCTACACCCTGCCCGAGTTCTCAGCTCATGCTTTCCCCTTACACATCGCAGAGGCGTAGCCTGCCTTGCTTGGTAGTAGGTACAGTGCCTGCTCTTCCTTATGCTTGGACGCAGTCACGTATGGTCACTTGCCCGTCATATTCGCTTGGCTACTTTCATTGGCGCTGATCCACCACAACTAGTGCCGATTCCACATCACCTCATCATTTGTCGCACTCACAGTTGGCAACTGCACCGTGCCTTGCTGCTACCTTTACCTTGCAGCCACACACACACACACACACACAAGGGCCGCATTGGCAGCCGAATATGGCATAGACAACACACACACACACACACACACACACACACACACACACACACACACACACACACACACACACACACACACACACACACACACACACACACACACACACACACACACACACACACACACGATCACACTGGCGAGTCTTGGCATTTTCAAAAAAAACTCAACACACACGCACACACGCGCTAATAGCCAGCAGATGCCTTGTCGTTTTGAGGTGCAGCAGATTCATGGCTCCCTTCCCCGTTGGGCACGCTCCCAATCCTCTCACAGCCCTGCCATTGGTCAACTTTCCAGCTCGCAACACGCTCACTGTCTCGTCAGCACTCCTTGGTCCCGCCTTAGCTCAGGCCCTGCGCAGTCCTACACACACACATACCCCATCACATGATCACCTCCCTGGGCCCCAACTCCAAGCTCCCTACTTTCTGGATCAATCTCTCTCGACTGACTCAGGCTGCCGCTTAGCGATTTTTAAAAATAAAATTAAATACCTTTCCAAAGGTAATAATGAAATTTTTGAGGAGGGGATTCCCACCGAGAGATTTCGACAAAAATAAAGGAGAAAACAATTTCAAGATGGGGACAAATGCGACCTAGTTAAATGGAATTGAGCTTAATCTTGAGTCAATCCAAGTTCGCATGGTAGGAATGATTGGGCTCGGGTTGAGCAGATCCACAACTCACCTTTGGAAAGAAGAGTCTTTTTGCAATATTTTCCAGCTTGAGTAATTTGTGCTTCATATTTTGGATTTTCGAGTGGTTGAGTGTGACAATGTTACGAACCTGAATCAAGTGGTGAGAAATTTGTTGCATGTTACTCAATTAAGCTCTTTCAAGTGTTACCGACTTGTGTTTGTAAATGATCATTAAATTGTGGGTTTAATGTGGTGTGTGGTTTGATCAAAACTAATTCACATGTGTATGCTTCACTTTTGAAAGCCAACACCAAATCATGCATTGATACTTGGTCTGTAGTGTGCATTGCTTGATACATTTTTAGTGCTTAATTCCAAAGAAAAATTCTTGCATAGCACTAACCATCGTGCTAGTCTGGATGACCATAAGATAGCATTAAAAATGTTGGCCTTGTGATAGAGCATGCCTTTAGTGCTTGTATTGGATGTTCATATGCTAAAAAGCACTAACAATTAAGCTTCATTTTGAAGGTATGGCAGGTGTGTGATTCCAAATGATCCAAGAAGGGGTCATCATTGCAATATTGCAAAATTTGGCTAATTAGAACCATTCCATGTTTAGTTAAAGTTGTAATGCTAGCTCTTAGCTTGGTCTAAAAATGCAAAATTTTTCATTTGAGCTAGTGTTTAGCCAACTTTTTGAGCTTTCAAGTACTAATTTGGCTTTTGAGAGCCATTCATTTTCATTTCATCAAGTTGCATTTATCTCTAGCTCATAGAGTGTGCTCTAAAATTGTAAAATTTAGTGAGCTAGTTGCTAGCCAACTTTTTGAAAATCTTTAAAATGTAAAATTCGGCTTCGAGAGCCACTTCATTTCATCAAAGTTGCATTATGTTTTAGCTCTTGGCTTGTTTTAAATTCCATACTTCAAGAGAGTTAGAAACTAGTCAACTTTGAATCATGCATGAGAGATGATAAAAATTGCACTATTTGCTTATGTAGAAGCGTTTTATCTCTCTCATTGTTGTTGTGTATGCATAAATTTTCTACATTAGAGCATCATGTGCATAACCAAAGGCATTTTTTTCCCTTGGGTTTTTTCCCTTTGGAAAATTCGGGTATACAAGACCCTAGCATTAGGTTTTCATTAATGTTTTTGTGTGGCTTTTCAATAAAAGGCTTTGGAGTTTGTGTTTACACTTAGATTCAAAAGGCTTCTTTTGCAAATAAAAAGATCAAGTGGCTTCTCTACACAAAGGATGCTTGCTCACGGATACTCAAAGAGCATGAATAGGTGTAATCCTTCCATGATTTGGCTCTTTGTTCATCTCTCCATTCTCTTGCTTGGTTTAAAGTGAAATTTTGCTTCTAAGCTATGGTTTTTTATGGTTGAAAGCTAGGCATCATAAAGTTTCAACACCCTACTTTGTGAAAATTAAACTCACCAAAAAATTAGGTTTTATGTATGTTAATCATAGGTAGTTAGCCTTGACCTTAGGTTAATGTAGGTTCATTTCTTGCTAGTCCTAGATACTTAGTGATAGTCTTAATGTCCCATTAACTTTTGTCATGACCTAGGGCTATGATTAGACTTTAATCTTTTTTAGTACAATTGCCATAAACATCTCATAAAGGAAGCAATAAAAATGTCCAAAAAAATGAACCATAAAGCAAAGAAGTGCCCAAAAAAAGTAGCAAAAATGCTACTAAGGCACATGAAAAAGATTCTATGTTATGTTGTGTCTGTAAAGGCCTAGCGCCTTATTGGCACTTGGTAGGCGAGGGGAATCACCTTGGCTCGCTTGGTCAAGGCCCTAAACCAATGCCCTGGGTTGATAGGGGTTAGCCGTCGCCTTGGTAAGCTAGTAGGATTTTGGAACACCTTCTTGAGGGTTCAAGGAGCCGAGAGTCGCACCTAGACTTGCCTTGGGGTGGTAGCCTTGTGATTGTGCTTTAATTTTACAATGAATGACTAAATCAAATCTTCCATGAGCTTCAAAAAACTTTAACAATGTACTAATAGATTAGGAGCTTTTTTATAGCCCATAGACATGATAGACTTGAATGATTTATTAAGATTGTTCACATAGTTTTTAGGCTAGTAGGTTTATGAACTTGCATTAGCCTAGGGTCATAATCGATTACTTGTGTTTCATGCATAAAATTGAAATTTCAAGTGGTTTAATCTTCACAATAGTGTGAGTATTTTTTTGCTTTATGTTGTCTAGTTTTTGACTATAATTAACCCATCTTTTAAAAACAAAAAAATTCACTTTGCATGATTGATCATTTATGCTTCATGTTTTATTCATTATTGGTGGCCTTTGATGCTCATTACTTGTTCTTATGTTTTGCAGCTCAACATTTCTTCCTTGGTCTTGCTTTCTACCATGTCACCGTGTCTTGCTTCAACGGCACACGAGGACGTGTGCCAAATTAGGAAGGGGGGAATGTTAGAAGCGGCTAACGGCTACACCAATTATGCACCAAGTTGTGGATATGTTATGGATGTACACAATATTTACTTTTCATTGTATAGGGCTTGGGCTCATTTAGGAGTTCCAAAGTTGTATGAGTCTAGGACAGAGAGCTCACTTCATCCCATAGTTGAAGGGTTTGAGGCCCAAAACTATAAAAGAGCCCTATGCTTAATGAGAGGTCATTCTTGAGTAGTCCTATTGAGAAATCTCTCCCTAGAGGAGGTCTTGATAGCCTAGCCTTTGAGCTTAATGCCCATGCTTAGAAGGCTAGTGCTAATCACATGTAATTAGTATAATCCTCTCTTAATTAATATAGTCTTCATTATGTTGTCAATCATGTTTATCTACTTTCCTTCATTGTTTTGAGGTGTTGATCTTCTCTAATCTAACTCTTACTTATGCTAAGCTTCTCCGATTAGTGGAGTCCTTATCTAACTCTCTCGATTAAGCGGAGTGGGTGTACTCGTGATTGAGGGATTAGAGTTGTTCTCTAATGGTGTGCTTGTGTGTGTGTAGGTTTAAGAAGCTTTGAGCTTAATTTGATTATGTGTGACTTGATTTGGACACCATGATGGGCATGGTTGGGGTGGCCGACTTGAATGCGATCTTGTGTGCTTAATCGTCAATGCATGTAATTAGAGTTGTGCTTGAGAGATTCCAAGATTAGTGTGTTTCACTTCGTTGCATGACGTGTGTAGATGATTGCTTGAAATTGATGCTTGATGTGCGATTAGCATTAGTTGTTTGGGATGATTTCTATTTGCATTGGAGGATGCACGCTCTTGAATCCTCTCAATCTTTGCATCCGATGACGCTCTCGCACATTCTTTGTGTGATGCCTCCAAGCCCTAGCTGGGTCATGCTCTCTCTCTCCGGATTGATAGATTTGTGGGAGATTGCCTATGCTATGGTGAGCCTCCAACAATTTGTGATACTCATGATTCATGGACACTTACCAAAATTCTTTTTTTTGACCATTTCTAAGGTGATTCGTGCACCATTGTATATTGGGCACTACAAATAGATAGTTACTGCACGTGTCAAACTTCCGAGGCGAGATGAGCATACCCACACTTCCCACATTATTCACATTTTAAAACGCTTGAAAGGGTACATTGTTTAACATATTTGAAACCCTATATCATGTTTTGGAAGCCCGAAAATCATAAATTTGTTCTCTCCCTTTTTGGGGGCAAAAGTGCATCCTTTGACCACTCTTACACCTCTCTTACACACCCACCATTCTTGCACACATGGCATGTATCTATTTGTCCAAATGTCAATCACCTCCGTAACCTCATGGCGAATAAAGAGGCCCTCCTAGACCCCATCCTCTTCCTAATGTAATATCTATTCTAAATTGGATTTTAGCCATTAACTTTGTTCCAATCTGTGATATTCTTGTGCAATTCTCTCTAAACACCTCTATATCTTCTTATTAACACTAATCGGGCAAAATCGCACAGATTTCCTTTGGTTTGCACCTTGTTTGCTTCTCCGTCTACAGCCAGAAGCCCGACACTTTCTCGATCGACCCTGGAGAGAGGCGCACTCCGACAAAGTTTGGTGAACCCGGCCCGAACTTGACCGGGGTAGAGGGAGCCAACCATGTTGACAGACGAAGAGAAATAGATAGAGCAGATTATGGGGTTAAAATTTTGCAGCAACCGTATGTAAGTCGGGTTAAGATTATGAACCAACATCTGGGTACCAATTTCAAATTTGAGAACCGCGAATTGCAGCAGTCTGCAAAAAGTGAATTGGGCGGATTCAAAAGCTGGATAACACATAAATTTTTCAAGTATTGAAGCCAGTAATGGAAAATAGGAAATCTGAAGCGTCGGATAACTGGAAACAAGAGATGCTCCTACAATTAGCACTTGAAAATGCCAAACACTCAGTTTTTTATCAACAAGGGATTTTTGTTGGTTATGATCCAGTAGGATACTTGGAGTGCTAGGACGAGGAGTTGGAGCTCCATGGGGTGCCAAAAGAGGACAAGATTCTAAAATTCAAAAGGTTTGTGATCCCAGATTTCATTGAGCGAGTTCAGAGGCTTCAACAACAACATATGCATAGTTGGAGCGAGTTTAAAGAAGCAGTTATCTGAGAACGTTGGGATCCAAGCATGTATGAAGATGATAAGGAATATGTTGATGTACCTACCTATGCAAAGGTTTGCAAGCAGATTAGAGCTAAGCTTGAAACTGCTATTGATGAATGCTTGCTTGAGGATGATAGGCTATTATAGGACAAAGATGATGAAGAGGTTGTCCAAGCTTGGAATTGCAGATTCCATGTTAATGGCTAAATTTTAAGACTTACAGGGTCAAGAAAAGCATGAGTAGTTGAGAAGGGCATGGTTAGGACTAGCTCATCTCCATTTTGCTCACTGGTGCTATTAGTGCAAAAGAAAGACGGCACGTATCGTATGTGTGTCGACTATAAAGCACTAAATAGGATCACTATCAAGAATAGGTTTCCCGTTCCACGGGTAGAAGACCTATTGGATAAGCCACAAGGATCGACCTACTTCAGTAGGATTGACCTAAAAAGTGGCTATCATCAGATAAGGATAGTTGATCAAGATATTGTAAAGATAGCATTTCGCACCACATTTGGTCTTTACGAATACATTGTCATGCCTTTTGGCTTGACCAATGCACCAGCCACATTCAACCGCTTGATGGAGAAGCTGTTCCGGCCTCATCGAACCTTCACTGGAGCGTTCTTTGATGATATTATCATCTACTCTAATTCATTAGACAAAAACAAGCAACACCTCCAGGTAATATTTCAGGCTTTGAGAGAGAATAAACTTTATGTTAATCGAAAGAAAAGTGAATTTTTCTTGCAAGAGATTCAGTATTTAGGTCACATTATCTCTCAAGATGGCATCCAAATGGATCCATCAAAGCTAGAGGTAATAAAAGGATGGCCTAAACCAAGGAATCTTCATGAACTAAGAAGATTTATAGGTATGTGTGCATACTATAGACGCTTCATAGAAAAGTTCTCACAAATTGCGGGACCATTACATGACCTAACAAAGAAAAGCGTTAGGTACACATGGTCTGCTAAGGAGAACAATGCTTTCGAAAAGCTTATCTCTCAACCTGTGCTTACACTACCGGATCTCTCAAAACCATTTGAGGTCAAATGTGATGCTTGTGGTGATTGCCTTGGAGCTGTTTTACTCCAAGAAGGACACGCCATAGGCTATGAGAGTCGAAGGCTCGACCCTGTTGAGCAAGCTCTAGGCATATATGAAAAGGAACTCCTTGCAGTTCTACATGCCTTAGACTCATGGAAGCACTATTTATTGGGGACTCCTTTCATTCTGCGAACGGATCACCAAAGTCTTAAGTACTTCATGATGCAGACCAAGCTCTCCGACAAACAAATGAGTTGGGCAAATTTCCTTTCGCAATTTCATTTTCATATTGCTCACATTGCTGGCAAGCATAATCAAGTAGCTGATGCACTCTCAAGACGGCCGAGAGTGAATGTGGTTTCCATAGCAACTCACAATGATCTATCTTCAATGATAGAGAGTACGCTATTGATCCCGATTTTAGAGATGTGATTTCAGCCCTTGCATTAGGGAAGAAAGAAGAACCATTTACTTTACAAGATGGTTATCTTCTCTATGGCAATAGACTATGCGTTACTAACTCACTACGTGAGAAAGTAGTGTATGATTCTCATGCTCCACCGTATGCAGGGCATAGAGGGATTCAGTCTACCTTAAAGGGAATTGAAACATATTTCTATTGGCCTACCATGAAAGTGAACATACAAGAGTATGTTTCTAAATGTGTGGTTTGCCAAAAGACAAAATTTGATAGAGGGAAGCAACTTGGATTGCTTCAACCCTTGCCAATCCCTAATTCACCATGGGAGAGCATATCCATGGATTTTATCTTTGGATTGCCTAAGTCTATCCATGGGAATACGGGAATATGAACGATAGTAGACAGGTTCAGTAAACAAGCTCATTTTATACCTGTCAAAAAGACTATCAAAGCCCATCAAATGGCAACCTCTTCATTTCACAAATTTTCAAGTACCATGGCTTGCCAATGTCTATAGTGTTGAATAGAGATCCTAGAATGACCAGTAATTTCTGGAAGGGTCTCTTTGAGAATTTAGGAACAAGGCTAAACTTCTCTTCGGCCTATCATCCACAAATGGATGACCAAAGTGAAATAGCTAACGTAACAATTCTCGATCTACTAAAAGCCTATGTAACGGAAGTAGATCAAAGATCCCAATGGGAGAAGTACTTACCCTTAGTGGAGTATGCTTACAATAACACTGTACATACTTCCACGGGAAAAGCACCTTTCGAGGTAATTGAGGGAAGATAAAAAATTCCCTTGCTACTTAAGGTACATGGGAAGATCTTCGTTGTAGATGAGTATAGCCGAGACCTACAAGAATCTTTTCAAAAGATTAAGGATGCTATCTCTATCTCAAAGCAAAGACAAAAGGCTGCTGCTGGTGACAAGCACAGAAGAGCCCAAGCCTTTAAAGAAAATGATTGGGTCTTGTTAAAGTTTCCCAAGGCTCGATTAAGGCACACAACGGGCAAGAATCCTACGGGCCACTAAAAGTACTATGCTAAACTAGCAAAAAGGTACTATGGTCCCTTCCAGATTCTTAGGCTAATCAATGAGATGGCCTATCAACTCAAGTTGCCCAATCATTGGCTCATACACAATGCTTTCCATGTGAGCATATTAAAGTCTTACAAAGGAGAGCCACCTCAAGAACCAACTATTGAAGACCCACCGGAGATCGAGGACCAAGAGGAGGTGCTGCAGCCCGAGTCCATTCTCCGACATTAAGACAAGGTATTATGAGGTGGTAAGACTATCCGACGATATCTTATTAAGTTTAATAATTATCCTTCTGAAGATGCTAGATGGATGCAAGGCATACAATTAAAGGATAACCTAAACCTTGTCAATGCTTACAGTACTTCCCAAGAGTAAGAAAATGTACAAAATGTTAAAAATGAACAAAGTTTTTTTGTCTTATAAGACTCTCTTTTTCTTTATTGTGCACAAAAATGAAGTAGTATGCATGCTTAGATCAAGTTTGTGGAGACGACGTCTCCCGAACACCAAGTAGAGCTTGTCACTCTACTATGGAAGACTGATAGGACTAATGTGCAGACATGCTTGTGGCAGCCTCAGGCTCTTAAGCGCCAAATGGACTAGTCATCCATTGTGGAATGATGTCGTAGGGTAACATAGGGATCCTCTACCCGCTAAGAAAAGGACTCATGAATATGCTTTATCTTCTCTACACCATAGTCGAGGACGACTATGATTTCAAGAGAGAGGTAATGTCATAATAATCAATATCTAATTCTCCTAAATGATTTTCTCACATTAAACTGATCATTTAATGTGGGGAAGTGTCATGGGAGAAAAAGCTAGAATATTGGTTAAGCTAGCAGACCGGCCACAATAGAGATCCAAAGGAGGGAAAATAGGGATCCAAAGGGGGGGCCATCTGCAAAAGAGCCATGGGCAACAATGGGCTAAAAAGACCCTAAGGTTCAGCCCATTAAGACTTCCAACATGCTAAGGTTCCAAAATTCAAAGGTTGTGTCCAAAGGTCAACCCTAGGGGAAATTGGATGCTTTGTGAGTAACTAAAAAGTCTTTGCATATCCCTACATGGGAGGGGGCGATCCCTTCTTCTAGGGGATGAGAGAGAAAGTCACACACACACACAGGATCCCTTTACACAAAGGGAATTAGGGACACATGTCAGCTCCCTAGCCCAGATGCCCACAAGGTGTGCCCAATTCCTAATGGATGGCCTTGGAGGTGGACCAATGAGAATTAGGCTAGAACATATCTAGTTTAATTAATTTAAAAACACTTAATAAAAGAACCAATGAGAATTAAGTCTCCTAGAAGACTATTGGACAGTCTCCCAAGGGGTCCAATGAGCATACAGGAGCCCAATGGCTTGCCTGATTCCTATTGGCCAGGAGGCAAAGGGGTCCAATGAGAGTTTAGTTTAATTATTAAATTACCTAAAGCTCTCACAAAAGGGGAAAGGGGGACACATGTCAGAAGGCTATCACTTATGCTGCTTAATAGCCATTGGCTTGACTTGGGGAGGTCCAATGGGGAGCCTGCAAGAGCAAATAGCAAGAGGGCTCGCCCAAGAGAGAGAGGGGGCTGATTTTTGCAAGGCATTATCACACACACACACACTCACACAATCTCATGTGTGAAGAAAGAGAAGACTATCTCTTTCCAAGCTTTAATGGAGAGCTCATCACCTACTCCAAGCTTGTGAGATAGAAGCCTACATCGACACACTCTTGGCTTGTGGATGCAAATCCAACCAAGAGCCAAGCTTCAATGCATGCTCATCTCCTCTACAAAGCTAATTACTAAGCTAAAGCTATGATAATATGAGTGATTATGTGAGGAGATGTACATCTTTCTCGTAAGATACTCCTTCTTCCTCTCAATCTACTTTCATACCCTGCTAGCTCTCACCATCTTCGAAGGTGTGTGAGGTCTTGGGTCTGAGAACGGGGATAATTAAAGTTGTGTTTACTAAGTGTTTTGCTTAGTGCATGAAGCTTTCATCTTCATTGCACTAGCTAGTCTTGAAGGAACACAAAGAATTGTATTGTACAATGTCTCTCTTGATGGGAGAAACCATAATACAAAGCCTTTTGGAGGGGGGACTGGCTCCATGCAAATCCGGTCCTCAAAAGTTGTCAATAGCTTAATTTCTCTCGCTTTTGAAAGTATTGTTGATGATATCTAATTAGGTGTTATGATTTTTGTTGCTCTCTCCACCCAAGCACTCTTGTAATTCTCATTAGGAATATATTCTAATGAAATGCCCGCTATGTTCATGCTAATTTCTGCTACACATAAGTTTTTAGACCATTAAATGTTACATTGTAGATCTCTGATGGACATGCAAGTGGGGATGGGTGGTCAGAGATGATATTAGTGGATAAATGCAAAGTTCTAAAGATGTGTTGCATGTTGGTATTTTTGGTCCCTCAATCAGGTTCAAGTGGCCAAGTTATGGTCAATATATGTCGGACCGGCAGGAGGTCACTTTTTGACCGACAAAACCATAAAAAATATACTTCTTGCAAGAATTTGGTGGCCTACTCTGTACATGGATGCAAAATATTATGTCAAATGATATGATGATTGCCAAAAAACAAAAGTACCAATGCGACGTGATGAAATGCTTTTAAGACCAATGATGGGGAAAAGGGCCTTTGCCAAATAAAGGATAGGCTTTGTTGGACCCATCTCACCACCATCATATGAAACACATGCTTAATACATCATAGTGGTCATAGATTATTTTGTCAAATGGGTAGAAGCCAAGGAAACACCAAAGAACAATGCTTGAACGATTGTGCAGTTCTTGTATGAGAACATGTTCACAAAATATGGGCTTTTGATTAAGATAGGGAGTTATCAAGGGAGTCATTCCTCAATGATATTGTTAGAGTTCCTGGTGATTCATTCAAAGTCAGAGACATACCACCCTCAAGCAAACAGACAAGCCAAGAGCACAAAAAAAGTTCTATACAGGATGCTCATAGAATTTGTCAATGAATCAAGAGTGGATTGGGATAAGAAACTATACCTCAGCTTTATGCACATATTTGGTAGCATACAAACTGTCACAAAATACGACACCTTTCAGTCTAGTGTTCTAGATAAATGCCATACTACCTGTGGAACTTTTGATTCCTACACTACGAGTTGCCCAATAATAAGGATGAATATGATACGAGTTTTTTGCTAGACTAGAATAGCTAACCCGATTATATGAGTTGCAATTCAAGGCTGTTGCAGCCATGTATGCACATAAATGCAAAATGAAAGAATTGGGCTCACATGCTAAATCTTGGAGTCTCACATGCTGGTCATGTATAGTCTCACTTCTTAAACTCCATGATCAAACCGACCAAGATTGAGCTCAAGGTACCTAACAGAGAAACAAAGGTTAGTTTGGGAAAATCATAGTACATTACATCCTTGGCACAAATAGAGCACATTGGAATGTACAACAGGGTTCTGAGAGAGCAGATCCAAATTCATCTATCCAATGACATCAATCTACGGAAGGTTAAGCAAGTTTGGGTAAAAAATGTCACTCATGGAAACCAAACCACAACAAATATGGATACCCAAAGCCGTGCTTCCCAATGAGGCTTCCACTTGACCAGAACCAGAACCAGAACCATAGTAAATTTGGATACCCAAAGCCATGCTTTCCAATGAGGTTTCCACCTGACCAGAACCAAGCTTCCAAGTAGCCAAAAGTACTCAACATAAGATAAAATAGTGGAGGAAACCCAAACTGCAACTCAATGCTTCATCAAGCTCAACAAAGTACAAATAGATTCCCAAGTCCAATCGAAAAAGTCCACAATCACCACAACATTGCCTTGGCAATGGAGATCAAAACAATCAAACAACCAAACATCTTCGAAGTCTTCTAAACCAATATTAAACTGGGTACCTAAATCCAGGCCAAGCCAAGTAAAACACCAACACATCATACTCACTAAACCAACCATAAAAGAGTGGGCGATTTGTCTTCAACAACTTTTGTTTAGAAAATGTAGTATAGATGAAACCTCATCAGTAGAAACCACTAAACAATTGGCTCAATACCCTCATCTTACACAGCATAGAGTTACCCATTGTATCTCTTCCATAGCATGATAGTGCCACATTCCACGGCCCTGCATAGGCACCTTGTTTGCACCTAGTTTCTACTCTTCTTTACTTTTGAAAATTATCTCTCAAGCAGACACAACCATGGTTTAGAGACTGCTGATTGCAAAGAGTAGTGGAGAGGGTCTAATAGTGTTCTCTTGATTATAGTTCTTGTTGAGCTTGCTAGTAGCTCAATAATGGTTAGCCAAAGCAAGCCCTGGAAGACTCCATTATTAAGTCTATAGTTCCCAACAGTGTACCTCAAACTAAGTTCTTTTCAACTGGGATAATAATTCCCTGTCTCACTTACCCTCTTCCAATGAACATGTCCAAAATTTCATGGACAACTTAAGGACCTCTCTTCTTACGCAAGAAAAGAAAAACCAATAGCTTGGTATATACCAATGTAATGGAATATGGCTATAACATTGATTGTAGTGGAATTAAAGTAACAATAGTGAGCGTTTCCTTAAGAGAATTCTTAAAGAGCATAAGGAGAGCACTTGATTAAAGGTAGAAAAATGAACATTATACCTTGTTAGCTTGGCATGAACATTACTTGTAAAAGAGAGAGAGAATTAAAGAAATTGACAACAGTTGAGGACCGGATTTACTTGGAGCTAGTTCCCATTCCAAAAGGATTTCTTATTATGGATTCTCCCATGAAGAGATACTTGGAACAATACATGCTCTGTGTTCCTTGAGACCTTGTTGATGCAATGAAGATGGTAAACTTCATGCACCAAAGTTATGCCCGTAACTACCTTGCAGAAACATTATCTTGTCCCCGGCCTCAATCCCAAGACCTCAAACATCTTCAAAGGTGGAGAGAGCTAGCAGGGAGTGAGGGAAGGGAAGAGAAGAAGATGTAGTATACAAGATAGAAGTAGTTTCCTCACATATCATTACTCATCGAGCATAGCGTAGCATAATAATGAAGATGAAGAAGATGGTAAGCATTGATTTTTTGAATCATGACTCTTGGTGGGATTTTCATTCCATAGCCAAGAGGTGTTGGTGTAGGCTCTCTATTACTCAAGCTTGGAGAAGGAGATGGAGTTCTTGCTCAACACAATGAGAGACTGTGTGAGTGTGTGGGAGAATGAGCAAAAAGGAGCCTCCCTCCTAGCCTTGGTCGACCCCTCTCACTCCCTACTCTTGCTTGCACCTCATTGGCCTTTGCCAAGCTCCGCCAATCATAAGCTTAGGTCATAAATAGCAATAAAGATAGAATTTGGACAAGTGTCCCCCTTTCCCCTTTGGGAGAGAGGGCTTAAATAATGCTTGAATAAATATTTAATTATTATAAATCCTCATTGGACCTCTCTAAATGTCATACAATAGGCTTTAGGCACAATATGAAGGAAACCTTGCTAGGGGCTTGACATGTGTCCTATATGCCTGCTGTGGAAGGGGTGGCTCTTGGTGTGTGTGTGGGTGAGCTCTCTCTCTCATCCCCTACTTCACTTGTTGAATTTCAATCACCTCAAGCACCTTGGTCATCAAGCACCTCAAGCACCTTAGTCATGAAGCACAACAAGCACTTCAAGCACCTTAGTCACCTCAAGCACCTCAAGAACCTCAGTCAACTCAAGTATAACAAGCACCTCAAGCACCTTAGTCACCTCAAGCACCTCAAGCACATGCCTAGCTTGCCTAAGGTTTAGAGTACCTAAATGTCCTAGGTCTAAGGACTTTTAATACTAAACTTTGGAGGTCTTTAATGAAGCTAACCCTAAGTTCTGTCAAGCTCCATTACCTGCTCATTTCTCTTTGGAAGACCATCTCCCTTTTGGACCCTTAATGAGATGTAGCCTTCTCTCCTTTGGTCTCATGTTGAGATAGGTCTAAAAGCACATATCTATATTCTAACTCTTGTTCCCATTTATTTTCCCACATTAAATGATCAATTCAATTTGCGAAAATCATTTGGGATAGTTAGATATTAGATTGTATGACACGACAATACACAAATGTTCATGCACGGATAAGGATCATACATGTGACATCTGGTGTATTCTAACTTGTTTCTCCCACATTAAATAATCAGTTCAATATGAGAAAATCATTTGGGATAGTTAGATATCAGATTTTATGACATGACCATACACAACTATTCATGCACAGATAAGAATCATACATGTGAAATCTGGTATAGTGTGAAGGTCTTGAGGCTGACTGTAGCAAGCTAAAACCTGACTAAAGGATCTAGGTCAGAAATCTCTCTCTCTCTCTCTCTCTCTCTCTCTCTCTCTCTCTCTCTCTCTCTCTCTCTCTCTCTCTCTCTCTCTCTCTCTCTATCTCTCTATCCAACTATAACAATGAGGTTTACGTTATCCTATTTGCGTATATGTTCCTGGCTTGTCCCAAGTTCACTATGCATACTTACCTTACTTGCCCACATTTTTCATGCCATACCACCTATGGCTTAGATGGCTCGTCAATCAGACACCTAGTCGTTAATTGCTCGTGATTCTACAATTCTAGACCGTTGCAAGTCGGCCCAAATTTTGACATGTGCCAAATCCTTCCATATTTGACATGCGCAAAGCTCTTGCTTTGTAGGTTTGGCGTTTGCTTTCAAAACTTGAATCCAAATTTATTGGCTCTATTTATTTTTATTATTAGGTCAAAAAGAAAAGAATTACTAAAATTATTTATTCCTTGGCCAAAAATTTTGCCAAAATTACTCCTCATGCTCATATGTACATACTCTCACTCTAGGCATCCCGCCCACAAAATTTGTCATTATGGCTCAAAACTATGCGTAATAAGAGCAAAATTATGCTAGAAGTCGCTAAAAAAGAAAAACTTTAAACATCAAAACACACTTTTTACATTGTACACATAATCTCTCATCATATTGTAGCTTAAGATCTTTATCTTGTATTATGCTGCTCTAGCTACGGTTACTCCCCCCTTCCTATTTTGAGCCGTCTCGGGTGAAGGTTTGTGCAATTTGCCTTGGTGCCTAAAGTTTTGAGTTGTCAAAGTTGTAGCATAGATATAAATTTAGTTAGCATGGCTGACAGTAATAAAGAGAGTATAATGAATATTGACAACTTTGATTTTGTTTATGAAGGTGCTACTAATGATGCCTCCATGTTTGTGAACTATCTTGTTACTAGGTTGCAACAAGCTAGTATGGGCAACCCTGCTTTGCAAGCCAAAGTTAACCAACAACTTCTCATTCATGGGATTCTCCAAGAGGAGAGACAACTTAGGAGGCCTCTTGTAGAGACTTCCAATTAAAGAACTCCCCAAGAGGAGAGAGATCTTAAGAAGCCTCTTGTTGAGACTTCCAAAAGAAGACTCTCTCCAGTGAGAGAAGAGGAGGAACCCTATGAGAGAGAAAGAAGTGAATCTCCAAATGCTTCATAGAATGTGCCGGAAGTCTCGACAATCCCTAACTCCTCCGAAGAGGAAAAGATCATCATTTTAGTCCTTCTTCTCGTCACTCTCAGAGGGAAGAGAGGAATCAAAAGAAGAAAAAGGTGAAAAAGAGGTCACCCTCTTCTCCATCTTTATCATCTTCCTCCTCTTTTGATGAAAGCAATGGTTTTTCTCCTAGAGAATACAAGAGGGAGAACACCGCAAATCCTATGCAGCTTGGAAAAGGTCCTACAAGCTTAAGAATCTCAAGGAGGGAGGAAAGAGCATCTCTTTTCTTACCTATGATGGCACCTTTGGTGCTACGAACAAAGTTTTGGCATTCATTCAACAATTTGATATGGCCTTTGGAGATGAGGGCTTCACGGAGTCCTCCAAGCTACGTCATGTAGTATTTTCAAAATTCTGCCCGACAATGGTGGGCTAGTCTATGAGGTAAAGGCAAAGCTCCCAAGACATGGAAAACACTACGAGTTTCCATAATGAAGCAATTTCTTGCATGTGATGCCAAAGACAAAGTGCTTATCGAATGGAAAAGTTTGAAGCTAACTCCCAATGAGTCTATTCGCAGGTATCTGGACAAGTATTGGAATTTACATCTCAAAGATACGATCTACCAAAAGATAGACTTCACTGAACAAAATCTACATCTCAAAGCTACCGTCTACCAAAAGATAGACTTCGTAAAACAAAAGCAACAATTTTTTGTAGGACTACCTGAAGATATGGCCAAGTATGTTGATGGATATTATTCTATGCATGGGCCATGGAGCAGACCTAGACCAAAAAACCCAACCAAGGATAATACTCAAACCCCCAACCCAAGCCCACCAACAAGGAACTACGGCTGAAGGATTTGCTACTAAAATCTGCTGCAAGGAATGTGCAATGGAGTCTCAGTGTCAGATCTCACGAATGACTATCCACGAAGATGAGCACTTAATCGTTCAACGAGAGAGAGAGAGAGAGAGAGAGAGAGAGAGAGAGAGAGAGAGAGAGAGAGATAGAGAGAGAGAGAGCGAGAGAGAGAGTTAACCACCAATGTCCACTTCTAGTAGTCATGGGTCAGGTTTGTTGGTCCAATAGGAAAAGGGTAAGAGTGATCGCCGATGAGAAGCGCACTCTAACTGGAACATTCAAGGGTTGGTTGGCTAAGCATGGGCGCCCAAGTGTGAATGGGTGAGCTCATATAAAAGTCACTTAAACCTAAAAATCACTCATTCTCTCATTTATGCAATTGAAGAGTGCTCTTGCTCCATCTCTAGCTTCTTCTCCATCTCCTTGTGTATGTGTGTATCCGTGAGAGAGAGAGAGAGAGAGAGAGAGAGAGAGAGAGAGAGAGAGAGAGAGAGAGAAAGAGATCAAGCATTACGATGACATGGAAGTGGCGAGGCGGTTGAGCGCGGCACGACCGTAGCTCCCTCTTCTTCGCGGCGAGGAATCCTCGAGCGTAGGGTGGTGAGTGACACGCCCTTTCTCTCTTGAGCTTGCTAGATTAATCTGGTTGTGTGCTTGCAACCATTTTTGGCTCGCACACATTTACAATGTGAGATGTAGGAAAGGTAGAGAAAGGTGTGTGGCTGTTAAGAAGGATTTGTGAACTTTGTTTTTGCTATAATGTACTGTTTTTTGCTAGTAAGGTGTTAGATATTTTTGCTGCAATGTATTGTTTTCTGTTGATAAGGTGTTAGATTTAAGGTATTAGATCTATAATGTTAGATCTGTAAGTAGATCTGCTATAGTTAATTAGTTGCTGTAGTACTGTGTTAAACAGTGTGTAACAGTAGCTCTGTTAGTTGCAAGTAGGTAGGTTACGTGTGTGTGTGTGTGTGTGTGCACGCAGCAACCTTATCCTCCAATATATATATATATATATATATATATATATATATATATATATATATATATATTTAAAAGGAAGGATTGAGATCGGGAACATTCCCCAAGCATAAGCCCAAGCCCAGGCTCAGGCCTCAGTCACCCTTTAGACTTACTTATTTTAGCCTGCTTAAGTAAAAATCGACCCTTTTGAGGACCATCAGAGCTTCGAGTAACTGAACGCTGTGCTATAAAGCACACCACAACCCCCTGAGTGATACGCTCGTTTAGAGCTATCACACACTTTAATCCAAAAAACAATCGTAAAAAGACATTAAAAAACATAGAAAAACGAGTGAAAACGGGGTGAAAAACGCCCAAAAAATCAAGCGGTTAACCTTCGAGGGTATGTGTCGACACTTGTAGGGTGCCAAAGGCACATGCATTGTGCTCTGGTTGTGTGCAAGAGGTGGAGTAACTCGCAAGCACTTTGACTTAAATGGGTTCACAATATCCACCTACCTTAGGTTCCGGGCCCTCGGTGGGGACCCAAGGTAGTACAACCCAAGATCCAAACATAGCGGCTAGTAACTCTTCATCTCACTACGATATTATGGAAGGGTATCCTACACCAAACCCCAAGAACGTAAACAAAAACGTACCTGTCTGGGCCCCACAACCTGGATCTAGTGTGTTTAGTCTCTTTATAGAAACCTTTAGTAGAGCTACTTGCTCTGAACCTGTGGCTAGTGAAGTTAATGAAGGTGAGGGAGAGGTAGATTTGCCTTTGGTATCTCAGGGGGAGCCTATCCTCCCCAAGAATGTCCACATCAATATCCTACCCCTTGCTTTCATGGAAGACACTGCAAAGAAATCACCCCCCGAAGTTCTACTACCCGATGGTAGGAGTCTTGCGGAGGTGCAAGAAGTTGAGCACTATATGCAAGTGGGTAGGGAGAGAGAAATGGATATTTTCCTAGAACAACACTAAGCCATGAAGAGAAAGACCCTTGGGACAACATGCATAGAAATCGAGCAATCAAGTGCTCCTGAGATAGTAGGCAATGTGGGTCAAAGTGTGGGGAGCAACAATGCTTTCACCTCAAGAGAAACCTCTAGTACATCGGGCCTAGAAGGGGTATTTCTCAACAAAAATTGGAAATATGACCTACAAATTGAAACCTTGACTAACCTATACACGGGTTACACATACCATATCGGTTGGTTAGACGTTGTACAATCTACTTCTGGCGCCACAAGTCTAGAGGAGCGGCAACAAATGGTCTGCAATGTCATCCATAGCATCATCCAATCGGAGAGGCATTAAAACCGAGGGATTAACATTCCTTCAACGGGCCATATGAGATTCTTGGATACGGGCAAGGCCAAACAATCGACACTATCTCAGATGGAAACTCCTTCAGTGAGTCCAATAGACCCTTCATATATTGTGTTGCCTAGAGTTTTGGTACAGTCTGAACCCACAAGTAGTAGTTTTACTTTTCCAAATCTATCTCATCTGTCTCTCGGAGACACTACAGCTATGATACCTACTCCGGTGATGAGTACAAAAAGTACACCTTGGACCTTGTTTGTTAGCACTGCACTGCTACCTAGTAGCACAATGCCCCCAACCATACCTACATGTGTGCATCAAGCCTATACCTATCACACCTCATTTCCACGTAGCTCCCACACCCCCAATTATGCCAAGTGATTACACTCCACAATGGCATTATCCGAGCTCTTATTCAAGTGGGGCCATACCATTTAGCAATAACATGTCGTATCCGGCACCGGCTATGCCTAGGGCCACACCTATGAACTTGGGAACACCATGTGGTACACCGAGGGCCGTGCGTATGCCAATGCCAAGGCCAACTCCCATCCCACATGTAGTTCCAGGAGTGCTTGCACCTGCGGCCACTATAACTGCTTATTTAGGGTATGCTCAGAATATGCGTAACACGCCTAATAGAGATCCTAGAAGTAAGGCAATACAAATAGCCAAGCTCACACAAAAATTTAGTGGAGACGGGGATGTGAGAAATCATATTGAAGTGTTTGAACAAATATGCGATTCTCTAGGAGAACACAATAATCTGCATAAGAGTAATGCTTTAAGCCCAATCGTAAGTGGGAAGGCTGGGGATTGGTATAGAACCCTAAGGGTGGAAGAAAAACGATTTACCCTACTCTTAGGAGACTGTTCTTGAAAGAATACATACAGAGGGAGTGCTTTGGGGTATAGACTCTCAGCTCCAAAAAGCCCAACGAGAGGAGGGAGAGTCGGTGAGAAACTTTATTAGTCACTTGAAGCATTTGAATTCTCGTTGTAATCCAAATGAGTGCTTCAATAATAATCAATTTCTTGATAGATTCATTAGGAGATTATGACATGAGGATATCTACAATGGCCTAGTCATTAGAGGTATCACCACTTGGGAAGCAGTCACCACCAATGCAATCCAATTGGAGGATAATTTAATGATTCAAGGAGAAAGAGTGTCTGTTGAGTCTAAATCTACTAGCTCGCAAGCATCAGGGCATCAACCAATGACCCTAAAGCCTATTGCTAAGGAGCCAAAGATATCTCAGATGACTTTAGCAGATCTCAACAAGGCCATTCAAGAGAGTCTTAGAGACAATCGTGCTCCGCAAAAAAATCATATGTATCCAAGAAGGGAGCAACAAATTAGTATGCTCCCGAGGCGGTCACTTTTTAGAATGTGTATGCTATCACGTGAGTTAACCGGAGAGGATTATTAAAAGATCAAAATGTATCAAAATGTATACATACAGAGGGGGGTGGGGTTTTTTTTAAATAGGCACATAGTGTAAATATAGTATGTATATTGAGGTATTATTAATAACCTCTTGAACGCAGGTGCTTCAATAAGGAGGCCAGCTCCTTCTATAAAAAACTGGACTCATTGCTGCTGCTTTACCTGCGCACGCCATCGCTCCCCCCCCCCCCCCCCCCCCCCCCCCCCCCCCCCCTCTCCCCTCACACACCTCAGCCCGCTGCCTCCCCCCCCTGCCCTTCTGCCCCGCTGCCCACCCCCGAATTGCCTGCCAACCTGTGTCGCCCCCTGCCAGCCCACCCGCTGCCTGCCCCACACTGCCTTTTAGCCATTGCCGCCCCCGTCACCCCCTCCTCCTGCTGCCACCAGCGCTTCGACTCTCCCCAACCCACTGCCCCCCCCCCCCCCCCCCCCCGGCCTGTCTTCCCATCCGCCTTGGTTTCTCCCCTTCAACCCCTACAATTCGGCATCCTCGACATTGCTTCATTTTTTGGGGCAGTGTCTCTTGCGCCTGATTGCAGCGTCCACCCATTGCCCTCTTCTTACGACACAACAATAGACACAGATGGAGGCTCCAGCTTCGCCATAGAGGGACTCGCCAGAAGCCCCCTCGCCCGACCCCGCTGAGCCCACCATTCTACTTTCTCTCTCGCCGACAAAGCAAGCGAGCCTTGCCACAAAGGTAGAGCGATTGCAGGCGACTTCGGTCATCTGCAAGATTCTCGGCACCTGACCTAGCAGAGAAGAGCTGTGAGACCTTCTCTAGGCCCTCCTTCTCGCAGAGGTGGGCAAGATCTTGGATGTCCAGATTCTCGGATGGGGGTACTATCAAATCGAGTTTGAGACCTCTGAGATGGCGTCCAAGGTCATAGCTATGAGTCCTCTGGCCATCCGAGCATCACGCGCCCACTTTCGACAGTGGCGACATGGTTTTGACCCGACATCAGATGTTCTAGTAGAGGAGGTAGACATTCCCATCTCAGGCTGCTTTTCGGGTTTACAGAGGGAGTACCTACCACTTCTTTCCAGGATCGGCTCCGCCATCGGGACTGTCCTGGAGACACCTCGTACGGCAGCATCAGTAGTTGCCAAGGTGGCTAGCATCCCCTTAGTTCGAGTTTTGGTCAGAGATACCCACACGCTCCCGAAGGTCATCCTTCTGCCTCGGGTGAGTGGGGGTTGGTTTAGATAGAGCGTGGAGTACTCGGGCCTCCCAAACCAATGCTTCATTTGTCGACAGATGGGCCACCTAGCGAAGGCCTGTCCACAGAGGAGGTTGCGACCTGCACCACAGGCTTGCCACCCTCCGAGCCTGGGGCTCCAGTGGAGGAGGGGTGGCAGCAGGCCCGTGGCTGTCAACGCCAGGGGCCACAGCGACAGCCTGGCACCTCAGAGTGGCCCTCAGGTGCCTACTCAATAGCAGTGGGTTCCCACGGGGAACCGCTTTGGTCCTCTTGAGCAAGAGGAGTCCCCTACGATAGCCTCCACCTCCGCTTCACCCTTGACAGCCGCTCCCCCTTCACAGTTCCCCTCCTCCTCCTCATCCTCCCCCCCGCCTTCTGCTCCCATCGCCTCTCCACCCCGCCCCTCTACCTCTGTCGCCCCATCCCGCTCCCCCCATCTCCTTCTCCCTCCCCTTTTGATCCAGTTCCACAGTCGACTCAGGAGATTGGTCCCTCTCCGGCGGCGGCTAGGAGATCTCTTGGCACTGCCTTTGCCACGAGTTGCCTAGTGAGAGAGGGTCAGCCCTTCTTGCGGCCCCCTCTACAGGTTCGGACATATTCCCTTGCAACTATCCCTCGTGGTCTGACGAGCATTGACCTCCGCTGAGACTTCTTTGACTACGGGTTCACTCGCTTTCTTGGAAATTCTGCAGCAAACCACGAGGGAGCCTGCTTTAGGGTCCATGCTTTGTTCCTCGCCGCTAGGGGAACAGAGGCCTTGGACTCAACAGTTGGTTTCTCCTTCCCCCTCTGTGGTAGGGCCGAGAAAGAGTGGTCCCTCGACTCAGTGTTGGGATGGTTGCATACACAAGTTCTTGAGGTCTCTCATCACATGGGAGAACTTGGAGTTACAGATTTGATGCAGACTTTGTGGCCATTGGCCAAGTTTGCGGTGACACCCCCAGACTCAGCAGGATGTAGGCACATTGTGGTGTACTTCTTTGCTAATACGCAGTGTTTGCCGTGCTATGTATACATTCATGAGGACTCCTGGACAGAGGAGGTTGCTTTACGCATGGCTCGCTCTGCTTGGGCTTGGTCTAGGCACTCACTACAGTCTCGCCTATATAGAGGACGCTCGGATGCGGATTACTCCCCATCCAAGCCAGCCTCAAAGATAGCCCGTCTTGCTGCTGCGGCAACATCTGTTCTCTCTCGCTCCCCATGAGGATCATCTCATGGAACGTGCAGGGACTAGGTGGTCCCCAGTTTCAATGACAGCGGGGCCGATTGCGTCAGGAGCTTCAGTGTTGCATTGTCAGAGGAGAGATTGATCTCCTTATGCTTCAAGAGCACCATCTGTGTGAGAGTCGCATTCGGCGATGTGGTCAGATTTTGCGTGGACGATATGATACCTTTTGGTCAGTTGATTTTGGACTTGGAGGCATCCAGGGTGGGGTATGTATGACTATTGCGGATTCATTGCAGGAGGCCATTGTAGGTAGAGGGATTATTGTGCCAGGCAGGGCTCAGTGGATTACTATGCAGGTTCAGGGTGGCCTTGTGGGATTCCTGAACATCTATGCACCCAATGTGGCGAGTGCTCGTGCAGTGTTTTGGTCACAGATTGTTGAGTCTTTGCCGCAGGCCGACCATTGGTGTGTAGGAGGGGACTTCAACATGTTGGAGGACCCTTCTAATAGGATTGGAGACAGCCATGCTACTGTGCATGGAGTCGAGTTAGCAGCTTGGGAGAGGTTGTGTATGACTTTGAGGGTATCGGATACATGGCAACACTCTATATTTTTGAGGCCTCCAGCCAGTCTTGCCTTCTCTAGATCGGATTGCAGAGTGGGAGGAGTGAATCTATCGCGGATAGATCGCTTCTACACTAGTGACCACTTCAGTGACTTGGGGGGATCAGTGGGCATCCTGGCAAGGACATCCTTCTCCGACCATGCACCAGTGATCCTCACAGTGGCAGATTGGCAGAGGAGTGGGAGCACGATGCTGCGCATCCCAGAGTGGGTCTTGTTGGACTCAACACTCAGAGAGAGGGTAGAGGGCATGGACAACAAGGTTCCACTTGCACACAGAGTGGCCTTAGGCCTAGCTCAGCTTAGCCACTTTTTTGTTCAGGAGTCTCTGGCTCACCGGGCTGCAGCGAGAGAGGAGGAGCAGCATCTCAGACAAGGAATTGCTTCACTACAGAGGATGAGGAGAAGCATCCAGACAGTCCATGGTTGGAGGAGCAGTTATAGTAGGCTCGACAGGAGCTTGCTAGCACAGAGGAGAGGCGTCATGAGTTTGCCTTCCACTGACAAGAATCTCAGTGGACTCAGGTGGGTGAGAGAGTGACTGGTGCTTTTTTTGAGACACTGGGACCTCGACACTCGCATGCCAAGGTCAATCAGTTGAGGAGACCCGATGGGTCGGTTGCTTGTGAGCCCGAGGATATGCATACAGCTGCTATTGACTTTTACCGCGAGTTACTATTGGGGGCTGAGCCCCAGTCAGAGCGGCAAGATGAATGCAGGGAGCAGGTTTGGGCACAGATGCCTACTCTTGTGAGACAGAGGAGATGCGCCAGAGGATAGAGATGCCACTTCAGCTTGAGGAGCTGCACACGACTCTTAGGGGCCTCCCTTGTGGTAGCTGTCCAGGTGAGGATGGGTTGACTCCCAGCTTTTTCTTGGAGTACTGGGACTTGCTTGGCCCATATCTTTGTAATGCCTTTCAATACATTTTGCACACAGGAGTGATGCCTGATAGCATTAGTGAGGGCCTGATCTACCTCATTCCAAAGGAGGGTGGATCCTTGGATGAGATTCGACAGTGGCGCCCCATCACCATCCTCAACTCACCCTACAAAATTCTTGTCAAGGTTCTGAGTTTGAGGATTCAACCACTTTTGGAGAGCCTTATACATGGGACTCAGACAGATTTTGTCAAGGAACGCAGTATCCTTGACAACATCTTCACTTTCTGGGAGGCTTCTGCCCAGGCACGGCTCCGTGGGGAGGACCTTGTGATTCTTCTTCTTGATTTCAAGAAGGCATACGATAGAGTTGACTGGAACTTTCTAGAGGGCACTCTACGCACGATGGGCTTCTCAGATGCTTGGATCAGAGGGGTGTCATCTTTGTACAGACAGGCTCACAGTCAAGTACTTTTGGCAGGAGGTAGAGGTGAGTGCTTCATGCTCACACGCTTAGTCAGATAGGGTTGTCCTCTTGCCCCCTTTCTCTTTCTGTTCTTTGCGGAGGCGATGAGCAGATTTTTGGTGTCACAGCAGGTTGGTCTGCGGGGCTTAGCACTCCCTATTCAGGGAGATGAGCTACTGGACGCTGAGTTTGCCGATGACTCAGCCTTGTACTTAGAGGGCCAGGAGGCCAATCTGCACAGATGTGAGCAGGCTTTGGAGACCTTCTATTGTGCATTGGGCGCATTGATCAACTAGAGAAATGCAGTGGCTTTCTCGGTTGGCAGTGCTCCTGTGCCATATTGGATGCTAGGAGAGGGTTTCAGGTGGATTCCCCTAGGGACTGCAATTTCGGTACTTCGGTTGTCAGGTTGGTTTGGACTTGT
Organism: Adiantum capillus-veneris; assembly: GCF_014529385.1. Classification (NCBI taxonomy): domain Eukaryota; kingdom Viridiplantae; phylum Streptophyta; class Polypodiopsida; order Polypodiales; family Pteridaceae; genus Adiantum; species Adiantum capillus-veneris. The sequence continues at coordinate 91,835,466 of NC_140944.1, read as the reverse complement.
CCCCCAAGCAGCAGATTGCTCCTCTTCTCCTATCCATCAGGAGAAAGCTGTGACATTGGAGCTCAGCACGACTTTCGCTGGCTGGTAGAGTAGTAGTTGCCAACCAGCCAGGTAGAGAGGCTGATCAGGAACTTCCTTTGGTCAGGTCATGACACTTAGATTGCCCGAGCCAAGGTGGCTTGGTCAATCATCACACTTCCTGGTTCTCAAGGAGGGCTTGGGATCATTGATCCAGCACATCAGAGCAGAGCCCTTCTTGGGAAGTTCGTAGTCAAAGGACTTCTTCCAGGAGAGGAGCCCTGTATGAAGTTCTTGCTGTAGAGGCTTAGTGACAAGGTGCCTCAGTCAGGAGGCCCTTGGCAACCTTCGACCAGATGGATCTTTACAGAGTTGCGTCGAGTTGTTTTGAGAAGGAGACTGGAGGACCGCTTCACTGTGATTTTGCTTCGATCTTGGGAGCTCTTACGGCGTGGCCTGGAGCAGAGACAGCCGACGGGCACGGAGGAGCACCTACGGCAGCCCCTCGTCTGGAACCCCATGGTAAGCACTCAGAGAGGCCACTTGGTTGGTAGTCGGCCTCATGTTTCTTGGGGTCCCATGGTAGCAGTTCCAGTGCGCTCTGTAGATGACTAGCTAGAGTTCACAGGTTTGTCAGAGGAGGTGCAAGGTTTCCAGCTAGGGGTGCAGAGCATGTGTCAGGACATCTCAGAGTCAGTTCCAACTGAGTGGATCATGCCTCTTGAGCCAGTAGCACCCCAGTGGATGGGAGAATTCACACGACTGGAGGTTCTCATTTCAGTCAGGGCGTGCTCAGAGTCTGTCTCAGCCCTGTTCTTCGAGCTTCAGGGTGGGGGACGACTACAGCGAGTTGCAGTAGAGGCCCCGCAGGTAGAAGAGTGCTTTTTTCAGAGGATCCGAGTAGTGGGCATCTGTGGGAGGACCTACGTCATAGACTCTGACCCAACAGTTCTTGACACAGGACATTGGAGGCTATGGGCTTGGGAGTGTTGTCCGCTGGCATGAGTACAATGATATACTGGTGAGTGGCTATGGAGGACCCCTTCTCTTCTACAGACCACCCAGGAGTCCCGTTCTTTCAGTACACTGTTCGACTGGGACGTCATATACTAGCAGCACAGAGAGAGGCCCACCCCGCTGCAGCACGTCATTGGCAGGAGGAGGGTCTCACAGTCGAGTTCTTGGCAGACTTTTGGAAGAGGTTGTGGGACTCCAGAGAGCCGAGGAAAGCCACCTTATTTTGGCTGGTCGGACATAGAGCTACAACAGTAGGGAGATGGCTAGTGCATAGTGGTCTCTCGGCCACATGTGCAGCTTGTGACCATTTGGTAGAGAGTCAATATCATTGTCTTTGGGACTGTCCCTCGGCCCACCAGGTGTGGCTACGAGTTCTTCTGCAGATGCCTGCTCTCTCCACGGCTCGACAATACACTTGGGGGCAACGGCTTGGTCCACCCTCACGGGCTCGGCACTTCAATTTGAGCTATCTTCCACTAGCAGGATGATAGTGATGCAGGGGGGGGCGACCTACACTCCAGCCTGCTATAAAGCTTACTCCACAGGAGTGGTGCAGTGAGAGAGAGGAGTGTTGGGAGCTCATCAGTGGCTTGACACTTTGGTTCATCTGGCGGGCCCGCTGTTTCCGCATCTATGAGGCTCGCCCTGTGCCACCAGCAGAGACTGTTCGTGACTTTTGGCTAGAGCTCATCCATACTCTCAGTGGACAGCTTGAGGGACTACAAGACAGCTCTGAACGCATGCGGGAGTGCCGCAAGGCTTTCCTTCGACTCTGGCGCCCTGGGCCTTTCTACACCATAGTCCAGGGTGTGCTTAGATGGCACTATCGTCCACCTATGTGGCTCTTCCCTCCTCCCATCTCTTGATTTAGCCTCATTGTATATATGATGTTTTTTCATTGGGAGAGTCTCCCCATCATGCTTGTTGTAGCCCTCTCTTGCAGAGGTGGTTGTAGCCCTATGGGCAGTCTTCATTAACTAATAGAAGGATCTTTTTCTTGAAAAAAAAACCTCTTGAACGCACGTGATATAGGAAGATTTTGATAAGCGACCACCCCAAGAGTATGCTATGGTCTGCATACTACCAGTGAATGCCCTACTTTTAGAGTAAAATTCAATCAGAATTACAATGCCTGTGGGAGGTATGTTCATCAAGCTTAGGATTGCATAGTATTTGAGTGCAGGGAGGTATGGTCATTAAGCTAAGGATTGCATAGTATTTGAGTGCATGATGGCCAATAGACCAACCTTAGCATGGACGGACACACCTCGAGTGCCTGCATTGATGCCGGACCCACCTCTTGAACCAATGTCACACACATGGTCCCTAGGGCCCAAAATGTTGTTCAAACAACACCCTTACCACCTAAAGTTCTAGGACCGCAACCACCAGATTTGAGAATCACTTCTGTGAATCAAGTGGGTTGTGAGTCATCTATTGCTTGTTTGGAAGGCTATGAGGAAGATATAGACACTAATATTTCCTATGTGATTGATGCACTTGAAGAAAGTCCACAATACTACATGGAGGACTATTGGGGACAAGTCAAACTTGTCTATCAAGTAGCTGCTCTTGCTGCAAGAGGCCAAATTATCAATTACACTTCCAAGAGACTACCTCTTCAATGCTATGAGTGTGGAGGTCCACATCGTGTGGCTGAGTGTCCTATTAGGCTACAAAAGAACGCCACACTAATGCAAACCAATCAAGCGAGCACGCCTATAGTGTTGATACTCATGTGTAATCGATGTGGCATAGATCATTTGATTGCCCAATGTTTAAATAATCCAAATGCACTGAAGATCACGCCATTAAACTTGGATGAGGTTACCAAGGAGCCATTACAAAGTACACCTGTGGTCCGGTAAATGTACTCACACAATCGATGCTCCAAAAACAAAATTATATTCTTGAAGAAAGAGACTCGGTATCAATTGCCCAATCTCAAAAGAAAAAGAAAACACGAAGGAAGAGATCACAAAAAGCAACGAAGTTAGACCCCAGTTCAAAGACCAACATAGGAACTGGTGACAACACTGTATATATGAACAACGCTGAAGAGGATTCTGATTCAGGTGAAACCATGGAGACCAAAACAACCACTAATAAAGAAACCAACAATGAAGATCATCATGAGCCACAATGGCCACGATCCAAGAAAAAGATAAGAACTTATCCAAACCCTACAAAGGAGATCAAGCGAGTCAAGCTATTAAGTAGTTGCATAGAAGATACCCAAAGGGATCTAGAACCAGCACCTAGGCAGATCCATATTATAGACACATTGTTCCCTACGCAACAACAACCTCACAAAGTCCATAGACCCCTAGACATACCTAGTGTCATCCAAGAAGAAAGTGACTTAAAGTCATGGGAAAGTGGGCATACTCACTTCTGGTTGGAAAGAATGTTTACAGAGGGACTACCTGACCCTATCGAAGAATGGCGATCCCATCTTCCCCACGTCAAGGGACCAAAGCCCAAAAGGTGTCGTTAAACATTAGGGAAAATTTGGACTCACAAAGGGGCCTTATAAGGAGTTTGACTTCCTCTCTCATGTCCAAAACGGGCGTGCGGTAAAATTTTTGCAAATCAACTCTAAACTTGGCGGAGATTTGGCAGTTAGAATCTACTCTTCAAACTCTTTCTATTGATATATAGCACGCCATGAGATTTCTTATATTTTGAAAGATTTTATTTTTGATTCTCTAGATTCTAGACGGAGTTCTCACATCACAAGAGAATAAAAAATAGAATCTTTCAAAATATGAGGAATCTCATGGCGTGCTATATGTCGATAGAAAGAGTTTGAAGAGTAGAATCTAACTATCAAATCTCCGCAAAGTTTACAGTGGATTTGCAAAGAATTTACCGCACGCCTGTTTTGGACATGAGAGAGGAAGTCAAACTCCTTATAAAGCCCCTTTGTGAGTCCAAATTTTCCCTAATGTATTACCAAATTGATGGATTTCATGGCGATCCCATCTTCCCCAAGTGAAGGGACTATTTGGCGGACGAAGCAATGATCGCCAGAGAAAGAGTCACATTTTTCAGGGAATCTACATTTTTGCGAAAATCTCATCCTTTTGTAAAAGAGCTTCTCTAAGCCGAGAACTTGTAAAGAAATTCTTGATTATTTTTCCGAGAGCAATTGTATAGTGGAGATCCAGTTAGAAGTTTAGGACTTTTTGACTAGACAAGCCATTTGTACAGACCTAAACTATAAAGGTCAGTTTTGTAAGTTTGAACATTATCCTCTTTTATCACAAGTTTTGAAGAAGACAGCGTACGTTTGAGAGCTTCCTCTTGCTCCAACTTGTAATCTTCGCTATTGTGGCTATGGTAATCCGAATTCAGATTCGCTTATTGCATTGTGTTCCTCTTACTTTGCTCTTCCATTCAAGTGTAAGCATTCAAGATTCGGTGTAGGTGTTCAACTACGCGTTTGAGACCTTAAATCGCTGTTTTGAGTGTTTAAATGCATATTTTATGTTGTTTTGACCCTAGGAGAGGCTTCACGGACTCTAAAACGAGCTTTTGTGATCATCTGTTACTGTTTTTGCTAACTTTGGGACGAATGATCGCGATCCATGTACCTCTCCAGAATACTGTGACAGTGATAGGACCTAAATAGTCCCCTGTCGCTTCCCTTCAAGTTTCGTGCGAATCCGATATGATTTGCATGGTAAATGGGCGTGATGACTGTAGAGCTGTGTAGAAGGACATAGGCATATTACTTGGATTTAGTGTGTATCATTTGCTTGTAGTGTTAGTAGTTGCATCTCATCAAGTTCACTTCATTAGGAATGACACCCTAGTGAGTTTCCATGCCTCATCCTGGTCGCTTCCCTTGTATTGATATTTTATGTTGATGCGTGAGAGCTATGCTATGGACGTCCATCGCGGCGACCCGCAAACATTGGCGTCGTTGTCGGGGAATGCACCTTAGGTGATGAGTGACCAAGTGCGCAGTTAGCTTCCTTAAAAGAAGATGAATCCACAAATCCATTTTACACCTCAGTTAGGCTGCTAGATAGGGGTTTAGAGCTTAGTGGACTCTAGAGTCAGTGGACCGGCTAGATCCTCTCTTAGAAGATTTAGGGAGCTATGAGTGAGAGTGTTCAAAGCATTTTTGCTCTTCAATTTCTCTAATTCGATTGAGTACTGAAATCTCACCCAAAATCCGTCTTGTTTGTTTTGTTTCATTCATTTCTTTATGCTCTTTCATTTCTGTACTTAGGAGTAGGATAAGTAATTCGCATTCCAGTCAGATTTGGGGCAAAAGTTAGAGTTGAGAAACCAGGAAACCATAACTTTGGCAAAAAGGCCATAAGACTCTGAAATTTAGAAAATCTGACCAAACAGGGTTGATAGTGATTCAAATCACCAAGTGGTAGCACAAAACACTGTAAAACACTGTAAAACACTTGTCAGAGGGAGCAGACTAAATTTCAACAGATTTGGCTCATGTACTACGATCGCGATCGGTGTACCTCTGTGTCAGAATTGGACAAGAATTGTTGTGTGCCTTCATGATAAGATTCTAAACAAGTTTGTCTAAAGCAACCACACCCAGAAACATCAAAAATCAAGAAAATCAGGCTACTTGGGCAAAACTAGCCTAAAAAACCCAAAAAGTGTAAAATTTTGGATTTTAGTGATCCAAATGCTAAGTGAATGGGAAAATATCCTCAAAACACCATTGCCTACAAGCACACCAAAATTGGTCTGATTTGACCTTTGTACTACGATCGCGATTGGTATACCTCTATGCCAGATTTTGACCAGATTTCATCTGTGGGAATCTCAGGTGTATAGAAACATAAAAGTATACAGGACCAAGATCCAGAAACCTCAAAATACCTGTCAAACCATCTGAGTATTGATCCAAGTCGGAAATTGATATACTAACATAGAAATTGACTTTCATCAGGATCATATACATCAAATTGGGTATAGACTATACAAAGGGAGAGCCTGTACAACACAGGACAACCCCAGATAGCTTTCATATCCCAAAACAAATACCAAAATCAAGTCAAACTAACAGATTCGGGAAAACAAACACTTCCAACCAAGAATTGGTAAAAGCTTGACTTTTTGGGGTTTGAATACAAAAGTATTTGGTGAATAGCCTTAAAATAGCCTAGTGAACAAGCTGATGAAGTTTCATCAAATTTGGGCACTGTACTACGATCACGATCGGTGTACCTCTGTGCCAGAATTGACTCATTTTTGACATGTTCATAGACCTAGACTATTTAATATATCAGGAGTTGTCAAAACCCAAATTGGACATACTATCAATAATCTGCAAGCAAAATTGTGTTGAATTCGTTGTGAAGTTGTTGAATCTACTGACAATTGGAATGATACAGTGATCTCATAGCCATCAAGTGTATTCATTTGCAGAGACGATCAAGTAACAATCCATGCAGTCGTGAGAGTTGGAAGATCACTCCACCTCCAGGTAAGAGGTTTGGATTCAATCGGTAAATTTCACTTTCTTCATGTTTTTGAGATCGGGAAAACAAATCAACAACCAACACCGAAATTTAGCGGATCAAGCAAGTGTTTTATCAACAGAGGAGAGTGTAAACCAAGGTGTAGTACGACCGTTAGAGCCGATCCTTGAAGGAAGTATTTCTGATACTTCTTTAGAGAAATCTTACGAGTATTTCACGGAACACTTGGGACATTTAAACCTAAACGAAAGAGAAAACATGGCAGTAGGACCATCAAACCCTTCCGCCACAATGAAGCCATTGTTCATCAAGTATCAGTATGAAAACAAGCAAGGTGCCAAGATCTACAAAGATGGTATGGACCTCTACTGTGTGAAAATAGAAGATAGACCAAGTGAGTTCAAGGACTTAGTGCCTGTGAGCTATAGAGGAGATAGGTACCTAGATGACGAAGGTAACATGTACTTCGTAGTCCTAAATCCTAACATTGTGGACAAGTGGGGATTGATGGGCACGAAAGCCAAAGTAGATGAGGAATCTAAGGAGAAAGCACCAATAATGAGCTTCCCTGATGCGAGGCTAAGGCGAGAAAATGAAACTTTGAGAATCAACACAGACAACGTCTATGTGGGGTTATACAAGTATAATAATGGAGAGCAAGATCTCTATTATAGATGCAAGGAACCCTACGTGGGAGAGTTGATAGAGCGGAAAAGACTTTATGTCTTCACCTACATAGAGGGATCAGAAACGAAAATCGTTGCAAACGACAAATATGGAAGACGATATGCAAAAATCGATAAAAAGGAGTTGGAAGGATATATATACTTTGAACTAATAATCTGGGAGCTCTAACTAAAGATGGGTAATGACAGGTTGATAGAATTTGGAAGCTTGTATCCCCGGCTCATCAATTACTGGAACGATTAAGTCGAGACACGGGAGCACTGAGATTGGTCTCAAACCATAGAATGATGAGGCCATCCCAAGTAGCAAAGTGCATGCCAAAGAAGTATAGCGGATCACGGGATCCATATGCCCATGTGTCTCTCTTCAAGCAAGTCTTAAGAGCAGAGCAGATCACTGATTTCCATACTCAATATGAGGGATTCAGGCTGACCTTGGAAGGGACGGCCTTAACATGGTTTCAACCTTTGAACCCTGAAACATGTCCGAATATTGAACATGTATTGCGGGAGTTCGCGGAAGAATTCTCAAAATGGGGCATAAAGCATAATACTGTATCACAGATATATGCTTTTAAACAAAATCAGAATGAAAAAATGAAGGAAGCATCCTTGAGATTCAAGCAATACATTGAGAGGTGCCCAAGGAGAGAATTACCACAAGACGAGAGATTGTTTGTGCTCTTCATTGAAGGACTTAGAAATGAAACCTTGAAAAAGGACCTTCACTTGAAAGCATGTAGCACATTCGAACAGGTTACAAGGGAAGCGTTATATCTTGTTGATAACTGCAAAGCATATGGGAAAGTGTCAGAGTATACTGATTCAGTAACTAGTGGCTCTTCATCTATTAAGAGTGAACCCTCTACCAAGAAAGATGCTCAGGCTTCTTTGATGCCGACAGCTAACCAATTGATAGAAGAAGTAACGAAGAGAATGAAGCAACATATGAGATCAAATCCTGTGATGAGACAGTCTTAGATGAGGAAATGTGACATATGTGGGGGGGATCACCCGACGCCATGGTGCACACAACAGTCGAAAGCACCAGTTGCAAATGGACGAGTACTAAAATGGTGCGCCATAGAGCAAAAATGGACGAACCATGGCACAGATGAGTGTTTTTAAACAAAAACTATGTGAGGGAAAGGTTGTATGTACCTCCAGTAGGAACACTCCAGCCACCTCCTCCAAGATATCAAGTTGGGCCAAATGTGAATATGGTAGCAGGAGCAGACAGACCTCAACCTCTGTTGGGTCAACAAGCTCCTTTACCACAGGAAAATGGGGCCATGATTAGGTATGTTCAACCTTACAAAGCATCACCAAGAACAAATAATACACCTCAAATTTCTTATTACGAGGAATTGAATGAGCCTTACGTAACTGAACCTAAACCACAAATGTAGGCAGACGAAGCCTATCAACCGTGGGGAAATAACGAGGGTATGGCACCACCAACGTATGTAGCACAACCTTCGAGGGATCAATATTTGGTGGACGAAAGAACGCTAATGTTCATTTTGCAAACCAGAACTACAAACCAAGAGGATATCCTAATAGGGCGGGATAACCTATGGGACCACCTCCTCAAACTCAACCACCAATTGGACCATGCTATAACTGTGGAAGTACAGATCATTGGGAGCGTAGTTGTCCTTTCAAAGGTGAAAGAGTGAAAATTTTTGGGTTTTGTGATGGGTGTGGTGTGAATCACATACTGCCAGATTGCCCAAGGAATCCGAACAACAAGGGAAAAGGAACTATGAATATTGTGGGGGTGTTACCAAGTGCAAGCAGTGGATCAGAAACCGAACCCATGATCCAAATCAATGCGGTAACCAGAGCCCAAGCCGAGGACTTAGAGAAAAACAAGCCATTGGAAGAAAAGGTCGAGTTGCCAATACCCACAGAAAACGAGAGTTTATCTGTGAGAACACAACAGAAATCCTGGAAGGCGAAACGAGACAGAATGAAAGCAAGAAGGATAAAAACCCAAATTGCCATGAAAAATGAATTACATGAAATGAAAGAGAAACTCAAACAAGAGAGAGATAGTAAAACTGCTGAGGACAACAACAAGCTGAGGAAAGCATCCTCAAGGGGATCAGTCTTGGTCGAGAAAGTGCTAGAGCCTTTAGATACTCTATTACAAGCGTATGAAGCAAAGCTAAAAACAAACCAAACCTTAGAGCAGAGATGGTTGACTTATCCTCAACCAGAAGTGGAAACAAAGTGTTTGGAAATGTATAAACACCTTATTGAAACAGCCCAGGCATTGATGGAACCTAATGCGATTAGAACCCCAGAATAAGAAGTGTTGATTCACAAAGAGCGAGAAAAATTGAAGATCGATGAATCAGAACAAGTAAACGGACCCATGCCTGAAACTATATTGGCATTGGATCACTGAGTGGTGCCGAACACCACTGATGATGCTAACTCAATGACTATAATGCCAATTCCAGAAGTGGAAGAACCATGGCCACAACACATATGGGAAACCATTAGAAATAGAAAGAACAGAAGCGCGACGTTACAGTCTGCACCAATTCTTGAGGTTAACATGGACAACGGATTTTATCCAGGAGATATACAATCACTATATGGAGATGCAGGAATGGAGGTTTTGATGGAAAGAAAAGCTAAATCCCTGAAAACCCTGTCTTCATTTATAAGTGAACACGAGGCACAATCGGAGATAAGATTAGTTCCATCCCAGATGAGAGCTATTCCACAAATGATTGACTCAAAAAGTCTTCAAGAGATGATGTCGACACCTGTAACATGCACAATCACACTGTCAAAACTCTTGAGAGTCAGACCACACTTATGGGAAGACATGGGGAAACATTTGGAGAACAAAGGAATAAAGATTCCTCTTCAGACAAACCCTACGGTGGAAGAAAACAAACGGGAAGGTCAACCCAAAGCCCAGCCTGTGCCCATAAACAAGGTCGGAGATTACTGTGAAGGTGAGAAAGGTAGTACAACCTTACCTGTCGAATATCAGGATATAAAGAAGATAGCTATCCTAAACAGTGGAGCGGGAGTTGCGATTGCTACAAAGCATCTCTAGGAGAAATGGGGCCATCCATCTTTCAGAAAGACGAGAATGAAACTGCAACTCGCAGATGGGTATGTAGAGAGAACATTGGGAGTCCTGGACCAAATAGTTGTAACTTCGTGTGGAATTAACTATGAGCACACCTTTACCGCGGTAGATCTCGGAAAAACGAACAACTTTGACATTATTTTGGGGCGACCTTTTATGTGTCAACTCAAAATGATACCAGATTGGGGGTACGACCAAATTTACCTAAGGCATGAGGAGCTAATAACAAAAATCAACATGAAGGATCACAGCTATAGAGACGTTGCAAAAACACCAGTGCAAGAATTTGATTCAACCATAGTGAATGGAAAATAAATACTGTGCTCGGTTACAAATGAAATCACATGTCTGGATCTGTGGAGCATCTGATTGTGGAGACTTAATCAAAGAGGAATGTGTGTTGGAAAGGTCAGTAGAAGACGAGGTTTATCTCCCAGAACCTTTCCCTGAACATTTATTTGAGCCATTTGGGTGGACTCAAATATTTTCAACCTTGGATGTATGTGTTAACAAATGCACGCCTACAAAATTTTGTGACGATGAAGCATACGACCTAGTAACGTTGCAAATGGCTAGCGTCATCCTTGAGTCAGGATCAGATAGCGAGGAACAAGAAGAACCACTACATGAGACTGAGTGTAAAAGAATAGTTGATGAGATATCTGTAATAGACGATAGGAATCGAATAGAGGATGAATTCACAGACTCACTAAGCGATGACCTTCCATCACTGGGTGATGAAATCCAAATGATAGATATTGATGACAAAAGATCAAGTGGATCAGAGACGAATAGGAAGTATATGTCGAGACCGGACAGGTTTTACGAGTTTCCTAACCAAAAACCTAGTCTACAAGAGCGGTATAGATCAAAGAGAACAAGGAAATCAAGAGCGAATAAGCATAAACCCATGCCTCTTGTCAATGACAAAACGGGATATCTAAGGCTTGTAAAAGCTGACGAATGTGTCAAAGACAAGGTCACTGGCCGGTTTATTAAAATGAAACCATGGAAAAACAACAAGAAGAAAAAGCGCGAAAAGCAAACAACTGAGACACATAAGGAGGGGGAAACAGGGTCTAGAATGACCAAAACAGAGAGGAAAATAGAGTACAATAAGCTCAAACAGACCCTCAAAGACATAAGGACAACTGAAATGGAAACAGATGAGGACACGAATTCTAACAAGATGGATGTGATGTCCCATTATAAGAAGTATACAATAAGCTCAAACAGACCCTCAAAGACATAAGGACAACTGAAATGGAAACAGATGAGGACACGAATTCTAACAAGATGGATGTGATGTCCCATTATAAGAAGTATACCATACAAGATAGAAAAATCATAGTGCAACAATCGATGAGATAATTGAAGGAACCTGGTACATCATACGACGGTCGTGAAAAAGCCAAACGAATAGATCTAGCGGAGCCAGGAGAAGATCCAAAACCTGCATATATTGCCACGGATCTTACTGAAGAAGAGGAAAAGCTTTTGATAGCTACTCTAAAACAGTATAGAGATGTGTTTGCATGGTCATACAAAGATATTAAGGGGGTGGATCCAAGTATCTGTCAACACACAATACCCCTTAAGAATGATGCCAAGACAAGCAGACAACGTCCTTATACTTACAAAAGAGACGTTTGCAAGGAAGATCAAGGAGGAGATAGATAAGCTGAAAGAGGCAGAGTTTATTTACGAAATTGAGCACACTAACTGGGTTTCACCGATTGTGGTGGTCCCGAAGAAAAATGGAAAGTTGAGAGTATGCGTCAATCTCAAGAAAGTAAACGCTGCTACAATTCGGGACAACTATCCCTTACCCATTACTGATCATGTAATAGAAAGAGTGGCAGGAAAAGAAGCTTACAGTTTCTTAGATGGCTTTTCAGGCTACAACCAACTCGAAATAAAGCCAGAGGATCAGCACAAGACGGATTTTGCAACTGAATGGGGCATTTTTGCATTCAGGATAATGGATTTTGGCTTAACGAATGCACCAGCCACATTTCAGAGGCTGATGGGTCATGCTTTTAAAGAATATCTAAGACAGTTCTTAGAAATTTACATGGATGACTTGTGCGTTCACTCTCTCGTAAGATTGGAGCACATAGAGCACTTGACCAAATTAGTGTTCAAAAAATGCAGACTGTATAGGATTTTCCTGAATCCGGAGAAATGTGTCTTCATGGTAAGACAAGGCAAAATATTGGGACATATCGTGTCCAAAAATGGTATTTCGACAGACATGGAGAAGATCAGCGTAATTGTTGATCTACCACGACCAGTAAAGGTAAAGGAGCTACATGCATTTATGGGCCATTGTGGATAATATCGTAGATTTATCTACTCATACGCTATAATTGCGAAACCACTTTACGCATTAATAACTAAATTTGAGTGGACAGATGAGTGCGAGAAAGCTTTTCAAACTTTGAAGCAAAGATTGATATCAGCTCCAATTTTGAAGGCTCTGGATTGGGAAAATATATTCCACATCCACGTAGATGCATTAGCATATGCTATAGGATGCATACTTGCACAACCTGGAGAAAAGAACATGGATTTTCCAATCAGTTACTCCAGTAGACAACTAAACAGTGCAGAGAAGAATTACACAACAGCTGAAAGGGAGGGTTTGAGTATGATCTATGCTGTGAAAAATTTTAGACATTACCTACTTTCCAATAGATTTGTATTCTTCGTTGATCACCAAGCACTGCTGTACTTGGTAAACAAACCTTGCAGTACGGGGCGGATTGTACGATGGTTCATCGTACTACTTGAGTTTGACTTCATGATTGTGGTCAAAAAAGGAACTACACACCAAAGAGAGGATCATTTATCTAGAATGGTGCATGGAGAAAACCCTGTAGGAGTTGATGATGCTTTGCCAGATGCATATCTCTTCAACATAGAAATGGTTCCAAGATGGAGCGAGGATGTAATTCCTTTGTTGACTATTGGGTCATTGAATTTGACAGACAACCATTTACCATTGTAGCATCTAGATCATTGGTAATGCTGGTTGGAAGGCTATACAAACAGGGATCGGATCAAAAACTTAGGCTTTGTGTTAAATCAAGTGAACAGGACTTGTATGTAAACCAGTCTCATGTACAAACAACGGGGATTCACAATGGGCATGCACGGACGTATCAAAGATTGATGACAATGGGTGTATATTGGCTGAAAATGCAACAAAGTGTTCATAAGCATATCAAATCATGTATTATATGCACTTTTCAAAAGATGAAAGAACACGCAACTCTATTCAAATTATCTGTAGCACCTAGATGGAGTAACTACATTGTAGAATACCTCACCACCGGAATACTGCCTGAAGGGATGAGTAGATCACGTATCAAAACGATCACGAAAGAGGAAGAAAACTATGTATTGATTGAGGACAATCTTTACAAGAGGGGAAAAGACAATCAATTGAGAATGTGTGCGACGGAAGAGGAATACGTTCCTATCTTAGAGCAAGCACATGGCGGACAAGCCGGAGAACATTTCTCAGCTGACAAAACGGCCAAAGCAATTTTTATTGCTGGCATATGGTGGCCTACACTATTCAAGGACGCCAAAGAGTTTGTGAAACGATGTGATGATTTTCAGAGGACAAAGATTCCTAGAGCACGAGATGACATGCCCTTGAGACCAATGATGGGGGCAAGAGCATTTGCAAAATGGGGAATAGATTTTGTAGGACCAATTGCGCCTCCTGGATATAAAATGCATGCTCAATACATTATTGTGGCAACAGATTATCTAACAAAGTGGGTTGAAGCGAAAGCAAAAACCAAAAATGATGCAAAAACGACAACACAGTTTTTGTATGAGAACATTTTCACCAGATATGGCTTACCAATAGAGATAGTGAGAGATAGAGGGACTAATTTCGTCAATGAAGTGATCGAATTCCTATTGGATGAATTCATGGTAATTCACAAGAAGTCAGCTCCCTATCATCCACAAGCTAACGGCCAAGCAGAAAGTACGAACAAGATTTTGGTGACAATTCTCACGAAAATTGTTAGAGAATTGAGAGCCGACTGGGATCAGAAGCTGCATTCAACTTTATGGGCATATAGAGTAGCGTACAAAACCTCAATCGGAACGACTCCGTTCAACATGGTTTATGGAATTCAAGCGATTTTGCCACTTGAATTTCCTATCCCCACACTTCGGGTAGCTAAATAATTAGAATGGATGGGCCATAAATTATCCAATCAAATAGATATCCTAGAAAAACTGGATGAAACTAGATTGAGAGCAGTTGCATCAATCTACGCGCAAAAACGAAACATGAAATCATTCTTTGATCAACATGTTATCAGCAGGAATTTGCTACGGGGGATTACGTCTTAATGTATACCCTGAAACAACATTCCCGGAAAGTCAAAAAGCGAGGCAATGTACCCTATGTGATTCATGACATATCATCTAGTGGTGCCATAGAGGGAGAGGAGATGCCTAATTGGATTAGTGGCTACAGATTAAAGAAGTACAACCTACCACTAACCTCAGAGATGCTTTCCAAATCCACGCTGCGAAGGAGTGCAAGAACAAAGCAAATGAGACAAAAGCTCAAGCACAGAAGGAGGCCAGAATCAGGATTTTAAAGCGGAAACAGAAATTACAACAACAAAGACTTCCTCAACCAGCAGATACGGCTCAAATTCCCCTTTCTATAATTCACACTGACGAGCAATGGGAAATAGGAATCGATGTTCGCATCAATGTCAAACTTCCGAATGGAAGATATTAACGAGCATTGATTGACACAGGGGCAAGAGTCAATGTGTTCAACTTCTCCACTTACAAGATGCTTACCGATGAACCCCTAGTGCAATCCACACAAGATTTACAAGACGGAAACGGGGCAAAAATGCCAACATTGGGAATAGTAAACTTACCAATCAATATTGATGGAAATAGTTGTCCTCATCAATTTCTCGTTATGAAAGACGAAGGAATCAGAGAATCACTATGTTTGGGAGTTCCATGGATGAGAACATACAATGCAGTTACCAATGGTCAGAACATGCATTGATGTACACACACAACTCTAACACATACATGACTCCATTCGCCAAAACAGATCACTCGTGGCCGATTATCCCCATCGACAAAAAGCAATCAGCTCATCAGCCAAAAACACCAAAAACGGCTGTTCGAAAAGTATGGATAAAGAAAATCGTTGTGCACAAAAAAAAAGAAACAGATATGGCTGCCCAAGTCACAACTCTCGGCGAAAGTAACGCCATATCAAAGACCTTCAGGAGCTAATCTAGAGTAGAACTGGCAACCAAAGCTGGAGACAACCAAAGATCAAATGGAGACCAAAAAGTCAACTTAGGAAGCCTTAACTAACAAAATGGCAATGAAAACCTAAGAAAATTCAGGAACCTACATTAAAATCTGCAAATATGAAAAATACTGAATACAAATGGGTTCCAAAAATAGTTGCCATCAAAAAACCAACAATCAAGGAGAGAGCAATTAAACTGCAAGCTCTTCTGTTCCATAAACAACTAGCCTCGCCATCCAAAGCCACTGAAAATTACATTCAGTCCCCGCATCTTGCACAACACTTTGTTTCCCAATGCAATGTCTCAAACATGAGGATAGGGCCACATTACACGGCCGTGCATAGTCACAGATTTCCAAACCCATGCACACGCACACAACCTTCGTCTGAGACGACTCAGTTTAGGAAGGGGGGAGTAATTGTTGAATCTAGCAGTAGTCAGGACCATTAAGGGGTCCAACGTGTATATATGTACATAATGCGTTTGTTTTTTTTTTTCATTTTTTAGAGTTCAATTTCGAACAAATTTGATCAAAATTTGGCATTTTTTAGCGTTTTTATCATCCAACCAGCATAATAATGAGTTGTAATGACAAAATCTAGAGCATTAGGATGCTTCTAGTGAAAATGTATGCTTAGGGGTGAGTATAATAATTTTTGGCTAATTTTCGCTAGTTAATAAGTATTTTCAATTTATTTTGCTTAATTTTCGTTAATAAAACTTCAAAAAGTAAAAATATATCACCCACAGTGTCAGAATCAAGTTTTGGAAGCAAACGCTGAAGTATCATGATAGGGTTATCAAGCATGGAAGATATGAAGCTAATCTGAAGACGTCGAATCTCAGCCTTAATGATCATGATACGACGCCTCATGGAAGATATGAAGCTAATCTGAAGAAGTCGAATCTCAAACAGTGATACGACGCCAGAATGACGAACGGTTCGACCCACAGGTGGTATACAAATTATCTTGAGATCAAAGGTAAGGAAAATTAGCCCTATGTCACGAAAACCTTGGCAAGATATGGGTCAGGTAGGCCAAAAATCTAGCTCATTGTTCAATTTCCATCCTGAGAGAGAAGAGGAGAGCTTCTTGACCTAGAGCGAGCTGCCATATTTCTACTCCGTATGGACGATCGGAGCCGGCATATCACACCAGATTTCACAGGTATGTTCCTTGTCGAGTAAAGATCAAGTGTATTACACATGCAAGCGCGAAACATTGCACAAACGGGCGCATTGACCAAATCAAAGTCGGATTGAGTCGAAAAGCTGAAGGGCCCTTAGAGGCATCATGACAGAAAAAAATTCAGGGACAGAACACATCTATGTGCTCCCCACTATGTCAGGAACAAAGCCATGTGATCATATCTCAATTTGATGGTGGTAAACCGATCGCGATTGGTGTACCTCACTGACCAAATTTGACACAGAAATTGCAAAAAAGCCTTCTCTCAACTTCGCCAACAACCTGCAAGTGTCAAAAATCAATTTGGGATCTATGGTACGATCACTATCTGTGCCCCCAGTTTCAGATTTTAAAAATTTTGACATGGCCCAGGCTTAGAACTCATGGAGGAGTACACTCTCTTGAATTTTCATAAGAAATGCACAAAATTTTCTCATAGAATGGGCCAAAATTGTCAATCACACCCGAATCGGGAAATTTGACCTACAACTACCAAAATTCGACTAAAAATTATGACGGATGTTTTGAAAGGCATACCCGTCCGACTAGGAGTCAGCATTGTAGTAGAAAACCTTGAATGGAGCTCAGGATCTCCTACAAGGACAGAGATGACCATTTCAATCTCGAGTGATCACACAAGGGAAGAATTTGGCCGAACTAATGTCAAAGACTAAAAGGCAACTTAGAGATGCCCAGTTATCCCATTGGTATCCAAAGAATGCGTGAAAAATACCCAAGTTTGGAAAATCTCCAAAGACGGGGTAAAAAGTGTCTGATCAAGTAAGAATCAGATAGCGGAGTAGGCTGATGATAGCAACACATCATGGAAGTAGTAAAAGCTCAAAAAATTACATCAACTAACTCCAGGCTCCAACCAGAATTCATTAGGAAAACCCAATATGGTTAGACTTAGTAAAATAAGGTCAAACAATGAAAAATTGCTCTGATTTGTTCATTTTAAGTCAAAACTTGAAAATAAATCATCAGTGGGCTAGGCAGGCATAAGAGACTAAAGCCATATAGTTTTCACCCAAAAAAGCCCAGGTATCAGCATCAGATTTTGACCAAAACCTAACAGATCTCTTGTACACATCTTGTTCAAGTCACACATAAAGCTTCAAGCCAATTGGACATCAAAAACCCATGAAAAATCAAAGTCTAGTCCAAAACTCCCTTGTAACCCAAAATTGGGACTTATAAACTCAAAAGTGGTTCAAATAAAAGACAGAGTGGGCCAAAATGACCCTCTAGCTATCAGCAAACCACTCATGTGATCAAATGTTATTTTGGTCATGGTACTACGATCGCGATCGGTGAACCTCAGGCCCATATTTGGCTCAGATTTCAATCAGTCATAGCTCTAGTCTTGCTAGTCCCACTGGTGAGATATGGACAAGAATGGATGAGATTTGTTCAAGCTATGATCAGTTTTAACTTTTGAACTGCTTTTTACTAAAAGTCTATATGCTAATGGTTGCGAAAGGAAAACCCTGACAGCTTGTGATTTTAATGACACAGAATGCCTTGCCAAAAGCAAGCAAGGCAGTGGACGGTAGCACCATATGAAGTGGATGAGCTCTCTACGAACGAAAAAGCTCACATCTCGGATGAAACACTAGCTCAGATCCCTGCTCACATTTTAATCGCGAAGTTTAGGGATGCTGATGGTGACAGGGTAAAGATGACCATCATGCCATGGGAAATATGGAATCTCCACCGAAGGCCGGAGGTCACCAAAGCCGTGCGGGCTATTCATTTGGACCAGTTTTTCATATTGCAGCCATGGGGAACAGACAACATGAGGGCCCATGAGCTCATGAGCTCGATACAGTATGATGGGCAAGCGATGCTCATCGACAAGGATGGTTCAAAGGTGAAAGTAAAGATCAAAAAAGACATCATCAACAAAGCTTTGCACTTCCTTCCACGGCAACACGACTTGCTAACAAAGACCAAGTCACTGGACAACGAGAAGGCGTTTATCAAAGCAAAAAGAAACAAGTACAAGTACAGTGACTTTATCTTTATCTTCAAGAAGAAGCTCCAAATTTTCTTGAAACTCTTTACCTGCAGCTTGTAAGAAAAGATCTGTCTTCTCTGCATCTAGTGTGGCCCTTTCTGTCCTAGTGAGTTGTGCATAGCGCCGCTCAAATTCCCTAAGTAGCTCTGTTATTGATAGTCCTAGCTTTGGCTTGACTACCCATTCTAAGAATGTCCTTTTTGGTCACTCTCTCAGAGTCCTCCATGAAATATTCCTCCTTTAAAGCTACTTTGAGTTCTTCCCAATTTCTCCCATGCCCATCTTTAATTGCCCTAACATGCTCCCTGATTTCTGGAGCAACAACTAGCTCAAAGATTTGAATCATCTCACCTTCTGACACGCGATGCAGCTCCATCTCCTTCACATACTCGCGTAAGTACTTGGTTACATCTTTGCCATTGAACTGATCCATTCTGTTGACAACCGCTTGTATGGCCTTCGTTGCTGAAATCTCCCTTCTTTCAGTAGCATGTTGTTGTTGCATGAACATTGCAAATGCTTGAAACATTTGCATTGTTGCTGGGTCAAAATGCATACCCTGTTGCTCAACATGATCACCCATGGTTACCCACAAACTCTCACCCTAGCAGATTCACGTCGGGTTCACCAAAAATATGTCGAGAAATTTGCGGTCTTACCAGGAAAGCACCGGGCTTATGGCTGTGAGAGTTTGTGAGAGAACTCGACAAAAACTATATGAAGGAGTTAAACCATAGATGCCATGAAGACTAGGGTTTGGAAAGAAGTACAATCAAAGAAGCCCACCCATTCTTTCTTGCACTCACACGCACAAAGAAAGAACACAAAAGAAAATGTCAAAATAACACAAAGATGAAAACATCAAGGCTATGGTCATATCGTATCATGGGTAATATGAAAGGGTTAACAGATGAGTTAATGGCATTCAATCTTGGCTGCCCAAATAGGCTACGAATTGTTCTTTGGAATTGTAGTTTTGTGCTTACCATAATATATATATTTTGTCTAGTGATTGGGATTAATTGTGTGTACAAATCCTCTTGGTTCATAGCAAGATAACTACGCTTACGTCAAAAGAAAAGTTATAGTCTATTAGAGGTAGTATGATGGGATCCGGTGATAGAAGTATTTCATTGAGCCTTTCTGGGCCAAAGAGAAACACTATACGTTGTTGAAAGTGTATTTTACGGCTAATCCATACGTTAATTCTAATAGATCGTACAGAGTGAAAGCGATAGAAATTATCATCATGTGGGTTATTCATCTAGGATAGTATGTGAGAAATGTAGATATGAGAGAAGTGAAGAGATGAGAAGTTTCCCTCCCAAGCCCTATTCTTGCCCGTAAGCAATAAGGATACTGCGGGGAGAGATGTACCTGTAGCAAAGAGAACCTAGAGAGGATGAATTACTAAGAATGAGAGAGATAGGTTTGGTTAAGGAGATGAGATTAGATACATATATATATGTTGGATTAGAGATGAAAATGAAAACAACAAGAAATCAAGAAAACATCAATGTAGAGCACATCTTACTTGAAACCCTTCGGCCCCATTATTGATGGGAGAGAGAAGAAGAGGGGAGAATTCAACGTTGATTGATATGCCAAGTACAACACCTTCTTTGATTAGAGTTGATCCTCCAAGGATGGCGTACAAGAATGGCTAGTTTTCCTCTAGGAGAAAGTGTAGGCTTGGGCTTATGTTAATGGGGCTAAGTACAATTAGGCATTACTACTCACTCCCTCAAGAATTCCTCTCATCAATGGCTTGAATTATTGAGTTCCTTCCAAGGAAGAAGAGGTCCCCTTTTATAGGTGAAGGGAACCCACAAGGGTTTACACAAGAAGAGAGGAGCCAGTGTGAACAGGAATTGGAAAAGTTGGAAATGAGCTGTCCCTACATGATGTGGGCAGACTGGGGTCCAGTATTTTGATCATATCTCCTCAACCATAGCTCCAAATAAAAAAATAAAAATATGGGCAGAAACTTCAGCTCATTAGCTACGATTTTCATTTTAAAATCATTCTCCAATTCGGATTGGAACCTTGTGTAAAAAACTCATCAAAATAGGGTCCATTTATGGCAGCAAAAGTCTTCATGTGGTCTCCTTAGCCTTGACTTTCATTTAATTCCCAAGGACACCTCATGCCATATGAAAGCATGACATTTCTCCTTGACAAAGTTTTGTAACCATGCTTGCAATAATGCATTAAAATAAGTGTATCTTTAAAATCATGCCACCTAGTGTCCCACTAGGATTTGATTCTCTCCTAGTAGCTATTTAAAAAAGAAATATAAGAAAAGTATAAAAAATACATAGAATATATATATATTGGAGTTTACCCTAGATATAGGATCTAGCTAGGGTGTGAGATGATAATGAAATAGTAGAAATAAAGAATCAATGCTTTTTGCCCCAAGTTAAAGAGGCGGAGCTATTGATGCTTTTCCCATAGTATTTTCTGATGGTAAAGTAAGGATATGTTACCCTTGAGAAAAATAATAGGATGAGATAGAAGGCTTATTATTATACTTAAATATGCATATGTGCACTATAGAAAATATAATTATGTATCTAAAAAAAATACAAGATAGATCTTGTAGCATGCGTTCCCACTATGTACGTGTCACAGCACGACAACGTGGTGCTAGAAGAAAAGGAAAGGCTGGTACAGGAGGCTCAACACATGCAAAAATCTGGGCAAGAGGAGTTAGAGATCCTACGGGCACAACTGGATCTCACAATGAAGGAAAGAGACACTGAGCAACAGCAGACTCAGTCTCTGATTAGAGACCTGGTGGATGTCAGGACGAAGTTGAAAACCAAGGAAACGGAATGCCAAGATTTGACAGCAAGGGTAAAGAAAGCGACGGAGCAGCTTGATTACAAAAGTGCAAGGTTCCAGAGGGTTAATAGTTCATACCTCACTGCCAAAAGTACTCTAACAACCTTGGTGGCGAACCAGGAACCTGCTGGAGCATTGTTCTCCACATCAGACAATGCTGCAGTAGTGAACACCCTAGCGGCGCTGAAAGAGGAGCTAGAGCAAGAAAAACTTCAAAGACCGTTGCTCTTCTCGGGGATGATGGCCCAGACGGCGATCGACGAGCAAAAAGTAAAAGAGCTGGAGCAACAATTAGCAGAAGCAAGAGCCGAATTAGAGACGCAGAAGCAAATCAGCGAGACACTGCTGAAAGAAAAAGAAGCACTGATTTCTCAACAACAAATCAGAACAGACGAAGCCCATGTACAACCGCAACTTCTGCCTAGTCAAGACATGCCTAACTTGCCTGAAAATTTGCATGAAGGAGAACAAGGACACGGATCAGCTGAGGAAAGCCTAGATATTAGACATGAGCTCACCCAAAGCATTAAGGAGATGCCAAAAGGTCCAGCCAAAGAATACATGCTCTATAAAGTAAAGATAATGGATTCAGCGGCACTAGCATTCTTACGGCCAAAAGAGCAAGTACAAGGGTTTGGCCATGACTACCTACCTTTTCCTTTGATATGCCACGAAGCCAATTTATGGAAGGAAAAGATGCGGCCAACCCTACCACGAAACAAAGAAGGAAATTACAAAGGTGTAGCACTAACATTAGAAGAAGCTCAGGTTCTGATCGAAGATCACCCGAAATGGAGGCAGAAGTGGCTGGACAAGAGGCCGCAGGATCTAACACATTACCACAATGCTCCTCAATACATCCAAATAGATCCTATCTTCTATCCAGTCCCTCGAAGAAGTCCATGGAAGGACTTTGCAGCATGGAGAGGCTCGAAGAGACAGAGACTGAACTACCTAGTCTTGACAGCGCAAAACCCTCCTTCGGTAGCCTATGTAGTAAACACTCTCAATTGGACAATCATTTTGCTGCAGGATGTCCCCGACGTAGCCTGTCAGATGCTGGTAAAGATAGCCCGGATGATCGGCACCTGCATCCAAGTGTTCAAAGACACTGAGGACGACGGTTACCCGTGGAATCTGTTCTTAGAAGGGCATAGAGGAATTTGCTGGAATTTGCAAGATTCACCACCACGACATATCGTGATGGCAATGTACTCCAGACTTATGTACCTACCGTCACATTACTTGCAGACATTCGAGGAGGCCTTCGTCACAGGTTTTTTCAAAATCGACTCAAAAATCTTTCATCCTATGATGAAGGACCTCAAGGCACGGTACATAGCATACCAGCACACAGTAGGTGAAAACCCTTTTAGATAGCAATAAGAAGACCTGGAGGCTATACTCCGCACACGAAGCTTTTCAGCAAAACTTGCCTCCTTGGAGCCCCATCAACGACCAAATCCCTGAACATGCACGAGGACGTGCAACGATAAGGAAGGGGGGGGGGGGGGCGGGTGTTTGGAGGATGAAGCAATGGTCTCCAGAGAAAGAGTCACATTTTTCAGGGAATCTACATTTTTGCGGAAATCTCACCCTTTTGTAAAAGAGCTTCTCTAAGCCGAGAACTTGTAAAGAAATTTTTGATTATTTTTTCAACAGCATTTGTATAGTGGAGATCCAGTTAGAAGTTTAGGAATTTTTGGCCGGACAAGCCATTTGTAAAGACCTAAACTATAAAGGTCAGTTTTGTAAGTTTGAACATCATCCTCTTTTATCACAAGTTTTGAAGAAGAGAGCGTACGTTTGAGAGCTTCCTCTTGCTCCAACTTGTAATCTCCGCTACTGTGGCTACTGTAATCCGAATTCAGATTCGTTTATTGCATTGTGTTCCTCTTACTTTGCTCTTCCATTCAAGTGTAAGCATTCAAGATTCGGTGTAGGTGTTCAACTACGCGTTTGAGACCTTAAATCTCTATTTTGAGTGTTTAAATGCGTATTTTATGTTGTTTTGACCCTAAGAGAGGCTTCAGGGACTCTAAAACGACCCTTTGTGATCATCTGTTCAGTATTTTTGTTGACTTTGGGACAAACGATCGTGATCCATGTACCTCTCTAGAATGCTGTGACAGTGATATGATAGATTCTAAATAGTCCCTTGTCTCTTCCCTTCAAGTTTCGTGCGAATCCGATATGATTTGCATTGTAAACGGGCGTGATGACTGTAGAGCTGTGTAGAAGGACATAGGCAGATTACTTGGCTTTAGTGCGTATGATTTTCTTGCAGAGTTAGTAGTTGCATCTCCTCGAGTTCACTTCATTAGGAATGACACCCTATTGAGTTTCCATGCCTCATCCTAGTCGCTTCCCTTGTATTGATATTTTATGTTGATGCATGAGACCTATGCTATGGAAGTCCGTTGCGGCAACCCGCAAACAGTGAGCGAAGCCCAAAAGGTGCCGTTAAATAATGCCAAATTGATGGATTTTATGGCTTCAAAAGTTAGAACCACCATCATGTCCAAACTATATGGAGACCCTGAGCTATTCTTAGCCTTCGAGCTTTTCTTAATGGATAATTGAAGGTCGGGGTACCACAATTTTCACAGATGGATGGAGTAAGGGAGATGCCAATAGAGGAGGAACACTTAATTAGATCCACAACCCAACCTAGATGAAAACCCTGTTGTAGAAATACATGTTAACAAGTTGGGACAATACTTTGAGGGTGATGAATCCAACGCAACCATACCAATCACTACCAAGGGATTAGCTGTGAAGGGAATCCTTGATGGTGGAGCTAGGGTTAGCATGTGACTAAAAATTGTTGGGAAACTATGGGAAGACCTCACCTTGGGACCACAACCATAGTAGTAAACATGGCCAATGGATCTATTTTGTTAAACCCATTGGGATGCTAGAAGATCTCAAGATCAAGGTCTTGTGACATAAAATAAGAAATACCTTCATTGTTATGAATTTCTCCAAGCACACTATGGCATCTGAGATTATCTTAGGATTTCCTTTGATGAGGGAAGCAAAAATGGTGAATGATTGGTCTAAAAACCATGTCTACTTGCAGTTCCAAGATTCTGCAATTCGACTAAATCTTGTAAGTGGTCGAGCACATCCTCTAGGAAACATGTTTATAATTGATCATAGATCTAACACCACAGTTCACTCAACCCCATTGCAATATTGTTACACATCTAAAGTGGACACTGCTGTTGTGGAAGATTCTCCTTATATGGATGTACTACCTGTGATGACTAAGTGGATTGGGTCCACTTAGCAGCAACCATAGAAACTTGAGGAAATAGGGGGACAACCTGGGTAACACCTGAGGGGGATGAAATGCCACCACTCGTACCCTTAAATATGCTCGAAGAAATGCATATAGCTTCTAATGACCTACAAGATGAAGGTTTAACTTGCATTGGAACCACCAGTGTCTCACAAGACTATAGCCCACACAATTTGGGGTCAAAATCATCAATTGAAATTGACTCTGAGGATGAAGAATCTGAGTTAAATCCTAGCGCAAATGAGGGAACAAACCAGTCAGGGCCTAGTGGTACCCTAGATGACAATCTATCCAAGGGAGCAGAAGACACAAGTAGTGATTCATCTAGTGACTAGAGATTGGCCATAATAAAAAATTACACAAGAAGAGTAAGCGATATAAGAGGCGATGATATTGAGCAAATGTGCGTGCTAGAATAAATGAAAATAAATATATCATAGAATGGCTTAATTATATAGGGGTATGTGATGCTCCTTCAAAGCGTTATGTGGTGTAGTCCACAACCCATTGACATTGAACAACTAGCAGCTCTACAGAGAAGACAAAGTTAAGCCGTACTGTAAGGAGATGACAAAATCAAGAGTTAGCTCAACAACAAAAGGAGTGAAAAGTGAAATCATGGTCCACTGAACAACAAGACCCCATAGACTTACACCGTACACCTGAAAATTTCAAATCCTACACCACAGAGGAACGAAAGGTTGTGTATACAAAGGCTCAAAGAAAACCTATTGATGGAAGTAATGTAGTTTATGAGGGTCCAGTGATAGTTAAGGAAATAGAGTTAGCAGACCCAGGAGAAGAGTCCAAACCTGTTTTCATTTCCCAAGATCTGACAGAGATGGAGGAGTGTGTACTTAAAGAACTTCTCAAGGAATTCAGGGATATATTTGCTTGGACATATCATGATATGTAAGGTGTTTGACCTTCCGTGGTACAATACACAATCCCCATGAATAGCATGGCTAAACCAGTTCAGCAATGACCCTACCCAATGAATCCTCAATATGCAAAGATCGTTCAAGAAGAGATTGAAAAGCTTATGAAATGCGGATTTATATACCCTATTGCGCACTCAGAATGGGTTTCTCTTATAAGAATGGGAAACTCACAGTGTGCGTGGATCTCAATAAGGTCAATGCTTCCACTAGGAGGGACCATTACCCCTTGCCATATTCAGAACATGTGCTTGAAAGAGTTGCAAGAAAGGAAGCTTATAGCTTTTTAGATGCGTACTCTGGATACAATCAAATCACAATTTCACTAGAGAACCAAGCTAAAATGGCTTTTATAACCGAATTTGGAGTGTTCACATTTTGTGTTACGGCTTTAGGATTAACCAATGCTCCTGTTACCTTTCAAAGATTAATAAACACTGCTTATAGAGAATATTTGAGAGAGTTTTGCAAAGATTTCTTAGATGAACTTTGTGTTTATTCCTCTTGGAAAGAACATCTATCATGTTTACAGAAATTGTTGAGAAGTGCAGATTGTATCGTATTTCCTTAAACCCTTTTAAATGCCAATTTTCGGTTAAACATGGAGCCATTTTAAGGCATATAGTGTCCAAAATGGGATTTCCACAGATGAGAGCAAAATTAAAGCCATTGCTGAATTTCCACCACCTACAAACTATAAAGGAGTTCAAAGGTTCATGGGCCATGTTGGTTATTATCGACGGTTTATTTTAAATGTAACCGAGATAGATCGTCCATTGTACAAACGTTTTATTGAGTTTCACTAGACCGCGGAGTGTGACCATGCTTATGAGTCATTGAAAAAGACCTTGATTAGTGCTCCTATTCTATGAGTGCCCAATTGAAATTTAATTTTCCATGTGCATATTGATGCATCAAACTTTGCTATTGGGTGTGTTCTAGCTCAACCAGGAGAACATAAAGTGGACTACCCCATTATCTTTGCAAGTCGTCAATTGGATGATGCCCAGAGAAACTACACCACTACAAAGCGAGAAGGTTTAGCTATGATTTATGCAATAAAGAAATTCTGCTACTACCTTCTTGCCAACAAGTTTTCTTTGTATGTGGATCATCAAGCCCTTGTTGTATCTAGTAAATGAACCTTGTTCCACGTGAAGAATTACATGATGGTTGTTAATTCTCCTTGAGTTTCATTTTACCATTGTGGTGAGACCTGATAAAAGACATGTCATGGAGGATCATTTGTCTCGCATACCCAATGGTGAAGCCCCTACTGGAGTCGATGATGAATTGCCCAATACTTCCTTATTTCTAGTCGAGACCATGCTTGAATGGAGTGAGAAGATTGTGAACTTTCTAGTTAATGGTTTTCCACCCAAAGAGCTTTGTAAGGACATAGCTAAAAAACTGTTAAAAGAATGTGAAGCTTATTCTCTCATTGCATAAAATCTCTACAGGCTAGGGAAGGACGTTGTGCCAATGAGGATGAGTATTTATACATACTACAAGAAGCCCCCATGGGTATAGCTGGAGGACATTTCTTAGGGGAACTAACTGCTAGGAAGGTGTTGCAATCAGGCTATTGGTGGCCTACCTTATTCAAGGATGCATCACTTTTTGCCAAAGGATGTGATGAATGCCAACGTTAAAAGATCACGCAACGAAAGGATAGGATGCCCTTACATCCTATTAAAGTGACCCGACCATTTGAAAAATGGGGTTTAGACTTTGTAGGCCCAATTAGTCTGGCAGCTCGTAGCACTCAATCTTGATATATTATACTTGCCACTGACTATGTGACAAAGTGGGAAATCCAGGGAGACACATAAGGCTGATGCAAGGTCAACTGCCAAGTTTCTCTTTGAGAACATTTTATTAAAAGATTTGGTTGTCCCTTTGAGATTGTGAGTGACAATGGCACTCATGGAGTGATAAAAGAACTCACTACCAACTTCATGATAGCTCACCGTAAGTCCACACCTTATTATCCACAACCAAATGGCCAAGCTGAGAGTACCAACAAGACATTAATCTCTATCTTGACCAAAACGGTGAAAGCGTATCACATAGATTGGGATTTGAAGCTGACTTCAGCCCTATGGGCTTATGGTACTTCTTACAAAGTGGCTATTAATTGTACACCATTCAAAATGGTATATGGCCAAGAAGCAATTATGCCATGGGAGTTTTTAATCCTAATCTGCGTGTAGATTCACAAGAAGGTTGGGATGGTAACCCTTTTGTTGAGTGCTTATTTATCCTTGAGAGGTTAGATGAAGAAAGGAAATTGGTTGTGCAAAACACACTTGTGGAGAAAGATATGAGGAATAAATGGTTTGAGTTCATCTAAAGAACAAAGATATCAATGTTGGTGATAAAGTCCTTATGTATGGAGTGCATAACCAAAAAAAAAAAGTTGAAATATGTCGAAAAAGGACCATATAGAGTATGTGAAATCACCCCACAAGGAACCATTCATGTGGAGACTCTTGATGGAGTTGAAACCATTGGATTCCTCAATGGTAGAAAATTTAAAAGATATTATGATCCTTTAATCCAAGAGGAGCTACGTGCCATCCATAAAAAAAAAGGAAGCCAAGGCACAAACAAAATTGAAGAAGATACAAGCTCAAGCTGAGGCTAAGGAGCGACAACAACACAGAAGACGCCAACGAGAGGCCAACCTTGGGGGTTACACATGCATTCCACGTTGAAGCAAAGGATGATTAGTTGTACTCTGACACACCTCTATGATACCCTATTAAGCTAAATAGCGCCTATGGAAAAGTGCTATATAACGCCTTATTGGACACGGGTGCTAAGTATAATCTGCTATTGTATGGAGTATGGTGTTAGTTAGGAAAGCTATCTCTATATGACAGTATTATCCAAGTCAAGGGTGTCAACAAGAAAAAAGCCACGGTTTTTGGAATTTGGCACACTTCTGTCAGTTATGACAACGGGCTTGTAGCTCAAGACTTTTTGGTCATGCTTGCTGGAACTATGGAGGGTAATATAAACTTGGAGTGCAAATGGATGTTTATAGTCAAATTTAATATCGATTGGGAGACTGAGAGTATCACGACGAAGAAACCAACTCATGGCCCTATGGCTTCAGGAATAACACTTGAAATCTCACCTCTTCATGACACAGAAAACAACAAAATATTGCCAATCCAAAAAGTCACAACATCCTTGCCAGTAGCACAACCCTCTAAAGCTTTAACTCCCATGACTATCAGAGACAGTGCTACATCAAAGGCTCCACGTGATCTGACCAAGGGTACATATCAATGGGTCCCCAAGGTATCGTTATCGGACCCCCCTATGGTTCAAGTTAATTCACAAAGGAAACCTCAAGGAAGGCATCCACTCAGATTAAGAAGGTGAAAACCAAATCATGTCCGATTCCCAAAAAACTATTAGAAGCCCAAGGATATCATGATGGAAATGATTGAATTTGGGTACCTAAACGTAAATCGTGTCCTTCCCTATCCACTAGAAAACCATGTGAGTCAAACCTTGTGATTCCAAAGCCGATGGAAGACCGTCGGAAGGGAAAGAGCACAGAATGCTACACACCTATTCCAGAGCTAGTTTCGGTTCCAAGGCAAAACCAATCTATTCGGCTTAGTTCAGGAAAGGGGGAGTTCCATGAAGCTTCTAGCTCCTCATGTAATGCATCCATAGAGGTAAAGCTTCTACACAACCTCCACCTACCATAGGCAGCCTCCATGAAGCTACAAAAGATTCGACACCTCCCATTGTTCAATTATTACCTAATGCACTACTTCAAGTTTGTTCATGGGAGAGTACCTTACCACCCTTGCAACTCGATGAGGCACCCAAGGTAATAGAGAACTATTGGCTAAAATCCTCACCTATTACCAATTGGATTCACTGGTTCCAAAAGGTGATGACATCATTTTAAAATATGATCTACCCAAGGAAGGGGGGAGTCTTCATTCACGTCAGCCTATTGAATTATTTCCCTCTTACCCTTCTTTCCCTGACCCTTGAGCTTTCCAAATTTAGGGATTGTATATATATAGATATATAGTAACTAATAACTCTAGTTAAAAAAAAATAAAAAAATAAAAAATATATATATATATATATATATATATATATATATAGTAAAGAGCAAGAGCAATTAGCAAACCAGTGTGCACAATACTAGTCAAAATCATTGACCCACACCTACACATGTCACATCAGGTACATTAAAACAGAAACCTATGTCATCAAACACCTAACCATCCTCTAATTGTGTTCACAGATATGGCCAATTCTTACGAATATTATTTTTACATGTCCCAAGTAATGTATTTATGTTATCCTCATATTTTTCTGAATGGGATTCGGTTGAAACACTCACTTGTGAGAGAAATGTTCAGGAGTTAGAGTGGCTGGTCCGCCTTTTGACTACGACGGATCCCTATTCTATTGAGGAATTTTGCCCAATTGCCCAAGTTTACCCTTTTGCCCAAGCTGAGTATGCATGCCTAGTGACATTCCTAATACTATTTTGCACAGAAGAGGAGGAGGACGATAATGGTGATTGGACAGATGAGACACACTACCTTACCGAAGAGGATTACACCTACCTTGATGATGAGGATGGCGGTTTAGCCTGAAGCTACCAATCGAGCTCTCCAACCTCCACTTACTTTGATCCTCATCACTCGAGTGATGGAGGGTAGGTAGGATTAGTAAAATAGGATTGTTCCTGTTTTAGAGTTTAGTGATTAGCAAGTTCCTTTTTCCCAGTGATGTACCTCTAGAAGGTGGATGTTTGGTGGTGACTATTGTGCAGTTTGTGACTACATAAGGATGCCTTCAAAGGACAACGACAATGGATGTTTACATGTTACAATGGATGTTCTCCATCATATCAGGTGTACTACTTCCTTTTATCTATGCTTCCATAGTTACATGTTTGCATCTTGTTATTTGAGTTTCTAACAATGCATGAAATTTATGAAGTTCTAACATTGCCAATTTAGATGCTATAATTTTTTCAAACTTCTAGTACCTTGTTCTTCTCTTTGAGTTTGGTCTATTAGTTGGCTTTAAGTAGGTATCATGACCTTAGGCTAGACTAGTCCACTTCATTATTGACTTTAATTCCTAAATAGTCGATTAATTGTAGTAACTTTAGTAATGTTTTAGACTATGAGGATATAGTTCTCTCTAGATTATTCCACCTAAGTGTGACTTGTGTTGTGGAAGTCCATGTGTTAAGCTGATATTTGAGACCTCGAGTCTCTCGGCTAGTTTATGCTCAAGCTATTTAAGACCTGAGTCTCCCAGCTGCTGGTATTTGAGACCTCAAGTCCCCCAGCTACATGTGGCAACTATGACAACAACAAAAAAAAAGAGAGAAAAGAGAAAGCAAATAGCAAAAACTTCCTTGTATTTTATGTTGATCACACTTAAGTGATATAAGTGACAAGATCACTAGTAATTAGACGTCAACCAGCATTCCTAGGGTTAACTACTCTTTAGTCGACATTTTTAATTAATGTTGGTCAATCTAGTACTTACTTTAGCCCTATCTCTTGTGTACTTCTCTTAGAGTCAACCTAATAGACCTTAACTCAATTGCATTTCATTCAGGTACTACGCTTGTTCTAGTTGGCAATGTTGCAATTCATGAATTTTTTTTTTGCATTTCCTAGAATATCATGTATGCATCTCACTTATTGCATGCCTGCACATGCTGCCTTTGAGCTTTCACAATGTTGTTTTTCTTCTGCCTAGATACTCCTATCCTATATCTTGATGCTGCACTATTATATTCCGAGGGCGGAATCTACATCAGGAAGGGGGGCATGTTAACCACTAGCATCCACTTCTAATAATTATGAGCCAAGCTTGTCGGTCCAATAGGAGAAGGGTAAGAGTGATCACTGATGAGAGGTGCACTCTAACTGGAACATTCAAGGGTTAGTTGGCTAAGCATGGGTGCCCAAGTGTGAATGGGCGAGCTCATATAAAAGTCACCTAAACCTAAAAATCACTCATTCTCTCATTTGTGCAATTGAAGAGTGCTCTTGCTCCATCTCCATCTTCTTCTTCATCTCCTTGTGTGTGTGTATGAGAGAGAGAGAGAGAGAGAGAGAGAGAGAGAGAGAGAGAGGGAAACTGAATGTTGTCTTCAATTCAAAAGAGAGAGAAAGGCGAGAAGAGCATGAGACACTATGAAATTAATATGTAACTATGAATATTGGAATTGTGTTTACAACAAACGTAGCAAACCTATCTTTTGTCTTCAAGAAATTTGGTCGAGGGAGCTACGCACTCTTCTTGAATTTTGAATGATAGCGACTCAAGGGCTACACCCTATAGGGCTATGCTTCAATTTGGCTTACACCCTATAGGGCAGTGCGGTTTGTCCTTGTTTTGTCCTTCTTTGATAGCACCAAACACTCACTCTCTCTCACACAACAAATTCCCCTCTCTCTTTATCAAATATGGCCTATCACAAGACCTCTCTCTTTATATCCCTCTATTCATGTCAATCTGAAGGGCAAAGGGCATGCTCTCCCTCTCAAATTCAGAGGGAATAGGCTACTCTATTATCTCACTCTATCTCTCTTTGTCTCATTCTTATAAAGAGATTTTATCTCTCTCTCTCTCTCTCTCTCTCTCTCTCTCTCTCTCTCTCTCTCTCTCTCTCTCTCTCTCTCTCTCTCTCTCTCTCTCTCTCTCTCTCTCTCTCGTACCCTAGCCTTTGCTTCATTTGCCTGCCTAGCTGAACCTCTACACAGTCTCCCCTCGGGCGAGGGGAAGCCCTATGGGGGGGGGGGGGGGGGGGGGGTGTTTGTACCTCTCAGCAATGCCTCACCAGTAGGAGAAAACATCCCATCACCGCTAGGAGAAAACACAGTGGCCCCTCCCTCAACGTGCTTCCTACTTACCCGGGGCGGTCACTTTTTAGAATGTGTATGCTATCACGTGAGTTAACCGGAGAGGATTATTAAAAGATCAAAATGTATACATACAGAGGGGGGTGGGGTTTTTTTAAATAGGCACGTAGTGTAAATATAGTATGTATATTAAGGTATTATTAATAACCTCTTGAACGCACATGATATAGGAATCTTTTGATAAGTGACCGCCCCGGGCCTACTCATGGCCCTGCCATCGCCAACAATGCAGAACAACGCCTGGACCTCCCATGTCGCAAGCCTGTGCAGAATGATACCTGGCTTTTCCCCGTCTCTTTTGTCGCCTTGCAAACCCTGCCTAATTCTTTAAGCTTCATCAATAGACCCCTTCCCTGCTTATTTCTTTCAAACAACTTTGGCCTTGGTTCCCATAGTCATAGCCTGTACAAGTTCCCTAGCCTTGTGCGGGCCTGTCCCCACAACTGAGTCAAGAAGATCTGAAAATCCAATGTCCTCCTCCTTTAACACACCAATGGCCAACAGAGGCAAGAGTTTTCTTGCGGTGGCAGCTGCTGCGCCTAAGAAGGATCTTGCCACTTGGCACGATGCAAGGATCACAGCCCTAGAGGTGCAGATCCAAGAGCTTATCTTGGAGAATTCTAAACTCAAGCAATGTTTGAGTAAGCTTGAGGAGATGAAAGCAAAGGAGAACAAAACTCTGCTAGCAAAGACACACGAAGTCAAAGCTTCTCTCAATGAGATTGTTAAAGCGGCTCAGAAAGAGGCCCATGAGGAAACAAATAAGAAGATCGACAACGAAATACAAACAGCCTTAGAAGAATGCAGGTTGCAAGAATCCCTTGCTCTCAAGATTAGGATTGGAGGGCTCTCCCCACCATGGTGCAGCGACGAGGACACACTTGAAGAAGCCATCACCAAGCTCAATGACATTCTTCAACCAATTAACATCGAGCCTGATACTGTCTCTTGGATCAATGACATGCATAGGCGTGTGCCACTTGGTCAATGCATCCTCACTTTCAAGAACAAAGAAGAACGGACAAACCTACTAAGACAATCCTATCACCTCAAGGGGACAAAGCTTTGGATCGTCGCCGAGGAACATACCACAAATCAACTCAAGCTAAAAGCAAGCGAGCTGAAGAAGATGCATGAAGCCCATAAACAAGGTAAATGGGCAGTCTATCGTGGTGGTAAAGCCATCATCCAAGAGTTTTGAACTCCCAAGCCAACCCCCCCTCCACTTAACCCCCTTTAGATTTTGTTTCTTGTTTTTCCATTCTTCCTTTTATCCCATGATGGACCCTCACTCCCTAACTGATATGTATCTGACACCTTCACCTCAAAGAATTGATGTAGTGTTTTGTATTGGTCCCATAGGTCATATTTAACCTCTATGGATGATAATTAAATCTCTCTCTCTCTCTCTCTCTCTCTCTCTCTCTCTCTCTCTCTCTCTCTCTCTCTCTCTCTCTCTCTCTCTCTCTCTCTCTCTCTCTCTCTCTCTCTCTCTCAATCGCTCTTCCCCTTTATGGGAGAACCCCCTTAGATAAGCTTAATGAGTACTTTTTTTAATCTCTCGTTTTGATTCGTTGCAACAGAGATAGTATCTCTCTCTCTCTCTCTCTCTCTCTCTCTCTCTCTCTCTCTCTCTCTCTCTCTCTCTCTCTCTCTCTCTCTCTCTCTCTCTCTCTCAATCTCTCTCTCAATCTAATGCTCCTTCAAGGCCTGCATCATCCTGCTAATAGGAGAACCCAACTCTCTCTCGCTACATGCTCTCTTCATCCTTGCATCCTCCTCTTCTGCTCCAATTCTCTTGCAAAGGGTGGTGCCTCCCCATTGTCTCTCACCATAGTCCTTCACTCCCCTTTGACCTCGTATCCCTCTCCCATATCTCTCGCGACCCTCTTCCTCGGCTCCCACTTGGTATGGCTTTGCAAACGGCGTGCAAATCGATGCTTGCCCAACTCGCCACCCCTCATCAGCTCATTTAAAAAAAACCATTAAAACACACCTTTTTTTTCATTTAAAAAAGCCTCCTTAAGCTCTCTTTCACACTTGACCCAGCCCTGGTGGCCCCCTCCCTCTCCCTCGACAACCCTTTTAGACAGATATTTTTGCTCTCTCTTGTTAACTCTGAACAACCATTGCCCTTCCCCCCCCGGTGTGGCAAGGCTTGGCCTCACTTTGCATGCCTGCCCGCCTCAACATGGCATGGCAAAGGTGGGCCTCTATTCTCTCATGGCCTCGCGTGCTCTACAGAACCCTCCCTATTTCCCGCTCTTGGCTCTCTTGTTAAAGGGTAGCGACCCTTCCCTTTCTTTTTTCTGTCATTTTAGATCTTTAAGATTTATAGCTAAAGTGGCGTGTTCCCATGCGGCTTCCATCACCCCAAGGTTATTGATAGAAGAATGATACCCTTGTACACTGCACCCATCTTTCACAAGTCACAATTTTTCTCTTTGGCACAAACATCTTGGCTCAAAAATTTCTTCAAGAATGGTGGAGTACTAAATCTAGCACAATAGGATATCACTAGTCTCCTCAAAACATGCAAGGACCCTTCAATATCAATAGCCGTGTGGGATCTCCTTGGCAGTTTTCTTTGCTTTAGGTATGATAATCTCCATTGCATCTTTGCTTCAAGAGCTTCATTCCTATCAAAACAAGTTCCTCATGGCCAATCAAGTGAGAATATGGTCAATGTAATAAGCACATAGCAAACACTTGAAAATATTTGAAGTGCAAAAAGATCATGTATCAGCGCTCCTTGGGGCCAAAAAAAAACTCCAACATATGTTAACTTCTGAAAGGCCTAAGACCATCACTAAAGTGATACACTATACTATGGTCACTTCATGAATCATTTTCCAACAAGGGGCTAAAGGAATTTTAAGCCCATGCAAACTAAAGACCAAAATGAACGTAGTGGGAAGAACAATGCTCAAAACTCTTCCAAAGTAAATTGTAGCAGTAAAAACAAAAACAACAACAAGATCAGGGAGAGAGGAGTTTACAAAGGTAAAAATAAACTCTCTTCTAAAGAGTTAGAATCTTTTCACAAAGACCATAAATGTTTCAAGTGTGGGGAGCAAGGACATCGCTATCATTCTTGCCCCAAAAGAAATGCATGCAATGAGACACCTACACCTTCCATGGTCGAAGCTCCAAAAGAGGATACTCATTGCAAAGCATCATCCCTTTCTTATGCTTGGAGAAATGTGAGGGAGCATGATACCTTTATCCTTTTTGGCCTTGGCTCTACTTACAACTTCATGCTAATGGAGTTGGCCACTAAGCTGGGCATACAAGCTTTTGAGATGGGATATACTATGATTGCCGATGGATATTTGAAGGGACAATAAGCCTCTTTTAATCCCTTGATTGGGAAATTGAGGCTTCATATCCAAAGCTACACCAAAAAAGAAGACTTTTTCATCTCCCTCTCCAACATGAGGATGTTATCCTAGAGGCACCATGGTTCAACCACATGGCTACCAATATGAAGTTCCCTGAAAGGAGAATTTATTTCACCTACAGGGTATATAGATGCTAATGAGTTGTTTCATACTATACCTCTTGTAAATTCCCCTGCTTTTGATAAGTCAATAAAATGCTTAGTTTCCATGTATATATGACTTTTGTCAAAGAGTCCATAAATGATTCTAATGCTTTATCCAATAGAAATGGTAGGAATCAAGAAAAATTAGAGTTTTCTAATTTTCTAAATGGATTCCAAGATGTTTTTATCGATGACATCCATGGAGAGTTACCTCCAAAACGAGGGGGTGATGACCATAAGATAGAGTTCTACCTAGGAGCTCACTGCCTAATAAGCCTCCTTATAGAGTTTCTCAAGCTCAATAAGAGGAGATTATGAGGCATGTGGATAAATTGGTAGACAAGGGGATGATGAGGCCTAGTTCCTCTCCCTTTTGTTCCCTCATCCTATTATTGCAAAAGAAATACGACACATACCATATGTGTGTTCACTATATAGCACTAAATCGGATTACTAGATCAAGAACAGATTTCCCATACCGTGGGTAGAAGATCTTTTTGATAAGCTACAAGTCTCTACCTACTTCAACAGGATTGATCTAAAAAGTGACTATCACCAAATAAGGATAGTGAATGAAGATATTGTAAAGACCACTTTTTGCGCAACATTTGGTCTTTATGAATATATTGTCATGCCTTTTGGCTTGGCAAATGCTCCGGCCACGTTCAACCGCCTAATGGAGAAAATTTTTAGACGCTACCATAAGTTTATTGGCTCTTTGATAATTTCATCATCTACTCCAATCCTCTCAAGGAACATAAGCAACATCTCTAGGTAACTTTCAAGCTTTGTAGGAGAATAAACTTTTCATTAAACAGAAGAAGAGTGAATTATTTCTTGAAGAGATTCAATACTTAGGTCACATTATCTCTCAAGATGGTATCCGTATGGATCCAACAAAGTTAGAGGTAATAAAAGGATTGCATAGCCCAAGGAACCTACATGAGCTACGAATCTTTATTGGTATGCATACTATAGACACTTTCATAGAAAAATTCTCGCAAATAGAAAGACCATTACATGTGTTAAGAAGAATGCTAAGTATACATGGAATGCAAAAGAGAAAAATGCTTTTGACAAGCTCAAAGAAAAGCTTACCTCTCAACCTATGCTTACACTATCGGATCACTCAAAACCATTTGAGGTCCAATGTGATGCTTGTGGAGATTGCCTTGGAGCAATTTTGCTTCAAGAAGGGCATGCCAAAGCATATGAGAGTCAAAGACTCAATTCCAATGAGCAAGTGTTGGGTAGTATACGAAAAGGAGCTACTAGTTGTTCTACATGCCCTTGACACATGGAAGCATTATCTTTTGGGGACTCCATTCATCCTACAAATGGATCACCAAAGTCTTCAGTAATTCATGACGCAAACCAAGCTTTCCAACAAACAAATGAGGTGGGAAAATTTTCTTTCACAATATAATTTTCATATTGCAATGGATGACATTATATCCTTGAAATAAGGGTCAGTAGCATACTCATCTATTATAAAAGATAGATCATTGTGAGTTGCTATAGACACTGCATTTACTTTTGGGCTTTGTGATAGTGCATCGGCCACTTGATTGTGCTTGCCAAGCTTAGGGAAGAAAAAAGAACCGTTCACCTTGCAGGATTGTTATCTTCTCTATGGCAATAGACTATGTGGTACTAACTCCCTTTGTGAGAAATTAATGTATGAATCCCATGCTCCTCCCTATGTGGGGCACAACCTACTCTTCAAGGAGTAGAGACACATTTTTATTGGCCTACTATGAAAGTAGACATACAAGAGTATGTTTTAGAATGCGTGGAATGCCAAAAGACCAAGTATGATAGAGGGAAGCAACCTGGATTACTCCAACCATTGCCAATTCTTAATTCACCATGGGAGAGTATATCCATGGATTTTATCTTTGGATTACCCAAGTCTATCCATGGGAATACGAGAATATGGACAATAGTCGACATGTCTACTGAACAAGAAAATTTCATACCTGTCAAAAAGACTATTAAGGCACATCAAATGGCAGCCCTCTTCATATCACATATTTTTAAACACCATGGCTTGCCAACATCCATAGTGTCAAATAGAATTCCTCAAATGACCATTAGTTTTTGGAAGGGTCTCTTTGAAAATCTAAGTATAAAGCTAAAGTTTCCTTTGGCCTATCCCCCACAAACGGATGCCCAAAGTGAGATAGCTAATCTTATGATTCTAGATGTACCCAAGACCTATGTCATGGAAGTAGATCAATGCTCACAATGAGAGAAGTACATATCTCTTGTAGAGTATGCATACAATAAAACAGTTACTATAGGGAAGGCACCCTTCGATATCATTGAGGAAAGACCAAAAAGTCCCTTGCTACTTAAGGTACATGGGAAGATCTTTGTTGCTAATGAGTATAGCCAAGACCGACAAGAATATTTTCAAAAGACTAAGATCCATCTCACAACAAAGGCAAAAAGTTGTTGCTAATGAGCACAGTAGGGCCTTAACTTTCACGGAAAATGATTGGGTCCTACTCAAGTTTCCCAAGGCTTGATTGAGGCAAACGACGGGAAAAAATCCTACGGGCCACCAAAAGTATTATGCTAATCTAGCAAAAAGATACTATAGTCCTTTTCAAATCTTAAA
Source organism: Adiantum capillus-veneris (assembly GCF_014529385.1). Lineage (NCBI taxonomy): Eukaryota > Viridiplantae > Streptophyta > Polypodiopsida > Polypodiales > Pteridaceae > Adiantum > Adiantum capillus-veneris. Next base: position 91,796,440 of record NC_140944.1, on the reverse strand, counting down.
ACCAATCAACAAGATGGCCAATCAACTGAAATTTCCCAATCATTGTCTCATACACAATGATTTTTAGGTGAGCCTACTTAATCCTTACAAAGGAGATCCACCAAGAGAACCAATAATTGAGGACCTTCTTGAGATCAAGGATCAGGAAGAGGTGCTCCAATCCAAATCCATCCTTCAACATGAAGACAAGGTACTCAGACATGGTAAGATTATCCGATGATATCTAATTAAGGTAAAAAAATATCCTTTTGAAGATGCTAGATGGATGTAAGGAACACAGCTTAAGGATAGTATGAACCTTGTCAATGCTTACAATGCTACATTAGAGTAAGCAAATGTAAATGCTTTTTGAATGAGAAATGTTTTTGTATTATAAGAATAGTTCTCTTTTTATTGTGCAAAAATTTAAGTAGTATGCATACTGAGAATCATGTTTGTGATGACGCTGACATAACTCATCAGAAAAGTAAAAGTCCTTGATTTGTCATCTTATTGCATCAGTAAACAACCCACCATGACTAGTACTCAAGGTTGAGAAGCCGACTTAAACATGAAGAGACTGAACCTAGCTGCAAGCATGCTTTACCTTATGGTAAGCAAACTCCAACTAGAGTGATACATGATTTCTAACTAGATTTCTTGGTGCTAATGTACGTGCTTTGCATATCCTTTAGCACAAGATTACACTTGTAATCTGTATATTCCCTTTGGATTAATGACAATATTGAGGTGTGTTTCCCCACTGTTTACAGACATTCTTCCAAGATGACTGGTAAACAGGGATCATAACACCTTATAACATTGCTGAGGAATCAAAAATGTTAATAATACCATCTTCGTTAACGTAAAATATCCACACGCACCCAAAAAAAGCCATGACCTCTATTGGTGAGTGTTATATATATGCCATGAATGTGCATGCCACTCCAAATCAGGCTTTGCTAAACACTAGGGCCCATAACACCTAGTGTGCATGTATTTAGCAAAAATAGATCCGAACCTGCATATCCATTATCATACTTGCCAATACTTATGGCGAATGTGATGTTGATAGCACGCATGAAAGAGCAGTGTAAATAGTTCTTAAAAGAAACTAAATACTATCTATTGCAATCATTTGCAAGCCTTGCTGAAACATTTCAACCATAATAGAATGTAAACCATAAGTCCCTTCTAGGTACAAACAATCAAATATTTTTAGTAACAACAGACAGCCTTGCTATTTGCATAAACAACCATCCGTTAATGTTGTTTAGAAGCTCTTGTAACCTTAACAAGTAGCACTTGTAACCTTTACAATACATTCTGAGTATCCGACAATTTTTGGCCACTACAATTGTTCCTAATATAGTGTGCTCAAAATGGTTTAGCAAACGGATTTGACCAGCACCTAGGGACTTTGTCACGACACATAATTGAAGTAGCGGGCACCAATCTCAGTCCTAGAGACTCATATTCTCCAGATGTGGAATATGTCTCAACTAAGAATGTCTAAAAAAAGGCAGCCTTCAAGTACGAGATGTACTTGTGTGTGGAGGTAACTAAAAACACTCTACGATGGGAGTGAGAGGGACCCTCATTAACCTTGCTCCACACTAGCTAAACTAAACTCCTTGAGTTCCTAGACCATGTTGTATCCCATGTGACAACATGTGCCAAAGCAAACCCTACATATAGGTCCATAACTACATAATGCTCAAATGTATGTTGAATACTACGACCCAAAATACTTTGCTCCTGCATGACCTTGTCATGTCTCTTGAAGAGAAAAATGGATGAAAACAAAGAATTTTATGCATCTTACTTGGAAAAGTAACAAAGAAATATTCAAAAAGGAAATAAAAAGGAATCAGATGCATACTTGGAGGTTGAAGATAGTGCCCACTTACTCGCAGTCAAATGTACTTGCCCAAATTTCCCGTCTGCAAAGGCCTAGGAACACTAATTGAAATTTAGTGAAAATCAAGTAGTAGTTCCTTGGTAACCCTGGGTGTTGCCTTCGCAATCCAAACCCCTTGGCCAAAATCTACATTGTTAAACCCCTTGGTTAGACCATGCAGGGAAACTGCTCAACTAGCAGCCAATAGTAATTGAAGTCAACTTTAGAAGTTGAGTTTTCCCACTACCCCTTGGTAGCTTGTGGATTTCTTTACTTGAAAGGGCAAGTGTGAAGGATCCATGAATTGACCCTCAATACTTACTAAGTGATTTAGTTATCATGAGCTGGGTCTTACCCCAAAATTATGCTCAGATAGACACTCTTAGTGCTATAGACATAATAGAAAATCTGCTCAAGCTGGAATCGTATTCACAACTGGATCTTTTCTAGACTTGAAAGTCCATAATCTCAAGTTTTTGTGAAGAACCGTGATGTCTAAAATGCTTGCTTCATTATACACCTTGGTAGTGATAAGCCTGTACGAGTTTAAGGATTTCAAAACCTCAACTTGATCTTCACACTTAAAGTATGTAGTGCTAAATAACACCCAAAAAATCATCAATGTCAAGACTCTTGCTTGTCCATTAGAATCGCTGGGTACTCAACTAGAATTGTTTGATCTTGAAAGCAATTACTGATGGATTACAAACAGATGGATTACAAACAGATGGCTCTTAGCCATTCCAAAAGAGGTGTCTCTTAGCCCTTCGAAAATAGATGACTCTTATCCCTTCATGTTAGCATATTGACATAGAAAGTTAATAAAATCATGCCTTATTTAGTCTTGGTCCACCTACCTTGTATGTGGTCGCAACTGTTCCAGGGTATCTTAAGTATGGCACTTTGACTGTGAATAGACGTAAATAGAAAATGTTTTAAGAAATCAATAACTTCCTTCGTCCTCGATAGAGTAGCTAGTGTTATAGTGGAAGCATATACAATCATGGGATGTTGTATGTCCATCGTACTAGTGCGCCATGCATACACATCAAAAAACAAAGTAATAAGCCCTTAGCTTCAATGACACACTCAACCACGTGAGCTACTAGTATATGTTCCTTGCACGATTACATTGGCATGGATACATCACAATGTGTCATTGCATAAACTGTGGGCTTATATCCATGTAGTGAAAAAGATGTGTACCAGTATCGTTGATCTAAAGTCAATCGATAACACCTTGGCACCTAAGAGAAGCCTTGCTTTGCATGAAGTCTGACAAAGCACTTTGCTTTGCAAAGCTGGAAAATCTTTTTCAAATAAAAGGTTAAATTACAGAAGAAACAAGAAAAACTTGAAACTCACTAACCCACTTGTGGCCAGGTTTCTGGTAATTCACTCGAATCTAGCTCATAGCCATATATACAGCTCGAGTGAGTTAGCATATATATCATATACACCCTCATGTGATGTAAAAACCTGCAGACATCTTGGCAAGTTCTCCCAAGTTTGTATGCTACTAGCATATTTCAAACTTAGAAATCGCTATGCCAGATGTTGAAAGGGAAGCCTTGCTTCACATAAGTACTCCTGGAGTTTTGGTGCTCATAGATAACAAATACTCTTGCCAATTTACAATGTTATAGAAAAAGACAGTCGACCTTGTCAAGGATTCACAGATAATCAACCTTGTCAAATTGTGCAATGTATTGAAAAGCATAAAATACATGCAAGAGATATACCTTGTACCTTCTTGGCTTGATCACTACTATGCTGAGGATTTGTAGACAAAGCCTTGCTCCCATGATGTCTTAGAAAACTCATCTGATCATGCTTGCCAAGAATGGGTGGATCTGGCCATTGTAGACTTCTATATCAAAAAACTCTGTCAGATATGAAGCGATTGTCGTGAAGATCATGGATCCACATTGTTGGTGATGGTGGTGTTACGAGTTTTTTGGAAGAAGTGATTTCACATATGTACATACCCATGCCTAGTGCATCAAATAAAGAATTGCCCATTTTCTAGAGCCAGGTGGTTACATGGGGCCCACATGTGTAAATGGAGGACAACATGTACATAGTGCATCGATTTTCACTATCACCAGTACCAGTGTGTTTTTTCTATAATAATGAGGAGTTGGGCATGTACAAAATATCAGGAAAGCTATCAGTAGGCACACCACATGAAGTAAGCAGGTGCGTCAAATGACATCCAGTGTCGTCAGGAGGTCGAATGGGATCAATACTTTCACGTGGGTAAGCGAGGACACTACGTGGGTGTTTCCTTGTGATGATTATGCAGAAAGGTCATCATGAGGACTTTATTTGGGGTCCACTTCACGTGATTGCGGGATGCATTATTGGAAAAAGCTGAGTGCCAAGTGTGCGGAAGATGCAAAAAGGTAAGAAAAATGCACTGTGTGGCCAGTTTTTTCCATATTCGGGGTCCGTTTGAGGTCAACTAAATAGCCAAAGGTGCCCAAGAGATAAAGTAAAGTGTGGAAATTGAGAAACCTATGAAAATACCAGCAAAACATGGAGAGAAGCGGAGGAACAGCCACAACTCAATTTTTGCTATTTTTGGAGCCTGTTTTGGCTGTAAACTGCTCATTGGAGGTCGGATTTGAGCACTTTGATATTGTTGAATGAGGTTTTTGGCCGCTCCAGACGCAATGGCGCTGTTTATTTTGCCAAATTTCTCATTTTTTCTTGCTATTTTGGCTGTGTAATTTTCTCCTGTGAGCGAAGTCTCTGCTCCAATTTGTGATTGCATCTGGCATATTTCATCCATATTGTGTGAGATATTTGCCCCATTGGTGTTGGCCCAAGCTCAATTGTATCTAAACATAAAAAATTATCCTCTTTTGAGCTGAGTTTTTTGGGTGTGTGTATGTGGGTGTCTCTGTGTTGAGTGGGCAAATGGATAGTCTCTCTCGTCTCACTCCATCGGTGTGTTCCCTGTCTGGGCCTGGTGGGTTGTGTAAGCCGAGTGGTGCCCCATAGCATGTGTGTTTATTATCCCAAGAGTGTGTGTCGATTGATCATAGAGGTGTTGTGTGTGTTTCCATCCCGCTCACAATCTTTTGGCGCCCCCACGGAGGATCTTCTTCGAGTACCTTCAGCTTCGGGATTACAGGTTGCAAATTATAGGTTACATGTACACGTATAGGCACAGGTATAGGTGATTCACACATGTACATGTAACTGGAGTAAAGTGATATACTGGCAAGTGGAAGTCACTTGCAGTTGCCGTGGGTATGCATCATTTGGTGCCTATTTGAGCGGATTGTCTGGTATTGTACGTTACTTGTGGATATTTCCATTATACGCCTTTGTGGAGCCATACTTGGTTTTATTTGGCAATCCTAGCCATTTTGGAACTTGGTCTGGAAGATAGTCATTTCTGAGACTTGACTATACAAGATTTGCATAAGCCTTCGTAAGAGGGTCGTGGCATGAGGTTTTATTGAGCTGGGGGATTCTCAAATGTGAGATCCTTTTGGTGAGTGGCTAGAGCACCCTTTTTGTGACCTTGTCATAGGCTATGTACTAGTGATCTCTACTACTTGATGCTTGGGTTCCATTGTTGGCAGGTTATGCATACATATACAGTTTATATTTTGGGTTCTTACTGCTCTACTTCAGGGGAAACTCTGCCAAAATTTTTCCAAGTTGTGATGGCTAGTTTTTTGGTCTCTTGATCCATTTATACTGTTATGATGCTGAAATTTTGGCAAAATTAGAGGATAAGTCAGGTGTGCCTTCTTGGGAGTTGCATGGTTGGCTTTAATGGATGATCCTCTAATTTTGGCAAAATTAGAGGATAAGTCAGGTGTGCCTTCTTGGGAGTTGCATGGTTGGCTTTAATGGATGATCAAAACGGACCTCAATTCACTCCTTTTCATTTAACACAAAGAATCGAGATAAATGTTATGTGTCTAGGAATTTTTTTTTCCAGCAGTGCATAGTCTTTATGTTTGGGCCAAGAAGATTAAGAGAGATACTGGAATCCCCTTTGCATGTTGCAATTTTGATGATTAAATATGAAAAGTCATTTGATGTGCATGTGTTTGTCCTTATCTAAAGATGAGCTCCATTGAAGTTTCTGGGGATTGAGTCAGTCAAAAGTTTTGGGTTCTTGCACGTGTGTTTGAAGGGATTCTCAAAGCATCAAAACTTGGGTAGCCATGGCTTTCTCTTATCCGGAATTCCATGGAAGAAGTGATGAAAATGTGGAAGACTTTTTGAAAAAGATGGAGGTTGCTTGCATTAGCAACCAAATTCACGATCCTGAACAGATGTTACATCTTCTTCAAATTTTTTTGAAGAGTGATGCACGAGTTTGTCCAAATCATTTGAAGAGCAGTTGCGTGCAGCGGATCCACCTGTGAGATTAAGTTGGGACAATCTAAGGCATGGATTGGAAGTTTGTGAAGACAGAAGATCTTGACAAAGTGTGGCAAGAAGTACAAGGTTTGGTGCAAAGGGAAGGTGAGCCAGTAGATGCGTACATACGTAAGTTTTGAATGGCATGGGAGCGGATGTGCAAGGCCTTAGCACCACAGGTACCTCCACCTGACATGATGAAGAAGGATAGGTTCTTGGTTGGTCTTTGGAAGAATATACGTTGGATACTGGAGCTAAATAAACCTAGGACATATTGAAGATGCACTAGAGGTAGTGAGGAACAAAGAGTGGAAGCTAAGAAGAATGAGCCAGCTAGGAGTAGAGTCTTCGCCCAGGAGGTCTGAATTTCAGTCTATGGATTCTTTGCAAGGGCGCATGCCAGGGGTTCATCATGAACTAGTGGTTCTTGCTACTCCGCAGGTTATGCCAACAGTGGTCACTACAACAGTACAAGATGATGGGCTAAGGCAAGTGGTAGATTCAATAAATAATCTCACCCTAAACATGCTATGTAATGTGGGAAATAATCGAGGTCGGAGGAGGTTTGCAAATTAGTAAGGAGGTGAAGAAAAACCCAGGAATGGTGTTGGACAAAGCAATGGTAGGTTTTGGAGGCAGACACCCATGTGTTATAGTTGCGGAGAGCTGGGCCACATCAGCCCACAATGTGATAAGCCACCAAGGATGGGGGGAGACATGTATCCATTGCCAAGATAGGTGTTAATTAGGTCAAATGATTATGGCATTGAAATTAAGGAAGAAGAAGAAACCAATGGATTAACCCAAGAGGAAAAGGGAAAGACAAAAGTGATAAGCGTGGTCACCTTGGAGAAGGCAACAAAGCTAGAGGATACATTGGTGATGCCTATTAGGAAGAGGACCACATAGGATAAGCAAGGAAAAAGTTCCCCATGTCCTAGCAAGAAGAAGGGAAAGAGCCATGAAGACGAGGATGTCAAGGCCAAGAGGAAAAGGAGGGATCGTCGCAAGTTTCATGTTTCAGATTTTCCACTAGGGGATGGGCAATTAAGCTATGACTTGAAGGAGGATCTGACCAGCAGGAAAGCAGATGTTACTTTTGGGAAGCTTATAGATATGGTGCCTAAGCTAAAGCGATAGTGGAAGAGGATGGTTAACCCAATGGAGAAAGAACCAGAGAAAGGTTCAATGAAGGCATATGCAATGGATGAACTACCAGAAATTTTCGCAATAGTAGATGTGTGGCACAAAAGAAAACATCTGGGACAAGGTTATGTTCATGGTGGAGCCCAAATATGTGTCATAACACACTCATGCGTTGAGAAGATGGGGCTTACAGTGACTCGGGTGTCAGGCTTAGCAAACCATCAGAAAGTAAAATGTTTGGGTGTTTTAAAGAGCTTAGAAGTGGAGGAGTATGATGCAAAGGCGATGGTTGATTTTCATGTGATGTTAGCGGGGTTGGGAGCATATCCTATTATACTGGGCAGGCCATGGTTACGTGCAGTGGGAGCTGTTCAAGATTGGCGACATGGTACGATTAGCCTCTATGGAAAGACAGATGCCAAGAAGCTATATAATATGGACAGGAGGAAAGTATTGGAGGAGCTTTATGAAGATGAGGATGAGTCTATTGATGAAGACTATTCCACAATGACTGACGAGGATAGTGATAGTACTACTAGCAGTGATTAGGATGTTGATGTTGCATTTCTTTTGGGTTGACGGTCGGACAAAGAAATCCATGAATCTCGTTTAGTTGCATTTGAAAATGAGATTGACGATGAAAGTGAAGGGCCTTATGAAGTGATTGAAGGGTTGATGCAAACCAAGGTTGAATTTTCAAAGAAGCAGGAATTGATGACACAAATGATCAGTGGAGACCTCTCAGCTATGGAGAAGGAGATATATTTGTACATGCTGGCTAGTTTTCCTGATTTGTTCATTACTTCATATGAAGAGATCAGAGGGTTCAAGGGAGAAGAGATGCATACAGAGCTGAAAGAAGGTGTTAAGCCAGAGCAACAAAGGCTAAGAAGGATGGGTCAAGAGAAAATGGAAGCCTTGCGGGAAGAGGTGGACAAGTTATTGAAGGCAGGGTTCATAGTCCCAGTGGTAACCACAGAATGGGTGAGTCCAATAGTAGTCATCCCAAAGAAGTATGGAAAGTGGAGGATTTGTGTAGATTTTAAACCCTTAAATGCAGCCACTAAGAAGAACCCATATCTTTCCCATTCATCGATCAGAATTTGGATTCAATGGCAGGTTATGAGAGGTACAATGTGTGTGATGGTTTTTCATGCTATTTTCAATTGAAGATTGCTCTTAAAGACCGAACAAAGACAACTTTTATTACGCCATGAGGCTCTTATTGCTACACGGTATTTCCATTTGGGTTGTCAAAAATGGACCATCTTTCTATCAAGAGAGAGAAAATTGGGTATCGGAACCATTCACTGGTAGTTGTGTTAAAGCTTTATGAATTACTTCTGTGTCTACAATAGTAGGGTTGAACACCATGAGAAGCTGCAGATGGTATTGGCTCGATATGATGAATGTGGAGAACAACTAAATCCAAAGAAATGTCATCTAGCACAGCCAAGGGTGAAGTTATTGGGCCACATGGTGTCAGAAAATGGTATTGAGGCTGATCCAGAAAAGGTTAAGTCTATTATTCTTCTTCCATCACCTACGAGTACGAAGCAATTGGCAACCTTTATACACAAAGTGAAGTACATGGCATGGTTTATTCCATTGTCTTCACAGCTCCTTTATCCATTACAACAAGTGGCAAAGCATGATCCATTGCAATGGGATGACAAGTGTGAAGAAGTGTTTCAAGAAGTGAAAGAGGTGTTAGGGGGGCTGTCAGCCATGCAAGCTTCCGATTGGGAGCAATGCAAGTGTTTTATGTAAATCCATCAGTAGGGGATGATGCAATTGGATCCATGCTATTGCAAAAGGGGAAGGGTAGCCATTATATGAGGCCAGTGTATTGTGCAAGCCGAGTGAAGTTGGTAGCAGAGAGAAAATTATCGGAAGTAGAGCTAGTGATGGCCAGTGTAATATTTGCTTCTTGATGATTTCGTCATTACTTGCTACCACGACCTTTTGTTTTCTTAACAATTACACCCTTTGCCACAATTAATTAATGTCAAATGTGGTCAAGAAATGGGTAATTGAGCTGTAAGAGTTCGAGTTCTCTTTTTTAGTGGAAGACAGTACAAGAGCTACCCTACCTAATTTGTTGACTTACAAGGAGAATCCCCTCATTGTTAAGAAAGAGGTGGTGAGAAGCGTAGTTGAAGAAGTGCCATAGATCAGCAATTTGTTCTTTGATGGCTCATACAGAAAGAGCCATGATGCGGCTTCAGGGGGTATAGCACTTTACGATCCAGAGGGGAAGCTAGTATGCAAGAGAGGGTTCAAATTGGATGCTCATAGTAACAACGAGACTGAATATGCTACTTTGGAAGCCGGATTACACATTTGTTTGAAGCATGGGATTAGAAGGTTGAGCATAAAATGTGATGCCTTGTTAGTTGTGAAGCAAACGCTGGGTGTGTGGAAGAGCAAGACACCTCATTGAAGGAAATGTTTCAGAATTAAAGGCCTGTTAAAAAAGTTGGAAGCATGGAGCATCAAACACATTGAACTTGCTCTAAATGGAGAGGCACATGGAGCAACTCAAAGCATGATTAGAGAGCTATTTGTGTTGAGGACCAATTTACCTCTTTATCATGGCCATAAAAGTTCTGCTCAAGAAGAGGAGTTTTTGCTAACAGGAATCATTCCGAAGGACATTCAGAAGTCTAAGAAGTATGGTTTTGTGCGTAGAGCATACATGTACAAATTGATTGGTGATGTCTTATACATGAAAGGGACTGATTTCATGTTGAGACATGTACCTTGGCGGGAGGAGCTTTATAGAGTGTTGGAAGAGAATCATGAAGGTGCATGTGGCAGACATTTTTCTCTAAATAAGATCTTGCAAGAGGGGTATGTATGGCCTAGTTTGCACAAGGATGCTCACCATTGGTGTAGGTCTTGCAATAGGTGTCAAGCATTTGGGAAGAGAGTGTTGAAGCTAGAGCTATGAAAAACCATTATGGCGTTTGATGTGTTTGAAAAGTGGGGGATTGATGCAATAGGCCCGTTACCTATCACAAGCAAGGTCAAAAGCTATATTTTGACTGCAGTGGACTATCTCTCTAGATGGGTAGAGGCTATAGCAGTAAAACAAATAACTGCAAAGGATGTGGCAAAATTTGTGTACGTGGGGTGCCATTGGAGATACTTTCAGATAAGGGGCCAGGATTTAGAGCTAAAATGCTAGACTTTTTATGTGCGAAGATGAAGATTAAGCACCTGCATACCACTCCTTATTACCCACAATGTAATGGCTTAAATGAAAGATTCAATGGTGAGTTGGTACAAATTCTTTCCAAAGTGACCGAGCACCAAGGAAAGAATTGGGATTTGGAATTTCCTAGTGCATTATGGGCTTACCGTACTTCGGTGAAGACAGGTATGGGGTTTACTCCATTTCATTTTGTATATGGAAAGGAAGAACTATTGCCTGTGGAAGTAGAGTTTCCTGCAGTCAAGATGTTAGAAAAGTTGCTTGGGCAGTCCAGTGATGCATTCAAAGAGAGGCTCTTACAATTACAAGAGGTTCAGCTGGATAGGATGAGCACATTGGAACATTATGGGCAGATGCAAGATAAGTCTTTAGCAAAGATAAATGAAAAGGTCAAAAGTAAGGCTATCAAGAAACATGACTTGGTTTTGCGCTACAACAGTAAGCTAGACAAGACATTCCAAAAGACGTTTCAAATTAAGTGGGAAGGCCCTTTCAAGGTAGTGGAGTGTTTTCCGAATGGTACGTATCAGTTGGCTAACCTGGATGGGATTCTACATAAGTCAAGGGTAATGGATTGCATCTTAAATTATATCATGCTAGATTAATGATGGTGGAGCAAGATGAGCTGTGTGTAGAACAAGTAATGTGAGGGATGAGGAGACCTCTGATGCGGGGAGTCTCATATCTCTTTTTGCTGCTATCTGATCATGAATGATCAGATGCGGGGAGTCTCATATCTCTTTTTGCTTCTAGATCATGAATGATCTAGCAGGCTAGGGGATGGGCAAATTATGTTAGAAGTTTTTTGGAAGAGGTGATTGCGCATATGTACATACACATGCATGGTGCATCAAATAAATAATTTCCCATTTTCCAGAGCTAGGTGGTTACATGGGGCCCACGTGTACAGGTAGGACAACATGTACATAGTGCATCCATTTTCACTATCACCAGTACCAGTGTGTTTTTGTATAATAATGAGGAGTTGGTAGCACGTAAAAATTCTCAAGGAAGCTATCAAAGGGCGCACGACATGAAGTAAGCAAATGCATCAGATGACAACCACTCGCGTCAAGAGGTCAAATGGGGTCAATGCTTGCACGTGGGTAAGCGAGGACACTACGTGGGTGTTTTCTTGTGTTGATTATGCAAAAAGGTCATCATGAGGACTATATTTGGGGGCCACTTCACGTGATTGCGGGATGCATTATTGGAAAAAGTTGAGTGCCAGGTGTGCAGATGATGCAAAAAGGTAACAAAAATGCACTACGTGGCCAGTTTTTGGCCTATTCGGGATCTGTTTGAGGTCGACTAAATAGCCAAAGGTGCTCAAGGGATAAACTGAAGTGTGGAAACTGAAAAACCTGAGAAAAAGACCAGCAAAACATGGAGAGAAGAGGAGGAACATCCGCAAGTCAATTTTTGCTGTTTTTGGAGCCTGTTTTGGCTGTAAACTGCTCATCTGAGATCGGATTTGAGCACTTTGATATTGTAGACTGAGGTTTTTGGCCGCTCAAGACACAATGGTGCTATCCATTTTGCCAAATTCCTCACTTTTTCCTGTTGTTTTGGCTGTGTAAGTTTCTCCTATGAGCGAAGTCTCAGCTCCAATTTGTGATTGTATCTGGCATATTTCATCCATATTGTGTAAGCTATTTGCCCCATTGGTGTTGTCCCAAGCTCAATTGTATCTAAACATAAAAAATTATTCTCTTTTGAGCTGAGTTTTTTGGGTGTGTGTGTGTGTGTCTCTGTGTTGAGTGGGCAAATGGATAGTCTCTCCCCTCTCACTCCATCGGTGTGTTCCCTGTCTCGGGCAGGTGGGTTGTGTAAGCTGAGTGGTGCCCCATAGTGTCTGTGTGTATTATCCCAAGAGTGTGTGTCGGGTGATCATAGAGGCGTTGTGTGTGTTTCCATCCCGCTCATAGCGGATAATCGGAAGCCTTGCTTCCCTTGAATCCATAGTTGGGTTGAAGCGAATAGATCGATAGCCTTTTGCATGTCAATGGTTCTCGATGACCCCTTCCATGCCTTGAATGAATCTTGCAGGAGTTCAATGGCACTTGCCTCAACTTTGTCAAAGTTTCTCCTACAGTGGAAAATCCACTTCTCAGACTTTGCTGAATTCAAATCCATGACCAATGTTCTTGCCAAGAATTTTTGCCTTGGCTGTACACGCTTGACATGCGTGGTCAGCTTGTAGTAATCATTGAAATCCATCGATGTGTTGTTGAGGGCCTTGTGCGGCTCGCAATAAGAACCAAAGATCGTGTTAAAAATAATAAGAGGTGCTTACCCCCATTGTTGTCAACCACTTGCCAATAATTTTGACCAACCATTTTGAAAAATTTGAAGTTCAATTTTTGCACTTTACTGCTCACATGCCTTGCATGCTACTGCATGTGAGCTTGCTTGCCAATTTTTTGCATTTTGCTCCTCGCTTGGTTGCATGCTAATGCATGTAGGCATAACTTAAATTCGTTGCTCACCTTTGCAGGGGAGAAATCCCTTAGAGTGACCCTAGGGTACCCCTGGGAACCCAATTAAGCAAAAAATATGAAATTATGCATCACCATGGAGTGAAGCAGAGAACCGCCATTTGCGCCATGTTGGTTGGGCTAAGAGCTCTGGATACAAGCACCCATCAAGGGCGATGCTGAAGCAAAAAATTACCCTCATATTGATGCGCTCTCATAGAGCCTAGCCACAATTGATTTTGTGCAGATGGACCCCGGCTCCTTCCCGCCACCAAGGGTTGTTACACGCGCGCTACAAGAGGCTCTTCACATTTACTAACTCGCTATAAGCGTCGCAGGCAGGAAGGGCTTAAACGCCCTGATGGACATTCTCAGTTCTCGCGGCGGCATGGTTAGTATTAGGGTTTACTCTTTTTTATTTTTTGTATTGTTTTATAAATGTCGTTATATGTTTATATTTACTGAAAACTGTCTTATTGTCTTTTTTTGCAGAATCCGACAGATATGCCGCTTGGACGCGATGAGACGTCTGATTAGACGACGTCAGTTTAGCCGTAGCTAGATAGCATTAGTTTAGGGTTTCTCATAGCTTATGTATCATGAGACGGATTTTATACGTCTTTTTGAACCATGTATATTATTACATTTGTCACCGCAATTCCTTTTGCCAATCAATTCTTTATGCCTATGATGTTGTACAATTGTCATTATTACATTTGCCAATCAATTCAGTTTGTCTATGATGTGTACAATTGTCAATTTTGCAAACAATGCGTCTTGTGGGTGACTATTTTGGGTCTATTATTTACCTTTGCACTTTTTTTAAAAAGTGAATCAAGTACAATATGGTTGATGGGTGGCAGGGCATTCAATGCCCTGCCACCAAAAAAATATTCTCTCAGGCGTCGCTATAAGCGTCGCTATTTATGGCTCTGTAGCGTCGCTATATGCGTCGCTATACTCTTCTGTGAGAGCGTCGCTATCTGCGTCGCTATAGGCGTCGCTATGAGCGTCGCTATATAGCGACGCCTATAGCGACGACTATAGCGACGCCTATAGCAACGCAGATAGCGACGCTCTCGTAGCGACGCTTTTAGCGACGGTTATAGCGACGCCGGGGGTTATAAAAACCCAGTGTATTTCCGTCGCTAAGAGCGTCACAAGAGCACACAACCTCTTGTAGTGGCGGTTCTCTTCCATTTCTTCCTCCGGATCTACAGGGGTAGTTTCCCACGTCTTTGTCTTGTTTCTTGATTCCATGCCTTGCGTAGGGCGGCTTGTCCATGGCGGGGTGTGGGGGAGAGAGAGAGAGAGAGAGAGAGAGAGAGAGAGAGAGAGAGAGAGAGAGAGAGAGAGAGAGAGAGAGAGAGAGAGAGAGACGTGACCTATGGGACCAAAGTTACATGTGATGTAGTATGTGTGTGGTTGATAAGTGATTCTTGATGCGCCAAAAAAATGCGGTGATGAGAATGGGACCAAAAGCTGAGAACTCGAGTAGTGTGTGGTACTCAGACTCTCGAACTTGCAGTGAGCATAATGTGCACAATTGATTTGACTCTTCTCCACTGTCCCAATGCCCTATCTCGCATCGAAGGCAGTGGGAGCTAAGCCAAATGGCTGTGATAGGCTCAAGCATGTAAGGGTGAGTACGGCTTCCTCTTTTAGCAAAGAACCATGGTTTTCTAGTTGGGGGAAATATGGGTGGTGTAATGTATAAGGCGTGACCCACTAGATTCCTCCCAAGCCATAATACATTGGTATTGTAGAAAAGCTTCATTCACTTGGAAGTCTATTGAGGCATCATGTAGCAAGTGCAATGCATCCCATCTCCCAAACCACTTCTTTATGTCTTGCATCCATTACGTGATCAACATCTTGATTTTATGCATCTTTTAAACCATTTTCCTTGCTTCCCATGCAATTGTAGGAAGTCGATGTGAGGAGTTTTGACGCATCTTTATCATGTACTCCACAATCCTTTCCATGCCCATAACCTCAATTGGAAGAGATGTTGACTCAAGAAGATTGTGTCTTAACTTGGAGAAAGTTTGTAAGAAGATGCTTTTAGACATTCTCAAACTCTTTCCAAGTAGATTTTGAGACACTCCTGCCCCCAACTTCAACTCCATAAAGAAGAATCGATGTCACCGATGTGTCAAAAAGGTATTTCTTGAGAACCACCCACTTGATGTTTCCCGCATTACACATGTTCTCAAATGCATAGTACGCTCTCTTTTCCACTTGCAAATGACGCATAACACATTCATGCCATAGCACAGCGCATAGCATTCATGCCACAAAGAGAGAGAGAGAGAGAGAGAGAGAGAGAGAGAGAGAGAGAGAGAGAGAGAGATTTTATTATCATCCTCGGAGGTCAAATATGACCTATGGGACCAAATTAACATGTGATGTAGTATGTTTATGGCTGATGAGTGACTCTCAATGCTCCAAAATTGTGGGGATGAGAGGTGCAATGGAGAGCCCACACTGTGGCTGGGAGAGAAAAGTGTGTAGGTCTAAGTCATGGGCTGAAAATGTGAGAGAAGTAAGTTCGGATGTGACCAAAAGCTGATCACTCTAGTAGTGTGTGGTACTCAGACTCTCGAACTTGCAGTGAGCATAATGTGCACAATCGATTTGACTCTTTTCCATTGCCCCAACACCTTGTCTCGCATCGAAGGAAATGAGAGAGAGAGAGAGAGAGAGAGAGAGAGAGAGAGAGAGAGAGAGAGAGAGAGAGAGAGAGAGAGAGAGAGAGAGAGAGAGAGAGAGAGATAGATAGCCATAGTGTGTATATAACACAAAATGATTCTTCGCACTACTCCAATTCCCCACCTCCCATGAAAAGAAGTAGGAGCTACTGAGTAAGGGGGTGGGATCAAGAATGTATGGGTGAGTATGGGATCAAGAATGTATGGGTGAGTATGGTCTTATCTCTTCAAGAAGAACACACTTTTGTAATCAAGACCAATACACGGGCTTCTGAATTTCTCATATGTTTTCATGCAGTGGCAATATAGCTTGGTTTGTACCAATGTGCTTAGTAGCATTACCAACTCAAGCTCTCACCTTAAACATGTTGCTGAGTACAATGATACTTATAGGCCCTCATCTTTAAACACCTTACTAACAAGATCGGTTTATACCAATGATCTTGTTAGCATTATCAACCCAGGGGAGAACAAACTCTCTATTTCCAATTAGGAGTATCATGCCTATTGCTACTATATCTTGCTTAGGAGAGAGCTTACAAGAAAGAAGGAGATGTAAGCAAGTAAATGAGAACAACAATTGATCAAAGCCCTTCTCTATTTGTTACAATATTGGTTATAAAATCTTATCTCTTCATACCGTGGTAACTCACTCAGTCCACCATTTTGCTGTAGATTATGTGATAATGTGTATTACTATTATATCTTGCTCAAAACCGAAAAGGCATAGATCTAAATAATCAAGTGAGATTGTTAAAAATGTCCATGCCATTTGCATTCTCAATGTTGAAGCTAATGTTAAAGACAAAGATAAGAATTGGGATAGGTGGATGAAGAGAGAGTTGGGGTTTTTTTTTCCCCTTTTGGGGGTTAGGGTGGTCGGGGGCAATCTTCTTTAGCAATAGTGCCCCTATGGTGTATATGAGTGCATCCAATGGTTTGCAAGTTCCTGAACATTGATTGTACATACTTGATATCTCATAGTGGAAACCAAGAAGTACTAATTTTTTTGGACTTTGGAGGGAAGGATTGCAATACAATAGTGGAGTCTAAGCTTCTTTTAACTGCGGCAATGCACGAGTCACATAGTAGTTCTATCATTATACCTTATTGTCACTCCCTTGTGTGTGAAAATGCAAGTGTCAGCATTGGTGAGACCACGGAATTGAGACTCAGAAAATGCCATTGACCTCTAAGATGCATCAAGTGCCCTCAATCTCTTCCTCGCTCACCACAAGCTTGTTTTCAAGAGTTGTGAGCTTGTTCTCAATGCTTATGCATATTGCATCCCTTAAATTTGCATCTGCTAGCAGTGATGTATACCCCTCTTGCACACACATGTTAAAATTCCTTCTCTCTAGCATACACACCCCACACATGCATGCACATGTGCACATATAATTGACATGGTGGTTCATGATTGTTTGCAATAGACATGGTGGTTCACTGCACACGCTCATACACATGCGCCCGCACACACACAGAGACATGCAACAATTCATCTTTTTGGCACGTTTGACTCTTGATCACCATAGACTCTTGAGTACTAAGGAAGTAAGCACCAAACACATCAAACCACGAACAGGATCCCACCTAAAGGTATGTACATCTACACGTACTCAATATATTTTATCCTTTTTGAAACAATGCTTATCTGATGCATTTCCTAGTTGCTATGTGTTGAAGATAGTGAAACTCTCTCAATAAGAAATGCATGGTTAATCATTTACAAAAACATAGCCTGCTATGCTTGGCTGGCTCTAATGTGAGTAATGACCTCTTTCTAGCGGAGTCCATTCCCCATGTTGAACGACCTATATTTGAATATGAATGATTCTTTAAAAGACTGTAGATCTTGATTTTGGGCTAGTAGCTGGCTAGCTCTTTTGAGAATTCATACTTGTTGAAATTATGTTGTTTTAGGTCAAACACCTACAATTTCCTTAAGGTTGATATTCCAAGGATCTAGCTTTGTTTTTATCAATAAACAATCTAGATAATGGTATAGAAATTACTTATCACTTTCCAATTTTGCCTTGGAATCCTATACTTGGTGGCTACGGGGGGTCATTAAATGTAAAATCTATATATCGTGTGCACTCAAGGACTATTTATAAAGCCCCTTAGTTGTGAATTTTTCACCAATAAAAGGGACCCTTTTTCTATTCAATCTGTAAATTCTTTTTTAGGATTAATTTTTCAACACCTTTCTGTATGTGAAAATGTGAGAAAATATAGAATAAAATAATCCATACTATTGACCCACGTGATAGGCATGTTTTTGTTGTAGTAACCACCCCAAGATCAGTGGATACAATATCTTGAGCAACATGCTACTACCCTTTGTTTTGATTTCTTAAAGAATTACTTGCTTTTTGTTCAAATTTTATAAACACGCTTCAACATCCACTTTTGAGTAAGGTTATGGTAGACCTTCATTGGGATCCGTTAGCATCGATATTAATATGGTTGTTATACTAATCATAGTAGTGGTTTGGTGAATGAAACATCTTGAGTAGTATAGTTGCTACCTTGTTTAGATTTCTTAGCATAACTACATGCTTTTTCTGCTTGCTTGTGAAAACATGGACTAGTAATCTGATCATACAGAACTTTTCAACTAAAAATGTTGAAATACCTTCAACCTTCTACGAAGATATCTTGTGTGATGGCATTGTGTGGGATTATTTGAAAACATGATCTGAACATACACAAAATGCTAACAAAATTTTCCAGATTTGCTTCCTGTACACACACAGTGTCTATTCATGAGCTTACTTGATCTCTGCTTAGTTGTTATTCTCTTTGTAATTTTTGACACCGATAACAAGGGGAAGGGGTCATTGACACATGTCTTCCTAAGTAATTCTTGTCATAAATACTAATATCTAATTCTCCCAAATGAGTTTGTCATGTTAAACTAATCATTTAATATGGAAAAGTACCAGGGGAGTAAAAGCTAGAATATTGGAAAGGCTTCCAGTTTGGTCTCTACAGCGATCCAAGGAGGAAAAATAGGGATCCAAAGGGGGACAGTCTTCAAATGAGCAATGGGGCTTAAAAGTCCTAAGGTTCAACTCCATTAAGACTTCCATATGCTAAAGGTATTTAATTTAATTCAATTGTCCAAAGGCCAAGGTAAGGGAAAACTGGATGGTCATGGGAAGACTAAAAAGTCTTCCCACATCCCTAGGAAGGAGGGGGCAAGCCCTAATAGTAGGGGATGAGAGAGAAACACACACACACACTCCAAAGCTCCCCCTTTACACAAAGGGAATACTGGACACATGTCAGGCTCCTAGGCCAGTTGCCCCAATCTCCCCTCAAATCCTATTGGATGGCCATAGAGGTGGACCAATGAGAATTAAGCTAGATTAAATTTAGTATAATCAATTTAAAAAGTGCTTGATAGAAGAACCATTAGGAATTAAGATCCCTAGAAAACTATTGGACAGTCTACCAAGGGGTCTAACGAGCATCCAACAGCCCAATGGCTTGCTTGATTCCTATTGGCCAGAAGACTAAAAGGTCCAATGAGAATTTAAATGAATTATTTGATTACTAAAGCTCTCACAAAAGGGGAAAGGTGGACACATGTCACAAGGTTATCAATTATGCTCCTAAATTGTGATTGGCTAAGCTTTGCAGGATCCAATAGCTAGGATGCCAGCAAGAGCAAAAAGCAAGAGGGGTCGACCAAGAGAGAGAGAGAGAGAGAGAGAGCTTGGTGTTTTAGTCTATCTTTTATGCTACACACACACACACACACACACACACAACTCATGTGTACAAGAAGAACTCCATCTCCTTTTCCAAGCATTAAGAAGTAGAGGCCTATACCAACAACTCTTGGCTATGGAATGCAAATCCAACCAAGAGCCAAGCTTCAATGGAATGCTCATCTCCTCTACCATGCTAATTACTAAGCTAAGCTATGCTATTAGAGTGATTATGTGAGGAGAATACTTCTTTCTCGTAAGATACATCTTCTTCCTCTCAATCTATCCTCATTCCCTCCTAGCTCTCACCATTTTTGAAGGTGTGTGAGGTATTGGGACTAAGGCTAGGGACACTAGGTGTGTTTTTCAACCATAATTTTGTGCATGAAGCTTGCATCTTCATTGCACCAATGAGTTTGGTCAAAGAACACAAGAATTGTATTGTACAAAATTCTCCTTTGAAGGGAGAAGCTATAATACAAAGCCTTTATGGAGGGGGGACCGGCTCCATGTAAATTCGGTCCTCAATTGTTGTCAATTGTTCTATTTCTCTCTTTTCAAGTATTTTCAATGCCAAATTAGCTAGATGTAAATGTTGCATTCTCAAATTAAGTACTCTCTCTATGCTCATTAGGAGCTTGTTCTTAATGAAATGCTAACTATGCTATCAATTTTTGCTACACACAAGTTACTAGTGCATTAAATGTTACATTGGTATCAGAGATATTGTTTTTTCTTTTCTTGCTCAAGAAGAGAGGTCCTCAAGCTTGCTACAAATGGTTGGTGTTATTAATTGCAAAAGAGTAAGTATAATAGGAATTTTTCATCCTTGAAACACGCCCGCTTTATGCAGTT
Source organism: Adiantum capillus-veneris (assembly GCF_014529385.1). NCBI lineage: Eukaryota > Viridiplantae > Streptophyta > Polypodiopsida > Polypodiales > Pteridaceae > Adiantum > Adiantum capillus-veneris. The sequence goes on along the minus strand of NC_140944.1, from coordinate 91,776,047 downwards.
AACGGGGATATCGTGGAGAGATATGGTCTTAATAATGGAGTCTTACGGGGCTTGCCTATGGCTTAACCATTATTGAGCTATTAGAATCTTGATAGGAACCGGAGCTTTCTTGGCTTTGTTGAACCCTCTCTTCTATTCCTTGCAATTAATAATATTCGAGCCATGGGTATAGATGCTCGAGTGCTTATCTTTGAAGGTAAAGAGGAGTAGCAACTAGGGCTTGAAGTGCCAAAGTACAAGTAAACATTTACACCTAAAACTTGCTGGTATGGCTGACAAGGGAAAAGAGATTGAAATGAATGATGACAGCTTTGATTTTGCTAATGAAAGAGCAACTAATGATGCCCCTATGTTGTAAACTATCTTGTTTCTAGGCTTCAACAAGCCCTGGGCAACCCATCCCTCTAAGGTGAAGTGCTATAGAAATTGCGCACCCGTGCTATTCTCCAAACTTTTCACCAAGAAGAGAGAGTACCTAGGAATCCTCCAAGTGAGACTTCCAAAAGCCGGCTCTCTCCAATAAGGGAAGAAGAGGAGGATCCGTACGAAGGTCTCTAAAATTTTCTACTCGATGAGGCATCTCCCTCCCAAAGGATAACCCAAGTTTCAACGGTAGAGTTCTCACCGAAAGAACGAGAAAGAAGTGAGTCTCTTGCCACCTCGACAGAGATGGCTCTACGAAGACAGCGGGAAAAACGCTCTCCAACATCCCCTAAATGGAGAAGACCATCACATACTTCACTACACCATAATTCAAAGAGAAAAGAGAGAAAACAAGAGAAGAAAAAGGCAAGAACGATGTCACCCTCTTCTCCATCTTCTTCATCCTCTTCCTCTTCTTAAGAAAGTGATGGTGCAGACAAGGAGAAACAAGGGAAGAAAAAGGCGAGAGAGAGGTCATCCTCTTCTCCATCCTCCTCATACTCTTCCTCTCGTGAAGAAAATGATGGTGCAGCTCTTGAAATACCCAAAAGAAGAGGCCATAGGAAATCCTATGCCACCTGGAAAAGGTCGTCTAAGCTCAAAAAGTTCAAAGAGGGAGGAAAGAACATCTCTTTCCTTACCTATGATGGCATCTTTGGCAATTCAATGCGGCATTCACAGAGCTCTCTAAGCTATGTCATGTAGCCATGCATTTTCAAAAGTCTGCCATGCAATGGTGGTCTAGCCTACGAGCAAATGGTGAAGCTCCAAGAACATGGAAAGCTTTAAGAGCTTCCATCATGAGGCAGTTTTTGGCTACTGATGCCAAAAACAAAGTACTCACCGAATGGCGAAGCTTGAAGCTCTCTCCCTACAAATCTATTCACAAATATGTAGACAAGTTTTGGGATTTACATCTCAAAGCCACTGTCTTCAAAAAGATGGATTTTGGAGATCAAAGACAACAATTTTGTGCAGGTTTAACTGAGGATATGGTAGAGTATGTTAACTCCCAAAGGCCATGCACCATATCTACGGTTATACACCGTACCACGTTGGCTTCAAGAATCAACTTTCAACAAGGGGCTAAGAGAAATCTTAAGCCCACAAAAAACAAGGACCGTAACAAGCCTAAGGGGAAGGAAAATGCCCAAAAGTCTCCCAAAGGCAATGCCAACAACAACAAAGCTAAGAAGAAGGGAGTTTATAAAGGCAAAAATAAACTCTCTTGTGAAGAGCTAGAGCATTATCGAAAAGATAACCGTTGTTTCAAGTGTGGAGAGCAAGGACATGCCTATCGTGCTTGTCCCCACAAGAATACACGTAATGAGCGTCCTAGAGCTACCTTGGTTGAAATTCAAGAAGAGGATGCTCATCACAAAGGATCTCCTCTATGCCATGCTTGGGGAAAGGTAAGAGAACATGATGCTTTCATTCTCTTTGACCCTGGCTCTGCTCACAATTTCATATCCACAGTGTTGGCCACCAAGCTAGGCATCCAAGCCTGTGAGTTGGGAGATGTCCCACTTGTCGATGGTGCTTTCAAGGGGCAAGAAGCCTCCGTCACTCCCTTAATTGGGAAATTGAGGCTCCATGTCCAAATCTATGTGGACAAGGAGGATTTCTTCATCTCTCCTCTCAATCATGAGGATGTAATCCTAGGGGCACCATGGTTTGATCGCATGGCTACCAATGTTAAATTCCCTGAAAGACAAATCTACTTTAGGTTCAAGGAAAAAGATATGTACATAGATGCTAAGGAGTTGGGTAGTACCATACCCATTGTACATAAGCAAGCTTTCAATAAGTCAATAAAGAGCTCTATTTTTGTGTACATGATTTATGTTAAAGATTCTCAAAATGAACCTAGTGCTTTAGCAAAAGAAAATATAAACAATCAAAAGGAAGTAGAGTTATCCAATTTCCTAAAGGGGTTCCATGATGTTTTTATTGAAGACATCCCTTGTGAGCTACCTCCCAAACAAGGGAATGACGACCATGCAATTGAACTTCTTCCGGGAAGCTCACCACCTAATAAACCTCCTTATCGAGTTTCTCAAGCTCAACAAGAGGAGATTATGCGGCAAGTGCATGAGTTGGTTGAGGAAGGCATGGTTAGGCCTAGCTCATCTCCATTTTGTTCACCAATGTTATTAGTGCAAAAGAAAGATGACACATATTGTATGTGTGTCGACTATAGAGTACTAAATAGGATCACTATCAAGAATAGGTTTCCCATTCCACAGATAGAAGACCTATTTTATAAGCTACAGGGTTCGACCTACTTCAGTAGGATTGACCTAAAACGTGGCTACCATCAATAAAGATAGTTGATCAAGACATTGTAAAGACCGCATTTCTCACTACGTTTGGTCTTTATAGGTACATTGTCATGCCTTTTGGCTTGACCAATGCACCAACCACATTAATCGTCCGATGGAGAAGCTATTCAGGCCTCACCGAACCTTTACTGGTGTGTTCTTTGATGATATAATCATCTACTCTAATTCATTGAACGAACACAAGAAACACCTCCAGGTAATAATTCAAGTTTTACGAGAGAATAAGCTTTAAATAAATCGAAAGAAAAGTGAATTTTTCTTACAAGAGATTCAGTATTTAGGTCCATTATCTCTCAAGATGGCATCCAAATGGATCCTTCAAAGTTAGAGGTAATAAAAGGATAGCCTAACCCAAGGAATTTGCATGAACTAAGAAGCTTTATAGGTATGTGTGCATACTATAGTCACTTCATAGAAAAGTTCTCACAAATCGCAAGACCATTACATGACCTAACAAAGAAAAACGTTAGGTATATATGGTCCACCAGCGAGAACAATGCTTTCGAATAGGTTAAAGAGAAGCGTATCTCTCAACCTGTGCTTACACTGTCAGATCTCTCAAAGCCATTTGAGGTCCAATGCGACGCTTGTGGTGATTGCCTTGGAGCTGTTTTGCTTCAACAAGGGCACACTATAGCTTACGAAAGTCGAAGGCTTGACCCTGTTGAGCAATCTCTAGGGATATATGAGAAGGAACTCTTAGTAGTTCTACATGCTCTAGACTCGTGGGAGCACTATTTACTAGGGACTCCTTTCATTCTGCAAACGGATCACCAAAGCCGTACGTACTTCATGACGCAGACCAAGCTCTCTGACAAACAAATGAGGTGGGAAAATTTCCTTTCACAATTTCATTTTGATATTGCTCACATGACTGGCAAGCATAATCAAGTGGCCGATGCACTCTCAAAATGATCGAGAGTGGATGCGGTATGCATAGCAACTCACAATGATCTATCTTCTATGATAGATGAGTATGCTATCGATCTCGATTTTATAGATGTGATTTCAGCCCTTGCACCAAGGAAGAAGGGAGAACCATTTATCTTACAAGATGGTTATCTTCTCTATGGAAATAGACTGTGTGTTACTAACTCGCTACGTGAAAAAGTAATGTATGAATGTCATGCTCCTCATGCGGACATAGAGGGATTCAGTCAGTGTTCAGTCTGCCTTAAAAGGGATAGAAACATATTTCTATTGGCCTACCATGAAAGCAAACATACAAGAGTATGTTTCAAAATGTGTGGTATGCCAAAAGACGAAGTTTGATAGAGGGAAGCAACCTAGATTTTTACAAATTTTGCCAATCCCTAATTTACCATGGGAGAGCAGATCCATGGATTTTATCTTTGGATTGCCCAAGTCTATCCATGGGAATAAAGGAATATGGATGATAGTTGATAGGTTTAGCAAACAGGCACATTTCCTACCTATCAAAAAGACTATCAAGGCTCATCAAATGGCAACCCTCTTTATATCACAAATCTTCAAATACGATGGCTTGCCAATGTCTATAGTGTTGGATAGAGATCCTAGAATGACCAGTAATTTTTGGAAGGGTCTCTTTGAGAATTTAGGTACAAGGCTAAACTTCTCTTCGGCCTATCATCCTCAAACGGATGGCAAGAGTGAAATAGCTAACCTAATAATTCTTGATCTACTAAAAGCTTATGTCATAGAAGTAGATCAAAAGTCCCAATGGGAGAAGTACTTACCCTTAGTGGAGTATGCTTACAATTACATTGTACATACTTCCACAAGAAAAGCACCTTTTGAGGTGATAGAGGGAAGATAAAAAAGTCCCCTGCTACTCAAGGTACATGGGAAGATCTTCGTTGCAGATGAATATAGCCGAGACCTTTAAAAATCTTTCCAAAAGATTAAGGATGCTATATCCATCTCTCAACAAAGAAAAAAGGCTGCTACTGACAAGCACATAAGAGCCCTAGCCTTTAAACAAAATGATTGGGTCTTGCTTAAGTTTCCCAAAGCTCGATTAAGGCACAAACGGGCAAGAATCCTACAGGACACCAAAAGTACTATGCTAAGTTAGCAAAAAGGTACTATGATCCCTTTCATATTCTTAGGCCAATCAATGAGATGACCTATCAACTTAAGTTGCCCAACCATTGTCTCATACACAATGCTTTCCATGTGAGCCTACTAAAGCCTTACAAACGAGAGCCACCTCAAGAAGCAATCATTAAAGACCCACCGGACATCAAGGACCAAGAAGAGGTGCAGCAGCCGAGTCCATTCTCCGACACGAAGACAAGGTTTTACGCGGCGGTAAGACTATCCGACAATATCTTATCAAGTTTAAAAATTATCCTTTTGAAGATGTTCGATGGATGCAAGGCATACAATTAAAGGATAACCTAAACCTTGTCAATGCTTACAATGATTCCCTAGAGTTAGCAAATGTAAATATGTTTAAATGAACAAAGTTTTTGTCTTATAAGACTCTCTTTTTCTCTATTGTGCACAAATGTTAATAAATATGCATGCTTATGGTCAATGATTTTCTCATGTTAAACTGATCATTAATATGGGGAAGTACTAGGGGAGTAAAAGCTAGAACATTGGTAAGGCTGCTAGAACGGTCTCTGCAAGGATCCAAGGAGGAAAAATAGGGATCCAAAGGGGGACAGTCTGCAAAAGTGCAATGGGGCTTAAAAGACCTAAGGTTCAGCTCCATTGAGACTTCCATAGGCTAAAGGTCCTAAATTAAACTGATCATTTAATATGGGCAAGTACCAGGGGAGTAAAAGCTAGAACATTGGTAAGGCTGCTAGACCGGTCTCTGCAAGGATCCAAGGAGGAAAAATAGGGATCCAAAGGGGGACAGTCTGCAAAAGAGCAATGGGGCTTAAAAGACCTAAGGTTCAACTCCATTGAGACTTCCATAGGCTAAAGGTCCTAAATTTAATTCAATTGTCCAAAGGCCAAGGTAGGGGAAAATTGGATGGTCATGGGAAGACTAATGGGAAGACTAAAAAGTCTTCCCACATCCCTAGGAAGGAGGGGGCGAGCCCTAATAGTAGAGTCTGAGAGAGAAACACACACACACACACACACACACACACTCTCCAAAGCTCCCCCTTTACACAAAGGGAATACTGGACACATGTCAGGCTCCTAGGCCAGTTGCCCCAATCTCCCCTCAAATCTTATTGGATGGCCATAGAGGTGGACCAATGAGAATTAGGCTAGAGTAAATTTAGTCTAATCAATTTAAAAAATGATTGATAAAGAACAATAGGAATTATGCTCCCTAGAAGACTATTGGACAGTCTACCAAGGGGTCTAACGAGCATCCAGCAGCCCAATGGCTTGCCTGATTCCTATTGGCCAGAAGACTAAAAGGTCCAATGAGAGTTTAAATGAATTATTTGATTACCGAAATCTCTCACAAAAGGGGAAAGGTGGACACATGTCACAAGGCTATCAATTATGCTCCTAAATTGTGATTGGCTACGCTTTGCACGAGCCAATATGATGCCAGCAAGAGCAAAAAGCAAGAGGGGTCGACCAAGAGAGAGAGAGAGAGAGAGAGAGAGAGAGAGAGAGATCTTGGTGTTTTAGTCTATCTTTTATGCTATACACACACACACACACACACACACACACACAACTCATGTGTGCAAGAAGAACTCCATCTCCTTCTCAAAGCATTGAGAAGTAGAGGCCTACACCAACAACTCTTCGCTATGGAATGCAAATCCTACCAAGAGCCAAGCTTCACTGGCATGCTCATCTCCTCTACCATGCTAATTACTAAGGTAAGCTATGCTATTAGAGTGATTATGTGAGGACAATACTTCTTTCTTGTAAGATACATCTTCTTCCTCTCAATCTATCCTCATTCCCTGTTAGCTCTCACCATTTTTGAAGGTGTGTGAGGTCTTGGGACTGAGGCTAGGGACACTAGGTGTGTTTTTCAAGCATAATTTGGTTCATGAAGCTTCCATCTTCATTGCACCAACGAGTTTTGTTAAGGAACACAAGAATTGTTTTGTACAAAAGTCTCCTTTGATGGGAGAAGCTATAATACAAAGCCTTTATGGAGGGGGGACCGGCTCCATGTAAATCCGGTCCTCAACTATTTCTCTTTCTTTTCAAGTATTGTCAATGGCAAATTAGCTAGGTGTAAATTGCTATGTTTCTTTCTCAAATTGCGTACTCTCTCTATACTCATTAGGAACTTATTCTTAATAAAATGCTTACTATGTCATCAATTTTCGCTACACACAAGTTACTAGTGCATTAAATGTTACAAATGCTAGTACTAATTTGCTTGTGTTTCTTAATAGATGGTGATAGGTAAGAGTGTCCTTCCTTGTGATTACAATGGCAACTGCATTGATAGAAACAAGTCATCATTCATAAGTGGATTTCAATTCGTGAAATTATGGGAATGTCTTTTAACTATGAAATTATGAAATTATGAAATTAATCCTCCTCCTCAGGTATAAACAATGCTAGATTCACACAATAAGACATGTAGGGGTGAAAATAAATGAGCTCTTGACAAGTGCAAGATGACTTCTCCAACCTAAAGAGGTGTGGCAAGAAGAGAGGTGTGTGGGTGAAGGTTATGCTCCCACTCCCACAGCGCTTAACTATTCGAGGACCTGCTCACGTGCCATTTCAAAGTGCAAGAGAGCAATTGAGTGTGATAGACGTGTTGTATTATGCCTAGTGGGTGCCTACATGAATATGTGCAAGGGAACAGGATGGTGGAAGACTTGGGTCTACCCTGCCATGGTGGGTACCATATATCTATATACGACATATGATGATTACATTTTTAAAGATACATAATAATCAAGTCTTAGTATGTTATCCAGGGATGATTCGATAGCGGTATAGAAAGTAAAACCCCAAAACAAGTCCAATGGGATATCCTATAAGCAAGGCCCAAAAGGATGCAAAGCTACCTACCCAATCTATAAATGACCAAGTCTGTCGCTCATCAACATATGGTTTCGATCCGTTGTTTGTAATGGGTGGCTTATTACTTGAGCAAGTTCGTGGCAGGGGGGTGCCACACAAGCCTGAGTTACCTTCAAAGCTGGTGTAGTTGAACCTGGTGTTGAAGTTGTTTGTTGTGGGAATGGGCCCTTGGAGATGGTTGTGTGACAAGTATACCACGGAGAGTCCCCCCAATTGTCCAAGCTCTTCAGGAATGTTGCCTGTGAGGTTGTTATAAGAGAGGTCTAGTGCCTCTAGGTTGTGGAGTTTTCCAAGACTCTTTGGAATTTTGCCTTGAATTTGGTTATGTGAAAGGTTGATATGAGTGAGGCCAACAAGCTCACCAATTTAAAGCTTTCTGCAATCTCCCCCTCTAAGTAGTTCATAGAGATGTCAAAGAAGATTCTAGTGTTGAGTATGTAATAGAGAATTTGATAGGTGCCCTTGATGGTTTGGGGTACTTCCTCATAGAGTGTGGTTTGTTTTGAGTTGTTGCTTTGATCTTGCTTGAAGTAGTCAAGATGGATGACTCTGGTTGGCATGCTGCCACGAAAATGGTTGTTGGAGAGACCAAGCACTTGCAACATGGAAAGCTTCCACACCCACCCGGGAATCTCCCCGCTTAGCTGATTGTTGCTCATTACCAGCACCCGCAGATTCATCAATCCGGTATTGTCAGCAGAGGGCAAAGTCCCGGACAGATTGTTCATTTGCTCATCAAAGAGTACAAGATTCTTACAGCTTGTGAACCCGCTAGGCAGGCCTCCCATGAAATTGTTTTGCTGTACCGTGAATCTTGCGAGTAGCGGCAGCTTTGAGAGATCAAAGTTTTCTATTCTGCCAGTGAAGTTGTTGTGGGAGAGACGTAAAATTTGGAGATTGGTGCAATTCTCAAGAGATGTGGTGGGAACATGCCCATCCAGGCGGTTTTTGGAGAGGTCAAGAACTTTAAGCTGGGCCAATGCGCCAAGCTCTTGGGGAATTTCTCCCGAAAGCTGGTTGCCTGAGAGCAGTAAGTTTTGGCTCAAGCTAGTGAGTTGGCCCAGAGTGGCAGGAATCATACCCTCCAGTCTATTGTTGGCGAGGACGAGGTCCTGTAAATCTGTACAGTTGCCAAGGCTGGGTGGAATCCTTCCTTGGATCTGGGTTTCATCTAGATAAAATATCTGCAGCTTTTGCAATCTTCCTATCGAGCTTGGAATAACACCTCTCTTGGAATATCTGCAGCTTTTGCAATCTTCCTATCGAGCTTGGATGAATACGTGCTAGGAAGAGCTGTGTTATGGAGTTTGCATTAGCCAAAGCGAGAACGAACTCCTCTGAAAGGGCGCTGCCAGTTAGGTTGTTCTCAAAAAGGTCCAATTGTGCCAGTACTGGGAGACGAGCAAGCTCCACTGGAATGGGCCCTGACAAGTCGTTGGTTCGAAACCCTAGATGCTCCAGCCTGGTGAGATTGCCTAGCACACCATCCCATATCCAGATACTGAAGCCGAGTAAAATTATTTAGCACCTTCATGGGCACCTCCCCAGAAATTGCATTAAATTGCCATCCAAGCGTCTCCAGTTTAGCTAGCTTTGCAAAAGAATTCAATATTTTTCCCACACCACCGGACAGGCGTGCCCACGCTAAGTCAACCAATACCAATTCGGTGCAATTACAAAGCTCCTCTGGTACAGGCCCCAAAAGAGATGTTTTATACAAAGAGAGATGCTCGAGTTGTGTGAGCCCCCCCACCTCCCTAGGAATGGCTCCAGTCAATTCTCTGTTGTCTTCTAATTTTATTGCTAACAACCCTGAACTTTGGAAGAGCTCTTTGGGTATTGTCCCTGTGAGCATTTGGCTTTGAAGGAAAAGCACTTCAAGATTACTAAGGTTCCCCAAAGCTTTTGGGATGGCATTGTGAAGGATACCATGGGACAAATCTATCCAATGCAGAGACTTGCATTGGCCTAAGGAAGAAGGTATCTCACCTCTGAGTTTAACTCCGTCGATAGCTAGCATTACGATGGTTGGACAACAGGAAAAGCTAGACGGCAACGAATGTGCCACGCACAGAGAGAGAGAGGAGAGAGACAGAGAGAGAGAGAAGGCTGTTAAGCCTGATAGGAGGATACGCAGGGACAGAGGCAAGAAGCCGATTAGGCAATGCGATATTGATGATTACCAAGGGTGCAGTTATATACAGTACGTATGGCAGCTACACGGCCATGTGATTCATGGGAATGCGGGCCGTTGTGCCTACTAGGATGACAGTGTGTGTGGTGATGTGGATTAATTATTCCCACACGCCCCCGTAAGACACATCGTCCATACAAAGGCATGTATGTGTGCATATTGTGATGTGATCATGAGATAGATCTACATGCTTTGGAAAAATACAATATGCGTATGCAATTATTCTTGGTGTGACTTTCGAGGTCTCAACCTGGATCAAGGTTTGACTTCGTAATGAAAAAGATTAGCAGCTCTGATTGCTACTTTGGTCGAGCTTTGAAAGGCTTCTTCAGGGTCACTCCATGAGTGATTTCACGAGCTTGTAAATTGCACATTCGCCCCCCCAAGCGAAGTGAAAGCATGAGATTATCATTGGTTGAATGAACCGCAAGGGAGCCAAGGTGAGGTTTCAGCATCCTTTCATGGTGTAGTTGGGGCTTTAGCTGAGGGTTTAAGTTGGAGGTCTTGTAGACATGGCCACCGGGATCAAAAACAATGGAAGACCATGATGGTGGGAAAGATGGCCAGGTTGAATTCTCGCAGGAAATTGCTGCAGAGGGGTGTGCCTCATCATTAAGTTCAGCAACTTGAGGTTTCACCTGCGTCAGACAACCTTTAGCAGCAGGTAGGGTGCATGGCTCAGGCAATCGAGAGGTTTGAGGCTTGTAGTTGGTTGCTACATCAATATCAAGATTGGGAACAGGTGCATGGCTGGCTGGGTGGGCAGCGCTTGAAACGTCATGCCATGCCTTGGTGGATTGAACCACGTGAGGAGTGGTCAGGTTGGGAAGAAGGTCCTTAGCAGTGGCGCCAACAATCGGAGGTGCAGCAGCTAGGTTTCCAATGATGGTACTCTTGAAACCATTTCCATCTTCAGACGGAGGTTGTATTGTTGTGGGTCCGGCACCATTGTTTGCAGCACTATCTTTGGTGGCATTTTTGGCGGATCTAAGGGCTGCACCAAGGTCGGCAACGGTGTGGGCGCCATCTCTTTTGATGGCAATGAGGTTTGCGAGAGTAGCCTTGGTTGCTTTGATGGCTACACCTGTAGCAACTGTGGCAGCAAGAGAAGACTTCTTGGCTTCAGGAGCTGATAATTCCAGAGGGGTGGCGATAGCACCGGCCACAGAAGGCTCGTCTGCACGTGGTGCAGCAACAACTACGAGCACTTGTTTGTGCGGAAGCAAGGTTGATGCCCGGAATGGAGTCTGTGCAGGGTAAGCATCCACACAAGTGGCTAGGATAGTTCCAGCAAGAAGTGGCGCAGAGTTTGCAGCGTAGAAAGTCGAGGCTCCAATGGAGAATGTAGGCTTGGCTGCCTCGAGAGCAAGTTCCTGAAGGGATTCAAGAGCATGAATTGCATCTTGATGGGTAGCAACTTCAAGGGGCCAGGCATGGATGGATTTAACCAAAGCAGGTTCTTCAGCAGCAAGGCTCTCAAGGAAGGCTTGAATGGTGGTGTCAGGCACCGCTAAATTGAACGCAGCACGATCTTTGGCTGCAGGGAATGCATCATGGCAACAAGGGGCCAGTAAAATGTCAACCGCGATTGTGATCGATTCGATTGGGTTGGCTGCAAGAAGGTCGAGGGTCCCGTCTAGAGTTGTGGCATGCAGGGATGCGCCAAGGTTGTCAGCAACTTGGATAGGCCAGGCTTGAGCGAATTGAACCACCGGAGCAGTATGGCTTGAGAGCAGGCCGTCAATGATGGTTGCAGCACAAGCAACATCATTGGGTGGTGCAGCATCATGTGCAATAGCGATTTTGTTGAAAGCCCCTTCTTTTGCAAGGTGGACGACAATCTTGGCTACAGCAGGGTCGTCTGCAACAGTTGTTTCAAGGGTAGCAGGAGTTTCACCATCGTCTTTTTCACCAGCAGGGGTGTAAGCCGCGTTTTCTGTAGCAGTGTTGGCAATGGCTGATTGGACGTTATACACCGGTGCGACGTCACCTAGGCCTGCAGCATGGAAGCCAGCAGGATGGGCGTCTGCTGAGGTCGTGGCTGGCCTATCTGGACTGTTTGTAGCAGCGTCGGCGTCTGCTGGCTTGGGGTCTTGAGCACTGGCCACGAGGAGAGGTTTGAAGAAATCACAAGCGAGGCGAGGGATGCGCATTGGTTCTTGGAGGCATAGGCTTGGCGCAAGAGGCATGGCGTGCTCGCCACAAGCCAGCGGGAGGAGAAGCGGCAATGAGGCTCTGTGCCATAGCAAGGTACTCCTAGGAGGCTGCATGGTGGGGTTTCGCATTAGGAAATTTCGGAGGTCATTTGGAGGGCCTTCTAAGAAAATGTATTTTTTGCACTCTCTCTCTAGAAAAAATGGCAAATAAAAGAGCTGGGTCTTTCATAGTAAAACTTCAAAAAGTGTACTTTAAGTAGATTCCTTACTCTTCTGAACATTCGTTCGTAGTGATTGAGAGATAATCCTCTTTTCAGTTGCATTGAATGAACCTCGTCAATATGGAGGGACGAATCCGCAGCCGCTATTCACTTTCCATTAAACCTGCACATTTGGCTAATGGCGCACTTCTCAAATGGCACAAATGTTACCCAAAAACGAGACAAATATCACCTTCACATTGATTTGGACAATGAGTACCAACCATTGATTAAGCGCAGTAAAACAAACACACATATACCTCCCGCTTCCATAGACACGCTCAGAGCTCAAGGAGCTAAACACATAGATATCTGGACGAGAGGCTCTCTCTACCCTAAGAATCCAATAACTAATGCGTCTCCACCGTTTGTCAATCCTACAAGCTTATTGACCTTTGCTGGTGATGGAGAAAAGGGCCTTCTGGGTTATTGTAAATCACTTACAAGAGAAGCTGAAACTTACAAGAGCATTCTCCAAGCTCAACAATGTGAGATTGTTCGCCTTTCACATTTACATTCTACAGATCAGGTTACCATTTTGCAACATAAAACAGAGGTACAAGAACTGAAAGGAAAGGTGCGAAGTTGTCAAATGAAGGACACCATCTTGGGTGGTCGTATCCGAAAGAAGAAATTGCGCAATCTTGAAACATTGCAGGTTGCATCAGGAGGTCTCAAGAAAAGAATCCGAGCATTAAGGTGATGCTTCTTGGTTGGCTACATTGTCTTAGTTAAGTAATCTTTTTGTGTTTTCTTGTTATGCATTGTTTTCATGTGCCTAAATAGTGTTAGTGAAGCAAATTTTCTGTTATTTACTTATGCATTGTCTTCATGTAGAGATTCAATCTATCCTGACAAGGAAAACATTGACCCCAAAGCCAATATAGGAAAGAGATTGAAGCCACTTATAAGTAGAAGCCTGGCAGCAGATATAGTACATGACAAGAAGTTTAAGGTCCTACAACGAAATGTAGTGGACCGCTTTATTTCAAAGAACTCAGTGCCTGCAAAAGAGATACAAGGCACACTTGATTCACTTGGTGTAAGCAAAAGAGGATATTCGGCTATCCAAAAGTCTGTCTCATCCATCTTTGTTAGGAAGGGTATAAAATCCAAACTTCTACCATCAGCCTCAAGTGTTTGGAAAGAGAGGCTTCAGCTTAACGAGGCGCAGGGAGACTATCTTGGACAGCCCTTTCATATTAAAGCAACTTACAGTGGCCATGGAGCAAACATGGCATATGATGAGTTCAACAATATTTTTATGGACCTGCGGATATTACAGAAGAGAATGGTGGAGTTTTACAACATCACATTTGAAGAGTCACGTGGGGTATTACATTTTGTGTTAAAACTGGATGAGTGTGAGCTTGTTAAAGAGAAAAAGCTAGAGCGTGTTATTATTACTTTAATGAATAGAGCCCTCTCAAAGTGTCCCAGTGATGATCCTTTATATTTTAGTGTTCAATCAGAATCTAACATATGGTGGCTTGGTGCGTTTGAGGTAAGCGAGATTCTCAAGTAAGCTCAAATGTTCAGATCTACTTAAGTCTCATTTATTTTGTGTTGCAGGTAAAGAAAGAAGATCATGAGATTCTATATTGGGTGTTCCATCGAACTAATATTTCGGAGGTGATTGATCGACAGACTAACCAGGGAGAGGTACTACGTCTAGATGGAAGGGGAGACTTTCAAGTTCAGTGGCATCTTGCAGGTGACCTTAAAACATTAAAGTGCATGTATAATTGTGAAATGGGTGCAATGGCAAAGTCACCGTGTTTGTTCTGCATGGAGCCTCCAAAGGTCATGGACCCAAAGTGGTGGAGAAAAGCTCCAACACGTCACATTGAGGATCCTGCTTTTCGACCGGTTTTGAAAATACCACTTGTGAATGTCCACATTTGTACAATGCATGCCCTTTGTAGAATTGTGGAGAAATTGGTCTACTTATACATCGGGTTTGCTTGGAAGATTAAGAACTCCGCAGAACGACAAGTAGCCCTGCAGTGCTTAGAAATGGTACTGTCGGATATGGGGCTTCATGGTGGCAATGTGAAAATCCAGCGGGATGAAAAGAGACCAACTGTTGAGAAGGATGTCCCATGCAAACCATCCATCGGTGGGGTGAAGGCACGGAGGTTTTTATTTAAGCCCCAAGGTACAAGAGATCCAAAGCTAACAAAACATGGAAAAATATATAACACATCTTATGTTAGCAAGGTAGAGTATCAGAGCTGGAAAAAGCTACATATTGCAGTCAAAGACCACGAACCAACTACTCGTAACGCGAAGGCTGAGGTTTGGCGATCAATAGACATCCTATTTTTGATGTGCGACAAAGATGACTGGTCACAAGGTGATATGAACAAGTTCAAGGAAAATCTCAACCTTCTGAAAAAATCATTCAAGACAGCATGGACAGACACCCAGATTACTCACTACATGGTATTATCATGTATTTCTTTCTCTCTTATGTGCAAATATGTGACTGTAAAACATTCTAACTAATCTGTTTTCATATCCAGCACATCATCTTCAATCATTTGCCATATTTTATACAGAAGTATGGGAACCCAGCAATATGGAATACCCAAGGGATGGAAAAGTCTCATTACATGGCGAGAAATGCTTATTTCAGGCACACACGACATGGTGGCTCTCGAATCAACGCTAACAGTTTGAGAGAACTATTTGAATGGTTCTATCGTAGAATCATTCATCGAATGCAGGCAAAAGAAGTCTTGGCAAATTTAGCAACAGCACAAGCCATCAGACATTTACAACAACAAAAAGCTAAAAGATCAATGGCATACAACAACTCCGGAGCTCGTGAAAGTCAACGAAGGTGGAGAGAGACAATGGTGTATGTGAATCACAAGTGGAGAAAGATACTCTGAGTGGATGACATTGTACAAAATTTATGTAATACATGATCTTATACAATTGCTACTTGAAGTGTATCAAGATTTTGCAGGTTCAATTTTGTTTTTTGGCACGTCACCCTTGTAACGAATCATGAGATGTTTGCCATACTCTAAAAGTTCATCTGGGTTTTGTCTACCAAGAGTTAGTGCCATTGCTGTGTAGGTGTAGTAATACGCTGCCCGACCACCTGTATAGCCTGGGCAGTAACCAAAACAATCTCTAGCAAACACTTTGTCCACAAGAATGACTTTATCTGCACTTTTGGGCAGCACCGGTCCACCCAAGAAGCGTGATAGTGTCTTGAATGTGTAAGTTGCTATTGAACCCTCTTGTGACATGGAATTGTGAAAAACTACTATCGGCGACTCGCAAAGCTTTGAAAGGTACTATGCTAGGGCCGCATCCCTTCCTTGATACTCTCTTGTCCGGCGCCGAAGGAAGTCATCCTTGTCAGCAATCCAAGACTGCACATACAATGTCAGAAATGACACAAAGAGAGAGAGAGAGAGAGAGAGAGAGAGAGAGAGAGAGAGAGAGAGAGAGAGAGAGAGAGAGAGAGAGAGAGAGAGAGAGTTACCATGAAGCTCTCATCCTGCAGAAAGAGGTTTTCTTGCCACAGGTCTACAGATGTAGTTGACCCCTGACCTGAATGGTTAAACCAATCCTCCACTTCTTTGTTACTTTTCGATGGTCTTAGGCTTTGTTTTATTGCTTGGAAGGTGGCTTCATCAGGTAGTGTCTCCTTGTATTTTTCAGCTTTCTCAAAGCATCTTCGAAGGCATTCCATTGGATTGCTGGATGTTTCCATTGCCTCATCATCACTACTATCCTCTGAAACAAATCCACTCCTCTCCTCTTGGACTCTGGAAATAATAGCCAGGGAGAAATCCTCCCTTAAATAAAACACACTTTGCACATCATGTAAGAAGATATAGGTCCTGTCTCCAATCCTGAAGTCAAGCACAGTAGGCAACATCATCTGAGCATGCTTCTCAGTGAAGTTACTGACATCCAATGGAAGTTTAATTTCTGTGGTTTTCACAGAGAGCATCTTACTTCTTTGTACTTCAATTGCCTCAACCTCAAGGTCGACTGTGTCTTCAACCTCCTCGACTTCTTGCATATGAGTTGTCTCCTCGCATTCCTCATCTGGTGCTGCATCCTGCTCCTCTAACACCTCATCAGGATTCTGCATGAGGAATCCAAACAGGCTGTTCAGGTAAATCATAAAGTCAAAGGCTTCCTGAATGAGTTTGCATTCTTTTTTATACAAAGGGCAGGCTGAATGTCGACAAGAGGGTGGTAATTCCCTATACTTCTTCACTCCCTGTCCCTTTCCACCACAGTCATTTAAATGCACAAGAGTCATAGTAGGCAGAACAACCCTTCCTACCTGCACCATCACTTCAAACTTATCTCTGTAGGACTGCAAGAAATTACTGTGCTGAGCTAACAGGTCTTCAATGTCAAACTTTGGATTAAACATAGAATGAACTAGATCAAACTTGTCCCCAACACCACAAGATGCTGCAAAATCAAACAGCCTCTCATCAGTTGCAGCTGGGTCTTCCAGAGAAGACACATCCTCTTTGTCTTTACATTTAGTTGCACAGGGACTTCCTTCTAGCACATCTGTATCATCTGAGAAGTCTATATTCCTCTTTCTTGTATTTCTCTTCAGAAGTGCTGTAGAGGGCACCACAGCCTTGTAGGGTGAGGGATCCTCTTGCCCTGGTGACCTCTCTGATTGATCTTCACCAATTGACTTTTCTTCAGATATGTCCTGACAAAAGTCAACAGTTCTTTTGGCAGATACATTAAGCAACTGAGCCTTCAAGGGTTGAAATCCTGGCACAAGCTCTGGATCAGGTTTCAACCTCTTCTGCCTACTAGACCTTAATCCTATTCATCAGGAAACATGACAAGTCAAAACCATCAGGAAACATGACAACTGTGCCAAAACCAAACCATCATGATCTCTCCCTCTCTCTCTCTCTCTCTCTCTCTCTCTCTCTCTCTCCTGATAGATATAAATATATAAATAAATATATATATATATATATATATATATCTCTGTCTCTCACCAAAGCACAAACAGAAACACACATAGTCTCTCTCTCTCTCTCTCTCTCTCTCTCTCTCTCTCTCTCTCTCTCTCTCTCTCTCTCTCTCTCTCTCTCTCTCTTTGTATTTTTCTATTTGACTAAAGGCGCGCAAGGACGGAAAAGTGCTTTTTGCAACTCTCTCCGCGCGCCTTAAGTACAATTGAGGGAGAGTCATAACCATACTATAGGCGCGCGGAGAGAGCTGGAGACAATATTTGGTTGGCTATGCGCGCCGTTAGTAACGTGTACAGAGAGGGGAGGGAAAGAGACAATGTGTATATATCTGTGTGTGTGTCTGTGTGTATGTGTGTCTGTGTCTCTGTCTATGGAAGTATGGGTATTGAGGTGTGTGTGTTGAACAACAGTCTGGGTTTTTCTTTGTTTAGACACACACAGACACACACACACACACACACACACAATTTGTACCAACTGTTGGAAATACAGAGAGAAAGAGTGAGAGATCACCTTTTGTTGGTGGGGTTTGCAGGAACTCCAAGGGAGGTGTCTCCTCCATTGCTTTTTTGTGTGTCAAACTGACTATGTCCCTCTCCCTCCCTCTCTCTCTCTCTCTGAGAGTAAGGAGTCTGTCTCTCTATCTCTCTCTCAATCTGTGTCTCTCCCTCTCTCCCTCTCTCTATCTCTCTCACAATCTGTTCTCTCTTTCTCTCTCTCTGTCTCTCTAAGACTCTCTCTCTCTCTCTCTCTCTCTCTCTCTCTCTCTCTCTCTCTCTCTATTGTTCTCTCTCTTTCTCTCTCTCAAAATCACACTTATAATGGATACACACGGCGGCGCCCCACGTGTCACTATAAATTAGAGTATATTTGCATGCTGTCACACGTGTGGTCATTATTGAGACCGTATACTTTTGTACGTCATATAAAGAGGTCAAGAGAGAGAAAAATCACACCTCGTGAAAGAGAGAGAGAGAGAGAGAGAGAGAGAGAGAGAGAGTGCAAGAGCCGTCGTCTGCGTCTCCGACAGCAAGCCGACCCATCGACATAACGAAGGTCTGCCTCTCCCTCTGCCTTTGCCTCTATCTCTCTATCTCTGTTTCTGTCACGGTACCAAGCATAGTCTTAGCAAACAACCCACACAAACAGTCTCTCTCTCTCACACACACACACACACATACACACCCACACACACACACTCACAAACACACACACACACACATCTTTAAAATACAAACACACACACACACACACACACACACTCACAGACACACAGACACACATCTTTAAAATACAAACACACACACACACACACATATAACTTACACACACACACACACACACACACACACACACAAACAGACACACACACACACACACACACACATACTCTCTCTCTCTCTCTCTCTCTCTCTCTCTCTCTCTCTCTATACCAAAGGCGCGCGTAGAGAGGCATACCCGTAGAGCATGTCTCTATGCGCGCCATTAGTACTGTGCATTGACCAGAGAGAGAGAGAGAGAGAGAGAGAGTATGTGTGTATTATTTTACCCTATACTAACGGCGCGCGGAGGTGTTTGTTGAGGTAAAAACGTGCTCCGCGCGCGCCTTTAGTAATGCGCACTCTCTCTCTCTCTCTCTCTATTTAAATATGCTAAGCTATAGAAAGGAGAGAGAGAGAGAGAGAGAGAGAGAGAGAGAGAGAGAGAGAGAGTCATAGAAAGAGAGAAGGGGATTGAGACTCTTCTTTTGGTGTACAGTGAGATGGCTAGAACAAAAGCCACTGCAAGGAAGGCAGGCAAGGGACCAGGATTAGCATCTAAAGCAAGTAGCAGATCTGCAACCCCAAAGAAAAGACCTGGAAAACCAAATAAAATTCTGAAAGGGCCAAGGATGAAGAAGCTGCAAACCTGCATGAGACTTTTCAGAGAAACCAGAAAGGCACAGAAATGTGTAGATTTAAGCATACCAAAGCTGCCCTTCCAGAGGATGGTGAGGTCCATATGTGATGAAGCTACCTGGGGCACCAAAAGGTGGAAGGTGGTGGCATTAATGGCTCTACAGGAAGCAGCAGAGGACTTCCTACTGGAGTACTTCAGTGACATGACCATTGTTGCAGCCCATGCCCACAGGGTTACTATAATGGACAAAGATAGTGAGACACTGAAAAGAATAAGGTGGAGGTATGACAAACTACTGGTCCCCAATGTCTGCAACGATAAGAAAATGAGGGAAATTTTGTTATACCCCCCGGAGCTAGTACCACAACTCACAGTTGTAGATGTCACACATGATGTGAATACAAGGGCAAGGGCAGAGACTATTGCTCGCCAAAAAGAGGACATGAGGGAAGCAGAGCTTAAGGAGAAAGCAAAAGTAGCAGTGGAGTCCCAGAGGCAAACAGAGTGCAATGTGACCCTGTCCATAAAGGCAAGCAATCAAGAAACTCTACTTTCAATGAAGGATGGTTTGCTTGCAGAGATACCATTTGTAGATGGAGCCAGAAAGGTAGCTCTGGAAAAAGTGGACATTAATTTATTGCAGAATCCAGATGCTCAGATTTCAGACACAATTATCTATGCTTGTCTTAAGTAAGTGTTACTATCTTGCTAGCTTTGAAAACTCAGATAATAGGTTTGCTAACTCAGGTAGAGTCTCTGCAGCCTGATCAAAAGTCAACTCCCACTGCACACTCACACAGAGGTGTTTCTTCTTGATCCACAAATGTCAGTGATTATTAGACAACAGTCCATCTGGGACCTTTGAGAGTTGGTTTCTCCACTGTGCTATGCTGGAAGTTACTGTGATCATCTTTCCATATGAGAACAACCATCACTGGAGTCTCATATGCCTTGATGTTGACCAACCAGCAGTGTGGG
Source organism: Adiantum capillus-veneris (assembly GCF_014529385.1). Taxonomy (NCBI): domain Eukaryota; kingdom Viridiplantae; phylum Streptophyta; class Polypodiopsida; order Polypodiales; family Pteridaceae; genus Adiantum; species Adiantum capillus-veneris. The sequence continues at coordinate 91,755,851 of NC_140944.1, read as the reverse complement.
TGTTCAATTCAATAAAAGGAACCCACCCTGAAATTAGGCTGTAAGTGTTTTGTATCAGAAAGTGTTTCTTATAGATATCCATGCAAATTTGAAGCCTCATGCTAACATCTTGACATTGCTTTGTGCAGTTGTATAAAGAGGTTGTTGCTTGCCTATGGCAAGCTATGTGGAAGGTATGAACTATACAAGGCCCCAATCAAAGAAGTACCTGTCCCAAATCAAACCGATGGGAATTCTTGCGGCTGGAGATGTCTTCTCCATGCAGAATATGTCCTGCAAAGCTACTTTGCATTAAAACCTTTCATGACTAAGGTACCCATTTGGCAATGCATTCAGTTAGTTTTGGTTTAGTCTATAAAAGAATTCTCACCATGTGGTCTTTCAATTTTGCAGAGTGCTTTAAAAAACTACACATATGATTATTTGCAAAGATACCGGGTAAGTTTAATACAACACCTGCTTACTATGTCTAGCCCTAGAGAGCTTGAAGATAGCGGCTTGGATGAGCGCACTATTGATCTTACAAAACATGACGTGCCACCACGACAAACCCCTACATCCGATACAGTGGAATCACAACGGGCCGAGGGGGTCATATCAGCAGAAGATGAAAGAGCTGAGGATGAGGAAAGGTCAAATGAGCATATGGAAGGTGCTAAGGTACAACCAGAGGAGACAATGAAAGAGCCAAGTCAGCCAGTGGAGGAGCCAAAAGAGCCTATGGCTGAAACCCAAGATGAGGAAAGCAGACCTATAGATGAGCAAAAGGATATGGATGAGGAAAGCAGGCCTAGGGATGAGAAAAATGATATGGATCAGGCAAGGATGTATGAGGCAAGCCGATCAACCGAGGGAGACGAAAAGACCTTGGAGGAAACCTTGAATGAGGCAGAAAGAGCCATGGGGGAGACCCCTGATGAAGATGTGAATGATGACTATGAAGATAAAGCGGAGGAGAGCAACAACGACATGAACACTACAGAGACCCAGTATGGACCCTTGCTACCTGTAGATACGGTTGTTCCGGTAATGTCTATTCAAGTATGGCAAAATATGTTCAGCTTCTAACTACTTATATGTACTTGTCAACTTTTACAGAGGTTGATTATCTTGGACGTCAATGGATTGCTGTTGATGCGGGTGCCTCTCGGTGACAGAGGACCCTTTGAGGATTTGCAAACGTTTCGGATGGGAACTTGTCGAGTCGTGGTTCGTCCAGGAACCAAGGAATTTATTCGGTTTCTTCTTCTGCGCTTCAGAGTTGCCATATGGTCTTCAATGCAAAGGCAAAACTTGTCGCCACTAGTTGCAATAGTTTGCAGTGTATGCCACGCTCACACGTCAGATTTTGCCTTTTTGTATGATCAAAGAAAATGCGTTACCGTTGAGGGCCACTACCACCCTAAAAAACCACACTTACCTCTTTTGTACAAACCGTTTAGCCAAATCGGTGTACCCTTTGATGCAACTAATACACTACTAATTGATGATACTCCTGAAAAGGGAGAACTAAATCCGCCGGGAACAACTATCTCACCACCTTCTTTCGAGGGGCATTCCTTCGATTTTTACCTTGAAGACATTCTGATTCCATACTTACAGAAATTGTATCTCAGTCCATTGTTCACGGGCGAGTTTGTACTTTCTAATGAATTAAGATGATTCTTCTATCATGTCTTTGTCTTGTCTAACATATATATATATATATATATAGATAGATAGAGAGAGAGAGAGAGAGAGAGAGAGATTTGACGTGGTAAAGAAATGTATTTCAAGCACACTTTTTCACAGGGCACAATTGAAAAATGAGCTCAATAAACTTCATGTCTTGAAAGTCATTTGTATACACTTGGGTTCACAAGAATATCTGTTACATTGACACTACTTCAACCCGACCATCCAACTCTTTGCACAAAATATCTTTTTCCCTTCGCCGCATCACCTTACGGCCAGCTAGGAAAAAGGAAAAATCTAATAGATCCTTATCCATTGACTCTTCAATGATGTCATTTCGCAAATGCTGAAGACTGCATAGCTCCCTTATTGTAACCACCAATAGTAGGCCATGCTCTTTATCAATCACTTCCACATCCACAGTAGGATTATCTTCCAAACCTGCAGAAACCTGGTCCATAGGAATGTACTTACCGTTTAGCATTTGTGATCGCATATACCAAAACGAGAGTAACAGTGATTGGCTTGCAATCATGTACTTGACAACTAGAGTATCAAGCGCGACCTCGCACCGTAAACCAATCTCTTCCTTTGCATACCATCCTTTGTCAAGAAGTTTGTCACAGGATGACTGCTGAAATGACTTGCACATGAACATAGTTTGTAACTCGGATGTTGTAGCTATGAAACAGCTCTATGAAGAGTGCAACAGGACAGAAGTTTGCAATTCTAACCAGTTTGGTAGGAATAGAGCTACGTAGAGACCTTTGTATATCCATGTAGAGCTTACTTCGCATTGCCTCCACCATTGTTTCCTCGGGAACTGGCCAGTCCACAGTGTTCCAATCGGTTGGTAGAGGCACTTTCACCAACATGCCATTCTTATTCCCTGAGCTGAGTTGGTAAAAGTGGTCATAAAAAAAGATTCCCTCATCAGCCAGTCTTTTGCTGCTCCTCTCTGAGTACTGTAGAGAACCAATGTGGGCATGAACAACATGGAAGAGGCCTATTATGCACTTCACAAGCTCCCATTGCTCATAAGAAGAGGGATAAACATCTGCAATATATATAAGAAGAGTTGAACTAAGAGTATCAATAAGTACAAATGACAAATCTAATGTAATTGAGCTGTGAAGAATGGAGACATTACTCATAACAAGCGGGAGAAACATTGCAAAATATATAAGAAAAGTTATAATGAGAGTATCAGTAAGTTCACATGTCAAGAGTACTTACAATTGCAACGTGGTTGATGTATATCTGATACATTTCCACCGTTTTCTATCACCTAAGAATGGGTAAACACATGCTGAACAAGAACTTCCTTTACAGATCTTTTGCCGATTTCAACTTTGAAATCCAACACTCTGGCCTTCCATGCTGAGCGGTAAACATTGATACCACTAGACCTCTTGGGTCTTCTTGGTTGCATGAGGACTCATGAACCTTTGTTTATCCTTTGTCCAACCCATTGGTTCTCTGCACTTATTGAAGCTGGTATTGTAATTGAGGATATGCTACTACTTGGCCTTCTAGGCAAAGTGTAGTTGTTGGTTGTTGCTGTGAGAGACAGTAAACACCTGGAGCCTCTTGGGCGAGAAGACGTGGACGCCATAGCTCGCAGAGAAAAGCTTTAGTGGAGGGAGATTCACTTTGAAAGCATTCTAATGGAGGGAAAGTGTTTTAGAATTCCAATATCTTGTGCGGGCTTAATGGTCACCCTCCAGTACGTTAATGACCATAAGAGAATATCAGAAGTGGGACCACATGCAAGCACCTAAAAGCTCGGTAAAAGGAAGGAAATTACTATGCTACAATCCTAGATTCGTGAAAGTTTTATGCTATTTTCCTATTTTTTGAGTCTTTCCACGTACTTTCCTACGTAACGTAGCCTTCATGCTCATTGGACGCGCTCTATTTTTCTCTCTTTTCATATGGCCCTCCAAATGACCTCTGAAATTTCCTAATGCACAGGGCAGCCAGGATTTCCTGCTGCGATGATACCATGTAGAGAATGTTCCATGCACACACAGAGAGAGAGAGAGAGAGAGAGAGAGAGAGAGAGAGAGAGAGAGAGAGAGAAGGCTGTTAAGCCTAATAGGAGGATACACAGGGAGAGAGGCAAGAAGCCGATTAGGCAATGGGATATTGATGATTAGGCTATGGTCACGCGAGGCTTAGTTTCTGTCACAATCTCTGACACGCTGCAGCTTTTGACTTGCTTAGTAGCTCAACTATGCCTAAAAAGGCATAGTTGCAAAAACAATTCCGGTTGCCACAGCTTCGCATTGAGTTTCTCTCTCTTGCCTGCACCCGGCTCTCCCTCTCTCTACTTGCTACTCCCGTTCTTCGCTCTGCACTCCTGTCAAACGCTCGCCAGGCTTACGGGTAACTAAGCCGATTGGGACCACGCCCTTACCAAGGGTGCAGTTATATACAGCATGTATGGCAGTTACACGGCCATGTGATTCATGGGAATGCGGGCCGTTGTGCCTACTAGGATGACAGTTGTGTGGTGATGTGGATTAATTATTCCCACACGGTGAAACTTGAATGGCCTCCCATTAGAGTTGTCTATGGACTCTGATACTTTTGAGTCCTGCACCACCAGCATCTGCAGCAAAGGTAACTGCCAAAATTCTGGAGGAATGACGCCCTCAAGACCAATCACTTCAAGCGCCAAAACCCGTAACTGCTTGCACTGGCCCAGATAGGGGGGGAAGGCTGATCCTCTAGCAATGACATTGCCCAGCCATAGACCCTTGATGGTAGGGCAGCTGGGGAATTTCTCTGGCAAAGATGCTTCGAAACTTGCTGAATTTTCCGCTGCAGTAATATCGAGCTCGATCAGAGCCGGAAGCTGCCAAATTTCTGATGGGATCCTCCCACTGAGGCCGGTCTCCACTAGGTGAAGCCTCCGTAGATCCTTGCACTGACCCAAGGATGGTGGAATGTCACCAACAAAGTAATTAAGGCTCAAGTCAAGTGTAATTAGCAGGGCGGACAGATTTGAAAAGGAGTCTGGTAGCGACCCATCGAGCAAGTTGGAGGAGAGGTCGAGGTGTTGGAGATGAGGAAGAAAGAGGCTGGTGAGGAGGCTCCCATTAAGGAAGTTGAGGGAGAGGTTGAGGTATGACAAAGCAGGGAGGAAGGCGAGGGAGGGGCATATGGAGCCCCAGAGATTATAGCTGGCAAGGTTAAGGCTTGTGACATGCTGCTTGTGCGCGTCGCAGATAATACCGCTCCAGGAAGGTGAAGCAGTGCATGGGTTGGATGATGAGTTGGCCCAAGATGCGAGCCGCCCGAGAGGATCAGCGGCGATAGCTTTCTTGAATTCCATGAGCGCTTGGGCTTCACCAAGTACTGACGTAGCACCTGGCTCATCAGAGGATGATGATGCTGATCCTATAACTAGCATGTTGCTTGTCGTGATTATTACAGAACAGTAGTGTAGTGCAGGTGTTATTAGCCATTGCTCAAGCTTCACAACAGCTCCAGCCGTGTTTTTTGAGTTAAAGCCTTGTGACTTAATATAGTTAAGTGCAGTTTCCCACAGCCCGGGGTAGAAACCACGCCTCTCGTCAGCAACCTTGGCTCGACATCTTTAATTTAAAGCAAGCAGCGTTCGCTGATGTGAATCGACCTGCTTTTCAAAGAGCGGGGGTAGAAGACTGGGTTTCCCAACTTTGCCAAAATCGGCAGAGAGCCTGCCCACATGCAGTGAGTGGTCTCCGGTGGTTGGCCGGTTGAGACCCCAACTTCACTAGCTATCGGCACCTTGCGCACATGCTGCAGCATTACCATCGGCTCGCCATTCGGTCAAAGGTCAACCCGCTCCTGCCAGGTTGTCCCTGCGTCACAGCCAATGAGACTCGGTCCCTCCTCACGAACGGCTCTCACCGGAGGTTACCGTTAAAGCAAAGCATGTGAAGTTCTGGTGTTGCCGGTACACTGCCGGTGAGCCTCTCTGTGTGTAGCTACAGGGGCATTGCGGGCCTTTGGTGGGCTCTCAACGCTTTTACACTGGGAGCAGTAACCGCGGTGATGCATGTGCGCAGGCTAAGAGTTGGGCAAGCCAGACATCGTTCACTGACGTAGAAGAGCTGTGGTGGAACTATGCCCGTGCAGACGTGCTCTAATTGGTGTAAGTGGACACACACGCCGCACTTGCGTACACACTTGGACAGAGCAGGGCTCTGGGAACATTTTTTGTGGACCCAGCTTTGGAACCTTTTCACATGCATATGAGAAGGCTAAGGGCATGGTCACGCGAGACTTAGTTCTCACTAAGCTTCGACAGCTACTGACAGCAGCACAGAGCGTCCACCACCGGTAGCAAGTAGAGAGAGAAAGGGCAAGGCGCAGGCGAGAGAGAGAGAGAGAGAGAGAGAGAGAGAGAGAGAGAGAGAGAGAGAGAGAGAGAGAGAGCTCACCGGGAGTAGCCGTGCATAATTTTGTGGCTATGCCTAAATAGGCATAGTTGGTGTACGAAGCCGATGAGAAGCTTTGGAAAGCTGCCATGCGTCAAGACCTGTCGGCTGATCTACGGAGAACTGAGCCTCGCGTGACCATAGCCTAACACTAAATTTGAGAGGGATAATCACACTAAAATTCTCACATTATAACTAAAAATTCCATAAATTTGAACCCTCGTGAGAACCTTCTTGCCCAAATTTGAGCCAGCCATTTTGTATTTTGAATAGGCTTTGCATTGGTATAATCAGGCATGTATGGAAATCACACACGTACACTTGGGGTCTAGAGATCTCCAATGGGCATGACCAAGACTCAAGAGGTAGCTCTTTTTGGCCTGCTCAAGAGAGGCCTTAGTATTAGGCTCGATTGGGCGTTCTTTCACAGATGCCATCCACATGGAGAGCTTTTGCAAGAAGTTGGACAGGATAGTCGTAGAAGACGTACTGTGGAGTCCCAAGCCGCAGAAACGATGGCATGCCGTGTTGTGCAGGGAGTCCCATGGCACAGAAAGGATGGTGATAGCGTGACAGCTACTCACTATCAAGCCAAATGAAGCATTGAATATCCAAGCTGGATTCACTGAGGACTCAGGAGAGAGGATTCGGGATGCCGTGACTCCAGAGTTCACTCTGATTCGGTTGGCGCCACGAGAGAGAATACTGCACGTGCGAGGCGCCTCGGGGAGATGAAGCCGAGACGCAGTAGTACTTTCGCACAGCTGTCAAAGCCTTTTTAGGGACACATATCCAACAATGAGAATTGAACCACCACCCCCACCCCCACCCCCCCCCCCCAAACAACAAACACACACACACACACACATACATACATACATACATACATATATATATATATATATATATATATATATATATATATAATATATATATATATATATATATATATATATATATATATATATATATATATATATATATACACACACACACACTAAGGCCTTAAGGAGGCCAATAATACTATCACATTAACAAAGATGTTGCCACATGGACGACACTCACGGACACCTACAAGATTTGAGGCTTACCTATAAATTTTAAATTTGAAGGTGAGAAAACCTACTATACTTAGAAAGATTCAAAGATATTTTTTTGGAAAACCCCTAACTATAGACAACAATGCAATACCCTACTGGCTCTACTTTCTCACAACACATTAATTAGCCAGCGAGATTCTAAACGAATCTGGAATTCGAAGGAAAAGTCTCCATGCATGTCGCTATTAGCGCCCTGCATAGCCTGTTCACACCCTCCTTTGTACTTGCACTTGCGTCTGTTTGGACATAAAAATGCCTGCACCATTGGCTTCTCTCAACACGACCACTCGCAGCATCAGTAATCGCCTGCATTTCTCCCTCTCTGTGTCTGTCTTGCAAAGCCGATAGGCATCGCACAGAGCTTACAAACTAATCACTCACCATCAGCACACCATGGCACAATGAAGTCCCCTCATGCATAGCTGCCTGTGCGCACTCCTTAACGCACTTTCCTTCGATTGTTGCAGAGACCTTCCTGGCTGCTTCTCCGTCACGTCGGTGCTTCTCCGTCTCAGTCACGCAAGGCAGGACATCACGAAGGAGAGACAAAGAGAGGCACTGCCTTGCAACGGATGCCTGCAGCGGCACCTGGCTCTGTGCCTATGCCTCTTGCACGCTCCACTCTGTCGATCTACCCCTCCCTGCATGGCGGCAAGACACTAGAGAGACACGTGGAAATTCCCAAAATACCCCTCCGATTTCAAAAATTTCCAAGAAACCCCTTGTATTTTGTCATAAATTCCCAAAATGCTCTTCAACTATTTAAAAAATTCAGCATGGCTCTGGTTGCGAGACTAAATCTCTCCAAAAATAACACACCCCTAGTAGTACTTTGCCATAAATTCCCAAAATGTCCTTCAAATTTTCGATATCCCAAAATACCTCCGATTGTGAGGGGCATAGGAGAAGAGAGGGGACACTGGCACAAGAGCAGACAACGAGAGAAGAAGAAGAAGAAGAAGAAGAAGAAGAAGAGTATTTTATCATCGCAGGAAACTATCCCAAGAGACCTTAAAGATCTATCCGACAAGGAGACTTGAACTCAAGACCTGTTTCTTCGAACATTGCTGCCTTGGAAAAAAGCTTGCCGCTTTTCCCTCTTTCCATCTCATCGATGTGCCATGCCCATGGGACACCCCCCTTCCTAGACTGACTTTCATCCAAACTTTTAAAGAAGCATGTTTTGTGATTCCTATAAAAACTAGTGAAAAACAAAGTTTTGGGGACCTGGTGTCAATTTACCTATTAAATTACTCGTATAGAGGGTTTTCAACTTTTTGGAATAAAGTGCTTTTTTTTAATCAGTGTGTGATATCACTTGCCTCAGTAGTCGTCTTGAAATCGAACGGACTTGACTTAAAAACCAAAATCATGCTAATGGGTGACCCTAGAGTTCATCTAAAAGAAGAGGATAAGAAAGTTAGGTGTCCCCCACATACAAGAGAACAATTGTTATGATTGATTGAGATGACTTGCTGTCTCTCTCTCTCTCTCTCGCTCTCTCGTGCGGGCACGCACACACACAAACACTCACACGAGGGAGGGAGGGTCTAGGAGATAATACTTCAAAAATATTACTATAACCTTTTGAAGTGCAATAGTTGAGGGGATAGGGATAGCTTCTACTTAATGGAGCTAGAAATTTCAAGGAAGGAGAGGGCATCCACTTGTCATACATTTGTTGACTTCAACCACTTGCCTTGGAAGTTGGTCTTAAGATGGAACTTACCAGTGGATTTGACTTAAAGAACAAAGTCATGTGAATGGGTGACCTTAGAGTTCATTTAAGTCTCGAGAGTTGGAGGACAAGAGAGTTAGGTGTCCCCCACACACAAGGGAGTAATCGTTGAAATTCACTGAAATGACTTTATGCGACACCCCCCCCCCCCCCCCCCTTCTCTCTCTCTCTCTCTCTCTCACACACACACACACACACACACACACACACACACACACACGAGGGAGGAAGAGTCTAGGGGACAATACTTCAAAAATATTACTACACCCTTTTTGGCCTGCTAAGGGAAGGCCTTAGTGTTGGGGTAGGTTAGGCGGTCTTTGACGGATGGCGTCCATGTGGACGGCCAACATTTGGGAGAAGGCGTGCGACAATAGGTGAACTCGTTGCAGGTGAACTCGCAAGGCAGAAAGTAGACGGCTCCAAGCAGAATTTCGTACGGCATGTCTAGCATTGCCTATGTTTACACGCGTGGGAGATCTGTGGAAAAGGAGAAGGGTACTGGTCTTTGGGTTGCAGACGCGCAGTCTAAACGAGTCACGACTCACGAGACTAGCCTAGCCTGCGTGCCAGCCTGAAATGAGCTCTCTCCTAGGAGTGGATCTCTGAACGCGCACTGTGAGCCTGCCAGTACGTTGTCTTCTTAGCATGAGCACAAGGCGACGGCAGCCAAAAGGAATTGTGCAGGGGCGCTTCATTACGCGGCACTTCCTTTTTTTCGCCGTGGAGTGGCTGGCTAGCCGTTGTAGCCCAACCCTCGCCTCTCCCAGCCATCTCGTGCTCATTCATTCCAACCAATCAACGCGCGCCTTGCCAACGGCCTTCCCCTCCTCTCGCGGCTATTTCACATGCGCACCTGCAGTTGTTTCTTCCCCTTTGTCAACCTTCCATAGCGCATGCAGCTCGTGCAGTTCTATTGCCTGCCTGTTTTCTCCAGGGTTCGCATGCCCAAGTGCTTTAGCTTGCATGCGCAGCTCTTACGAGCGCACCGTTTCCAGCTCGCACCGTTTCCAGCTTGCGCAGCTCTTATGAGCGCAGCCTGAAGCTCATTCTACTGCAATACCTGACGTAATTAGATTGCTTTAATCGTTCTAACAATATAGCAATTCCATTTCAGCCCTGCTACTGGTGTAGATTATTACCTCAGGATTCCTATGGCTCTCTGTTTTCCTGTAGCAAGGAGGGCTCCTACTGCAACGCCCACAAGTAGGTTGCGAGCTCCCACTGCTGATTGCAAGGCCAGGGCCGCCAGTTTACCAACTCAACTCAACCAATTTTTTGTCTTGATTTTATATTTTTGGCGTAACATCTAATTGTTGTCTTCAATCGTTATTTGGCTGCCTGGTATGAGTATTTGTTTTAGTGAGTAGCTCACTTCATTTTTAATCTGCATATTACTATTGATTTTCAAGGGACTAACTAAAGTTTCCATTGAAGTTTTATCCCATTGGAATTGTTTAACATATGAAGCTTATATACATCCACAGATACAATCTTCATTCGTGATATTTTTTTGCTTTCCGTAGTTGCTTGCCAAATGGTTATGAAGTCTCACATACACAATTTTAACATTTCTGATGATACTTAAAAAGGATACGTGCTGTTCAACAAACACTATTAAAAATGCAATGAATTCTGTCAATCACACATACATTTTTCATGATATTGTCTTGCCACCAGCTTGCCAATTTGTTAAGTTGTTATGCAGCTTACACACACACACACACACACACACACACACACACACACACACACACACGCACGCACACAATGAATAAATCTTAATATATGAAGACTGGTTTCATTGTCTCGCACAAACACACACTCAATATTAAAATTTGTTTTATTGCACTATAACATTTTGTGACTTGGACGGATGTGTGGGTGCCAAGGTGAACAATGAGCCATTTTAATGCCGCATTCCAAAACGGTCGCGGGGGGGCACTAGGCCAAATAGCGTTCAGAAAGAGAGTGAGTCTAGGGAAGAGGACGTGGTCTTCAGCACGCAAGTGGGGAGTGATGCGAGCTTTTGAGTATGCTTCAGGACGAAAACTGGCTAGATTCCCATGTTTATGATTCTATCGGGGACTCCCAAGACCATAGTGCAACTTTTTGTGATCCCCATACACCCCCTGTGGCTGCGACTCTAGGTCGCCCCCATAATTTGCAGCCTATTGCTCCAACTGCCCAACTCTTAGCTCCTAGGGCTCCCATGCAACCGCTTATTGGTGCGCGATCGGCTCCATTTGTGCAGGTTTTTGGTGTCAGCCCTTCACCTATTGCGAGTACTTTCACACGTTGTTGTTCAGTTTGTGGTCCCTCTCCCATTGCCCAAGGCTCTAGTACAGCTGCTGCAGGACATTCTATTGTAGCTCATACACCCCATGTTGCTCACGTTTCCACTATGGCAATAGGACCTCCACCTATTGTTAGACCACCCCCAGTTGCTCCATCCATAGTGCCTCCCGCTATCGCGAGACCATCTCCAACTGCTAATGTGTCTAGCCAAAGCACAACACCTTTGCCCGAAAAGATCTTGTCAATTTTGAGCATTTAAAATCAAGAAATCTTGCAAAACTCTATTGTCGTCGAAGCTCCCTTTGAGATTGTTTCCAATGAAGCGTATGCTACTGCTTGAATTTTTGTTGGAAGCCTTCTCGTTGTGCAAAACTTGCTCCAAGGTGTTGGCTATGGTGAAGTTCTGTAACTTTGATTATCTTGTATACTCGCCTGCCTGTAAATTTTTGTAAGTTTATGAAAAGTTCATAAATTCATCAATTTGTGGAGAGCTCATTTGATCTCTTGGAGTGGGTTGCTTGGCTTTTATCACAAGGAAAAGAGGTTTGGGGGGGGGGGGAGGGGGGAGGGGGGGCATGGGCAACCTCCCTTAGAATTACTTGAAATTGATCTAAGGCCTAGAGGCCTTGCGAGCTTGGTGTGAAAAGTGTTGAAAGGAGTGGAGACAAGGGAGCAACACCGATATACAAGAGGATCATAGAGACGAGACACCACAATGTTGCAACCCAAAAGTGTGATTACTCTACACAGTAAGTGTACATATAAAGTGGGGATCTCAACCTATATATATAGTATGAGGGTGATCTCTATACAAAGCTTCAACACCCTTGCTCAAATTGAGGTCCTTGGATGAAAAAACCCTTGGGGGTACAGAGGAAATTCCCACAACACTTCATAGATACACTAATCAATTATCTACTTTACAAAATATCTTCTCAAAGAGTTACATCACTCCATAATATACACAAAGGCCATGAAGAGCCATAAAATTTTTAATTGACATGTAGTTAAAGTTTTTAATTACAGGAGCCACCCTATACAATTGAGCTATTGTAAATGCTTTGGTAGAGTAGCTTTATCATCATTTATCCCCAGTCACATATGCTACTTGATGTGTTATTTATCATGTGAACAACAACTCAAGAAACATATCAATATGTTAAAAATAACCACATCACATTATCCTTAGAGACGGTTTGCGATGCTGCTCTAGATCCATAAAGGTATAAATGTGTTCTGAAGACCCACAAACATGCATGGGGTTATATGCAGCCACATGCTTGAAAATGCAAGTGTGATTATGTCGCAAGAAATGACATAAATGAAGAGTGCACCATATAAAGAATAGGTGTTCACCAGTATAATTGACGTTCCACCTTACTCAACATTACAATAAGAACTAAATTCACATTTTTGTATAACCATTGCACTATATACTTACTAACGTCCATTGCAAACCCTAAAATAATATCAGCTACAAACATTTTTTCACTTTATCAGCAGGCCTTCGTGATTCCTCACCTTGTTAAGTGAAATTAGTAAAGGGGGTAGGGATAACTTTTATACTATATATAATGCACTTAAAAAATTTCAAGGCCAAAGAAGCCCTTCAAGTGTCTCATTCTTGTGAAGCTTGGAACATGTGAACCTTTTAAACCTTCTTCAACTTTCAACCTTTGAATTTTTTGGCATGCACCTGTCTCATTCTTGTGAAGCTTGGAGCATGTGAACCTTTTAAACCCTGAACTTTCAACCTTTGAATTTTTTGGCATGTAGAAGGCCATATGGAAAGGTTGAGAAAATGTGCACCTTTTGTGCCATTGATATAGACGTTGTCGGCGAACAACTGTCCTCTTTGATTGAAAGGAAGGTTTGATAAAGATTATATCTTCTTTTTGTAATGTAAATTGTTCTTTCTATCATTGTAACTTAGTACTCTTAATTAATGCTCACTTGACTTCCTTTTTGGCCTCTAGAAGGCCATAGTGGGGTGGGTGGATTTTTGGTGCAAATTGTGGACCATGGATGCAAGTAGATCGGATGTACCTCTTTCTTTAAAGAGGACCCTTGAAAATTGGGTCACACACAATCTTTTAGTCCTTTCATTTAAGAGCATGCCAATTGATTTCATAAACAAGGTAAACACTTCATAGTGGCCTCGAGAAGGCATCATTTTTTGTTGTAATAAATGGTTATTAGAACACATTTGACATCTATAATGTGGCTTAAAATTGTTTGAAGAAGGAGAAGGGCTCCACGTGTCCTGCACTGGAGAGTTTTAAACCTTTCAAGTAAAAAAACAAAACCTTGACTTTTTGGCCCTCTATAAAGCGGACCTTCACCTCACCGTCGAGTTCTCCACACGCTGCACGGACTGCACCTTCCCCAACTTTGAGGTTGCCTTCATCGCTGCTATGTCGTCCTGCCTCCTTTTATTACTCCAATGAATTGCAACAGTCTCGTGTTGAGACGGACGAGAAAGAGAGAGAGAGAGAGAGAGAGAGAGAGATTGTGACATACGCATCAACTCTTGGCTGCCTGGTAGGCTTTATGTGTGTGTGTGTGTGTGTGTGTGTGAGAGAGAGAGAGAGAGAGAGAGAGAGAGAGAGAGAGAGAGAGCACCTGCTCAGATGGAGCGCTGCCTATTGATGAAGATGAGCCGAGAGGAGTGCATGGAAGCCCTGAACAAGCATGCTCACATTGATCCGGTCTTTACCATGAGAGAGAGAGAGAGAGGAGAGAGAGAGAGAGAGAGAGAGAGAGAGGTCGCTTCGTGGCATCCCACCTTTTAATTATTGTGAAAGAAAACTCTTATGCAGTAGGTAGGGCGGATTTGAGAGAAAGAGAGAAAGTTTCTGCTCAAGACAATGCATTTTGTTGCACACACACACACACACACACAGAGAGAGAGAGAGAGAGAGAGAGAGAGAGAGAGAGAGAGAAAGTTTCTGCTGAAGCCAATGCATTTTGTTGTAGTTTGGAGGAGCTGGAGAAGGAAAACAAGGAGTTCTTCTCGGCTTACAACATGTTGTAGAAAAAAAGCGACAACCAATGAAAGACGAGATCCTCTTGCTCATCATTATCATAGTCGACGTTAATTTCTGTTGTTCGAGCGGATCCATCTGTAAATAACAGTAAGAATGGAGTATGTCCGGTCAATTTCAAAAAAAAGCCCAATATAGATGGTATTTCTTGAAGATGCTCTCTCTCTCTCTCTCTCTCTCTCTCTCTCTCTCTCTCTCTCAATCCCCCCTCACCATGCAATTTTGTATGCGTGCCTGGCATGCAGTCGATCTCTCCCTCGTGTACCCGCCTTACCGACCTACGACGACTCTCTCTCTCTCTCTCTCCCCCCGCAGGCGTCGTGTGCCCTTGGGATGCTCCTCACTCAGAGTCTTGTCTTGAGGGGGAGTGGGGCGGTCAATGCATGGTCTGCAACGCTCTCTCTCTCTCTCTCTCTCCCCCCATCTACACATTCTCTCTCTGTCTGTATGTTGCAAACAACGCGGTGTCAGGAGTTTTTTGGAGCAAGGGATTGCGCATATGTACATACCCATGCATGGTGCATCAAATAAAGTATTGCCCATTTTCCAGAGCCAGGTGGTTACGTGGGGCCCACATGTGTACAGGTAGGACACCATGTACATAGTGCATCGATTTTCATCGTTACTAGTACCATTGTGTTTTTCTACAATAAGGAGGAGTTGGTAGCGCGTAAAACTTCTCGAGGAAGCTATCCGCGGGCCGACGACGTGAGGTCAGCAGGTGCGTCAGATGGCATCTAGTGGCGTCAGGAGGGCGAACGAGGTCAATATTTGCACGCAGATGAGGACGGACACAACGTGGGTGTTTGCTTGTGAGAATTATGCAGAAAGGTCATCATGAGGACCTTTTTTTGGGGCCACTTCACGTGGTGGCGAGATGCATTATTGGAAAAAAGCTGAGTGCCAGGTGTGCGAATGATGCAAAAAGGTGACAACTATGCACTGCGAGGTCAGTTTTTGGCCTGTTCGGGGTCCGTTTGAGGTCATCTAAAAGGCCAAGGGTGCCCAACTAAGAAGGCTAAGTGTGGGAACTGAAAAAACAGAGAGAAGACCAGAAAAAAACGTGGAGAAGAGAGGAGGAACAGCCGCAGGTGTGTTTTTGCCAATTTTGGAGCCTGTTTTGGCCCTAAACTGCTCATCCGAGGTCGGATTTGAGCACTTTGACATTGTAGACTGGGGTTTTGGGCCGTTCCGGACGCGATGGCGCTGTCCATTTTGCCAAATTCCTCACTCTTTTCCTGCTGTTTTTCTGTGTAAGTTTCTCCTATGAGCGAAGTTTCTGCTCTAGTTTGTGATTGTATCTGGTATCTTTTACCCATATTATGTGAGCTGTTTGCCCCATTGGTGTTGGCCCAAGCTCATTTGTATCTAAACATCAGAAATTCTCCTCTTTTGAGCTGAGTTTTTTGGGTGTGTGTGTGTGTGTATGTGTGTGTCTGTGTGGAGTGGGCAAGTGGATAGTCTCTCTCCTCTCACTCCAGAGGTGTGTTCCCTGTCTCGGCCAGGTGTGTTGTGTAAGCCGAGTGGTGCCCCATAGTGTGTGTGTGTATCTTCCCAAGAGTGTGTGACGGGTCGTTATAGAGGCGCTGTGTGTGTTTTCATCCCGCTCACATTCTTTTGGCGCCCCCACGGAGGATCTTCTTCGAGTACCTTTTGCTTCGAGCTTCGAGCTTCGAGCTTCGGGATTACAGGTTGCAGGTTGCAGATTACAGGTTGCAGGTTACAGGTTACAGGTTACAGGTTACAGGGACAGGTACAGGTACAGGTGATTCACACAGGTACAGGTACCTGGAGTAGAGTGATATACTAGCAGTGATGTCACTTGCAGTTGTTGTGGGAATGCATCACTTGGCGCCTATTTGAGCGCATTGTCTGCTGGATTGTACGTTACTTGTGGAAACTGCCATTGTACGCATTTGTGGAGCCATACTTGGTTGTATTTGGCAGTCCCAGCCATTTCTGAGACTTGGTTTGGAAGATAGTCATTTCTGAGACTTGACTATACGCGATTTGCATTAGCTTTCGTGTGAGGGTCGATAGCGTGAGGTTTTTATTGAGCTGGGGGATTCTCAAATGTGGAGATCATTTCGGTGATACAGGTAGCTGGAGCACCCTTTTCGCGACCTCGCCATAGGCTATGTACTAGTGAGTCCTACTTGATGCTCGGGTTCTATTGTTGACAGTTTATGCATACATAGACAGTCTATATTTTGGGTTCCTACTGCTCTACTTCTGGGGAAACTCTGTCGAAATTTTCCCAAGTTATGATGGCTGGTTTTTTGGTATTTTGAGCCATTTATGCTGTTATGCTGCTGAAATTTTGTCAAAATCAGAGGTTGAGTCAGGTGTGCCTTCTTGGGAGCTTCATGGTTGGCTTTAATGGATGATCAAAATGGCCCTCAGTTCACTCCTTTTCATTTAACGCAAAGAATTCAGATTAATGTTCATGTGTCCAGGAAGATCTTTTTCCAGCAGCGCATAGTCTTTATGTTTGGGCCAAGAAGATTGAGAGAGATCCTGGAATGTCCTTTGCCTGTTGTCATTCCGATGATCAACTATGAAAACTCATTTGATGTGCATGTGTTTGTCCTTATCTAAAGTTGAGCTCCATTGAAGTTTCTGGGGATTGGGAAGTGAAAAGTTTTGGGTTCTTGCACGTGTGTTTGAAGGGGTTCTCAAAGCATCATAATTTGGGTAGCCATGGCTTTCTCTTATCCCGAGTTTCATGGAAGAAGTGATGAAGATGTGGAGGACTTTCTGGAAAAGATGGAGGTTGCCTGCATTAGCAACCAGATTCATGACCCTACGCAAATGTTACGCCTTCTCCAAATTTGTTTGAAGAGTGATGCACGAGCTTGGTCCAAAGCATTTGAAGAGGAGTTGTGTATGTCTGATCCACCTATAAGATTGAGTTGGGACAATCTAAGGCATGGATTGGAAGTGGAGTTTGTGAAGATAGAAGATCCTGACAAAGTGTGGCAAGAAGTACAGGCTTTGGTACAAAAGGAAGGTGAGCCAGTAGATGCGTACATACGTAAGTTTTCATTGGCATGGGAGCGAATGTGCAAGGCTTTAGCACCACAGGTACCCCCGCCTGACATGATGAAGAAGGACAGGTTCTTGGCTGGTCTTTGGGAGAATATACGTTGGAGAGTAGAGCTAAAGAAGCCTAGGACATATGAAGATGCACTAGAGGTAGCAAGGAACAAAGAGTGGAAGCTGAGGAAAATGAGCCAGTTAGGGGTGGAGTCTTTGCCAATGAGGTCTGAATTTCAGCCTATAGAGTCTTTACAAGGGCGCATGTCAGGGGTTCATCATGAACCAGTGGTTCCTGTTACTACTCAGGTTATGCCAGCAGTGGTCACTACAGCAGTGCAAGATGATGGCCTAAGGCAAGACATGAGGCAAGTGGTTGATCTGATGAAGAATCTCAGCCTAAACATGCTAGGTCAAGTGGGAAGTAATCGAGGTCGAGGGCGGTTTGCAAATCAGCCAGGAGGTGAAGAAAGACCTAGGAATAGTGCTGGACAAAGTAATAGTAGGTTTTGGAGGCAGACGCCCACATGTTATAATTGTGGAGAGTTGGGTCACATCAGCCCGCAATGTGATAAGCCACCAAGGATGGGGGGAGACATGTATCCATTGCCAAGACAGGTGCTAACTAGATCAAATGATTATGGCATTGAAATTAAGGGAGACGAAGGAACCAGTGGACTGACCCAGGAGGAAAAGGGAAAGACAAAAGTGCTAAGTGTAGTCACCTTGGAGAAGGCATCAAAGCTAGAGGATACATTAGTGATGCCTATTGGGAAGAGGACCACAGAGGATAAGGAAGGAAGAAGTGCCCCAGGTCCTAGTAAGAAGAAAGGAAAGAGCCATGAAGGCGAGGATGTCAAGGCCAAGAGGAAAAGGAGAGCTCGTCGAAAGTTTCATGTTTCAGATTTTCCACTAGGGGATGGGCAATTAAGCTATGACTTGAAGGAGGATCTGACGAGCAGGAAGGCAGATGTTACTTTTGGGCAGCTTATAGAGATGGTGCCTAAGCTAAAGCGACAGTGGAAGAGGATGGTTAACCCAATGGAGAAAGAGCCAGAGAGAGGTTCAGTAAAGGTGTTGGCAATGGATGAGCTACCAGACATTTGTCCAATAGTAGATGTGTGGCATAAAAGGAAAAATTTGGGACAAGGTTATGTGGATGGCGGAGCCCAAATATGCGTCATAACACACTCATGCGTTGAGAAGATGGGTCTCACAGTGGCTGGGGTGTCAGGTTTTCGGATCAGATTGGCAAACCATCAAAAAGTAAAATGCTTGGGTGTTGTAAAGAGCTTAGAAGTGGAGGCATATGATGCAAAGGCAGTGGTTGATTTTCATGTGATGCCAGCAGGGTTGGGAGCATATCCTATTATACTGGGCAGACCATGGTTACGTGCAGTGGGAGCTGTTCAAGATTGGCGACATGGTACAATTAGCCTCTATGGAAAGACAGGTACCAAGAAGCTTTATAATATGGACACAAGGAAACGATTAGAGGAGCTTTATGAAGATGAGGATGAGTCTAGTGATGAAGACTCTTCCACGGTGACAGATGAGGACAGTGATAGCACTACCAGCAGTGATGAGGATGCTGATGTTGCATTTCTTTTGATGGATAAAGAAATCCAGGAGTGTGGTTTAGTCGCATTTGCGAATGAAGTTGAAGATGAAAGTGAAGGACCTTATGAAGTGATTGAAGGGCTGATGCAAACCAAGGTTGAGTTGTCAAAAAGCAAGAATTAATGACGCAAATGATTAGTGGAGACCTCTCAGCTATGGAGAAGGATATATTTTTGCATATGCTGGCTAGTTTTCCTGATTTGTTCATTACTTCATATGAAGAGATCAGAGGGTTCAAGGGTGAAGAGATGCATATAGAGCTGAAAGAAGGTGCTAAGCCAGTACGGCAAAGGCTAAGAAGGATGGGTCAAGAGCAAATGGAAGCCTTGCGGGTAGAGGTGGACAAGTTATTGAAGGCAGGGTTCATAGTCCCTGTGGAGACCACAGAATGGGTGAGTCCAGTAGTAGTCAGTCCAAAGAAGGATGGGAAGTGGAGGATTTGTGTAGATTTTAAGCCCTTAAACGCAGCCACAAAGAAGAACCCATATCCTCTTCCATTCATCGATCAGATCTTGGATTCAGTGGCAGGTTATGAGAGGTACAGTGTGTGTGATGGTTTTTCAGGCTATTTTCAATTGAAGATTGCTCTTAAAGACCGCACAAAAACAACATTTATTACGCCATGGGGCTGCTATTGCTACACAGTGTTGCCGTTTGGGTTGTCAAATGGACCATCTTTCTATCAAGAAAGAGCAAATTGGGTGCTGGAACCATTCATTGGTAGTTGTGTTAAGGCTTTTATGGATGACTTCTGTGTTTATAGCAGTAGGGCTGAACACCATGAGAAGCTGCAGATGGTATTGGCTCGATATGATGAATGTGGAGGACAACTAAATCCAAAGAAATGTCATCTAGCACAGCCAAGGGTGAAGTTATTGGGCATATGGTGTCAGAAAATGGCATTGAGGCTGATCCAGATAAGGTGAAGTCTATTATTCTTCTTCCATCACCTATGAGTACGAAGCAATTGGCAACCTTTATACACAAAGTGAAGTACATGGCACGGTTTATTCCATTGTCTTCGCAGCTTCTTTATCCATTACAGCAAGTGGCAAAGCATGATCCATTGCAATGGGATGACAAGTGTGAAGAAGTGTTTCAAGAGGTGAAAGAGGTGTTAGGGGGGTTGTCAGCCATGCAGGCTCCTGATTGGGAGAAAGTTTTTTATGTAAATCCATCAGTAGGGGATGATGCCATTGGAGCCATGCTATTGCAAAAGGGGAAGGGCAGCCATTATATGAGGCCAGTGTATTGTGCAAGCCGAGTGAAGTTGGTAGCGGAGAGAAAGTTATCGGAAGTAGAGCTAGTGATGGCCAGTGTAATATTTGCTTGTCGACGATTTCGTCATTACTTGCTACCACGGCCTTTTGTTTTCTTGACGAGTTATGCCTTTTTGCCACAGTTAATTAATGGTATTAACATGTCAAATGTGGTGAAGAAATGGGTAATTGAGCTGCAAGAGTTTGAGTTCTCTTTTCTAGTGGAAGATAGTACAAGGGCTACCCTAGCTGATTTGTTGACCTACAAGGAGAATCCCCTTATTGTTAAAGAAGAGGTGGTGAGAAAGGTAGTTGAAGAAGTGCCACAGATCAGCAATGCACATGTGTTGTTCTTTGATGGTTCATACAGAAAGAGCCATGATGCAGCTTCAGGGGGTATAGCACTTTATGATCCTGAGGGGAAGCTAGTATGCAAGAGAGGGTTCAAATTGGATGCTCATAGTAACAATGAGGCTGAATATGCTACATTGGAAGCCGGATTACACATTTGTTTGAAGCATGGGGTTCGAAGGTTGAGCATAAAAGGTGATGCCTTGTTAGTGGTGAAGCAAGTGTTGGGTGTGTGGAAGAGCAAGAACACCTCATTGAAGGAAATGTGCTTCAGAATTAAAGGCCTGTTAAAAAAGTTTGAAGCATGGAGTATCAGACACATTGAACGTGCTCTAAATGGAGAGGCACATGAAGCAGCTCAAGGCATGATTGGGGAGCTATTTGTGTTGAGGACCACTTTACCTCTTTATCATGGCCGGGAAAGTTTGGCTCAAGAAGAGGAGTTTTTGCTAACAGGAATCATTCCAAAGGAGATTCAGAAGTCTAAGAAGTATGGCTTTGTGCGTAGAGCATACAGGTACAAATTGATTGGTGATGTCTTATACATGAAAGGGGCTGATCTCGTGTTGAGACGTGTACCTTGGCGGGAGGAGCTTTACAGAGTGTTGGAAGAGAATCACGAAGGCGCATGTGGTGGCCATTTTGCTCTAAAGATCACCTTGCATAAGATTTTGCAAGAGGGGTATGTATGGCCTAGTTTGCACAAGGATGTTCACCATTGGTGTAGGTCTTGCAATAGGTGTCAAGCATTTGGGAAGAGAGTGTTGAAGCCAGAGCTACGAAAAACCATTATGGCGTTTGATGTGTTTGAAAAGTGGGGGATTGATGCAATAGGCCCGTTACCTATCACAAGCAGGGGCAAAAGCTATATTTTGACGGCAGTGGACTATCTTTCTAGATGGGCAGAGGCTACAGCAGTAAAACAGATCACTGCAAAGGATGTGGCAAAATTTGTGTATGATGAAATATGTTGCAAGTTTGGGGTGCCATTAGAGCTACTTTCAGATAAGGGGCCAGGATTTAGAGCTAAACTGCTAGACTTCTTATGCACAAAGATGAAGATTAGGCACCAGCATACCACTCCTTATTACCCGTAGTGTAATGGCTTAAATGAAAGGTTCAATGGTGAGTTGGTACAAATTCTTTCTAAAGTGACAGAGCACCAAGGAAAGAATTGGGATTTGGAATTGCCTAGTGCATTATGGGCTTACCGTACTTCGGTGAAGACAGGTACAGGGTTTACTCCATTTCATTTGGTGTATGGAAAGGAAGCACTATTGCCTGTGGAGGTAGAGTTGCCTGCGGTCAAGATGTTAGAGAAGTTGCTTGGGCCGCCTAGTGATGCATTCAAAGAAAGGCTTTTGCAGCTACAAGAGGTCCAGTTGGATAGGATGAGCGCATTGGAACATTATGGGCAGATGCAGGATAAGGCTTTGGCAAAGATAAATGAAAAGGTTAAAAGTAAGGGTATCAAGAAACATGACTTGGTTTTGCGCTACAATAGTAAGCTGGACAACACCTTCCAAAAGAAGTTTCAGATTAAGTGGGAAGGCCCTTTCAAGGTAGTGGAGTGTTTTCCAAATGGCACATATCAGCTGGCTAACCTGGATGGTGTTCTACATACGTCAAGGGTAAATGGATTGCGTCTTAAGTTGTATCATGCCAGGTTGATGATGGTGGAACAAGATGAGTTGTCGGTGGAGCAAGAAATGTTGGTGAAGGATGAGGAGACTTGTGATGCGGCGAGTCTCATATCTCTCTTTGCTGCTGCTGATCATGAATGATCTAGCAGGCTAGGGGATGGGCAAATTATGTCAGGAGTTTTTTGGAGCAAGGGATTGCGCATATGTACATACCCATGCATGGTGCATCAAATAAAGTATTGCCCATTTTCCAGAGCCAGGTGGTTACGTGGGGCCCACATGTGTACAGGTAGGACACCATGTACATAGTGCATCGATTTTCATCGTTACTAGTACCATTGTGTTTTTCTACAATAAGGAGGAGTTGGTAGCGCGTAAAACTTCTCGAGGAAGCTATCCGCGGGCCGACGACGTGAGGTCAGCAGGTGCGTCAGATGGCATCTAGTGGCGTCAGGAGGGCGAACGAGGTCAATATTTGCACGCAGATGAGGACGGACACAACGTGGGTGTTTGCTTGTGAGAATTATGCAGAAAGGTCATCATGAGGACCTTTTTTTGGGGCCACTTCACGTGGTGGCGAGATGCATTATTGGAAAAAAGCTGAGTGCCAGGTGTGCGAATGATGCAAAAAGGTGACAACTATGCACTGCGAGGTCAGTTTTTGGCCTGTTCGGGGTCCGTTTGAGGTCATCTAAAAGGCCAAGGGTGCCCAACTAAGAAGGCTAAGTGTGGGAACTGAAAAAACAGAGAGAAGACCAGAAAAAAACGTGGAGAAGAGAGGAGGAACAGCCGCAGGTGTGTTTTTGCCCATTTTGGAGCCTGTTTTGGCCCTAAACTGCTCATCCGAGGTCGGATTTGAGCACTTTGACATTGTAGACTGGGGTTTTGGGCCGTTCCGGACGCGATGGCGCTGTCCATTTTGCCAAATTCCTCACTCTTTTCCTGCTGTTTTTCTGTGTAAGTTTCTCTTATGAGCGAAGTTTCTGCTCTAGTTTGTGATTGTATCTGGTATCTTTTACCCATATTATGTGAGCTGTTTGCCCCATTGGTGTTGGCCCAAGCTCATTTGTATCTAAACATCAGAAATTCTCCTCTTTTGAGCTGAGTTTTTTGGGTGTGTGTGTGTGTGTATGTGTGTGTCTGTGTGGAGTGGGCAAGTGGATAGTCTCTCTCCTCTCACTCCAGAGGTGTGTTCCCTGTCTCGGCCAGGTGTGTTGTGTAAGCCGAGTGGTGCCCCATAGTGTGTGTGTGTGTATCTTCCCAAGAGTGTGTGACGGGTCGTTATAGAGGCGCTGTGTGTGTTTTCATCCCGCTCACAGCGGCAACAAGATGGGCTTTGAGAGGTATGAGGATATAGGGGCATGCAGTGATGAGGCGAAGAAGGTGGAGGGGGGAGACGGAGAGGGGAAGTGGTTGCAGGAGGGACATCTCAGAGAGGATGAGGTGGGTGATGGGGAATACAATGAGGGAGGTGGAGAGGGGTGCAAGGCAGGTGTCTCGGGATGGAAGGAGATAGGGTACATGGTGGGACGGCACTGCACATGGGTTTTTTTCGTTATTTAGCTCTCCCGCTCATGTTGCTGATGCATAGCCTCAGCCAAGCATGGATGCCACTGCAAGTCGGAGAAGTAGAGCGACTGAGGAGGAGGGCGAGGGATGACAAGAAAGTCACGCAGACACGTGGTGGTGGATATCTGGGGAGAATTTGGTGGCTAATAGGTTTTATTATTTTAGAGCCAGTAGAGTGAATATATTGTGTAGGAAAAAGGACCGCCGTCAAATTTGGGCCCTCCTCGGCTTGCACTTTTAGATGGATGGCTCCAACTCTCTAGCCACCCACTTATAATTAACAAGGAAAAGTCGCAAATTCTTTCTCTCTCTTTACCATTTTCCTCTTGAATAGCAGGTCTTGAGTCCTGTTAGATAGGTCTTTAAGGTCTCTTGGGATAGTTTCTTGCGACGTTAAAATTCTCTTCTTCTTCTTCTTCTCTCTCTCTCTCTCTCTCTCTCTCTCTCTCTCTCTCTCTCTCTCTCTCTCTCTCGGACATCTACAAGTAGTGCGTGGGTGTCAATTGAATGGAATTAGGGTAAATATCCCAATAAAATAAAGGCCCCCTCTTGAGGACCCGTTCTAGCCCCAAAGTATTTGGCTTCTAAGCGCCAATTGAATGACAACACCAAGCCAAAGTTTCCTTGGTTATCTCAACCTAGATGAATTGTTGGCCATCAATCCTCATCTTGAAGCCTTGCTGGTTGTAATTTCTCCAGATACCCCCTTGATGGATACAACACTCACCCCCTTTTTTTGTTACACTAGAAATTGCATTTATGCTCGTGATAGAGCTAGCGTGTATCGATCGTGCTACAACTTTTTGCTATAGATGCGTGCACTCATGGCGCATTATTTGAGCCCTTCATCCAAAATGCCTAATTAGAGCTGGCGTTGGAGGTGTAACAATTTCACTGTCTACAATACAACTCCATTACCCTATAGCTCCTTTACCCTATGCATTTTCAAAATGTCTTCATCATGTTTCTCTCCA
Organism: Adiantum capillus-veneris; assembly: GCF_014529385.1. Lineage (NCBI taxonomy): Eukaryota > Viridiplantae > Streptophyta > Polypodiopsida > Polypodiales > Pteridaceae > Adiantum > Adiantum capillus-veneris. Next base: position 91,731,115 of record NC_140944.1, on the reverse strand, counting down.
CTAAGAATCGAACTTGGGTCTCTAGGCACTTGCATAGACACTGAAACCAAATTCCAATATTTTAAAATCCCCATTATATTTTTATTGTGCACTTCTCAAGGTATGGGCGAGTCATGTCACATTGAAAGAATTTGGGGCACCATAGTGGGGCTATTCTAATATGATGTGAATATGAGTATACGATATGGATATGCAAAGGTCATAACTTTGAGTGGTGTTGTTCAAGTACATAGCATGGGAATAACATCTATGAGTTGTAGGGTTATATGGGGGGGGGGAAGGGGGAGATCAATGAGATGAGTTAAAGGGAGATGTGAGGTGTCAAAACCTGGTACATATTATTGACTTTTAAAAGGATAATCTATATTTCTATACTAAATATAATGCAGCTTAAATTTTTTGAGCTCAAAGAAGGCATCCACGTGTTTGATTCACCTTCTTCTAAAGCACGTGCTGATAATATTTAGTAATGTCCTGTAGGCTGCAAACTGATGTCCATCATCCATGTTCGCTTAGTGTGTGTGACACTGTGACAGTGCGTGTGTGTGTGTGTGTGTGTGTGTGTGTGTGAGAGAGAGAGAGAGAGAGAGAGAGAGAGAGAGAGAGAGAGAAATGATGATGTAGCAACACAATATAATTTTTGTACGGTGTACTTGCAGAGCGTGTGTGGATAGTCACCTATGTGTGTGTGTGTGTGTGTGTGTGTGTGCGCACAACGCTGTAAGAGTTGTTGTGACGAGCTCGATATTCATAATTTTGTACCTACAGTGTGTGTGTGTGTGTGTGTGTGTGTGCGCGCGCATGCTGTGCAAGAACTGCCGGCAACTCGGTGAGCTCAAAGCCCTCGACGATATGCATGGAATTGATGGAAGCTTGGAAGAGATCAACTGCAGGACGTGCACTGTTGTCTGTCTTCATGCCTGTATGTGAAATTGGAGAGAGAGAGAGAGAGAGAGAGAGAGAGAGAGAGAGAGAGAATGTTCAAAAGAAATCACTTTTCCACACAAAATTCCTTTCCTTGAGTTTGCCAAGAGGAAATTTTAGAAAATTAGGGGCATTTTCAAGGTTTTACCACTATTTTTCTCTATTTTGCGGCGGAATTTCTCCTTTTCCCCTTGCCCTCAACCAGTATTTCTGAAATTGGAAACGGCACGCTACTAAGTTGACATTTTTCCCGAACACTGAGAGAGTAGCTTACAAAATTCTCCAGGGATCATGGTGCATCCACATAATATTGCAGCTTGACTTCGTTGTGTGCGCCAGAGAGAGAGGAAGAAGAAAATTGTTTTAACATCGTAGGAATTAGAGAGAGAGAGAGAGAGAGAGAGAGAGAGAGAGAGAGAGAGAGAGAGAGAGAGAGAGAGAGAGAGAGAGAGAGAGAGAGAGAGAGAGAGAGAGAGAGAGAGAGAGAGAGAGAGAGAGAGAGAGAGAGAGAGAGAGAGAGCTCAAAACAAACTCCTTGGCTTCTCAATTGCTGGTGAAGTGTTGTAATTCGTCATGGCCACCTTGACACTCAAGGTTCTCCATTGATGGTGCACCATGTTTGGCCTGCCGTTCCTCATTGCCCTTAATCATGAAAAGGGGGTAAAATAAGAGTACATAGAGGAAGACCTTCAAAACAAGAGTGAGTTCTTGCTTCAGGTTAACCCCATCCACAAGAAGATCCCTATGCTCATCCACAACGGCAACCCTGTTTGCGAGTCTTTGGTTGTTTTGCAATACATTGAAGAAGTTTGACCCTCTCTTGGTCATGTATCCCTTCTTTCTGAGAATAAATACCACAGTGCGGTCGCCCCTACTCCTGGGCAGACTTTGTTGACAAGAAGCGTGGATTGTTGAAAGCTTCCAAGGAGAGAAGATAGGGCAAGGCCGGAGGGAATTCGTCGAGGCGCTTGATACATTGGATGGAGCCCTCCACAATGTGTTTGCTGGAGGTCGATTTTTTGGAGGGTAGAGAATAGGGTATGTGGAAATTGCCTTGGCCCCCTTCCTCTGCCTTATGAGGCCTTGGGGGAGTTCAAGATCTAGGAAGCTGCTAGGTGCCCCCATTTGACAGTGGAAGGAGATTGTATTGGAGTGGCCACGTGTGAAGGAGGCATACCAGAAGAGGCTTCAGGCGCCTTAATCTTAATTAGCTCAAGATATATATATATATATATAGAGAGAGAGAGAGAGAGAGAGAGAGAGAGAATTACCTATTATGTTTGTTGCAACTCCTTCTTGCCATGGCCTGAAGGAGAGATAAAAATGAGCCTCACATACCAGAATGAAGTGCTCAATACACTAATAATATTCTTGGATTTGTTGCTCATGAAACTGCCTTCAAGGAACTCTCAATAACGTCATCGAACTATGCAAGCAAAGCAAGGACATTGCTCAAAAAGGTGATGTCCAAGGACCGCGAGGCTGCTCCTTAGGTTGCCCAGGTGGGTGCCACTAGATTTGCAAATGCAAGGTTTGTGGAACATCTACAGGAATTCGATGAGTGCTCTTGAAGGTATGGGCTCAAATGCGAATTGGTCTCTAAGACATTTGCGATTGTCAAAGGGGACACTCTATGGAAGGTTAATAAGGACAACAAGTGATGTTGTGTGGTGATCTTTTGACATACAAAGTGTTCCTCAATAGATGTATATATTTGTCTTTGATTTTTAGGGAACTGATAATAATCAATTTTTTGTGCTTGCCCATCGCCTGGCAAGGTATGTTATATAGCCCCTTTTTTGGCATATTTATCGTATGCAACTTCAATGTTGTGTGGACATGCCTCTAGATTTTCTCGAAGGGTTATTAAAACTTCCAAAAGAAGGTATTTTGTCTTGAAAGAGAGAGAGAGAGAGAGAGAGAGAGAGAGAGAGAGCTATTTGCAACAAAGCGTAACCATCGCTATTGGTCTTTGCTTATCCCTTGGGATTGATGAGAGTCATCTTCAGAGCACAATGATGTTGTTTTAGTAAACTATTATTAATCGCATCATATTATTCCTAGACTCTCAAAGTGGTGACAATTTGCTTATAAATAAATATGGATTGAAGTGTGCAAGGTTTTTATGTAAAGCACTAGAGACTGACATATGGAGGTGGTGCGCTTTGCTGTCAAGATGCTTTAGTGAAGGATTATGGTCTCACAAATGGAAAGCATGTGCATTTGGTTGTGCAAGTTTTCGAATAATAGGTAGTGACAATTAAAACAATTAGTGGCAAGGAGCATGCTTTCATAACTGATAGAATGAAGACTTGAAATAAAGGTTATTAATGAAAGAAACTATATTTGCAACTCACAAGCTACAACTCACACCGAAGGGTCATAATCTCAAAGGATGACATGTTAATTGAGTAATTTTTAGCGGGGGATGATGCTATAGTGCACTTATTTTTAAGCAACACTGTAGAAACAATAATGCATGCTATTGGGGCTGACATAAGAGTTATTAGAAGTTTCTCACAAGGTGAGGGGCAAACAAATTAATGTTGCATGGCAAAATGAGGAGGCTTCCATCAAGCAATGTAGAAGAAAAATTTGACAATCGTTACCTAACAAAAAGTGGTAATGTTGAAAGCTTCTCAAAATGTAGCATATCGTAAGTGGTGTAGATCTCTTGGAGCGTGTCAAAACTATTCTAGAAGAGGGACATGCTCTTGTTTTAGCTCGTGATGGGTCTCGAGGTGTATATTTTATGCAAGATGAATTTGAGTCTTCCATTATTGGGTTTTTCAAACCAGCAGGATAAGAAACCTATGGTTGTAAATAACCCTACGGGTCATACCTATTTCTAAGAATGGAGAAGTCCTTAAACGAGGGTGCTTTGTGTGGAGTGGTAGCTTTTCTTTTGGATCATAAGGATGATGATAAAACATGCAGATAAAAGCTCATTGGTTTTGCAGGAGTCCCCTCAACAACTTTGGTGAAATTCCACCATGAATCTTTTGGCCTATCAAAAATTGTAGAAACTACTTCAACCCTTCCAAACATAGGGTCTCTTCAAATGTATGTACATGCCAAAAGAAACCGTGACGTCTCAGTTTCCTGTAGAAGAATTACACCAAAAGTACACAAGATTGTCGTTCTTGACATACACCTTGCTAATATTGACAAAAAATGGCACAAACATATTGTCTAGCAAGGAAGTAAATGATTCCGAATAGAGCAACAAATTGGAGAAGCGGATGATTCAAAATAGTTCAACATGCATTGGGGAAGTGGGTTCTACACACCAAACACAACATCAAGCTCAACCTGCTCCTTGCACATGTAGCCACGATATGCAAAAGCTGTTCAAGTTGGCCGCTACACACATAGTTGCATTTTCCCAACACTATTTAAGATCACTTTGATGGCTCTATGAAATGAGGGAACTCTACCCAAAGTGGTTATGTGTGGGGAGAATTGGTCCACCTATTCATTTAGTGGAGAGTGCCAGCCACACACACACACACACACACACACACACACACACACACACACACACACACACACAGAGAGAGAGAGAGAGAGAGAGAGAGAGAGAGAGAGAGAGAGAGAGAGAGAGAGAGAGAGAGAGAGAGAGAGAGAGAGAGAGAGAGAGAGAGTATATGCTTATGGGTCACACCCGTACATTGGAGGGAATGGGAGCTAAACCAAATGGTTGCTAGGGTATGTATTGCAGGTAAGGGAATAGGCTAAAGTATCTAACTGGTTGAATACAGTCTCCTCTTTCAGAAAAATATTTGCTTTTTTAATTTGGGTTTGGTGGGTGCATACACACACACACACACACACACACACACACACACACACACACACACACACACACACACACACACACACATATATATATATATATATATATATATATATATATATATATATAGAGAGAGAGAGAGAGAGAGAGAGAGAGAGAGAGAGAGAGAGAGAGAGAGAAAGTACATGCTTACGGATCATACTCTCAATTCTGCAACACACCCTTAAGTTCAATATAATGCATAAAAATTTTGCAAAGATAAGCAATTCAGCGATCTACGTTTGCTTCCATTGCTATCAAGTTTTAAGGTGCCAATGTCGCTTAAATACACTGATAAAATATATGTGCCTTATATGTAGAAAGAAAGCATTTCAAATATTTTTCACATCAAAGATGGCATTTTATGACTAGATGCCACTTGTTTTAGCCGCAGCAACGCGCGGGTCACATACTAGTGTTAATGGTATGTGTTCGAGACAAATGTGTCTCAACTTAATATATTGTCGTTCATGGCTAGAAAAATACATTTTTCCTAAACAGTCAAAATATGAGGAAACTTGAAATTCTCTCGGTTTATAGGTCAAAATTTGAATCTTTTGCCGACAATTACACTAAAACTTGTGTAAATTTGTCGGTTTTCTTAAAGGCAAGCTTAAAATCTAGTCGGGATTTTTCAATTTTAATCGTTTAAAATACACTAGATTCTGGTTTTTTTCTAACACTGATGCCGTTTTCAATCTCAAAAATGTCAATTGAGAGCAAGGGGAAAATGAGAAGTTCCACCTCGAAATAGAGAAAAATAATGTAAAAACTTGAAAAATAAATCTAATTTTTAACATTTTCTCTAGACATATTCAAGAAAAGAAATTTTGTATGTTTGTAAATATTTTTTCCCGAACACACACACACAGAGAGAGAGAGAGAGAGAGAGAGAGAGAGAGAGAGAGAGAGAGAGAGAGATGCATGTGCGCACGCGTGCACACATACACACACTCACTCACTCATTTTCATAATGAAAATGTTCAAATGAATATGGTAAGGCTGGAAATGATTTGAAATGTCACCTATAAAAGTTAATGTGAGGGTGACTACTTGATGGTAAGAGAATTGCATCGTTTTCTCTACCACTTCCGTATGGCCTTCTTGGCCAAAAAAGTTCTTTCTTTAAGAGCATGGGCTCCATTTCAATCGATTGCCTCCAATTCCATTTCATAAAAAGTCCTTCCATTTGAGAGCATGGGCCCCATAAGTGGACATGCCCCTAAAGAGGGATAAACATCTAGTATAGTAAAATTCCAGCTAATGATCATTGCTGCTTGAGTAGTGGGACAGTTAGGCTGATGTACCTTTAGCTGATTAGCAGGCGCCATGGTTCAGCCCTCATGTGCAGCTGAACTTCTTTTGGCCCAGGTTCGTCTCTACCTATTAGTCTACAAAACTTATACACGGCATTTTTGAAAAGCTGCCATAGCTATGCAATGGGTGCACCGCGACCACTAACGAAAACTGCTGCTAATAGCGCTTCAAATCAGCTCTCGATTGCATCATCCTATGCTTCAAAATTTGAATCGCACAACAAGATCTATGGATTTTATTCTTGGTGTCGTTAATATGGTGCATTTACCCTATGCCAATCGATTGACTTGTTTTTGGCCTGCAAAGGCCATAGGGGGCTGGTGGAGAAAGGGTGCTAATTTGAAGCCGTTGGTTTTCGATGGTGAGGATGAGTGTCACGTGTATGCAGAGGCATTAAACTTAGGGTTTTTCTAATTGCAAGTGCCTTTTGGGCCAGGTCGACGCAGGCATGCTTCCTTTGCAACATGTCGGTGAAGAAAGGCGCGCTGCTTTTATGAAGGAGGGTGAGGTGATCTTTTCCGAGTGCTGGTATGCTCCTGTGCGGCATCTTTCACGGCATATGCTACATACAGCTACAAGAGGCGTGGCTTGTTTTTTGTTACATCGCATGCTACGCATTCAATGCCTCATGGGATAATATCTTATGCCGTGGTGGGCGATGTTGCTTCCAACCTCACATCCAGTGCCCAACTCAACACCAACTTCACAATCGCAAGCTCTGACTACTGGTTGTAGACTTCCCTCGTCAACATCCTCGTCTCCCCAAATGCTACCTTCTAGCTTAAATTTGGAAACCTGCCCGGCTAATCAAACGCCCATAGCCTCGGGATCGTCCACTTAGTAAGCTCTACCCTTGCCTAGTATACCTACAAAGACAAAAACCTCGGACAGTACGATAACCTTGGTGGCATCTCCACATCTCGTCATCTCTGTCGGTGGCCCAAATGGCTCCGATTTTCTTGTCTGGCACACCTCCACCACTATAGAACATGTTCAAACCATGGAACTCAGAAATAATGGCGACTTTGTCTTGCTCGACTCCTCAAATGATGTTGTTTGGCAATCCTTTGATCACCCCTCAGATACCCTACTCTCCACTCAAAAGCTGCCTGTCGGGAAAAGATTGCTAAATTCTGCAAGGAATGGGTTTCCCTCTATAGGGAGGAGTGTCTTGGCTATGGAAGCTCACAAGATTGTCACTACGTTAATTATGAGAGTTCTGAGCCTTACTGGGAGCTACACTCCTCCACACACTCGAAAACAAGATGCGAGCGCAACGGGGCTGCACTAGATTACCTGTAGAAACCCTGCTTCCTCCCACACACAGAGGGGTGAAAGTGTTGATATTTCTCTTCAAAAGTTCTCCCTCAGCCTTGACCATCACGGAACCGTGAGTGATGTGGCAATTTGAAGCCATTTCACACCTTTTTTAATCATTTTTTGACCTTTTTTGGCCAAGTTTTGGCAATTTTGACCCCTGGCGGCCATTCTTCGCGGGAAAAACCCCAAACGGACTCCAAAATTCACCAAATTTTGTAAGATTGATCCTCCATACCCAAAATTTTTTTCCACATCCCCACATTCTATTTTTGACCACTTCTAGGGCAGTGCACGCATCACCGCAGATCAGGCACCGTAAATAGACAGTTACTGCATGTCCCAAACTTCTCGAGCGGGATAAGAGTACCCATAATTGTCGCTTGCATTATTTACATTCTAGAAAGCTCAAAAAAATTATCTAGAGCCAAAATAAGCCAGCTAGAACCATATCAAAGGCCTCTATACCCTATCCAGGCATGTACATGTGCTCGACTGCTAGCACGCGAGCCTGCCTATTCACAATGTGTACACGTTGCATCTTTTTTCGAACTTGAAACCACTTTGTAAAGCTCCCAAATGCATGCATTTACATATTTTTGTACATATGACCATGCATATAAACGCTACTTTGTACATGCCAAAAGCGGTCTATCATCATTGCCCACGCTCTATGTAGAGCATTTATGCTCAACCAAGAGACTATTTGCATCTGGAACCACATCCTTCGCAAAATATTTCTTTAATCGATACCCATTTATTCCGTAGTGCAAACGTTCACCAGACAATTTTTCCAACTCATAGGTGCCATTAGAAAATACATGCTTCACTTTGTATGGACCCAACCATTTGTCCCTCAACTCCTTCTGAAAAGTAAAATCCAAGCGAGAATCATACTTCATCACCAAATCTCCCTCTTTGATCTCTTTCTCTGGCAGCCTCTTATTCATTTTCTCCATCCTTGTCTCTGCTTGTTGAAGATAATAATCACTGGCTTTCTCTCTGTTCATTCGCAACAACTCTAGAGAAAGAATTCTTTTTTGCAGCTTGTCATTATGCTCAACTTGCACTCTGCACAACAACTTCAAGGTATCCAACTGCACTTGTATGGGCATAAGAGCTTCTTTTCCATAAACAAGCTCATATGGTGCAAACTGTATTGACACTCTATACGCAGTTCTATAAGCCCACAAACACTTTTCCAAGTCCAAGTCCCACTCTTTAGGATGCTCTCTAGCATACTTTGATAGCATCTTCACAATTTGACCATTACAGTTCTCAACCAACCCATTGCATTTTGGGTAGTAAGGAGAAGAATGCCTATGCTAAATTTTCAATCTCTCCATGAGAGCAGCAAGAAGTTTTTCCCTAAACCCTGGTCCACGATCAGAAATGATAACCATAGGAGATCCAAACCTACAACACACATGTTCATATAAAAAAGAGGCCACTCTTCCTGCTGTTACATCTTTTACTGCTCTTGTCTCCATCCATTTTGTCAAATAGTCCACAGCCACAAGGATATACCTTTTTCCATTGTTGGTTCTTGGCATTGGACCTACAACATCTACTTCCCATTTTGCAAATTCATCAAAAGACATTATAGCTTTTTGAGACTTAGCCAAAAGCTTCCGATTTGCAAACACTTGGCATTCATGGCATGACTTGCACAAAAAATAAGCGTCTCTCATCATAGAGGGCCAACAGTAACCTGCTCTCAAAACACAAAAGACAACCCGATCCTTGCCTTGATGGACTATTTCTTCATGGCAGTGCTCCAAAATCAAGCCTATCTCTTGTTTGTACGGGACTTTTCTCAAAATGCTATCCTTTCCATAAAGCATGAGATCCTCACCTACGAATGTGTAGTTTCTTGCTTTTACAACTATTCCCTTACGTTGAACCTTTTACATGCCCTCTGGACATTTCCCTTTACCAAGAAATACTTCTACATCTTGCTATGATTCCCTTCCTGCATACAAGGCTTCCTTGACCTTTAAAGGAGCTACCAAGGCATCCAACTTGTCCCTAGCCAACTCATCAGCTTCTTTATTTTTCTCATGAGAAACATGCTTAAATTGTATCTTCTCAAACTCATGCAAAAGCTTCTTGATGCCATAAAACCACTTCTTCAAGTTTTCTTTCTTAACATTCCACAAACCAAGCAACTGATTCATGACTAGCAACGCATCCCCTTTTGCAATGACTCTCTTTAATCCAAACTCAACACACTGCTTTAACCCAAGGAAAAAGTGTGAGATACTCGGTCTCATTGTTACTTTCAGCTTCATCAAGATCGTAAGCTCTAGAAAAGATTACATTGCCTTTTGGGTTCTCAATGACCACCCGACCACTTGCCTTTTGAAGAATTTTCATGTATGCACCATCAAACATCATTGCATACGCATTTGTAATATCTACTTTCTCTTCATGATCATCCTTGTCAACCCTTGGGTAAGATGGAAGCTCCCCACCTTTATATACCACTATTTCTACCAAGTGAGCTTTAACAAAATGATCCACTTTAAAATCAAACTCATAATCTTGAAGCTCCAAAGTCCACTTTAAGATGCACTTGTTGGGCTTCAAATGTTGTACTACATCAGACAAAAGATTGGATGTGGTGAGCACATAGAAATTTTGGGGCAATAGATAGGTCTTGAACCTTCGACAAGCAAGAACCAAGGCGAATACCCACTGTTCCATTTCTGTGTAGGAGAACTCGCTTACATTCTTCATTTTGCTCTCAAAATAGACTGTCTTGAAGTTCCTTCCCTGCTTTTGTAAGAGAACCGACCTAAAAGCTACTGACCCCACACAGATAGATACATAGAAAATCGATTGCAAGTCGGGAGGACTCACTGTTGGTAAAGCACACAATACCTCCTTGATACCATCAAAAGCCTGTTGCATGTCTTCATTCCACTCAAACCCTTGGACTCTTTGACTCAATTTCTGGAGAGGATACACATACTGACATAGCATCCAAAAAAAAAGTGACAAGTACTTGAGCTTATGCACAAATGATGCAAAATCCTTTGTGTTGTTGAGCGGATCCATAAGCAATAAAGCCTTAACTTTCTCTGGGTCAGGTTCTATTCCATTTTGGGAAAACCACGTCCTAGCAAATGGACTCTGGCATGAGCAAACTTACACTTCTTTGGGTTGAGTTGCCCACCCTCTTGTTGAAGCCTTTCAAAACTCAACCTCAACTTCTCCAAATGTGTGACCCTTGAGCTATAACACCCAATGTCATCCATGAAATCACGAATGAACTTACCCAAGTAGGGACCAAACACTCTATTCATCCATCCTTGGAAGGTAGCATATGCATTAACCAGCCCAAAAGGCATTCTTTTGTAGGCAAAACAACCCCAAGGAGTAATGAAGTTCATCTTCAATCGATCTTCAATCGCTATCAAGATCTGAAAGTAGCTAGAAAATCCATCCATGATTGAGTAACGATCATGACCTGCAACCTAATTGAGGATCTCATCTAGGAAGGGTAGTGGATAATGATTCCTTTTTGTGGTTTGAAATCAACACATATCCTAAATCTTTCGTTCTTCCTGGGCACAATAACTACTGGAGAGACCCATTCAGACTCCTCCACTCGAAAGATGAAATCTGCTTCCAAAAGCTTCGTCACCTCTTCATGAAGTGCCTTCTCATGAATGACCCCCAACCTCCTAAGCTTTTGAACCTTTGTCTTGGCACCTTCTTTTAGATTGATTCTATGCTCGACTTCTTTAGCTCCTTGCAAATCTGTATATTCAGTGGCGAATAGCTTTGGAAATTCCTTGAACATGTCTTCATACTCCTTTTTTTCTTTCCCTGTCAAGTCCTCTCCTAACATGCTCCTTGCGTTTACTTTGGCAGACTCTACAACTTCTTTTGGACTATCCTTCTCCTCCTTGACCTTCACATCATTCACCAATGCTTTCTTTTCAACACTTATCCAAAAATATCAGGACATAATTGCATCAATCCTTCCTCTACACTTGCTTCCGATGACGTAGACGAAGCATCACTACTGTATGACATAGTTTCTGTCGAATCTGTATCTTGCATCTCCACTAGGGGCTGTGCACGGCTCTTGTGTGTCTTCATGTTGTAGAAAATGGTTCTTCCTTTCTCTTTGTCGGGGATGGTGATCAAGCCCGTGCCCCAATTCTGCTTAGCACCAAGGGTTATAAGCTATGGCCTCCCTAAAATGATTGGATAAGCATTCTCACCCGCTTGCATCATGTAGCAATCAACCAAGCACTCAATCCCCAAGACTTTTATCTTCACATGTTCAGCTATTCCAAGACACCTTGCCTTTTTGTGGTTGGCCATCCTCATAAGGATCGAAGCATTCACTGACATCTTAACGCCTACTTCCTTCATGATAGCCTCGGTCATGACACACACCTGGGCACCACCATCCACATATGCTTGCACTTCCGTCTTCTTTCCTAGCATAGCGTCAACTATTGGCACCATATCCACTGGGTGACCAACCCTTAAAGATGACACCATGCTTTGATGCTTTTCCTTCTTGGAAGGAAGCCGCGTACTCACACACTTGGTCCACTGCCTCCTCAATTTAGCATTCAAAGCCACCAACTGACCAAAAGATATATTTGCCTTTTGATTTCGTATGCCGTCAACAATATCATAGTCTTCAACACCTTGGCCAAGGAGGTAGTCCTTTGGACCAATTTTCCTTCTTCGCCGCCTCTTGCTACTTTCCGGTTTGTCTTCTACCTTAGTCTTTCCTTTCCTTGCTTTTCCCTCTCTTCTTCTCTCTCTTTCTCCCTATCATGCCTAGCTCTCTTATTGGCCAAAACATCCACATCTTGATGCTCAAGGGTTATGATGTTAATAGCTCTACCTTCTCCATTTCCAGGCCACGATTGTGGTTGTTGTTGCAGCAGCGGTGCTTCTAGTGTCCACTCTTGATGATCTTCTTCTATTATTTCTCGACCACGTCCATATAGGGGGTATATCCCTCCTCTCTCTCTTGGTGGTTCAGGACAATCAGGGGCGTAGTGACCCTCTTCATCACAATTGTAGCATCTTCCTTGTAGCCTTTGTCCCCTACCTCTCTCAGCTAGCCGCTCTTCTCTTTGGTTCCTATTCATTATGTTAATTCTTAATTCTTGCAATTGACCGGCAAGATCATGCAAAACCCGGGCCGTAATAGGATTTGGATCTTGAATCACTCGCTCCACTCTATCACTCGTTGTCACAAGGACCATTGGTTGCACCACAACTGGCTCAGCGTGTGTCATGCCTTGCTCCCACCTTCTCTTGATCTTCTTGCTCTTGGCATTAGCAATTTCCATAGCTCTTTCAAATCTAGCAGGCTCATCTTGATCGACCTTCTCCCTTACACTTCGATGGAGACAATCCATAAACTGACGCACTTTAAAGAAATCCCCTGGAGGTACTTGGGATGCCGCCTCTAATTGAACCCAAAGTCCTTTGAAGTGTTGCAAAAACTCTTTAAAGTTAGCATGAACATCTTGCTGAAAACCTCTCAATTTGTTGTCGCTTTTGTTGCAGTTAGTTTCTTTCCAAATCTGTCAAAAATTGCTAGCTTCACCTGCTCCCATGTTTGCTTTTTGTCTTCCTCTAAACCTTCAAACCACTCCCGAGCTTCTCCGTTGAGCGCAAGAGGAAATACATGAAGGTTTGCTTCGTCATTCACAATGTGCATACCAAGCGTATGCCACTCGAAGTCTGCAATCCAGTCCTTCACATCCTCCTTCCCTGTAAACACTGGCCGACTATACACCATCCCTTTGAAGTCGCTTCTCTCTTGCGTGAGCAATTCCACAAAATTTGAAGTCTTGCACCTCAACCAAACCACCACTTTTCTTTAATGAAGCTTGAACTTCACTCCAAAACTGCTTCACTTGGGTGCACAACCGGCAAATTTTCGCTCCCCAGTGGGATCGCCAAAGGATGATGGAGCAAAAGACACCGTGCGCACACTCACACACCCAGACAACTCAACACCACACAAGAAATTTACTTGAATTCCTCACCTCACTCACCACAACTCAAAAGCTCCCTGAAAATTCTACCCACAAGCTCAATCAAACTCCAAACGCCTCGACCTACAAGCCCTTGCCTGCTCGCAGACACTACAAGGTGAGTCGAGGTGATCAACACTGGAAATCACGATTGATGGTGACCAAAATATACAAGAAAAATCATCAAAAACCCAAAAATTCCAGCCACAAAAGGCCACTCTCAAACCATTGCAAAAGCTTCACCAAACTCCACTCTGTTGGACTCTTTGGAGTAGCGCCAACCCTAATGGCACCAACACAGGGTCACATAGTCTTGCAAAAAGCCGCACCTTCTTCCCTCAATTCCTTGCACACACATATCCATGGAAACCTCAGAACTTTTATAGACTCTCCCAAGTGAAAAATTGAAGAGAGAAAGATCTCATTCACTCGTCCACACACACGAAAACAAGACGCGAACCCAACGGGACTGCACTAGACCACCTATAGGAACCCTGCTTCCTCCCACACACAGATGGGTGAAAGTGTTGATATTGCTCTTCAAAAGTCCTCCCTCAGTCTAGACCATCACCGCACCGTGAGTGATGTGGCAATTGAAGCCATTTCACACCTTTTTTTTAACCTTTTTTGGCCTAGTTTTGGCCAATTTTGACCCCCTGGCGGGCATTTTTCATTGGAAAAATCCCAAACGGACTCCAAAATTCACCAAACTTTGTACGCTTGATCCTCGATACCGAAAGAACTTTTACACATCCCCACATTCTATTTTTGAACACTTCTAGGGCAGTGCATGCATCATCGCAGATCAGGCACCGTAAATAGACAGTTACTGCATGTCCCAAACTTCTTGAGCGGGATAAGAGTACCCATAATTTTTTCTTGCATTATTTACATTCTAGAAAGCTGAAACACATTCTCTAGAGCCAAAATAATCCACCTAGAACCATATCCAAGGCCCCGATACCCTATCTAGGCATGTACATGTGTTCGACTGCTGGCACGCGAGCCTGCCTATGCACAATGTGTACATGTTGCATCTTTTTTTGAACTTGAAACCACTTTGAAAATTTCCCAAATTCATGCATTTACATATTTTTGTACATATGACCATGCATATAAACGCTACTTTGTACACGCCAAAAGCGGTCTACCAACGTAAATACTATATCATTGCCTGCATGTTGCTGTAGTCAAAGAAGCATCACCTCTATTCTCATCAGGCTATCTTCTCTTCCAAGTGGAACACTATTGATACTCTCTTCCTACATGTATAGTTTATTGTATTTCTAAAAGTGATGCATGACACAATCCCTTTGACAGATTCTAGCAAACATGAATATATGTAAGGTGTCACAAAGTATTCTTTGATACCAAGAGTGGGAGCTTCTCATGAACATTATTTATCTTTCATGAGGTGCTAGCCCTTGCTCAAAAAACTTAGGAGTTCTTCAGTTGTATTGAGAGAGAGAGAGAGAGAGAGAGAGAGAGAGAGAGAGAGAGAGAGAGAGAGAGAGAGAGAGAGAGAGAGAGAGAGAGAGAGAGAATTCTCCTTCTTTTAGTGTATCTTGGTCTAGCAATGCTACCAAGCTTGATTATGAAGATCAGATATGTAGCATGGTGTGGAGAGATGAAAGCTAAGACAAGTCAATGTAATCATAAAACTTTATTTGAAAATGGAGTGGGTTTTAGATTTGGTTTCAACAAGAACACAATTGGGTTCAATGTATCTGCTCCACTCTCTTACTTTCTTCTATTCTTACGTCTTCCTTGTGAGAAAGACATGGTAGCAGTGCGCATCATAACCTCCTATATAGTAGGAAGGACATTTTTCCCTTGGTCTATCTAGGGTTGGAAAAGTGATACCAAGTCTAGAAGTACAAATTGGGTAAGTTAGCAAGTTTTTAAAGATGAATGCTCATAATTTTTCCATTGTGTAATCATAAAAAATTCATGTCTAAGAGTGGAGTTGTGAAAAGGCTAGGGCTGATAGTTTCCAATGTACTAGGAGAGCTTTAAGTTTTAGAGAGATGAGTTGGAAATGTTTTTATATCAAGAATGTGATTGAACCTTCCATCTATGCTGCCATCCAAATGCCTCACTTGCTTGAATCTCTATCTATGTTTTGTACACAAACATGATAATAGTGTACATAATAATACATAAGCAACTTACCACGATAAGGTGCATACTATTTGTTCATGTATACTTTCATGCCATATGAAACTTACATGTGATAGAAATGAAAGCGAAATAAGGTTGCTCAATATTGTTTATTTTTGCAGAAGTTTTGGTCACTATACTAAGCTAAAGGATGTGGTGCAAAATTGTAGTTGTGACCTGAAATCATGCAAGTCAGTGATCTCTCTCTCCCCAAACTACAAAAGCATGCTTCTCTTTGAGAGAGCAAAGTTTGTTCACCATGTACATGGTTGATTCAATTCTCTTATGCACAATCTATACTGTACCAACAATTTGTCTTATCTTCTACGCCCTTAAATGTGATACTAAAAATTGAGCAGTGCAATCCATATCATTCATCAAAGAATCAAAGAAACAATTGTAGGTCTCAACTATGTTTGGCTTTAAGGACAACAACACAGCTCCATTTAACAATGGCAAGTCAACGACCAGCATACAAGAACAACAAACATGCAATGACAAATTCACCAAGAAAGCTATTTATTACAATCATAAGGAGCTCTTATAGTGCTTTAAGTTGGTGAAATATTGTAGAGGACTCACATTGGCATGGAACCCTAGGGCAACATCCATCATAAAATCAATGACCAAAGAGGATAAATTCTCAAAAGATAGGCAACACCAATAGCCATCTTCACTACCAAAAGTGGCAAGAAAAAAGAGAATGCACAAGAAAATGCAAATTTGCCTCAACAATAGAAGCTCAACTCATGTATCAACTAGCACACATCACATAAAAATCATTCAAGGAAGGGAGAGTTGTAAGGTTCATAGTTTTTCTGTAACAAAGATGGGATGTACAAAGCTAGTAAAGTTAGTCTTGATTGTGGAAACCAATAAGAACTTATCTAAAAATAGCAATAATTAGTATTTTTTGAATCTTAAGCACAACTTTATTTCAGTAAAAAGAAATTGAATGGAATTCGAACAAAAATCGACCCCCGAATCCTTACTGGAAGTATTCTGGCTAAAGTATGTTTCAACCATAGATTTTTTGAATTGAATTTAAAAAAACACTAACCCCTAAATCCTTACTAGATGTTTTCAAGGCTACTTTAACACAAAGAGATAATTGCAGACTTTTAGTAAAAGTTCTAAAAACACATGACTTTTTACCTGGACTACTATATATTTTCCCACATGGACCAAATAATTATTGTTAAAGCAAAAAATTAACATGAGGATAAAGGATTTGAAAATTTAAGTGGACCAAGTGCTAGGGGTGATATGATGAACATGCTAGGGACTAGAAAAGCAACATGGGGGGCTAAGGACAGCTGTTTGGGAACTGGGAAATCGCCAATTGGAGGTCTTAGGGTGCCAAAAAACCTATAAATAGGGATTTCAAATTCACGTAATCACGTGTTTTTTTGTGTGTTCACAATGCTGATTAACAAAATTCTTTATTCACAACCTTCAGATTCACAGAAATGCCCATGTGACCTAAGGGCTACCAGACAGTCGGGTCATTTTTGCCTGTCGGGAAACAACCCTAGCCCTTTGGTGCCCTCTGATATACAGTCCCAACCTCGCCCCTCTGGGATACAACCCTTGTTCTCTGGGCAACATGAAGGGTCCTTCGGGGAGCATGAAGGGCTCTGGGCACAACAATCCCCCAAGAAAAAGTGATATGTACACAAAAAAAAGAAGAAGCAAATTAGCACGAAATTGATGTAATGATGAGGAGCACTCCATTTCAACAATAGAAATGAGCCCCAAGCACTTGCACCACCTAAAACCTCCACGAGGATGCTTCCTTCCCAAACCAGTTTTTGGGCGGATAAACACCAGGGGAGGTAACTAATCGTAAAATACAACTATGCTGGTGCAGTGATGAGGAGCACTCATTCCAACAATAGAAATGAGCCCCAAGCACTTGCACCGCCTAGACTTTCCACAAGAATTCTTCCTACCCAAACGTGCTTCCAGGCGGATAGACACCCAAGGGAGGTAACTATATGTGGGCGTTTTTATAGAAAAAAAATGTGCGCAAAATTTATGTGATAAAGCTCAATGAGATAAACCTCAAGCTTTAGCTCTAGTGAGGACTCTAGAGAGTGTGCCAAAAGGGGTGACTGAGAGGATGGGCCATTGTTTATATAGGCCCCTTCTAAACTTGGTGTCACTCTGAAAACTTGGAGGAAATTTTGAGCCCGTCGGGCTACGAAGGGGGGCCACCGGGCAAATCAAATATCCTGTCGGGTAAACAAGAACTCCCAATTTCAATGGGTCAATGGGAATTTGACGTTATTAACACTGCCATGGGGTGTTAATTATTACCACTTCACACTTAACATGAAGACGTGAATGAAATCCTTGTCTATAAGTAGGCCCTAGACTCGAAGACCTTGGAAAATTCTCTTTAGCATAGAGAGACTCTACACAAAACTCACTAGAGACAAAAATATTAGAAAGGGCAACTGTACAAAAAAGATCAACAAGTGTTTGAACGGCCCACATACCAACTCATAGAAGTGCATCCACTGATATATAAACAAGGATGGTTCATTTCAAAAGATAGAATCTACTATAGTCCATCCTCTCTAGAGCTGAAGGATATTGCTCGAGTGAACCCAGAAATCTATTCAGAGCCAAACTCTCCTCCATTGGAAATCAAGCTTCGACGTTGTAACCAAACGAGCATATAACTTGACCAAAACAGTCATAGATATACACGGGAGTCTAGCATCTATGATGCCTTGGGTCCTGAAACCATATAAGCTAATATCATAAGAGACCCATGGGATAGACAATATCAGGGCAAAGATAATGCTATGTACAGCTTGACTTGGGGAATAATTTGTCATGTTTCAAAAAGATACATAGGAAACTATGCATAAGGTTTACAGATGTCAAACATCAACAGTGCTACCCCAAGTGTACCTTCACAGTCCCAAAAGGTGAGATTAAACCAGAGCCAAACAGTTTTGAACTTTCATAATGGAGTAGTCTATAATGATCACCCTAGGAAAGGGGGAGCTGTAAATCCATCAAATTAGCTCTTGCACCAGGAATTGGAATGTCAGTTAGAAGCCCTAGAACTTCAAGCCAATAATGACCGGAAATGATATGCTATATGAGGTGGCCTCTACACCACAAATAGCCTGAATATTCCCAAGCATCATCTCAAGGTAGGAGTTAATCCTATAGCTATAGAGGGGCACCACCTAGCATAACTGCGGTAGGACGCAGACAAACATGACCTAGGGTAGCAAAAGTGAGATGCCATCTAGGTAACCAACATGAAATGATGATGTAGCAAACATTCAGATACAAAAAAAAAAATCCTAGTCAACAGTTAGGACAGTGTGTATGAAAGAGGTATGGGACAAGGTTGGAATGGAGCATGACTGATTGGTGATGATGCATGTGATGAAGCACAAGCAATTTGATATACAAGAGATGAATCATCACACGGATATGGGAAAAACAAAGCTCAGGAGAAGAGAATGGACTCAAAGATCATGACATCATTGCACACTTTTATTGATGATGATAATACTTACAAACGGTGGTCTTGGATGTTACCAACCTTGCTCTTGGCATCGGGGATACATGATGGAATGTGAGTGCCATATGGTGCATGGTAAACTTTGGAGTTAGCGGGGTTAGAACGTTAGCAGGAAAGTTAGTTGAGGGAAACATCAAGACGATGCACCCATCGACGACGTCAATCACCAACATCGAGAGTGACCTGGGGTAGCATGGTGGCGGTGCATTCAATCCTAGCGTGCTCATGTTGCCTTGTGGGGTGATCGTGAGTCCTTATGTGCATGGGGTGTTCATGACTAGTAGTTCAACCATGGTGTGGGTGGAGATTGGTGATGATGGTGATGTTGCTAATGCTAAAATGCCCATGCTTGCAACAAAGCATGATACCATGAGCTCCCTAGCTTGGGACGTGCATTATGTGCTTAGTGGTGAATGGAATGTAGAGTGCATGGAGCCTGGGTGGTGCCTCTAGTGTGTTCTCTACTTGTGTCCCTCCCGCCTTTTGTGCTTAGCAGAGGCCTCTTTATATAGGCTTGAGAGGTGGTCCTTACCTAATGGTCCTTGCAAATATCCGCTCGTCATTGTAGAGAGTCTAGATGCCTCTCTAGTGAGAAAGATAGAGAGGGAGAGAAGGTAGAGATAGAGAGAAGGGAGGTAAGAGTGGGTTGGGGACTTTTTTAATAATCCACTAGCCATTGGCGAGGTTATTAGAGAAGATTGGAGATCGGGGTATTTACAATGGGTTTTGCTGATGGTTCGGGTGGCTGGTGTAAGGTTAATGCTGCCAAAATTGGTATTTTGTTGCGTAATGCCAAGCTGCTACGCATCACTTCCTTTTGGGGCCGGTCGGGGCGTGCCTTCGGTGTCACTCCTTAATCTGGTGTCACCTTCCCATGCTTTTGGTTGTCTTCCTCTTTCGTTGATGGTGTGGCGTTCATTGCTTTTTTTACTTTTTGTGTGTTCATATATGCGTGCAATGTACGTTTTGAATGGGTGTGTGTGAGTGTATACCGTATATAAGTGTGTGTGGATCGGGCAAGAGAGAGAGATTTACTTACATAGAACGAGAGTGCGTATGTGAGTGTTTTGTGGGTGTGTGTGTCTGTAGGTATGTCGGTAAGTGTGTGTGTGTGTGTATGGGCACAAGAGAGACGGAAAGATTATTTTTATTTTTATTTTTTTTACACTACACTATAAGAGGCTCTTCATATTAGCGACGCTCACACAGCGACGCTCAAAAAAAAATTTCCCAGGGTCGCTATGAGCGTCGCAAATTTCTTTGTAAATTTGCGACGCTCATAGCGACGCTTATAGCGACGCTCATAGCGACGCCGGCTGGGGTAAAAAAATAACCGAGCGCGCCCAAAAACTCAGATCTGAGATTTGAGTTTTTCGGCGCCCTCAAGCAAGGAGCAGGTAACGCTCTCCCTCACTCTCTCTCTCTCTCTCTCTCTCTCTTTTTCTTCTCCACACACACACACACACACACACACACGAGGAGAGGAAGGAGAGCCAGGTATGCTCCTTCCCTCTCCTCATTCTCATGTTCCCTTCCCCTCTTTCTCTCTCCCTCTCTCTCTCTCTCTCACACACACATACACACACACATAGTGTTTTAGAGAGAGAGAGAGAGAGAGAGAGAGAGAGAGAGAGAGAGAGTACAAACAAAAACAAAAACGCACACACACATACATAAACAAAGAATGCACACACACATTGAGAGAGAAAAAGAGAGAGAGAGCATGCATAAACAAAAAACGCACGCATTGAGAGAGGAAAAGAGAGAGAGAACATGCATAAACAAAAAACGCACACATTGAGAGAGGAAAAGAGAGAGAAAACATGCATACGATAAAAAAAAACGCACACATATTGAGAGAGAAAGAGAGAGAAACTAATTTAACGTCGTAGGAAACTAATTAAAATTAAAAGACCTAAAGATCTAGCCGACGAGGAGTTGAACTCAAGACCTATTATTCAAGAGGGAAATGGCATAATCAATCTATCATACTTGGCATGGGTGATAGAAAGGTTATACCATTTATCTCTTTTTATTGGCACACACATCCACACACGCGCACACACACAAGAAGAAGAGAGTTATAACGTCGTAGGAAACTATCTTAAAAGACGTTAAAGATTAGGTTATATGTAGACTTACATTAAATTAGATTTAGGTTTATTTTTAACTAGATTTACGTTTATTTAAGCTAGATTTAGATTTACGTTATATTAGATTAGATTTAGGTCTCCATAGACTGCGATGCCTGCATGAAGCGGGTGAGGAAAGCCCTCAATGGAATATAGGGTATTGCTGCCTTCACTCATGGTGGGCTCCGTCGATCCAAAAGTACTGGTGAAATGTCTTCAGAAGATAGGGAAGAAGGTGGATCTTCAGGGCGGCAAGAGTCACTACATCCCCGACACAATGACCATCTAGACAACCTCTAGTCATTATACTTACGTTAAATTAGATTTAGCTTTATTTTTAGTTAGATTTACGTTTATTTAGATTTACGCTTATTTACGTTAGATCGAGTCCACGCAAGAATTACTTACGGTTTAGGGTTTAGAGTTAGACGAACAGTGAAAAGATCTACTGTGAAAAGATGTTAAGATGAAGTGAAGTGCTACAGCCAGAGAAGAGGCAAAGGGGTTTTGTCCACTACATGCAGTATCATGTAGACGTGGGTGTGTAGATTTCTTGTACCCACAAATATAGGTATTGACCAATAAAGACGAGTTTATAACCCGGTGGTTCTGATCTCCGTGCACCTCTAGACCGAGGTGTGCGGGGATTGGACATGACTAGAGAGAGAGAGAGAGAGAGAGAGAGAGAGAGAGAGAGAGAGAGAGAGAGAGAGAGAGAGAGAGAGAGAGAGATAAGACGAAGAATGCCAATAGAATATTAAATTTGTTGTCCAGGTTATAAGTTTTTTATCCTCATTATGAGTAGCGACGAGGATGTGGGACCGTCCAACCGAAACACCTATCTCTCAACGAGGGTCTTATGTCCTTGTAATCAATGCAAGCATGCTGTGCGACGGACAAGACGTGTTTCTTTGCAGCACGTTCGCGAATTTGGCGAGTTCGATCCATCTATTATAGATCGAGTTGTTGCCAATTATAACTCGTCGGACTCTGACGCTGGCCAACAAGCAGTGAGGCGGTCAGGGGCGGGCAACAAGAGAGGCGACCTCTAAACACCCCTCAAGGCTCCCGTGCTGCTCAATTGGGGCTGGGGCAACCACAAGCACAACACAACAACAAACCCACAGCCAAACCCAAACAAGATAGGGGCACCACCTAGTTATGGTATGCGAACTAGGACGCAAGAGAGATTTTGGCACAACCAAGAAGATGCACCACACAACACACACAAACAACCTCACACCAAGACACACACAAACTGGACCAGAGAGAGCTAGAGCAAAGGGAAGAGAGAGAGAAAAGGATCTTGCGTAATACCTTATTTGTGACTTGTAAATGAAGATGGTTTGTTAGGTTGCTATCGTAGAGCTTGTACAAAACTCACTCAAAGCTTAGTGATTGCTAAACATTGCCAAAACACACACACACACTGTCTTAGGGTGTGGGAGACCTTCCTCTCACCACAATACCCTCTTACAATGGACACAAAATTGGCAATGAAAAACACACTAAAACACTTTCGAAAATCAAGATCAATCGATAGAAACTCAAAATACACAAGTCACCTTGAATTCATCAAACCGTATTGCACTAATGGAAGGACGAAGATTTGATCGTCGAATCACGCCTTTGATGCACCAAACCTTAATTTATTGATGATGAAGGAGCATATACAATAGTGGTTTTGAGATTTGTGGAACTCACGCTCTCTCACTTGCAATGTGTAGCTCTAAGGCTTCTCTCACACCAAGAGTGAAGCTCACAAGTGGTTGCTACACCTAAGTCTCTCCTCACACATAGAGTGTTGGGGTGCTATGTGAGATATTGGAGGGTTGTTTTACAAGAAGGAGAGGGGCCCATTTATAGGTTGGAGACCCCTCATTAAGATTATTGAAAATCCTAATTTACAAGATAACAAATCAGGATTATGATTTTTTTGAATATCAAAACATTGCGGGCCTTCTTTGTCTGCTTGAGTCATGGGTGTGGCTCAAAAGAGAGCATTATTGATGGTCGATAAGGTGAAAGTAAGTTTTAAGGAAGGAGAGAGAGAGAGAGAGAGAGAGAGAGAGAGAGAGTTACTATACATGTCTTGAGGTGAGGTGTCTTTTATGGTTAGGTCAATGCTATTTTGTGTTAGTATGTTAGTCGTTAGTAATCACTAGAAAGTTAATGTTACATTTACAATGGGTAGAGTGAGTTGATTTGATGAAGGAAGAGGGGTGAATTAAAAGAGAATCATTGAGATGGTGAAGCTTTGAAGAAGCTTGAACTCACCCTTGTGTAGATTGTGGAAAAAATGACCGCTCTTCTTCTTCTTCGCTTCTTTACGCCGCCGCCACGGTTGACCACCACGATGAAAAGAGGATTTGTTGATGAAAAATCCTCAATTTGCAGAAGTTATCATGGTTAAGATGCTGAATTTTAGATATTTTAGGAGAGGTAAATGAAATTGTAACATAGAAGCAATAGAGAGAGACATGGAGAGGGTGTATGTATGTAGAGGTTCATAAAAGAACTATAGGGATGAGAGAGAAGGGTAATGGTGAAGAGGGTGGGAGAAGCCATGGAAATTGCAGGTTTGAGTGAGGGAAGGAGAGGGAGGGATGTGTAAGAGTGAGTAGGTGTGTGGAAGGGTGAGAGAAGACTAAGGGCTACTTGTGAGAAAAGTGGGCAGATTGGGGTCCACTCAAAAAATCATAGCTCACCGCTGGTAGCTCCAAAAATCATGAAAAACTTTAAGGTGATTATTCAGAGCGTGGGCTACATTTTCTCTTTTGACCACCGCTCCAAATTCCGAGTGGAGATAGGTGCCAAAATTCTCACCAAAAAGCCTGTTTTTTATGCCTGCAAAAGTCTTTTAGTGGCCCACTCCTTTGTTGAATTTGTACAATGCATCCAAGAGTGAGCCCCTCCTTTGTCATATTATAATACAAAGCATTCAATTTGCCCTTGACCCATGCATGGAGGAGGATTATTGGTGAAATAAGAAATATATACATGGTGGGACTAGTGTATGGACTATTCATGGACTTTAGCTCAATGAGCACATGGTGTTAGAATAATGAGTAAAAATAATAATAAAAATATGGAGGAGTTATGGATATGGAAATATATTGGAATCATATGATATGGTCCCTCCTTGAATTATTTTGGGTGAAAGAGGAAAAGGTATGCAAGTAAATAATATAATAAAAGTAACCAATGAGTAGAAATCAATTTTTTGCTTTCACGAGGGTGAGGGTGAAAATGTGGGAGTGATTTGTATAAAGGAAAAATATGAGGTTAGAGTATGTACATATTGGCAAAAAATATAATTATGGTGTAAGAGGATGAAAGAAGGGGTACATAGGTTTAATAAAACACACATCTAAGTAGAAATATTTAAATAAAATACCAAAATAATTATAAAAAATCCCTATATTTAGGCCATATATACAATGAAATATTTACACACAAAGAGGCCATAATATACTTTTATTTTTTGTTTGTTTTTTTTTGGCTCACCTAGCCCAGTGACTAGCTAGCTGAGGGTTTTTAAGAAGATATGGGAAAAGCCCCCTAACTCACACACGCCTATGTACAGTGAAATGTTAGGGATAGCCATAGCGTTTGGGTGAATTTGGTAGGGTGGAGTAACTTAGTATGGCAATTATGCAGAGCCGAAAAACGGCTATCAATAGCCCTCCCCCCAGGATGATGGTATATTCATGTACCATCATAGAGCATCTTTTCCAAAGAGAGTGCTTCAGAGTCCTTGACGAGATCTTCATTGTTTGGCCCCTCAGAATTTTGGCTGGAGTTACACTCATGCTTAATGTAACAATACTTACATGAGACGGCGGCCTTTGGACAGATCTTTGGTAGATCCTTTGGTAGAAGGCGACTCAAATAGGGCTTCAAGCGATACCTGTTTACCTTCCTGGAGTGCTCTTTACCATTCAAGTCCATAAGCTGATAGTAACTAGAATTGAAAGCCTTCTTGACTATGTATGGTCCTTGCCATCTAGTTTCAAACTTGGCATCAAAACGATTGTCAAGTCGATTGTCATACCTTAGCACAAGCTCTCCTTCCTTGATGCCTTTGTCCTTCAGTTTCTTATCGTGCGTTTCTTTCTCTTGTGTGGCTTTCCTCTTGTAGCACTCGTATGCTGCTTCTCTTTTCCACTCAAGCTCCACTAACGTAAGAAGTCGATCCATCCATACCTCTTGATCATCTTGTGCTCCTTTGCCATGAAGTCGCACTGTTGGAATGTTGAGCTCGATAGGCTGCAAAGCCTCTTGACCATAGACCAAGTGAAATGGTGTGAACTCCGTGGCTTCCCTATATGTGGTTCGATATGCCCACAAGGCACCATCCAAGAAGTCATCCCATAATTTTGTCTTGTTTTGCACCATCTTTCTAATGATTCCTGCAATGACACCATTAGCCTTCTCCACCAAACCATTTGACTGTGGGTAGTATGGTGTGCTATGACGATGTAGAATGTGAAGCTCTTCACAAACTTCTGTGAGCAAGCCCTTCCTAAACCCTGGACCATTATCAGAAACAATCTCCAAAGGTGTGCCAAATCTGCAACAAATGTGAGTGTACACAAACTTGCTAACTGTCCTCTCATTCACTCTTGCCACACTTTGAGCTTCCACCCACCTAGTCATATAGTCTACAGCCACTAGAATGTAGAGTTTACCATTTTTTGTCCTAGGCAGAGGACCCATAGCATCAATGCCCCACTTTTCAAAGGGTCCATTTGCAAGCACTATTTGCCTCGGGCCATGCACCAACCTTCTATTTCCATTTATCTGACAATTGTGACAGCTTTTACACCAATGTTGAACATCCACATGCAAGCTTGGCCAAACATACCCCGCAAGCAAAATCTTCTTCACAGTTGATTCTTGGGAAAAATGACCACCACATGCCTCTTCATGCAAACCTTTTAGAATGGCTGGAATTTCCTCGATAGTTGGTACTCTTCTGCACACTTGATCCTTCCCTTTTTGATAGAGGGAGCCTTCTAGGAAGAGATAGAAACTTGCCTTCTTCATGAGTCTCCTCTTCTGAGCCTTCGTGAAGTCTTGTGGAAACTCACCCTCCAAAATGTAGCCGATAATGGGAGCCAATGACTCCAATCCCTGGTATCTCGGTTGCTTGACAGCTGCTGCCACCATGATGACCTGCACTTCTCTCTCAACACATGTAACTGCTTGTTGTGCAAGTAAATCGGCATCTTCATTTTGTTTCCTCGGAATATGATATAGTTGCACTTCTTCAAACTGATTAAACATCTTACGAATGGCATGAACTTTTGTCCTTAAGCTTTCATTCTTGCATGCCCAAATGCCTAAAATCTGTTTAACAATGAGAAGTGCATCTCCCTTTACCATGAGACGTTTTATCCCTTGGCCAATGCACATCTTCAAACCATGAAGTAGTGTGTCGTATTCTGCTTCATTGTTGCTAGTTGAACTTGGTAGATTGACCTTCTCTTTCATGACCACCTCTCCACTTGGGTTGAGCAACACAAGCCCTCCCCCTGCTTTTCCTGTGGCTCGTCGAAAAGCTCCATCAAAGAACAAGGTAAAAGCATTGGGAATACTTTTTGGTGGTGGCAATGGTAGGGTCTTTACTTGAGGCACCTTAATTTCCTTCTCATGTACCCTATAAGTGAGAATCCCTGCCAATTGTGCACGCACACTATCTTCTACGTTGAAAGAGTATTGGAACTCTTGCAACTCCATAATCCACTTTGAGATCCTAGTACTAAGATTCATTTGAGATGACACCCAAGGGAACAAATTTTCTGCAGTGAGAATTACAAAAGGTTTTGGTAGTAGGTAGGATCTAAACTTTCTCACCGCAAACATGAGAGAAAGCATCATGAGTTCTGCTTTTGTGTAGTCTCTCTCCAAAGCATTCATGACCCTACTAGCAAAGTAGATGGGTCGCATCCTTGTACTCTGGGGATCTTGTTGTAGCAACACAGCACCAATTGTTTCCCTTCCAACACTAGAGCTAACAAAGAATGTGTACTCCCAACAAGGAGGCATGAGTGTTGGTAGCTTTGACAAAATGACTTTAATGTTACAAAAATACTCTTCAAGCTCATCAGACCATGCAAATTCTACTTGTTGTGTCAACTTTTGCAAAGGATGAAGCAACTCCGAGGCTAAGTGAATGAAGCGTGACATATACTTCACCTTCTGAATGAAAGAGATGACCTCCTTAAGACTCTTTGGTGATGGGAGCTCAATAAGAGCCTTTGACTTTGAAGGATCCACCTCAATGCCTTTATAGGAAACCTTGTGACCGAGCAAGATCACTTCATCCTCACCTATGTGGCACTTGTCGGGGTTGAGTTGACCTCCCATGTCGTAGAGCTTCTTTAAACCTTCTTCTACCCTTTGTAGATGCAATGATTCTGAGCTATAAATGCAAAAATCATCAATGAACACCCTAATTGACTTTCCAAAGAATGCTTGAAACACCATGTTCATGAAACGTTGGAATGTTGCAGGAGCATTTGTCAGACCAAATGGCATGACTCTAAAAGCATAACAACCCCAAGGAGTGATAAAGGTTGTTTTCAATTGATCTTCCAATGCGATACCTATTTGAAAGTAGCCTGAGTAGCCATCATACACAGTGTACTTCTCATGACCAGCTACCTCATTTAGTATCTCATCCTGAAATGGGAGGGGAAAGTGATCTCTTTTTGTTGCCTCATTGAGTGGACGGTAATCCACACACACCCTCCACTTTCCGTTTTTCTTAGGAGTGACAACAACAGGAGAGACCCACTCTGAATTCTCCACTGGATAAATAAAACCTGCTGCTAGAAGCTTTCTTACCTCCTTGAGTAGAGCCTGCTCCTTTATAACTCCTAGCCTTCGTAGCTTCTGAGCTTTAGGTGTGGCCTCAGGCCTTAACTCAATCTTGTGTTGAACAACATCTACCCCACGCACGTCGGTGTAGTCTTTAGCGAAAAGCCTAGGAAACCTCCTTAGCACACATTTGAACTCCTCTCTTTCATCCTTTGTAAGTGTTGTTGATAGCATACCTTCCAACATCCCTTCATCTTGAACACCTTCGTTCTCTTGAGGACCTACCTCCTCCAAGCCTTGACAAGAGGTCTCTTGGTTGCTTGGCTTAAACCTGACCCCCATGACTTCGATGGAAGACTCCTCTTCAGTAATGCTGCTGCTACTTTCTTCTTCTGAAGTGCTATCGGTCCAACCTTCTTCCGTCTCACTTTGAGATGATTCTTCATGGAGCTCCTCTTGGCGTTTCTACTTCATGTCAAAGACAACCTTCTTATGATTGTCATTCCTGCAAATTAATTTCCCACTCTCCCAATCCTGCAAAGCTCGCATTTTCATTAGCCATGGTCTTCCTAGGATAAATGGATAACCACTTCCCTTGGTCGACATAACATAAAAATCCACTGCCTTCTTAATGCCAAAGGCCTCCACAAAAAACATTTTTACAAATTCCTACGCACCTAGCCTTGCTATTGTTTGCCATTTTCACTTTGATTTCAGGTGTCTCATGGATGTGCATGCCTAGTCTTTGCATGAGTCCCTTTGTCATGATGCAAATTTGTGCACCCCCATCCACTAGACCTTTCCTAACCAATCTTCCTTTGATGTAAGAGTCTAGCACCGGTGTAATGTCCTCATTCATTTCAGCTTGTGTAATTTTTACAACAGGCACACTCTCTTTTACCTTTCTCCTAGTGCTAACTGCCCTTGTTAAATCCCCCCTAACTTGTGGACATAATGCAAGAAATTGAGGCCATGAAATATCAGGACCCTTACCTCTCATGTCTTCCAACAAGTTGTACGGAGCCATACCATGTCCAAGAGGGAAGTCTTGGAGGTTGATACGACGTCGAGTCCTCTTGGTTTCCTTGGTTTCCTTTGCCTTCTTGCCTTGTCCATGGTCACTCTGTGATGTGACTCCTTCTTTCTCTTTACCTTTTCGTCGGCCACGCTTAATGCCATTGGCTTCCATGTCAACCTCATTTGAATTTGTCACCTCTACCACATGCACATTTGGATCTGGCAAAGGTGGGACTCCTTCTACCCCTTGTGGAGGTGGTCTTGGTCCATTTGGCCTTTGTAGAAGCCTTGGTTGTTGACCAGCTCCTTCTCCTGCATTCATCACTGGGTAATTCAAGTTAGGTCTCCCTGGCTCTCCACGGGGCCAAGGACAATTATACATCCCATGTCCAGACTCTCCGCAATTCCAACATTGCAAGACTCTCCTAGGTCGTGGGTCTCGCTCTTCAGACTTCTTTGCTTGTCCCTTTGGACCTACGGCTTGTGCAAGGTGAATTGCAGGCTGCTTAAGGATTCATTTAACTTCTCAATCACTTCAACCGTTACCTCAGGAAGCTCCTTAGATGTTGATGCTTGTGACTTACCTTTGGGTCTAAGACCTTCTATTGGAACCTCCCCCCTTAAGCACTTGAGTTTCCCTTATTTCTCAGTAGCCCTAGTTTCAGCTGCATCAAAGGTAGCAGGTGCACCCGCCTCAACTTTTACCTTAAGGTCAGGAAAGAGTCCGACTATGAACCTCTCCTTCTTTAGAAATTCTGCACCATCACCAGGGTTAGCAACATTTCGTATCCATAGAGCCCAAAGACGTAGGAACTCTTGCTTGTACAAGTAGTAGTCATCTAAGTCTTTTTGCTTATGAGAAACAATGTCTTGCCATAATTTATGAGTGTTTTGGGGATCAAAGAAGTATTTCTTGAAACGATTCAAAACTTCCGTGTAATTCCCTTTAAATTCCTCAGGCAAAGAGTCAAACCAAGTGCTAGCATCTTTCCTAAGGACCACCTCAAACATTTCTACACGTTCTTGATCAGTTACTATCCTCTTGATACGGCAAGACATCTTGAAATTCGCTAGAAATAATTATGCATCCTCTCCAGGCTCTCCAAAGAAAAGAGGATATCCAGACATTTGGCGTTGGCTCTCCATTGAATTGATTTCCAAGTGACGCGTTTTTGTTTTTTCTTTCTTTAAAAGATTTGCACAATAATATTTTCTAAATTGCAATCTATTCTACAACAAAATAAAAATATTCACATCAAATGACCTATGATAATCAATAAGAGGTAGAATGACAGGGTTTGGTGATGCGAGAATTTCTCCTACTCTTTGGGCACCAAACATGAATACCATACGTTGTTGAAAATGGATTTTTCTACTAATTGCAATGTTTATTCTAATGTGTGGAGTGAAATGGAAGGGGAAAACTTCTATTCCTGGGCCATTATCCATGGTCTATGCATGACGTAATACTCAAAACAAAACAAAAATATAGACGTCCAAACTAAGGTCGTACCTAATCAGAGGCAAAATAAAAGGGTTTACTGAAGCGTTTATCTCGGCCAACCTAAGAGGACCTAAAATCCTACGAATTACTCGCTGAAATTGCAACTTAGTGCTAACAATTATGTGTACCTTTTGCCTTGCAATGGGAATGAAAGGATCATACAAATTCTCGTGATTCATGCAACCTACTTGACTATGCTAAAGGTTGAACCTACACAAAAAGATACACAAGCCTTTCCTCAGTGGGGGCACCAAAATTGAGGCGGTCCGGGGCGGGCAACAAGAGAGGCGACCTCTAAACACCCCTCAAGGCTCCCGTGCTGCTCAATTGGGGCTGGGGCAACCACAAGCACAACAAACAACAAACCACAGCCAAACCCAAACAAGATAGGGGCACCACCTAGTTATGGTATGCGAACTAGGACGCAAGAGAGATTTTGGCACAACCAAGAAGATGCACCACACAACACACACAAACAACCTCACACCAAGACACACACAAACTGGACCAGAGAGAGCTAGAGCAAAGGAAGGAGAGAGAGAAAAGGATCTTGCGTAATACCTTATTTGTGACTTGTAAATGAAGAGATTGTATGCGTAGAGTTGCTACGTAAACAAAATCACTCAAAGCTTAGTGATTGCTAAACATTGCCAAACACACACACACACTGTCTTAGGGTGTGGGAGACCTTCCTCTCACCACAATACCCTCTTACAATGGACACAAAATTGGCAATGAAAAACACACTAAAACACTTTCGAAAATCAAGATCAATCGATAGAAACTCAAAATACACAAGTCACCTTGAATTCATCAAACCGTATTGCACTAATGGAAGGACGAAGATTTGATCGTCGAATCACGCATTTGATGCACCAAACCTTAATTTATTGATGATGAAGGAGCATATACAATAGTGGTTTTGAGATTTGTGGAACTCACGCTCTCTCACTTGCAATGTGTAGCTCTAAAGCTTCTCTCACACCAAGAGTGAAGCTCACAAGTGGTTGCTACACCTAAGTCTCTCCTCACACATAGAGTGTTGGGGTGCTATGTGAGATATTGGAGGGTTGTTTTACAAGAAGGAGAGGGGCCTATTTATAGGTTGGAGACCCCTCATTAAGATTATTGAAAATCCTAATTTACAAGCTAACAAATCAGGATTATGATTTTTTTGAATATCAAAACATTGCGGGCCTTCTTTGTCTGCTTGAGTCATGGGTGTGGCTCAAAAGAGAGCATTATTGATGGTCGATAAGGTGAAAGTAAGTTTTAAGGAAGGGGAGAGAGAGAGAGAGAGAGAGAGAGAGAGAGTTACTATACATGTCTTAAGGTGAGGTGTCTTTTATGGTTAGGTCAATGCTATTTTGTGTTAGTATGTTAGTCGTTAGTAATCACTAGAAAGTTAATGTTACATTTACAATGGGTAGAGTGAGTTGATTTGATGAAGGAAGAGGGGTGAATTAAAAGAGAATCATTGAGATGGTGAAGCTTTGAAGAAGCTTGAACTCACCCTTGTGTAGATTGTGGAAAAAATGACCGCTCTTCTTCTTCTTCGCTTCTTTACGCCGCTGCCACGGTTGACCACCACGATGAAAAGAGGATTTGTTGATGAAAAATCCTCAATTTGCAGAAGTTATCATGGTTAAGATGCTGAATTTTAGATATTTTAGGAGAGGTAAATGAAATTGTAACATAGAAGCAATAGAGAGAGACATGGAGAGGGTGTATGTATGTAGAGGTTCATAAAAGAAACTATAGGGATGAGAGAGAAGGGTAATGGTGAAGAGGGTGGGAGAAGCCATGGAAATTGCAGGTTTGAGTGAGTGAGGGAAGGAGAGGGAGGGATGTGTAAGAGTGAGTAGGTGTGTGGAAGGGTGAGAGAAGACTAAGGGCTACTTGTGAGAGAAGTGGGCAGATTGGGGTCCACTCAAAAAATCATAGCTCACCGCTGGTAGCTCCAAAAATCATGAAAAAACTTTGAGGTGATTATTCAGAGCGTGGGCTACATTTTCTCTTTTGACCACCGCTCCAAATTCCGAGTGGAGATAGGTGCCAAAATTCTCACAAAAAGCCTGTTTTTTATGCCTGCAAAAGTCTTTTAGTGGCCCCCTCCTTTGTTGAATTTGTACAATGCATCCAAGAGTGAGCCCCTCCTTTGTCATATTATAATACAAAGCATTCAAGTTGCCCTTGACCATGCATGGAGGAGGATTATTGGTGAAATAAGAAATATATACATGGTGGGACTAGTGTATGGACTATTCATGGACTTTAGCTCAATGAGCACATGGTGTTAGAATAATGAGTAAAAATAATAATAAAAATATGGAGGAGTTATGGATATGGAAATATATTGGAATCATATGATATGGTCCCTCCTTGAATTATTTTGGGTGAAAGAGGAAAAGGTATGCAAGTAAATAATATAATAAAAGTAACCAATGAGTAGAAATCAATTTTTTGTTTTCACGAGGGTGAGGGTGAAAATGTGGGAGTGATTTGTATAAAGGAAAAATATGAGGTTAGAGTATGTACATATTGGCAAAATATAATTATGGTGTAAGAGGATGAAAGAAGGTGTACATAGGTTTAATAAAACACACACCTAAGTAGAAATATTTAAATAAAATACCAAAATAATTATAAAAAATCCCTATATTTAGGCCATATATACAATGAAATATTTACACACAAAGAGGCCATAATATACTTTTTTTTTTGTTTTTTTTTTGTTTTTTTTTTTGGCTCACTAGCCAGTGACTAGCTGGTGAGGGTTTTTAAGAAGATATGGGAAAAAAGCCCCCTAACTCACACACGCCTATGTACGAGGCGATGTTTGAGCTCGAGATTGATGAAATGATCGAGACGATCATGGATTCAGAAAGGCTTATCTATGATGATATGAAAAGTGAAGCCGATACGCCATTGTATAATGGAGCACGTATGTCTAAGATTGAAAGCACTCCTGATTCTTCTCAACATGCAGGCAAAATTTGGATGGAGTGACACTAGCGTCACAACGCTTTTCAGGTGATCTATTACAATTAGTTTACTTTAATAGAACTCTAAATGTACAATGATCTGATAGATTTTTTACAGACTGTATCATATTTTTATGTTGTGTAGATTGCTGAAAGAGCACATACTACCAGGTGACAATGTGATGCCAGATTCCCCGAATGAAGCAAGAAAGATTTTGCGAAACTTGGGGATGGATTACAATTCTATCCACGCTTGTCCTAATGACTGCATTCTTTTCAGAGGGGAATACACAGACATGGAGAAGTGTCCGAAATGTGATTCGAAAGATATCGAGTAATCTCCACGGACAAAAATCCACAAAAGGTTTTGCGACATTTTCCTCTGCTTCCTCGCATCAAGCATTTCTTCGAATGTAAGTCCATGGTCCCGCCCTAGCATCATGGCATGAGGAGAATAAATCTTCGGATGGTGTGCTAGGAATTCCTGCAGATTGCGCAGCTGGAAACATATAGATGGAACATGGTCGGATTTTGCCAGGGAAGCTCGAAATTTGCGTAGGCCTGGCTATGGATGGCGTAAATCCATTGGTCAAAGATCAACATCTTACAGTGTATGGCCCATTGTCATCGTCAACTACAACATTCCCCGTGGTTGACTACGAAGAAGGGCACCTATGGCTAAGCTTGATTGTGCCAGGGCGATATAAAGCGGGGAATATGGATGTGTATCTTCGTACACTATTGGAAGAGCTACAACAATTGTGGATTGGCATAGAGGTGGTATTTGAGCCGACACACAGAACGACGGAATGCTTTGATCAGAGGCATTCTAATGTGGACCATGCATGACTATCCCGGGCTAACAGAATGCCAGGTGATCTATTGACACTCCTCACTCAGACACTGTAAATATTGTTTTTTCCCATAGTTGATCTATTATCATGTGTATACATGCAGGGCTTCAAACAAGCGGATATAGAGCATGTGTCACATGTGGACCTAGACTGAATGCACGTAGGGCACCCTCACTGAAGAAGCAAATCTACGAAGGTCATCAAGCGTATCTTCCAGAGAATCATGTGTTACGCGACGGCTTTTTGGGAAGAGAGCCACCAAGGATGTCTGCACAAGCATGGTTAGAGCAGAAGGAGATGTGCGATGACGGATTGCCTCCAGGGATGAAGAGACTCTATCTCTATGGTACGAGTTACCATACTGGCCCGACTCATGATCAATCACTTGCTCAATCCAATGCAATATTCAAGAATGTGGTAATCTACTATGGGACCATTTGACCGGTAAGAAAGATACTTTGGGAGCCAGAGTTGACCTTAGAAAATGTATCGTATGGAGCAATATTGGCCAAACACGTCTGATGGATCGATAAAACTCCCTAAAGCACCATGGATTTTCACAGGAGCCCAAGAACGCAAAGTAAAAGAGGCATTCGATCTTTGCGGACCCCCACTGGCGTAATGCACTCGCTCCGAACGTGTTTTACTAAAGAAGGAAAGCACACCGTTTGAAGTCACACGATCAGCATAAAATGTGTCAGGTACGTCATAGTGGTCTTTAATATCATTGCATAAATTGGACTTTAATATCATTGCTGCACATACTATACATTTATTTACCGGTGCCATTGAGGGATGTTTGTCTCCTCGACATCCGTAACACAATCTACAAACTTGCAAAGCTGGTGCAATGGATCTCACAAGAGGAGATCAACGTAGACTCCAACCATTCGCCAAACTAAATGCTGCGGAGCTTGTGTGCATGTTTGAGAAACATTTTCCTACTACCATGCTAACCATTCAGGTGCATCTTCTTGTTCACATAGTTGATGAGGTGGAAATAGTTGGCACAGTTCATTCCAGATGGATGTTCTTCTTAGAGCGTTTCATGAAAACGCTTAAGGATATGTGCGTCAAAAGGCACGTCCGGAGGGTAGCATGGCAGAAGGTTGGTTGGTATCAGAGTCCCTAGTGTACATTGGAGAGTGGCTAGACGGATTTGATAAATCCGGGACACGCTATGGCGAACCATAATGATGAGCGCATATCTGGATTGTCATGTGCAATCTC
The DNA here is from genome assembly GCF_014529385.1 of Adiantum capillus-veneris. Lineage (NCBI taxonomy): Eukaryota > Viridiplantae > Streptophyta > Polypodiopsida > Polypodiales > Pteridaceae > Adiantum > Adiantum capillus-veneris. The sequence goes on along the minus strand of NC_140944.1, from coordinate 91,695,443 downwards.
GGTGTTGAGAAGAAGATGACGGAAGATCTAGAGGCTAAAATCAACCGATTTGCATGCTTCACAATCCAATGATGCAAAAGTGGATTTCACAATATGAGGATGCAAAGCAAGAGCACAAAGGGCACGAATCGAGTGGAGACGGGGAAGACGACCACCGATGCACTATCCAGCGGTTCTGAGAGCCTACCAACCTTCATGACTAAGATGGTTGCACAACCAATTGAAAAGCCACAACAATGCGGTGACGAAGTGACTGAAGAAGAGTGGGAGTACTCCCGGGGTTGCGCGACCAAAGAGCGACAAAGGGCACGAATCGAGTGGAGACGGGGAAGACGACCACCGATGCACTATCCAGCGGTTCTGGAGAGCCTACCAACCTTCATGAGCTTAAGATGGTTGCACAACCAATTGAAAAGCGCACAACAATGCGGTGACGAAGTGACTGAAGAAGAGTGGGAGTACTCTCGGGGTTGCGCGACCAAGGTAAGTTTGCAATGTACGACTAGCAAGTGACTTTATTTATAAACGTTTGAACGGCCACTCATAATCTTTGTTCGTTGTAGTATAAGTCATACACAGCAGCATGGTGTAAAGGTCGACATTTTAGGGTGGAACGAATCGACAAAAAGCGTTTTACTCAAGATTGTGGAATCATGGCAAAATTTGAACAGTCTAGTCGACGACGTTCCTCTGATGCAGATCCTGTGGTGGCGGAACTCACTTACTTCGGCACGCTGCAAGAGATTTTGAGGATCGATTACAGAGGATTTTTTGTCAACTTGTTCGACGTGCAATGGTTCAAGATAATCATGGAGGGTCGCAAAGCTACTATGCGTAGAGGAGAGTCTGGTTTTCTTGAGGTGGATTCTACTAAGAAATGGACTGACCTAAGAGACACTTTCGTACTACCCGAGCATTGTGAACAAGTAAGTATATAAATAGTTAACATCCCCCTTTTACAAGTTATGTGCTTGAATGCTCTCATGTAAGTTATGTGGCTCTGGCAGGTAATATTTCATCCTACAAAGTCTACATCAAACTGGTGGTACGTCATAGAGGTAGCCCCTCGTAGTGCAAGGACGTATGAAGGCTACCATGTGCCAATCACAACGACATCAATGGAGGAGATCAGAGAAGATGCTCAATCAGAAGCCGCTGCGGTGGTGCCAGACGAGCATCAAGATGCTACTACTCTATATGGGGTGCATGCAGAGGAGCTACAAAATGAAACAGAGGATATGTGTTTAAACGGAGAGCTCTATATAGATATGGGAAGTTATGCTGAGTTATGCGAGGATGAGAGAGAGATCTCTTAAAGCCACAAATATTGTATTTGAACAATTTTGCTCCGTGTTGTAAAAGCTCTGGCTCTCTAAGTACCTTCCATGGTGTATAACGCTCTCTCTAAGTACCTCCATGGTGTATAACGCTCTTTTCTACTCGCGCTCACATCTTTTGATTGAAAATTCTGAGTTTTCGACTTGCCTCTTCTATCACTCGATTCATTGCGTCATTGTATTTATATGCGTCATTACATCATTGTATTTAATGGTCTTTGCGTCATTGTCTACTCTATTCATTCAATATTAAGTTTAAATATTCGTGTGTTTAATGCAGGTATGGATGATGAGGAGTTTCTTTCTTCTTTGTCACCGCAGCAGAGACAGTGGTACGTGGAGCGTCATTCTGGCGCATCATCGCGCGTTCCTACACCATCCGCATCTCCCTCTCTTTCGGAGCATTCGGCGCGCTCCGAAGCTTCGGCGTCGACGAGACGAGCTTCACACTCGTCTAGACACCAGCGCTCTAGTGGTGGCGGTGGCGGTTGTTGTGGGGATTCCGCCACCGATGCCTCCACACCGCCTCGTGTTCGACGAGGCTCTTTACCCTCCCCTTCTTTGCCCGCCCCCACACCAGCCACAGCATCGCCATCTACGCCAGGTTTTGCACGGCTGACTGTTCCTAGAAGCTACACACCTCTACCTACTCCACCAGGAGCCACCCCACTCGACACTCCTCGCTTCGGGGCCCAGACACCGGTGGAGACACCTGACGTCCGTACCCCCATCGACACGCCGCTAGAGACCCCTACCGGGACACCCAGGTTCACGCGTCACCGGCCAGAGGGCTTGCCTTACTCTGTCGACATCAGCGGCGGCATCATCATGGATGATGACGGCAAGAAGGTGATCTCGCGCATGCGTGGTCTTTGCTCTCAGCTGTTTAGACACTACATACTAAACAAATGGAGTGAAGTACCAAGTGATTTAAAAAACAAAGTCATCAGCATACTTCATGATGAGTTTCCCGTTCCAACACGGGATCAGCGCTTCAATGAAGACCTGATGAAGATTCGAATGCGCGAATACTGCAAACACAAGCGTTCCGAAGTGCAAAAAGCAATCAAGAATGGGTGGAACAGGCCAGATTGGCTGGCCAAAGAAGATTGGAAGAATGCGAAAAAGCAGCGCGCGAGAATCCCGACAAGTGGAAGCAACAAAAGGATGCAGCCAGAGCGAGCGAGTAGAGGCAGGGAGCTCGCACCACTTGGGGAGCGGTGGATGGGCATCATTTGAGGCCGATTTTGTAAGTCTTTTCACATTGCTCTTTATGCATGTTCGATAGTTTAGGGTTTATGAGTTTTTTAGTTCTAACATAATGAAATCTTTGTATGTTTTGGCAGTGGTCGATGACAGGACGTGATCCCACACAGTACAAGCGCGAGTACGCAGGCAGGAAGGGCTTCAACGCCCTGATGGACATTCTCAGTTCTCGCGGCGGCATGGTTAGTATTAGGGTTTACTCTTTTTTATTTTTTGTATTGTTTTATAAATGTCGTTATATGTTTATACTTACTGAAAGCTGTCTTATTGTCTTTTTTTGCAGAATCCGACAGATACGCCGCTTGGACGCGATGAGACGTCTGACTAGACGACGTCAGTTTAGCCGTAGCTAGATAGCATTAGTTTAGGGTTTCTCATAGCTTATGTATCATGAGACGGATTTTATACGTCTTTTTGAACCATGTATATTATTACATTTGTCACCGCAGTTCCTTTTGCCAATCAATTCTTTATGCCTATGATGTTGTACAATTGTCATTATTACATTTGCCAATCAATTCATTTTGCCTATGATGTGTACAATTGTCAATTTTGCAAACAATGCGTCTTGTGGGTGACTATTTTGGGTCTATTATCTACCTTTGCACTTTTTTTAAAAAGTGAATCAAGTACAATATGGTTGATGGGTGGCAGGGCATTCAATGCCTTGCCACCAAAAAAAAATTCTCTCGGGCGTCGCTATAAGCGTCGCTATTTATGGCTCTGTAGCGTCGCTATGAGCGTCGCTATAGTCTTCTGTGTAAACGTCGCTATAGGCGTCGCTATATGCGTCGCTATATAGCGACGCCTATAGCGACGCTCTCGTAGCGACGCTCGTAGCGATGGTTTTAGCGAAGCCGGGGGTTATAAAAACCCAATGTATTTCCGTCGCTAACAGCGTCACAAGAGCACACAACCTCTTGTAGTGCTAGTTCGGTTTACACAGAGACCGCAGGAGGGAGAGGGTGGCGTGAGTGAGAGGTAGAGTGAGGGTGTGTGTGTGTGTGTGTGTGTGTGTGTGTGTGTGTGTGAGAGAGAGAGAGAGAGAGAGAGAGAGAGAGAGAGAGAGAGAGAGAGAGAGAGAGAGAGAGAGAGAGAGAGAGAGAGAGAGAGCAAGAGGCTTTACTGCGCCTGTGGGTTGGTCGACACAGGCAAGAACGAGAGAGGGTGTGTGTAAGCGGGTGAGGAAGGAGAGAGGATGAGAGGGGTTTATGTGGGCGAGGATGTGAGTGTGTGTGTGTGTGTGTGTGTTTGTGAATAATGGAAGAGGGAGGGATTATTCTTGCTTGCTGCTGCGTCCGGGCTCTTGGGTCGATGCCGCCATCAAGATAGGGGAAAGAGAGCATGGTCAACGGAAGGGAAAGAGAGAAGAGGTGAGTAGCGGGCCAGCGAGAGGCTGAGGTGGAAGGGGTGTGTGTGTAAATAATGGATGGGGAAATGATGAAAGAGAGAGAGGGTGACTCCTGCTTGCTGCTATTGAGGAAGAGAGAGACAGAGAGAGAGTGTTGAACGAGCGAAAGAGAGAGAGAGACTGAGAGAGTGGGCCAGGGAGTTCGTGGGTGTGGTTGGGAGAGAGAGAGAGAGGAGAGAGAGAGAGAAGAGAGAGAGAGAGAGATTAGAGAGAGAGAGAGAGAGAGAGAGAGAGAGAGAAGAGAGAGAGAAGAGAGAGAGAGAGAGAGAGAGAGAGAGAGAGAGAGAGGGTTTTCGGCTGCTTCTGGATAATGGAGGAGAGAGAAAAGAGTTGTTGGTGCAGGTTGAGAGAAGAGAGAGAGAGAGAGAGAGAGAGAGAGAGAGAGAGAGAGAGAGAGAGAGAGAGAGAGAGAGAGAGAGAGAGGGTGATAATGGAGGAAAGGGGGGGGGGGGGGTGGCACATGCATGCATGGAGGGGAGATGGGGTGGCGGCAGTAGTTTAAGAAAACATTTTTTTCCTTATATTTGGTTATTATTAAGCTCAACGGTTGGGGTTGTTTCCCACAGCCCGGTTCAAGAAACCCGCTCTCATTAACCCTCCCCTAAAGGTTAGGGCATTTATGCCCCTAACTCATTTGTTTGATCATTGCCATCGGAGGTGGAGGTTGATGGTGTATCTTCATCAGGAATGTCAATAGGTGGAGTTTGATCAAATCATAGAAAATAAGGTTTAAGCCGCCAGCCATTGACTTTGGTTTTATGAAGCTTACCATCAGCTTCCATGAACTGGTAACTCCCATTGGCATATTTCTTTCTGATGATGAAAGGGCCTTCCCATCAGAGTAGGAGCTTCTTATCTTTGCGTGTGTCAAAGTGATTGTCATAGCGGAGCACCAACATGCCCTTCTTTAAGTCTTTGCACCGAAGATGCTGATTAAAACTAAGTTGTCCGTGTTCTGCCTGTGCCGCATAATAATTGATTGCTTCTTCTCTGTCCAGTTGTAGTCGTTCCAAGTCAAGGAAGTGATCTCTTAAATGCATGTTGGGTTGTTGAAACTGGCTTGACATTACTCTGAGACTTGCTAATTGCACCTCAATAGGTAAGATTGCATCCTTTCTAAATACCAAATGAAAGATACGTGGAATGAGGTTCGTAGGCCCATAAAGCTGGGAATAGATACTTATCCCAATCCCTAGGATGATTGTTAGCTTGCTTGGTGATAATTTTACAAATAATTCCATTCATCTTTTCAATTAATCCATTACATTGAGGGTAGTATGGTGAGGAGTATCTCCTTGCCTAGTTTTTGCATTAACTCTCTACCAGGTCTGCTCTGAAACCTGGTCCTCCATAAGAGATGATTTCTAATGGTCTGCCAAACCTGCAACATATGCGCTCATAGACAAAGTTAGCTACCTCCACTCATGTGATCCTAGTTGTGGCTGTAGATTGATCCTCCCATCTAGTCATATAGTCGACTCCCATGATGATGTAGAACTTCCTTGAGTTGGCCCTAGGAAATGGTCCTATAGCATCTATACCCCATTTTTCAAATGGCCCATATGAAAGGATAGGTGTCTGTGGTTCAGGCATGAGTGACCTGGTGCTGGCCTTTTGACACAATGCACATGTCTTACACCAGTGGTGTACATCACGATTGAGGCTAGGCCATACAAAACCAGCTTACAAGATTTTTCTACTTGTTATATCTAGGGCAAAGTGACCGCCACAAACACCTCATGACAATTGGCAATTACCCCTATAATTTCATTATAGAGAGGGACCTTCTCGAGTATTTGGTCCTTACCCTTACAGTACAAACCATCATTGATAAACCGATACCTTGTGGCCTTCCTGGTAATCCATTGCTTCTTCCCTTTTGTTAGGTCTGGTGGACATTCCTTGTTTCCAAGAAATGCATGATGTCGAGTAAGGCATCACTATCTTGAAATAGAGGGAGCTGTAACTTTATAACCCCAACCACCACTTCTCGCAGTCTTTTGCTTGCTAAGGCATGAGCTTCATGTTTATGAGCCCTTGGGATGTGGTGTAGTTGAACTGCTTTAAACTTACCCAACAAAGTTTTTACACAGCTTAAGTGAGTCCTCAAGCTAGGATTCTTACATGTCCATACTCCATTTACTTGACTTACCAAAAGTAGAGCATCCCCAAATACATTAAGGCACTTTACCCCTTGCAAGATGCACCATTGTAACCCCTTGGTTAGTGATACATACTCAGTTTCATTATTAGAATGTGGTTCTAACAAATGGCCAAGCGAAAATACCTTGATACCTTTGTCATCAAAGGCCACTATGCCTGCAGCTGCTTTGTTGGATGCTCGCTCGTAGGCTCCATCAAAGTAGAGGGAGTGTGCTCTTTCTACCACCGGTGGCCAGAGAAGTGGTTGAATTCCTTCCCCTTTAGATTGCTTTACCTTCTTCTCAAAGTTTTGTAGGTCATGAGTTCCCCCATGCTTGCCCTTGTCGTGCTTTCCACCTGTACCGTGTAGTCAAACTCTTGCAGACAAACTAGCCATTTGGTAATCCTAGCAGAAACATCCATGTGCTGTACAACATAGGGAAACATCTCGTCCATAGTTAAAATCAGAAATTGCCAAGGCAACAAATATGACAAAAAATTTGTAGTTGCAAATCTAAGAGCTACGACTAGGTGCTCCACATGGGTGAAACCTTTCTTTGCTACTGTCATCATTCGACTGAAGAAGTAGATTGGCCTCATGAAAGATGTCATTGCATCCTTCTGAAGTACACCCCCCAAGGAGTAATCACCCACACTCAAGGTGACATAGAACTTTTCGTCCCACTTAGGCGGTGAGATAGTTGGTAGGGTGGCTAAGACCTCCTTTACCTTGTTGTACTGATGTTCGGTCTCCTCATCCCATGTTAAAGTTGATCGTTGAGTGAGGTGTTGCAGTGGTAGAACAAGCTGTGATAGTAGATATATGAATCTACTCAAGTATCTCACCTTTTGTAGAAAAGAGACCAGTTGACTTGAAGTTGTTGGTAAAGGTAGTGCAACGAGTGTTGTCACCTTACTTGGATCGGAATTAATACCCTTAGCTGAAATTTCATGTCCCAAAAGAATGACTCTACTTTCCCCAATGTGGCACTTGTCTACATTCAATTGCCCACCTCGGTTTTGCAGCCTTGCCAAACCCTTAGTTACCTTTTCTAAGTGTGAAATGCGAGGGCTATATGTACAAAAATCATCAATGAACACTCTTATAGATGTTCCATGAAAGACATATGTGACATATCTTTGGAATGTGGCAGGAACATTTGTGAGACCAAATGACATAACTTTTTATGCAAAACAACCCCATGGCATAATGAAAGTGGTTTTTAGTTGATCTTCCAAAGCTTTGCGTATTTGAAAATACCCGGAATACCCATCACACATGGTGTAGCATTCAAAACCAGCTACTTCATTCAGAATTTCATCCAAGAAAGGGAGAGGGAAGTGGTCTCTCTTTGTGGCTGCATTTAGTGGCTTGTAGTCAATGCATACCCTCCACTTACCATTCTTGTTGGCCGTCACTACTACGGGCGAAACCCACTCTGAGTTTTCCACAGGATAGATGAACATTGCTTCCAGTAGCTTCCTTACCTCAGCAAGGAGTGCCTTTTCTTGTATAACCCCCAACCGTCGTAGCTTTTGCACCACTAGTTTTACCCCTTCCTTTAGCTTAATATGATGCTCCACTACTGTAATACCTATGATTCTTTCATAGTTTTCAATGAAAAGGTCAATAAATACCATCAACATTTGCAAAAATTTATCTTTCTCTTCAATTTTTAACTCCATAAATAGCATACTCTTCAGCCTACTTTCTCCTAGGCCAGGTGATTTGCTTTCCTCTTCGTTGCTTTGCCCTTCTGATGACGGGTCCCCAATTATGCTTACCCTTTGTAGATACTTCATGATGATACCCATCACATCATGGAACTGGCGCTTTCATTGGTGGAAGTGGTCTCCTCCTCAGAAGTGGAAGACTCACTAGTGGTTTCATCTCTTGATGTCTCTAGGTCCATTTGTTTCTGCTTGCCGGTCCTCTTCCTAGTGGATTGTTTCCCCTTTCTTACCATTCATGCATAGGATACCAGTGCCCCAATTCTACTTTTCCTTCATGGCCATCAACCATGGCCTTCCCAAGATCAATGGATAGCCCTCCCCCTTAGTTGGCATCACAAAAACATCTACTTCTACCTTAGTCTTAAAGGCTTTTATCTTCATGGCACTTACCACACCTGCACATTTTACTTTTGCGTTGTTTTCCATCTTTGCCTTGCATGGAGAAGGCCTATCAACCTCGAGCTCTAGCCAAAGAATCATAGCTTCACTCATCACACAAATTTGTGCACCACCATCAATGTAGGTGTTTCCAACCCACTTACCCTTTATGTTGACGTTGTCGGGGGATTTGTATTCAGAAGGTGAGCCGGGAAGGCACAGGGCCCTTGGCTGTGAGAGGTGCGAGGAAAAGAGTTTCAGCAGACACAATTAATGGGGACAGAGCTTAAAATAGACAGTTTGATCCAGATTCTGAAGCCTGATAACTCAAATCAAATAATCAATAGTATCCCTGCTTAATCAAATATTAAAGAAGGAGTTTAAGCTCCTTACAAGGTTTAAACTTCCTTAGTCGAAGTGCTAATAAAGAAATCAAATGTCAATAATGATGGTAATGACTGGTCCAATGAAACAATACCGAATAAGCTCTTTTGCCTTAATTGGTCTACCAAAAAAACTACCTTGATCTGATTCATTTTCCTTCTGCTGCTTAAAGGTTGAAAGAGAATCGATTTTCCTTCCGCTATGGCTATGGGAGCTTCGGCTTCAAATGGCCTTAGGAATTTTGATTTGGCTTAAGATTGTGGCTTAGGTTTATGGCATAAGAAGTTCGGTTTAGGATTGCGGCTTAGATTTTATGGCTTGAGATTGCCGCTTAGATGAATGAGAAGAAGATAGAATTTGAATGGATATGGAGGTTTGGATTAAGGTGCTTGCTTAGAAGTAGGATTCGGTAGATTATGATGGGCTTAGTTTAGAGCTTAGGATTATGGTGGCTTGGTTTAGAGCTTAGGATTATCCGTGATTGCCTTAGAGAGCTTGTGATTAAGATGGCTAATGAGATTAGAGAAGGTTTGGCTTAGAGCTTGTGATCATCAAGGCTAATGATGGCTAAGGACGTCTTGGATTCTCCTGCTAAGGAATGCCCAGAAGACCCCAACAAGAGCCGCTCCTTTTGTTTTTACAAAAGCTCCCTTTTGGCTGCATGGGCTTGCGTTATTAAATATGGCCAACCCATTAGTGATGTCCCTAATGGGTAGCCCCTAGCTGACGTGGCACGGGACCGGGCGCTATGACGCGGTAGTCGGCTCTGACGACCAGCACAAAACCCAACCCGGTTGGTGCCGAAACGGTGCGCACCGACGAGTTGAGCCGATTTCATTTCTTGGGTGAGCTCATTCGGGTCCTGCAACGCCTCCTATGAGCCCATCTCCTCCTTGCGCAGCTTGCGTTTTCTCCTGCAGCTTCGCCATGCCTTTTCTCCTCATTGGCTTCATACACTTATTAAATTAGGGTGGCCACCTCACCTTGGGCGGGTGGCATTTGGCTTTGTAAGGGCACCATTTTAGGGCATACACATCGGCCAAAGCTTGCCAAGATTCTCCATTGGGAGGCCATAATCACTGTAAGGACATAACATTTGGCATAAATTCTGACCAATGCAATGCCGAGCAGTATATCCATTGGGCGGCCATAGCCCCCTTGGCTTCTTTTCTGCTCTTAAATATCGGTTAACACTAGTTCTGTAATTGGACACTTAAGTGTCATGAGACACTAAAGTGTCCTGTTTTTCTACCAAGTTTTGGCAATTTATTTTTCAAGCTAGAAAGAAGTTTTTTACATCTTGCTTCTACCGTAGATTGGTTATGAGGGAAAGAAAACATTGGATTTTTCTCCATATCAAAATACAATCCTTATGGAGAGAATTCTGGTAAGTTCTAAGACATAAATTTTAGTAAAATTTCAAGCTGTTTTGGCAGAAAAATCAGAAATTTATTATATCTTTTTATAGAGATGGTGTTTTTTATGTTTATAAAAGCCAAGTGTTAGCACTTAGAATTACAAAACAATGGAATGCACTTCAAAGATAAGTTTTCAAGTCACATGCAAGTTATAGACATAATTTCATACTTGAGCAAGTGCTGGATAAGAGCATAATTGTGGTCTTCCAAAGGTCCCCTCATGGAATTGGTACTATTCTAGTGCAATTTGACAAAGACAAATGATTTTATATGTTCAAACCAAGAAACTACATATTTTTTGGGCTCCCTAACTCAATTAAATCTCGTTGCTTGAACTCTATCTGGATCTCCATAAATTGAGCACTTCATCCCGATGCATTCACTCCATTTTTATCACCTCAGCTACAGTTGCCCAATCCGGTACGGATCTGCATTAACTCAAACTTCAAACTGCAATAACTTCTTCACCATAGCTTCAATTGACGAGTCGTAAAGACAGGACTGTAGAGCACTTCAAGTACTTCAACTTTGATCAAGAAAATCCCAGCTATGACCACTTCAAGCATACTCACTATTTAGAATTACCAAGACATATTTTGGCCTTTTAAGCCGCATCTGGCATACATTAATCATTGAATTTGGCATGTTAACAAGCCCTAATCACTAGCCACAAATCAAGCAGGCTTCAAAGAAGCTTGATGTGCATCTTTCTTAGCATTGGAGCGGAGCTGCACGACAATGTCGACGATTGGAAGGATGTCATCCATGTTGCAACCCAAAATTTCTCCGGCTACCTTTGCTTTGGAGCGCCTTGTATTTACCATTTTGGACCATTGTTGTCTTACCTTTGCTGCGAGATGTAGTAGTTGTGGCCATGTAATCTTTGGTCCTTGCTTCTCCACATCCAATGTTAGATCATAGGGCCTAGAACTCTCCCCTAACTTAAAATCGGTGATACCTATTTTCCATTGTGGCCTTGACGGACTCTTGCTAGTCTCTCCTTTCGTGCTTCTCTCATCATCAGATTGTGTAGTTTTCTCCCTCCTAGCTCTCTTTACAGTCATTGCTTCAAATGGTTCTACAAAGGTTACCTTCTCCTTACCCTTTTCTCTCTCCTTTATCCTTGGTGGATCCACTACTACAACCTTTCCTTTCTCCTCTAACCTTATGATGTTTATAGGGCGATCAGGTGGTGGTGCCGGTGGAAGAGGTGGAATGGGTGCTTGTGATGGTGCTTGGGGTGGACGTAGAATTTTTGTTGGTGGGGCTGGTGCTCGGGGTGGAGGTGTTCTCTCTCTAGGGGGTGACAATTGGTTTCTCCTACCTCCTCTCAGTTATAGTTTTGTCACGGTTTGGATAGTAGTATATACCATGGCCATCTTCACCGCAGTTGTAGCACTAATACTCCCTGTTTTATCATCGTTCTCTTGCCGGGTCTTGATCTCTTTCCTAATTCCTTCCTTGCTGTATCAACTGGATAGACAAATTCTGCAATTGGTCAATGATGTGGGCCAACATATCGTGTTGTTCATTGCTTACCCTAGGAGCCGATGGTGGTGGAGGAAGGGTGGTTGTTGTGGTTGTTGGTCGATGCAATGTTCCTGCTTCTATTGACTTGGTTTCTTTGGCTTTCATCCGTAGTTTCTTGTCCTTAAGGCGAGCAATCTCCATAACTAGCTCGTACCTAGCCGAAAATCTACCCTTCACCTTCTCTTTGAGCAACGGACACAAGCCATGAGTGAACCGGTCCTTTTTGAGGAAATTGGGTGCATCTTCCCCTCTTGCCAGTGATTCATTCCACCATTCCCACAAATCCACAAACTTGGACTCATAGGAGGCATACACTAAAAGACCCTCCTGCTTCAAGTCTCTCAACTTGTCCCACAGCTTCTCTTAAGTGGTACCTCCCCCAAAGCGCCTCTTAAAAGTAGTTTTTAAGGGCTCCTAATCATCCCTAGTTGCTTGTGGAAGTGCGTTGTACCACGACCTATCTTCTAGCTTCATGAGATGCTTAAATATTCTAACCCGGGATTCATCTGTATCTTTGTTGCTTACTACACATGCTACTTCAAAGTCATCTAAGAAATCTGTCACCAAATCCTCTGCCTTTTTTCCTTTAAATGTTGGAAATACTACACTTGCCATGATTACTGAGAGAGAGAGAGAGAGAGAGCTATAAAGACACACTCTTTAGCAAGCTATCAAAAGATTTTTTTTTCCTTTACAAGGAGGCGTGTACACCTTTTTTATACTAGAACATAGATTAAAATCTCAAACGGTACATTGCCTTGTACCAAAGGTAGGACAAATGGCTGATCTAACGCAAGAACCTTAGAGAAGCGCTCCCCACCCAGCATGGTGTTGATGACGTGCTGGTAGTGAGCCTTCCAGTCTAGTATTACCTTGATTGAGCGTACTCGTATCGGAATGTGTGATCTACCTTGAGGTAGATTACTGATTCATGTGAAGTTTAGAGGTGCTTAGTCACTATCCAAAATTGTGGGAGAGGGTGGTGTCCTTTCATGAAACAAGCTTAGTAGATCCCTAGTCTTTCTAGTGAGAGCATGAGCATGTGCTTTCGTTATCTGTGTTGCAGCATCAGGTTCAACTTGGAAAATGACTGTGATAATTACCTTGGTGACTTGAGTTACCTAATTCTTGAAGTAGAATAGTGTTGACTCTCTATTGTGTAGAGCTCCCTCCATCTTGTTGTTGCGGGTTGGTCGTAGGTTGCGGACATGGTCTCGACTTCCTCCTTCTCCTTGGCACACGGCCTATGTATATCCACTGAGTCTGACGTGCTGGTTGACTTTCCAACTGCAAACCTATTATTGTTATTCCTGGCACTCGAGATTCAATGGAGATGTGAAGTTCGTCTAGTTGTGCTTGGAGCTCTTCTTCTTCTATCGTCCAGTTAGCAAACCCTACTAGCCATTCATCCATCCACAAAAGTTTATGGTTTTCAGTCTTGTAAACTGAAGGGTTTCATGAAAGGATCCTCCGTGGGGGCGCCAAGAAAATGATGGCAAAAAATGACATGCCATATGGGGTGTCCTCTACACCACACATAGTCCGAATTTCCCCAAGCATCATCTCAAGGTAGGAGTTAATCCTATAGCTATAGAGGGGCACCACCTAGCATAAGTGCCGCTACAACGCAGACAAAGCTGATCTAGGGTAGCAAAAGTGAGATGCCATCTAGGTAACCAACATGAAATGATTATGTAGATACAAAAAAAAACATAGTCAACAGTCAGAAGAGTGTGTACGAGAGAGGTACGGGACAAGGTTGGAATGGAGCATGACTAATTGGTGATGTTGCACGTGATGAAGCACAAGAAAAGTGATATACAAGAGATGAATCATCCCATGAATATGGGGAAAACAAAGCTCAACAGAAGAGAATGGACTCAAAGATCATGACACCATTGCACACTTTTATTGATGATGATGATACTTACAAACGGTGGTCTTGGCTGTTACCAACCTTTCTCTTGGCACAGGGGATACATGATGGAGTGTGAGCGCCATATGGCGCATGGAGAACTTTGGAGTTAGCGGGGTTAGCACGTTAGCGGGAGGTTAGTTGAGGTAAACCTCAAGACAATGTATCCACCAGCGACGTCAATCACCAGCATTGAGAGTGGCCTGGGGTAGCATGGTGTTGGTGCATTCAATCCTAGCATGCTCATGCTGCCTTGCAGGCTGATAGTGAGTACCTTATGTGCATGGGGTGGTCATGACTAGTAATTCAACCATAGTGTGGGTGGAGATTGGTGATGATGGTGATGTTGCTAATGCTAAAATGTCCATGCTTGCAACTGATGGGGGCTTTTTACAAGCCAAGCTCCCATACCCCTCTTCTCTCGTCCCCACCCCATGAAAACCCCCTCTTAGGGAGGGAGTGATAAAAGGCATTGGAAAAAAGTAAGAAAAAAATAAAGTATGATTATGTAAATATATGAGAAAGGTAAAATAGGCCACCTCATGCCTGCGGAGCAGCCCATCCCCACCTTGCCTCCTTTTTCTTCACTGTTGCCCCGCCGTGTGTCCCTTTTCCTCTCCTCCACTCAAAAGGTCAACCCCTCTCTCTTCCCCTTGTCCTTTCTCCTTTCTCTCTCCCCTCAAGCTACCCCACCTCTCACCAATAATGCATTCTAACTCACCAATAATGCACCCTAACCCACATGCAACTTACCCTATCTTCCAAAATAGTATACCCCAGCCCCCCTTTCTCTCTCCTATCATATCCCATGACCCAAATACCCCCCTCTCTTTCTCTAAAGGGCGCCATGTCTCTTGTCTTGTAGCTAAATAACCTCCCCCACACTCACACACACTCAGTTTCATTGAAAAAGGTGCCCACAGACCCATCCCCACCCGGTGGTTACTTGATTTTTCTTGTGTTCACACACATCTGCACACAGATTCACCTCTGAACACACTCCCCTCTCTCCCCTCTTGTAATTACTTTATTGTCCACGTCACCTCTCACTTTTTTTCATCAACCCATCTCTCTCTCTTATTCTCTCTCTCATGAGGCTGCTGTTCTGACACATATACACACACCCAGACAAGTGGGGCCCATAGTCACATGGACTATGTAGATAATGATTTCTTCATTTCTAAATTCTAGAATTGCTCCCCCCTCCTCCCCTATATAAAGAGGGGTCACCATCACACTAAACATACACACAACATCACCAAAGAGTACACTATGCACTGTGTGTGCCTAGTGCACACACACACACCCACACCATCACCATCACCGCAATCACCATGCTCGTCTTGAGCATGACCTCTACACCCTTGGGCTATGGAAGATGAAGGGCAACTAAATGAAGGATGATGGCCATAACCCTCGTGCGAGTCTTCGCCATCAACTCCCACCTATCCGCTGATAGCCGTTTTTCGGCTCTCCACAATTGCCATAGTTAGTTATTCCACCCTACCAAATTCACCCAAACGCTATGGCTATCCCTACCATTTCACTGTACATAGGCGTGTGTGAGTTAGGGGGCTTTTCCCATATCTTCTTAAAAACCCTCAGCTAGCTAGTCACTGGGCTAGTTGAGCCAAAAAAATAAATAAATAAATTAAAAAAAAGTATATTATGGCCTCTTTGTGTGTAAATATTTCATTGTATATATGCCCTAAATATAGGGATTTTTTATAATTATTTTGGTATTTTATTTAAATATTTCTACTTAGGTGTGTGTTTTATTAAACCTATGTACACCTTCTTTCATCCTTTTACACCATAATTATATTTTTTGCCAATATGTACATACTCTAACCTCATATTTTTCCTTTATACAAATCACTCCCACATTTTCACCCTCACCCTCGTGAAAACAAAAAATTGATTTCTACTCATTGGTTACGTTTATTATATTATTTACTTGCATACCTTTTCCTCTTTCACCCAAAATAATTCAAGGAGGGACCATATCATATGACTCCAATATCTTTCCATATCCATAACTCCTCCATATTTTTATTATTATTTTTACTCATTATTCTAACACCATGTGCTCATTGAGCTAAAGTCCATGAACAGTCCATACACTAGTCCCACCATGTATATATTTCTTTATTCACCAATAATCCTCCTCCATGCATGGGTCAAGGGCAACTTGGATGCTTTGTATTATAATATGACAAAGGAGGGGCTCACTCTTGGATGCATTGTACAAATTCAACAAAGGAGGGGGCCACTAAAAGACTTTTGCAGGCATAAAAAACAGGCTTTTTGGTGAGAAGTTTGGCACCTATCTCCACTCCAAATTTGGAGCGGTGGTCAAAAGAGAAAATGTAGCCCACGCTCTGAATAATCACCTCAAAGTTTTTCATGATTTTTGGAGCTACCAGCGGTGAACTATAATTTTGTGAGTGGACCCCAGTCTACCCACTTTTCTCACAAGTAGCCCTTAGTCTTCTCTCACCCTTCCACACACCTACTCACTCTTACACATCCCTCCCTCTCCTCCCCTCACTCAAACCTGCAATTTCCATGGCTTCTCCCACCCTCTTCACCATTACCCTTCTCTCTCATCCCTATAGTTCTTTTAGGAACCTCTACATACATACACCCTCTCCATGTCTCTCTCTATTGCTTCCATGTTACAATTTCATTTACCTCTCCTAAAAATATCTAAAATTCAGCATCTTAAACATGATAACTTCTGCAAATTGAGGATTTTTCATCAACAAATCCTCTTTTCATTGTGGTGGTAAACCGTGGCGGTGGCGTAAAGAAGTGAAGAAGAAGAAGAAGACCAGCGGTCATTTTTTCCACAATCTACACAAGGGTGAGTTCAAGCTTCTTCAAAGCTTCACCATCTCAATGATTCTCTTTTAATTCACCCCTCTTCCTTCATCAAATCAACTCATCCTACCCATTGTAAATGTATCACTAACAATTCTAGTGATTATTACCACTAACAACTAACTTCTCTTGTAAAAATGCACCCACACTATCAACATATGGAGTAG
This sequence comes from Adiantum capillus-veneris, assembly GCF_014529385.1. Taxonomy (NCBI): domain Eukaryota; kingdom Viridiplantae; phylum Streptophyta; class Polypodiopsida; order Polypodiales; family Pteridaceae; genus Adiantum; species Adiantum capillus-veneris. Next base: position 91,678,878 of record NC_140944.1, on the reverse strand, counting down.
GCAACCGCACAAGTAAACCAAATTCACTCACTCCCATGGAAGTTTCTCTCCTTTCACCACATCAATAATTCTCTTACTTGAGCCCACATCCATGTGACTCAAGAGAAAAGAGAGACCCCATTCTCATTTGAAATTCATAAAAATTCATAATCCTTGATCTTTCTTAATAAAATTGATTAGGCTTAATCCTAATCAAGGCTTCTAAAACCTATAAATAGAACCCATTCCTCCTTGTAAAAGATATGACTATACCATTGCACACTAGATTGAGCGTACCACATGCCAGTTCTATCTTGGTTGTAAAGAGAGAGTAAGCTTTCTATACACCATCACCTTGGTGCATAGAAAAGCTTGAGCTAGTTTGAGTGAGTGCAAGTAGAAGATATTCTTCCTACCATTGTTGTATCTACCCCAACATCAATGAATTGGTAGTTTTGGGTGCAATTCATGTCCAAAGGCTCACGCTTCTCCTCCAATTTGGCTTGGCAAACTCATTCAGCTTCATAAGGTGACTTGTTTCATTGAAGGTTGTTGTTTTGGTTCTTGTGATTCATTGGCTATTGTTTGGCTACCATTGTAAGAGGGTGGATGGTGAGAGGGCTCCCATAACCCTAAGACAATGTGCTAATCTTTTCACTTGATTCCGCAAGCTCTAAGTTCCTTTTTGTGCAAAATATAAAGTTGAAGCTAAGTTGTACACCATCTCTCTCTCTCTCTCTCTCTCTCTCTCTCGTGTTTTAGTGTGGGAGAGTGTTCCATTGGTGTTAGAGTTAGTGTAAATTCCTTGCTTGTTTGTGGGTTGCTCTAACGATTCTCCTCTTTTGCGTCCTAGTTCGCTCTTAAACTAGGTGGTGCCCCTTGTGTAGTTGGGATTTGGCTGTGGGTTTGTTGTTTTGGTTTGTGTTGTGTTGTGGCCCAGCCCCATTGAGGAGCACTGGAGCCTTGAAGGGTGTCTAGAGGTTGCTCTTCTTGTTGCCCGCCCCGGACCGCCTCAATTTTGGTGCCCCCACTGAGGACAGGCTTGTGTATGTTTTGTGAAGGCTCAACCTTTAGCATAATCAAGTAGCTTGCATGAATCATGAGAATTTGTATGATCCCTTCATTCCCATTGCAAGGCAAAAGGTACACATTATTGTTAGTACTAAGTTGCAATTTCAGCGAGTAATTCGTAGAATTTTAGGTCCTCTTAGGTTGGTAGAGATAAACGCATCAGTAAATCCTTTTATTTTGCCTCTCATTAGGTATGACCTTAGTTTGGACGTCTATATTTTTGTTTTGTTTTAAGAATTAGGTCATGCATAGACCATGGATAATGGCCCAGGAATACAGGTTTTTCCCTTTCATTTCACTCCACACATTAGAGTAAACATTGCAATTAGTAGAAAAATCCATTTTCAACAACGTATGGTATTCATGTTTGGTGCCCAAAGAGTAGGAGAAATTCTCGCGTCACCAAACCCTGTCATTCTACCTCTTATTGATTATCATAGGTCATTTGATGTGAATATTTTTATTTTGTTGTAGAATAGATTGCAATTTAGAAAATATTATTGTGTGAATCTTTTAAAGAAAGAAAAAACAAAAACGCGTCACTTTGAAATCAATTCAATGGAGAGCCAACGCCAAATGTCTGGATATCCTCTTTTCTTTGGAGAGCCTGGAGAGGATGCAGAATTATTTCTAGCGAATTTCAAGATGTCTTGCCGTATAAAGAGGATAGTAACTGATCAAGAACGTGTAGAAATGTTTGAGGTGGTCCTTAGGAAAGATGCTAGCACTTGGTTTGACTCTTTGCCTGAGGAAGTTAAGGGGAATTACACAGAAGTTTTGAATCATTTTAAGAGATACTTCTTTGATCCCCAAAACACTCAAAAACTATGGCAAGACATTGTTTCTCATAAGCAAAAAGACTTAGATGACTACTACTTGTACAAGCAAGAGTTTCTACGTCTTTGGGCTCTATGGATACGAAATGTTGCTAACCCTGATGATGGTGCAGAATTTTTAAAGAAGGAGAGGTTCATACCCGGACTCTTTCCTGACCTTAAGGTAAAAGTTGAGGCGGGTGCACCTGCTACTTTTGATGCAGCGGAAACTAGGGCTGCTGAGAAGTATAGGAAACTCAAGTGCTTAAGGGGAGAGGTTCCAATAGAAGGTCTTAGACCCAAAGGTAAGTCACAAGAATCAACATCTAGGGAGCTTCCTGAGGTAACGGCTGAAGTGATTGAGAAGTTAAATGAATCTTTAAGCAGTCTGTCAATTCACCTTGCACAAGCTGTAGGTCCAAAGGGACAAGCAAAGAAGTCAGAAGAGAGAGAGCTACGAACTAGGAGAGTCTTGCAATGTTGGAATTGCGGAGAGTCTGGACATGGGATGTATAATTTTCCTTTGCCCCGTGGAGAGCCAGGGAGACCTAACTTGAATTACCCAGTGATGAATGCAGGAGAAGGAGCTGGTCAACAACCAAGGCTTCTACAAAGGCCAAATGGACCAAGACCACCTCCACAAGGGGTAGAAGGAGTTCCACCTTTGCCAGATCCAAATGTGCATGTGGTAGAGGTGACAAATTCAAATGAGGTTGACATGGAAGCCAATGGCATTAAGCGTGGCCGAGAAAAAGGTAAAGAGAAAGAAGGAGTCACATCATAGAGTGACCATGGACAAGGCAAGAAGGCAAAGGAGACCAAGGAAACCAAGAGGACTCGACGTCGTATCAACCTCCAAGACTTCCCTCTTGGACATGGTATGGCTGCGTACAACTTGTTGGAAGACATGAGAGGTAAGGGTCCTAATATTTCATGGCCTCAATTTCTTGCATTATGTCCACAAGTTAGGAGGGATTTAACAAGGGCAGTTAGCACTAGGAGAAAGGTAAAAGAGAGTGTGCCTGTTGTAAAAAATTGCACAAGCTGAAATGAATGAGGACATTACACCGGTGCTAGACTGTCACATCAAAGGAAGATTGGTTAGGAAAGGTCTATTGGATGGGGGTGCACAAATTTGCATCATGACAGAGGGACTCATGCAAAGACTAGGCAAGCACATCCATGAGACACCTGAAATCAAAGTCAAGATGGCAAACAATAGCGAGGCTAGGTGTGTAGGCATTTGTAAAAATGTCTTTGTAGAGGCCTTTGGCATTAAGAAAGCGGTGGATTTTTATGTTATGTCGACCAAGGGAAGTGGTTATCCATTCATCCTAGGAAGGCCATGGCTAATGAAAATGCGAGCTTTGCAGGATTGGGAGAGTGGAAAGCTAATTTGCAGGAACGACAATCATAAGAAGGTTGTCTTTGACATGAAGGAGCAACGCCAAGAGGAGCTCCATGAAGAATCATCTCAAAGTGAGACTGAAGAAGGTTGGACCGATAACACTTCAGAAGAAGAAAGTAGCGGCAGCATTACTGAAGAGGAGTCTTCCATCGAAGTCATGGGGGTAAGGTTTAAGCCAACCAACCAAGAGACCTCTTGTCAAGGTTTGGAGGACGTAGGTTCCCAAGAGAACCAAAAAGTGGAAGATGAAAGAATGCTAGAAGGTATGCTATCTACAACACTTACAAAGGATGAAAGATAGGGGTTCAAATGTGTGCTAAGGAAATTTCCTAGGCTTTTTGCTAAAGACTACACCGATGTGCGTGGAGTAGATGCTGTTCAACACAAAATTGAGTTGAAGCCAGAGGCCACACCTAAGGCTCAGAAGCTACGAAGGCTAGGAGTCATCAAGGAGTAGGCTTTACTCAAGGAGGTAAGAAAGCTTCTAGCAGCAGGTTTCATTTATCCAGTGGAGAATTCAGAGTGGGTCTCTCCCGTTGTTGTCACTCCTAAGAAAAACGAAAAGTGGAGGGTGTGTGTGGATTACCGTCCACTCAATGAGGCAACAAAAAGAGATCACTTTCCCCTCCCATTTCAGGACGAGATACTAAATGAGGTAGCTGGTCATGAGAAGTACACTGTGTGTGATGGCTACTCAGGCTACTTTCAAATAGGTATCGCATTGGAAGATCAATTGAAAACAACCTTTATCAATCCTTGGGGTTGTTATGCTTTTAGAGTCATGCCATTTGGTCTGAAAAATGCTCTTGCAACATTCCAACGTTTCATGAACATGGTGTTTCAAGCATTCTTTGGAAAGTCAATTAGGGTGTTCATTGATGATTTCGTCATTTATAGCTCAAAATCATGGCATCTACAAAGGGTAGAAGAAGGATTAAAGAAGCTCTACGACATGGGAGGTCAACTCAACCCCGACAAGTTCCACATAGGTGAGGATGACGTGATCTTGCTCGGTCACAAGGTTTCCTATAAAGGTATTGAGGTGGATCCTTCAAAGGCAAAGGCTCTTATTGAGCTCCCATCACCGAAGAGTCTTAAGGAGGTCATCTCTTTCATTCAGAAGGTGAAGTATATGTCACGCTTCATTCACTTAGCCTCGGAGTTGCTTCATCTTTTGCAAAAGTTGACACAACAAGTAGAATTTGCATGGTCTGATGAGCTTGAAGAGTATTTTTGTAACATTAAAGTCATTTTGTCAGAGCTACACTCATGCCTCCTTGTTGGGAGTACACATTCTTAGTTAGCTCTAGTGTTGGAAGGGAAACAATTGGTGCTGTGTTTCTACAACAAGATCCCCACAGTACAAGGATGCGACCCATCTACTTTGCTAGTAGGGTCATGAATGCTTTGGAGAGAGACTACATAGAAGCCGAACTCATGATGCTTTCTCTCATGTTTGCGGTGAGAAAGTTTAGATCCTACCTGCTACGAAAACCTTTTGTAATTCTCACTGCAGAAAATTTGTTCCCTTGGGTGTCATCTCAAATGAATCTTAGTACTAGGATCTCAAAGTGGATTATGGAGCTGCAAGAGTTCCAATACTCTTTCAAGGTAGAAGATAGTGTGCGTGCACAATTGGCAGGGATTCTCACTTATAGGGTACATAAGAAGGAAATTTAGGTGCCTCAAGTAAAGACCCTACCATTGCCACCACCAAAAAGTATTCCCAATGCTTTTACCCTGCTCTTTGATGGAGCTTTTCGACGAGCCACAGGGAAAGCAGGGGGAGGGGTAGTGTTGCTCAACCCAAGTGGAGAGGTGGTCATGAAAGAGAAGGTCAATCTACCAGGTTCAACTAGCAATAATGAAGCAGAATACGACACACTACTTTGAAGATGTGTATTGGCCAAGGGATAAAACGTCTCATGGTAAAGGGAGATGCACTTCTCATTGTTAAACAGATTTTAGGCATTTGGGCATGCAAGAATGAAAGCTTAAGGACAAAAGTTCATGCCATTCGTAGGATGTTTAATCAGTTTGAAGAAGTGCAACTATATCATATTCCGAGGAAACAAAATGAAGATGCCGATTTACTTGCACAACAAGCAGTTACATGTGTTGAGAGAGAAGTGTAGGTCATCATGGTGGCAGCAGCTGTCAAGCAACCGAGATACCAGGGATTGGAGTCATTGGCTCCCATTATTTACTACATTTTGGAGGGTGAGTTTCCACAAGACTTCACGAAGGCTCAGAAGAGGAGACTCATGAAGAAGGCAAGTTTCTATCTCTTCCTAGAAGGCTCCCTCTATCAAAGAGGGAAGGATTAAGTGTGCAGAAGAGTACCAACTATCGAGGAAATTCCAGCCATTCTAAAAGGTTTGCATGAAGAGGCATGTGGTGGTCATTTTGCCCAAGAATCAACTATGCAGAAGATTTTGCTTGCGGGGTATGTTTGGCCAAGCTTGCATGTGGATGTTCAACATTGGTGTAAAAGCTATCACAATTGTCAGATAAATGGAAATAGAAGGTTGGTGCATGGCCCGAGGCAAATAGTGCTTGAAAATGGACCCTTTGAAAAGTGGGGCATTGATGCTATGGGTCCTTTGCCTAGGACAAAAAATGGTAAACTCTACATTCTAGTGGCTATAGACTATATGACTAGGTGGGTGGAAGCTCAAAGAGTGAATGAGAGGACAGTTAGCAAGTTTGTGTACACTCACATTTGTTGCAGATTTGGCACACCTTTGGAGATCGTTTCTGATAATGGTCCAGGATTTAGGAAGGGCTTGCTCACAGAAGTTTGTAACGAGCTTCACATTCTACATCGGCATAGCACACCCTACTATCCTCAATCAAATGGTTTGGTAGAGAGAGCTAATGGTGTCATTGCAGGAATCATTAGAAAGATGGTGCAAAACAAGACAAAATTATGGGATGACTTCTTGGATGGTGCCTTGTGGGCATATCGAACCACATATAGGGAAGCCACGGAGTTCACACCATTTCACTTGGTCTATGGTCAAGAGGCTTTTCAGCCTATCGAGCTCAACATTCCAACAATGCGACTTCATGGCAAAGCAGCACAAGATGATCAAGAGTTATGGATGGATCGACTTCTTACGTTAGTGGAGCTTGAGTGGAAAAGAGAAGCAACATATGAGTGCTACAAGAGGAAAGCCACACAAGCGAAAGAAAAGCTCGACAAGAAACTGAAGGACAAAGGCATCAAGGAAGGAGAGCTTGTGCTAAGGTATGACAATCGACTTGACAATCGTTTTAATGCCAAGTTTGAAACTAGATGGCAAGGGCTATACATAGTCAAGAAGGCTTTCAATTCAAGTTAGTATCAGCTTATGGACTTGAATGGTAAAGAACACTCCAGGAAGGTAAACGGATATCGCTTAAAGCCCTATTTGAGTCGCCTTCTACCAAAGGACCTACCAAACATCTGTCCAAAGGCCGCTGTCTCATGTAAGTATTGTTACATGAAGCACCAATGTAACTCCAGTCAAAATGCCGAGGGGCCAAACAATGAAGATCTTGTCAAGGACTCTGAAGTACTCTCTTTGGAAAAGATGCTTTATGATGGTACATGAATATACCATCATCCTGGAGGAGGGCTATTGATAGCCGTTTTTCGGCTCTCCATATTTTCCATAGTAAGTTATTCCACCCTACCAAATTCACCCAAACGCTATGGCTATCCTTACCATTTCAATGTACATAGGTGTGTGTGAGTTAGGGGGCTTTTCCCATATCTTCTTAAAAACCCTCAGCTAGCTAGTCACTGGGCTAGTTGAGCCAAAAAAATAAAAAAAATAAAAAAATAAAAGTATATTATGGCCTCTTTGTGTGTAAATATTTCATTATATATATGGCCTAAATATAGGGATTTTTTATAATTATTTTGGTATTTTATTTAAATATTTCTACTTAGGTATGTGTTTTATTAAACCTATGTACACCTTCTTTCATCCTCTTACACCATAATTATATTTTTTGCCAATATGTACATACTCTAACCTCATATTTTTCCTTTATACAAATCACTCCCACATTTTCACCCTCACCCTCGTGAAAACAAAAAATTGATTTCTACTCATTGGTTACGTTTATTATATTATTTACTTGCATACCTTTTCTCTTTCACCCAAAATAATTCAAGGAGGGACCATATCATATGATTCCAATATCTTTCCATATCCATAACTCCTCCATATTATTATTATTATTTTTACTCATTATTCTAACACCATGTGCTCATTGAGCTAAAGTCCATGAATAGTCCATACACTAGTCCCACCATGTATATATTTCTTTATTCACCAATAATCCTCCTCCATGCATAAGTCAAGGGCAACTTGGATGCTTTGTATTATAATATGACAAAGGAGGGGCTCACTCTTGGATGCATTGTACAAATTCAACAAAGGAGGGGGCCACTAAAAGACTTTTGCAGGCATAAAAAACAGGCTTTTTGGTGAGAGTTTTGGCACCTATCTCCACTCCGAATTTGGAGCGGTGGTCAAAAGAGAAAATGTAGCCCACGCTTTGAATAATCACCTCAAAGTTTTTCATGATTTTTGGAGCTACCAACGGTGAGCTATAGTTTTTTGAGTGGACCCCAGTCTGCCCACTTTTCTCACAAGTAGCCCTTAGTCTTCTCTCACCCTTCCACACACCTACTCACTCTTACACATCCCTCCCTCTCCTTCCCTCACTCAAACCTGCAATTTCCATGGATTCTCCCTCCCTCTTCACCATTACCCTTATCTCTCATCCCTATAGTTCTTTTAGGAACCTCTACATACATACACCCTCTCCATGTCTCTCTCTATTGCTTCCATGTTACAATTTCATTTACCTCTCCTAAAAATATCTAAAATTCAGCATCTTAACCATGATAACTTCTGCAAATTGAGGAGTTTTCATCAACAAATCCTCTTTTCATCGTGGTGGTCAACCGTGGCGGTGGTGTAAAGAAGCGAAGAAGAAGAAGAAGACCAGCGGTCATTTTTTCCACAATCTACACAAGGGTGAGTTCAAGCTTCTTCAAAGCTTCACCATCTCAATGATTCTCTTTTAATTCACCCCTCTTCCTTCATCAAATCAACTCATCCTACCCATTGTAAATGTATCACTAACAATTCTAGTGATTATTACCACTAACAACTAACTTCTCTTGTAAAAATGCACCCACACTATCAACATATGGAGTAGGCAACCGCACAAGTAAACCAAATTAGCTCACTCCCATGGAAGTTTCTCTCCTTTCACCACATGAATAATTCTCTTACTTGAGCCCACATCCATGTGACTCAAGAGAAAAGAGAGACCCCATTCTCATTTGAAATTCATAAAAATTCATAATCCTTGATCTTTCCTAATAAAATTGATTAGGCTTAATCCTAATCAAGGCTTCTGAAACCTATAAATAGAACCCATTCCTCCTTGTAAATAACATGACTATACTTTTGCACACTAGATTGAGCGTACCACACGCCAGTTCTATCTTGGTTGTAAAGAGAGAGTAAGCTTTCTATACACCATCACCTTGGTGCATAGAAAAGCTTGAGCTAGTTTGAGTGAGTGCGAGTAGAAGATATTCTTCCTACCATTGTTGTATCTACCCCAACATCAATGAATTGGTAATTTTGGGTGCAATTCATGTCCAAAGGCTCAGGCTTCTCCTCCAATTTGGCTTGGCAAACTCATTCAGCTTCATAAGGCGACTTGTTTCATTGAAGGTTGTTGTTTTGTTGCTTGTGATTCATTGGCTATTGTTTGGCTACCATTGTAAGAGGGTGGATAGTGAGAGGGCTCCCATAACCCTAAGACAATGTGCTAATCTTTTCACTTGATTCCGCAAGCTCTAAGTTCCTTTTTGTGCAAAATATAAAGTTGAAGCTAAGTTGTACACCATCTCTCTCTCTCTCTCTCTCTCTCTCTCTCTCTCTCTCTCTCTCTCTCTCTCTCTCGTGTTTTAGTGTGTGAGAGTGTTCCATTGGTGTTAGGGTTAGTGTAAATTCCTTGCTTGTTTGTGGGTTGCTCTAATGATTCTCCTCTTTTGCGTCCTAGTTCGCTCTTAAACTAAGTGGTGCCCCTTCTGTAGTTGGGATTTGGCTGTGGGTTTGTTGTTTTGGTTTGTGTTGTGTTGTACCCCAGCCCCATTGAGCAGCACGGGAGCCTTGAAGGGTGTCTAGAGGTTGCTCTTCTTGTTGCCCGTCCCGGACCGCCTCACCGCCATGTGCTCTACCACTCTCTCCCTTCTCATTCCCCTACCCTATGCTCCCCATTTCATCGCCTTATTCTCTAAATAAAGCTTGAGGTTTTGTGAGTATGTTTTCCTGCAATGTTTTGCCCATGTGAGGTGTGCGGAATCGCCACCTAGTCTCGTGTTTGGAGTGAGCTTGTGTATGTGTGAAGGGTGTGCGGATTTGCCATCCTTTTGTGGTGCCTAAGTACTAAGCCGCTATACCGCCTCCCTCACTCTCTCTCTCTCTCTCTCTCTCTCTCACTTAATCTCATTTCCCTTCCTCTTCATCATTACTCCCAAGCATCCATCTCTCTTGGATGAAAACTTTGTTATGGTGGTGTGTTATTTGCGTCCTAGCTGCTGAAGCTAGGTGGTGCTCCCCTGTTTGCTTTACCATGACAAGCTCGATGCGCGCCATTCGGTCCCCGGTGTTTTAGAGGCCGTCGGGGGTTCGGGGTTCGATTTGCTCCATTCATTTGGTGCCCCCAGTGAGGATCTTTTCATGAAACCCTTCAATTTACAAGATTGAAACCCCTAAACCATTGTGAATGGATGAATGGCTAGCAAGATTTGCTAACTAGACGACAGAAGAAGAAGAGCTCCAAGCACAACTAGACGAACTCCGCATATCCATCGAAGCTCGAGTGCCAAGTGTAACAGTAATTGATTTGCAGTGGGAGAGTCAACCAACACACCAAACCCAGTGGATATACATCGGCCAAGTGCCAAGAAGAAGAAGGAGAAGGTCGAAACCATGTCCGTAACCTACAACCAACCAACAATAACAAAATGGAAGGAGCTCTTCACAATAGAGAATCAACACTATTCTACTTTGAGAATCGGGTAACTCAAGTCACCAAGGTAATTATCACAGTCAATTTTCAAGTCGCACCTGATGCTGTAGCACAGATAACGGAATCATTGGCTCACACTCTCACTAGAGAAACTAGGGATCTACTGAGTTTGTTTCAGGAAAGAACACCACCCTCTCGCACAAGCTTGGACAGTGACTAAGCACCTCTAAGCTTCACATGAATCAGTACAACCTACCTCAAGACAGATCACACATACCAACACGTGTACGCTCAATCAAGGTAATACTAGACTTGAAGGCTCACTACCAGTACGTCATTGACACCATGCTGGGTGGGGAGCGGTTTTTTGAGGTTCTAGCATCAGATCAACCATTTGTCTTACCTTTGGTACAAGGCAATGTATCGTTTGAAGTTTTAATCTATGTCCTAGTATAAGAGGGTATACACGCCTCCTTGTGAAGAAGAAAAAAACTTTTGCAAGTTAAGCAGTGTGTCTTTCTAGCTCTCTCTCAGTAATCATGGCAAGTGTAGCATTTCCAACATTTAAAGGAAAGAAGGGGGAGGATTTGGTAACAGACTTCCTAGATGACTTTGAAGTAGCATGTGTAGTGAGCAACAAAGATACGCATGAATCCCGGGTTAGAATCTTTAAGCATCTCCTGAAGCTAGAAGCTAGATCATGGTACAATGCACTTCCATAAGCAACCAAGGATGACCGGGAACCCTTAAAAACCTCTTTTAAGAGGCGCTTTGGGGGAGGTACCACTTCAGAAAAGTTGTGGGACAAGTTGAGAGACTTGAAGCAGGAGGGTCTTCTAGAATATGTCACCTATGAGTCCAAATTTGTGGATTTGTGGGAACGGTGGGTTGAGTCACTGGCAAGGGGGGAAGCTGCACCTGATTTCCTAAAAAAATATCGGTTCACGCATGGCTTATGGCCGCTTCTCAAGGAGAAGGTGAAAGGTAGATTCCCGGCTACGTACGAGTTAGCTGTTGAGATTGCTCGCCTTAAGGACAAGAAGCTGCGAATGAAATCCAAAGAAACCGAGTCAACAGAAACAACAACATCACGTCGACGAGCAACTACGACAACCACCATTCCACCACCACCACCGGCTCTTGGGGTAAGAGATGACCAACAAGATATGTTGGCCCATATTACTGACCAACTGCAGAATTTGTCTGTCCACTTAATACAGCAAGGGAGGAGTCAAGAAAGAGATCAAGACCCTAGAAGAGCATGACAACAAAACAGGGAGTATCATTGCTACAACTGCGGAGAAGACGGTCACGGTATGTACTACTGTCCCAAACCACGACAAAACTATAATAGAGGAGGTAGGAGGAACCAATTGTCACCCCCTAGAGAAAGAACACCCCCAGCTCGAGCACCAACCCCACCAACACAAATTCTACGTCCACCCCAGACACCACTACAAGCATCCATTCCACCTCTTCCACCAGCCCTACCACCTGACCGCCCTGTAAACATCATAAGGCTAGAAGAGAAAGGAAAAGCCGTAGTAGTGGATCCACCCAGAGCAAAGGAGAGGGACAAGGGTAAGGAGAAGGTAACCTTTTTAGAACCACTTGAAGCCATGACTGTGAAAAGAGCTAGGAGGGAGAAAGCTACACAATCAGATGATGAGAGAAGCATGAGAGGAGAGACTAGCAAGAGACCATCCAGGCCACGACGGAAATCGGGCATCACCAACTTTCAGCTAGGGGAAAGTTCTAAGCCCTATGATCTAACATTGGATGTGGCAGAGCAAGGACTGAAGATTACATGGCCACAGCTGCTACATCTTGTACCTAAAGTAAGGTGACAGTGGTCTAAAATGGTAAGTACAAGACGCTCCAAAACAGAGGTAGCCGGAGCAATTTCGGGATGCAACATGGATGACATCCTTCCAATTGTCGACGTAAACATAAAAGGAAAGAGGGTTGGAAACACCTACATTGATGGAGGTTCACAAATCTGTGTAATGAGCGAAGCTACGATCGTTCGATTAGGGCTCGAGGTTGACAGGCCTTCTCCATGCAAGCCAAAGATGGAAAACAACGCAAAAGTAAAGTGTGTGGGTGTGGTAAGTGCCATGAAAATAAAAGCTTTCAACATTGAGGTAGAGGTAGATGTTTTTGTAATGCCTACTAAGGGGGAGGGCTATCCACTAATCTTGGGAAGGCCATGGTTGATGGCCATGAAGGCAAAACAAGACTAGGGTACTAGCCTTCTACGCATGACCGGTAAGAAAGGGGAGACAATCTACTACGACATGAGGATTGGAAAGCAGAAGCAAATGAATCCGGAAACATCGGCATATGAAACCACTAGCAAATCTTCCAGTTCTGAGGAGGAGACCACATCCACCGACGAAAGTGACAGTTCCATTGATGTAATGGGTATCATTATGAAGGATCCACAAAGGGTAAGCACAACTGGTGATCCATCACCAAAAGGGCAACCCAATGAAGAGGAGAGAAAATCACCTGGCCTAGGAGGAAGTAGGTTGAAGGGTATGTTGTCTACGGAATTAACACTTGAGGAGAAAGATAGTTTTTTGCAAATGTTGATGGGATTTCCTAACCTGTTCATTGACAACTATGAAAGAATCACAGGCATTACAGTGGTGGAACATCATATTAAGCTGAAGGAAGGGGTAAAACCACTTGTGCAAAAGCTACGACGACTGGGGGTCATACAAGAAAAGGCACTCTTGGCCGAGGTAAGGAAACTGCTGGAGGCGGGATTCATCTATCCTGTAGAAAACTCAGAATGGGTGTCACCCGTAGTGGTGACGCCTAAAAAGAATGGTAAGTGGAGGGTCTGTGTTGACTACAAACCACTAAATGCAGCTACAAAGAGAGACCACTTTCCTCTCCCTTTATTGGATGGAATTCTGAATGAAGTAGCGGGTTTTGAATGCTATACCGTCTGTGATGGTTATTCTGGATACTTTCAAATACGCATAGCCTTTGAAGATCAGCTAAAAACCACTTTTATCACGCCATGGGGTTGTTTTGCATACAGGGTTATGCCATTTGGTCTCACAAATGCACCTGCCACATTCCAAAGATATGTCACATATGTTTTTCAACCGTTCTTTGGAACATCCATAAGAGTGTTCATTGATGATTTTTGTATATATAGCTCCCGTATTTCACATTTAGAAAAGGTAACTGAAGGTTTGGCCAGGTTGCAGAGCCTAGGTGGGCAATTAAATGTGGATAAATGCCACATTGGGGAGAGTAAAGTCATTCTACTAGGCCATGAAATTTCAGCAAAAGGTATCAACGCCGACCCAAGTAAGGTGTCCGCACTCACAGCCCTATCTTCACCAATGACCGCACGTCAACTGGTCTCTTTTCTACAGAAGGTGAGGTACTTAAGTAGATTCATACATCTACTATCACAACTTGTTCTACCACTGCAACAACTCACTCAAAGATCAACTTTCACTTGGGACGAGGAAAGCGAACATCACTACAACAAGGTAAAGGAGGTCTTAGCCACTCAGCCAACTATCTCACCACCTAAGTGGGATGAAAAATTCTATGTCACCTCAAGTGTTGGTGATGAGTCACTGGGGGCTGTGCTACTCCAAAAGGATATGACAACATCTTTCATGAGGCCAATCTACTTCTCTAGTCGAATGATGATAGCAGGAGAGAAAGGTTTCACCCATGTGGAACACTTAGTCCTAGCTCTTAGATTTGCAACTACAAAGTTTAGGTCATATTTGCAGCCTAAGCAATTTGTGATTCTAAACACGAATGAAATATTTCCCTATGTTGTACAACACATGGATGTGTCTGCTAGGATTACTAAATGGCTAGTTCGTCTGCAAGAGTTTGACTACACAGTACAGATAGAAAGCACGACAAGGGCAAGTTTGGGGGGACTCATGACCTACCAAGTCTTTGAAAGGAAGGAGAAGCAATCTAGGGAAGGAGAAGTCCGATTACCTCCAGTACCACCGATGGTCGAAGGAGCATGCTCTCTCTACTTTGATGGAGCCTACAAGCGAGCGTCCAACAAAGCAGCTGCAGGCATAGTGGTCTTTGATGACAAAGGTATTTTTGTTAGGTCAATTGTTAGATTCACATTCTAACAATGAAGCTGAGTATGTAGCACTAACCAAGGGTCTACAATGGTGCGTCTCACAAGGTGTACAACGCCTTAATGTATTTGGGGATGCTCTACTTCTGGTAAGGCAAGTAAATGGACCATGGACATGCAAGAATCCTAGTTTAAGGACTCACTTAAGTGGTGTAAAAACCTTGTTGGGTAAGTTTGAAGAAGTTCAAATACACCATATCCCAGGGCTCAAAACCAAGAAGCAGATGCCCTAGCAAGTGAAAGACTACAGGAAGTGGTGGTTGGAGCAATAAAACGAAAGCTCCCTCTATTTCAAGGCAGTGACGCCTTGCCTGACATTATGCATTTTTTGGAACAGAGGAATGCCCATTAGATTTAACAAAGGGACAGAAGCAATGGCTGACGTGGAAGGCCACAAGGTATTGAATCATCAATGACAATTTGTATTGTAAGGGTAAGGACCAAATACTCAGGAAGGTCCCTCTCTCTCAAGAAATCACGGGAGTAATTGCTAGCTATCACGACGGGGTTTGTGGTGGTCACTTTGCCCTATACATAACTAGTAGGAAAATATTGCAGGCAGGCTTCATATGGCCTAGCCTCAACCGTGATGTACACCACTGGTGCAAAACGTGTAAGTTGTGTCAAAAGGCCGGCACTAGGTAACTTATTCCTGAACCACAGACACCTATTCTCTCATATGGCCCATTTGAAAAATGGGGTATCGATGCCATTGGGCCATTACCTAGGGCCAACTCAGGAAAATTCTACATTATCATGGGGGTTGACTACATGACTAGATGGGCAGAGGCTACAGCCACCACTAGAATCACAACAGTAGAGGTAGCTAAATTTATCTACGAGCACATATGTTGTAGGTTTGGCACATCTTTAGAGATCATCTCTGATAGAGGGCCAGGTTTCAGAGCAGACTTGGTAGGAGAATTAATGCAGAAACTGGGCATTACAAGGAGGCACTCTTCACCATATTACCCTCAATGTAATGGCCTAGTTGAAAAGGTAAATGGAATGGTTTCTAAAATTATTACCAAGCAGGTAAACAATCATCCCGGAGACTGGGATAAGTATCTACTACCAGCTTTATGGGCCTGTAGAACTTCATTTCGTACATCCTTGGGATTCACACCGTATCATCTAGTATTTGGTAAGGAAGCAATCTTGCCCATTGAAGTGCAACTACAAAGTCTCAGAGTAATGGCAAGCCAACTTCAACAACCCAACATGCATTTGAGAGATCACATCATCAACTTGGAAAGACTACAGCTGGACAGAGAAGAAGCAATAAATTATTATGCAGCACAAGCAGAGCATAGACGGATTAGCTTTCACGAGCATCTCCGGAAAAAAGAATTGAAGAAAGGAATGTTGGTGCTCCGCTACGACAATCGCTTCGACACGCACAAGGATAAGAAACTCCTGCTCCGATGGGAAGGCCCTTTCATCATCACGAAAAAGTATGCCAATGGAAGCTACCAGCTTATGGAGGCTGATGGAAAACTTCATAAAACCAGGGTAAATGGTTGGCGAGTTAAACCTTATTTTCTTCGATTTGACCAGGCTCCACCAATTGACATTCCAGATGAGGACACACCATCAGCCGCTACCTCCGACGATAATGATCAAACAGATGAGCTAGAGACATGAATATCTCTAGCCAAAAGAGGAGGGCTAATGATGGGGGCTTTTCACAAGCCAAGCTCCCATACCCCTCTTCTCTCGTCCCCACCCCATGAAAACCCCCTCTTAGGGAGGGAGTGATAAAAGGCATTGGAAAAAAGTAAGAAAAAAATAAAGTATGATTCTGTAAATATATGAGAAAGGTAAAATAGGCCACCTCATGCTTGCGGGGCAGCCCATCCCCACCTTGCCTCCTTTTTCTTCACTGTTGCCCCGCCGTGTGTCCCTTTTCCTCTCCTCCACTCAAAAGGTCAACCCCTCTCTCTTCCCCTTGTCCTTTCTCCTTTCTCTCTCCCCTCAAGCTACCCCACCTCTCACCAATAATGCATTCTAACTCACCAATAATGCACCCTAACTCACATGCAACTTACCCTATCTTCCAAAATAGTATACCCCAGACCCCCTTTCTCTCTCCTATCATATCCCATGACCCAAATACCCCCCTCTCTTTCTCTAAAGGGCGCCATGTCTCTTGTCTTGTAGCTAAATAACCTCCCCCACACTCACACACACTCAATTTCATTGAAAAAGGTGCCCACAGACCCATCCCCACCCGGTGGTTACTTGATTTTTCTTGTGTTCACACAAATCTGCACACAGATTCACCTCTGAACACACTCCGCTCTCTCCCCTCTTGTAATTACTTTATTCTCCATGTCACCTCTCACTTTTTTTCATCAACCCATCTCTCTCTCTTATTCTCTCTCTCATGAGACTGCTGTTCTGGCACATATACACACAGCCAGACAAGTGGGGCCCACAATCACATGGCCTATGTAGATAATGATTTCTTCATTTCTAAATTCTAGAATTGCTCCCCCCTCCTCCCCTATATAAAGAGGGGTCACCATCACACTAAACATACACACAACATCACCAAAGAGTACACTATGCACTGTGTGTGCCTAGTGCACACACACACACCCACACCATCATCATCACCGCAATCACCATGCTCGTCTTGAGCATGACCTCTACACCCTTGGGCTATGGAAGATGAAAGGCAGCTAAATGAAGGATGATGGCCATAACCCTCGTGCAAGTCTTCGACATCAACTCCCACCTATCCTCCATGTGCTCTACCACTCTCTCCCTTCTCATTCCCCTACCCTATGCTCCCCATTTCATTGCCTTATTCTCTAAATAAAGCTTGAGGTTTTGTGAGTATGTTTTCCTGCTATGTTTTGCCCATGTGAGGTGTGCGGAATCGCCACCTAGTCTTGTGTTTGGAGTGAGCTTGTGTATGTGTGAAGGGTGTGCGGATTCGCCATCCTTCTGTGGTGCCTAAGTACTAAGCCGCTATACCCCCTCCCTCACTTTCTCTCTCTCTCTCTCTCTCTCTCTCTCTCTCTCTCTCTCACTTGATCTCATTTCCCTTCCTCTTCATCATTACTCCCAAGCATCCATCTCTCTTGGATGAAAACTTTGTTATGGTGGTGTGTTGTTTGCGTCCTAGCTGCTGAAGCTAGGTGGTGCCCCCCTATTTGCTTTACCATGACAGGCTCGAGGCACACCATTCGGTCCCCGGTGTTTTAGAGGCCGTCGGGGGTTCGGGGTTCGCTTTGCTCCCATCACAACAAAGCATGATACCGTGAGCTCCCTAGCTTGGGAGGTGCAATATATGTTTAGTGGTGCATGGAATGTAGATTGCATGGAGCCTGGGTGGTGCCTATAGTGTGTTTTGTACTTGTGTCCCTCCCCCCTTTTTAATTTAGCGGAGGCCTCTTTATATACGCTTGAGAGGTGATCCTTACCTAATGGTCCTTGCAAATATCCGTTGGTCACTATAGAGAGTCTAGATGCCTCTCTAGTGAGAAAGATAGAGAGGGAGACAAGGTAGAGACAAAGAGAAGGGAGGTAAGAGCGGGGTGGGAAGTTTGTTTACAATCCACTAGACATTGGGGAGGTTATTAGAGAATATTGGAGATCGGGGT
This sequence comes from Adiantum capillus-veneris, assembly GCF_014529385.1. Taxonomy (NCBI): domain Eukaryota; kingdom Viridiplantae; phylum Streptophyta; class Polypodiopsida; order Polypodiales; family Pteridaceae; genus Adiantum; species Adiantum capillus-veneris. Next base: position 91,660,803 of record NC_140944.1, on the reverse strand, counting down.
ATTTACAATGGATTTTGTTGATGGTTCAGGTGGCCGGTGTGAGGTTAATGCTGGCAGAATTGGTATTTTGTTGCGTGATGCCGAGCTGCTACGTGTCACTTCTTTTCGAGGCCGGCCGGGGTGTGCCTTCAACGTCGCTCCTTAATCCGATGTCACCTTCTCGTTCTTTTGGTCGTCTTCCTCTTTCGTTGATGGCGTGGTGTCCGTTGCCTTTTTACTTTTTGTGTGTACATATATGCGTGCAATGTACGTTTTGAATGGGTGCATGCGACTGTATACAGTATATAAGTGTGTGTGCATCGGGCAAGAGAGAGAGATTTACTTACATAGAATGAGAGTGCGTTTGTGAGTGTTTGTGGGTGTGTGTGTGTGTCTTTAGGTATGTCGGTAACTGTGTGTGCATGGGCACGAGAGAGAGGGAAAGATTATTTTTATTTTTATTTTTTTTATACTAGTTCGGTTTACACAGAGAACGCGGGAGGGAGAGGGTGGCATGAGTGAGAGGTAGAGTGAGGGTGTGTGTGTGTGTGTGTGTGTGTGAGAGAGAGAGAGAGAGAGAGAGAGAGAGAGAGAGAGAGAGAGAGAGTCTTTATTGCGCCTGCGAGCTGGTCGACACAGGCGAGCACGAGAGAGGGAGAGAGGGCGTGTGTGAGCAGGTGAGGAAGGAGAGAGGGTGAGAGGGGTGTATGTGGGCAAGGGTGTGAGTGTGTGTGTGTGTGCGAGTAATGAAAGAGGGAGGGTTTATTTCGGCTTGCTGCTGTCTGCGGGCTCTTGGGTTGGTGCCACCACATCAGGATAGGAGAGAGAGAGAGAGAGAGCATGGTTAATGGAAGGGCAAGAGAGAGGAGGTGAGTAGCGAGCCAGGGAGAGGCTTAGGTGGAAGGTGTGTGTGTGTAAATAATGGATGGGGAAATAGTGAAAGAGAGAAAGGTCGACTCTTGCTTGCTGCTATCGAGGAAGAGAGAGAGAGAGAGTTGAGTGAGTGAAAGAGAGAGAGACTGAGAGAGTGGGCTAGGGAGTTAGTGGGTGTGGCTGAGAGAGAGAGAGAGAGAGAGAGAGAGAGAGAGAGAGAGAGAGAGAGAGAGAGAGAGAGTTTTCCTCTCATGGTGGTCCTTGGGTTGAGAGAGAGAGAGGGTTTTTGGCCGCTTCTGGATAATGGAGGAGAGAGAAAAGAGTTGTCGGCGTAGGTTGAGAGAAGAGAGAGAAAGAGAGGGTGATAATGGAGGAAAAGGGGGGTGGGAGAGTGTGGCCAAGGGGGGGGTGCCCCACTACATGCGTGCATGGAGGGGAGATCGGGTGGCGGTAGTAGTTTAAGAAAACGTTTTTTTCCTATATTTGGTTATTATTAAGCTCCACCGTTGGGGTTGTTTCCCACGTCCCGGTTCTGGAAACCCGCCGTCACCAACAAAATCCTTCAAAGCGGAAACCATTGAAAGATCATATGGTTGTTGGAAGTTTCCAATTGACGTAGGTTCCCTAAGAATCTGCAGACAAATTCTTATATGAAGATCATGAAGGACAGAAGTTTCATTTGATCTCCACAAGTCAAAGCCAAAAGCCGACAAATCCCATAGTGTTCAAACAGTTACATGTGACCAATCTCACATATGCATATCAAGATGCACATGGTAACAAATATCAGCAAGATCATAACCTTGTACAAACCCCTATGGATGGCCCGAATGAAGTCAAAGACTATCTGAAGATGCTGCAAAGCTTCAAGCTACCAGAACAAGTGACAAAAAATTCAAAGTCAATGAAAGCTAAAGTCCAGAAGGATACACAAAGGTCACCACCAAAATCTCATTCGAAGAGACAGATTTTGCCAAAAAGTACAGTGGATCTTTTAAGATCAAGGGTTACTCAGATGCAGGTAGATAATGCTCATCAGCTGCAGACAAAAAGTGCAATGTTACATCCAATGGAGTCCACATCAATTGAAGCAGGTGATCAAAGCAAAGAAACTGCAGATAAAGCTCAACCAAAGGACACTGCCAAAACAAAAGCAGTCAATAAAGAAACAAATCTTGAGAAGATCAAGTGCAACATCACTGGTGAAAACGAAGTTAAGTGAAGTAAAGCTAGATTTTCAGCTAGAGAAGAACCTCATGTTTTTTCACACTTGGAAAAGATGTGGCCAACCACAATTGGCAGATGCTCCTGAATTTGTAAGCATATCTGGAAACAAATGAGCAGAATGCTGGAGAATCATCTCCCCAACCACTGGAGTAAGTTTACAGAACATTACTGTTGCCCAATTTCATATGATCACAGCAAAGGATATGCCAGACGACGTCATAATGGGAATTTCAACGGCCCAGAAGATGTTATAGATAAAAAAATGTAAACAGGACGCAGTTTTCAGAGACAACAAAGAATGAAGACAAACATTGGTCACTCGCGGACGACAACACAAAGTCCTCAAGCACAATTAAAATGGAGACCATGCCAAAGCAAAGCTTATTAAAGTTGATTCATCCCTATCAAACAGAACTTCAGAAGAGCTTAAAGCAAATCAGGCAATAGCAAGTTCAGATCAAACAGAACAAAAAGCAACCACAAAAGCTATTAAGCAGAGAATGCCACCAAATCCAGAAGTTAAGAAGAACGAGGTTGCAGACAACCAGGAAGCAATTGGATGTTCAAATATCAATCACTCACTACCAGCTGAATCAGCCGATGCAAGCCAGATTGGAAAATAGAGTCTCAAGCTACCCTCCATAGAGACACAACTAGATCAAGATGAGACCATGGCAAATGCAAGACAGAGATCTTCAATAGAACCAGCAATGAGAATAGATATAGTCCTCAACAATACAAAAGGAGCAAGTGTCAGATGCAATGCTCTATTGGATAAAGAAGCAAAGTGAAATATGATTATAGACAACATCCAGAGCATTCTAGAGACTACTCCATGCAAACATGATAGCAAAACAATGTTAGGTATGCATACAGATCAAGAAGAAATGGTTGCTACCCTTAGCATCCAATATCATGAAGAGCAGGTAAAGTTTTAGGTGAAACCTTCAAAGGAAATGCTTGTAGATGTCATCCTTGGACATCAGTGGTTAGACCAACACAAGGCCTACAAAGAAGATAAAATACTAATACTCTCTTTTCCCAGAGGTAACAAGCAACAATTACAGGTACCATGAATGCTGGAATCATAGTTGCAAAAGTCACAAGAATCAAAGACAAATCTTGCAGACAAAGGTAAAGCTAAAGTGGACCTTCCACCAATTAGCATGAAAGGTGTGATATTGTATGCCTCTACATCAAAGAATCCTCATGGATTAGCTTCTTCAAGCGAGTCAAACTTTCAAAACTTCAAGTCAATTGCTGACACAACTAAAACCTCTAAGGGGACACCTAGAAAAGCAAAGATATTTTAGCCAAAGTACTCAAAAGAAAGCAAAAGATAGTCAAGCAAGTGCATTAGAAAATTTCGGAGGTCATTGTAAGAAATTGTATTTCTCTCTCTAAAAACTTTTTTTAAAATGCACTTGCACCTTGTGAGTACGTCCAAAAGGACAACCAGACACTTTAAAAAGTAGATTTATATTCCCAATCGTCCTTGAAAATGGTCACTTTTTTATTTAATGCGATCGTCTTTTTCAGGAGGCAGGTGCGGCGCATTCAAGGAAGCTTACGTCATCACTGAAAGTTGAAAAGTCACAAACTGTCAAATAGTGATATATTTTGAGGCTTTTGACACCATCAATGCGTACGGAATGCCAAAATACCCTAAAAACGAATGTCTACTTGTCTCATTCCGACATCCGGAGAGGCAAAAAATGTCAAAAAACCCCAAAAAATGGGCTTTTTACTTAAGGCGCGCGAGGAGGCATTCTAAAATGCTAGAATGCCCCTCTGCGCGCCGTTAGTACAAAGCTCCTTTTAGTGATTTTGGGTCTCTATTACACTTTTGCACCATGCTCTCTATCTCTCTCTCTCTCTCTCTCTCTCTCTCTCTCTCTCTCTCTCTCTCTCTCTCCCTCTCCTTTCTATAGCTTAGCATATTTAAAGAGAGAGAGAGAGTGAGAGACTCCCATTACTAACGGCGCGCGTGGAGCATGTTTTGACCTCAAAAAACACCTCCTCGCGCCGTTAGTATAAGGTAACAGAAAGACTCTCTCTCTCTCTCTCTTTCCCGCGCCTTACTTCCTCCCTCTATAACACTCACACATACACTGGTGGATGCACAGTACTAAAGGCACGCACAGAGACATGCACACCGGTTGTGCCTCTCTCTACACGCGCCTTTAGTATATATATATATATATATATATATATATATATATATATATATATATATATAGAGAGAGAGAGAGAGAGAGAGAGAGAGAGAGAGAGAGAGAGAGAGAGAGAGAGAGAGAGAGAGCTGTGTGTGTGTGTGTATGTTATATTTGTGTGTCTGTGTGTTTGTGTGTATGTTATATTTGTCTGTGTGTGTGTGTGTGTGTGATCAAAATGCACTTTGTAGAATTGTAAGAATGGGTGTGCGTGCTCTCTCTTTTAGACCCGAAATTATGATCTCTAAGGCTAAGATGATGAAGAAAAAACCTATGTGATAGATGGAGGCCTTTTTAGAGATTTTTTGACATTTTCCTCTCAAAAAGCTCCCTAAAAGAGGAAAAAAGGGGCTTTTTACTAACGGCGCGCGATGAGGCATTCCAAAATTTTGGAATGCCCCCTCGCGCGCCATTAGTAAAATGTTCTTTTAGGGGCTTTTGACATTCTTTCCCTCTTTGGATGTCGGAGCACTACAAGAGGTTGTGTGCTCGTGTGACGCTGTTAGCGACGGAAATACACTGGGTTTTTATAACCCCCGACGTCGCTAAAACCGTCGCTAATAGCGTCGCTACGAAAGCGTCGCTATATGCGTCGCTATATAGAGACGCTCATAGCGACGCTCATAGCGATGGTCATAGCGAAGTTTACACAGAAGTCTATAGCGACGCTCATAGCGACGCTACAGAGCCATAAATAGCGACGGTTATAGCGACGCCCGAGAGAATTTTTTTTTGGTGACAGGGCATTGAATGCCCTGCTACCCATCAACCATATTGTACTTGATTCACTTTTTAAAAAAAGTGCAAGGGTAGATAATAGACCCAAAATAGTCACCCACAAGACGCATTGTTTGCAAAATTGACAAGCGTAAAATTGACAATTGTACACATCATAGGCAAAATGAATTGATTGACAAATGTAATAATGACAATTGTAAAACATCATAGGCATAAAGAATTGATTGGTAAAATGAACTGCGGTGACAAATGTAATAATATACATGGTTCAAAAAGACGTATAAAATCCGTCTCATGATACATAAGCTATGAGAAACCCTAAAATAATGCTCTAAACTGACGTCGTCTAGTCAGACGTCTCATCGCGTCCAAGCGGCGTATCTGTCGGATTCTGCAAAAAAACACAATAAGACAGATTTCAGTAAGTATAAACATATAACGACATTTATAAAACAATACAAAAAATACAAAAGAGTAAACCCTAATACTAACCATGCCGCCGCGAGAACTGAGAATGTCCATTAGGGCGTTTAAGCCCTTCCTGCCTGCGTACTCGTGCTCGTACGGTGTGGGATCACGTCCTGTCATCGACCACTGTCAAAACATACAAAGAATTCATTATGTTAGAATTGAAAAACTCATAAACCCTAAACTATCGAACATAAAGAGCAATGCGAAAACACTTATAAAATCGGCCTCAAATGATGTCCATCCACCGCTCCCCAAGTGGTGCGAGCTCCCTGCCTCTACTCGCGCTCTGGCTGCATCCTTTTGTTGCTTCCACTTGTCGGGATTCTCGCGCGCTGCTTTCTTCGTATTCTTCCAATCTTCTTTGTCCAGCCAATCTGGCATGTTCCACCCATGCTTGATTGCTTTTTGCACTTCGGAACGCTTGTGTTTGCAGTATTCGCGCATTCGAATCTTCATCAGGTCTTCATTGAAGCGGTGATCCCGTGTTGGAATGGGAAACTCATCATGAAGTATGCTGATGACTATGTTTTTTAAATCACTTGGTACTTCACTCCATTTGTTTAGTATGTAGTGTCTAAACAGCTGAGAGCAAAGAACACTCATGCGCGAGATCACCTTCTTGCCATCATCATCCATGATGATGCCGCTGCTGAAGTCGACGGAGCAAGGCAAGCCCTCTGGCCGGTGACGCGTGAACCTGGGTGTCCCGGAAGGGGTCTCTAGCGGCGTGTCGATGGGGGTACGGACGTCAGGTGTCTCCACCGGTGTCTGGGCCCCAAAGCGAGGAGTGTCGAGTGGGGTGGCTCCTGCCGGAGTAGGTAGAGGTGTGTAGCTGCTAGGAACAGTCAGCCGTGCAAAACCTGGCATAGCTGGCGATGCTGTGGCTGGTGTGGGGGCGGGCAAAGAAGGGGATGGTAAAGAGCCTCGTCGAACACGAGGCGGTGTGGAGGCATCGGTGGCGGAATCCCCACAACAACCGCCACCGCCACCACTAGAGCGCCGGTGTCTAGACGAGTGTGAAGCTCGTCTCGTCGACGCCGAAGCTTCGGAGCGCGCCGAATGCTCCGAAAGAGAGGGAGATGCGGATGGAGTAGGAATGCGCGATGATGCGCCAGAGAGATGACGCTCCACGTACCACTGTCTCTGCTGCGGTGACAAAGAAGAAAGAAAATCCTCATCATCCATACCTGCATTAAACACACGAATATTTAAACTTAATATTGAATGAATAGAGTAGACAATGACGCAAAGACCATTAAATACAATGACGTAATGACGCATATAAATACAATGACGCAATGAATTGAGTGATAGAAGAGGCAAGTCGAAAACTCAGAATTTTCAATCAAAAGATGTGAGCGCGAGTAGAAAAGAGCGCTATACACCATGGAAGGTACTTAGAGAGCCACAGATTTTACAACACAGAGCAAAATTGTTCAAATACAATATTTGTGGATTTAAGAGATCTCTCTCTCATCCTCGCATAACTCAGCATAACTTCCTATATCTATATAGAGCTCTCCGTTTAAACACATATCCTCTGTTTCATTTTGTAGCTCCTCTGCATGCACCCCATATAGAGTAGTAGCATCTTGATGCTCGTATGGCACCACCGCAGCGGCTTCTGATTGAGCATCTTCTCTGATCTCCTCCATTGATGCTGTTGTGATTGGCACATGGTAGCCTTCATACATCCTTGCACTACGAGGGGCTACCTCTATGACGTACCACCAGTTCGGAGCGAGTGCATTATGCCAGTGGGGGTCCACAAAGATCGAATGGTCTCTTTTACTTTGCGTTCTTGGGCTCCTGTGAAAATCCATGGTGCTTTAGGGAGTTTTATCGATCCATCAGACGCTGTTTGCGGCCAATATTGCTCCATACGATCCACATTTCTAAGGTCAACTCTGGCTCCCAAAGTATCTTTCTTGCCGATCAGATGGTCCGAGAGTAGATTACCCACATTCTTGAATATGTGCATTGGATCGAGCAAGTGATTGATCATGAGTCGGGGCCAGTATGGTAGCTCGTACCATAGAGATAGTCTCTTCATCCCTGGAGGCAATCCGTCATCGCACATCTCCTTCTTCTCTAACCATGCTTGTGCAGACATCCTTGGTGGCTCTCTTCCCAAAAAGCCATCGCGTAACACATGATTCTCTGGAAGATACGCTTGATGACCTTCGTAGATTTGCTTCTTCAGTGAGGGCGCCCTACGTGCATTCAGTCTAGGTCCACATGTGACACATGCTCTGTATCCGCTTGTTTGAAGCCCTACATGTATACACATGATAATAGATCAACTATGAGAAAAAACAAGATTTACAGTGTCTGAGTGAGGAGTGTCAATAGATCACCTGAGCATTCTGTTAGCCCGGGATAGTCATGCATGGTCCACATTAGAATGCCTCTGATCAAAGCATTCGGTCATCCTGTGTGTTGGGTCATATCCACCACCTCTATGCCAATCCACAATTGTTGTAGCTCTTCCAATAGTGGACAAAGATACACATCCATATTCCCCACTTTATATCGCCCTGGCACAATCAAGCTTAGCCATAGGTGCCCCTTCTTCGTAGTCAACCACAGGGGAATGTTGTAGTTGACGATGACAATGGGCCATACACTGTAAGATGTTGATCTTTGACCAAATGGATTTACGCCATCCATAGCCAGGCCTAAGCGCAAATTTCGAGCTTCCCTGGCAAAATCTGACCATGTTCCATCTATATGTTTCCAGGCTGCGCAATCTGCAGGAATTCGTAGCACACCATCCGAAGATTTATTCTCCTCATGCCATGATGCTAGGGCGGCCATGGACTTACATTCGAAGAAATGCTTGATGCGAGGAAGCAGAGAAAAATGTCGCAAAACCTTTTGTGGAATTTTTGTCCCGTGGAGATCTACTCGATATCTTTCGGAATCACATTTCGGACACTTCTCCATGTCTATGTATTCCCCTCTGAAAAGAATGCAGTCATTAGGACAAGCGTGGATAGAATTGTAATCCATCCCCAAGTTTTGCAAAATCTTTCTTGCTTCATCTCGAGAATCTGGCATCACATTGTCAGCTGGTAGTATGTGCTCTTTAAGCAATCTACACAACATAAAAATACGATACAGTCGTGTAAAAATCTATCAGATCATTATACATTTAGAGTTTTATTAAAGTAAACTAATTGTAATAGATCACCTGAAAAGCGCTGTGACGCTAGTGTCACTCCATCCAAACTTTGCCTGCATGTTGAGAAGAACCAGGAGTGCTTTCAATCTAGGCATACGTGCTCCATTATACAATGGCGTATCGGCTTCACTTTTCATATCATCATAGATAAGCCTTTCTGAATCCATGATCGTCTCGATCATTTCATCAATCTCGGGCTCAAACATTGCCTCGTTTGGAATGTGCTCTGCATGATCATCCCCCGAGCTGTTAGAGGCTACATCTTGTGGCCTCACATATGCTGCTTGACCAAAGCGCCTGCGAACACGTCTATTGGGTTGCAAGATTGCTGCTTGTTGGCTAGCGTCAGAGTCCGACGAGTTATAATTGGCAACAACTCGATCTATAATAGATGGATCGAACTCGCCAAATTCGCGAACGTGCTGCAAAGAAACACGTCTTGTCCGTCGCACAGCATGCTTGCATTGATTACAAGGACATAAGACCCTCGTTGAGAGATAGGTGTTTCGGTTGGACGGTCCCACATCCTCGTCACTACTCATAATGAGGATAAAAATCTTATAACCTGGACAACAAATTTAATATTCTATTGGCATTCTTCGTCTTATCTCTCTCTCTCTCTCTCTCTCTCTCTCTCTCTCTCTCTCTCTCTCTCTCGCTCTCTCGCTTTACCTCACATTCTATAGTCATGTCCAATCCCCGCACACCTCGGTCTAGAGGTGCACGGAGATCAGAACCACCGGGTTATAATCTCGTCTTTATTGGTCAATAACTATATTTGTGGGTACAAGAAATCTACAGACCCACGTCTACATGATACTGCATGTAGTGGATAAAACCCCTTTGCCTCTTCTCTAGCTGTAGCACTTCACAGCATCTTAACATCTTTTCACTGTTCGTCTAACTCTAAACCCTAAACCGTAAGTAATTCTTGCGCGAACTCGATCTAACATAAATAAGCGTAAATCTAACTAAAAATAAACCTAAATCTAATTTAACGTAAGTCTACATCTAACCTAATCTTTAACGTCTTTTGGGATAGTTTCCTACGACGTTAAAACTCTCTTCTTCTTGTGTGTGTGTGTGTGTGTGTGTGTGTGTGTGTGTGTGTGTGTGTGTGTGGGTAAACCTAAATAAACCTAAGTCTAATCTAATATAACATAAATCTAAATCTAACGTAAATTATGTTATATTAAAAACAAAGAACTAAACTAACAGGGATTATAAGAACCTTAAAACTGATTTAACACATAATTTTTCACATAACTCGACAAGAGTTGGCATTCTCATCACTAAAGATGTGAGAGTTAACTTCTGGCGGTGACGCTGCCTCATCTCCATCCACATCTGACGACAGCAATTGGCCCTTTAGACCGTTCTTGCTCTTGTTACTAACTTCGAAGTTGATGTTGAATGACTAGAGGTTGTCTAGATGGTGATTGTGTCGGGGATGTAGTGACTCTTGTCGCCCTGAACATCCACCTTCTTCCCTATCTTCTGAAGACATTTCACCAGTACTTTTGGATCGACGGAGGCCACTATGAGTGAAGGCAGCAATACCCTATATTCCATTGAGGGCTTTCTTCACCCGCTTCATGCAGGCATCGCAGTCTATGGAGACCTAAATCTAATCTAATATAACGTAAATCTAAATATAGCGTAAATAAATGTAAATCTAATTAAAAATAAACCTAAATCTAATCTAATTTAACTTAAATAAACCTAAATCTAATTTAACGTAAGTCTACATCTAACCTAATCTTTAACGTCTTTTAGGATAGTTTCCTACGACGTTATAACTCTCTTTTTCTTGTGTGTGTGCGCGTGTGTGGATGTGTGTGCCAATAAAAAGAGATAAATGGTATAACCTTTCTATCACCCATGCCAAGTATGATAGATTGGTTATGCCATTTCCCTCTTGAATAATAGGTCTTGAGTTCAACTCCTCGTCGGCTAGATCTTTAGGTCTTTTAATTTTAATTAGTTTCCTACGACGTTAAATTAGTTTCTCTCTCTTTCTCTCTCAATGTGTGTGCGTTTTTTTGTTTATGCATGTTTTCTCTCTCTTTTCCTCTCTCAATGTGTGCGTTTTTTGTTTATGCATGTTCTCTCTCTCTTTTCCTCTCTCAATGTGTGCGTTTTTTGTTTATGCATGCTCTCTCTCTCTCTTTTCCTCTCTCAATGTGTGTGTGCATTCTTTGTTTATGTATGTGTGTGTGAGTTTTTGTTTATATTTGTACTCTTTCTCTCTCTCTCTCTCTCTCTCTCTCTCTCTCTCAAAAACACTATGTGTGTGTGTGTGTGTGTGTGTGTGTGTGTGTGTGTGTGTGTGAGAGAGAGAGAGAGAGAGAGAGAGAGGGAGAGAGAAAGAGGGGAAGGGAACATGAGAGTGAGGAGAGGGAAGGAGCATACCTGGCTCTCCTTCCTCTCCTTGTGTGTGTGTGTGTGTGTGTGTGTGTGGAGAAGAAAGAGAGAGAGAGAGAGAGAGAGAGAGAGAGAGAGGGAGAGCGTTACCTGCTCTTGCTTGAGGGCGCGGAAAAACTCAGATCTGAGATCTGAGTTTTTGGGCGCTCTCTGTTATTTTTTTAGCCCAGCCGGCGTCGCTATGAGCGTCGCATATTTACAAGTAAATTTGCGACGCTCATAGCGACGCCGGGAATTTGTTTTTTTGAGCGTCGCTAATATGAATAGCCTCTTGTAGTGGAGCCAGGCAATTGGACATTCATTTCTAGGATATTTGGGCGTTTCGGACGCATTGACAGTATCAAAAGTTTCAAAATCTTCCACCACTTGATAGTTTTGTAACTTTTTGAGTTCTAGTGATGACGTAAGCCGTATCAAATGCACCGCATCTACCTTCTGAAAAAGGTGCTCGAATTAAATGAAAGAGAGTGATCGTCTTCAAGGACCACTAGATTATTAAATGAGGAGAGGGACACCTTTTATATTTTTGTTAATATCAATCTATTTTTCTACGTAACGTAAGCTCTTCTCTCATTGGAGGAGCTTATTTTCCTCTCTCTTCCAAAAGGCCCTCCAAAAGACCTCCGAAATCTCCTAATGTTTGTTCTGAGTAGTCAAAGTTAATGATCCGGTTTGGATTAAAGACATGAAATCAACACAAAAAGACAAACACATGGGATGGATAGCATCACAATGGAGCTTAAAAGATCAGGAGTACTATCGAGGTAATAGACAGACATGGGTACCAAAACCACAAGTTAGAGCATATGAAGTCCAAGAAAGAAGGCCCACAAGGTATCAACCTCGACAATATCCTAGGATACCTAAGAAGCAGGTATACAACAGAACAACATCGAAAGATGCTGAAGTCTACCACAACTTGCAAGGGGAATAGAACAAAGAAGGATCTCAAAGAATTTTCTTCTTAGAAAAGGATTCTACATAGGGCATACAAAGATTTGGCTACTAGTCAACCACAAGTCAACTGCAACTACACCAGACCTGCATGAAGATCTCAAGAACTCAACAAAACTTAGAGCAAAGCAAAGTCAAAAAAGGAGATACAAAGGTCACCAAGAGATTTGGATTTGTAAGTCTTCCAATGCTCCTAGTCAAAATCCAAATGCCGACACTCAACAGAGACCTACCACAACATCAAAGACTCCTATCAACATGACTAATTGGAGAATCACACAGTTAATGAAGTCTTCACAGTCAAAGAAGGACAACCTAACCAAACACGAATGCAGATTCAAAGATGATAAAACAAGCATGGCAAAAGAAACCTTCAATGCCAGCTTTGTCCTTCACTAATCCTCTTTTTGAGGATCAAGCTTACTTTTACCTGAAGAAATGTTTGTAGTAAGCACAAGAATGTAAAAATTCAAGTTGCCAAGGTGCAAAAAAAACTCTTTGGCATAGTCAGAGTCGGGTTGTTGAGCCATAAAATGAGCAAAGCATTAATCCCAAAGCTTCAAGTCATATTAAACTCTGTGTTAAGAGTCGTAGTTATCAGGCTTATGCTCAAGCTGGAAGAGTTGAGCATATCTAAGTCATGTCGCTCATGCTAGATGAGATGAGCATAAGAGTCGGAGTCTATTAACTTACAATTGGTGGAGTGTCGTAGAGTCCAACACTCACTCACAATGCACAGTAAGATGAGAGCACATATCCTCGACGATGAAAACCATTCTTAAAAGGGTGCCAACTTGCAAAGCCATGTCATATTCTTTTATAGCTACACCATCTTTTTGAAGAATCCCTCAACATATTTCTTGCACAACGTTTTGTTTTCCATGCATTTTTGTGTATGCATAAATAGGATGTCCCATCATTGGACATATGCATTAGACACTCTTTTTTGCTTCCACCTATGCATAATGCACCTTGAGTGGACTACAGTAGGCAAACTAATGTTCCATCATGATACCCTAGGTATATAAGGCAGTGTGTAAAAGAAATTAGGGTTCTCATGCTCATTTGTTGAGAGCACTCTTTGGTGAGAGCTCTTGAGGTGTGTGGCTATGGAGTCCTTGAGCTTCTCCTTGCTTATGTGACTTGGTTAGCACTAATCAATGCTTAATTCATTTCACTATGACTATAATGCTTCTTGTGATTGCTAATGATGCTTTGATTAGCTAGATCGTAACTAATTAGTGGTTGATCCCTCTCTAATATTGTGTGATTGCCCTCTTTTGCTTGTGTGTGCATGTAGGTTTGATTGGAGTGTGGTGCTCGATAGATCTATGTGTGTGTGCTTGCGATTAGTGTGTTGCATGATAGGATTAGTGTTGTGTGCTTCTTGTAATCGTTAGTGTGTGTGATTGGGTTGATTGGAGGTGAAGGGAAGTGGATGTGGAGATTGCCAATCATTGTGTCTTTGCTCCTCCATAGGCCGAGAAGCTCACCTCTTGAGTTAACCATTCATCTTTCCCATTATTAGCTCACTAACCGTGTGAGTGTTTCCATGCCCTATCCGGGTAGCTCATCCCTCCGGATTGATAATTTTGTTGGTCATTGGAGCTATGCAACGATGGAGCCCCCAACAGTGGGGTGTAGTTACACCTTTGAAAAGTGATAAGGAATATTTGATTGAAGCAAGTGTAATTGTCGAACCAGATTAATTGTATAATCTTGGAGTGATCTCAAGCTATTCAACTCTTCATATTTCTGTGTTGCATTGGGTTGCATACATCAAATCTTTGAATCCAGAATTCAAGCATATTGTAGGGAATGACAATCCAATTGCAGATATGCTCTCTAGGGCAAGGTATGAAGATAAGGAAGATATGACGGATATTGATGACGCAGGGATAGAGTTCTATACCATATCTCATGCTAAAGGGTGAAATCATGTGAACATGACATGCTTTTTGCTATCCCAAAGAGTGCTAGTTAGCACAATTTTGACATATGCTAACTAGTACAATAACATGAGCTAGATCTCTAGGATCTATGATGTATGATATATCAATAGAAACCTCATGAAACAAGGAATCCAAATTTAAAATGCCAACAAGTTTTGATATTATTTGTGAAAATTTAATCGTGTGACAAATTTTTTTTAGATATGCTAACTTGGACACGCTAACTAGCACAAATAGTGTGTCACGTTAACATGCTTTTACCCTAAAGGTAACTATGTATGCTGTGCAAGTTCACTCCAAAGGTTTGAAAATGATATGTATGAAGGAGAATGGTTGCTCATAGGCCAGTATTTGAGTACCTTGATAACCCCAAGTAGAGGAAAGGGATTCCATTGAGGGTTATTTGTGATAAAGATACGCAACAAAATCTCATTAAGGAGCTTCATGAAAGTCTATGGGCAGGACATTGGGGCATATAGGCTACTTTTGCCAAGGTCAAAGAAAGGTATTGGTGGAAACGTATGTATAGGGATGTATCCTTGTTTGTAGAATCTTGTGTTGTTATGGATAACAGATATGTACATTTATTAATCAAGTGCTTATTACAAGCTATGGCCATTTATGCCCAGCCAACCAATGTGTATTCATTTTTTAGCATTGAAGAATCTATAAATAAATATGTGCAAGAGGAAAATGATCACTCTTGCATGCCTGGAGATTGTACCTAGTGCTTGTGTACTTCTTTTGTCCTCTTCCATCTCCTCTCTTGTTGTGCTAGTGTAGCACTCCACTCTAGGAGGTGCACTTGCATGTTCTCTCTCTCTCTCTCTCTCTCTCTCTCTCTCTCTCTCTCTCTCTCACACACACACACACACACACACACACACACACACACACACATTGAGTGTAGTCTTGAGTATGCGCTATGGTATTTGCCAGGCATGCAAATTTATTGGTTTTATAGCTTGCATTATATTTTTTTTTCAGTGTTTTGCAGGGCTCTCCACACTCCCGTTTGTAGCATTGGTATCAGAGCACAGATCAACACTCTTGGTGGTGCATGGATCATGGAAACATGAATCTCTATGCACAATTGACATCAAGATATGTTTTCTTTTTTACGAATATCCCTAATTATATTTCATGATTATTCTCTTTTGGGTAAAATTGACAATATTTATAGCTATTTAAATTGACCAATTAACTTATCAACTAAATATCTTATTGATCATTAAGTTAATCAAACAAATGTGAGATTTTAAAAAATAGGTATTTGTCATTGTATAATACGTTTAAATAATGTGGTTGAACATATTATACAACCATTATGTGCGTTTAGAAATATTTAGCAAATAGCATATCATGCAGCTTAGGAGAAGATACACTTTTGCCTCCTTTTATGCTAATTCTCTATCTTAATTATGGCATAAACTCTCTTGATTATGTATCTCATGCTCTCTTATCTTCCATATATTTATATTATTGTAATTCATGCTCCATGAGATGAATAAAGAGGCAAAAGAAAAATAATCATTTTGATCGAGAGGGATGTTTTGTACCATGTATGGTGTCTTTCGTTTTGATTCTTGTTTATGTTGCTCTCTTATATGATGTGATTATTCAATCAATTAATCTACTTAATCTATTTTGATTTAATGAATTGGAGTTGTGCTAAAAGTGCTGGGAAAATATTAGGAAGCCAACATTTTTACAGAATTATTGAGGGTCTTTATGCAAGTATCAAGTAGTTCTCATATAGAGGTTGAATTGAGCTTGTGTATATGATTTGAGTAGTCGACCTAGGCTATTGTTAAGGCCCTTAGATAAGGGGATATATGCATAAGATGAATATACTCATAAAAAGAAGAACTTGGAGATGTTTTTGCATAGGTGGTCGGAGAAGTTTAATTGCTTAAGAATCATATAAGTTTTGATGAATTTTAATGATCTAGGAACAATCTTGGGAGTTGGGGAAGCTGAAGCATCTGAACTATTTATCTTATTTAAGTATCACAATCCTAAGAAACCTCAAGGAATTCCCAAATGAGTTGTGCTCAAGATACAATTTAGAGAAGGAATAGTGTATGTGGGATGAAACCACAAGAGACTTCAAAGGTCTCAATTTTATTATATATATATAAAACTAGCATCTGTAGATGGAGCCACCATTAGAATCACCACTAATTGCCAAGTCTAGAATGACAAATTGCATGGTAGGAGGAAGCACGCCCAACGGTTTCTTTCAACATCCATGGCAGTAGGCAAAGGGAACCTCCATCATCGCTAGCTTGGGTGTAGCCTAATCGACATGCATGTTATTTTGTAGTTTCATTAATAGAAACGAGCACACCAACAACCATTATCCGGTTTGGGTGGAAGCTTCAAACACGAGCAGATTTGCATGGTGATCAACCACTAGTGCATGACGGCACAAAGTGCATGCCAACACAGATGGTGGTGTCTCCACCCACACGCACCCACCCTCAGTTGCCAACCACTGATTTTTTTTTTAATCTCTTTACTTATTTTTCTTTCCTCTCTTATTTGAATGACATCCTTATTTATGGCTCTGAAACTAAGGCATCCTTGGAACTAAGGCACAACTGAAATCTGTATCTCTCTTCCTACCTAACAACCACCCGCTCGATAGACAACTCCAATCCAATTTACATGCAACAACCTCAAAAGGGAGTGGAACCAAAAAAAATCCCTTCCCACAACCACCGCATAGCTGCCACCAACCAAACCCATGCAGTGGCTCTCTTTGATCTAGTGCTATTTCTCACTTTCTGTGTGTGTGTGTGTGTGTGTGTGTGTGTGGGTGCACGTGCATGCGCGCGT
The DNA here is from genome assembly GCF_014529385.1 of Adiantum capillus-veneris. Classification (NCBI taxonomy): domain Eukaryota; kingdom Viridiplantae; phylum Streptophyta; class Polypodiopsida; order Polypodiales; family Pteridaceae; genus Adiantum; species Adiantum capillus-veneris. Next base: position 91,643,947 of record NC_140944.1, on the reverse strand, counting down.
GCAGTTTGGTTGATTTATAGCAACCCACTCCTTCAACAACCACTGGTGCCCATATTTATGAGGTTTATGTCCCTTTCTCACTCTCTCTCAAAATCTTTCTCTGAGTCAACCTAAGTCATCTAACTCTCTCATATAGAATTACATGCAGCGGCTAATCAATCTCAATCTATCTCTGATACTCTCTCAGAATCTTTCTCAGACTGTCCTTCATGCTTTGTCTCGGTGTTTCTCTCTCCATCCACTTCTCAATCTCTCTTCTCCTCATCTGTTGCACTTGACACCCACACAACAGTGGTTCCCCCCAACTACTTATAGAAGTGGACATTGACGAAGCTCTTTAGTGACTGATGCAATACTTTCTCCGACAAACGCCCATTATTGAGCATTCTCAAGCATTGACAATGATTGTGATGATTTTAGTCTGACGTTTTTAGTCTCTTGGTTTTAGTTTTTAGTCTTTCACTTTACTTCATTTTAATTTTGTACCCAAACATTGGATTACATCCACAAGCATTGTATCACTTTTGTCTCATCGATCATTTTGAACTTTTGAAGACGTTTAATATAACACTTATCTCAATTACTCTCTCTCTCTCACTGAAATTCTACTCACCATCTCCCCACAAAAACTCACTAAGCGTTTCAGCTTGCACCAATCAAATAGCTTCATCTGGGTTACCTACAAGCATCATAATCCCCTGCACAAAAGTAAATGCAAAGGTGTTCCTCATTAACACATATATTACAACCTTGTATTCATACTCACATGAAAGACCCGACCAAACGTAGGATTAATAAGATGATGCAACTTTTGATCACTCTCATGGACATTTGAAGAGGTCCACCTTGGAAGTATAGACAATGATCGACACGATGATGGGACATAGTAGACATGAATTGGCATTTACGCCCGTGTAGTTAGCATTATTTTCTTTGTCTTAAACTCTCCAATCTCGTATGAGCTCTTTATCTTAACATGGTCAATAATGACCCCGCTTATGCATGAGATGCTAAACATAAAGAGAATAATTGGAATTCTCAAATCTAAATGTGATCAAAGATATGGAAAGGATCTTATGGGTTGAACTAAATTGGAATGTCAAAATTTCTACACATGTTAGAGCTCCTAGCCTACAGAGGGCATGACTCTCTGCTCCACACCTTGTTATGGAAACTTATGGTTATTAACACATGTATTAGAGTTCCTACACCTTGTGAGGAAAGACTCTCCACTTTGCAATAATGTTATGGAAAGTTATGGATGTTTATACATGTGTACTAGAGTGCCTATGCCTGGTAAGACACGACTCTCCGTGGTTATATTATATGTAAAATTGGCCCACCCCTATTTGGTATGGATTGATATGAAAGGATATAATGAACTGGTATGGGAAGATGGAAGGGCGAAAGATGGTGGTCTATTTGGACCAAGGAATCCCAAAATCTGAGCAAACAAAATTGAGCAAACCATAAACTGAGCAAAACGTGTGATGTTTTGTGACACCCTTGTGCAATATATTTCTTACATACATATTTGAGTTTTTCTGGTTAGAAAAAATCCCTTCATAGTTTCTTTACCTTAGAAATTTCTTTTTCAATTATTCAATCACTCACATCAACAATGAAATCGACAAAAAATATATATATTGCACCTACAATTCAAAAAAGTATACATTGTACAACAATACTTCCGATCAAGAGTACTTGGCACAAAATTTAACGTGCATAACCATTATATCACCAAAAAACTACTTCTCCAAACCATTGCAAGGTAAAGAATCCGTCAAGGCTGCATCTTCACTCATGCACCTCCAAGTGCTTGAACTAACTCTATTTTTGTTGGAGCAGTCTGATGCATGAACTCATGATCGTGAGGGTCAAGGCCAAGGACTTGCAAAAATATGGGAAAAATGTGCTTACATGACATATATACAAGGCGTTTTATTTCTTGATTTTGCACATCCTTGGAAGTACATCTAGGAAAATATGACATTGTCACAGAGTATGTCACTTCCTTTGCACTTGACCCTGTATTCTTAACATAGCAAAAATGTGTTTCATTGCAAACCATAATGACCTCTCGCACCAACTATGGTGCCATGGTTCTACCCACTTCAATTTTGCCATGAAATTCCTTTGTTAATCGTGATCTCCACTTCACAATCTTGCCATCTCTAAATTTGGGACGGATGCCGCTAGCAACTCTTTGCTTCAATGGAGCTGTTTCATAAATTCTTTTTTTTTATCGCTCCTCCTTACAAAACAAAACCATTTCCTTGCAATCGAGTTACCTCTTAAGGTTGCAAATTTGTGCCCTTTGCGACCACCCAAACACCGGGAGTTGGACCTGATGGCCCTTCAACTATGTTGTGAACCTTCCAAGTGTCCATGTTATTGAATTTACAAAACCAAATGAATCCTTCTATGAGCCCTCTTGGGTTTGAACCAGATCGAGGATATGTCCTGCGTCCCTAGAAGCAAGGAGCTATCACCCCATTTTTGAAATCCATAGAACAATCATTAATAAACCTCCCATAACAATCTCCATCTTTTGACACCACACCAAAACAACTCATCTTTTTCCCGGGTTCTGTTCTTATTCTTGGCCAAATTGACTTTGTTATAGTTACCTCTGGATATGGGACATTCCTTGAAGGATCTTTTGTGTGTTGGAGCTCACCACCTGAAGTTGTCACTGTAACATATTCTGGTCGGTGGCTGTCCTCCTCCAAGATAATATTTGCATCAACAAAAATTGGCCTCTTTCTTCTAATACTCTTTTCTTGGAGTATAGTTCTATTCATTTCAGGACTATTGACACCCATTTCATGCATTGAAGAGTGTGTCAGGTCAACTACTTTCTTTCCTGCTGCTGTTACAGCAGATGAAGGTCGGTTCATAAAGCAATCTGCCAAGTCTTTAATGCTGGGACCGGTGGAGCTACCAACACCTTTTATAGTAGGCATTATATTTCACACTTTGAAGCACAGCTAAAGCCATATCTTCACATGTTTCCTCATACAAACTTATGTGGCCTTTGTAACCAATAGAGGCACGCGTACTAGCATGTTTTGATTCAAACACATTTGTGTTAGGGACAAAGATACCTTCAACATCTTGCGATACAAATCTTTCCCCCCAATGAGGGACTCATACATCCCACCAAGCCAGCCATGTCTCCAATGAAGGAACCTGCCGTTCAATGGTCATTCCTATTTTCCAAAATCTCCTAAGCTCTCCCTTACAATTCTCAGCCGCATTCTCTGTTGGTGTAGTTCTCCATTTGCGTCACAAAATCTTGTGCTCCTCTTGAAATGCTGGATGGATGCAGACGTGTGCATGTGTGTATGTGTGTGTGTGTGTGTGTGTGTGTGTGTGTGTGTGTGTGTGTGAGAGAGAGAGAGAGAGAGAGAGAGAGAGAGAGAGAGAGAGAGAATTCTTGCACGGACTGTTTGCATTGTGTAGGCGTCTGACCCTCTCTATGTGTGTGTGTGAGAGAGAGAAGTATGTCGAACCATAATTTGCTCCCAATGGAGAAAACATGATTTCTCTTTGTTTAGAATAGATTTCTTTGCTCCTCTAAAATAAACCATACACACAACAATCTAATCAGCACTTGCTTCATTTGTCATGAATCCTCTCAACTCTGGTTTATCAAAACCTTGTTTCTTAACCACATTATTTAGCATCTTCCAAAATTTAATATGAGCATATTTATTTTCCATAGTAAACTCAACAGTTGCAATGGTGAGAAGCTCTCGTATGTAAGGGTCATAGACCTGTGCTGACATAGTCAGCCATCCTTGAACACGATGGACATGATCAAAGTGCACCCACATTTTTTGTAAATTATCTCCAAGGCGCATCCAATTCACTAAATCAACTCCACTGCCAGGTCCTTTAAATGACATTTTAACTGACAACTCGACTCCAACTGTTTGGTAGTCCCAAAGGATCTTGACTTGCAAGATCAAGCAGCATTTCATCATGATGTGACTCTCAACCGTCCCACTCCTCGCCTCTACACATGGATGATTATGTTCTCCAAGATGCAAAGCACACCTAGTACAATGGTGCTTATCTCTTGGCAAACGATGGTAAATAATTGCAGGACATGTAGAGACAAATTTTGGCATTTGTCCACAGTGAGTGCATGTCAGTGTGCCATACTGAGAGAAGACCAATCCTTTAGGACATGATTTAACAAGCCGGCCTCTCCACTGAGACTCATTGGACATATTTGAGTTAATGCAAATAAAATGGACAATCAATGTTAATGCAAAACAAATGATCAAATTGGTGCAGGCATTGGCAAAGTTTCTCAAGACAAGAAAGACAACAATGGGGATCATTTAAATGATGATATACACAATGTAGATGACTCAAAGATCAATGCGAACAATGGAGATCATTTAAATGATGATATACACAATGTAGATGACTCAAAGATCAATGCGAGTGTGATTGACAGGATTAAGTGCATGCCACCGCAAAGCAATTTACATATTGCACTCCATCAAGCCAAGAAGGTGTTCCAGACTTATGAGCTCCCAGCTAAATATGATGGCTACATTGCGTATGAGTGATATGGAGCAAAGACATGATAGTCACATGTGTACAAAGTACGCCGCTTGTAGTAGTGATAGTTTTAATGGTGTTCACTTTTAACATCTACCTTGTAGAACTGGTACAGCTCATGATCAGGCATAAAAGTTTTCTCACCATCACCTGATATTGTAGCCTCCAGTTTTATTTGTGGTCCAGATAATGTTAACGGTCGAACATAGAAATTGGCATCATGAAGCTCAAAATTCTCTTGCACAGAAGCAACTGCTAGTGAATAAAATCTACTTTTGAACATTAGCACTAGCCTATGTCCACATCATGGCCCAAAAATTGTAATGCATCTCCCCATGTGTTAACAGTGTGATAAGCAAAATTTTAGAAATATTCATACAAATGACAAGGAAGCAATGGTAGTGTATAGATTGCTACAATAGGTTGAATCAAAGTTTTAAATTTCTTTTGAATTTTTTTACTTGAAATTCTAGTCATACCTACAAGCCACCCGAGGAGATTCGCATGTTCATGTACCTATACTTGCCAATCATGGCTTTTTTTGAGAAGAATGATTCTCACTATATAATTTTTTTACAAAGTGAGATCAAATCTTTTTTTAAAAAATTATTGATTTGTCCAAACAAAAACGTGCCCTGTCATTACTGTAAAATAATGAAAATTTTCACCTATCCTCCTGAAACCCAAACCCAATCGTCTGCCCTGCATTTCTTTTGTGCAAATCTCCACAAGAAACTTTTGAATTCCCGAATTCATGGAACATATTGCTTCTCAGGAAAAATTATTCTGCTCATGCATCCTTCCTAGCCCTGTGTTTGTTCTTTGACGATTACATTGGTACAAGCCTTCTATGCTTGCCTTGTCTCAAACTCATAGACTCCTGCGGTTTGCAGTCCAGCAAGAGCTTGCATGTCTCTAATGGCATTGTTTAAGCTTCTCCATGGGAAGGTGCCGGGAGTCATCATCTGCACGGAGACCTCCTCCTAGATACCTTTTGTGGGACGGGTGTCTAACCTCACTCCTATCTTATTGCAGACATAACGAGAACCACAAATAAATTGTCAATCCATGGGACGAAGCTGACTCAACTAGTGCATACAGGATACAAAACGTTTTCAATCTCTTGGAAAACAACAAACAACTCGCATCTAACTCAAGCTACACTCAAATGACTGGGATCACCAAAAGGTAGTTGCTCATCGGCAAACAAATCACACCCGTTACAACATCAAATGACAACCAAACAATACAAAACTTCTAGGACAAGTATATAAGACCTAAGAGCACATACTTATGGTCACAAATCCACTTTAGGTCAAGTGCAAAAATCACGATTATTAACAGCAGTGGATTTTTGACCTAGTCGTTTTCGACCCAGAATGCATCTAAATTCTTAGCAATGATGCCCCAATATCCTGCCTATGCTTAGTTTTTTATTTTTAAGTCTAAATTCCTACTTATAATGAGATTAGGCCACGGCGACGCCAAAAGCTACGAAATACTCTGAACTGCTTACATCGATGCGTAGAGCTCTTACTTGCAGTTGCAATGCAATAGACACGACTGTGATATGACAACCGGAGTCGGAAGAGGAAGCGAGAGAAGGAGAGAAGTGAGTGCTGTTAGCTCACACTGTGTATTTATTATCCAAAAATTAACAATAACTTACAAAAATTGGCTTTTATACCTTAGCCAAAGTTTTTGGTGGTTAAAACTATTAATTTGGGAGCTCTAACTAAAGACAAGATGACACAATCTGGAAGCTTGTAGCCCCGGCCCATCAATTACAAAGTATATTAAAAAATAGGAGTTACAATATTTTCGATTCATCAAAATAATAAGTGTTTTTACAAAGAGAGCTCCGAAAAATGGTATTCGAGTTAGCTGCTAATAACATCCCCCCCCCTCCTTGCCTGTGTCGTCCCTTGACACAACTTTATGGGCTGAAATAATGTTTGGGTTGATGGCTGGCGAGGCGATCTTTAAGTGCATGAAGTGCCTTCTCATACCTGATCTTTCTTTGTCTAGCACCTGTAAAAATTGCATAGTTACTCTATTCTTGAGCTCGATGGCTGAGTAGCCTACGAATCTGACAGTCAGGTTGTTGATCACTGGCCCAAAAATCTTCGTTTTCCAAGTGAAAAACCCTATGTATAATGCTTCCACAAATGCCAACATATTATGAGATGGAAAGAACATGCAATGGGCGTAGATTCCATAAAGGACTTCTTTGGAAGGTTGGCTGCTTAGGTTGTACCATAGACCTTTATTTTTCGTGAGGAATGACATCCACGGGGCTCCTGCTTGCCTCTGGCTCGTGGAAAGCTTCAATGCATGTGAGCAGCATTTGGTAGATCTTGCATAGCATAGAACATGAGAGATCAAGGAGACTTTTGAAGAAATACATGGCACCCATTAGGGTTTTCACCACCGTTCCCTTTTCTGGAGCTGGCAATCTTGGATAATTCAGCTATGTAGGCCGCTTCTTTGTCATTGCCTCATATGCTTGCCATGTCCTCACTCTTGGTGCAGGACAAAAAGTCGGATCCTTTTGAAGGGCTGCGGGTGCTCTTGTGAACAAAATCGAGTATCTAGGATTCTTATTCAGCCAGCTCTTTCTCCACTTGGGATGGACTTCATATGCACCTTCTACTTGCATGTCGTTATAGAGTCGTTCTTTAATCTGTAACAGCTCTACCTTGATAAGGGGATATAGCAGTGTTTGTTGATGCCATTGTGAATTGATCTAGTTGGGAGTGAGTTGAGTAACATTGACAGAATGAAGAACTCTCAGCTCCCAATACATCGCTGCTTTTCACTGCTCATCCGTTTCTTGTGCTACCTGCTCTTTAAGTGCATCTTCCTCAGCTTTTGACAGCTGGACTGTTGGCACTTGATTGGCATCTGTTATTAGTACTTGAAAAGTTGCTTCTCCACCAAGCTCTTCTACCGGCTGTTTTTCCATGTCAGCGAAGGAGAACGAGGGAATGTCAATGTGAGTTTGATCTGAAGTACCTACCTACTCTGACATCTCTTGATGTCCGTCTTGCAGTAATTTATTAACTCTCTTGAGCTCGGCTATCTCCTTGAGTAGATCTTCTTCTCTTTGGACCCGCATTAATGCAAGGTCTCTGCGTTGTGATTTCTCTAGCTTTAGCTCGAGCTCGAGATCTTTATTTTTCTTTTCAAGTGATTTATACACTTCATCTGTACCTTTGATCGAGGTAACTGCGGGGTTTTCTCTAATCTATTGCAAGAAGGTTGCCTAATCATTGATCCTCTGCTCTGAATATTTCAATGAGGCATTTGCTACGTCTAGATGTACCTGGATCTTTTGAACTGACAGAGTTCTAGTCAAAAGTTTGTTAGTAACCTTTGTCAGCTGTTCGTCTTTGGTTTTGCAGGCATCTGTTAACTTCATGAGAAGTTCGTCTAACTCTTCCATCTCTTTTTGCTGCTTGTCCCTTGCTAGCTGGTGTTGTTCAGCTTCAGCTTTCAGATCTTGGACTTGCTTTTGCACATTGGTGATGACATTTAATCTATCTTCTAGCTCTCCTTGGACAACCTCGATCACCATCTTCAACTCTTTAGCCTTTGTGCTGCGAGTAAGTTCTGTTGATCACAGTTTTTAGGTCATGTCCTGGATCTGCTTAGCATATTCATTAACTTGAAGGATCACCTCAACATTTGTCTACCTATCCTCATCTCTTGCAAGCTCTCAGAAGTTTCGACAATCTCTTATGATTCATTTGGTGGGGAGCTGACAGCTGTTTGTTGTAGCAGTTGGGTTTTCTTCCTTTGATGGATGTGCCTGGGCCTCTTCTACTTTGTCTGCTTGAGGCTTCATGGATGTCTCGGCTGTTTTCTTGCTCAGTGGTGGTAGAAGGTATTTCCTTTGTTTCTTGTTCTTTTTTTTGCTCAAACTTTGTTTCCTTTGGTGCAGGACTTGCTGCCCTTTCTTGTTGAGCTTATATGTGAAGCTACTCAATATATGGCTTCTCTATATATGGCACCCAGGTCCCCTCTATATATACATCATCTCATGTGTGTATTCTACACACTTTGGGGTTCTATTTCTATGCTCTCTCTCTCTCTCTCTCTCTCTCTCTCTCTCTCTGTCTCTCTCTCTCTCTCTCTCTCTCTCTCTCTCTCTCTCTCTCTCTCTCTCTCTCTCAACATGGTATCAGAGCAGTACGTTTATGTTTTTTATTTTTCTCCTGATTGAAAACGATTTTGCAAAAAGTGTTTGCGAGTGGCATCGGAATCGATGTGGTCTACAACTTTGCAGAAGAAAGTTTTTTCAAATTCTGCACCGATTTTGAGTTATCGTTCGCGGACTGCATACATGCCTGAAAAACAACTTTCACTTTTAGTTTTTGATTTTTTTGCTAATTGAAAACGATTTTGCAAAAACTAACTGCTTGAGGCACCGGAATCAATGTGGTCTACAACTTTGCAGAAGAAAGTTTTTTCAAATTCTGCACCGATTTTAAGTTTAGTGTTCGCAGACTACGTACAAACCTGAAAAGCAACTCTTGTTTTATGTTTTTGATTTTTCTCTTAATTGAAAATAATTTTGTAGAAATTACCCGTGTGAGGCACTAGAATTTTGATGTGGTCTACAACTTTGCAAAATAAAGTTTTTTCAAATTCTGCACCGATTTTGAGTTATCGTTCGCGGACTGTGTACATACGTGAAAAGCAACTTTGGTTTTTTATTTTTTATTTTTCTCTTAATTGAAAGCAATTTTGCAGAAACTACCCATTGAAGGAACCGGGATCGACGTGGTCTACAACTTTGCAAAAGAAAGTTTTTTCAAATTTTGTACTGATTTTGAGTTATCGTTGGCGGACTACGTACATGTCTCGGAAAAGCAACTTTCGTTTTTTGTTTTTTGATTTCTCTCCTAATTGAGAATGATTTTGCAGAAACTATTTGCATGAGCCATCAGAATCGATGTGGTCTATAACTTTGCAGAAGAAAGTTTCTCTAAATTCTGCACCTATTTTGGGTTATCGTTTCGGACTGCGAATATGTTTGAAAAGCAAAATTTTACTTTTTGCTTTTGATTTTCCTCATGGTTGAAAACTTCTCAATTATATTTTTTCTTCATCAATCATATATTTGTTACTAAAGTAACTTTGTTGCAGAAGCCAGTTACATATCGTTCCGATTTAGTCGAGGCGTTGATGATCGTCCAAATTCTATCAAGCTATTGTTGGTACATGATCTTTTGTTATATGATATACTCGTTCATTGATTCTCGTATAATTATTCTTCTAGAGATATAGTTTACCCGTTTTATTGATAATTTCTCGTTGATAACATAGTGATTTTGATGGTACCATGATGATGTTTTGTTAGTACTTTGATCATGGTGATTTTCATTGATACCATGATGATTTTTCATTGATACCATAGTTATTTTGGTGATGCCATGATGATATTTTGTTGATACCATGGTTATTATCGATGATGCCATGATGATATTTCGTTGATTTCATGGTGATTTTCATTAATACCATGATGATGTTTCGTTGATACCATGGTTATTCTCAATGATACCATGATGATGTTTCGTTGATACCATGGTTATTCTCGGTGATGCCATGATGTTGTTTCGTTGATACAATGATTATTCTCGGTGATATCATGATGTTGTTTTGTTGATACCATGGTTATTCTCGGTGATATCATGATATTGTTTCGTTGATACCATGGTTATTCTTGGTGATATCGTGATGTTTCGTTGATACCATGGTTATTCTCGGTGATATCGTGACGTTGTTTCATTGATACCATGGTTATTCTCGGTGATACCATGATGTTGTTTCGTTGATACAATGATTATTCTATGATGGTTTTCGTTGATACCATGATGATTTATTCATTTTTATTGATACAATGATGATATTTTGTTAATACTTTGATGATACTCATTGATATCACTACGTTGATAAATGTCATTTTATGTAGTACATACATGTCGTTTTATATACACATGTCATTTGCATCACGTATCATGCATCTTGTACTTTTTATGTTTATACTTTATATCTACAAATGTTGTCGTGCATATATATGTCGTCAAAAGAGTGGCGTCGCGAACCATCTCTTATGGCATTGTGAATGTAATTATTTCACTAACGATGCTAATAATTTTCATGACTATGTTGTTTGAGTCTATGATCTATTTAGGATTGATCAAAGAATTGATTTCATGAAGACAAACTTGGTGACAATAAAAGATTTATGAAGACATGTTTGGTGATGCCATATTGATGACAACATGAAGATATGTTTGGTGATGCGATAGTGATGACAAGCTACACAACAGATTCACGGAGACACTTTTGATTACGAGATAATCGATAGCCTTTACACCTCTTTATTGAACCTTTGTATTCATTATCGTATTTGATAGGATAGGAGTAATGTAACTCCTCATAAAACATTCATTGTAAAAGGAGTGATGTAGCTCCTCATGAACATTTGTATAATCAATGATTTTTATAATATAATGGTGGGTGTATATAGAGCTGTGGGTTTTTCCCTTGATCCCCCAAGGGTTTTTTCATCCACAGTTAGGGACCCTTATTTGAGCGGGGCAGTGTTGAGCTTATATGTGAAGCTACTCAATATATGGCACCCAGGTCCCCTCTATATATACATCATCTCATGTGTGTATTCTACACACTTTGGGGTTCTATTTCTGTGCTCTCTCTCTCTCTCTCAACATTTCTGGCTCTGGTTCTCTTGCTTTAACTTGCTCCGGAGTAGTTGCTGCCTATTGTGCAGACTCTGCTACCTCTTGTGGTTCAGACTCAGCTTGTGTGGTTCTATCTGCTGGTGATGGTGGAGGGCTTGGCATGGGGTGGTCGTGTTGTTCCTTAGCAGGTGAAGAAGGTCGGGGAGACATGCCACCTTGTTCATGTTGGACCTCTCCTTGTGCACTTTCTTCTTGTGCTTGTTTTTCTTGTTCTGCCACATCTACTCTAGCTTTTCTTTATGCTTCTTGATATTCTTTCAACTTCAATGCCTTTGCCTCCTAATAAATTCTTTCCAATAGATCCTTTGGATATTCTGCTTCGCTTCGTGCAGTGTGCTTTGTTCTTGGTCCTTTTACTTCTATAGGTACCCACTTTGCAGGGTCCTTTCCTTGAGCTTGGTGGCTTCGTTCATAAGAGTGCTTCTCTCTCTCAAACCTTGCCTGCTTCTGCTGAGGCTCCTCTTGATGTGCGGCCATTACATTAATTTTATCTCTTCAACGCGGGCTCTTCTTTCCTCATTATCTGAGCTTTCATTGCTATGCCTTTCTAAAGATCTCTGGCAGAATCTTCATCAGATTTGTACGCTCTTTTGGTGGACCTTGTGAAACGATGGGATGGTTGTGCTGATACTATCCATATGTTTTGATCTGGGGCAGGTGGAAAATTATCTGCCATACTGATAGCGTGGTAGGCAATTCTTGTGAGTACCTCACGTGATCCCACATATGTTATCTTACCCTCTTTCTTTGTACCCTTCAGTGTGGATAACATATACTGTGCGTGGTCGATGGGTTGCCTGGTTGTCGACTTTAACACTTGTGTAAAAGTAGTCGCAATTGCATGATTGGGTGTTGTGTACCTTGGCGGTCTCTTTGCTAGAAAGTGGAAGTGTTGATGATATTCTCTTGCAGGTTCTTCCACCTGTTTTTGGATGAGATCAGCAAATTTGGTAGCAGCAGTCTCTTTGGTGAAAGTTCTTGCTATTTTTTTGTCTCTTGCTCTCATGGTCATCCCTTCTGTCGGCAATTTAAGGGCTTTGGCCATGCTCCTTGGTAATTACCACTTCTTCCTTGTTCCCTTGCTGGTCAAAAATCTGGGCTGTTCCATCTTCCTTGATCATGAACAAGAGCTCATAAGCTTTTTGAAAGTCTACACCACATGGCTCTTGGTCGTAGAATTCTCTAAGTTCAAGCCTTCTGTTAGCTTATTTTGTTTCAGGCTTTGCTGCGTCATCGTAGACCTCTTTTGGCAAAAGTAGTAGTTCTACTTGATGTCCTTCTTGACTATTGAAGCTGGGTCCAATTGGTATGTTGGCATCTCTTGCAGCTTTTTCTTGTTGGTCACCATTCTCTTGGCCTTCTCAGCCTGGGGCGGTCACTTATCAAAAGCTTCCTATATCACGTGCGTTCAAGAGGTTATTAATAATACCTCAATATACATACTATATTTACACTACGTACCTATTTAAAAACCCCCCACCTCCCGCTGTATGTATACATTTTGATCTTTTAATAATCCTCTCCGGTTAACTCACGTGATAGCATACACATTCTAAAAAGTGACCGTCCCAGGCTTCTTAGCAGCTTGCATGGCTCCTGTTAGGTGAATATAGTGTCAAAGTTATAAGATTTCTGCAATTTCCACTTTGAAATGTCCTTCTATCTGAATTGCTGACAAATTGAGTCCAATTTGCTTCAAATCAATTTTTGAACATGTATAGATGCATAAAAACATGTAAAGATCAAAATCATGAAGTCCAAGCAAAAATTTGCAACAAAACTAAATAATCGCGAGTATTTATAGCTGAGAAAGTTTTTCAACTTCTTGCAATTTTGGTGTTATAGGCTTGAAGTATATATCAAATAGATACTTTGAATGAAGTGTGGGATCATTTGAGTGCACAGGGTGAAAATGGTGCTAGATTTAGGCTTTCCGTCTCTGAAACAGTAGATATAAAGGAATTTTGAGATTTTGGGATCCAAATTAGCTCAAACTTGATTAGTGGGCTTAGGACATCATGTACTTTGGTCCCATGAGGTCAAAGTTGCAATTTCTCCCTATCTTGGACAAAAAGTAAATAATCACGATTATTAACTTTTTTACCCAAATGGACTTTTTTGAAGCAACTTGGTTCTAGGCATGATGTAGACTCTGTGTATGAAGTCTGAGGTGATTTGGATAAAAAAATGTGATAGATAACTCAGAAATTGGTTTCAAAGGACTGCTTTGCGTTTTTTGGCAGTTTTCCAATTTATCTTTGATGAATTTGGCTCAAACTTGAAATGTGGCATGTAATAGGTGTGTACAAGTGATGGGTGATGTGAAGGTACCATTTTCAAGCCAAAATATAGCAAAAGTAAATAATCTCGATTATTTACAACAATCAACTTTTTCTTGCAAAACTTGAAAATTTTGACCTAAACATATTCAACACACCTAAAACAAGTCATAAATTGAATTTGGTAAAGTTTTGTCCTGTTGGCATCTCTTTGTGCTTTCTCGACTCTGAGATCACCGATTTTTGTGACTATATGTCCTGTGGAGTTAGTTAGTCACTTTTGAGGCTTTGGACTTGTCCGCTACATAGTCCTGAAGCAACTCGTCCAATTTTGGTCCATTTAGAGTCAGTTTGACTTCGTACGTCAATTTTGACGCTTTGTAGCCTTCAAGCCGTTTTTTGTTGTTTGAGGGCTTGCTTTGATTGATTTTATAAAACCAACCATATACATTGTATATAGACCCCATCTAGAAGCTATCTGTGGAGTCAGAATCGAATTCTAGCATATGCCAAAAACCTATCTTTTCTACTTCGGACTCCCCTCGGCCTTTGCCGAATGGTCAACTGTTGATATAGAAGTGTTCTATTATGTTGGGGCATGCTACAGTTCAAGTCTCATGTGATTTGGTTGAGCTAACTAGCCGCTATGGTCAATTTTTGTTCCAAGGTCTTCCTGCACTACTTGGATTTTAGGATTTTTTCATGGGGTTTAGACTAGCCACCGGCCATACAGAATAGGTCATTGATAAGTATAAAACTTACCCCTCATGTCTTGTGTGAGACGGCGCTGTAAACAGGTGACTATGGACTTCGGAAATATCGCGCGAAAGAGGTTGAAAAGCTCTCTCTCCAAAGGCGACAAGTGGAAATGAGAAGATTTTAGCCTACCTTGGGTATCTATACTTGGACTTTTTGAACCCTTTTTCCCCAAATTCCCCTTTTAATCCTACTAGGACATGAAATTTATGTTAGACTCAAAATTTTCCCCAATCGGACTCTTGTAGCTCATTCTGCAAGAATTCTGCCAAAGTTGGTCTGGCCGCCTAATTTAGGCTTCCCGCTTCCATATGCCAACTTGATTGAAATTTTTTGTGCTTGTCCACCTCGTCCTTCTGATCATCGCTTATCTTTAGTTTTTCCATATGAGCTCATTTGCTATTTATTATTAACTTTTGACCTATTTATTAAAAAAATAAAAGAAAATGACAAAATGCGCTAAAAAAGCAAAGTAAAAATACAATAATTAAAAAATTCCATAGAAAAACACAGCTTTATTGTTTTTTGGTGGATTTCTGTATTTTTAAGTCTCAATATCAAGAAAAAATGATGAAAAATGACAAAAGAGACCATTTTTTAATGATTTTCTGATAGTTTATATAGTATTCACACTCATCAGGGAGATGTTATTAGTTAAAATTCCCCTGTTGATGACTCATTAAGAGAATTATTAGGTAATTTTACAACAATTCACGCGTTAACATTAAATTTTTCCTCTCTATGCAAACATTGCCCTTAATTACTTAGTTCCCTTCCACCCCTCCTAGATGGCGTACTCCCGGACGACTGTGTGCATGGGTTAAACGCTAGTGTCTATGCATAGATGTTAGCAACAAGCTAACTTGGACACCATTTTTTGGAGCTCTCAATGTAAAATAACTTACTATTTTGAGAAATCGGGAATATTATAACTCCTATTTTTCGAATAAACTTTGTAATTGATGAGACGGGGCTACAAGCTTCCAGATTGTATCAACCTATCTTTAGTTAGAGTACTAGTTTTGACCACCAAAAACCTTGGTTAAGATATAAAAGCCAATTTTTGTAAGTTATTTTCAAGTTTTGGATAATGAAATACACAGTGTGAGCTAACGAACTCACTTCTCTCCTTCTCTTGCTTCCTACTCCTTCCCCGATTGTCACATTGTAGTCACGTCTATTGCATTGCAACCGCAGGTAAGAGCTCTACACATTGATGTAAACAGTTCATAGTATTTTGTAGCTTTTTGGCGTCGCCGACTTGTGGCCTAATCACTTCATAAGTAGGAATTTAGACTTCAAAATAAAAAACTAAGCATAGGCGGGTAGTGGGGCATCATTGCTAAGCATTTAGATGCATTCTGGGTCGAAAACGACTAGGTCAAAAATCCACTACTGTTAATAATCGTGATTTTTTCACTTGACCTAAAGTGGGATTTGAGACCATAAGCATGTGTGCTTAGGTCTTATATACTTGTCCTAGAAGTTTCATATCGTTTGGATGTCATTTGATGCTGAACGGATGTGATTTGTTTGCCGATGAGCGAATAGCTTTTGGTGATTTCGATCATTTGATTGTAGCTTGAGTTAGATGCGAGTTATTTGTTGTTTCCAAGAGATTGAAAACCTCTTGTAGCCTCTATGCACTAGTCGAGTCAACTTCGTCCCATGGATTGACAATTTATTCGTGGTTCTCACTATGTCTGCAATAAGATAGGAGTGAGGTTAGACACCTGTCCCACATTTGGCACCGCTTTCGGGGATCGAAGAGACCTAAACTAGGGAAAAACACGAGCATCTTGTGAAGTTATCATTTGATTTTCTCTAGGATCTCCTAGAGTCAAAACTTTCTTTCGAAAACCGTATAGCTTAAGATTGTCGTCTTTTACTGTGTAGAGGTAGCTTGGAAGTAATCGTACTTGCTGAGTGCCTTTAGGATTGTAGATTAGATTAGGATTTGGAGAATGATTGAAAGGCAGGACAAGTCTTAAGATCAAGACTCTGAAAATTGTAAAAAACAAGAAAACGAGTGTTTGTGGACACTTTCCACAACCCCAATGGAGTAGAACTTAGAAGTAGGGTAAGTAGAATCCAAGGAGGATTTTAAGACATTGCGCTCTCCAAAAGAATCATATGTCAGTTGTTATGTGAAGTTGTAAAATTTCAAGTCTACGGCTAGAAATAGCACCAGAAGACTGTCAACCACTCAATCCGACTGGAGTGTACACTTCAAAAGCTGTATGAACCAGGGGGTAAGCTCAAGGACACATTGAGGTGAAAAATTTCAAGAGTTTGCAAAAACTCAGATTATTTACTTTTTCTTGACATTTTAGGCCAAAGTAAGTTTTGACTTGATTCATAGGCTTAAAATAGCTCATGAAAAGATTGTCCATTGAAAAAGTGCAAAAAAGTGTTCATTTTGGGCCTAAAGTAAATAATCGTGATTATTTACTTTCAGCTCAAAACTAGCCAAGGTTGATACCAGTGACTCATTGCATGTGTACAAACAACTTCTGTAAAGGACCAGAGAGTTTAGATCACCAATTAAACAAAAACTGGGTAAAAACTAAATTCTGTACTGACTTTTGGGAACTTGAGTGTAAATTGGAAAAAATTTAGCTCAAACTCAATAAAACTTGATTCATAGGCTTATATTGATAATAGACATGTGTACATGCTCAGTTGATAAAAAAGATACAAAAACTTGCCAGAAGTAAATAATCGTAATTATTTACATCTGTCCCATTTCTCAACTTTTTACATCTGTCCCATTTCTCAACTTTTTTTATCAAGGCACCATACTACTAGTTTTAGCATGTTATACTAAGCCCACAAATCAAATTTAGTAACATTTGGATCATTGGATTGAAAATTGTGACGAAATCTGCAAAGTCAATCTACGGATATTTGAACAAAAATCATCCAAACTTGATGAAACTTGGCTAGGGAGCTTAAGTTAAGCTGCTTAAGAGATCTGGTCAAGATTGGGACAAAAACTTGCAAAAATATAACTGGAGTAAATAATCGTGATTATTTACATCTGCTTCAAAAATTGATATTCTTGTACGTTTGAGCATACCACAAGGTCAAGCACATCAAGTAGACCTCACCAATCAATTTTGGTGAAATTTGGATCACAAAAGCAAGACTTAAGCCATATTCTTGAAAACTGAGTCTGCGAACACGAAACAATTGATAAGCTTGAACAAATGTTTTCCAAACTTGTCCAGAGACCTTAACAGGTTGCATACTTTGCAAATCAAGCAAAAAAGTGCAAAAAATTGACAAAAGTAAATAATCACGATTATTTACTACTGCTATACAGAGACACCATTTTTTATTTTTAAACTTGTATAGTGTTAGACCAACATAATACAACGCCACCGGGCAGTTTTGGGTTCAATCGAATCCAAATTGGTACCTAATCACTCAGATTGTAGGTTGTAGATTAGTCTTGTGGCTTTTGGCAAAAATATACTCTGAAAGTCTAAACTGCTGACTCACAAAGCTTGATTTATATTGACCAATCACAATAGTTAGCAAGAATTTTGCAGTCTTTGTGAAGGAATAGCTAACTTGATAGGAATTAAAAGCTTGACAGTAGTTGCAATCAACTAAAGTGGAAAAGGTGACAGCAATTCAATCCGACGGTAAGTACTCTATCCACATCTTCACAAGTCTATATGAACCTTAGGTCTGGTCGTATACTAGCAAACCAAGGCATATTTGGAGAGATAGCTAGTAGAGTATCCACCGAAGAAAGTGTAAACCAAGGTGACCACTTGGAAACTATCTTAGAAGAAGTCTCACACATTTTTAGATACAACATCTAAAATGTCTTCCTATTCGACTAATTCTAGAACCGGAACGAAAATGCGGTATAAGCACATAATCACATTCTATAAGACTAATAAACATGGGGCTTAGGTTTACCTGTATCCTAATGAAGAGTATGCTATCCGCATTGATGACCATGAAATAGAGTTTGAAGAGGAAATACGAGCAAATAACCAAGGAAAGATATACATGGATAGAAATGGAACTCAATACTTGGAAACCCTCATGTGATTGAAAAATGGGGATTAGAGGTGAATACACTCATTCCGGATATGTCAGCAAAAGAAGGATCATCGACTTTAGAATTTGAGGGATACAATTAAATTGATTTAAGCCTTTAAAATGGTTTACCACAGATAATCCTAGGATCCGAGTATATTGTTGGGAGGATAGAACGTCAAAGATCTTCTCTGGACTTCTCATGCCAAATCAGGACAGTTGAACCCCATGAAGATCATCTACATCTTGAAAATCAAAGACAAGGGTCCAGCAGATCTACCAGCCTACCTATTTAGGAATTGTTATAACAATAACTTTGTTGTGATGACTCTTGAAGAGGTGGAACAAACCAAATACCAAGGGTATTCCATATGGGATTGGATATTGGGCCAGGGACCAGAAACTATTCCACGGGAAGAACTCCATGAGATATCTTCCGAGAGTAATGTTAAGAAACCAAAAACCACATCATCACTAAGAAAACCGAGTGACACTAAAGCCAGTCCAGGGCTACATGAGTCACTATTTGCAACAGACTGGTTTGAAGGACTTGGAATAGGGCCAACTGCTAGGAGATTGGGAGGTGAACCAAATAGACGTGTCAGACCAGTTGATTTTAAGAAATGGGTCAGAAAATACAGTGGATCTAGGGATCTATATGACCATTTAGCAAGCTTTAAGCAAGTGCTAAGAGTAGAACGTATATTTGATGTCCATACTCAAGTGCAAAGTGCAAACAAATTTGTGTTCTTTGTGGACCACCAAGCTTTATTGTACTTGGTCAACAAGCCATGCAACACAAGAAGAATAGTGAGATGGTTCATTATTCTTCTGGAATTTGATTTTACTGTAGTTGTGAAAAAGGGCACCACTCATCAAAGAGCAGATCATTTGTCAAGGATTGTTTCACGAGAACCACCTAAGGGAGTAGACGATGATCTACCAGATGCATATCTGTTCTCCGGTGAAATGATACCTAGATGGTCTAAAAACATGGTATCCCTGATTACCATAACTCAAGTGGATTCAAAAATACCACTTCCTAGTACAATTGAATTAATTGAGCAATCGACTATGTATCAATTACTAGCTGGAAGGTTGTACGAATATTACTTTTATGCATTAATCCCGAGGAAAAAAACCAATACTTGAGTCAAGCACATATTACCATAGTAGGACTTCACTTTGCAAAAGACTAAACTATGCGATGAATCTTGAAACTCAACTATGAGGAGCGATGTTCATTTGTTTGTGAAACATTGTCCTCAATGTCAAAAACAAACACCCATACCTCATGTGACACTGTTCCAAATGTCACATGTTCCTAAGTGGAGTAACAATCTAGTTATTTATTTGTCAAGCCAAACATTTCCTGAGGATATGAGTAAACGCCGTCAAAGAGAAATTGAAACAAAAGCAAGAGCCTATGCTCTTATTGGAAATCAATTGTATAGAAGACGTAAAGATCAACATCTGTGTCTTTGTGCAAATGAAGACGAATATACTCCTATTTTAGATCAAGCACATGCTGGATTAGCCGGAGGTCACTTCTCAAGTGAGACCACCACAAGAGCAATCTTAATGGCAGGCATATGGTGGCCAACACTTTTTGCAGATGCCAAAGAATATGTTCGAAGGTGTGATGCATGCCAACGAGCTAAAATGCCAACACGTGTAGACAGCATGCTCTTAAGACCAATGATGGGGGCTAGAGATTTCCCAAATTGGGGTATAGACTTTGTTGAACCAATACAACCACCGGCTTATAGGACCCAAGCTCAATATATCATTGTAGCAACGGACTATTTGACTAAGTGGGCCGAGGCTAAAGCATCTCAAAAGAATGATGCCAGAACCACATCCGCATTCTTATATGAGTATGTATTCACAAGATATGGACTGCTAATAGAGATTGTCAATGATAGAGGAACTCATTTCCTCAATGAGGTAATTGAGTATTTGCTTAATGAATTTATGGTCATCCATAATAAATCAGCTCCCTATCACCCCAAAGCAAATGGAAAAGCTGAGCATACGAAAAAAATTATTAGCTCAGTATTGACTAAAGTGGTTAGTTCAGGAAGAACACATTGGGAAACGAATCTCCATGCAGCTCTATGGGCTTATCGAGTTTCATTCAAAACAGCTTTGAATGCTACACCCTTTAACCTTGTTTATGGTCTCAATGCCATACTGCTAATAGATTTTCTATTGCGGGCACTAAGGGTAGCAAAGGATCTTGAGTGGACTGGACATGAACTGTCAAACAGACTTGAAGATTTAGAAAAATTGGATGAGCAAAGGTTAACAGCTGTAGCTCACATCTATGCACAAAAGAGAAAACAAAAACAAGTTTTTGATTCCCATCTTGTTACAAAAATCTTCAAGAAAGGGGGATTAGGTTTAGTCTATTCTCTTAAGCAACACATTCTCAAGTTTAAGAAAACGGGAAACAAACCGTTTGTAATTGAAGACGTCTCTCCGAGTGGAGTAGTGAAGTTGTCCACCCTAGATGGTGAACCAATAGCTAATTGGATTAGTGGATGTTGTTTAAAAAGTACAATTTATCACTAACCAATAAAATTCTAGAAAGAATGCATGCAGCCAAGCAACAAAAGATAAAATGATAGCAGATTATTGATGAAGCCCAAGAAGAAGGTCAGCTTCGAGTACTCAAAACAAAAGCTGCTCTCAAGAGTCAACAAATACCTATTCCCATCAACACTATGGAGCTAGCTGACCGAAAATGGGAATTACCGAAGGATGTAGTGTCAACAGATGAAGAATGGTTAGATGGAATGGACCTTCGCATCAAAGTACAGTTGAACGGTCATAACATGAATGCATTGGTCGACACGGGAGAGGAGTAAATGCAGTCATTTATTCCAGGTACAAGAAAGCCACAAATGAGTCTTTGACAAAAGGAATAGCGACTATTAAAGAATGCAATAAGAATCCAACACCGACACCGGGAGTAGTCAACCTGAACGTGATAGTACATGGATGTTCATGCCCTCATCAATTTTTGTGCTTACCGGATGAACACATGAATGAGACAATGATTATAGGGATCCCATGGATGCGGACATATAAAGTAGTGCCAGATTGGGAGACCAACCATCTAAAGCTATCACCTAAAGGCAGACAACTCTTTGTTCTAATTGCACCAAGCAAGGAGGAATGGAAAAGAAGTGCCCAATTGAACAAACCATGAAGCAAGAAATCTTCTCCATCCTATCAACAAGCAAATGCTGCAAGTAGCATGCAAGGAGTCAGGAAAATTTGGGTAGCAAAGGCACAGCTTAAAGACAAGTTGATTCAAATTTGGGTGCCCAAAATATCGTCTATAGTACCAAACCAGGTTCCAAGGTTCAAAACCCAAAAGGGAGCATCTCCTAGCAAAGAACCTAAGGAAAAATGGATTTGGAAGAAAAAGGAGAACTTACCTTCCCCACAAACCGTAAAGCCAATGAAGCAGTGGCGAGTTAAGTCTCCAAAAGTTCAACCACAACAGTCTCACCAGGACAAACGAAGATATCAATGGCGGGTAAAAGCTCGACAACAACCTATATTGGTATCAATAGCTCAGCAAATCAGAGTGCCAAAGTATCCTCAAGGTACAATCAAGCAAAGGGCACACAAGCTACAACAATTGCTCTTTGGAAGACTACAACAGGGAACCTCAACATCAGAAACCCTTGAGTTAATTACTCAAGACGCACCTCTTGCACAGCATAATGGTTGTAACTGCATTGATCTTCAAAGCATGGTAGAGCCAACCAAGGCTATGCATAGACACCAGTGTTCAACCCGAGCACATAGTCGTCCCGGAGTACGCCATCTAGGAGGGGTGGAAGGGCATTAAGTAATTAAGGGCAATGTTTGAAGAGGGAGAAAAACGTTTGATGTTAATGTGTGATTTTTTGCAAAATTACCTAATAATTCCCTTAACTAGTCATCAACAAGGGAAATCTAACTGATAACATCTCCCTAATGAGTGTAAATACGGTATATAGTATCAAAAAATCATCAAAAAAATAGTCTTTTTTGTTAATTTTCATCATTTTTTTTTATATTGAGACTGAAAAATTGAGAAATCCACCAAAAAACAATAAAGCTGTGTTTTTCAATGTATTTTTTTAATTATTGGATTTTTAGTTTTCTTTTTTAGCGCATTTTATTATTTTCTTTGATTTTTTGAATAAACAGGTCAAAAATTATAATAAATAGCAAATGAGCTCAAATGGAAAAACTGAAGATATGATGATGATCAGAAGGACAAGACGGACAGGCACAAAAAATTTCAATCAAATCGGCAGATGGAAGCGAGAAGCCTAAATTAAGCGATCAGACCGACTTTGGTAGAATTCTTGCAAAATGAGCTACAGGAGTCCGATTGGGAAAATTTTTGAGTCTAACAAAGATTTCACGGCCTAGTAGGACTAACAAGGGAATTTGGGGAAAAAGATTTCGGAAAGTCCAAGTATAGATACCCAAGGTAGGGTAAAATCTCCTCATTTTCACTTGTCGTCTTTGGAGAGAGAGCTTTTCGACCTCTTTTTTTGCGCGCCATTTGCAGAGTCCACAGTCACCTATTTACAGCGCCGTCTCACACGAGACATGAGGGGTAAGTTCTATACTTATCGATGATCCATTTTGTACTGCCGATAGCTAGTCTAAACCCCTGGAAAAAACCCTAGAATTTGACTAGTGCACGAAGACCTACGACCAAAAAGTGATCATAGCGGCCTGTCAGCTCAACCAAATCAGATGAGACTTGAACTGTAGCATGCCCCAACATAATAGAACACTTCTATATCAACAGTTGACCATTTGGCAAGGGTCTAGGGGGTCCCAAGTAGAAAAGCTAGGTTTTTGGCAGATGCCAAAATTGGATTCTGAATCCACAGACAGCTTACATACGAGGTCTATACACAATGTATATGGTTGGTTTCACAAAATCAAGCAAACCAAGCCCTCGAAAAGCAGAAAACGACGTGAAGGCTATAAAGCGTCAAAATTGACATACGAAGTCAAGCTGACTCCAAATGGGCCAAAATTGGATGAGTTGCTTCAGGACTATGTAGCAGACAAGTCCATAGCCTCAGAAGTGACTAACCAACTCTACAGAACATGTAGTCACAAAAATCGGGACAAAGCACGAAGTGATGCCGATAGGACAAAACTTTACCAAATTCAATTAAAGACTTGCTTTAGTGTATAGAAAATGTGTAGGTCTAAATTTTCAAGTTTTGCAAGAAAAAGTTGACTGTTGTAAATAATCGTGATTATTTACTTTTGCAATATTTTGGCTTGAAAATGGTACCACCACATCACCCATCACTTGTGCACACCTATTACATGCCACATTTCAAGTTTGAGCCAAATTCATCAAAGATAACTTGGAAAACTGTCAAAAAATGCAAAGAAGTTCTTTGAAACCAATTTCTAAGTTATCTACCACATTGTTTTATCCAAATCACCTCATACTTCATACACAGAGTCTACATCATGCCTAGGACCAAGTTGCTTCAAAAAATGTCCATTTTGGTAAAAAAGTTAATAATTGTAATTATTTACCTTTTGTTAAGATGATGAGAAATTGCAACTGTAACCTCATGGGGCCAAAGCACATGATGTCCTAAGCCCACTAACCAAGTTTGAATAAATTTGGAGCCCAAAATATCAAAATTCATTTATATATATCTATTGTTTCAGAGATCTAAAGCCTAAATCCGATACCATTCTCACCCTGTGCACCCAAATGAGCCCATATTTCATTCAGAGTATCTAATTAATATATACTTCAAGCCTATAATGCCAAATTTGCAAAAAGTTGAAAAAATTACTCAGTTGTAAATAATCGCGATTATTTACTTTTGTTGCAAATTTTTGCTTGGACTTCATGATTTTGATCTTTACATGTTTTTATGCATCTATGCATGTTCAAAAAATGATTTGAAGCAATTGGACTCAATTTGTCAGCAATTCAGACTAAGGGACATTTCAGAGCGGAATTTGTCAAAATTTCTAACTTGGGCACTCTATTCACCTAACAGGAGCAATGCAAGCTGTGGAGAAGGCCAAGAGGAGGGTGACCAACAAAGAAAAGCTGCAAGAGATGGCAACTTACCAATTGGACCCAGCTTCAATAAGGAATGCCAAGGCAATATGCCCATCGAAAGAATAGTTAGAGGAGAATAACACCACAATATTCACTGGTAGATTCAAAAACGAAGAAGGACATCTGTAGAACTACAACTTCTACCAAAAAATTTCTATGATGTCGCAACAAAATCAGAGACAAAATAAGCTAACAGAAGGCTTGGACTTAGAGAGTTCTACGAACAAGAGCCATGTTGAGTGGATTTCCAAAAATCTTATGAGCTCTTGTCCACAATCAAGGAAAATAGAACAGCCCAGATCTCTGACCAACAAGGGAACAAAGTCAAAGTAGTAATTATGAAAGAGATTGTGGCCAAAGCTCTCAAATTGTCGAAAGAGGACATGACCATGAGAGCTAGAGACAGGAAGACATTAGGTACTTTCACTAAAGAAACTGTTGTGGCTACATTTGCTGACCTAATCGAGAAATAGGTGGAGGAACCAACAAGGCTATATCACCAACATTTCCACTTCCTGGCAAAGAGACCGCCAAAGTACACCACACCCAATCATGCAGTTGCGCCCACATTTACACAAGTGTTAAAGTCGACAACCAGGCAACCAATCGACCACGCGCAATACTTGTTGTCCACATTGAAGGGGACAAAGAAAGAGGGTAAGATAACATATCTGGGAGCACCTGAGGTACTTACAAGGATTGCCTACCATGCTATCGGCATGGCATATAATTTGTCGCCTTCCCTAGATCAGAGCACATGGATCATGTCTGCACAACCATCCCCTTGAGCCACAAGATCTACCAAAAGAACTTACAAATTTGATGAAGATTCTACTGAGAGCTCTCCAGAAAGGCATAGCAGCGAAAGCTCCGACAATGAGGAAAGGAGAGCATGCATTGAAGAAATGAAAAGTAGTGGCAACACATCAAGAGGAGCCGCAACAGAAACAAGCAAGGTTTGAGAGGGAAAAGCACTCCTATGAACGAAGCTGACAAGGTGCAGGTGAGGACCCAAAGAAATGGGTGCCGGAAGAGATGAAAGGACCAAGAACAAAGCACCCTGCACCGAGAGAAGCAGAATATCCAAAGGATCTATTGGAAAGAATGTATCAGGAGGCAGAGGCATTGAAGTTGAAAGAAGCTCAAGAAGCAGAAAGAAAAATCTAGAGCATATGCGATCGAACAAGAAAAACAAGTAGAAGAAGCATCTGCACAAGGAGAGACTCAACATGAACAAGGTGACATGTCTCCCCGAACTTCTTCACCTGCTATAGAACAACATGACCACCCCATGCCAAGCCCTCCACCATGACCAGCAGATAGAACCACACAAGCTGAGCCCATTAAGGAGAAAGAGCCTGAACAGAAAGAAGCAACAAAATATGCACAACAGGCAGCCAGTACTCAGGAGCAAGCCAAAGCACAAGAACCAGAGCCAGAAAAGGCAGCAAGTCCTTTACCAGAGGAGACAACAAAGTTTGAGCAAACAAAAGAACAAGAAACAGAGGATACCCCTTCTACCTCCACACAATACGAAACGGTCGAGGCATCCACGAAGCCTCAAGATGACAAAGCAGAAGAGGGCCAACCACAGTCTCAAGGGCAAGAACAACCAGCCGCCACGATGCCGCTGAGAGAGTCACAAGAGATTGCCAAAACGTCTAGGCAGATCACAAGAAATGAATATTGGAAGACTAATGATGAGGTAATCCTGCAAGTTAATGAATATGCAAAGCAAATGCAGGATATGACGAAAAAACTCCGATTAGTAGCGCTTAGCCGCAACACAAAGGCTAAAGAATTGGAGATGGTGATTGACGCTCTCCAAGGAGAGTTAGAAGATAGTTTAAATGGCATCACTAATCTGCAAACACAAGTCCAGGTGTTGAAAGCTGAAGTTGACCAACACCAGCTAGCACGAGACAAATAGCAAAAGGAAATGGAGGAGTTAGGTGAACTTCTCATGAAGTTGAGGGATGCTTGCAAAACAAAAGACGAACAACTGACAGAGGTTATTAACAAACTTCTAACTACAACTCTGTCATTTCAGAAGATTCAAGTGAAACTAGATGTCGTGAACGCCTCCTTGCATATTCAGAGCAGAGGATCAATGATCAGGCAACTTTTTTGCGACAAATACGAGAAAATCCCATAGTTGCCTTGATCAAAGGAACAGACGAAGTGTATAAAGCACTAGAGAAAAAGAACAAAGACCTCGAGCTAGAGCTAAAGTTGGAGCTATCTCAACACAGAAACTTGGCATTAATGTGGGTACAACAAGAAGAAGAGCTGCTAAAGGAATTAGCCGAGCTAAAAAGAGTCAACCAAATGCTGAGAGATGGACGGCAAGAAACGCATGAAGAAGCAGAAACTTCTGAACAGTCACTTATAGATATCCCTCAGTCTCTTTTGCTCAAAAGGAAACACAGCTACTAAAGGGCTAGGTGGCGAAGAAGATTTCAGAGTACCATTAACAGAAGCAAATGAAGTGCCAATGGTCCAGCTGTCAAAAGCTGAGGAAGATGCACTTAAAGAAAAGATTACACAAGAGACGGATGAGTAGTGGAAAGCAGTGAATGGATTGGGAGTTGAGAGTTCTTCACTCTGTCAATGTTACTCAACTCACTTCCAATCAAATCAATACACAATGGCATGAGCAGTCCCTGCCATATCTTTTGATAAAGGTAGAGCTGCTCCATGTCAAGGAAATACTTTATAAAGACATGCAAGTAGAAGGCACAGATGAAAACCACCCTAAGTGGAGGAAGAGCTGGCTAAACAAGAATCCAAGATACTTGATTCTGTTCACAAGAGCACCTGCAACACTTTAAAAGGATCCAACTTTTTGTCCTGTACCAAGAGTAAGGACATGGAAAGCACATGAGGCAATAACAAAGAAGTGGCCAACCTGGCTGAATTATCCAAGATTTCCAGTTCCAAAAAAGGGAACGCCGATGGAGGAATACATGTTGAAACCCCTAACGAGTACCATGTCATTCTTTAAAAGTCTACCTGATCTTTCATGTGCTATGCTTTACAAGATTTTCCAAATGTTGCTCACCTGCATTGAAGTATTTCATGAGCCAGAGTAACTAGGAGCCCCGTGGATGTCATTCCTCGAGGGCAATACAGTTTTATGCTAATATCTTAGTGCTCAACCTTCCGAAGTAGTCCTCTATGGCTTCTACGCCCGATGCATGTTCTTACCTTCTCGTAATATGTTGATGCTTGAGGAAGCGTTCTACACAGGGTTGCTTCACTTGGCGAACGAAGATTTTTGGGCCAGTGATCAGCAACCTGACTTCAAGATTTGTAGGCAACTCCATAGTCGAGCTAAAAAACAAAATCACTATGAAGTTTTTGCAGGTGCCAGATAAAGAGAGAAAGATCAGATACAAAAAGGCTCTATGCACTTAAAGACCACCTTGCCAACGGTCAACCCGAAGACTATTTCAGTCCATAAGTTGTGTCAAGGGATGACACACGTGAGAAGGGGGGAATGTTAGCAACAAGCTAACTCGAAAACCTTTTTTCGGAGCTCTCATTGTAAAAACACTTATTATTTAGATAAATCAAGGATATTGTAACTCTTATTTTCTAGTTAAACTTTGTAATTGATGAGCCGGGGCTACAAGCTTCCAGATTGTATCAACCTATCTTTAGTTAGAGCTCCTAGAGTATAAGTACTCACCAAAAACCTTGGCTAAGGTATAAAAGCCAATTTTTATAAGTTATTTTTCAAGTTTTGGATAATGAAATACACAGCATGAGCTAACGGTGCTCACTTCTCTCCTTCTCTCGCTTCCTACTCCCTCCCCGATTGTCACATTGCAGTCACGTCTGTTGCATTGAAACCGCATGTAAGAGCTCTATGCATTGACGTAAACAGTTCACAGTATTTTGTAGCTTTTCGCATCACCGACATGCGGCCTAATCTCTTCATAAGTAGGAATTTAAAATTCAAAATAAAAAACTAAGCATAAGTGGGTTATTGGCACTACAAGAGGTTGTGTGCTCTTGTGACGCTGTTAGCGACGAAAATACACTGGGTTTTTATAACCCCCGGCGTCCCTAAAACCGTCGCTACGAGCATCGCTATGAGCGTCTCTATTTAGCGACGCATATAGCGACGCTTATAGCGACGCTCATAGCGACACTTATAGCGACGTTTACACTGCAGACTATAGCGACGCTCATAGCGACGCTACAGAGCCATAAATAGCGACGGTTATAGCGACGCCCGAGAATTTTTTTTTTTGGTGGCAGGGCATTGAATGCCCTGCCATCCATCAACCATATTGTACTTGATTCACTTTTAAAAAAAAGTGCAAGGGTAGATAATAGACCCAAAATAGTCACCCACAAGACGCATTGTTTGCAAAATTGACAATTGTACACATCATAGGCAAAATGAATTGATTGGCAAATGTAATAATGACAATTGTACAACATCATAGGCATAAAGAATTGATTGGCAAAAGGAACTGCGGTGACAAATGTAATAATATACATGGTTCAAAAAGACGTATAAAATCCGTCTCATGATACATAAGCTATGAGAAACCCTAAACTAATGCTATCTAGCTACGGTTAAACTGACGTCGTCTAGTCAGACGTCTCATCGCGTCCAAGTGGCGTATCTGTCGGATTCTGCAAAAAAAGACAATAAGACAGCTTTCAGTAAGTATAAACATATAACGACATTTATAAAACAATACAAAAAATAAAAAAGAGTAAACCCTAATACTAGCCATGCCGCCGCGAGAACTGAGAATGTCCATCACGGCGTTTAAGCCCTTCCTGCCTGCGTACTCGCGCTCGTACGGTGTGGGATCACGTCCTGTCATCGACCACTATCAAAACATACAAAGATTTCATTATGTTAGAATTAAAAAACTCATAAACCCTAAACTATTGAACATAAAGAGCAATGTGAAAACACTTACAAAATCGGCCTCAAATGATGCCCATCCACCGCTCCCCAAGTGGTGCGAGCTCCCTACCTCTACTCGCGCTCTGGCTGCATCCTTTTGTTGCTTCCACTTGTCGGGATTCTCGCGCGCTGCTTTCTTCGCATTCTTCCAATCTTCTTTGGCCAGCCAATCTGGCCTGTTCCACCCATTCTTGATTGCTTTTTGCACATCGGAACGCTTGTGTTTGCAGTATTTGTGCATTCGAATCTTCATCAGGTCTTCATTGAAGCGCTGATCCCGTGTTGGAATGGGAAACACATCATGAAGTATGCTGATGACTCTGTTTTTTAAATCACTTGGTACTTCAATCCATTTGTTTAGTATGTAGTGTCTAAACAGCTGAGAGCAAAGACCACGCATGCGCGAGATCACCTTCTTGCCGTCATCATCCATGATGATGCCGCCGCTGAAGCCGATGGAGTAAGACAAGCCCTCTGGCCGGTGACGCGTGAACCTGGGTATCTCGGCAGGGGTCTCTAGCGGCGTGTCGATGGGGGTACGGACGTCAGGTGTCTCCACCGGCGTCTGGGCCCCGAAGCGAGGAGTGTCGAGTGGGGTGGCTCCTGGCGGAGTAGGTAGAGGTGTGTAGCTTCTAGGAATAGTCAGCCGTGCGAAACCTGGCGTGGATGGCGATGCTGTGGCTGGTGTGGAGGCGGGCAAAGAAGGGGAGGATAAAGAGCCTCATCGAACACGAGGTGGTGTGGAGGCATCGGTGGCGGAATCCCCGCAACAACCGCCACCGCCACCACTAGAGCGTCGGTGTCTAGACGAGTGTGAAGCTCGTCTCGTCGACGCCGAAGCTTCGGAGCGCGCTGAATGCTCCGAAAGAGAGGGAGATGCGGATGGAGTAGGAACGCGCGATGATGCTCCAGAGCGATGACGCTGCACGTACCACTGTCTCTACTGCGGTGACAAAGAAGAAAGAAACTCCTCATCATCCATACCTGCATTAAACACACGAATATTTAAACTTAATATTGAATGAATAGAGTAGACAATGATGCAAAGACCATTAAATACAATGACGTAATGACGCATATAAATACAATGACGCAATGAATTGAGTGATAGAAGAGGCAAGTCGAAAACTCAGAATTTTCAATCAAAAGATGTGAGCGCGAGTAGAAAAGAGCGTTATACACCATGGAAGGTACTTAGAGAGCCAGAGCTTTTACAACACGGAGCAAAATTGTTCAGATACAATATTTGTGGCTTTAAGAGATCTCTCTCTCATCCTCGCATAACTCAGCATAACTTCCTATATCTATATAGAGCTCTCCGTTTAAACACATATCCTCTGTTTCATTTTGTAGCTCCTCTGCATGCACCCCATATAGAGTAGTAGCATCTTGATGCTCGTCTGGCACCGCCGCAGCGGCTTCTGATTGAGCATCTTCTCTGATCTCCTCCATTGATGCCGTTGTGATTGGCACATGGTAGCCTTCATATGTCCTTGCACTATGAGGGGCTACCTCTATGACGTACCACCAGTTTGATGTAGACTTTGTAGGATGAAATATTACCTGCCAGAGCCACATAACTTACATGAGAGCTTTCAAGCACATATTTTGTAAAAGGGGAATGTTAACTATTTACATACTTACTTGTTCACAATGCTCGGGTAGTACGATAGTGTCTCTTAGGTCAGTCCATTTCTTAGTAGAATCCACCTCAAGAAAACCAGACTCTCCTCTACGCACAGTAGCGTTGCGACCCTCCATGATTATCTTGAACCATTGCACGTCGAACAAGTCGACAAAAAATCCTCTGTAATCGATCCTCAAAATCTCTTGCAGCGTGCCGAAGTAAGTGAGTTCCGCCACCACAGGATCTGCATCAGAGGAACGTCGTCGACTAGACTGTTCAAATTTTGCCATGATTCCACAATCTTGAGTAAAACGCTTTTTGTCGATTCGTTCCACCCTAAAATGTCGACCTTTACACCATGCTGCTGTGTATGACTTATACTACAACGAACAAAGATTATGAGTGGCCGTTCAAACGTTTATAAATAAAGTCACTTGCTAGTTGTACATTGCAAACTTACCTTGGTCGCGCAACCCCGAGAGTACTCCCACTCTTCCTCAGTCACTTCGTCACCGCATTGTTGTGCGCTTTTCAATTGGTTGTGCAACCATCTTAAGCTCATGAAGGTTGGTAGGCTCTCTAGAACCGCTGGATAGTGCATCGGTGGTCGTCTTCCCCGTCTCCACTCGATTCGTGCCCTTTGTCGCTCTTGCTTTGCATCCTCATATTGTGAAATCCACTTTTGCATCACTCGATTGTGAAGCATGCAAAAATCGGTTGATTTTAGCCTCTAGATCTTCCGTCATCTTCTTCTCAACACCGAGATTGCACATGACAATCCCAGATATGCGCTCATCATCTATGGTTCGCCATAGCGTGTCCCGGGCTTTATCAAATCCGTCTAGCCACTCTCCAATGTACACTAAGGACTCTGATACCAACCAACCTTCTGCCATGCTACCCTCCGGACGTGCCTTTTGACGCACATATCCCTTAAGCATTTTCATGAAACGTTCTAAGAAGAACATCCATCTGGAATGAACTGTGCCAGCTATTTCCACCTCATCAACTATGTGAACAAGAAGATGCACCTGAATGGTTAGCATTGTAGTAGGAAAATGTTTCTCAAATATGCACACAAGCTCCGCAGCATTTAGTTTGGCGAATGGTATGGAGTCTACGTTGATCTCCTTTTGTGAGATCCATTGCACCAGCTTTGCAAGTTTGTAGATTGTGTTACGGATGTCGAGAGACAAACATCCCTCAATGGCAACCGGTAAAATAAACTGTAAAGTATGTGCAGCAATGATATTAAAGTCCACATTTTATGCAATGATATTAAA
Organism: Adiantum capillus-veneris; assembly: GCF_014529385.1. Lineage (NCBI taxonomy): Eukaryota > Viridiplantae > Streptophyta > Polypodiopsida > Polypodiales > Pteridaceae > Adiantum > Adiantum capillus-veneris. Next base: position 91,611,541 of record NC_140944.1, on the reverse strand, counting down.
GTCCACTATGAACGTACCTGACACATTTTATGCCAATCGTGTGACTTCAAACCGGTAAGCTTTCCTTCTTTAGTAAAACACGTTCGGAGCGAATGCATTACGCCAGTGGGAGTTCGCAAAGATCAAATGGTCTCTTTTACTTTGCGTTCTTGGGCTCCTGTGAAAATCCATGGTGCTTTAGGGAGTTTTATCGATCCATCAGACGCTGTTTGCGGCCAATATTGCTCCATACGATCCACATTTCTAAGGTCAACTCTGGCTCCCAAAGTATCTTTCTTGCCGGTCAGATGGTCCCATAGTAGATTACCCACATTCTTGAATATGTGCATTGGATCGAGCAAGTGATTGATCATGAGTCGGGGCCAGTATGGTAACTCGTACCATAGAGATAGTCTCTTCATCCCTAGAGGCAATCCGTCATCGCACATCTCCTTCTGCTCTAACCATGCTTGTGCAGACATCCTTGGTGGCTCTCTTCCCAAAAAGCCGTCGCGTAACACATGATTCTCTGGAAGATACGCTTGATGACCTTCGTAGATTTGCTTCTTCAGTGAGGGTGCCCTACGTGCATTCAGTCTAGGTCCACATGTGACACATGCTTTGTATCCGCTTGTTTGAAGCCCTGCATGTATACACATGATAATAGATCAACTATGGGAAAAAACAAGATTTACAGTGTCTGAGTGAGGAGTGTCAATAGATCACCTGAGCATTCTGTTAGCCCAGGATAGTCATGCATGGTCCACATTAGAATGCCTCTGATCAAAGCATTTCGTCGTCCTGTGTGTCGGCTCATATCCACCACCTCTATGCCAATCCACAATTGTTGTAGCTCTTCCAATAGTGGAGGAAGATACACATCCATATTCCCCACTTTATATCGCCCTGGCGCAATCAAGCTTAGCCATAGGTGACCCTTCTTCATAGTCAACCACGGGGGAATGTTGTAGTTGACGATGACAACGCGCCATACACTGTAAGATGTTGATCTTTGACCAAATGGATTTACGCCATCCATAGCCAGGCCTAAGCGCAAATTTCGAGCTTCCCTGGCAAAATCCGACCATGTTCCATCTATATGTTTCCAGGCTACGCAATCTGCAGGAATTCGTAGCACACCATCCGAAGATTTATTCTCCTCATGCCATGATGCTAGGGCGGCCATGTACTTACATTCGAAGAAATGCTTGATGCGAGGAAGCAGAGGGAAATGTCGCAAAACCTTTTGTGGAATTTTTGTCCCGTGGAGATCTACTCGATATCTTTCGGAATCACATTTCGGACACTTCTCCATGTCTATGTATTCCCCTTTGAAAAGAATGCAATCATTAGGACAAGCTTGGATAGAATTGTAATCCATCCCCAAGTTTCGCAAAATCTTTCTTGCTTCATCTCGGGAATCTGGCATCACATTGTCAGCTGGTAGTATGTGCTCTTTCAGCAATCTACACAACATAAAAATATGATACAGTCGTGTAAAAATCTATCAGATCATTATACATTTAGAGTTTTATTAAAGTAAACTAATTGTACTAGATCACCTGAAAAGCGCTGTGACGCTAGTGTCACTCCATCCAAACTTTGCCTGCATGTTGAGAAGAACCAGGAGTGCTTTCAATCTAGACATACGTGCTCCATTATACAATGGCGTATCGGCTTCACTTTTCATATCATCATAGATAAGCCTTTCTGAATCCATGATCGTCTCGATCATTTCATCAATCTCGGGCTCAAACATTGCCTCGTTTGGAATGTGCTCTGCATGATCATCCCCCGAGCTGTCAGAGGCTACATCTTGTGGCCTCACATATGCTGCTTGACCAAAGTGCCTGCGAACACGTCTATTGGGTTGCAAGATTGCTGCTTGTTGGCCAGCGTCAGAGTCTGACGAGTTATAATTGGCAAAAACTCGATCTATAATAGATGGATCGAACTCGCCAAATTCGCGAACGTGCTGCAAAGAAACACGTCTTGTCCATCGCACAGCATGCTTGCATTGATTACAAGGACATAAGACCCTCGTTGAGGGATAGGTGTTTCGGTTGGACGGTCCCACATCCTCGTCACTACTCATAATGAGGATAAAAAACTTATAACCTGGACAACAAATTTAATATTCTATTGGCATTCTTCGTCTTATCTCTCTCTCTCTCTCTCTCTCTCTCTGTCTCTCTGTCTTTCTCTCTCTCTCTCTCTTTACCTCACATTCTCTAGTCATGTCCAATCCCCGCACACCTCGGTCTAGAGGTGCACGGAGATCAGAACCACCGGGTTATAATCTCGTCTTTATTGGTCAATACGTATATTTGTGGGTACAAGAAATCTACAGACCCACGTCTACATGATACTGCATGTAGTGGACAAAACCCCTTTGCCTCTTCTCTAGCTGTAGGACTTCACAGCATCTTAACATCTTTTCACAGTAGATCTTTTCACTGTTCGTCTAACTCTAAACCCTAAACCGTAAGTAATTCTTGCGTGGACTCGATCTAACGTAAATAAGCGTAAATCTAAATAAACATAAATCTAACTAAAAATAAACCTAAATCTAATTTAACGTAAGTCTACATCTAACCTAATCTTTAACGTCTTTTGGGATAGTTTCCTACGACGTTAAAACTCTCTTCTTCTTGTGTGTGTGTGTGTGTGTGTGTGTGGGTAAACCTAAATAAACCTAAGTCTAATCTAATATAGCATAAATCTAAATCTAACGTAAATTATGTTATATTAAAAACAAAGAACTAAACTAACAGGGATTATAAGAACCTTAAAACTGATTTAACACATAATTTTTCACATAACTCGGCAAGAGTTGGCATTCTCATCACTAAAGATGTGAGACTTAACTTCCGGCGGTGACACTGCCTCATCTCTATCCACATCTGACGACAGCAATTGGCCCTTTAAACCGTTCTTGCTCTTGTTACTAACTTCGAAGTTGCTGTTGAATGACTAGAGGTTGTCTAGACGGTCATTGTGTTGGGGATGTAGTGACTCTTGCCGCCCTGAAGATCCACCTTCTTCCCTATCTTCTGAAGACATTTCACCAGTCCTTTTGGATGAACGGAGCCCACCATGAGTGAAGGCAGCAATACCCTATATTCCATTGAGGGCTTTCTTCACCCGCTTCATGCAGGCATCGCAGTCTATGGAGACCTAAATCTAATCTAATATAACGTAAATCTAAATCTAGCGTAAATAAACGTAAATCTAGTTAAAAATAAACCTAAATCTAATTTAATGTAAGTCTACATATAACCTAATCTTTAACGTCTTTTAAGATAGTTTCCTACGACGTTATAACTCTCTTCTTCTTGTGTGTGTGCGCGTGTGTGGATGTGTGTGCCAATAAAAAGAGATAAATGGTATAACCTTTCTATCACCCATGCCAAGTATGATAGATTGATTATGCCATTTCCCTCTTGAATAATAGGTCTTGAGTTCAACTCCTCGTCAGCTAGATCTTTAGGTCTTTTATTTTTAATTAGTTTTCTACGACGTTAAATTAGTTTCTCTCTCTTTCTCTCTCAATGTGTGTGCGTTTTTTTGGATCGTATGCATGTTTTCTCTCTCTTTTCCTCTCTCAATGTGTGCGTTTTTTGTTTATGTATGTTCTCTCTCTCTTTTCCTTTCTCAATGCGTGCGGTTTTTGTTTATGCATGCTCTCTCTCTCTTTTCCTCTCTCAATGTGTGTGTGCATTCTTTGTTTATGTATTTGTGTGTGCGTTTTTGTTTTTGTTTGTACTCTCTCTCTCTCTCTCTCTCTCTCTCTCAAAAACACTATGTGTGTGTGTGTGAGAGAGAGAGAGGGAGAGAGAAAGAGGGGAAGGGAACATGAGAATGAGGAGAGGGAAGGAGCATACCTGGCTCTCCTTCCTCTCCTCGTGTGTGTGTGTGTGTGTGTGTGTGTGTGGAGAAGAAAAAGAGAGAGAGATAGAGAGAGAGGGAGACCGTTACCTACTCCTTGCTTGAGGGCGCCGAAAAACTCAGATCTGAGATCTGAGTTTTTGGGCGCGCTCAGTTATTTTTTTAGCCCAACTGGCGTCGCTATGAGCGTCGCAAATTTACAAAGAAATTTGCGACGCTCATAGCGACGCCGGGAATTTTTTTTTTGAGCGTCGCTGTGTGAGCGTCGCTAATAGGAATAGCCTCTTGTAGTGTGGGGCATCATTGCTAAACATTTAGATGCATTCCGGGTCGAAAACGACTAGGTCAAAAATCCACTGCTGTTAATAATCGTGATTTTTGCACTTGACCTAAAGTAAGATTTGAGACCATAAAGCATGTGTTCTTAGGTCTTATATATTTGTCCCAGAAGTTTCGTATCGTTTGGATGTCATTTGATGCTGAACGGATGTGATTGTTTGCCGATGAGTGACTAGCGTTTGGTGATTTTGGTCATTTGAGTGTAGCTTGAGTTAGATGCGAGTTGTTTGTTGTTTCCAAGAGATTGACAGCCTCTTGTAGCCTCTATGCACTAGTCGCGTCATCTTCGTCCCATGGATTGACAATTTATTCGTGGTTCTTGCTATGTCTGCAATAAGATAGGAGTGAGGTTAGACACCCGTCCCACAATACCCTTGGTTCGCTCTACTATGCTTTGAAGATCAATGTAGTTACAACCGTTATGTTGTGCAAGAGGTGGGTCTTGAGCAATTAACTCAAGGGTTTTCGATGTCGAGGTTTCCAGTTGTAATCTTCCAAAGAGAAAATGTTGCAGCTTGTGTGCTCTTTGCTTGATTGTACCTTGAGGATACTTTGGCACTCTGATTTGCTGAGCTGTTGGTACCAATATAGGTTGTTGTTCAGATTTTACCCACCATTGATATCTTCATTTGTCCTAGTTAGACTGTTGTGGTTGAACTTCTGGAGACTTAACTTACCACTGCTTCGTCGGCTTTACGGTTTATGGGAAAGGTAAGTGATCCTTTGTTTTCCAAATTTATTTTGTCTTAGTTTCCTTGCTTGGAAATTCTCCCTTTTGGGTTTTGAACCTTGGAACCTGCTTTGGTATTGTAGACAATGTTTTGGGCACCCAAATTTGAATTGGCTTGTCTTTAAGCTGTGCCTTTGGTACCCAAATTTGCCTGACTCCCTGCATGCTACTTGTAGCATTTGCTTGTCGATAGGATGGATAAGATTTCTTGCTTCGTGGTTTGTTATGTTGGGCACTTATTTTTTCATTCCTCCTTGCTTGGTGCAATTGGAAAAAAGAGTTGTCCACCTTTACGTCATAGCTTTAGCTGGTTGGTATCCCAATCTGGCACTGCCTAGTATGTCCGCATCCATGAGATCCCCAGAATCATTGTCTCATTCATGTGTTCATACGATAAGCATACAAACTGATGAGGATATGAACATCCATGTACTATCACGTTTAGGTTTACTACTAGTGTCGGTGTTGGTTTGTTATTGCATCCTTTAATAGTCGCTATTTCTTTCATCAAAGCCTGAATTGTGTCTTTCTTGTACGTGGAATAACTGACTGCATTTACTCGAGCCCCTGTGTCGACCAATGTATTTGTGCTATGTTCGTTCAGCTGTACTTTGATGCAAAGGTCCATTCCATCTAGCCATTCTTCATCTGTTGACGCTGCATCTTTTGGTAATTCTCGTTATCGGTCACTCGCTCTAAAGTGTTGATGGGAATATGTATTTGTTGATTCTTGAGAGCATCTTTTCTTTTGAGTACTCGAAGTCGAGCTTCTTTCTGGGCTTCCACAACAATTTGCTATTGTTTTATCTTTTGTTGCTTGGTTGCATGCATTCTTTCTAGCAATTCATTGGTTAGTGGAAAATTGTACTTTTTTAAACGACATCCACTAATCCAATTAGCCATTAGGGTGGACAACTTCACTGCTCCACTCGGAGATACATCTTCAATTAAAACAGTCCATTTTATTTTTTCTTAAACTTGGGAATGTGTTGCTTAAGAGAATAGATTAAAACTAAGTCCCCTTTCTTGAAGATTTTTGTAACAAGATGGGAATCAAAAAATTGTTTTTGTTTCCGCTTTTTAGCGTAGATGTGAGATACAACTGTTAGCCTTTGCTCATCCAGTTTTTCTAAATCTTTAAGTCTATCTGACAGTTCATGTCCAGTCCACTCAAGATCCTTTGCTACCCTTAGTGTCGGCAATAGAAATTATGCTGGCAGTATGGCATCGACACCATAAACAAGGTTAAAGGGTGTAGCATTCAAAGCTATTTTGAATGAAACTCGATAAGCCCATAGAGTTGCATAGAGATTTATTTCCCAATCTCTCCTTCTTGAACTAACCACTTTAGTCAGTAGTGAGCTAAGAATTTTATTGGTATGCTCAGCTTGTCCATTTGCTTGTGGGTGATAGGGAGCTGATTTATTATGGATGACCATAAATTCATTAAGCAAATACTCAATTACCTCATTGAGGAAATGATTTCCCATATCATTGAAAAATTATATTGGCAGTCCATATCTTGTGAGCACGTACTAATATAAGAATGTGGCTGTGGTTCTGGCATCATTCTTTGGAGTTGCTTTAGCCTCGGCCCACTTAGTCAAATAGTACGTTGCTACAATGATAAATTGAGCTTGGGTCCTATAAGCCGGTGGTTGTATTGGCCCAACAAAGTCTATACCCCATTTTGTGAAAGCTCTAACCCCCATCATTGGTCTTAAGGGAATGCTATCTACACGTGTTGGAATTTTAGATCGTTGGCATGCATCACACCTTCAAATATATTCCTTGGCATCTACAAAAAGTGTTTACCACCATATGCCTGCAATTAAGATTGCTCTTGTGGTGGTCTCACTAGAGAAGTGACCTCCGACTAATCCAGCATGTGCTTGATCTAAAATAGGAATATATTCATCTTCATTTGCACAAAGACGCAGATGTTGATCTTTATCTCTTCGATACAATTGATTTCCAATAAGATCATAATCTCTTGCTTCTATTTCAATTGCTCTTTGACGGTGTTTACTCATATCCTCACAAAATGTTTGGCTTGAGAAGTAAATAACTAGATAGTTACTCCACTTAGGAACAAGCGACATTTGGAACAGTATCACATGAGGCATGGGTGTTTGTTTTTGACATCGAGGAAAAATTTTCACAAAAAAAATGAATATCACTCCTCATAGTTGGCCAAAATACTCTCAAGATTCATCGCATAGTTTGGTCTTCCGCAAAATGAAGTCCTACTATGGTAATATGTGCTTGTCTCAAGTATTGGTTTTTTTCCTCGAGATTAATGCACAAAAGCAATATTCCATCCCGATTTCTTTTGTACAATTTTCTAGCTAGTGATTGATAAATAGCTGATTGCTCAATTAATCTGATTGTGATAGGAAGTGGTATTTGTGAATCCAGTTGAGCTATGGTCATCAGGGATACAATGTTTTCCGACCATCTAGGTATCACGTCAACAAAGAACGGATATGCATCTGGTAGATCATTGTCTAATCCCTTAGGTGGTTCTCCTGAAACAATCCTTGAGAAATGATCTGCTTCTTGATGAGTGGTGCCCTTTTTCACAACTACAGTGAAATCAACTTCCAGGAGAATGATGAACCATCTCACTTTTCTTCCTGTGTTGTATGGATTTTTGACCAAGTACAATAAAGCTTGGTGGTACACAAAGAACACAAATTTGTTTGCTAATAGGTAATGTCTATAGTTTTTTATGGCATAGATCATTCTTAATCCTTCCCTTTCATTGGTGGTATAGTTTTTTCTTCCATTTTCAACTGTCGGCTAGTATAAGAAATAGGAAGATCAATATTCTCGTCTCTTGGTTGAGCTAGGATACAACCGATGGCAAAATTAGAAGCATCTACATGTATGTGGAATATCTTATTCCAATCTGGTGCTTTCAATATTGGAGTTGAAGTAATAGCTTTCTTAAGCTTCATGAAGGATTCTTCACACTCATCAGTACATTCAAAATGTGTAATCAAGCTATACATGGGTTTTGCAATTATAGCATACATGTAGATGAACCTTCTATAATATCCACAATGTCCCATGAAGGCTTGAACCCCTTTGACTGTTGCCGGTCTAGGCAAATCAGCAATAACATGAATTTTATCCATATTAGTAGCTATGCAATTTTTAGACATTATATGTCCAAGAATTTTCCTTGTCTACCATGAATGTGCACTTCTCAAGATTTAAGCAAATCCTATAAAGTCTACATGTTTTGAGTACCTTCTTGAGGTGTTCAAAGTGATCAGTATAGATTGATGAATGTACACATAAATCATCCATATATACTTCCAAGAAATTCCAAAGATATTCTTTAAAAACATGGCTCATTAGTCTTTGAAAGGTTGCAGGAGAATTAGTTAACCCAAAAGGCATAACCCGATAGGCAAAAATATCCCATTCAGTTGCAAAAGTTGTTTTATGTTGATCCTTGGGATCAACCAAAAGTTGATTGTATTCCAGAAAAGCCATCTAAAAAGCTGTAAGCTTCTTTTCTTGCAACTCGTTCTAACACATGCTCAGTGATTGGAAGAGGAAAGCTATCTCTAATGGTAGCTGTATTCACTTTCTTGAGATTGATGCACACTCGTAATTTTTATTTTTCTTGTGTACTACCACAATTGGAGACACCCAATATGTGTGTTCAATTTCATAAATGAATTCGGCTTCCTTTAGCTTTTCAATCTCTTTTTTTATCTTCTTGGAAAAAGTCTCATTATATGTTTATGACCTTTGTCTACTTGGTTTCGCATCGTCTCTCATTGGTATGGTGTGTTGATAGATTTCTGGATCAACACCCTTGAGATCCTTATAAGACTAAGCAAAGATATCTCGGTATTCTTTCAATAAGCTTAACAAAAGCTCTTCTTCGTCTTTAGTCAGGCCGTTTGTAATGTAAGCAGGTCTAGGCTCTTCTCTTGGTTTGGATAGATCTATCTTTTTTGCGTTTTGAGGTCCTTTGTAGGACTCGCCCTGTTTTCATAGTTCCCTGACAGGTTGTTCAACTATAATTTTCCAATCTTGGAGAGTATATTTCTTGTAATGGGATGGAACACTCATTACATCTTTACTATCCTCCTCAGTGGTTTTTGGTTGTATATATCTCCTTTAGAGCTTTTTTCAACTCTTGATATTTCTTTCTTCTTTCAACTCGTGTCATGGTTGAATCCTTGTCCTGGTATTTAGGTTTTGCTTGAGTTTCCTTTCTCATTTTTCTTGAGGTTTTTGATATTTCCTGTTTTCCATTTGAAGGATATCAACCAGTGATTTTGTCCTTGAAACAATCATGTGCATCTATCAGGAACTGTGTTCTACTGGAGACTGATGGCATAGGTCTGGATTTTAAGTTTCTGGTGTCTCTTTTTCTTCTATACCATTTCTATCGTCTCAATTTTTGTTTTGGAAAGTCAGAAAACTTTTCCTCCTCTCCTTTCATGAGTAGTTTAACTCTCACATGTTCTTTTTTTGACCCCGAATCATTTGAAGTAGCAGAATGTTCTTCTAGCTCATCCGTCGCATCATAGTAGAGGTCTGAAAAGACTTGTTGAGCTTTCATCAAGTCCTTGAGTTCTTGATTTTCATCTTCAATGTGAAGGGTTGAGATCATTTGTATGTGAGTTATGTCATATCCATCCTCATTGCAAAATTGAGTAGGCATTGACGTGTTTACACATACATCCATTTTTGCTAAAATTTGAGTCCACTCAAATGTTGTTGGAAGAGTTCAGGTACATAGGCTTCGTCTATGCAATCCCCTTCTAAGATACATTCTTCCCGTTTTAAGCTTTCATTTTCTGAGGCTCCGCACATCAAAACAGGTGTGTCCTTGTTCAACCAAGATGGAAGCTTAGTTTCAGCCGAAGAGACTGAATCAAATTCTTAAATGGGTGTTTTCATGATGTCTCTATGAGTGTGATCTTTTAGATAACCCTTGTTATAGATCCCACTTGATTCAAGTACAGATAATTGTTTCCTCAATCTTGGATGAGTTGTACTTGTCGCATAAAAGGTCTTCTCGATATGATTTCGTAGTTGAGTTTCTTTCCAAAGTCCACTATGGCAAAAGTGTGTTGATATTCAATCCCACAGAAATTAAATATCACATTTTCAAGCAGTCCTAAGGGTCTTTTGATATGTCCATTAGCCAATTGCAATTTCATTCGAGTTTGTCTAATGGATGGTTGTCCCCATGATTCCCATACTGCTTTCATGGATATGGCTATGCCTGTCCCATTATCCAGTATTGCCATGGTTTTAATATCATTGTATCTCACTGGAAGGGTTGTGTATTCTCCAACTTCATTGGAATAGATTGAATCTCTTTGTTATCCAATTCCTGCTTCAATTTTTTTCAATTTTTTTTGGGATTAGCCATGTTATTCCCACCTTCTCTAGAGTCTTTTGTAGATCATTCCATAAATATGGTCTGATTTTCAACAATTCTCCTAAAGTAAGAGTGCATTGAATGGGTGTATATATGATTGAATGAATGTTGTCTACTTCTAGGGTCTGTTCAACTCTCTTTACCTGAGTGGTTTTACACACTATGGACTCATCTTCGTTATCTCCCAAGTAAGAGGGTAGTGTTTTCAAGGCCAATGGTTTCGACATTCCTAAAGCTTCAGAACCACAATCCCCGTACAAGGATTGTACATCCATGTTCATATCAGGAGGTAGATTGTCTAACCAACCTTCCTCTATAGGAGCTGACTTTAGAGTTAGGCTCCCGTCATTTAATCTCTGTAAATTTTTTCCATAAGTGTCCTAGCTAGTCTTCTTCTATGAATGGAATTCTGTCTAAGGCATCTTCGTTGTCCGGAACTATAAGTTCTGGCTCTTTAGTTTCAAGGTGGGGTTCAACCAGCACTCCTGATTTCTCTTTACCTGCTCTTACCACAAGCTCCTCAGGTTTTGCCATACTCTCAAGCTTGGGTTTCTGTTTTTTCAGCATCTTTTGAGTAACTCTTACCAAATTTTGATAAGCTTCAAGCTTGGTTGCTTCCATGACTGGAGAAGGATAGTTCTTCCATTTGATTTCCATGTTTTGACCTGCTTTAAGTCCCACCTAGTAAGCTTCCAAGGCTGCATTAATAGGCTCAAAAATTTTGTCTACCAAAATTGATCCTCCAGATTTCATGGTGGTTTCCTTGATTTCGCTTCCAGTTTCTTTCACCTTTTCTTGGAATAATTTCTTTGCTTTCTCCTCGATTTCAGCTCTTTTTTTTTGTTTTCTCATCTCATACCTTTTGCTTCTGCTTCTTTTGGTCTTTTGAGAGGAAATTTTTGTATTCTCTGAATCATGAGAGGAGTTATGTTTCTTTTTCTTGGCTTGGGCTCTAGTGATTACCTTGATTGGAACAATCGGTTCACTCTCAGAAGAGCTACTACGTATCACTCAGACTACGTTCAATACTGTTTTACCCTTGTTTAAAGGATTTTTTAGACAGTCTTCCGGGAAGTGTCCTCCCTTTTCGCAACATTGCATACAAAAAGCTTCAACTAGCTTAATGTTCTTGTCAGGCTCTTGGCACTCATTTTTCAAATGATCATGTGCACCACAGTTATGACAGTTTCCCGTTCTAGGTGGTTTAATCATGGGTCTTACCATAGGAGGTCTAATACCTTGATTAGCTACATAGTACATTGGTGCAAGTTCCGGTGTAGCGTAAGCTACAGGTTCTTCCATTGGAGGTGGATGTGAATTATATCAATCTCCTTCTACCATTACTATAGATGGGCTAGGCTCGGCATAGGGTACATGTAACATGCACTACTGCTTGTTCCTCTATAACTCCCTCTGAATGCATGTACTTTATAGGCATTACATTATGTCCAAGGTATGGAGGTTGTTGACCCAACACGAGTTGAGGTCATTCCATACCCATTGGTGGTCTTTGAGTTGGGGCCATATTAGGATGATATCTGTACATGGGCTGTCCTTTTGGCCTCATAGGCACGTATTGACATTCCCATCATACTTAGGTCGGTAATAACTCATTGGTCTCATGGTTGGTCCATTTACCCTTGATTTTACACCACTTTTGCGGCCTAATTGGTTGTCCCTGATGTGGTATTCCTTGCCCTTGTCCCCTCATATGTGCTTTTTGAAAGTTATTCATCATGTCATTCATCCTTTTGGGCATGTCGTCTATGGCTAAAAGCGGTGCTGCAACACCCGTTCCCACTTGTGCTGGTTTGGTGGATGTTGTTTTCTCACTTTGGTTATCCTTAGGGACATCTTCTTCATTGAAAATATCACAATTGTCTCCTAAGTCGATAGCATCTGACACACACTCTTCTAGGATCATATGATTCTTGCTATACAGTATAACATGGAGCTCTTTGTTTAACAGTCCCTCTAGAAACAAGGATACTAGTCTTTCTTTTGTAGGTATCTCTAGCTCTAGGCATCTTGCAATATATTGCTTCATTCTAGTTGCACAATCCCTAACAGACTCACCCTGTTTCTGTTTGAAGCTGTAAATTTGAGCTACCGTATTGTGTTTGATCCCCCATTTTGGAACATGCAGCTACAAATCCTTGAGTTCATGTGTTTGAGTCCATGATTGACCTTGGTGGAATGTTTTGGAACCATGTAAGTGCTTTTCCTTCTAATGTCATTCCAAATCCCTCGAATTGAGTATGGAAATTAAATATGCATTCTGCTCTTAACACTTGCTTAAAGCTTGCTAAATGGTCATATAGATCCCTAAATCCACTGTATTTTTTGACCCATTTTTGAAAATTAGCTGGTCTGACACGTCTATTTGGTGCAACTCCCGATCTCCTGGCAGTTAGTCCTGTTCCAAGTCCTTCAAACCAGTCTGTTGGAAATAGTGACTCATGTAGGCCTGGACTGGCTTTCGTGTCACCCGATTTTCTTAGTGATGAGGTGGTTTTTGGTTTTTTAGCATTACTCTCGGAAGATCTCTCACGGAGTTCTTCTCGTGGAATAGTTTCTGGTCCTTGGCCCAATATCCAATCCCTTATGGAGTACCCTTGGTATTTGGTTTGCTCCACCTCTTCAGGAGTCATCACAACAAAGTTATTGTTATAACAATCCCTAAATAGGTAGGCTAGTAGATCTACTGGACCTTGTTTTTGATTTTCAAGATATAGATGATCTTCATGGGGTTCAACTGTCCTGATTTGGCATGATAAGTCTAGAGAAGATCTTTGACGTTCTATCCTCCCAACAATAGACTCGGATCCTCGGATTGTCCGTGGTAAGCCGTTTTAAAGGCTTCAAATCAACTTGATTGTATCCCTCGAATTCTAAAGTTGGTGATCCTTCTTTTGATGGCATATCCGGTGTGAGCGGGATGAAAACACACACAGCGCCTCTATAACGACCCGACACACACTCTTGGGAAGATACACACACACACTATGGGGCACCACTCGGCTTACACAACACACCTGGCCGAGACAGGGAACACACCTCTGGAGTGAGAGGAGAGAGACTATCCACTTGCCCACTCCACACAGACACACACATACACACACACACACACCCAAAAAACTCAGCTCAAAAGAGGAGAATTTCTGATGTTTAGATACAAATGAGCTTGGGCCAACACCAATGGGGCAAACAGCTCACATAATATGGGTAAAAGATACCAGATACAATCACAAACTAGAGCAGAAACTTCGCTCATAGGAGAAACTTACACAGAAAAACAGCAGGAAAAGAGTGAGGAATTTGGCAAAATGGACAGCGCCGTCGCGTCCGGAACGGCCCAAAACCCCAGTCTACAATGTCAAAGTGCTCAAATCCGACCTCGGATGAGCAGTTTAGGGCCAAAACAGGCTCCAAAATGGGCAAAAACACACCTGCGGCTGTTCCTCCTCTCTTCTCCACGTTTTTTTCTGGTCTTCTCTCTGTTTTTTCAGTTCCCACACTTAGCCTTCTTAGTTGGGCACCCTTGGCCTTTTAGATGACCTCAAACGGACCCCGAACAGGCCAAAAACTGACCTCGCAGTGCATAGTTGTCACCTTTTTGCATCATTCGCACACCTGGCACTCAGCTTTTTTCCAATAATGCATCTCGCCACCACGTGAAGTGGCCCCAAAAAAAGGTCCTCATGATGACCTTTCTGCATAATTCTCACAAGCAAACACCCACGTTGTGTCCGTCCTCATCTGCGTGCAAATATTGACCTCGTTCGCCCTCCTGACGCCACTAGATGCCATCTGACGCACCTACTGACCTCACGTCGTCGGCCCGCGGATAGCTTCCTCGAGAAGTTTTACGCGTTACCAACTCCTCCTTATTGTAGAAAAACACAATGGTACTAGTAACGATGAAAATCGATGCACTATGTACATGGTGTCCTACCTGTACACATGTGGGCCCCACGTAACCACCTGGCTCTGGAAAATGGGCAATACTTTATTTGATGCACCATGCATGGGTATGTACATATGCGCAATCCCTTGCTCCAAAAAACTCCTGACATAATTTTCCCATCCCCTAGCCTGCTAGATCATTCATGATCAGCAGCAGCAAAGAGAGATATGAGACTCGCCGCATCACAAGTCTCCTCATCCTTCACCAACATTTCTTGCTCCACCGACAACTCATCTTGTTCCACCATCATCAACCTGGCATGATACAACTTAAGACGCAATCCATTTACCCTTGACATATGTAGAACACCATCCAGGTTAGCCAGCTGATATGTGCCATTTGGAAAACACTCCACTACCTTGAAAGGGCCTTCCCACTTAATCTGAAACTTCTTTTGGAAGGTGTTGTCCAGCTTACTATTGTAGCGCAAAACCAAGTCATGTTTCTTGATACCCTTACTTTTAACCTTTTCATTTATCTTTGCCAAAGCCTTATCCTGCATCTGCCCATAATGTTCCAATGCGCTCATCCTATCCAACTGGACCTCTTGTAGCTGCAAAAGCCTTTCTTTGAATGCATCACTAGGCGGCCCAAGCAACTTCTCTAACATCTTGACCGCAGGCAACTCTACCTCCACAGGCAATAGTGCTTCCTTTCCATACACCAAATGAAATGGAGTAAACCCTGTACCTGTCTTCACCGAAGTACGGTAAGCCCATAATGCACTAGGCAATTCCAAATCCCAATTCTTTCCTTGGTGCTCTGTCACTTTAGAAAGAATTTGTACCAACTCACCATTGAACCTTTCATTTAAGCCATTACACTGCGGGTAATAAGGAGTGGTATGCTGGTGCCTAATCTTCATCTTTGTGCATAAGAAGTCTAGCAGTTTAGCTCTAAATCCTGGCCCCTTATCTGAAAGTAGCTCTAATGGCACCCCAAACTTGCAACATATTTCATCATACACAAATTTTGCCACATCCTTTGCAGTGATCTGTTTTACTGCTGTAGCCTCTGCCCATCTAGAAAGATAGTCCACTGCCGTCAAAATATAGCTTTTGCCCCTGCTTGTGATAGGTAACGGGCCTATTGCATCAATCCCCCACTTTTCAAACACATCAAACGCCATAATGGTTTTTCGTAGCTCTGGCTTCAACACTCTCTTCCCAAATGCTTGACACCTATTGCAAGACCTACACCAATGGTGAACATCCTTGTGCAAACTAGGCCATACATACCCCTCTTGCAAAATCTTATGCAAGGTGATCTTTAGAGCAAAATGGCCACCACATGCGCCTTCGTGATTCTCTTCCAACACTCTGTAAAGCTCCTCCCGCCAAGGTACACGTCTCAACACGAGATCAGCCCCTTTCATGTATAAGACATCACCAATCAATTTGTACCTGTATGCTCTACGCACAAAGCCATACTTCTTAGACTTCTGAATCTCCTTTGGAATGATTCCTGTTAGCAAAAACTCCTCTTCTTGAGCCAAACTTTCCCGGCCATGATAAAGAGGTAAAGTGGTCCTCAACACAAATAGCTCCCCAATCATGCCTTGAGCTGCTTCATGTGCCTCTCCATTTAGAGCACGTTCAATGTGTCTGATACTCCATGCTTCAAACTTTTTTAACAGGCCTTTAATTCTGAAGCACATTTCCTTCAATGAGGTGTTCTTGCTCTTCCACACACCCAACACTTGCTTCACCACTAACAAGGCATCACCTTTTATGCTCAACCTTCGAATCCCATGCTTCAAACAAATGTGTAATCCGGCTTCCAATGTAGCATATTCAGCCTCATTGTTACTATGAGCATCCAATTTGAACCCTCTCTTGCATACTAGCTTCCCCTCAGGATCATAAAGTGCTATACCCCCTGAAGCTGCATCATGGCTCTTTCTGTATGAACCATCAAAGAACAACACATGTGCATTGCTGATCTGTGGCACTTCTTCAACTACCTTTCTCACCACCTCTTCTTTAACAATAAGGGGATTCTCCTTGTAGGTCAACAAATCAGCTAGGGTAGCCCTTGTACTATCTTCCACTAGAAAAGAGAACTCAAACTCTTGCAGCTCAATTACCCATTTCTTCACCACATTTGACATGTTAATACCATTAATTAACTGTGGCAAAAAGGCATAACTCGTCAAGAAAACAAAAGGCCGTGGTAGCAAGTAATGACGAAATCGTCGACAAGCAAATATTACACTGGCCATCACTAGCTCTACTTCCGATAACTTTCTCTCCGCTACCAACTTCACTCGGCTTGCACAATACACTGGCCTCATATAATGGCTGCCCTTCCCCTTTTGCAATAGCATGGCTCCAATGGCATCATCCCCTACTGATGGATTTACATAAAAAACTTTCTCCCAATCAGGAGCCTGCATGGCTGACAACCCCCCTAACACCTCTTTCACCTCTTGAAACACTTCTTCACACTTGTCATCCCATTGCAATGGATCATGCTTTGCCACTTGCTGTAATGGATAAAGAAGCTGCGAAGACAATGGAATAAACCGTGCCATGTACTTCACTTTGTGTATAAAGGTTGCCAATTGCTTCGTACTCATAGGTGATGGAAGAAGAATAATAGACTTCACCTTATCTGGATCAGCCTCAATGCCATTTTCTGACACCATATGTCCCAATAACTTCACCCTTGGCTGTGCTAGATGACATTTCTTTGGATTTAGTTGTCCTCCACATTCATCATATCGAGCCAATACCATCTGCAGCTTCTCATGGTGTTCAGCCCTACTCCTATAAACACAGAAGTCATCCATAAAAGCCTTAACACAACTACCAATGAATGGTTCCAGCACCCAATTTGCTCTTTCTTGATAGAAAGATGGTCCATTTGACAACCCAAACGGCAACACTGTGTAGCAATAGCAGCCCCATGGCGTAATAAATGTTGTTTTTGTGCGGTCTTTAAGAGCAATCTTCAATTGAAAATAGCCTGAAAAACCATCACACACACTGTACCTCTCATAACCTGCCACTGAATCCAAGATCTGATCGATGAATGGAAGAGGATATGGGTTCTTCTTTGTGGCTGCGTTTAAGGGCTTAAAATCTACACAAATCCTCCACTTCCCATCCTTCTTTGGACTGACTACTACTGGACTCACCCATTCTGTGGTCTCCACAGGGACTATGAACCCTGCCTTCAATAACTTGTCCACCTCTACCCGCAAGGCTTCCATTTGCTCTTGACCCATCCTTCTTAGCCTTTGCCGTACTGGCTTAGCACCTTCTTTCAGCTCTATATGCATCTCTTCACCCTTGAACCCTCTGATCTCTTCATATGAAGTAATGAACAAATCAGGAAAACTAGCCAGCATATGCAAAAATATATCCTTCTCCATAGCTGAGAGGTCTCCACTAATCATTTGCGTCATTAATTCTTGCTTTTTTGACAACTCAACCTTGGTTTGCATCAGCCCTTCAATCACTTCATAAGGTCCTTCACTTTCATCTTCAACTTCATTCGCAAATGCGACTAAACCACACTCCTGGATTTCTTTATCCATCAAAAGAAATGCAACATCAGCATCCTCATCACTGCTGGTAGTGCTATCACTGTCCTCATCTGTCACCGTGGAAGAGTCTTCATCACTAGACTCATCCTCATCTTCATAAAGCTCCTCTAATCGTTTCCTTGTGTCCATATTATAAAGCTTCTTGGTACCTGTCTTTCCATAGAGGCTAATTGTACCATGTCGCCAATCTTGAACAGCTCCCACTGCACGTAACCATGGTCTGCCCAGTATAATAGGATATGCTCCCAACCCTGCTGGCATCACATGAAAATCAACCACTGCCTTTGCATCATATGCCTCCACTTCTAAGCTCTTTACAACACCCAAGCATTTTACTTTTTGATGGTTTGCCAATCTGATCCGAAAACCTGACACCCCAGCCACTGTGAGACCCATCTTCTCAACGCATGAGTGTGTTATGACGCATATTTGGGCTCCGCCATCCACATAACCTTGTCCCAAATTTTTCCTTTTATGCCACACATCTACTATTGGACAAATGTCTGGTAGCTCATCCATTGCCAACACCTTTACTGAACCTCTCTCTGGCTCTTTCTCCATTGGGTTAACCATCCTCTTCCACTGTCGCTTTAGCTTAGGCACCATCTCTATAAGCTGCCCAAAAGTAACATCTGCCTTCCTGCTCGTCAGATCCTCCTTCAAGTCATAGCTTAATTGCCCATCCCCTAGTGGAAAATCTGAAACATGAAACTTTCGACGAGCTCTCCTTTTCCTCTTGGCCTTGACATCCTCGCCTTCATGGCTCTTTCCTTTCTTCTTACTAGGACCTGGGGCACTTCTTCCTTCCTTATCCTCTGTGGTCCTCTTCCCAATAGGCATCACTAATGTATCCTCTAGCTTTGATGCCTTCTCCAAGGTGACTACACTTAGCACTTTTGTCTTTCCCTTTTCCTCCTGGGTCAGTCCACTGGTTCCTTCGTCTCCCTTAATTTCGATGCCATAATCATTTGATCTAGTTAGCACCTGTCTTGGCAATGGATACATGTCTCCCCCCATCCTTGGTGGCTTATCACATTGCGGGCTGATGTGACCCAACTCTCCACAATTATAACATGTGGGCGTCTGCCTCCAAAACCTACTATTACTTTGTCCAGCACTATTCCTAGGTCTTTCTTCACCTCCTGGCTGATTTGCAAACCGCCCTCGACCTCGATTACTTCCCACTTGACCTAGCATGTTTAGGCTGAGATTCTTCATCAGATCAACCACTTGCCTCATGTCTTGCCTTAGGCCATCATCTTGCACTGCTGTAGTGACCACTGCTGGCATAACCTGAGTAGTAACAGGAACCACTGGTTCATGATGAACCCCTGACATGCGCCCTTGTAAAGACTCTATAGGCTGAAATTCAGACCTCATTGGCAAAGACTCCACCCCTAACTGGCTCATTTTCCTCAGCTTCCACTCTTTGTTCCTTGCTACCTCTAGTGCATCTTCATATGTCCTAGGCTTCTTTAGCTCTACTCTCCAACGTATATTCTCCCAAAGACCAGCCAAGAACCTGTCCTTCTTCATCATGTCAGGCGGGGGTACCTGTGGTGCTAAAGCCTTGCACATTCGCTCCCATGCCAATGAAAACTTACGTATGTACGCATCTACTGGCTCACCTTCCTTTTGTACCAAAGCCTGTACTTCTTGCCACACTTTGTCAGGATCTTCTATCTTCACAAACTCCACTTCCAATCCATGCCTTAGATTGTCCCAACTCAATCTTATAGGTGGATCAGCCATACACAACTCCTCTTCAAATGCTTTGGACCAAGCTCGTGCATCACTCTTCAAACAAATTTGGAGAAGGCGTAACATTTGCGTAGGGTCATGAATCTGGTTGCTAATGCAGGCAACCTCCATCTTTTCCAGAAAGTCCTCCACATCTTCATCACTTCTTCCATGAAACTCGGGATAAGAGAAAGCCATGGCTACCCAAATTATGATGCTTTGAGAACCCCTTCGAACACACGTGCAAGAACCCAAAACTTTTCACTTCCCAATCCCCAGAAACTTCAATGGAGCTCAACTTTAGATAAGGACAAACACATGCACATCAAATGAGTTTTCATAGTTGATCATCGGAATGACAACAGGCAAAGGACATTCCAGGATCTCTCTCAATCTTCTTGGCCCAAACATAAAGACTATGCGCTGCTGGAAAAAGATCTTCCTGGACACATGAACATTAATCTGAATTCTTTGCGTTAAATGAAAAGGAGTGAACTGAGGGCCATTTTGATCATCCATTAAAGCCAACCATGAAGCTCCCAAGAAGGCACACCTGACTCAACCTCTGATTTTGCCAAAATTTCAGCAGCATAACAGCATAAATGGCTCAAAATACCAAAAAACCAGCCATCATAACTTGGGAAAATTTCGACAGAGTTTCCCCAGAAGTAGAGCAGTAGGAACCCAAAATATAGACTGTCTATGTATGCATAAACTGTCAACAATAGAACCCGAGCATCAAGTAGGACTCACTAGTACATAGCCTATGGTGAGGTCACGAAAAGGGTGCTCCAGCTACCTGTATCACCGAAAGGATCTCCACATTTGAGAATCCCCCAGCTCAATAAAAACCTCACGCTATCGACCCTCACACGAAAGCTAATGCAAATCGCGTATAGTCAAGTCTCAGAAATGACTATCTTCCAAACCAAGTCTCAGAAATGGCTGGGACTGCCAAATACAACCAAGTATGGCTCCACAAATGCATACAATGGCAGTTTCCACAAGTAACGTACAATCCAGCAGACAATGCGCTCAAATAGGCGCCAAGTGATGCATTCCCACAACAACTGCAAGTGACATCACTGCTAGTATATCACTCTACCCCAGCTACCTGTACCTGTGTGAATCACCTGTACCTGTCCCTGTAACCTGTAACCTGTAACCTGTAACCTGCAACCTGTAATCTGCAACCTGCAACCTGTAATCCCGAAGCTCGAAGCTCGAAGCTCGAAGCAAAAGGTACTCGAAGAAGATCCTCAGTGGGGGCACCAAAAGAATGTGAGCGGGATGAAAACACACACAGCGCCTCTATAACGACCCGACACACACTCTTGGGAAGATACACACACACACTATGGGGCACCACTCGGCTTACACAACACACCTGGCCGAGACAGGGAACACACCTCTGGAGTGAGAGGAGAGAGACTATCCACTTGCCCACTCCACACAGACACACACATACACACACACACACACCCAAAAAACTCAGCTCAAAAGAGGAGAATTTCTGATGTTTAGATACAAATGAGCTTGGGCCAACACCAATGGGGCAAACAGCTCACATAATATGGGTAAAAGATACCAGATACAATCACAAACTAGAGCAGAAACTTCGCTCATAGGAGAAACTTACACAGAAAAACAGCAGGAAAAGAGTGAGGAATTTGGCAAAATGGACAGCGCCATCGCGTCCGGAACGGCCCAAAACCCCAGTCTACAATGTCAAAGTGCTCAAATCCGACCTCGGATGAGCAGTTTAGGGCCAAAACAGGCTCCAAAATGGGCAAAAACACACCTGCGGCTGTTCCTCCTCTCTTCTCCACGTTTTTTTCTGGTCTTCTCTCTGTTTTTTCAGTTCCCACACTTAGCCTTCTTAGTTGGGCACCCTTGGCCTTTTAGATGACCTCAAACGGACCCCGAACAGGCCAAAAACTGACCTCGCAGTGCATAGTTGTCACCTTTTTGCATCATTCGCACACCTGGCACTCAGCTTTTTTCCAATAATGCATCTCGCCACCACGTGAAGTGGCCCCAAAAAAAGGTCCTCATGATGACCTTTCTGCATAATTCTCACAAGCAAACACCCACGTTGTGTCCGTCCTCATCTGCGTGCAAATATTGACCTCGTTCGCCCTCCTGACGCCACTAGATGCCATCTGACGCACCTGCTGACCTCACGTCGTCGGCCCGCGGATAGCTTCCTCGAGAAGTTTTACGCGCTACCAACTCCTCCTTATTGTAGAAAAACACAATGGTACTAGTAACGATGAAAATCGATGCACTATGTACATGGTGTCCTACCTGTACACATGTGGGCCCCACGTAACCACCTGGCTCTGGAAAATGGGCAATACTTTATTTGATGCACCATGCATGGGTATGTACATATGCGCAATCCCTTGCTCCAAAAAACTCCTGACACCGGAATGAGTGTATTCACCTCTAATCCCCATTTTTCAATCACATTAGGGTTTCCAAATTTTAAGTATTGAGTTCCGTTTCTATCGATGTATATTTTTCCTTGGTTATTTGCTCGTATTTCCTCTTCAAACTCTATTTCGTCGTCATCAATGTAGATAGCATACTCTTCATTAGGATACAGGTAAACCTGAGTCCATGTTTATTAGTCTTATAGAATGTGAGTATATGCTTATACCGCATTGTCGTTCCGGTTCTAGAATGAGTCGAATAGGAAGACATTTTAGATGTTGAATCTGAAAAAGTGTCTGAGACTTCTTCTAAGATAGTTTCCAAGTGGTCATCTTGGTTCACACTTTCTTCGGTGGATACTCTACTAGAGGTCTCTCCAAATATGCCTTGGTTTGCTAGTATACGACTAGACCTAAGGTTCATATAGACTTATGAAGCCTTGGATAGAGTACTTACGTCGGATTGACTTGTTGTCAACTTTTTCACTTTACTTGATTGCAACTTCTGTCAAGCTTTCAATTCCTTGCCTGCAACCTGATTCTTCTATTAGTTTTAATCAAGTTAGCTATTCCTTCACTAACTATTGTGACTGGTAAATATATATCAACCTCGGTGAGTCGGCAGTTGAGACTTTTAGAGTCTACTTTTGCCAAAAGCCACAAGGCTAATTGCAACCTGCAATCTGAGTGAATATGTACCAATTTGGATCTGATTGAACCCAAAATTGTCCGGTGGCCTTGTATTATGTTGGTCTAACACTGTACAAGTTTAAAAGTAAAAAATGGTGTCTAAATAATTGCGATTATTTACTTTTGTCAGTTTTTTGCACTTTCTTTTTGGTTGATTTGCAAAGTATGCAACTTGTTAAGGTCTTTGGACAAGTTTCACTACGTTTGGACAAAATTTCTTCAAGTTTGTCAACTGTTTCGTATCGGCAGACTCAGTTTTCAAGAATCTGGCTTAAGTCTACTTGATGTGCTTGACCTTGTGGTATACTCAAATGTGCAAGAATATCAATATTTGTAGCAGATGTAAATAATCACGATTATTTACTCCAGCTATTTTTTTGCAAGTTTTTGTCCCAATCTTGATAGTGATCTGTTAAGCAGCTTAACTTAAGCTCCCTAGCCAAGTCTCATCAAGTTTGGATGATTTTTGTTCAAATGGTCATCAGTTTTCTATCCGCAGACTCACTTTGCAAATTTGGCCACAATTTTTAATCCAATGATCCAAATCTTACCAAATATGATTTGTGGGCTTAGGATAACATGATAAAACTAGTGGTATGCTGACTTGGTCTAAAAAGTTGAGAAATGGAATAGATATAAATAATTGCGATTATTACTTCTAGCAACTTTTTGCATCTTTTGGGTCAAGTGAGCATGTACACATGTCTATCACATCAATTTAAGCCTATGAATCAAGTTTCATCGAGTTTGAGCAAAATTTTCCCCGATTTACACTCAAGTTTCCAAAGTCAGTACAGAATTTAGTTTTTACCAAGTATTTTGTCAGTTTGGTGACCCAAATTCTATGGTCCTTTACAGAAGTTGATTGTACACATGCAATGAGTCACTAGTATCAACCTTGGTTAGTTTTCAGCTGAAAGTAAATAATTGCGATTATTTATTTTGGACCCAAAATAACTCAGATCAAAAGAGGAAGATTTATGATGTTTAGATACAATTGAGCTTGGGCCAACACCAATGGGGCAAATAGCTCACAAAATATGGATGAAATATGCCAGATACAATCACAAATTTGACCAGAGGTTTCACTCACAGGAGAAACTTACACAACCAAAATAGAGAAAAAAAAAGTAATTTGGAGAAATGGACAGTGCCATTGCATCCAAAATGGCCCAAAACCCCAGTCTACAATATCAAAGTGCTCAAATCCGACCTCAGATTGAGCAATTTATGGCCAAAACAGGCTCCAAAAATAGCAAAAACTGAGTTGCAGCTATTCTTTCTCTTCTCTCCACGTTTTTTCTGGTATTTTCTCAGGTTTTTGAGTCTTCACACTTCACTTTATCCTTTGGGAACCTTTCACCTTTTGATTGACCTCAAACGGACCCTGAATAGGCGAAAAAATGGCCACGCGATGCGTTTTTGTTACCCTTCTACATCCATCCACACACTTGCCACTCAACTTTTTCCAATAATTCATTCCGTAATCACGTGAAGTGTCCCCCAAATACAGCTCTCATGATGACCTTTCTGCATAATTCATCACAGAAAACACTCTCGTTGTGTCCTCGCTTACCACGTGCAAGTATTGACCCCATTCGACCTCTTGACGCCACTGCTTACCTCATGCATCGGTCGGCTAATAGGTTCCTTGAGAAGTTTTATACTCCACCAACTCCTCATTATTATAGAAAAACACATTGATATTGGTGATTTTGAAAATCGATGTATTATGTACACGTTGTCCTACCTATACACATGTGGGCCCCATGTAACCACATGGCTTTGGACAATGGACAATTCTTTATTCGATGCACCATGCATGTGTATGTACATATGTGCAATCACTTCTTCCAAAAAAATCCTAACATAATTTGCCCATCCCCTAGCCTACTAGATCCTTCATGATCAGCAGCAGCAAAAAGAGATATGACACTCGCCGCGTCACAAGTCTCCTCATCCCTTATATACATTACTTGTTCTGCAGACAACTCATCTTGCTCCACCATCATTAATCTAGCATGATATAATTTAAGATGCAATCCATTTACCCTTGACTTATGTAGAATCCCATGCAAGTTAGCCAACTAATATGTACCATTCGAAAAAAATTCCACTACCTTGAAAGGGCCTTCCCACTTAATTTGAAACTTCTTTTGGAATGTCTTGTCCACCTTACTGTTGTAGCGCAAAACCAAGTCATGTTTCTTGATACCCTTACTTTTGAACTTTTCATTTATCTTTGCTAAAGCCTTATCTTGAAGCTGTCAATAATGTTCCAATGCACTCATTCTATCCAGTTGAACCTCTTGTAATTGTAAGCCTAGCCTCTCTTTGAATGCATCACTGGGTTGCCCAGGCAACTTCTCTAACATCTTGACCGTAGGAAATTCTACTTCCACAGGCAATAATGCTTCCTTTCCATATAGCAAATGAAACGGAGTAAACCCTGTACCTGTCTTCACCCAAGTACTGTAAGCCCATAATGCACTGGGCAAGGGCAATTCCAAATCCCAATTTTTTCCTTGGTGCTTTGCCACTTTTGAAAGAATTTGTACCAAATCACCATTGAATCTTTCATTTAAGCCATTACATTGTGAATAACAAGGAGTGGTATACTAGTGCCTAATCTTTATCTTCGTGCATAAAAAGTCTAACAGTTTATCTCTAAATCCTAGCCCCTTATCTGAAAGTAGCTGTAGTGGCACCCCAAACTTGCAACATATTTCATCGTACACAAATTTTTCCACATCCTTTGCAATGATTTGTTTTATTGCTATAGCCTCTGTCCAACTAGAGAGAGAGTTCACTGGAGTCATAGCTTTTGCCCCTGCTTGTGATAGATAACGGGCCTATTGCATGAATCCCCCACTTTTCAAACACATCAAATTCCATAATGGTTTTTCGTAGCTCTGGCTTCAACACTCTCTTGCCAAATGCTTGACACCTATTGCAAGATCTTCACCAATGGTGAACATCCTTCTGCAAACTAGGCCATGCATACCCCTCTTGCAAGATCTTATGCAAGGTGATCTTTAGAGAAAAATGTCTGCCACATGCACCTTCATGATTCTCTTCCAACACTCTATAAAGCTCCTCCTGCCAAGATACACGTCTCAACATGAGATCATCCCCTTTCATGTACAAGACATCACCAATCAATTTGTACTTGGATGCTCTACGCACAAAACCATACTTCTTAGACTTCTAAATGTCCTTCTGAATGATTCCGGTTAGCAAAAACTTCTCTTCATGAGCCCAACTTTCCCGGCCATGATAAAGAGGTAAATTAGTCCTTAACACAAATAGCTCCCCAATCATGCTTTTAGCTGCTTCATGTGCCTCTCCATTTAGAGCACATTCAATGTGTTTGATGCTCCATGCTTCGAACTTTTTTAACAGGCCTTTAATTCTGAAACATATTTCCTTCAATGAGGTGTTCTTGCTCTTCCACAAACCCAACACTTGCTTCACGACTAACAAGGCATCACCTTTTATGCTCAACCTTCTAATCCCATGCTTCAAACAATGTGTAATCCGGATTCCAAAGTAGCATATTCAACCTCATTATTACTATGAGCATCCAATTTGAACCCTCTCTTGCATACTAGCTTCCCCTCTGGATCATCAAGTGCTATACCCCCTGAAGCCGCATCATGGCTCTTTTTGTATGATCCATTAAAGAACAACACATGTGCATTGCTGATATGTGGCACTTCTTCAACTACCCTTCTCACGACCTCTTCCTTAACAAGAAGGGGATTCTCCTTGTAAGTCAGCAAATCAGCTAGGGTAGCTCTTGTACTGTCTTCCACTAAAAAAGAGAACTCAAACTCTCGCAGCTCAATTACCCATTTCTTGACCACATTTGACATGTTAGTGCCATTAATTAACTGTGGAAAAAAGGTGTAACTTGTTGTTAAGAAAAAAAAAGGTCATGGTAGCAAGTAATGACAAAATCATCGACAAGCAAATATTACACTGGCCATCACTAACTCTACTTCCAACATTTTTCTTTCTGCTACCAACTTCACTCGGCTTGCACAATACACTGGCCTCATATAATGGTTGTCCTTCCCCTTTTGCAATAGCATGGCTCCAATGGCATCATCCCCTACTTATGGATTTACATAAAACACTTGCTCCCAATCAGGAGCCTACATGGTTGACAGCCCCCCTAACACCTCTTGAAACACTTCTTCACACTTGTCATCCCATTGCAATGGATCATGGTTTGCCACTTGTTGTAATGGATAAAGGAGCTGTGAAGACAATGGAATAAATCACACCATGTACTTCTCTTTGTGGATCAAAGTTGCCAATTGCTTTGTACTCTTAGGTGATGGAAGAAGAATAATAGACTTAACCTTT
This sequence comes from Adiantum capillus-veneris, assembly GCF_014529385.1. Taxonomy (NCBI): domain Eukaryota; kingdom Viridiplantae; phylum Streptophyta; class Polypodiopsida; order Polypodiales; family Pteridaceae; genus Adiantum; species Adiantum capillus-veneris. The sequence goes on along the minus strand of NC_140944.1, from coordinate 91,584,436 downwards.
TCTGGATCAGCCTCAACGCCATTTTTTGACACCATATGGCCCAATAACTTCACCCTTGGCTGTACTAATGGCATTTCTTTGAATTTAATTTTCCTCGACATTCATTATATCGAGCCAATACCATCTGCAGCTTCTCATGGTGTTCAACTCTACTGTTGTAGACACAAAAGTCGTCCATAAAATCTTTACCACAACTACCAATCAATGGTGCCAATACCCAATTTTATCTCTCTTGATAGAAGGATGGTCCATTTCTCAACCCAAATGGCAATACCATGTAGCAATAACAACCCCATGGTGTAATGAAAGTTGTCTTTGTTCGGTCTTTAAGAGCAATCTTCAATTGAAAATAGCCTGTAAAACCATCGCACACACTGTACCTCTCATAACCTGCCATTGAATCCAAGATCTAATCAATGAATGGAAGAGGAAATGGGTTCTCTTTAGTGGCTGCATTTAAGGGTTTAAAATCCACACAAATCCTCCACTTTCCATCCTTATTTGGGCTGACTACTACTGGATTCACCCATTCTGTGGTCTCCACTGGGACTATGAACTCTGCCTTCAATAACTTGTCCATCTCTTCCCGCAAGGCTTCCATCTACTCTTGAACCATCCTTCTTAGCCTTTTCCACACTGGCTTAGCACCTTCCTTCAGTGCTATATGCATCTCTTCTCCTTTGAACCCTCTAATCGCTTCATATTAAGTAATGAACAAATCAGGAAAACTAGCCAGCTTGTGCAAATGTATCTCCTTCTCCATAGCTGAGAGGTCTCTACTCATCATTTGCGTCATCAATTCCTGCTTCTTTGACAATTCAACCTTAGTTTGCATCAGCCCTTCAATCACTTCATACGACCGTTCACTTTCATCTTTAATTTCATTTGCAAATGCAACTAAACTAGACTCATGGATTCCTTTGTCCATTAGAAGAAATGCAACATCAACATCCTCATCACTGTCCTCGTTAGACACTGTGGAATAGACTTCATCACTAGACTCATCCTCATCTTCATAAAGTTCCTCCAATAGTTCCCTTGTGTCCATATTATATAGCTTCTTGGCACCTGTCTTTCCATAGAGGCTAATCGTAGCGCGTCTCCAACCTTGAACAGCTTCCACTGCACATAACCATGGTCTACCTAGTATAATAGGATATGCTCCCAACCCCGCTGGCATCACATGAAATCTACCACCACCTTTGCATCATACGCCTCCACTTCTAAGCTCTTTACAACACCCAAACATTTTACTTTCAGATGGTTTGCCAATTTGATCCGAAAGCTTGACACCCCAGTCACTGTAACCCATCTTCTCAACGCATGAATGTGTTATGACACATATTTGGGCTCCGCCATCAACATAACCTTGTCGCATATTTTTTCTTTTGTGCCACACATCTACTATTGGGAAAATATAGGGTAGCTCATCCATCACCACCAACACCTTCACTGAACCTCTCTGTAGTTCTTTCTCCATTGGGTTAACCGTCCTCTTCCATTGTTGCTTTAGCTTAGGCACCATCTCTATAAGCTGCCCAAAAGTAACATCTGATGTCCTGCTTGTCAGATTCTCCTTCAAGTCATAGCTTAATTGCCCATCTCCTAGTGGAAAATTTGAAACCTAAAACTTGAAACAAGCCCTTCTTTTCCTCTTGGCCTTGACATCCTCATCTTCATTGCTCTTTCCCTTCTTCTTACTAGGACCCGCACCACTTCTTTCTTCCTTATCCTGTTTGGTCCTCTTCCCAATAGGCATCAATAATGTATCCTCCAGCTTTGCTGCCTTCTCCAAGGTGACCACAATTATCACTTTTGTCTTTCCCTTTTCCTCTTGGGTTGATCCACTGGTTCCTTCTTCTCCCTGAATTTCAATGCCATAACATGTGGGCGTCTGTCTCCAGACCCTACCATTGCTTTGTCCAACACCATTCCTGGGTTTTTCTTCACCTCCTAGCTGATTTGCAAACCTCCCCCGACCTTGATTATTTCCCACATTATCTAGCATGTTTAGGTTGAGATTCTTCATTAAATCTACCACTTGACTCATGTCTTGCCTTAGCCCATCATCTTGCATTATTGTAGTGACCACTGTTGCCATAACCTGAGGAGTAACAGAAACCACTAGTTCATGGATGAACCACTGGCATGCGACCTTGCAAAGAATCTATAGGCTGAAATTAAGACCTCCTGGGCAAAGACTCTACTCCTAGCTGACTCATTCTTCTCAGCTTCCACTCTTTGTTCCTCACTACATCTAGTGCCTGGGTGAATCTGCGACTAGCAAAGTATACATTAAATCGGTTCTTCCAACTGGCTGAGCTAGTATTTCTCCCATTGCCAGTCCCAAAGCATCCACATGTACATGGAAGATAACGTCCCAATTTGGTTGGCGAAGAACTGGTTTCTTGTTGATGGCACTCTTTAAGTTCTGAAAACTTCCTCACAATCAGCAGTCCAAATGAACTTGCTAATTTTCTTTGTAAGCTCATACAATGGTAATGCTTGAGAAGAAAACTTATGCACAAACCTTCTGTAAAAATTAATATATCCCAGAAAGAACTTAATTCTGATGCATTCCTAGGCGCCTTGGCCTGCTGGGCGCACTGGGTCTTGTCATCGACCATTTCTATTCAAGTTTTGGACACCACATGTCCCAATAGCTATCCTTTCTAGACTAAGAAAACAGACTAGAATGGATTTAAGCAAATCCGTTTCTCCTGACAGCGCTTAAAAACCATCTCCAAAAATAGTAAATTCTTTTCCTCTGTGGAATATACAGTGAAGTCATCCATGAATATGGAGAGGAATTGATGAAGAAATTCACTGAAGATTTCCATCGTACATCTCTGAAAAGTGGCTGGTGCATTGCAAACGCCAAATAGCATTACTAGATACATAAATGCTTCCCACTCCATAATGAAAGTGGTCTATTCCCAATCCTCAAGAGCAATTTGTAACTGGTTATAGCCACTATATCCATCCATAAAGCTGTACATCTCATATCCTGCAATCTCATCAAGTAACATATCTGTGAAGGGTAATGGGAATGGATCCTTAATGGTTTGAGCATTCAATTTCCTATAATCTACACATACTCTCAGCTTCCCATTCTTCTTAGGCACAACCACAATAGGAAACAACCAATCACTAGTGGCTACTTCAGTAATGAACCCAGCTTTTAGAAGGTTGTCAATCTCTTCTTTGACCTTCTTAGCATAATTCGGATTCATTTGATAGTGCTGCAGTCGTACTGGCATGGCATCGGGTTTCAGTGGTACTCTATGTTGACAGACCTCTAGATCCACCCCTTTCAGATTAGTATGCTCCCATGTGAACACATCTTTATAGTGCTGGAACATATATCGTGCCTTCTCTTCATCGTAGGATTCAGATGTTTATTTACCTTGATCATTCTAGGGTTTTCTTCAGACCCTAAATTCCATTCCTCTATCTCCTGATCATTTGGAAGCAACCAGGTAGGCCCTCCACCCTTTCTCTTGGTTGACTCCTCAGCATAATCCCAGGAGGATCCTCTGAGCTCTAAATTACCATTCTGATTTCTAGTAGCTCCTCTAGAGCATGCCGGTTCTACTAGTGTGCTGAACTCAACTAGTTCTTATGGCCTTCCAGTTAACCTCACAGAACGTTCTCCTGAATTCAATTTAGTGAACTATTCTGAAAATTGTTTCTTTTGTTTTTTAGCTTCATCTTTGTTTATTAAAACTGCATTGAGGTCTATCTCTGTTAATGGAAAAATATTCATAGCTGCCAACATTTTCTCAAGTTTCTTCACCTTGTACTTCTGGCAGAGCTCTTTGGCCTCAGTTCTTTTCTCCAACTTCTGGTGTTATTCATCTGAATCTGGATTCTGCTACCGGCCCCTTGTATTTTCAAAACCTGATTAGCATAATCATGAACGGCCTATGCCGTTCGCAGCCATGGGCGTCCCAGTAGCATCCCATACGCTCCTTGCACATCCAGTACTAGGAAACTGGCTTTGAACTTTGCTTTGCCCACTCGTATCTGCATATTCTCTACCATTCCAGTTGCTTGCACCACTCGATGATCCACCATACGGGCTTTGAAAGGTACTGGTTTCAGGTTAGTAATTCCCATCCTTTGATGAAGATGTACTCCCAAAATGTTTACCCCTGCTCCTCCATCTAGTATGACGCTTGAGAGTGGTTCCCACTGTTTTCGCACTTTGTTATCCACCTGAATCACTGGCACTTCATTATCTCTGACAGCTGTCAAGTCGACTGATCTAGCCTCCTCCTCAGCCTTCATTCGTTGCCTGATGGACTTCGCTGCTTCAGGTAAAGTTCTTCTAATGTCCTCTAACTCCACAATGAGTTTCTAAATTCTGTCAAAAATTTTGACATGAATTTCCTCTTTCTCATGATCAGAGTTGTCGTCAGAGCTTGAAGAACTGGTATTATCTTCATAATACCATTCCTTTGATTTAGTGCTTTTAGCTCGCTTAGCAGTTCCCAACTCTTTCATCAACCCTTGTACTGCAACCAACATGGTCTCAGGCATCCCAGGCTTTGACTGATTTGATTGTGCTATCTCAGAAAACTGGGTAGGTATCTTATGAATGACCCGTGCATCAAAACTCTCTGGTCGCTTTGGCAACTTCTTGGCTAAATCCCTCAGTGATTTTCTCCGCTAGTTCTCTTTGCTCCTGCCATTCATCAACCACCTTTTCTTTACCCTTGGCCTTCCATACCTCTCTCTGCAGCCCATTTGCTACTTTCAAGAGTGACTGGTTTTGCTGGTCTTTTTGAAATTTCCTCAATCACTAGCCCTTTGCTTCGTGTAACTGCTCGTATAGGAACCAGTTCTAGAACCTTCGCCTCGGTATCTGCAGCCCTAGGTATCTTTGGACACTGAGCCGTGAAATGCCCATAGTTACCACATGTATAGCAATTTGGGCTTCGATTCTGAAAACTATCACGACCTCGGCCTTGGCTGGTACCCGCTTGGTATCTACCGCGCCTTGCTCCAATACCACTTACACCCGGTTTCTCTTCTTGAGAAACACTGGTGGTTTCCACTCTTATTGGTTCAGCATTGGTGAATGCTACTACTCACAAATATTTTCCCTTATTAAAATTATGAATTGGAATACCACAGTTGTTCCATAAATGGCCATAGGCTTTGCAATAAGTACACTATGGACATTCGTTTGAAACATGGTCTTTAGATTTACACTTTGAACACCAGGTTTCCATTCTTCTTACCGGCTGTCTGTCTGGCTAATTTCAGCAATTTGCCAGACCATCTCTTCAATCTTCATAGACCAAGATCCTTTCTAAGTCTTGTCTTTGGTTCTTTCATCTTAACTGCTTTCAGAGCTACTGGAGGCTTTATTGGACTCAGAATCTTCAGTAGAAGTACTGCTACTACTAGACCTCCTCTTCTTATGACTCTTTTCCTTCTTAGCTTAATGTTCTAGCTTCAAGGCCCGCTGCACTAAATCATTGAATTTATTGGTTGGTGCCGGAACCTCCTGTTCCATAAGCTTCTTACTATGAAACCCATTCAAAAACCATGCTCGCAACCGCTTTTTGGATGGTGGTTCTTGCAGTTGTCTAGTTAGTTCCTTGATTTTCTCAACATAGCTTCTGACTGACAATTTTCCATACCTTATCTTATCGAGCTTAGAGAGTATATCCTCATCCCCTCTGTTGTCTGAATATCGAAAAGCTTTAAGAAGTTTATTATATGATCTGAGTTGACAAGCCCGGTAATGGTAATACCATTTCCTTGCTGCCTCCTTTAATGTTTGCGAAAAGTAGTCACCCCAATCATCTTCATCAATATTTTTTAACTCAGTATACTGCTCAAAGGCTTGGATATGAACATCTGGGTCCTCCTTCTTTCCCTCTTTGAACATGGGAAAAGAAATTTTCAATGAAGATGTGTAATCATATCTATCAACCTCATTTCTTCCTCTTCTCACCTTGGAATCGTGACTCCTTTTTGAAGCTTTCTTACAATAGTCTGTGTCTGCATCCCAATTAATATCTGCCTCCATCTCAGTTGCTGTTTCCTCCCTAGCTTTTCTACTAGAACTATGATGAATTCCTTTACTGCCTTTGGCACCTTTGTCTCCCTGTGTGGTCCGAGAACTCTTGGCCTTGCGTTCTTCCCTTTCAACCCTGCATCGTCTAAACTGACTAGAATGCTAAGAGTCTTGTGCCTCATCAGCATGACTCTGCTCCTCCTAAGCCTCAGTGTCAATTACTTGTTCATCCTTGGGATCATAGTCTCTTTCTGACTCCTCAAGAATAGGGTCAACACAGTAGGATGGTTTTCGGCCACGACTGAGTCTGGGTGCCATTACTGCAACTGAAACTCAAATTGGGAGAGGAGTCTGTTGGTCAACGAGCAACATCTCTAGCAACCGTGATCACCAAAATGGAATTGGAGCTGATCTCTTTAGATAGATGTTTCTAGTGTTACAGTTTACAGCTACTAGTGATTCATTAGTTCAATCAGTAGGACTGGAGGAAAGATAGAAACTGAGCTAGAAAAGCTACATGAACTGGAACACATCTACTGATAATTAGACAAGCTAAATGGTTGGAATTACTGTTCAGATTCAGATTTACATTCAGATTCAGAAGAAATGGATACAAATCATATATGGCTCAAGTATACTTGACTACTGTATTATGAATTACAGGGTAAGAGTACAAGTGGGGATAATGTAGCCTAGGAACAGCTTCAAAACTACAATCACACACTAAGAGTAGGCACTCAAAAGATAATCAGCCCCAAAAGTACAGTCACAATTGCCAACCCGATTACAATGTAATGGGTCCTATTTATAGCCTTTTGGAGTTACTGTGGTAACCGTCATGGTAATTACTGAATGATCCGTTGCTCGGCTTTCCAAGAGCTGGGTCCCACCTAGTGAAACTGCCTTCACTAGTGAGACTGCCTCCGCCATCTACACAGCCATCACAACATTTTGGCAGAGTTTCCCTAGAAGTAGAGCAGTAAGAACCCAAAATAGACTGTATATGTATGCATAACCTGCCAACAATGGAACCCAAGCATCAAGTAGGAATCACTAGTACATAGCCTATGATGAGGTCATGGAAAGGGTGCTCCAGCTACCTGTATCACCGAAAGGATCTCATACTTGAGAATCCCCCAGCTCAATGAAAACCTCAGACTATCAATCCTCAACAACGAAGGTTGATGTAAATAGCGTATATTTAAGTCTCAGAAATGACTATCTTCCAGACCAAGTCTCAGAAATGGCTAGGACTACCAAATAAAACCAAGTATGGCTCCACAAAGGGGTAGAATGGCAATATCCACAAGTAGCATACAATACAAGACAATGCACTCAAACAGGTGCCAAATAATGGATACCCTCGGCAACTGCAAGTGACTTCCACTTGCTAGTATATCACGATACTCCAGATACCTCTACCTGTGTGAATCACCTATATCTGTAACATGTAACCTGTAATATATAGTTTGCAACCTGTAATACCGAAGTTGAAGGTACTCAAAGAAGATCCTTAGTGAGGGTGCCAAAAGAATGTGAACAGGATGGAAAGGCACACAACACCTCTATATTATCTCGACAGACACTCTTGGGATGACACACACACACACACACACACACTATGGGGCACCATTCGGCTTACACAACCCACCTGACCGAGACGAGGAACACATCGATGGAGTGAGAGGAGAGAGACTATCCATTTGCCCACTCAACACAGAGACACACACACATACACACACCCAAAAACCAGAGCTCAAAAGAGGAAGATTTATGATGTTGAGATACAATTGAGATTGGGCCAACACCAATAGGGCAAATAGCTCACACAATATGGATGAAATATGCCAGATACAATCACAAATTTGAGCAGAGGTTTCGTTCACAAGAGAAGCTTACACAACCAAAACAACAGAAAAATAGTGAGTAATTTGGCAAAATGGATAGCACCATTTCATCCGGAACGGCCCAAAACCTCAGTTTACAATATCAAAGTGCTCAAATCCGACCTCGGATGAGCAGTTTATAGCCAAAATAGACTCCAAAAATAGCAAAAATTGAGTTGCAATTGTTCTTCCTCTTCTCTTCATGTTTTTTCTGGTCTTTTCTCAGGTTTTTGAGTGTCCACAATTCACTTTATCCCTTGGGAACCTTTGGCCTTTTGATTGACCTCAAATGGACCCCGAACAGGCCAAAAAATGGCCACATAGTGCGTTTTTTGTTACTCTTCTACATCCATCCGCACACCTAGCACTCAACTTTTTCGAATAATGCATCCCACAATCACGTGAAGTGGTCCCCAAATACAGCTCTCATGATGACCTTTCTGCATAATTCATCACAAGAAAACATTCTCGTTGTATCCTCGCTTACCATGTGTAAATATTGACCCCATTTGACCTCCATACGCCACTAGATGCCACTGACGCACCTGCTTACCTCATGCATTGGCCCGCTGATAGCTTCCTTGAGAAGTTTTATGCTCCACCAACTCCTCATTATTTTAGAAAAACACACTGGTACTGGTGATAATGAAAATCAATGTACTATGTATACGATGTCCTACTTGTACACATGTGGCCCCACGTAACCACCTGGCTCTAGACAATGGGCAATTCTTTATTTGATGCACCATGCATTTGTATGTACATATGTGCAATCACTTCTTCCAAAAAAACTCCTAACACTGGCTATTTCAATAGCATGGATACATGAGCTGGACGACAGGTCTCTTGGTGGATGGGCTCCATCTACTAGACTTTTAGGGTGGGTGAGGTTAGCACAGCCTGGACACTGAGCACGGCGTGCTCTTGATAGCTTTGCAAACTACCTATTGCAATCCACGCCAGTGTGGATGGAAGTTATCTTCCCTAAGTGTGCAAGACTCCTCAGAATGCCATCCAGCTAATACAGTTCCATGATCGCATGCACTGGCTTTTCCTACCACAACAAGATGACATATTGTCACCACTTATATGCTTGATCCTATACAGATAGCAGTGGGTGCCTCCATATATAGTCATTTGGACACCTACCTTGATTACAGTCCAGTTTTGGGCTGCACCAGGGGACGATGGGTTTGGGTTGAAAAGGCGTTGAGGGATGCCCATAGGCACATGCTATATTCCAATTTAGACAAGTACCATGATTGGCAGTCCATAGTCTGCTACTAGTTCTCTTAGCCACCCAAGCTTATCATTACAAGATCCCTTTGCCCCTTAGTATAAGCTTGCATTTTTCATGACAAATAGACAACTCTCAATTTACATGAAGCAAGCCAAAACATAGACAACACATATGCATGTCTACTCCGTAGACATGCATATCGTAAACATAGACAACACATATGCATGTCTACTCCGTAGTGCCACACACAAGGCTGCCTGCTCCTTAATCCTGTGAGGAGAAGGCCAAAGGAAAGAACTAGACCAAACATCCCATTTGCAAAGCGGAAAGCAATCTTGGACTCTAGATGAGTCAGATCATCTCTTTCAGGTATTCTGAACCCTTTGCAAGTCAAGATGAAAACATCTTTAGTGGCTTCCTTTCACATGTTTACAAGAGTCTGAAGTGCTAAAATTGACCGACACTTACCTTGATAGCTTGCTGCAACTTGATGCATGAACAACATGGTGATAATGGTGCTAATCTTTGTTGATAATAGTTCTCTAGTTTGTGCAGCTACTACAAATATGGGTCGATCTCATGATAGTTTTGCAATAGTACATGGTGGGTTGTGATTGATAAGGGATGGCCAAGCTATTATTGCTACTTCCATATTAAGATGAGTATGATAATGGAAATCTAGTTTCTTGGCCAAAACATGAGAAGAAGGACCATTATCGTGAGAGCAATATTCCTGCCATATCATTAGGTTACCTTTGCAAACTATCTATAGCCTTCCACGCTAGCGTGGATGGCTACATGAGGTTGTTTTCTCCTAAGTTTTTAAGAACTATAAAATCAATGAAATTAAAGCTACTAGTGGGCCATAATTCTCAAAAAAAATTGAATCATTACCAAAAATAAAAATGGATCATTGTGATAACACACGAGATTGTTTTTAGGTTTGGTCATCACTTGCTAGAATTTGTTAGCTCCTCCAAGCCATTCAAGGCAGCATAGATATTGCTGACATGGTAGGCTAGAAGGAATCTCTGAGTTAGTTTTTTAAATTTTTTTAATCGTAGTGAAGTTGGTTTGGTATTCTAGTGAAGTAAGAAAATTGGCTTTTGTTGTGTTATGCTAGTCCTTCTACTCGTGGATGAGGTCGGAGAGGAAGATGACCTTCTTCAAATAGAGCTTCAAGTATTTTAGAAAGTAGTGATCAAATAAGCGTTGTCTCTGTCACTGATGTGACAAAAGTCTTGGAGACACAAGAGGAGGAGATGCAAAGTCAAGACTTGGGGCTTGGCTCCATACATAAAGTTGATGAGTCTCCTGCTCCACAAGAGGCATACTTACAAAGACTGCCCTATGTTGTAAGAGATGAAGTACCAGTAGACACAGAGTCGAGGGATGAGCAAAAGCTCTATATGCATTGAGGCATGATATTCTTCAATATACTCGCATTTTTAGTTGTTTTGATTGTCCACCAATTCCTTTATGTCGATTGAATACCTGTGCAAGGGTGAGAGGTTTAAGGGATGATGTTAGTGGATTGAAAGATGCTTTTGCAAAGGAGGGCTATATGCAAGAAAAAGGAGGTTTCATTGTTTCAATTTGGAATTGTAATAAGGAGGAAGCTTATGTGACAGGTATTTCATTTTTCCACTTCGGTCCTTCTTTGGTTGCTAAGTATTCTTTCTTGTTTTCATAAATAGTTTCTAGGTGTTCTTTTCTCTATGTGCTTATGTATTTTGTAGAGGACCTTCTTTCATTGTGGGACCCAATATGGTTTGATATACATAAAGAGTTTAAGATAGAGCTTTCTAAAAGACCTAATCTTCAAGTTCTCTATAATAAAATGTTTTATGTGTGGGAGGGCAACCACAAAACATTTGCTTGGATGGCCGCTATTAAAAGATATTCTCCTCTGATTGAGAGAAACATTGCAGTGTGCTTTGTACAGTTGTTGATCCTACACGAGTGCCAAAGATAGATCTACTTAATAGCTTGCAAAGAATGAATTTGTAACTTTCATGACTTTCTATATATTCAAGAACACAATGTCTTTTATGTTTTTCTGACTTGGTATGTGTTCTATATAAACTTGGAATAGCATGAACACACATGCCCTAGTTGTCACTCATCTTAAGGATGAGATTGTCAACTACTCTCACATTTTTGCAAATGATCATGAAGCCTACGTGAAGAGGCTCCCAGAGAAAGATAAAAAATTGAGTGTTGCAGTGCGTAAGAAATACTCAAAGGGTGTGGAGGCTTGGTATCCACCGATTCATCAATACTTGGGAAAGCTCTTATATGATGTAATTATCCCTAGCTTGATTTTTTAGAACCATTTTTTTTTTTTACAGATTATATATTTGTGAGTATGTTAAAAAGGTGCAAATGTCCAAGGAGATGAGCCAAAGAATAGATCGTGCTAGGCAGACAATGACAAATGAAGGACTTAAAAAAGAGGAGGAGAAGATTCAAAATGATTTAGCAATCAAATATAGAGAGCGTGTTGGAAAGGTGGTTGCATTGTATTTGTTTATGCGTTTTACGCATAGTGATAAGAGTTATTGAAGCATGGTTTCTTTGTTCATCACTAGCAAATTGCAATTGTTAAATATTGTTGATCTGGACCTTGGACTGGATTGGATGGTTCGAGTCCTTGCACTCAAGTGAAGTCCTAATAGTTGGGCTATGCTTGAGAAACTAAACTTGATTGCTATGCATGATGCTCCTATTTTGAGCAAGCTATTACGGGTTTCTCATTATTGCTCGACAAATCTTGCGTTAAAATTGTAGTGTTGATTTTTGTTGTGGATCATGACATGGTTTCCGTACTTGTTTAATAACTTTGCTACTCGCTCGGGTTTCTCATTGCTCGACAAATCTTGTTCGGGTTACGGTAAGACTCTTTGGACCAATGTTGCACTCCGTACCTATGTGCATTATTCATGCACTCCCATCACACAATCCACATGCTACACATTTTTGCACTTTTAAATTGCTTCCTACTAATCATTGTTACTCTTTTGGTTTTCTACTACTCATTGTACTATGTAGGCATGTACTTAGTATCCTGTACCTCGTACTGGACGCCACCACTTATGGTGCCTTGCAACTGAGGAAAATTGCTTTCCCAACCCCAGTGTATGTTATGGATAAGGGATATGTACATTTACTACTCAAGTGCTCATTACGAGCTATGACCATTTATGCATGTCTGGCCAATGGTATTCATTTTTGAGCATTGAAGAATCTATAAATAAATATGTGCAAGAGAAAAATGTTCACTCTTACATGGGGAGGGATTGAACCTAGTGCCTGTGTACTTCTTTTCTCCTCTTCTCTCTCCTCTCTCACCATGCCAATGTAGCAGTCCTCTCTAGGAGGTGCACCTGTACGTGCTCTCTCTCTCTCTCTCTCTCTCCCTCTCTCTATCTCCCTCTCTCTCTCTCTCTCTCTCTCTCTCTCTCTCTCTCTCTCCCTCTCTCTGTCTGTCTTTGATCACATGAAGTCTTGAATATGCGCTATGCCAAGTATGCAGATTTGTAGGTTTTATAGCTTGTAGTAATTTTTTTAGTGTTTTTTAGGGTTATCCATGCTCCCATTTGTAGCATGTGTTACATGCCAAATGTATTCAAATGTACGTCATCGAGATGGATTGCATCCTACTTATCCCTTGGCCGTGCATTACAAGTGGGTGGTGAATTTGGTCACAATGCCTTTGGGGATTTGGAAAATGAGATACTTGGTTCTTGCACAAGAGGACTTGTCTAATCATGTTGAAGGAAGGGCATTAAGAACTAAAACTATAGAAGTAGTATATAGGTTCATCTTAGAAGATGTAATTTGTAGATATGGATGTGTTGGGAAGATCACTGCAGATAGAGGTGAGCTAGATAATGATGAAGCAAGGAAAGTCGTCAAAAGGTTGGGCATTAGACTTTCTCTCACGTCTGCTTACAACCCTGAAGCGAATGGACAAAGTGAATGAGGCCATCCCCCAATCATCAAGGTGTTAGGAAAGGCTTGCAGAGGTAGAGCTCATGAATGGCCAAGGCTATTACCATATGCTTTGTGGGCCGATCGTATAACACATAGTTCAGCCACAGGTTACATTCTTGGTGAATCAATTACGATAAAAAAACCTATGATGCCTATAGAGGATGTTGTTCCCACATGGAATGTCTTATCTTGGGAAGAAAATGTGACTATAGAAGATCTTCTTGCATTACAGACTCACCAACTTGAAAGAAGATCAGAGGACAATGAAACATCATTACCAAGATTGAAGGATGAAGGAAGCAAGATCAAAGGACAAAAACAGAATGCTAGGAAACACAAGCTCAGACAAAAACACATTGAAGAAGGTGATTGGGTGCTAATGTATGATAGCAGTCTAGACAATCAGCATACTGTCAAGAAAAAGTTTGTTAAGATATGGTTTGGCCCATATCTTGTCAAGCATGTGCATGACAACTCCGCTTACACCTTAAGTGAGCTTGATGGAACACAAATAGAGGTTCTTCTTGCTAGAAAGAGGATCAAAGTATTCAGAAGAAGGGATGAAAATGCAGCATTTGATGAAGATAAAAACTCAAATCACCAAAAGAAAGAGAAGATGAAGATACAGAAGAAGCATACAATGAACCTTCATGAGGATTAAACCACCGAACTTCAAGTATGGCACATACCAACAGAGCATGTGCAGGTTTAGAGGGGGTGGATGTTGTGCAATAGACGTCCATAATAGGAGTAGGTGACGAATACCACGATGCATGTATTTAGATGCATGGGAACGTTCTCTATAAATGTACATATACATGCACAATATATAAGGTAAAATTATCTACCTTATCTTATAAATTATTTTGAGAGTCATTTTTCTACCTCACCTTAATTTCTTTATGATAATTCATTAGGGAATTTGGGAGGTCATATGGAGGGCTTCTAAGAAAATACAATTTTTTGCCTTCTCTCTCTAGAAGATTGGTGTGGTAAAAGAAAAGGTGTCCTCATCAACTATTCAAAGAGTGTACTATGAAGTGAATTATTTCAATAGAGTAATAATGACCGTAATCATTGATGGAATGTCCCTTTTTAGTTATATTGAACGCACCTCATCATATGGAGAAAATTTCTTTTATATACAGTGTATGAAGTAGGGAGTCTAGGGAGTAATGGTGATATACTCTTTTGTTTTTCTAATTTTCTTGACTGTGTATTAATGGCTTCTTTATCCACCCCCTCAAACCTTCGCACTAAACGACATAAATATCATCTACACGTTGATTTGAATCATGAATACAAGCCTTTTATGCAAGCGAAGTAGAACAAACACAATAGTAACACCCACGGAGAACAAAAGAGCCAGAGTAGAGGGAGAAAAACACATAGATTTATGGACAAATGGCTCACTCTATCCTTTGAATCTTATGACGAATTCCTCCCTTGCATTTGCAAATCCCACTACTTTATTGACCTTTGTAGGTGACAGACATAATGGTTTACTTGGCTACTACATAGCTCTAACTGGGAAATCAGAAATTCTAGGGAAGCATGGTTCACCATCAAGCAAATGAGATTATACAAGCATTGTGAGGACCAAAAACCCTTTTGCAGTGCACACAAGAGATACATGTATTGCAAAAAAAAGTGTTGAACTTACAAAGGAAAGATACAAGCTTAGGTGCTTGTGTGAGAAAGAAGAGACTACGGAATTTTGAAACCATGAAGGTTGGCTCTGGAGGTCTCAAGAAAACAATCCAAGCATTAAGGTCAGGATTGTGGATCTTTTAGTTTATTTCACCTATACATTGTTTTTTCTTATATCTGTTATATTTTCTATGTAAAGAAAGAAGACCACGACATTTTTTATTAGGTGTTCCATCAAACCCCTATCCCTGATATCATTGATAAACAAATGAATCAAGGAAAGGTGCTGGTTGTGAATGGGAGGGGATACTTTCAAGTCCAATGGAATCTTGCAGCTGACCTTAAAACACTAAAGTGTATGTATAATTGTGGAATGGGTGCTACGATAAAGGCTCCATGCTTGTATTGCATGGAGCCTGCAAAGATGATGGACCCAAAATGGTGGAGAAAGGCTCCTACTTGCCACAATGAGGATCCTAATTTCCACCCAGTTCTAGATATTCCATTTTTCAATGTCCACATTTGTACAATGCATACTCTTTGCAAAATTGTGGATAAGTTGGTGCATCTATACATTGGGTTTTCTTGGAAAGTTAAGAACTCAAAACAACACAAGGTTGCAATAGAGGTGCTTGAACTGGTTTTTTCAAACATGGGTCTCCATGGGCGCAATGTGAAAATCCAACGAGACAAGAAAAGGTCAACCAATGATAAAGATGTGGACCTTGAAACCATTTATTGGCGGGGTCAAGGCACGTCAATTTTTATCAAAACCAACAGACGTGAAAGATAAGAAACTAACCAAGCATGGAAGGATTTATCAATCCACTTATGGTAGAAAAATTGAGTTTCAACAATGGAAAAATCTCCATATGGTAGTGCAGGACCAGGAACCCACAACTCGCAATGCCAAGGGTGAAAGTGTGGCATTCCATCGATGTGCTATTTCAGATGTGTGACAAAGATGAGTGGACACAAAATGAAGTAGGATTTGACCTTGCTAAGCCTCTATTAGCAATGAACCGCAATGTCCTTTTGTCCATCTCATACCTTTTTTCTTCAAGTCAAAACGTAGGAGGTGGAGGTTGTACCTACCTCACCACTCCATTTGTTTCTCTCATCTTCTATCACTTTGAAGGGTAGTACCCATTTTGGTTGTTATAATACATTGTAGTTGGTACTTTTCCTTGTTTGTTAGATACTTCCATCATCACAGTGTATCTCATGTCTATAGGCATCCTAGCACCTGGCAGTGCAGGTTGTTGTCCTAAGACAAGTTGTGGTCTTGTAACTCCTACTGGACCTGGTGCATTTTGCATAGTGTAGCTAAGAGAAGGAGATGCTATTGGAATAGGTTGTACATACCATCCCTAGCATATTCCATGTCATAGTAACACTCTTCTCTCGTATGGTTGTCCACTTTCTCTCAATTTCCACCATAGAGGTTTGGAGGTCAGATTCGACTAGAGGAGAAAGTCTCTGAGCTAATCCTTCTATAAGCTTCATTTTCTCACTAGATACCTCTAGCTTTATTGCGGGTTGGGTTCTTGGTGAATCACTCCTCTAAGAAGATGTGTCACTCTCACTCTCAGTATCATATTTTCTCAAGATTCTGCTCTGATTTGGATAGGAGTAAGTTATAGGGGGTTGTGATGGTACATATGGTCCTTGAGAAGGCATGTATGCCCTCTCTGTGATGATTTCATCTCTCGTTATTGCTCTAGAAGGGAATTCAGGTGGCTCTTTCTTTAGAATTCTCATGTTTGGTGGAGGTATTTGTGGTCCTTCATTGACCAAATGTCCACCTCTATAAAATTCATGTTCTATGGTTGCATCTTGGTACAACCATGGTGGCAATGTAGCTGGGCTTGTGTCAAAATGTGGATAGATTGGCATTTCAGCACTTCTAACTTGGCTTGCCATACCTCTGCGCATATCTACAAAAGTATTGGTAGATTTTCTTTCCATCCTAATGTTCTTAGCTTTCTTAATGTCAGGCCCACTCAATACTCTTAAGATAGTCCCTAATAAGCACCTTTGCCCTATGTCGGGTCTCTCAGAAGTCAAGAATTTGTGACTCCTTTGGTCTCTGGAAACTAGTCCTAGGTACCCTAAAAGTTTGTAATTAGGAAACCTGGAAAAACTCAGCTCTAAAACCAAAACTTGTGCTCAAAATTTGACTAAAATTTTGACAAAATTTGACAATTTGGTATATGAGCTCTCCTTGATGTCCTCTACCCACTGCAAGTTTCAGTTTGTGAATTTGACCTTTATTTTGACACTTTAGACATTATATGCTATTGGGCACATTTTTGACACCCTGTTTTTTGTAAATTTGTACATACGTACATGACACCCGATGTCAAAAGTGTGTGGGGGCTTTGTTTTTGTGGAGTTTTAACTAGCTTTAGCAAGCACATGTACATGCAGGGCAAGTCACTAGTATAGTGCCAACTTTCGGGCTACTGTAAGTGCCCGTGAGTGAGTTTTTGAAGTGAGAATTGTATATAGCTTAAACTCATGTACAAACTTAAAAAACTATCAGACAAACTCCAGAATTTTTCAGGTTTGAGCTCGTTATGCCTTCTTAATGGTTTCTGTTGCAGCTTTTTGCCCTTGTCTTGCCTACCCTACCTGTAGTCGTGTTGAGACACCTCCCTGTTTGCATCAATTTTGCATGTAGCGGAGTGTAGATTCAAATTTGGTCATCTTCATCTTTCTCTCCATTCATTTTTCAAGCTTTATCTCAAGCTTTAAAGTGCCCCTATTGGACTTGTTCTCTTCAGGTTACAACTAGTTCTCTACAGGGTTATGGCTATGGCAGCCTAGTGGCAAATTGTGTGCAGACAGATTCGGAGGGCATGTACCTATGAATTGTGGAAGTGATGCTGAAGTTGTGGGTTTTTGATGTTCAATTGTGAAAGGGGAGGAAATTTTTTTCATATTCATTAGTCGAAGTCGTGTACTGTAAATCCGTGCCTTGACAGGGTTTTGCTCCTATGTGACATAGTCTCTTGGGTGGGCGACGGCCAGTAAATTCCCAACGAGACTACCCTTGTTGGACTTCTGGTGTTTCAAAGGGATTTACAAATATTTTGGTGTTCTTGTAGTGCTCTTTCAATGCTCTTGGGTGACGTCATTGTAGAGGTGTTCCAGTTTTCTTGTTTCCCAACAGTGTTTTGGTGCCCACCACTGAGGAATCGCTTCAAGTTACCTTCAGTTTACAGGTTTTGGAAGACATGGTGTGTAATTTTTCAGAGTTTATTGGGAAATTAAATGAAAGTTCCAAAGGTTTCATTGGGAGAATGGAGTTTGCTTGTCTTCTTGTGCTGACAAGCAAGACCCAGCGTTGGTGCTACAAATCTTTTACTTTTGTTTGAAGGGAGATGCTAGGGAATGGTTGGAAGGCTACGAAAAGGAGCTACAATCATCCCAAAATCCTCAAGTTATGACTTATGAAATGGTAAGGCATGCTTTCCTTACACACTTTCAACAGGTGGAAGACCCACAAAAGGTATGGCAGTCTATTCAAGGCTTGGTGCAGAGTGAAGTCCAAACCATAGAAGACTTTGTGAAGGCATTCAATGCGTTATGGACAAAGTGATGTACATATTTGGGGACTGAAATTCCTCCAACCATGTTGAAGAAGGATAGGTTTCTTGCAATTTTGAGGAGTAACCTACGCTTGAGGGTAGAGCTTAAGCAGCCAAGGACCTTTGAGGAGGTAGTTGAAATTGCAAAGAATCAAGAGTGAAAAGCAGAGCGTTTTCATCAACTTGGAATCAATGTCGAGCCAAAGATTCAAGTGAAAGCTGTAGAGCAACCAAGGGTCCTTGTCAAGGATCCTAGTTATTATCAACTAGCTTCTCATGGTGTGAATGCTTTCCGCAAGGAGATGCAAGATGTTGTAGGTCTTATGAAGAATCTTAGTGTGCATATGATGGCAGGTGGAAGAGGTCAAAGTTATGGATATGGACATGGATATGGAAGCAATGAGGGGTTTATAGGTGGTAGAGGAAGAGTCATGGTTGGAAGAGGGGATATGTTTCAATGTTACATTGCGGTGGTCATAAAAGCCCTCAACGTGACAAGCCAAAGAGAATGGGTGGTGACATGTTTCCTCTTCCTCCACAAATTCCTTCTTGAGCTCAAGATTATGGTATTGAGATTAAAGGGGAAGTAGGGCCAAGCGGTTTGACAGTTGAAGAGAAGGGCAAAACAAAGGTGGTAAGCATAATTTGTTTGGCGAAGAAAGAGGATGATTCGGGAGCTAAGGCCATGCATGTGGGTAAGAGGGTTACAAGAGATCATGATAAGAGTGATGCAAGTCCCAACCATAAAAGAGGGAAATAGGTTGAAACATGTACAGGTAAAGAGAAGAAGAAGAGAAAACCCAAGCAACATGATAATGCATCAGACTTTCCTTTGGAGGAAGGGCAACCAAATTATATTTTAAGGGCTGATTTGGAGGGTAGAAAGGCTGATGTTACCTTTGGTCAACTCATGGAGATGTGTCCCAAGTTAAAGAGGCAATGGAAGCATGTAGTCAACCCCATGAAGAAGGAACCTGCAAGGATGTCAATGAGGGTTCTGTCTTTGAATGAGCTACATGATATATGCCTTACTATGGATGCATGGCATAAGAGGAAGTGCATTGGAGAGGCTTATATTGATGGAGGTGCACAGGTATGTGTTATTACTCAAGCTTGTGTATCAAAGTTGGGACTCAACATGGTGAAGAATTCAGATTTTCTCATAAAACTTGCCAACCAAACAAGGGTGAGGTGCTTGGAAGCTATAAAGGACTTGGAGGTGGATGTATTTGATGTTAAAGTGTTGGTCAATTGCCATGTTATGCCCGCAGGTATTGGTGCTTTCCCTCTCATCCTTGGAAGACCATGGTTACAGGCAACCAAAGCTGTATAGGATTGGGGACACGGTACCATCACTCTCTATAATAGAAGCGGTGATAAAAAGAGGCTTGACATGGCTAGCAAGCAATCTTTGGATGCTGATTTTGATGAGAAAAGTGATGAAGAGAGTACTTAAGTGAAGAAGAAGACAATGGGGATGATGGTAGTGAAGTGGAAGATAACAGCGATAGCGATCTAGATGTTTCCTCCTTGTTTCTTGAAGAGGAGCATGATGAGAAACAAAGATTTCTTGGCCTTATGGAAGAGCTACCTTGTGCTCTATGGGCTTACAGGATTGCTATCAAATCAGGTACTAGTTTCTATCCCTTCCATTTAGTTTTTGGCAAAGAGGCTTTACTTACTATTGAAGTGGAGATACCAGCTTTGAAGATGATGCTAAAGCTTGAAGAAGAGCCCAATGATGTATTCAATAAAACGCTTCTATATTTGCAATGTGTATAGTTGGATAGGTTGCTAGCTTTTGAGCATTACGAGAAGGTCTTGAAGAACAATCAAGCAAACGTAAATGAGAAGGTGAAAGACAAGGACATCAAGAATGGTGACATGGTGCTTTGTTACAATAGTAAGCTTGATAGCACTTTTCAAAAGAAATTTCAAATCAAGTGGCAAGGTCCATTCTTGGTCTTAAACAGGTTTCCAAATGGCACATATCACCTTGCTGACTTGGATGGCACCCCACATAAAGCACGTGTGAATGGCTACAGGTTGAAGCAGTACATTGCAAGGTTAATGACTATAATTGAGGATGAGCCTTCTTTTGAAGAATTTTCTGATCATGTGTCTAAGGATGAAGATAAAGTGAAGACTCCCTTGTGTGGTTTACAGGATCTCTTTTGTGCTGCTGATCGTGAATGATCTAGCAGGTTGGGGT
Source organism: Adiantum capillus-veneris (assembly GCF_014529385.1). NCBI lineage: Eukaryota > Viridiplantae > Streptophyta > Polypodiopsida > Polypodiales > Pteridaceae > Adiantum > Adiantum capillus-veneris. The sequence goes on along the minus strand of NC_140944.1, from coordinate 91,563,828 downwards.
GTGGCAAACTATGTTGGGCGCATTTTTGACACCCCGTTTTTTGTAAATTTGTACATACGGACATGACACCCGATGTAAAAAGTGTGTGTGGCCTTTCCTTTTGTGGGGTTTTTAGCTTGCTTTATCAAGCACATATACATGCAAAGAAAGTCACCAGTATAGCGCCACCTGTTGGGCTACTGTGAGTGCCCATGAGTGAGTTTTTGAAGTGAGAATTGTATATAACTTAAACTCATGTACAAACTTAAAACGTTCAGCTAAACTCCATAATTTTTCAGGTTTGAGCTCGTTTTGCCTTCTTTATGGTTTTTGTTGCAGTTTTTTGCCCTCACCTTGCCTACTCTACGTGTAGTTGTGTTGGGACAACTCCCTATTCGCATCAATTTTTCATGTAGCAACGTGTAGATTAAAATTCGGTCATCTTCAGTTTTCTTGCCAATCCTTTTTTATTCTTTCTCTCAAGCTTTAAAGTGCCCCAATTGGAGTTGTTCTCTTCAGGTTACGACTGGTTCTCTATAGGGTTATGGCTATGGCAGCCTAGTGGCAAATTGTGTGCAGACAGATTCGGAGGGCACATATCTATGAATTGTGGAAGTGATGTTGAAGTTGTGGGTTTGTGATGTTCAATTTTGAAAAAGGGAGGCCATTTTTTTCATATGAATTGGTCGGCGTGTGCTGTAAATCCGTGCTTTGACAGGGTTTTGCTCCTATGTGACATAGTCTCTTGGGTGGGCGACAGCCAGTAAATTCTCAAGGGGACTACCCTTGTTGGACTTGTGGTGTTTCAAAGGGATTTTTCAAAGCTTTTGGTGTTCTTTTAATGCTCTTTCAATGCTCTTGGCTATAGAGATGTTCCAGTTTTCTTGTTTCCCAACAACGCGTATAAAGTCTTTTGTGGCAGAATGAGGTGACTTTTGTTCCACTGATTCCTTATCACTCAAGAAACTCTCAACAAGTTTCAAAATTCAATTTGGACATTTTTTTGAGCAAGATAAGACCAATACAAGCCTGAATCTGTAGTTTTCTATCTTTTGCTCTTTGCAAGCCCAAATGAGCTCCAAACTCTATGAAGTTTTGGCTAACGACATCTTTTATGCTCTAGGACACTGCGGTATATTCAAATGTCAGTTTTGACACAGATCTTGTCTATGAGATATCATAAACATATAAAGTCTTTTGGCTCAGAATTCACTTAGATTTTTACCCAAGGTACTCCTTGATGCATATAACAAGAATATGTGATCATAACAAATTTTGGATGTCAAAATTGCTCAAAATCATCACTTTGTCACCTTTATAGTCTTGTATCTGCAAAGTCTCTATACATGCAATAGTATGTGTCCAAATGAGTTGAAATTTTGCAAGCAAACTTAACACATCATTTCCCAACCCCCTCTATAGTCAGAAGTGAAATTTGACTTTCAGATCTGGCCTTGAGACATCATACGTGTATGATGTCTATGTGCTCATAATTGGCCCAAACTTGGTGAGTAAGCTTGTCTTGTGGTGCTTAACACCCTAGTAATCTCATATCTAAATTTTGCATATGGTGGCCATCATTATTTTCTGATGCCAAAGAGTTTATAAGGAGATGTGATGCCTCTCAGAGAGCACGAATGCCAACGAGAGGAAACATGCCACTAATGCCAATGATAGGAGCAGGTGCTTTTGCAAAATAGGGAATTGAATTTTTGGTTTGCTAGCATTGATCAGTGCGTGTTTTGAGATTCTTAGCTTTTCCACACTTATTTGGCAATTGTTGCACTTGTCTTGATGTGCATTTTTGTGAGGTATCTTAAGATGACCTTTCATTTATTATGAGGAAGCAACCAGCTAGCCAAGTCCGGCCTACCACATACTTTTCTTTTCCATATGAAAGGTGCATGGTATGACATAGAGTTCACTTAAGTGGCTTATCCACTTGGCTTAACACTTGTTCTTTAGCCCTTATTGAGATGCATAACATGTTAGCAACATTTTTCTTTACTTTGCTATTCTATGACATCTCATCTATCACCAACTCAAATATACCTTTATGGTTTTTACAAAGACAAAATTCAATAAGAGTTGATAAGTTCGAGCAATAAGCCTTCAACTTACTGGTCTAATTAAGTTACCCATGACACATTGAGTTAACCAATGTGGGAAATGCATCATCCCTGCTCTTGAATATTATGGTGAGGGGAAGCCTCCTCTTGCACACCATCTCAAAACTCTACCTTGAATATGGGCCCGATATTTGATAAGTTATCCCAATGTGTTTCCTCAATCGTGATTCATTACCTGACGAGGTGAGGAGAACCATGTAGTTACCATGATGCACTAGTGGCATTGTTTTCCCTTCTAATATTCAGCATTACCAACACCTCAAACTTGTAGACATCATATCATCATTTGGTTTTTCTTTCTGACTAGAGGCATGGTGGCCTTGTAGAACGATGAGAAAAAGCACATGTAGAGTGAAGAAAATACACATATCTGAGAGTCATGAGAGAGAGAGAGAGAGAGAGAGAGAGAGAGCATTCCCTAGAGTGGGATGCTATGCATGTGCTCAAGAGAGAAGAGGTGACATATGCACTAGGTTTAATCTCTCACCATGCAAGAGTGGGCATCTCCACCTACATGTATTTAATTTATAGAGAAAAGCATTTTCTCCAAATAGTACATTCCACTTTGGGTGATGGGAAAAAATACAAAAATTGGCTTTTAACATGATACTATTTATGATAAATATCTAAAAGGGTGGGTTTATTAAAGATTGGCATTGGTAAATAGGTGTGCATGCCAAAGAAATATAGAATGTGGTGGCAATTTGAAAAAATCCTTGAAGCCATTGAGTCATCTATAGTCCACAAATTGATCTGTACACATCACATCAAAACAATATCATCATATAAGATCAAATCATCAATGCACTATCATCAATATTCAGATTAACGACAATCCATCAATAATCATATCCGTAACATACATCGAGTACACTCCCATATACACCTCAGCAAAATGATGTTGCTGAAAGAAAAAATTGGTCACTTATGGAGATGGCATGATGTATGGTCAAGAGTTTGCATTGGATCGTGCTTTGCCCACTGGTGCTACCTAAATCAGTAAACTTTACTCGAAGGTGCTCTATGCACTAGGCACATATAGAAGGCATGCTACCTAAACCAATGAATTTGCACCTAAACTATAAAATTTACACAAAGAGAGGTACATTGAATCTATGTCCTCATGTGAGCGGTAGGCTAATATCAAGCGGTGGTAGTGTAGACACAACAATGCTTCTGAAATCCATTGATATTCTTTCAAGGAATGATTCCTATACTTTATTAGATATCTCTTGTATTGATTAACCATGTGAGTAGTGGTCAGGTCATGATCAGGACAATTTTGGGAATCAAATTCTTGTCATCATAAGTGAAGGGTCATGTGTGGTAGCTGTGTTGGGAAAAGTTCTCTTGTGTGGCCTTAATAGTCTCACACTACAAAATATCGTTTAAATACCGATGTTGAATTACCGACGAAAACGATGGGCGTCGGAATATGCGCACCCAAATCTAGAGGGAGAGCACCATTTCAAAAAATGCAAATTTCAAATTTTTGACGCCTATTTAAGCGCATGCTCTGATGCCTATACAGAGGCATATTTGTACGTGCATTTAGGTGCCGATTTCAATGCATATAAGAGCGTTTATTCCGACGAATGCTGCACAAAAATCTCACCCGCGGTTCATTTCCACATTTTGGCTCCATTTTTATGCTCCTTCCTCTTGCTCTACTCTCCTTTGTTCTTCATATCTGCTGCACTAAAGCTTGAAAAGCTTTGGATCTACACTTTTGTAAGCTCTTACGTCAAAAGGTAAGCAATACTTGCAAAAATTCCATCAAAATTTTGGTATTTTTGTGTGTGTGAGAGTAATAATGTTGTGTGTGTATGTGTTTTTGTACGTTTTTGCTTCATTTTTGCCAAGGATCCCTTCCCTTTGCCATGTAAGTGCATTGCTTCTTTCTTCTTTTGCATACACACACATGCACTTAAATAAATAAGAATATAAATTAATTTGTAAAAATATAAATATACTACGCACACACACACATATAAACATATTTTTAAATAAAAATTAAAAAGAATATTAATTTGTATCGATTTAAAATTCATGCTTTTTAATGCAAATTAATTTAGAATTCGTGCTTTTTAATGCAAATTAATTCGGGCTTTTTTGGGGTGGGGTGGGGTGGATGCATTGAGCGATCAGATTGTGGGATTTCGCCCTTACACTGTGTGTAAAGAGTCTTATCTAATAACTTCATTCTAAAACTAGCTGGAGTTTCAAAGGAGGGTAATTAAATGAGGTGGTGGGTGTTATGATGGTAATGGATTGAGATGGAGCAGGACATATACAACCATGTTATGAGACCTTTAGTTTTGTGTACACACACACACACATAGAGTACGTACGAATACTATTTCTAAAACATTCAAAGGCTCATAGGGGTTCACTTGATTGTTGGAGACCTCCAATACCCACACTTTGCATATGATGAAGTTGGAGTGACATCCTCACTTTGCCTATAATAAAATGATTGAGAGCCTCATGGGATATTTCTCCACTGGTCATTTCCACAATCAATACACACCAAGAAATAACATTTGGAACAAGAAGGTGGCTAATATCTTCCTATCCATGCATACACGCACCACATTTTGTTGTTCAAGTTGCTCCACGAAGTAAACAAGTGTGTGAAGGATTGGAGGTTGAGAATGAAGATACACACGAGCAACCTGCAGGGATTGCAAATGATCTGGATGAACAGATCAAGCTCAAAGTCGATGCTCTTGGTGTTCAGGTGCCTGAACCAAACGATGATCGATCAGAAGATGAGATAGATGCGGAGATAGATGGTGTTGTGGAGTTTGATGATGAAGATGCAGAAGTTCATTCAGAGATATATATATTTGGTGCATCAACTCTCATAGAAGATGATAGATTGACTAGAGATTTATCATTGTGATGCTAGTCAATCTTATTATTAATGCTTTTTATTTTTTGTCCAAATATTGCTCAAACAGTTTTTTTTGTCCAATAGTGTTTAAACAAATTTTTTTTTTCAATACTTAGAGTTTGTGTGTAGTAAAGTTTTTTTTGTTTCAGTTGGTTGTTTATGAAACGATGAACTAACGTATTTTGTTTGTGTTTTCAAATTAGTTTTGTTGGTCATGGCAGATGACGATGAGCCATACTCTCCGAGCTTTAGTTTTCCTGTCACTCCAGTCGACATGTCACCTTAGCAGATGGCTACTTGTTTTTCATAGTTTAGCCCTGAACAGCATGCATACGCATAGACTTTCTAGACTACAGGTTCTTCTAGACCAGATACAGCTGCCCAGACGCCTATATAGAGTATACTATTTACATCGATTGGCACTGGTGGTGACTTTGTGCTCTCTCGATCTTCTTCGAGATGACAAAGGTCTCGGCGTACTTTTGGCGGTGGATGTTGTGGTAGTGGCGCTACCAATGCATCTACACCACCGAGAGAGGGTCTGCCTCTCTCTTCAGTAGGGAGCACACCAATTAGCACACCGCATGCACCTTGGGGAGCACATGAGTTTGATCCTAGCAAGGTGTACAGGACCAGGGATGGGGCACCAGTGATGGATACGACCGAAAAGGCCATGCAACAGAGGTTTAATAGCTTTGCATAGTACGGTTTGGCCACTCTATATATGGAGCATTGGGATGCTCAAGATCAAGAGAGGAAACTTATATCATTGATGCCATTCACAGAGAGTATAGGCCAGCTGATGGATAGTATCCAGTCTCCAATGTCTAGATCATGAGCATTTGTATTTTTGTGACGTCTCATCGACGATCAGAGGCACGAGATAAATTCAAGAATAATGAGGCAAAGCCACCATGGTTGGATGCAGAGGAGTGGGCAGCGATTGCACAAGAGGCACGGGAGCATCTTGACAGATTTGAGCAACAGAGAGATGCATCCAGATCACGATTGGAGTCTGTCGAATCGTCTCGTCTTGGGAGTGGAGGCTACGAGACTTTACAACATGAGTTTGTGAGTACCATGCACTATCTATGTAGCATATGTATATATATATTTTTAAATGTAATTCATCTTATGATTAAGTGTTTCTATTACAGGAACTTGCTATGAAGCGTCCTCCTACCCATCATGAGGAGAAATATTGGTTCAAACAAGGACTTTCAAATCTTCTCCTTCAGCTTCAGGAGGAGGGACAAGCCGTTGATTATGGTTATGCTCATGTATATTCAGTTTATGGTTATGGTTATGTATATTCTGTTTATGGTTTAGTTTATGGTTATGGTTATGTATATTCAATTTATATTATGTTTATGGATTGCGTTTATTGTTATGTTCATGTGTATTCAATTTTGTTTAAATTACATTTATGGTTATTCCCTTGGTGCTATGGTTATACAGGGAGTTATGGTTATGGTTATGGTTATGGTTATACAGGGAGTTATGGTTATGGTTATGGTCAAGCACATGGTCATTGTTGTGGTGATGGTTATAGTCATGTACATGGTCATGGTTATGGTGATGGTTAAGTTCATGGTGATGGTCATGGTTATGGTTATGGTTTTGTTCAAACTTGTGCTGATTATGGTTATGGTACTGGTTTTTTCAAACTTGTGCGGCTTATGGTTATGGTTTTGTGTTCATGCTTTATGGTTTTGAATTTGTAATATGGAATTATGTTACGGTCATGCTCAAACTTGTGCAAATTATGGGTATGGTTTTGTGTTCATGCTTTATGGTTTTGAATTTGTAATACGGAATTATGTTACGGTCATGTTCAAACTTGTGCAAATTATGGGTATGGTTTTGTGATCATGGTTATGGTTATGGTTTTGTGATCATGGTCATGGTTATGGTTATGGTTTTGGTCTTTAGAACCTGTGCAAATTATGGTTAAGGTTTACAAACTTTGTTATGCTTCTGTTTAGTTTAGTGAAACTCATCATGTTTTTTATTCCAAAAAAATTAAACAAAACATGGGGAGATTGCAGTTGCTTTTGCATTCTTCCTTTTGAGCAGAGAGAGTTGGTTTTGGTGTTGCAGTATATGCAGCATCAACTACCAGTCCTCTCTGCTCAAAAAAAAATTGTACATATAGCGTCGATATAAGCCACTGTTTAAACGTCGGTACACCCTACTTTATAGGCGTCGGTAACTGCTTCCTTATAACCCTATGTATACACGTCAAAATTTTAAGTGCGTGTATCGGTGAACTATATTACATTGCGTATATCGACGAGACAATACCAATGGTTATTAAAGCGACTATATCGACGTACGCAAGTTTCCAAACTAATGCAAATACGTCGGTGTGGACGCCGATATTCGCGCGATGTGTTGTAGTGTCACGAGAAAAGAGATATACTTTTTAGTGTGAAGGGATGCCCAAACGACATGCGTCTTCATTAAGCTTTTGAAGAATTTTGAAAGCTGAAAAGTGTAGGGGCTAGTTTGACTTTGGGATGTTTTTCTATGCTCTTAAGTTTACATTTTGCTATTCTAAGTCAAATAAGGCCGTTTTGTTTAAAGGGGATTGTTTAAACCTTCAAAATGTGTGTATATGTTACCAACGTACTCTATGGACATAAGCTAGAACAATCTACTAACTATTTGGCACAATGTACTAGTTATTTGACTTGATTACTTTGAAACTCTAGAAAACTTACATTAATGAAGCGCAAAAATTTGTTTTTGAAATACCTCACCTTATTTGATTTGCAATCAAAAAACTTAACAAAAAAAACATGTTTTAAAGCCACTCTTACGATATGAAGACATAAAAATACAAGAATAATGTGAAACAATGTGAATACATATACCTCTAAAGTCTCCCACTGCAAAATAAAGAAGCAGCCCTCAAGTCATATCAAAGCGATAATAGTAAGTCACTAAGCATGCAAATTATTAATCTCTAAAGATATTTTTACATCTCAATATAAGTGACAACATGATAAGTTTTGTCAGAAACTCTTATCCTAATCAACCAACTTTTGTACAAATGGTGAGTGCTCTCTGTAAAATGGAACCCAACTTGTGACATTCTTAATTGCTTTCTAGATAATATGTTAATGGGACATTTGAACCTTATTGTAAGATGTAGCCAAAGAAATGTAGAGAATCAAGAGGAACCATATGGTTGGATATGCCTTTTCATCACGAGTTTAACCTATATTTGATTACCCTAATCACTCTTTCTCTTTCACTCATAACATTGAATTGGAAGCGATCACTAACGTAGAAAAAGTTGCACTTCTCTCTCATACACAAGCTAAATGAGCTGTTAGGAATCGTAATAAAACTTATTTTGTGCTCGTAGATGAAGTTTTTGATGAGTCACCAATAAAATATCATATTTTTAACATGATGCATTTTCCTTTTAATTTAGAGACTGATTTATACATGATTTGTCTATTTAAATACCACCTTCACGTCCTGAAGACCATAGAACATATATTATTTACTGGTAGTGAACCACCTCATAGAGCACCCCATTGAGTAACTTCCATTGCATATAAAGCAATACAAACACAAGTAGAAGTTCTACTTGGAAGGGAACTAGTAAGATGTAGTAGTTTTCCACAATCATGCTGTTTAGTTTCACAAATGCACATGCCATGTTCACACACATGACGAACCACATCTTATTAGGGATATATAATTGTCCCTAGCCCCATGGGGATCCAGGGAGACCTAACTTGAATTACCCAGTGATGAATTCAGGTGAAGGAGCTGGTCAACAACCAAGGCCTCTACAAAGGCCAAATGGACCAAGACCACCTCCACAAGGGGTGGAAGGAATTCCACCTTTGCCTGACCCAAATGTCAATGTTGTAGAAGTCACACAATTCAAAGAGGGTGACATTGAAGAAAATGGCATCAAACGTGGGCGGGGAAAAGGTAAGGAAAAGGAAGGAGTAACATCACAAAGTGACCATGCACGGGAAAAGAAAGCAAAGGAAACCAAGGAAGCCAAGAGTACCCATCGCCGCATTAACATTCAAGAATTCCCTCTTGGACATGGTATGGATCCCTACAACCTTATGGAGGACATGAGAGGTAAAGGTCCAAGCATATCATGGCCTCAATTTCTTGCATTGTGCCCACAAGTTAGGAGGGAGCTAACAAAGGCAGTTAGCACTAGGAGAAGGACGAAAGAAAATTTTCTTGTTGTTAAAATTGCACATGCCCAAATGAATGAGGATATTACACTTGTGCTAGATTGCTATATCAAGGGAAAACTAGTTAGGAAGGGTCTAGTGGATGGGGGCGCACAAATTTGCATCATGACAGAGGACCTTATGGAGAGACTAAGCATGCACATTCATGAGACGCCTGAAATGAAAGTGAAAATGGCAAATAATAGCAAGGCTAGGTGTTTGGGAGTTTGTAAGAATGTTTTCGTGGAAGCTTTCGGAATTAAGAAGGCTGTTGATTTCTATGTTATGTCTACAAAGGGAAATGGCTATCCACTTATCCTAGGTAGACCGTGGCTAATGAGGATGCGAGCTTTGCAGGATTGGGAAAGCGGAAAGTTGATTTGCAGGAATGACAATCACAAGAAGGTTGTCTTTGACATGAAGGAGCAACGTCAAGAGGATCTCCAGGAGGAATCTTCTCAAAGTGAAAGTGGGGATGATTGGACCGATGACACCTCAGAAGAAGAAAGTAGTGGTAGCACTACAGAGGAGGAGTCATCCATTGAAGTAATGGGTGTAAGTTTTAGGCCAAATAACGAAGAAACATCTTGCCAAGGTTTAAAAGAGGTAGGCCCCCAGGAGAACCAAAGTTTGAATGATGAAAAAATGCTAGATGGTATGTTGTCAAAGACTCTTACTTGGGAAGAAAGAGAGGTTCAAAAATATGCTAAGAAAGTTTCCTAGGATTTTTGCTAAAGATTACACAAATGTACGTGGAGTGGATGCCATTCAACACAAGATCGAGCTAAAGCCAGAGGCCAAACCTAAAGCACAAAAGCTATGAAGGTTAGGAGTCATGAAAGAGCAAGCACTACTCAAAGAGGTGAGGAAGCTTCTAGCAGCAGGGTTCATCTACCCCGTAGAGAAGTGGGTCTCTCCAGTTGTGGTTGCCCCCAAAAAGAATGGCAAGGGGAGGGTATGTGTCAATTATCGTCCGCTCAACGAGGCAACAAAAAGGGACATGAATGCACTTGAAAAGGATTACATAGAAGCAAAATCTATGATGCTTTCTCTTGTCTTTGCAGTGAGAAAGTTTAGATCCTACCTCCTACCAAAACCCTTTATCATAATCACTACTGAAATCTTGTTTCCTTGGGTGTCATCTCAAATTACAGTAAGTCCCAGGATTTTAAAATGGATCATGGAATTGCAAGAGTTCCAATACTCTTTCAGAGAAGAAGATAGTGTACGTGCACAATTAGCAAGGATTCTCATCTATAGAGTGCATGAAAGGAACATCAAGGTGCTTGAAGTAAAAACCCTACCCTTACCACCACCGAGGCATTTACCTAATGCATTCACCTTGTTCTTTGATGGAGCATTTAATAAGGATACAAGAAAAGCAGGGGGAGGGCTTGTGTTGCTTGATTCAAATGGTGAGGTTGTTATGAAAGAGCATGTGAATTTGCCTGGTTCCACGAGCAACAATGAAGCAGAGTATGACATACTAATCCATGGTTTGCAGATGTGTGTTTCTCAAAAGATATGGCGTCTCATGGTAAAAGGGGATGCACTTCTCATTGTGAAGCAAATTTTAGGTATTTGGGATTGTAAGAATGAAAGGCTAAGGCAAAAGGTTCATGCCATCCGTAAACTCTTCAATCAATTTGAAGAAGTACAATTGTATCATATTGCTAGGAAACAAAATGAAGATGGTGATTTGCTTGCCCAAAAAGCAGTTGCATGTGTGGAGAGTGAAGTGCAAGTCATCATGGCAGCAAACAGTGATAAAGAAACCAAGGTACCAGGGGATGGAGTCATTGGCTCCCATTGTGAAGAGGGCGAGTTTCCAGAGGGCTTCACAAAGGCTCAAAAGCGGAGGCTCATTAAGAAGGTGAGTTCATGTTTGTTTTTGGAAGGTGCCCTCTACCAAAGGGGAAAAGATCAAGTTTGTAGGAGAATACCGACAACCAAGGAGATTCCAGCCATTCTTGAAGGTTTGCATGAGGAAGCGTGTGGTGGTCATTTTGCACAGGAAATCACTGCAAAAAAGATTTTGATTGCCGGGTATGTTTGGCCAAGCTTTCACATTGATGCTCAAAATTGGTGTAAAAGCTGCCACAACTATCAGATTAATGGAAACAAGCACTTGTTACATGGTCCATGTCAGTTAGTCTTTGCAAATGGTCCGTTTGAAAAATGGGGCATTGATGCTATGGGTACATTTCTTGGGACTAAAAATTGAAAATTGTATATCTTAGTGGCCATAGACTACATGACTAGGTGGGTAGAAGCTCAAAGTGTGGTAAGAGTAAATGAGAGGACAGTTAGCAAGTTTGTGTACACTCACATTTGTTGCAGATTTGACACACCTTTGGAGATTGTTTCTGATAATGGTCCAGGATTTGGGAAGGGATTGCTCACGGAAGTTTGTGATCAGCTTCACATTCTACATCGGCATAGCACACCCTACTATCCTGAGTCAAATGGTTTGGTAGAGAAGGCTAATGGAATCATTGCAAGAATCATCCGAAAGATGGTAAAGAACAAGACAAAGATATGGGATGACTTCTTGGATGGAGCATTGTGGGCCTATTGGACTACCTACAAGGCAGCGATAGAGTTCACACCCTTTCACTTAGTCTATGATCAAGAAGATTTGCTACCCATTGAGCTCAACATTCCAACGATGCAACTTCATGGAAAGGTGGCACAAGGAGAAGAATAGCATGGGAAGATCGCCTTCTCACCCTACCGGAACTAGAATGGAAACGGGAGGCGGCTTATGAGTGCTATAAAAGAAAGGCTACGCAAATAAAGGACAAGCTCGACAAAAAGGTCAAAGACAAAGGTATCAAAGAGGAAGACCTTGTACTAAGGTATGACAACCGACTTGATAATCGGTTTGATGCCAAATTTGAGAACAGATGGCAGGGACCATACATTGTCAAGAAGATCTTCAACTCTAGCTACTATCAGCTTGTGGATTTGGATGGAAAGGAGCATGCTAAGAAGGTAAATGGCTACCGACTAAAGCCATATTTAAGCCGCCTCCTTCCAAAGGACTTAAAGAACCAACAATGGAAGGAGAAGTCTAGGGAGGTATGCTGCTACTATTTCTCTCTCTCCCATCAAGAAAAATCATGCTCTTCATATGTGAAACATCAGAATGAAAAAGTAACAAGGGACAAAGGAATGATGGATGAAGCACTACATAACCACCCGCAATTAGCATTCCAATGTGCGCCGAATGATGGTACATCAATATACCATCATCCAGGGGGAGGGCTGAATGATAGCCATTTTTTGGCTCTCAAAAATTTTGTTTAATGAGCCACTTCCCACAATAAAAACACCTTAGCACGATGCCTAAGCTTGCTCTTGCATTGTACATAGGCGTATGCGTGTTAGGACTCTTTTCCATATTTTCTAAAAAATCTTCATGGAGCCAGTCATCAAGTTAGGTTAAGAAAAAAAAAATAAAAATATATATATATATATTATGGTCCTATTCATGTATAATATATTTCTTATAAAGGACCTAAGCATAGCATTATTTTCTCAATTTATTTGGTAATTGTGTAAATATAGACCTAAGTATGCATTTTTTCTAAATCTCTTTGCATCCTTTCATGGCATGAAATATTTCTATGTTAGTGTGTACATACCCCATAATATTTATTTTTACAGAAAAAACCCATGCATTTCAGCCCACACCCTCGTGGAAGTCGAAATTTGTTTCTACACTGTCATTCATTTTCACTAGATATTTTCTCACTTGCATATTTTACTCTTTCACCCAAATACAAAATAAAATAATCCTATCATGATATTCCGTCATGGGTCATGCACATTTTTTTCCATACACCATGTGCTCATAAAGACAAGGGCTAGGAAAAATCCAAGCACTGGGTCTATCATGTACAATTGTTTTTTATTCTTCAAAAATCATCATCCATGCATGTGGAAAGGGCCACTTGGATTCCTTGGGTCATGGCATGGCTCATGGGGGCCTCACCTTTGGATGTATAAGGAGAATTCAACCAAAAAGGGTCCCACATAAGCACCTTTGCAGTCCCACAATACACAACGTTTTGGGCGAATTTTGGTATCCTTCTGTGATCCGAATAAGCAAAAGCTATCAACATACAAAATGTAGCTCGTGAGCTGAATTATTTTACATAAATATTTCAGCATTTTTGCAGAAAATCACGAATTGTGGTGAATTGTTTGGTGCGGCCCAGTCAGCCCATTCTATACACACAAGGATCCTCTCACTCTTCTCTCACATTTTCACACTCCCACCCACTTACACACTCATCCCTCTCCATCATCCTTTCACATGTACAGATTTCCATGCCCCTCTCACCTTCTTCACCATCTCTCCTTCCCCTATTACCACCATAGCCTTCTACATACACATATGCTCTCATACCGCTCTCTACTACCCCCAAATTACAATTGCATGTTAATTTATCTAAAAGGCATGAATTTTTAGCACTTTATCCTTGCATAACCTCTACAAATTAGAGGGTTTTCATCAGTAATCCTCATCTTCATGGTGGGGATCAAGCGTGAAGGCGACGCAAGAAGCAGAAGTAGAAGAAGAAGAAGAAGAACTGACGGTCATTTTCATAAGGGTGAGTCCATAATTTTTGGAGGTTTCATCAATCTCAAGAGCTCATCCATCTCATTCACCCTTGGTTCCTCGACAATCAAGTCATCATCACTTTTATAAATATGCCACTAACATTTTTTAGTGATCACTAACAACTAACCCTTCTTGTAAATTGCACCTTCTACTATCTACTACAGTAGGCACCTCCAAGTTACTCACCTCTCTCTCCTTTGACTCTCAATATTTATTCCCCTTGAGCCCACATACATGTGGCTTAAGGGATAAGGAAGACACACTCTCATTTAAAAAATCAAAATATTTCCTAATCTCTTGTTTTGTTAATAAAATTGATTAGAACAAATCCTAATCAAAGATTCCAAAAACCTATAAATAGAACCCATCTCTCCTTGAAAAAGGCATCTCTACACCATTGCACGCTAGATTGAGCGTAGCACACGCCAGTTCTATCTTGGTTGTAAGGAGAGAGAAAGCTTTCTATACACCATCACTTTGGTGCATAGAAAAGCTTGAACTAGTTGAGTGAGTGCGAGTAGAAGATATCTTTCTACCATTGTTGTATCTACCCCAACATCAATGAATTGGTAGTTTTGGGTGCAATTTCATGTCCAAAGGCTCACGCTTCTCCTCCAATTCGGTTTGGCAAACTGATTCAGCTTCATAAGGTGACTTGTTTCATTGAAGGTTGTTGTTTTGTTGCTAGTCCTTGAGATTCATTGGCTATTGTTTGTTGGTTACCATTGTAAAAGGGTGGATGGTGAGAGGGCTCCCATAACCCTAAGACAATGTGCTAGTGATGCTATAACCAAATCTTGTCACGTGAATCTGCAAGCTCTAGGTGCCTTCTTGGGCAAATCATAAGGTTGAAGCTAAGTTGTACACCATCTCTCTCTCTCTCTCTCTCTCTCTCTCTCTCTCTCTCTCTCTCTCTCTCTCTCTCTCTTGTGTTTTAGTGCATGAGAGTGTTCCATTGGTGTTAGGGTTAGTGTAAAGTCCTTACTTAATTTTGGGTTGCTCTAACAATTCTCCCTTTTTTTTGCGTCCTAGTTGGCTTTTAAACTAGGTGGTTCCCCTTGTGTAGTTGGGTTTTGGCTGTGGGTTTGTTGTTTTGTTGTGCTTGTGGTTGCCCCAGCCCCAATTGAGCAGCACGGGAGCCTTGAGGGGTGTTTAGAGATCGCCTCTCTTGTTGCCGGCCGCGGACCGCCTCAATACCCCTGCACAAAATGGTTTTGCAGAACGAATAAATAGGACCATCCAAGAGAGAACTATGTCTATGCTATCACATGCTAATTTACTACAAGCATTTTGGGCTGAAGCATTATACACAACTGTGTTCTTGATCAATAGATCACCACATGCTTCATTACAGTTTCGTGTACCTTTGGAGTTATAGTAAGGACATGAATTCTCTTATGAAAAACTCTGCACATTTTGTTGTGAAGCTTATGCACATGTACCCAAGGAGTTGCATGTTAAGCTAGATCCTAAGTCCAGGAAATGAATCTTCATTGGCTATGGTGTAGATGGTCAATTTAGCTATCATTTATGGGATCCAAAAGGTCTATCAGTGATCCATAGCATTGATGTTGTCTTTAATGAGACTAAGATGCATAGACAGCCAGTGAAAGAGGTTGAATTTGGGAAAGTGACATTTTTTGATGTATCACCTCCTATCCAGCCAGCTCCTGAGCCCATTATTACATAGGCTAGTACAAGTTCTGATGAGCTGCAGAGATCTCAAAGTCTCACATCTGCCAGAACGTTTTTTTCCAAGTGTGGATTTTGATTTGTTGATAGACAGTGGTGAGCCTTCTTGTTACAAAGAGGCTATGCTAGCCAATGATAAGGTTCAGTGGGAACATGCTATGAAGAGAGAGCTATCCAGTATTGCAAAGAAGAAAACATGGGAACTTGTTCCATTGGCAAAAGGTAGGAAAGCATTGCCTTGTAAATGGGTTTATAAGAAGAAGATTGACAATTACAAAGCTCATTTAGTGGCCAAAGGTTTCAAGCAAGAATATGGTGTCAATTTCTAGGAAATATTTTCTTCAGTGGCCAAGATGACCACACTTAGAATGTTTCTTGCTTTAGTTTCCGCTGAAGATATGGAGCTTGATCAAATGGATGTCATTACATCTTTCTTACATGGTGATCTCAAGGAAGAGATTTATATGCAGCAACCTGAAGGGTTTGTGCTAAAGGGCAAGGAACATTTGGTCTGTAAGTTTTTGAAGAGTCTCTATGGCTTGAAGCAATCATCCAGACAATGATATCAAAAGTTTGATGCATTTATGCATTCCCTAGGCTATAAGAGAAGTAATGAGGATCCATGTCTTTCTGTGAATAGACAACCCAATGGACAACTTATTATGCTTATCCTTTATGTAGATGACATGCTTATTGCTTGTCATTCCAAGAAGGACATTGCTGACTCAAAAACCAAGCTGAAAAGTCAATTTGACATGAAAGATTTAGGTGAAGCCTTTTGGTTATGCGTATTACTCATGACCGTAAGAAGAGGTTGTTGTACCTTTCTCAAAAAGAGTATGTGCACAAGGTTCTTGATTGTTTCAACGTGCAGAAGGGGAAGGCTTTGAAGACTCCATTGCCTGCATATTTGAAACTTAGAAAGAACGACTATCCCAAATCTGCTGAGGAAAACGCTCTGATGGATAACGTTCCTTATGCTTCAGTTTGTGGTAGTCTCATGTATGCCATGGTGGCTACAAGACCTGACATTGCACATGCAGTGGGAGTTGTCAATAGATTTATGTCTAACCTTGGTAAGAAGCATTGGAATGTTGTCAAGGCAATTCTCAGATAGACAGTTATGCTATGGTCGTGGAGAGTCATCCATTCAGGGATTTATAGACAGTGATTATGCAGGCTGTGTTGACAGTTGTAAATCAACAATAGGTTGGATTTACACATTTGCTGGTTCTGCTATTTCTTGGAGATCCATTCTTCAAGATTGTACATCCATTCCTACAACAGAGGTAGAGTATGTTGCATTAAGTGAGGCATGAAAAGAGAAGCTATTTGGCTTGCTCGCCTAGTGAAAGATCTTGGATTGGAACAGTATACACCAGTTCTTCATTGTGACAATCAAAATTCTATTGCCTTGGCTAGTGTTTTATTCCAGAACGGAACACATTGATGTGCGTTATCACTTCATTTGTATATACCTAGCAAACAAGATCCTTGATTTAGTGAAGATTCCTATGACAGAGAACATAGCGGATGCACTCACTAAAAGTATATCTAGCCATCACTTTTTGCACTGTTGTGATTTGATGCGCATTGGGTGAAGAGTGGTTCTCTTCCATTCTTATGGTCTCCCACATTGGCCATCAAGTGGGAGAATGTTAGGTTTAATGGCCATGTAGCCGCCCATCACTAACTGCTACTAATCCTAAGTGTAAAGATATACTTTTTTGAGAGCCACTAACACTATGTAGAGTGGTATTATGCCTAAGTGAATAATATAGAGAAGAAAGAAAGGGGGCACATAGTGTGTGTTAGCTCTCCCCCTTCAACCTGTGTGTGGCTATGGTGGTGTGTGTGTGTTTGTGTTCCTCTTCCTCTTCCACTGTGCTCCTGCTCCTCTCCTTCAATAAGCTCTAAATTCTTTTATGAATAGGCATCTTATGTTCCTCCTCCACATGTTTGCTACTATCAACTTCTTGAGCTTGAGCTCTAGTCACCACATTTATAGGAACCGTGGGTTCTACCTCAGATCTACTTTAATAAGGTAACACTTCTACAAAATCATTGTTGTTTTCCCCTTGCTATCAAGATTTTTGGAACAATCCAAAAGAGCACGAGTGATTGTACACCATTATCTTGTGGTACATATGGGTTCTAAATTTAGCCTTGGTTAAGTCTTCTTACCACTTCCTTGGTCAGTTGATCAACATTGGTCAAATTTTGAACACTCCACTTCATTGTGGATCCCCTCATCATTAAAAAAGCACCTCTAGTTAGACTTTTTGCATCTTCTATCACCTCTTCCTAGGCCTTATACTTGTCAACTAGTTACAGAGCTTCTCTAGTGATTTGCTCAAATTTCATGCACGCTTTCAAATGAGGGTCCTTCTTGAGATTCTCATTCCTCAATCCCTCTATAAAAACAACACACACTCTCTCATCTTGTGGTGTGGTACATCTCTCAAGGTATTGTTTAAATCAAATCAATGCTTTCTTCTCTTTTTTGTTTTCTCTTGAAAGTGTTGATGTGGGACACAATATTGTTCTTGATTCCCCTTTTATAGAACACTCTGTGAATTCTTCCAAGAGTTGTTCAATGTTTGAAAAATCATCTCTATTTAGTGGTTTGAACCACATCAAGGCCATTCCTTCAATGTTAGCCCAGATCCTTCATTCTAGGTATGAAAATTTGCAACCTATTAGCTCTCAAAACTTGTTTGAAGAGTGAGACATGAGCGTATGAATCCCTTGACCCATTGTACTTTGTCTTGACACATTTTGTATCGTGAAATGGTATCACTTGTTGTTGTTTAGTCACCAATTTAACTAATTTGGGATCTCTTGCAAAAATGTCTCTTGCTCTCTCTTCTTGTTGATGGGGGCTTTTCACAAGCCAAGCTCCCATACCCCTCTTCTCTCGTCCCCACCCCATGAAAACCCCCTCTTAGGGAGGGAGTGATAAAAGGCATTGGAAAAAGTAAGAAAAAAATAAAGTATGATTATGTAAATATATAAGAAGGGTAAAATAGGCAACCTCATGCCTGCGGGGTAGCCCATCCCCACCTTGCCTCCTTTTTTTCTTCATTGTTGCCCCACCGTGTGTCCCTTTTCCTCTCCTCCACTCAAAAGGTCAACCCCCTCTCTCTTCCCCTTGTCCTTTCTCTTTTCTCTCTCCCCTCAAGCTACCCCACCTCTCACCAATAATGCACCCTAACTCACATGCAACTTACCCTATCTTCCAAAATAGTATACCCCACCCCCTCTTTCTCTCTCCTATCATATCCCATGACCCAAATACCCCCCTCTCTCTCTAAAGGGCGCCATGTCTCTTGTCTTGTAGCTAAATAAACTACCCCACACTCACACACACTCAATTTCACTAAAAAAGGTGCCCACAAACCCATCCCCACCCGCTGGTTACCTGATTTTTCTTGTGTTCACACACATCTGTACACAGATTCACCTCTGAACACACTCCCCTCTCTCCCCTCTTGTAATTACTTTATTCTCCATGTCACCTCTCACTATTTTTCATCCACCCATCTCTCTCTTAGTCTCTCTCTCATGAGACTACTGTTCTGGCACATATACACATAGCCAGACAAGTGGGGCCCACAGTCACATGGCCTATGTAGATAATGATTTCTTCATTTCTAAATTCTAGAATTCCTCCCCCCTCCTCCCCTATATAAAGAGGGGTCACCATCACACTGAATACACACACAACATCACCAAAGAACACACTATGCACTGTGTGTGCCTAGTGCACGCACACACACCCACACCATCACCATCACCGCAATCACCATGCTTGTCTTGAGCATGACCTCTACACCCTTGGCTATGGAAGATGAAGGGCAACTAAATGAAGGATGATGGCCATAACCCTCGTGCGAGTCTTCGCCATCAACTCCCACCTATCCGCCATGTGCTCTACCACTCTCTCCCTTCTCATTTCCCTACCCTATGCTCCCCATTTCATCGCATTATTCTCTAAATAAAGCTTGAGGTTTTGTGAGTATGTTTTCTTGCAATGTTTTGCCCATGTGAGATGTGCGGAATCGCCACCTAATCTTGTGTTCGGAGTGAGCTTGTGTATGTGTGAAGGGTGTGCGGATTCGCCATCCTTTTGTGGTGCCTAAGTAGTAAGCCGCTATACTTACTCTCTCTCTCTCTCTTTCTCTCTCTCTCTCTCTCTCTCTCTCTCTCTCACTTGATCTCATTCCCTTTCCCTCTTCATCATTACTCCCAAGCATCCATCTCTCTTGGATGAAAAATTTGTTATGATGGTGTGTTGTTTGCGTCCTAGCCGCTGAAGCTAGGTGGTGCCCCTGTTTGCTTTACCATGACAGGCTTGAGGCGCTCCATTCGGTCCCTGGTGTTTTAGAGGCCGTCGGGGGTTCGGGGTTCGCTTTGCGCCCGTCATTTGGTGCCCCCACGGAGGATCTTTTCATGAAACCCTTCAGTTTACAAGACTGAAACCCCTAAACTATTGTGAATGGATGAATGGCTAGCAGGATTTGCTAATTGGACGACAGAAGAAGAAGATCTCCAAGCACAACTAGACGAACTCTGCATCTCCATCATAGCTCGAGTGCCAGGCGTAATGGTAATCGATTTGCAGTGGGAGAGTCAACCAACACGCCAAACCCAGTGGATATACATAGGCCAAGTGCCAAAAAGAAGAAGGAGAAGGTCGAAACCATGTCCGCAACCTACAACCAACCCACAACAACAAAATGGAAGGAGCTCTACACAATAGAGAATCAACAATATTCTACTTTGAGAATCGGGTAACTCAAGTCACTGAGGTAATTATCACAATCACTTTTCAAGTCGCACCTGATGCTGCAGCACAGATAACGGAATCATTGGCTCACACTCTCACTAGAGAAACTAGGGATCTAATGAGTTTGTTTCAAGAAAGAACACCACCCTCCCCCACAAGCTTGGACAGTGACTAAGCACCTCTAAGATTCACATGAATCAGTACAACCTACCTCAAGACAAATCACACATACCAACACGTGTACGCTCAATCAAGGTAATACTGGATTTGAAGGCTCACTACCAGCACGTCATTGACACCATACTGGGTGGGGAGCGATTTTTTGAGGTTCTGGCATCAGATCAACCATTTGTCTTACCTTTGGTACAAGGCAATGTACCGTTTGAAGTTTTAATCTATGTCCTGGTATAAGAGGGTATACACGCCTCCTTGTAAAGAAGAAAAACACTTTGCAAGTTAAGCAGTGTGTCTTTCTAGCTCTCTCTCAGTAATCATGGCAAGTGTAGCATTTCCAACATTTAAAGGAAAGAAGGGGGAGGATTTGGTAACAGACTTCCTAGATGACTTTGAAGTAGCATGTGTAGTGAGCAACAAAGATACGGATGAATCCGGGGTTAGAATCTTTAAGCATCTCATGAAGCTACAAGCTAGATCATGGTACAATGCACTTCCACAAGCAACCAAGGATGACTGGGAGCCCTTAAAAACCGCTTTTAAGAGGCTCTTTGGGGGAGGTACCACTTCAGAAAAGTTGTGGGACAAGTTGAGAGACTTGAAGCAGGAGGGTCTTTTAGAATATGCCACCTATGAGTCCAAATTTGTGGATTTGTGGGAACGGTGGGTTGAGTCACTAGCAAGGGGGGAAGCCGCACCTGATTTCCTAAAAAAAGATCGGTTCACGCATGGATTATGGCCGCTTCTCAAGGAGAAGGTGAAAGGTAGATTCCCGGCTACGTACGAGTTAGCCATTGAGATTGCTCACCTTAAGGACAAGAAGCTGCGAATGAAAGCCAAAGAAACCGAGTCAAAAGAAGCAGGAACATCGCGTCGACCAACAACTACGACAACCACCATACCACCACCACGGGCTCTTGGGGTAAGAGATGACGAACAAGATATGTTGGCCCATATTACTGACCAACTGTAGAATTTGTCTGTCCACTTAAGACAACAAGGGAGGAGTGAAGAAAGAGATCAAGACCCTGGAAGAGCACGACGACAAAACAGGGAGTATCATTGCTACAACTGCGGAGAAGACGGTCACGGTATGTACTACTGTCCCAAACCATGACAAAACTATAATAGAGGAGGTAGGAGGAAGCAATTGTCACCCCCTAGAGAAAGAACACCCCCACCCCGAGCACCACCCCCACCAACACAAATTCTACGTCCACCCCAGACACCACTACAAGCATCCATCCCACCTCTTCTACCAGCCCCACCACCTGATCGCCTTGTAAACATCATAAGGCTAGAAGAGAAAGGAAAAGCCGTAGTAGTGGATCCACCCAGAGCAAAGGAGAGGGACAAGGGTAAGGAGAAGGTAACCTTTTTAGAACCACTTGAAGCCATGACTGTGAAAAGAGCTAGGAGGGAGAAAGCTACACAATTAGATGATCAGAGAAGGATGAGAGGAGAAACTAGCAAGAGGCCATCCAGGCCACGACGGAAATTGGGCATCACCGACTTCCAGCTAGGGGAAAGTTCTAAGCCCTATGATCTAACATTGGATGTGGCAGATCAAGGACCGAAGATTACATGGCCACAGCTGCTACATCTTGCACCAAAATTAAGGCGACAATGGTCTAAAATGGTAAGCACAAGACGCTCCAAAACAAAGGTAGCTGGAGCAATTTCGGGATGCAACATGGATGACATCCTTCCAATTGTTGACGTAAACATAAAAGAAAAGAGGGTTGGAAACACCTACATTGATGGAGGTGCAAAAATTTGTGTAATGAGCGAAGCTATGATGCTTCGATTAGGGCTCGAGGTTGACATGCCTTCTCCATGCAAGGCAAAGATGGCAAATAACGCAAAAGTAAAGTGTGTGGGTGTGGTAAGTGCTGTGAAAATAAAAGCTTTCAACACTGAGGTAGAGGTAGATGTTTTTGTAATGCCTACTAAGGGGGAGGGCTATCCACTAATTTTTGGAAGGCCATGGTTGATGGCCATGAAGGCAAAACAGGACTGGGGTACTGGCCTTCTACCCATGACCGGTAAGAAAGGGGAGACAATCTACTACGACATGAGGATTGGCAAGCAGAAGCAAATGAATCTAGAAACATTGGCAAATGAAACCACTAGAGAATCTTCCAGTTCTGAGGAGGAGACCACATCCACCGACGAAAGTGACAGTTCCATTGATGTGATGGGTATCATTATGAAGGATCCACAAAGGGTAAGCACAACTGGTGATCCATCACCAAAAGGGAGACCCAATGAAGAGGAGAGAAAATCACCTGGCCTAGGAGGAAGTAGGTTGAAGGGTATGTTGTCTACGGAATTAACACTTGAGGAGAAAGATATTTTTTTGCAAATGTTGATGGGATTTCCTAACCTGTTCATTGACAACTATGAAAGAATCACAGGCATTACAGTGGTGGAACATCATATTAAGCTGAAGGAAGGGGTAAAACCAGTTGTGCAAAAGCTACGATGACTGGGGGTCATACAAGAAAAGGCACTCTTGGACGAGGTAAGGAAACTGCTAGAGGCGGGATTCATCTATCCTGTAGAAAACTCAGAATGGGTTTCACCCGTAGTGGTGACGCCTAAAAAGAATGGTAAGTGGAGGGTCTGTGTTGACTACAAACCACTAAATGCAGCTACAAAGAGAGACTACTTTCCTCTCCCTTTCTTGGATGAAATTCTGAATGAAGTAGCGGGTTTTGAATGCTATACCGTCTGTGATGGTTATTCAGGATACTTTCAAATACGCATAGCCTTGGAAGATCAGCTAAAAACCGCTTTTATCACGCCATGGGGTTGTTTTGCATACAGGGTTATGCCATTTGGTCTCACAAATGCACCTGCCACATTCCAAAGATATGTCACATATGTTTTTCAACCGTTCTTTGGAACATCCATAAGAGTGTTCATTGATGATTTTTGTATATATAGCTCCCGTATTTCACATTTAGAAAAGGTAATTGAAGGTTTGGCCAGGTTGCAGAGCCTAGGTGGGCAGTTAAATGTGGATAAATGTCACATTGGGGAGAGTAAAGTCATTCTACTAGGCCATGAAATTTCAGCAAGAGGTATCAACGCCGACCCAAGTAAGGCGTCCGCACTCATAGCCCTACCTTCACCAACGACCGCACGTCAACTGGTCTCTTTTCTACAGAAGGTGAGGTACTTAAGTAGATTCATACATCTACTATCACAACTTGTTCTACCACTGCGACAACTCACTCAAAGATCAACTTTCACTTGGGACAAGGAAAGCGAACATCACTACAACAAGGTAAAGGAGGTCTTAGCCACTCTGCCAACTATCTCACCACCTAAGTGGGATGAAAAATTATATGTCACCTCAAGTGTTGGGGATGACTCATTGGGGGCTGTGCTACTCCAAAAGGATACGATGACATCTTTCATGAGGCCAATCTACTTCTCTAGTCGAATGATGACAGCAGGAGAGAAAGGTTTCACCCATGTAGAACGCTTAGTCCTAGCTCTTAGATTTGCAACTACAAAGTTTAGGTCATATTTGTTGCCTAAGAAATTTGTGATTCTAGCCACGAATGAAATATTTCCCTATGTTGTACAACACATGGATGTGTCAGCTAGAATTACTAAATGGCTAGTTCGTCTGCAAGAGTTTGACTACACGGTACAGGTAGAAAGCACGACAAGGGCAAGTTTGGGGGGACTCATGACCTACCAAGCCTTTGAAGGGAAGGAGAAGCAATATAAGGAAGGAGAAGTCCGATTACCTCCAGTACCACCGATGGTAGAAGGAGCATACTCTCTCTACTTTGATGGAGCCTACAAGCGAGCGTCCGACAAAGCAGCTGTAGGAATAGTGGTCTTTGATGAAAAAGGGACAAAGGTATTTTCGTTGGGCCAGTTGTTAGATTCACATTCTAACAATGAAGCTGAGTATGCAGCACTAACCAAGGGTCTACAATGGTGCGTCTCACAAGGTGTACAACGCCTTAATGTATTTGGGGATGCTCTACTTCTGGTAAGGCAAGTAAATGGAGCATGGACATGCAAGAATCCTAGTTTAAGGACTCACTTAAGTGGTGTAAAAACCTTGTTGGGTAAGATTGAAGAAATTCAAATACACCATATCCCAAGGGCTCAAAACCAAGAAGCGGATGCCCTACCAAGTGAAAGACTACAGGAAGTGGTGGTTGGAGCAATAAAACTAAAGCTCCCTCTATTTCAAGGAAGTGATGCCTTGCCCATCAGATTTAACAAAGGGACAGAAGCAATGGCTGACGCGGAAGGCCATAAGGTATCGACTCATCAATGACGGTTTGTACTGTAAGGGTAAGGACCAAATACTCAGGAAGGTCCCTCTCTCTCAGGAAATCACGGGAGTAATTGCTATTTGTCACGACGGGGTTTGTGGTGGTCACTTTTCCCTAGACATAACAAGTAGGACAATCTTGTAGGCAGGCTTCATATGGCCTAGCCTCAACCATGATGTACACCACTGGTGCAAAACGTGTAAGTTGTGTCAAAAGGCCGGCACTAGGTCACTTATGCCTGAACCACAGACACCTATTCTCTCATATAACCCATTTGAAAAATGGGGTATCGATGCCATTGGGCCATTACCTAGGGCCAACTCAGGAAAATTCTACATTATCATGGGGGTCAACTACATGACTAGATGGACAGAGGCTATAACCACCACTAGAATCACAGCGGTAGAGGTAGCTAAATTTATCTACGAGCACATATGCTATAGGTTTGGCACACCTTTAGAGATCATCTCTGATAGAGGGCAAGGTTTCAGAGCAGACTTGGTAGGAGAATTAATGCAAAAACTGGGCATTACAAGGAGGCACTCTTCACCATATTACCCTCAATGTAATGGCCTAGTTGAAAAGGTAAATGGAATGGTTTCTAAAATTATTACCAAGCAGGTAAACAATCATCCTGGAGACTGGGATAAGTATCTACTACCAGCTTTATGGGCCTACCGAACTTCATTTCGTACATCCTTGGGATTCACACCGTATCATCTAGTATTTGGTAAGGAAGCAATCTTGCCCATTGAAGTGCAACTACAAAGTCTCAAAGTAATGGCAAGCCAGCTTCAACAGCCCAACATGCATTTGAGAGATCACATCATCAACTTGGAAAGACTGCAGCTGGACAGAGAAGAATCAATAAATTATTATGCATCACAAGCAGAGCATAGACGGCTTAGCTTTAACGAGCATCTCCGGAAATAAGAATTTAAGAAATGAATGTTGGTGCTCCGCTACGACAATCGCTTCGACACGCGCAAGGATAAGAAACTCCTACTCCAATGGGAAGGTCCTTTCATCGTCAGGAAAAAGTATGCCAATGGAAGCTACCAGCTTATGGAGGCTGATGGAAAACTTTATAAAACCAAGGTAAATGGTTGGCGACTTAAATCTTATTTTCTTCGATTTGACCAGGCTCCACCAATTGACATTCCAGATGAGGACACACCATCAGCCGCCACCTCCGACGATAATGATCAAACTGATGAGCTAGAGACATGAATGCCTCTAGCCAAAAGGGGAGGGCTAATGATGGGGGCTTTTCACAAGCCAAGCTCCCATACCCCTCTTCTCTCGTCCCCACCCCATGAAAACCCCCTCTTAGGGAGGGAGTGATAAAAGGCATTGGAAAAAGTAAGAAAAAAATAAAGTATGATTATGTAAATATATAAGAACGGTAAAATAGGCCACCTCATGCTTGCGAGGTAGCCCATCCCCACCTTGCCTCCTTTTTTTCTTCACTGTTGTCCCGCCGTGTGTCCCTTTTCCTCTCCTCCACTCAAAAGGTCAACCCCCTCTCTCTTCCCCTTGTCCTTCCTCCTTTCTCTCTCCCCTCAAGCTACCCCACCTCTCACCAATAATGCATTATAACTCACCAATAATGCACCCTAACTCACATGCAACTTACCCTATCTTCCAAAATAGTATACCCCACCCCCTCTTTCTCTCTCCTATCATATCCCATGACCCAAATACCCCCCCCTCTCTCTAAAAGGAGCCATGTCTCTTATCTTGTAGCTAAATAACCTCCCCCATACTCACACACACTCAATTTCACTAAAAAAGGTGCCCACAAACCCATCCCCACCCGCTGGTTACCTGATTTTTCTTGTGTTCACACACATCTGTACACAGATTCACCTCTGAACACACTCCCCTCTCTCCCCTCTTGTAATTACTTTATTCTCCATGTCACCTCTCACTTTTTTTCATCCACCCATCTCTCTCTTAGTCTCTCTCTCATGAGATTGATGTTCTGGCACATATACACACAGCTAGACAAGTGGGGCCCATAGTCACATGGCCTATGTAGATAATGATTTCTTTATTTAAAAATTCTAGAATTCCTTCCCCCTCCTATCCTATATAAAGAGGGGTCACCATCACACTAAATACACACACAACATCACCAAAGAACACATTATGCACTGTGTGTGCCTAGTGCACACACACACACACACACCATCACCATCACCGCAATCACCATGCTTGTCTTGAGCATGACCTCTACACCCTTGGCTATGGAAGATGAAGGGAAACTAAATGAAGGATGATGGCCATAACCCTCGTGCGAGTATTCGCCATCAACTCCCACCTATCCGCCATGTCCTCTACCACTCTCTCCCTTCTCATTCCCCTACCCTATGCTCCCCATTTCATCGCCTTATTCTCTAAATAAAGCTTGAGGTTTTGTGAGTATGTTTTCTTGCAATGTTTTGCCCATGTGAGGTGTGCGGAATCGCCACCTAATCTTGTGTTTGGAGTGAGCTTGTGTATGTGTGAAGGGTGTGCGGATTCGCCATCCTTTTGTGGTGCCTAAGTACTAAGCCGCTATACTCTCTCTCTCTCTCTCTCTCTCTCTCTCTCACTTGATCTCATTCCCTTTCCCTCTTCATCATTACTCCCAAGCATCCATCTCTCTTGGATGAAAACTTTGTTATGGTGGTGTGTTGTTTGCGTCCTAGCCGCTGAAGCTAGGTGGTGCCCCTGTTTGCTTTACCATGACAGGCTCGAGGCGCTCCATTCGGTCCCCGGTGTTTTAGAGGCCTTCGGGGGTTCGGGGTTCGCTTTGCTCCCGTCATTGTCTTAGAGAAAATCTTGGTGGAATCATCTCTCATATATGCTATGGCATCGTTTTTGAAAATGTTTGTTTGAATCCTTGTGTTTTGGTCTCAAAGATTATTGTTACTCTCACACTTGACTATAAGTATGTAGAGGTTGGAGTAGCGTTATATGTATATCTTTCTAGGTTTATTGGATTAACAAGTTTGTACTCTCATCCATACTTATCTAGCATTAAAACTTGCAGTCCTTTGGCATTTGCATATGTGAATGCATAGAGGTTCTTATGCTATGTCAACCCTCTAGAAATGGGTTCTACATACTTGTAGAAGGTATGTTGATCCTTGTTTGTGAGCCTATACAATCCCTCATGAGTGTAACCCATCAGAATTCTCATGGATTAATTGGTTTTAAAAAACCTCACGCTAGGTTTTTTGATTAGCAGATGCTTCTCCTCTAGATCTTCATCAATTTTCACTCTCATATTTCGAGGCACAAGTATTTGAGTTGAGGTGTACAATGATGGGCGATTCATTTAATGAGCGGAGAATGAGCAGCTAAAAGTGAGCGAGCGTGAAAAGTTAGAAAAAAGATGGTAAGGCTAGATAATAGCACCAAACGAATCCAATACAAAGCAGCAAAATGAATCTTTACTATAAACTCTACTTGAACACTACATGAGAAAATCTTTATTTTTAGATTACCACGATGTCATATTCTATTATCTGCGAGTCATCTCAAAACCTCGGGGTTTGATACTTATCAATCCGTATATCACTTGTGTTCAAGAGGGTATTAAGAATACCGCCATACACATACTCTATTTACACTAAGAGCCTATTTTAAAACCCCCCTCTTCCCATCCCCTCTAATGTATAAACGTATACATTTTGGATAGTTAAATCCTCTCAAGATAACACAATTGATGTGAAACGTACACTAATCTCTATGTCGCCAATGAAAATGCAAGGTACTAACACATATAAATGCATGCATGTTATGAAATCAAGGTGAAGTTTGAACCCTTAAGACAATCCTTCTTGTTTCATACTAATTACTTTTAACACCATGAAAAACCCCACATATATCTTTTTTTTGGGTGTGTATATCTTTCACGATGTGTATAGATGATCTCACATGAAACTCCCTAACAAAGAAATATTTATTTGGTAAAAAGTTTTGGGAAATATCCTATAATTTTTACTTTGCATTTAAAAAAAAATGAATGCTTGGTATCCCCACAAACTTATGCACAATTTCACTTGCATTAACCACGTACATACATCCTAGTTGCTTTCGAAGCAGCTTCTGTTCTTGAGTGTAGTTCAATGTTTATTCCCTTCTTCTCCATGCCGATAGATGCATAAATTTTAATCAAGGCTTCCCATTTTTGGAAAGCACCTAGAGAAATAGAACAACCTCGAGAATAATCATTAGGAGGAATCAACATAATTACTCTGTTGTCTTTATAAAAAATTGTCACCCATCCATAAGATCAAGTTGAAACAGTCTCTAAGTGTTCTATCCTATGTTTGATGCAGTGACATATTTTTGTGTATGGTATAAAAAATACACAAAAAAAGTGATTGCACTGGGGAGAACCCAAGATGCTGCATGGACTCCAAAAAGTTCAAATGCTTCATCACATTGCACATTTGTTGATAATTCCTAGTTTCTTCCCCATTTCCCTCTTCCATGAGGGCTCATCCTAAATAATAAGCTCATACAGTTATAGCCGCTTTTTGGCTCTCCGTAATTTGCCATAGTGAGTTACCTCACCCTACCAAAATCACCTAACCACTCTGGCTATTCTTACCTTTCATTGTACATAGGCGTGCGCGAGTTAGGGGCTTTTCCCAAATCGTCTTAAAACCCTCAGCTAGGTAGTCATTGGGCTAGTTGAGCCAAAAAAGAAATTCAAAAAAATAAAATATATTATGGCCCATTTGTGTGTATATATCTCATTGTACATAGGTCCTAGATATAGGGAATTTTCGTAATTATTTTGGTATTTATTTATAAATTTCTACCTAGGTGTGCATTATTTGCCTATGTATGTTATGTACATTGACTTACCATTACCACAATTTTCTTACCATTTTGCATACTCTTCATTCCATATAAAAATATCTTCACACAAGATTCTCTTATTTTTGGTGTGAATCCACTCCTAAGAAAAAACCTCAAAAATACTTTTCACCATCAGTCATTGCCTTTCATTAAATTTCTATTTCCTACAGAAACTCTTTCTTACTTCTTGTAAATAAATATGCATTAATAAAACAAATGAGGGCCCTCCTCATTTGATTCCCTATATTTACATATATTTACATTTTATATATTTATAGCCCACACTATTCCAGATTCCATAAATTGTTTATATATACTAGCCTGTGTTTTTTTACGCTATGGGAGAATGTTGTTGTTACCGCACAACATTACCGCATAAGAGGAAAGAGAGAGCTTCAAGAAAGAGAGAGATTGTATGGTGCAGACCCGCCGACGCGTTTTCCGAATTTTCCGCGAGCATTACCGTATTTATTACTGCAATAATAACCGCCCAGATGACCGCAACAGGAAAATAGAATCCATGTGGCCCATTCCTCTCCCACTTTTCTCTTTCTATAAATCCTATTCTATTTTGTTACTTTTCAAAAATTGGTACTCCCTTTTTGCATGGAGTGTAAGAAATCCCATTCTCATTGGGATTTTTAGTACCTCTCTTCTCTTTGCTTGCCTCATCTATTGGTACGATTCTCCTACTCTACTCATTTGTACTCCATGAGATTCTATATCAAAAAATATTTTGTTTCCACCTCAAAATATTATGTCAACTATGCATTCATATGGAAATGGCAAGCAAACAATGATCAAAATTGTATTGTCACCCCCTTTTTGCACGGAGTGTAAGAAATCCCATTCTCATTGGGATTTTTAGTACCTCTCTTCTCTTTGCTTGCCTCATCTATTGGTATGATTCTCCTACTCTACTCATTTGTACTCCATGAGATTCTATAAACAAAAATATTTTGTTGCCACCTCAAAATCTTATGTCAACTATGCATTCATATGGAAATGGCAAGCGAACGATGATCAAAATTGTATTGTCTTGCGTTCATAAACAAATAGCCCTTTTATACAGCATAAGTAGAGAAAGAAGTCAAAATCCAAAAGATATTTATTAATTTTCATCCTCCAAGAGATCTCTACAAGTGCTTACATCCATGTCCAACCCCGTGGTAGCTAAATCAACAAATAAATCTATTGATTCATCCTCTACAGCCTCTCCTATTGAATCATCATCATCCTCTCCATCCTCGTCCTCCTCCTCACTATGGTTGGTTATTGGGAATGGTTGGTTCTCCTCGACCTCAACTGCATCATCGTCATTGGCGTCTTCTTGAGATGGTATGGTGGGATCTGCCAAAGTCTCTATGTTCGTATCTGCAAAGATAGATCTGCTCCGTGGTGTGACTGGAATAACATACCATAGTCGTCTTCGATACATACAAGGCACATAAAACACCTGTAGGTCATAGAGCAAACAACAACATGAATGTAGTTTTGTATGTATCATATAATGTTTTAGTGAGTTGCACATGGACTTTACCTACTCACAACTACTAGTTTGCACCAAGTTGCCGGTCTTCCCGCGATGAAATTGCCCGGAGTCTACCATATAGAGTCCATTCTCATGTTTCTTAACCTCACCCGCAAACCATTGGCAGTCAAAGAGATATTTGTGAAATGTTCTGAAATCCACTTTGATTATCCTCTCTATTGTTCCACATTCCCTCACCTCTTGTGTTTTCATGTCAAAGTTGCCCATAACTCCACTATCGTGAGTGGTTCGACGCTCATCTATCTTGCGGGTTCGAAAACGACGTCCTTCGGACCATATAGAGTTGAATGTGAAGGCCTGCAAAAACCAATCAAGATAGATGAGAGAGAGAGAGAGAGAGAGAGAGAGAGAGGTGACACACACACACACATCCACACACACACACACACTCGCACACACACACTAAACACATTGACTATATTACCCTTGGTAGACATCCTCGCGCGTACTCCCATTCTTTAGAGCTTATTTGTTCTCCTTGTGCCTTGGCCTTGGTCATGGCATTGTGTATCCACCCAACTGGAATTAGATCAGGGTATTTGGCAAGCTCTTTAGGAAAGGGAGGTGCTCGACGACCACCATGCGACCTCTTTCATGCTTCCCTCTCTCTTTCTCTCGTTGTACGCACCTCCACATACATATCCACCCATTTGCCCATGATGGGAGCATTGAGTAGACAATGGTTGCTAACTATGGCTTGAAATTCCCTATCCAAAATCAAGAGAGAACCTTTCCCACTTGGAATGTTTGCATGTTTTTTTGGATCCTCTTCCTCGGTCTTTAAACGACGCAATGATGGGTCTATTGTGAAAAGATATTGAGAGACATACACAAAAGCCTCTTGTACAATCCAACCCTCTGCCATGCTTGCGTGAACACATGTACATGAAACCATTAGTGATTAAAGTAACCAATAAAAATCGTTGTGAATACAATCCAATCCTAATAAGGTTTAAGGCTTAAGATCGATGAATACCTCTGGTTATGATCGTAGCCTTACAAAGTCTTTAAAGGTCTTTAGGAACCTCTCAAGAAAGAACATCCACCTGGAGTGGAACCACACCACAAATGGATATCTCCTCAACAAGATGGAGCAATAGGTGAACTTGGCTAACAAGGATAGAACGTGGGAATGCATCCTCAACAGTAGAAGTTGCTTCAATCGCTAGAAGTCGAGCTATTGGAATGGCTGAAACTTTGATTTCTTTGGAACTCACAAACCTGTAACCAAAAAACCCTTCATAATCTTCAGAGTAAAGTTAGTCTTCAAAGTAAAGTTTAGGAGGGAGGATCAAATGTTCTATACCTGACAACTTCTCCCCCCTTGAATACTGCAGTCTTTACCTTCATGTCTACAAATTCACTAATGCTAATTGGAAGCACAAACTATTGCACAAACAAAAAGATTGTTTAGTATCCAGAACCTAAGCCACATACACACACACACACTCACATATACACACACACATTACCTGAAGAATCTTGTGCCAATCATGGGATTTGAGCCCATACAGTTGTGTGGATCCTCCTTTCTTAGTTTTAGTGAAGGCACCCTTGACCGAACGCATATAACCTGTTGGAGTACGGATGGATACAATGACTTGTTTCATCCGCTCTGGATCCACTCTTGATAGAATCCAAGGTGCCTTTGGAAGAACCATCTTCCCCTGAGGCCCCATGCAAGGTGTGGCCAAAGGAGGCAGCCTCCTTATGGCCCTCATGTCCTCTCTAGCCCCCAATGAATCTTTCTTTCCTACTATGTGATCCCATATAGCTTGCCCAACATTTTTGAACACATGCATTGGATCCAATAGGTGTTGGATTTTTAATGAAGCCCAATAGGGTAGTGATAAGAAAATAGAGTACCTAGACATACCCCTAGGTGGATCATTGGGAGGAGGCAATGTGTTGTGATGCTCGTTCCAATGTCTTTCCCAATTGGCCATGGTCCAATGGAGTGGCTCCATCCCATTGCATGGTGGAGCATAAGATGGATGTGTGGGCACCCAGAAGCGATGGTTATTGGGGTAGATCACCTTACCAAGTAGAGAGGGTCTCTCTGTCACAAGTGAGGGTCCACAAGTTGGGCATGCCTTATGTCCAGATGTCGATAGTCCTAGAAAAACAAAATACATAACTACATATAAGTGACCAATGCAAAGACATTAAAGAGCGTTGTGAGCGGGATGAAAACACACACAGCGCCTCTATAACGACCCGACACACACACTTGGGAAGATACACACACACACTATGGGGCACCACTCGGCTTACCCAACACACCTGGCCGAGACAGGGAACACACCTATGGAGTGAGAGGAGAGAGACGATCCGTTTACCCACTCCACACAGAGAGATACACACACACATACACACCCAAAAAACTCAGCTCAAAAGAGGAGAATTTCTGATGTTTAGATACAAATGAGCTTGGGCCAACACCAATGGGGCAAATAGCTCACACAATATGGGTAAAATAAGCCAGATACAATCACAAACTGGAGCAGAAGCTTCAATCATAGGAGAAACTTACACAGCAAAAACAGCAGAAAAAGAGTGAGGAATTTGGCAAAATGGACAGCGCCATCGCGTCCAAAATGGCCCAAAACCTCAGTCTACAATGTCAAAGTGCTCAAATCCGACCTCGGATGAGCAGTTTACGGCCAAAACAGGCTCCAAAAACCCAAAAAACACACCTGCGGTTGTTCCTCCTATCTTCCCCACGTTTTTTCTGGTCTTCTCTCAGATTTTTCAGTTCTCACACTTAGCTTTATTATTTGGGCACCCTTGGCCTTTTAGATGACCTCAAACGGACCCCGAACAGGCCAAAAACTGACCTCGCAGTGCATAGTTGTCACCTTTTTGCATCATCCGCACACCTGGCACTCATTTCTTTTCAATAATGCGTCTTGTAACCACGTGAAGTGGCCCCAAAAAGTGGTCCTAATGATGACCTTTCTGCATAACTCTCACAAGAAAACACCCACGTTGTGTTCGTCCTCATCCGCGTGCAAATATTGACCCCGTTCGCCCTCCTGACGCTACTAGATGCCATCGGACGCACCTACTTACCTCATGTCGTCGGCCCGCGGATAGCTTCCTCGAGAAGTTTTACGCGCTATAAAATCCTCATTATTGTAGAAAAAACATACTGGTACTGGTGATAGTGAAAATCGATGCACTATATACATGCTGTCCTACGTGTACACATGTGGGCCCCACGTAACCACCTGGCTCTGGAAAATGGGCAATTCTTTATTTGATGCACCATGCATGTGTATGTACATATGCGCAATCCCTTGCTCCAAAAAACTCCTGACATAATTTTCCCCTCCCCTAGCCTGCTAGATCATTCATGATCAGCAGCAGCAAAGAGAGATATGAGACTCGCTGCTTCACAGGTCTCCTCATCCCTAACCAACACTGCTTTATCCACAGACAGCTCATCTTGCTCCACCATCATCAATCTAGCATGATACAATTTAAGACGCAATCCATTTACCCTTGACTTATGTAGAACACCATCCAGGTTAGCCAGCTGATATGTGCCATTTGGAAAACACTCCACTACCTTGAAAGGGCCTTCCCACTTAATTTGAAACTTCTTTTGGAAGGTTTTGTCCAGCTTACTGTTGTAGCGCAAAACCAAGTCATGTTTCTTGATACCCTTACTTTTGACCTTTTCATTTATCTTTGCCAAAGCCTTATCCTGCATCTGCCCATAATGCTCCAATGCGCTCATCCTATCCGAATGGACCTCTTGTAACTGCAAGAGCCTCTCTTTGAATGCATCACTAGGCGGCCCAAGCAACTTCTCTAACATCTTGACCGCAGGAAACTCTACCTCCACAGGCAATAGTGCCTCCTTTCCATACACCAAATGAAATGGAGTAAACCCTGTACCTGTCTTCACCGAAGTACGGTAAGCCCATAATGCACTAGGCAATTCCAAATCCCAAGTCTTTCCTTGGTGCTCTGTCACTTTAGAAAGAATTTGTACCAACTCACCATTGAATCTTTCATTTAAGCCATTACACTGGTGGTAATAAGGAGTGGTATGCTGGTGCCTAATCTTCATCTTTGTGCATAAGAAGTCTAGCAGTTTAGCTCTAAATCGTGGGCCCTTATCTGAAAGTAGCTCTAATGGCACCCCAAACTTGCAACATATTTCATCATACACAAATTTTGCCACATCCTTTGCAGTGATCTATTTTACTGCTATAGCCTCTGCCCATCTAGAGAGATAGTCCACTACCGTCAAGATATAGCTTTTGACCCTGCTTGTGATAGGTAACGGGCCTATTGCATCAATCCCCCACTTTTCAAACACATCAAACGCCATAATGGTTTTTCGTAGCTCTGGCTTCAACACTCTCTTCCCAAATGCTTGACACCTATTGCAAGACCTACACCAATGGTGAACATCCTTGTGCAAACTAGGCCATACATACCCCTCTTGCAAAATCTTGTGCAAGGTGATCTTTAGAGAAAAATGGCCACCACATGCGCCTTCATGATTCTCTTCCAACACTCTGTAAAGCTCCTCCCGCCAAGGTACACGTCTCAACATGAGATCAGCCCCTTTCATGTATAAGACACCACCAATCAATTTGTACCTGTATGCTCTACGCACAAAGCCATACTTCTTAGACTTCTGAATCTCCTTTGGAATGATTCCTGTTAGCAAAAACTCCTCTTTTTGAGCCAAACGTTCCCGACCATGGTAAAGAGGTAAGTTGGCCCTCAACACAAATAGCTCCCCAATCATGCTTTGAGCTGCTTCATGTGCCTCTCCATTTAGAGCACATTCAATGTGTCTGATGCTCCATGCTTCGAACTTTTTTAACAGGCCTTTAATTCTGAAGCACATTTCCTTCAATGAGGTGTTCTTGCTCTTCCACACACCTAGCACTTGCTTCACCACTAACAAGGCATCACCTTTTATGCTCAACCTTCGAACCCCATGCTTCAAACAAATGTGTAATCTGGCTTCTAGAGTAGCATATTCAGCCTCATTGTTACTATGAGCATCCAATTTGAACCCTCTCTTGCATACTAGCTTCCCCTCTGGATCATAAAGTGCTATACCCCCTGAAGCTGCATCATGGCTCTTTCTCTATGAACGATCAAAGAACAACACATGTGCATTGCTGATCTGTGGAACTTCTTCAACTACCTTTCTCACCACCTCTTCCTTAACAATAAGGGGATTCTCCTTGCAGGTCAACAAATCAGCTAGGGTAGCCCTTGTACTATCTTCCACTAGAAAAGAGAACTCAAACTCCTGCAACTCAATTACCCATTTCTTCACCACATTTGACATGTTAGTACCATTAATTAACTGTGGCAAAAAGGCATAACTCATCAAGAAAACAAAAGGCCGTGGTAGCAAGTAATGACGAAATTGTCGACAAGCAAATATTACACTGGCCATCACTAGCTCTACTTCCAAGACCTTTCTCTCCGCTACCAACTTCACTCGGCTTGCACAATACACTGGCCTCATATAATGGCTGCCCTTCCCCTTTTGCAATAGCATGGCTCCAATGGCATCATCCCCTACTGATGGATTTACATAAAAAACTTTCTCCCAATCAGGAGCCTGCATGGCTGACAACCCCCCTAACACCTCTTTCACCTCTTGAAACACTTCTTCACACTTGTCATCCCATTGCAATGGATCATGATTTGCCACTTGCTGTAATGGATAAAGAAGCTGCGAAGACAATGGAACAAACCGTGCCATGTACTTCACTTTGTGTATAAAAGTTGCCAATTGCTTCGTACTTGTAGGTGATGGAAGAAGAATTATAGACTTAACCTTGTCTGGATCAGCCTCAATGCCATTTTCTGACACCATGTGGCCCAATAACTTCACCTTTGGCTGTGCTAGATGACATTTCTTTGGATTTAGTTGTCCTCCACATTCATCATATCGAGCCAATACCATCTGCAGCTTCTCATGGTGTTCAGCCCTACTACTATAAACACAGATGTCATCCATAAAAGCTTTAACACAACTACCAATGAGTGGTTCCAACACCCAATTCGCTCTCTCTTGATAGAAGGAAGGTCCATTTGACAACCCAAATGGAAATACTGTGTAGCAATAGCAGCCCCATGGTGTAATAAAAGTGGTCTTTGTGCGGTCTTTAAGAGCAATCTTCAATTGAAAATAGCCTGAAAAACCATCACACACAATGTACCTCTCATAACCTGCCACTGAATCCAAGATCTCATCAATGAATGGAAGAGGATATGGGTTCTTCTTAGTGGCTGCATTTAAGGGTTTAAAATCTACACAAATTCTCCACTTCCCATCCTTCTTTGGACTGACTACAACTGGACTCACCCATTCTGTGGTCTCCACAGGGACTATGAACCCTGCCTTCAATAACTTGTCCACCTCTTCTCGCAAGGCTTCCATTTGCTCTTGACCCATCCTTCTTAGCCTTTGCCACACTGGCTTAGCACCTTCTTTCAGCTCTAAATGCATTTCTTCGCCCTTGAACCCTCTGATCTCTTCATATGAAGTAATGAACAAATCAGGAAAACTAGCTAGCATGTGCAAATATATATCCTTCTCCATAGTGTTGAGGTCTCCACTGATCATTTGTGTCATCAATTCCCGCTTCTTTGACAACTCAACCTCGGTTTGCATCAGCCCTTCAATCACTTCATAAGGCCCTTCACTTTCATCTTCAACCTCATTCGCAAATGCAACTAAACCAAACTCCTGGATTTCTTTGTCCATCAAAAGAAATGCAACATCAACATCCTCATCACTGCTGGTAGTGCTATCACTGTCCTCATCTGTCACCGTGGAAGAGTCTTCATCACTAGACTCGTCCTCATCTTCATAAAGCTCCTCTAATCGTTTCCTTGTGTCCATATTATAAAGATTCTTGGTACCTGTCTTTCCATAGAGGCTAATCGTACCATGTTGCCAATCTTGAACATCTCCCACTGCACGTAACCATGGTCTACCCAGTATAATAGGATATGCTCCCAACCCTGCTGGCATCACATGAAAATCAACCACTGCCTTTGCATCATATGCCTCCACTTCTAAGCTCTTTACAACACCCAAGCATTTTACTTTTTGATGGTTTGCCAATTTGATCCGAAACCTTGACACCCCAGCCACTGTGAGACCCATCTTCTCAACGCATGAGTGTGTTATGACGTATATTTGGGCTCCGCCATCCACATAACCTTGTCCCAAATTTTTCCTTTTATGCAACACATCTAATATTGGACAAATGTCTGGTAGCTCATCCATTGCCAACACCTTTACTGAACCTCTCTCTGACTCTTTCTCCATTGGGTTAACCATCCTCTTCCACTGTCGCTTTAGCTTAGGCACCATCTCTATAAGCTGCCCAAAAGTAACACCTGCCTTCCTGCTCGTCAAATCCTCCTTCAAGTCATAGCTTAATTGCCCATCCCCTAATGGAAAATCTGAAACATGAAACTTTCGACGAGCTCTCCTTTTCCTCTTGGCCTTGACATCCTCGCCTTCATGGCTCTTTCCTTTCTTCTTACTAAGACCTGAGGAACTTCTTCCTTCCTTATCCTCTGTGGTCCTCTTCCCAATAGGCATCACTAATGTATCCTCTAGCTTTGATGGCTTCTCCAATGTGACTACACTTAGCACTTTTGTCTTTCCCTTTTCCTCCTGGGTCACTCCACTGGTTCCTTCGTCTCCCTTAATTTCGATGCCATAATCATTTGACCTAGTTAGCACCTGTCTTGGAAATGGATACATGTCTCCCCCCATCCTTGGTGGCTTATCACATTGCGGGCTGATGTGACCCAACTCTCCACAATTATAACATGTGGGCGTCTGCCTCCAGTACCTACCATTGCTTTGTCCAACACCATTCCTAGGTCTTTCTTCACCTCCTGACTGATTTGCATACCTCCCTTGACCTCGATTATTTCCCACTTGACCTAGCATACTTAGGCTAAGATTCTTCATCAAATCTACCACTTGCCTCATGTCTTGCCTTAGCCCATCATCTTGCACTGTTGTAGTGACCACTGTTGGCATAACCTGAGTAGTAATAGGAACCATTGGTTCGTGATGAACCCCTGACATGCGACCTTGTAAAGACTCTATAGGCTGAAATTCAGACCTCATGGGCAAAGACTCCACCCCTAACTGGCTCATTTTCCTCAGCTTCCACTCTTTGTTCCTTGCTACCTCTAGTGCATCTTCATATGTCCTAGGCTTCTTTAGCTCCACTATCCAACGTATATTCTCCCAAAGACCAGCCAAGAACGTGTCCTTCTTCATCATGTCAGGCGGGGGTACCTGTGGTGCTAAGTCCTTGCACATTCGCTCCCATGCCAATGAAAACTTACGTATGTACGCATCTACTGGCTCACCTTCCTTTTGCACCAAAGCCTGTACTTCTTGCCACACTTTGTCAGGATCTTCTATCTTCACAAACTCCACTTTCAACCCATGTCGTAGATTGTCCCAACTCAACCTTACAGGTGGATCAGTCACACGCAAATCCTCTTCAAATGCTTTAGACCAAACTCGTGCATCAATCTTCAAACAAATTTGGAGAAGACGTCACATCTGCGCAGGGTCATGAATCTGGTTGCTAATGCAGGCAACCTCCATCTTTTCCAAAAATTCTTACACATCTTCATCACTTCTTCCATGAAACTCTGGATAAGAGAAAGCCATGGCTACCCAAGTTTCAATGCTTTGAGAACCCCTTTGAACACACGTGCAAGAACCCAAAACTTTTGACTACCCAATCCCCAGAAACTTCAATGGAGCTCAACTTTAGATAAGGACAAACACATGCACATCAAATGAGTTTTCATAGTTGATCATCGGAATTACAACAAGCAAAGGACATTCCAAGATCTCTCGTAATCTTCTTGGCCCGAACAAAAAACCTAGAACGAAGGCTAATGCAAATCGCGTATAGTCAAGTCTCAGAAATGACTATCTTCCAGACCAAGTCTCAGAAATGGCTGGGACTTCCAAATACAACCAAGTACAGCTCCACAAATGCGTATAATGGCAGTTTCCACAAGTAACGTACAATCCAGCAGACAATGCGCTCAAATAGGCGCCAAGTGATGCATACCCACAACAACTGCAAGTGACATCAATGCTAGTATATCGCTGTACTCTAGCTACGTGTACCTGTGTGAATCACTTGTACCTGTACCTATCCCTGTAACCTATAACCTGTAATCTGCAACCTGCAACCTGTAACCTGTAATCCCCAATCTCGAAGCAAAAGGTACTCGAAGAAGATCCTCAGTGGGGGCACCAAAAGAATGTGAGCGGGATGAAAACACACACAGCGCCTCTATAGCGACCCGACACACACACTTGGGAAGATACACACACACACTATGGGGCACCACTCGGCTTACCCAACACACCTGGCCGAGACAGGGAACACACCCATGGAGTGAGAGGAGAGAGACGATCCGTTTACCCACTCCACACAGAGAGATACACACACACATACACACCCAAAAACCTCAGCTCAAAAGGGGAGAATTTCTGATGTTTAGATACAAATGAGCTTGGGCCAACACCAATGGGGCAAATAGCTCACACAATATGGGTAAAATAAGCCAGATACAATCACAAACTGGAGCAGAAGCTTCGATCATAGGAGAAACTTACACAGCAAAAACAGCAGAAAAAGAGTGAGGAATTTGGCAAAATGGACAGCGCCATCGCGTCTAGAATGGCCCAAAACCTCAGTCTACAATGTCAAAGTGCTCAAATCCGACCTCGGATGAGCAGTTTACGGCCAAAACAGGCTCCAAAAACCCAAAAAACACACCTGCGGCTGTTCCTCCTATCTTCCCCACGTTTTTTCTGGTCTTCTCTCAGATTTTTCAGTTCTCACACTTAGATTTATTATTTGGGCACCCTTGGCCTTTTAGATGACCTCAAACGGACCCCGAACAGGCCAAAAACTGACCTCGCAGTGCATAGTTGTCACCTTTTTGCATCATCCGCACACCTGGCACTCATTTCTTTTCAATAATGCGTCTTGTAACCACGTGAAGTGGCCCCAAAAAGTGTTCCTAATGATGACCTTTCTGCATAACTCTCACAAGAAAACACCCACGTTGTGTCCGTCCTCGTCCGCGTGCAAATATTGACCCCGTTCGCCCTCCTGACACCACTAGATGCCATCTGACGCACCTACTTACCTCATGTCGTCGGCCCATGGATAGATTCCTCGAGAATTTTTACGCGCTATAAACTCCTCATTATTGTAGAAAAAACATACTAGTACTGGTGATAGTGAAAATCGATGCACTATGTACATGCTGTCGTACCTGTACACATGTGGGCCCTACGTAACCACCTGGCTCTGGAAAATGGGAAATGGTTTATTTGATGCACCATGCATGTGTATGTACATATGCGCAATCCCTTGCTCCAAAAAACTCCTGAGAGCGTCACAAAGTATAAGCTTACCAGAAATCTCTCCAAGCCCGAGGTAATCATGCATGGTCCACATGAGAATGCACTTGATCATTGTGCACCGATCACGAAGTGGTCTTGATACATCAAAAACATCTATGCCGTTCCATATCTCTTGAAGCTCTTCAATCAAAGGTGCTAAATATACATCCATGTTCTTCACCTTGTGTTTTCCTGGGACTAGAAGAGAGAGAAAAATGTTCCCCTTCTTGGTTGACTCCCATGGTGGAATATTGTAGTTCACAACAACCACTGGCCAAGTACTCCATGAGGTAGACCGATGCCCAAATGGGTTTACCCCATCACTAGCCAGACCAAGCCTCAAGTGACGAGGCTCTTCTCTAAACTTCGTCCATGTTTGCTCAATGTGTTGCCATGCCGGCGAGTCAGCCGGCACTCTCATAACCCCATTGCCTTAGCGATTTGTCATATGCCATGTAAGAAGCTCGCTTGTTCCTTTGGTGTTGAACATGTGCTGGATGCAGGGAATAAGGGGGAATAGCCTAATAGCCCATGACATAATTAAAGAACACTAGTTATTGCATACAACCATGAATGTACCTCAATAGTGCATCGACCCCTGCATTTCTCCATCCAAACATTGCTTGAATATTCAAGATCTCAAGAGACGCTCGTAATATGGAGTAGGAGCATCCCTCGTAAAGAGCGGTGTGTGCTGCCTCTAGCAATGAATCTTTGGTTTTTTGGGCGGCTTCTTCACATGCACACTCAGGCTCACACTCATTTGCCGCCTCACGTGCAAGAAGATCCTCAACCATATTGTGCAAATGATCTTCCTCCACCTCCATGTGGGGCGGGGTGGTGGGGAGATCCCCATATGTGGTGGATGTAGGATGCACATGCGCTCCTGTGGACCCACCCACATCGGAGGGCGGGTGTGACCCCCCTCCCTTGACTGCTTCCTAGAGCAATCGCTCTTCCGTCCTCCTCCCGCCTCTGCCCTCGATCACACTCCAATGGGGAGCGACATCAATGGATGCCAAAACCCTTGGATCACTAGTTTCCATTCGAGAGCGTTTTCTCGGATCGTCCCATAGCCCATAATCATCCACGTGAGCCAAGCATATACGCTGAAGCCGTGCAATTGCATGCTTACATCGCGTACATGGGCATGGTAATCGCTCGCTCAACCATCGAGTTCATTCCGCGCCCACTGGAGGACCCACGTCATCCCAATTGTCCTGCACACACGACCACACACTAAATAAGAAAAAATTAAATAAGGAAAAGAAAAATCAAGAATGTTGGTACTGACATGACTGACACTCATTAAAGATAAAGGGGAGGTGGGTACAAGAGGTCATGCAGTCGGCGTAACCTTAATACCAACGATAAAAGGCGCAGTAATACACGCGGTAATAACCTGCGTGTCCCCGCAAAATTGAATGCCAAAAATTGAAAAACGAGCTCCTCTTCTGCGCAGGCCTGTTTCCCTCTCCATCTCCAAGCTCTCTCTCCTTATCCCTCTCCATCTCCAACCTCTATTACTCTCTTCATCTCCATCCCCACCATATCCAAGCGATCGAGGTCATGAATGGAAGTGCTCAAACTCTCTCTCTTTCTTCTCGTTCTTCTACACACACACACACATGCACACACACACAATGCATACACATTGCACACACACACACAATGCAGACACACACATTGTACACACACGCACACACACACATAATTCTGTGCACAATCACACACTAATGCTTGCATTAGTGTGTGCATGCATTATACACACACTAATGCTTGCATTAGTGCGTGCATGCATTACAAGCACACACTAATGCTTGCATTAGGGTGTGCTTGTGCATGAATTAGTGTGTAAATACACTAATGCATGCACAAGCACACACTAATGCAAACATTAGTGTGTGCATGCATTAGTTAGTTTTTACACACTATTTGGTGTACAAATTACACACTAATGCCCGTATTAGTGTGTGCATTCATTATACACACACGCATTAGTCAATTTCTACACACTAATTTGTGTCCAAGCACACACTAATGCAAGCATTAGTGTGTGCATGCATTATACACACACTAATGCCTGCATTAGTGTGTGATTGTGCACAAATTAGTGTGTTTTCACACACTATTTTATGCACAATGCATGCATTATACACACACACACACACTAATGCTTGCATTAGTGTGTAATTGTGCACTAATTAGTGTGTTTGCACACACTAATTTGTGCAGAATCACACACTAACGCAAGCATTACTGTGTTTCCACACATTAATTTGTGCATGCATTATACACACACTAATGCTTGCATTAGTGTGTGATTTTGCACAAATTAGTGTGTTTTCACACACTATTTTGTGCACAGTGCATGCATTATACACACACCCACACTAATGCAAGCATTAGTGTGTGATTGTGCACTATTTAGTGTGTTTGCATTAGTGTGTTTCCACACACTAGCACGCACTAATGCTTGCATTAGTGTGTGCTTTTGCACTAATTAGTGTGTTTTCACACACTATTTTAGGCACAATGCATGCATTATACACACACACACTAATGCTTGCATTAGGGTGTGTGTGCATGCATTGGTGTGTTTTCACACACTAATTAGTGCACAAGCACACACTAATGCAAGCATTAGTGTGTGCATGCGTTACAAGCACACACTAACGCTTGCATTAGTGTGTGCTTGGGCATGCATTAGTATACCAAAACATACCTCCATTATCATTAACATACCAAAACATAACTCCATGTGGGTGTGCGATGAAGTTGTTTGAGACCCCAATGGTCACCGAGAAGCCCAACGGTAGATTAAGGTCCAACACACACACACTAAATTAATTTCTTTGCCACACACTAACGCACACACACAATAGATTAATTAGAAGCACACACACACACTCTCTAAATGGATGCAAAAAAAAAGCACATAAACCATTTCTTAAATAGGATATAAAAGGAATCCTATGCAGGGAGGAATCCTATGCAGTAAAGAATTTCACTTTGAGTAGAATCGAATGTTAATTAGGGTTCCTTTTTTTTGTGAAATTGTAGGATATGGCATCCTCTTCCACGCCTGGCTATCGATCCATAGAGGAATTTCTCGCCGAGGGCCTCTCTTACGAGGACGCTTGTGATGCTTACTACTCGTAGTCTTCCTCCCACCAGTCACAATCCACCTTCGGCTTTCGATGGTTCCGAGATGCAGTACACGACCCCGTCCTCGAGAGGGCATACCGCGCCCACGCAGAGTGGCTATCCTCA
Organism: Adiantum capillus-veneris; assembly: GCF_014529385.1. Lineage (NCBI taxonomy): Eukaryota > Viridiplantae > Streptophyta > Polypodiopsida > Polypodiales > Pteridaceae > Adiantum > Adiantum capillus-veneris. The sequence continues at coordinate 91,518,868 of NC_140944.1, read as the reverse complement.
TAGGAGAGTCTTCGAGGACGGTACACACCAGCACAGTTGGCTGTCTATGGGCTCTCACCGCTTGCGACACCGGGCGCCGACACTCCGATCGTGTAGAGTGTGCCTCCCAGTGGTCCTCCCTCCACCTTACCCTCGACTTTCCCGTCACCCACAGCTCCCTCCACCTTGCATTCGCAGCGATCCATGCCCACACCATCGAGTTATCCGTCGTCTACACCACCCAACAGTTCGGGCTCGGGCCAGCGCTCTTCGGGTGGCCAACGCTCTTCCCGTAGTGGTGGCTCACGCTCTCGTCGAGGTAGTGGCTTGTGCTGCTTTGGTGGTGGAGGGGGCAGTGCTACAAATTCACCTCCTCTTACACCTCGACCTCCTCGCTCACCCCTTGGAGCTTCACATGAGGATGAGGACTACGATGCGCCCGCCCCGGACGCTCGTGGCTACTACTATTTTATACATCGAGGGGGGAGGTGGATCTAGGTTCCTCTTTGGGGAGGACATTTCGAGGGTACCTTAACCAGCTGATCCACTCGACATACCAAGATTTCTTTAAATCTTTCAAAGATCAGGACCCAACAGATTTGACGTACATTCATACGATATTGCTCATGCGGTTCCCTAATCCGCAAGTGGAAGAGTTCTCCAGGCAGTGGCTCGAGGAATACATCAAGAATTTCTTGAAAAATAAGAATTCAAGTGTGCGAAGGGCGGCAAAGAGAACATTTGAATCTGAGGGTCACAACTATCGCCCTGGAAATGTTCACGATGAGGAGTGGGTGAAAGCCCAGGGCGAGCTGGAGGACGAGAGAGCGGCAGGTGCTAGGGCGCACACTCGGCAGGTAGAGGAGAGGGCACAGCAAACGCCCACGCATTATGGCTCGGACGGAAAAGCAGCATGGAAAGATAAATTTGTGAGTGTGCATATTTTCATTTGAATTGATTTAATTTATGGTAATAAGGTTAGGTTTGTGATATTTTTTAATTGATATACAACAAAATATTACTATGACCTGTCCAAGCCAAGAGATCCACAGACACAGAGAGAGCCACTCCGAATATCAAACATGGTGCTGGCTGTATGAAAACAACAAAATCAATCGCGAAGAATTTATAAACAGCTTTATGTATCCATTTGTATTAATTAGAGGTTTTGTTGTTTTTTTCTTTTCTAGAGTCAAGGAGTCCCTTGAGAGGTCCCAGGATCCGAGTAGCTCAATCCTCCAAGTGCTTTTGGCCCCGCGCGTCTTCTTTTCGCCACAGCTATATAGCCCCCATGTATTGCCTATTTGGGAAATTTTGTAATATCCAATATGATTAAACACTTGATTTTGGCCCAAAGTCTTCTTTTGGCCACAGTTGTATAGCCGCCATGCATCGCCTATTTGGGCAATTTTGTAATGAACAGTTTCTCCAATATAATTAAACATTTGATTTTGGTCCAAAGTTTTGGTGCAATGAAATTGTTGTTTTTTTATTTATTAAATGTATAGGAAAAAAAAGGCAAATGACCATTTGGATGGGTCCTACCAAGGACCATCCAAATGGTCATCTACTTTTTTTAAAAAATACTCGCGTGTGAGGTAATGGTTGCGGTAATAATGGCGGTAAATACGGCAGAAATAAATGCGGAAATGTAGCCAGGCCGATTACCGTGTGCATTGCTGAAGGACCATTACCACGAGGATTGACTCCACGATTACCGCTCCCGAGATTTTTTGACTTGAACTTTTCCTTTGTTTTTGTGTGTCTATCTGAGCGGTAATGTTCTGCAAATGTCATAGTGTTATCATATCCATATATTATATTTATGCATAATCCATAACCATGCATATTTTCAAACTCTAAGAATCAGTTAGGTCATGCTCTCATGCAAGGAGGGGCTCACCTTTGGAGCCATGTGAAAATTCAACAAAGGAGGGGGCCACTAAAAGACTTTTGCATCATAAAAAAAAGGTTTTTTGGTGTCTATCTCCACTCGGAATTTGAAATGTGGTCAACAGAGAAAATGTATCCATAAGCAGAGTAATCACCTCAAATGTTTTCATGATTTTTGGAGCTACCACTGGTGAGATAGGATTTTTTGAATGGACCCCAGTCTGCCCACTTTTCTCACAAAGTAACCCATAGTCTTCTCTCAACTCCTTTCCAACTTCTACGCACACACACACACACGCTCATTCCTCTCAATCTCTCACTCAAACCTGCACCTTCCATGGTTTCTCTCACCTTCTTCACCATTAATCTCCCCTCTTACTTCCATAGCTCTCATATGAGCTCTACATGTACATACAACATCTATATGCCTCTCTCTATTACTTCTAAAGTACAATTCCATCTTACCCCTTCTCTATATACATAAAATTCAGCATGTAAACCATGATTAACCTCTGCAAATTGAGGATCTCATCAACCAAATTTCCATTTTCATCGCGATAATCAACCTTGGCGGCGGTGGCGTAAAGAAGAGAAGACGAAGAAGAGGATGGATAGTCATTTTGAGAACCTACATAAGTAAGTCAAAAATTTCTTCAAGCTTCACCATCACAAGGATTTCCTTACTTCATTCAACCATCTTACGTCAACCATCCACCTCATTCTACCCATTGTAAATATAACATTAACTTTCTAGTGATTACTAACACTAACCACTAACATACTAATACAAAATAGTCATTGACCTAACCATGAAAGACACCTCACCTCAAGACATGTGCATAGTAACTCTCTATCTCTCTCTCTCTCTCTCTCTCTCTCTCTCCTTACTTAAAACTTTACTTTCACCTTATCTACCATCAATAATGCTCTTTTTTGAGCCCACATCCATGACTCAAGGAGACAAAGACCTTCAATATCTCACATAGCACCCCAACACTCTATTGGTGAGGAGAGACTTAGGTGTAGCAACCGCTTTGTGAGCTTCACTTTTGGTATAAGAGAAGCTTTCAAGCTACACATTGCAAGTGAGAGAGCGTGAGTTCAAGAATTTCAAAACCACTGTTGTATATGCTCCTCCATCATCAATAAATTGAGGTTTGGTGCATCAAAGGCATGATTCGACGTTCTACTCTTCGTCCTTTCATTTATGCAATATGGTTTGGTGAATTCAAGGTGACTTATGTATTTTGAGTTTCTATCGGTTGATCTTGTTTTAGAAAGTGTTTTAGTGTGTTTTCATTGCCAATTTTGTGTCCATTGTAAGAGGGTATTGTGGTGAGAGGTCTCCCACACCCGAAGACAGTGTGTGTGTATGGCAATGTTTACCATTCACTAAGCATTGAGTTAGTTTTGTACAAGCTCTACGATAGCATCAATAACAACCATCTCCATTTGCAAGTCACAAATAAGGTATTATGCAAGATCCCTTCCTCTTTGTCTTTCCTTTTCTCTAGCTCTCCTAGGTTCATTTTGTGTGTGTTTTGTTGTGAGGTTGCCTGTGTGTGTTTTGTGGCACATCTTCTTGGTCGTGACAAAATCTCTCTTGCGTCCTAGTTCGCATACCATAACTAAGTGGTGCCCCTACCTTGTTTGGGTTTTTCTATGGGTTTGTTGTTCTGTTGTGCTTGTGGTTTCCCTAGCCCCAATTGAGCAGAACGAGATCCTTGAGGGGTGTTTAGAGGTCGCCTCTCTTGTTGTCCTCCCCGGACCGCCTCAATTTTGGTGCCCCCACTGAGGAATGTCTTTGTGCTTATTGTTGTTGCATTGCATGAATGCTTGAAGTTTAGCATAATCAAGTGGATTATATGAATCATGAAAACTTGTATGACCCAATTTAATTTCAGGGCAACAAAAATTGATCTAGAATATGGTTTGGATTAGCATAACATAAGAAAGGAAAAAGATTTTCACATAGAAATCTAGAATTCATGTTGGAAGGTCGTTTAAAACTTTGTGTAGTTAGTTGATGTCATGAGAGAAAATGATTGTTTGGAACTAATCTTTGTGTGGTTCTAGCATTGAAAGACTATGACACGCTATACCTTTGACGATATCCCAATCTTCTTCGAAAATCTAGAAAAAGATGTTGATGATTTTCTTTTTGATTTTAGAATGGTTTGCTATATCCTTGGTAAAAGGGATGACATTGAAAAAGGGGAATTTTTTGTTGCTATGCCTTAGAGGCAACGCTGAGCAATGGTTTTGGAGTATGTCTTCTCAGATTGAAGATGGATATACCCAAATTTCCAAAGCTTTTAAGACCAAATTCTCTAAAGTTCCAATAACAAAGAAAGCATGGGCTTCATTAGGGAGACTTCAACAACATGGTGAAGACTACTATGCTTATCAGGATATTTTTTCTCGTCGATGGGGAGGATGTGGATTTAGTTTACATTTCTAGATTATGTAAAAAAGGAGAAATTTATTTCGGGTTTGTCTCCTTTCCTAGAGACTAAGGTTACTTGTAGTGGACCCTCCACCTTTGAAGAAGCTGTCACTATTGCCCGAACGAAGTTTCACAAGTACTTCTACACCAAAAATGGTTTCCATCATGCTGGAAGAGCCAACCATCATGAAAGTGTTTCTATCAAGGAGTCATCTCCTTTTCCATATTTGTCTCCTTCTGCTCCGACAAATGTTGAAGAAGATATTTACATGCCAACTGATTATTCAAGTGCTAGAGTGTGTGGCCGAGATTCAAATGTGGCATCTCTTTCTTCTACCTTTATCACAAACATGCAAAAATCGACACAAGATATCTCAAATAGCATTGATGGTTCAATAGTGGATACATCCAACCTTTTGGAGGGCCAAATTCTAGTCAGAGCAGAAGAAGCTTTTGTGCAACATGAATCTATGGAGAATGAAGACCTTGAAGGTAATCTTGATCTTATGGTATGTTCTGAGAGTGTGTCTTGTCTAAAAGAAGAGAGTGAAGAAGAAGATGAAATCATAGGTGGGGAGATCATAGACCACATTGGTCATAAAGAGATGATTGTGTACATGGAATGCTAACTCCAAAAGAAAGTAGAAGAGTGTGAGTTGAATCCATCTGAGGATAATAATCAAGAAGTGTTTGAATATGTTGAAAAGCATTGGTATGACCCATGTATGTTAAGCATGGAGGAACCTATCATGCAAGAAGCCAAAGTTTTCACAAAATAAAAAAGTAATCCATCAACATTTGAGGTGGTACAATGTGAGGAGTTACAACCTTGCCAAAGGGGGGGGCTTAGAAGGGGATTAAGAACATGGGAGAATAGTAAAAAATAAAATCATAAAAGAAAACTGTCAGAAGGGTATCATTCTCTCCAATGGTGTTTTAGTGGGTGGCTTTTCATTCATGGGATAATCTCTTAGTAAGAAATCCAAGATTTTGATGCCCCAATCAACTTCAAATTGGGTTTCACCTCTTCAAAGTCAACTTCTCCTCTCTTCACATATACCTTTCATCGGGGGCACCATATCTTCTTAAGCGGAAGAGGACATGAATACTTGGTGATGAATGCATGTTTCCAAACCTTCTTCATTTGGTTCTTTGGTGTATGGAGGTCGTAGATTGTGATGCTTCTGATCTTCATCATAGATGAAAAAATTGTTGATTTCTACATGTGGATAAGTCATCAATCCGTACCAAAATGTATTCTTCTCCAATGTATTGGAAGCAATAGAAACCTTCGTCTATTATCTACTTATGTGGTAAACTATTTGAAATATATTCCAATAGAAACTGGAAGCATGGATCAAACTTTCCTAAATCATGAAGGTCATATAAGTTTTGACTTAATGAGCCTACCCAGGTTGAATGAATTATATGAGCTATAGTTCAGAGATTTGCTCATACAAGCTCTTGAAGATCGTAGCAGATACATCAACTTTAAACAGGAGGAAGAGCAACCAATCTTTTATATCACATTCATAGTGATAGATGCAATAATGGACAACAATAAGATCTACAATTTTCTTCAACCGAATTCAATAAATGATTCCATACCATACATCTCTCTTTGGAAAAGAAATTTCAAGATCTTTGATCCTGGGGGGTGCTTATGGAAACTTTCTTAATGGAGGAGGTTTACTCAGCCCCTTCATTACATCCTGCTATTGGCTCTGAGAACCTTTCATATCATGCAAGGTTTTTTAATCATACAACAAAGGTTCTTCAAAGATGAAAGCAGATGAAGACATACGTTACATGGATTAATGGTACATGAATGTACCATTATCTAGGGGGGGGAGGGCTAATGATAGCCATTTTTTGGCTCTCCGTAATTGCCATAGTGAGTTACCTTACCCTACCAAAATCACCTGAACACTGTGGCTATTCTTACCTTTCATTGTACATAGGCGTGCGTGAGTTAGGGGGCTTTTCCCATATCTTCTTAAAACCCTCAGCTAGCTAGTCATTGGGCTAGTTGAGCCAAAACAAATTATAGAAAAAAAATTTATGGCCCATTTGTGTGTATATATCTCATTGTACATAGGGCCTGGATATAGGGAATTTTTAAAATTATTTTGGTATTTATTTAAATATTTCTACCTAGGCATGCGTTATTTGCCTATGTATGCTATGTACATTGACTCACCATTACTACAATTTTCTTACCATTTTTCATACTCTTCATTTTATATAAAAATATCTTCACACAAGCTTCTCTTAGTTTTGGTGTGAATCTACTCCTAAAAAAAAACCTCAAACATACTTTCCACTATCAGTCATTGCCTTTCACTAAATTTCACTAAACTTTCTTACTTCTTGTAAATAAATATACATCAATAAAAGTTCCCTATATTTTCATATATTTACTTTTTATATATTTATAGCCCATACTATTTTAGATTCCATAAATTGTTTATATATACTAGCCTGTGTTTTTTCATCATATCCATATATTATATTTATTCATAATCCACAACCATGCATATTTTCAAACCTCTAAGAATCAATTAGGTCATGCTCTCATGTAAGGAGGGGCTCACCTTTGGAGCCATGTGAAAATTCAACAAAGGAGGGGGGCACTAAAAGACTTTTGCAACATAAAAAACAGGTTTCTTGGTGAGATTTTTGGTGTCTATCTCCGCTCGGAGTTTGAAGATGTGGTCAATAGACCAAATGTAGACATAAGCTGAGTAATCACCTCAAAATTTTTCATGATTTTTGGTGCTACCACCGATGAGATAGGATTTTTTGAGTGGACCCCAGTCTGCCCACTTTTCTCACAAAGTAACCCATAGTCTTCTCTCACCTCCTTTCCCACTTCTACACACACACACACACACACTCAAACCTATACCTTCCATGGTTTCTCTCACCTTCTTCACCATTAATCTCCCCTCTTACTTCCATAGCTCTCATATGAGCTCTACATGTACATACACCATCTCAATGCCTCTCTCTATTACTTGCAAAGTACAATTCCAACTTACCCCTTCTCTATATACATAAAATTCAACATGTAAACCATGCTTAACCTCTGCAAATTGAAGATCTCATCAACCGATTTGCCATTTTCATTGCGATAAGCAACCTTGGTGGCGGTGGCGTAAAGAGGAGAAGACAAAGAAGAGGATCGATAGTCATTTTGAGAACCTACACAGATAAGTGAAAAACTTCTTCAAACTTCACCCCATCACAAGGATTTCCTCACTTCATTCAACCATCATACTTCAACCATCTACCTCATTTTACCCATTGTAAATATAACATTAACTTTCTAGTGATTACTAACACTAACCATTAACATACAAACACAAAATAGTCATTGACCTAGCCATGAAAGACACCTCACCTCAAGACATGTGCATAGTAACTCTCTCTCTCTCTCTCTCTCTCTCTCTCTCTCTCTCTCTCTCTCTCTCTCTCTCGCTCCTTACTTAAAACTTTACTTTCACCTTATCTACCATAATTAATGCTCTTTTTTGAGCTCACATCCATGACTCAAGCAGACAAAGAAGTCCCGCAATGTTTGGATATCCAATAATCTGAATGAGGGGTCTCCAACCTATAAATAGGCCCCTCTCCTTCTTGTAAAACAACCTCCAATATCTCATATAGCACCCCAACACTCTATGCGTGAGGAGAGACTTAGGTGTAGCAACCACTTTGTGAGATTCACTTTTGGTGTAAGATATGCTTTCAAGCTACACATTGCAAGTGAGAGAGCGTAAGTTCAAGAATTTCAAAACCACTGTTGGATATGCTCCTCCATCATCAATAAACTGAGGTTTGGTGCATCAAAGGCATGATTGGACGCTCAAATCTTCGTCCTTTCATTTATGCAATATGGTTTCGTGAATTCAAGGTGACTTATGTATTTTGAGTTTCTATTGGTTGATCTTGTTTTAGAAAGTGTTTTAGTGTGTTTTCATTGCCAATTTTGTGTCCATTGTAAGAGGGTATTGTGGTGAGTGGTCTCCCACACCCTAAGACAGTGTGTGTGTATGACAATGTTTACCATTCACTAAGCATTGAGTTAGTTTTGTACAAGCTCTATGATAGCATCAATAACAACCATCTCCATTTGCAAGTCACAAATAAGGTATTATGCAAGATCCCTTCCTTTTTTTCTTTCCTTTTCTCTAGCTCTCCTTGGTTCATTTTGTGTGTGTCTTGTTGTGAGGTTGCTTGTGTGTGTTTTATGGCACATCTTCTTGGTCGTGACAAAATCTCTCTTATGTCATAGTTCGCATACCATAACTAGGTAGTGCCCCTACCTTGTTTGGATTTGGATGTGGGTTTGTTGTTGTGTTGTGCTTGTGGTTGCCCCAACCCGAATTGAATAGCACAGGAGCCTTGAGGGGTGTTTAGAGGTCGCGTCTCTTGTTGCCTGCCCTGGACCGCCTCAACAGGACTTGTATTTCTTTCTAAATTACCATGGATTAGTAGACATCAATCTACATGCTCTAAAAATAGCAAACACCTTCTTGTGGCTATGGCTTATGATGGAGTCAATGGATTGTAGACAAGCTTTTATGCTTGATCATGAGTTCTAATCAACATTGGATATGTGTTTCAAGAATTGCATCACCCACTTCTCTATACAAATCAAGTGAATTCTTGTCAATTCTAGCTGAGTTGTGGTAGTCTTGCTTGTAGGGCATGCTTGCTTTGATATCATGCACTACTTTGATACATTGGACATACTAATTTGAAATGCAATGTCCTGTAACAAAACTATCTGTAGTAGGTGGTTGCTAAGGATATTTCTAATTTATTCCCAATAAAATGAATAAACTGCACATAGCTTTTGAATTTGAGCTTAAAAGACAATCTTTGGAAGATCGTGAATGTTGCTCTCTCTCTCTCTCTCTCTCTCTCTCTCTCTCCCTCTCTCTCTCTCTCTCTCCACACTCGCCAGAAAGAATGATGCAAAATCTCCAAGGAATTTGGTTGCTAATCAAACCACATCGTCTACAACAACGGAAGAAATGATCATGGCTTACTTGATCTCATTACAAGAAAACGTCAACAAGCAAGGTGAAGAGTTTCGCACACTTGCAATAGAATGGCACTTTAAGAGTTCTTGTTGTGGAGAATGAGCACCTCAAGAAGGTTCTTGAAATGCAAAAAACACGCTTGGCGCATCTTGAGAATGAAGTTCAACAATGTAAGAACTTTCTTGTGGACATGAATGTATTGAAAGAGCGCTTGAGGAAAGTTGAGAGTGATCATATAGTGAAAGAGGAAATGATAGACACAATACAACATGATGTATATGAGATGAGAAATGCATCCAAATCATCGGCTGATATATGTAAAGATAATGTGGTTTCTATATCTCCTATCATACAATCATTTTTCCAAGAAACGAATGTAGAGAATGTGGACACTCAAGAATTGCAAGAATGGCAAAAACGCTCAAAGAACATCGTCATTGTGGAATCAAGGAAGAAAGCATGGAAACACCCCAATCTCTTGCGGTTTTTATTGAAGAGTTTTTTGCTACATACTTTGGCATGTTTAGAATCATGGATTATGGTGCACATTGAGTTGGAAAAAAAGGAGTCCCTCGCTCGGGAGAAAGACCTATTGTATGTACCATGACTGATGAGGTAAAGAGAAAGATCATCCTTGATGATAGTTGGATCTACCGCAAAGGAACGTGTTGTAATGTATACGAGGATCGCACTCTTATGCATCAAAATGTACGTCGCAAAGCATATGAGGAAAGAACCAAGAATGTCAAGGTGTCATCTCAATAAGAAAAGTCACTTGAGGAGGATGCAAGTCCACCCAACAAATAGGGACACATGATCTATGAGACCAACTCACGCTTGCAAATAAGCTTTTGGAATTTTCATGGAACGCGGGAATTGGCATTGATGAGCTTACCAATGATTTTGATGTGATACTTCTTGTCAAAACATGGGAGCATGATGCGCAATGAATTTTTGGATTTGACAAATATGATGTGCATTCTTTGATGTGGACCAAAAATGCAAAGCAACGTAGAGGCCAAGGAGGCATAGCATGTATGATCAAAAATGGTTTGAAAGATGTTTCCATTGTTAAAGAAAATAAGTATAAATGCTACTTATGGCTAAAAATCAGTCCACCAAATGGTCAAGTCATGTTTGTGGTGGGTTGCTACATTCCTCACTATGACTCCAACTTTTATATTCGCTTGGATATGGATAGAGATCAGTCCTTTGTTGAATTAGAGGAAGACATTGCTCATTACAAGGATTAGGTGAAGTCATTGTCTTTGGAGACATGAATGCTTGCACAAATACGTTATGACATGACACACAACAAGTCGACATGCTGCATGTCTCAAGAATAATAGATGACTTATACATGCGAAAGAATTGGATCACTATGGAAAGTCACTTCTACATATGTGCAATAGTACCAAAATGCTCATTGAAAATCGTGTATCTTTATGGCAAGGCACCAATGACTTTACATATATAAATCACAATGGTGATAGCACGATTGACTATATGTTGTTTTTGGAATCCACTCTAGAATGCATACAAATCTTTTACACTTGGTGAATGGAATCCGGAATCGGATCATAGGATGCTATGTATTGACCTCAAGTGTGGTAAAAGACTCAAGCATTTAGCCTCTAATCATGATGTGAATCATGCGTACCTATGTCTAGACTTCAAACGAGCACTTATATATGCTGATATGGTGGACCAAATGCTAAGCATGACAGAGCATCAAGAGAGCCCAACATTAGAATGCAAGTGGATAGTTTTCAAAGAAGTAATTTTCTCTTGTGCGAAGGAATGCTTTTAGGTGAAACACTTGTCTTGCAAAAGATCTAAGAAGGGTAGCACCAAGAAGAAATGGTTCGATGTGGAATGTAGTCAAGCCCAAAAACACTTGCTAAGGCTGGATGCAAGCAAAGACAAGGAAGGTTACTTGGAATGTTCACGCACATACGAAGCACTTGTTCAAAAATACAGGAGAAGGTGGGAAGTCCAAAAATAACTTCTTTTAGCCTAAGAGAATGCATATGCATGTGGCAAGTTTTGGCAAAATCTAAAAGGCAAGCGTGTTGAGAGATTTGGTGACTTGACTCTTGAGGATATGTATACGCATTACAAGAACCTCTATGAGCAACACAATGTTGATAAGATGGAGTGTTGTATAGACCCCTTCTGTTTATGCCTCCCTTCTTTACCATTGAAGATGTATGTTGCACGCTTCAGAAACTTGCTACTCGCAAGGCAAGGGACCTTCAAGGTGTCAAGGCTGAAATAATTAAATGGACAAGCAAGAAAACACAATATTTGATACGCGATATGTTTAACCTTGCACTTCAGCATGGCATGCCTCATGATTGGAGTGAAAATTGGATCAAACCTTTGCACAAAGGAGGAGATGTACACAATGTGAAAAACTATCATACTATAATGGTTGGTTCTTTGATGGCAAAGAAGATAAGTGAATTGGCTGAAAAGAATGGCAAACGTGGGCTATGCCAAGCAGGTTTTTGAAAGAATCATAACACTATTGATCACCTTGTCACTCTTCGAGCTCTTATGGAAGCGTCTCAATTGAAAGAAAAAAAGTTGTATTGTTCCTTTGTGGATTTCAAGAAATATTTTGACATGGTACGGCAAGGAAATCTTTGGAGATGTTGTCGTGCTGTGACACATACATAGTGGGAACACATGCTACAAGATCTATCATGTAACTTTTTAGATACATAATTATATTTTCTATACTGTACATATGTACAACCATGTATAATAATAAGCTTTCTATCTCATCCTATTATTTATCTCAAGGGTAACGTATTCTTACTTCACCATCAAAAAGTACTATAAAACGTCAATAGACTTGGGGCAAAAAGCATTGATTATTTATTTCTACTATGTCATTATCATCTTACACCCTAGCTAGATCCTATATCTAGGGTAAATTTTAATATATATATATTCTATGTATTTTTCATATTTTTTTTACATAGCTACTAGGAGGGAATCAAATCCTAGTGGGACACTAGGTGGCATGATTTCAAAGATACACTTATTTTAATGCATTATTGCAAGCATGATTACAAAACTTTGTCAAGGAGCAATGTCATGCTTTCATATGGCATGAGGTGTCCATTGGATTCAAATAAAATTCTAGGCTAAGGGGACCACAAGATGACCTTTGCTGCCAAAACTGTACCTTATTTTGATGATTTTTTTACACAAGGTTCCAATCCGATTTGGAAAAAGTATATAAAATGGGAGTCGTAGCTAATAACCTGATTTTTTTTCCCATATTTTTACTTTTTTATTTGGACCCACGGTTGAGGAGATATGATCAAAATACTGGACCCTAGTCTGCCCACATCATGCAGAGACATCTCATTTCCAACTTTTCCAGTTTTTATTCACACTGGCTCTTCTCTTCTTGTGTAAACCCTTGGGGGTTCCCTTCACCTGTAAAAGGGACCTCTTCTTCCTTGAAAACCATTGAAGCATTCAAGCCATTGATGAGAGGAATTCATGAGGGAGTGAGTAGTAATGCCTAATTGTACTTAGCCATTAACATAAGCTTAAGCCTACACTTTCTCCTAGAGGAAGACTAGCCATTCTTGTAAGCTATCCTTGGAAGATCAACTCTAATTGAAGAAGGTCTTGGACTTGGTGTATCAATCAAAGTTGAATTCTTCCCTCTTCTTCTTTCTTCATCAAAAATGGTGCCGATGGGTTTGACAAGTAAGACATGTTCTACATTGATATTTTGTTGATTTCTTGTTGTTTTCTTTTTCATCTCTAATCCAACATATATATATCTAATCTCATATCTTTAACCAAACCTATCTCTATCACTCTTAGAAATTCATTCTCTATACAAATTCTAGGTTCTCCTTGCTACAGGTACATCTCTCCCTGCAGTATCCTTATTGCCTACGGGCAAGAATAGGGCTTGGGAGAGAAACTTCTCATCTCCTCACTTCTCTCATATCTACATTTCTCACATATTATCCTACATAAATAATCAACATGATGATAATTTCTATCGCTTCCACTCTGTGCAATCTATTAGAATTAACGTATGGATTAATCGTAAAATACACTTTCAACAACGTATAGTGTCTCTCTTTGGCCCAGAAAGGCTTAATGAAATACTTCTTTCACCGGATCCCTTCATACTACCTCTTAAAGACTATAACTTTTCTTTTGACGTAAGTGTAGTTATCTTACTATGAACCAAGAGGATTTGTACACACAATTAATCCCAATCACCAGACAAAACATATATATTATGGTAAGCAAAAAACTACAATTCCAAAGAACAATTTGTAGCCTGTTTGGTCGGCAAAGATTGAACTCCATTAACTCATCTATTAATTCTTTCATATTACGCATGATACGATATGACCATAGCGTTGATGTTTTCATCTTTGTGTTTTTTTGTTATTCATTTTTTCTTTTGTGTTCTTTCTTTGTGTGTGTGAGTGCAGAGAAGGAGTGGGGCTTCTTTGATTGCACTTCCTTGCAAGCCCTAGTCTTCATGGCATCTATGGTTTAACTCCTTCATATAGTTTTTTGGAGTTCTCTCACAAACTCTCACAGACAAAATCCCGGTGCTTTCCTGGCAAGACCGCAAATTTCTCGACATATTTTTGGTGAACCCGATGCACATTTGCCAGGATGAGTGGTTTTGGGTAACCATGGCTGATCATGTTGAGCAATAGGGTATGTATTTTGACCCATCAACAATGCAAATGTTTCAAGCATTTGCAATGTTCATGCAGTAACAACATGCCACTGAAAGAAGGGAGATTTCAGCAACCAAGGCCATACGAGCGATCGTTAACAGAATGGATCACTTCAATGGCAAAGATATAACCAAGTACTTACGCGAGTATGTGAAGGAGATGAAGCTACATCGTGTTTCAGAAGGTGAGATGATTCAAAGCTTTGCGCTAGTTGTTGCTCCAGAATTTAGGGAACATGTTAAGGCAATTAAAGGTGGGCATGGGAGAAATTGGAAAGAACTCAAAGTAGCTTTAAAGGAGTAATATTTCTTGGAGGATTCTAAGAGAGTGACAAAAAGAAAATTCTTAGAATGGGTAGTCAAGCCAAATCAAGCACTATCAATAACGAAGCTACTTAGGGAATTTGAGCGGCACTATGCACAACTCACCAGGACAGAAAGGGCCACACTAGATGCAGAGAAGACAGATCTTTTCTTACAAGATGCAAGTAAAGAGTTTCAAGAAAATTTGGAGCTTCTTCTTGAAGATAAAGATACTGAGCAAGGACTAAAGACTGACTGGAATGAAGTTGAAGGTGCTGTCTCACTGCTTGACAAACAACAAAGAAGAAGGGACAAGATGGTTGTAAACACTACAAGTCCTTCCACCTCAACTTCTGACAAAATGGTAAAGCCTACTTTTATCGCTCCTAAGTTTGATGAGTCTATGCTAGATGAGCTTGTGAAAGAAATGCATGACTTGAAGGTGAAGCTTGCAAAGCCTGAAGAAAAAGGCCACCCGTCAGGGACACTTCCTAGGCAAATGCAACAGCCCAAAGAAGGGTTTGTTAATAGATGTATTTGGTGTGATAGTATAGACCATGTAAGAAGGGATTGTGATGATTTTAGTGATGCTTTGTCAAAAGATGTTGTCTTTTTTAAGGATGGTAAAATACACTTAAGAGAGACAGGTCTACCCTTGAGAACTAACTTTGGAAAAGGGGGAATATAAACCTTAGTTGAAGATATGGCAACTAACCATGCCACCTCTTCAGTTGAGGAAACTACTTATGGAGTAAAAATTGAGCATCTTAGTGATGAAGAGGTGAGTGACCATCATGGTCAAATTTGGCCAAATGTCATGCAATTAGCTAAAAAGGGAAATATTACAAAAGAGATTATACATGAAGTAGGTGATTGTATACGTCTAGAAACATGATGGAATGATCCAGTGGACTCATTGTCAGTGCATGCCTACATTACAAAATTCCAACAAAATGAGGCTATTGTAGAGGAGAAGCGTGGACGTGAGAATGCTGATGAAGGACCATCAAAAAGAGCTTCTATAAGTGGGGGAAGAAGCAACTCAATGCCTTCTCAAACACCCTCGACACAAGGAGCATCTCCACCTGAAGTACTCATGGAGGAGTCTACAACAAGAAAGAAGAAAGAGCCAATAAAAGGTAAGACAAAAGGCCCAACTTATAAACTACAATCTTATAAAAAAGTATTGGAGGAAAGTATTTTGAATAGCCAGATTGAGTTCACTCTGGGAGAAGTCCTTGGCATTGCAAAGCGTGAATTCCATGAGGAAATCATTGACATCATAAAGAGAAAGAGGCAAAATCTTGCTGAGGTTGCTCGTGGTTGACGGAGAAACCTTGAAGACACAAGGGATGCAATTCCAAAATAAGGAGGATGATGGAGCTGTGGTAGGATGCTACCAATATAGTGCGAGAGTGAAGCAAGTGCATTTCTCAAATTATGATGAAGAAGTTGAAGCTATTCCTAGGAGATACTATTCACAAAGTCACTGGGAAAGGGCTACTACAAAAACTTTGGTCAAGGTAGGTGATCTTGAAGATCCATTTGTTGCCTTGACTGACCATGGTTCAGAAATAAACATAATGTCAAAGAGTCTCTACAACAAGTGCAAATGACTGATGGACACAAATCAGGGTTGGATGGTAAAAGTGGCAAACAATTCATCCAGTGAGTTATATGCAGCATGTCCGGGTGTGAAGGTGACAATAGGTGATGTAAAGATTGACCAAAACATCTTTGTACAGGATACATCTTCATATCATCTCATCCTTGGACAGCCCTACATTGTGGGAGTTTGAACGGAAACAAAGGTAATGGACGTGGTTCAACATATACTAGGATACGCAACAAAGATGGTAAACGTGATGTCCAATTTCTCACAGTTTGAGTAAACCATGAAAGAAATCATGGAAACCTTAAAGAACATCCTCTACCAAAGGTGAGCAAAGAGTTTCATGATCATAGGGAAATGATGGGTTTTGGCCAAGTACCATTGTAAAGCGGGATTGCAGTGGTATAGAAAGAAAAAGGGTCTCGCCTGATCCAAAAATAGGTGAATATTTCTCAATGGGCTCTTTGCACTACAAGAGGTTATGTGCTCTTGTGACGCTCTTAGCGACGGAAATACACTGGGTTTTTATAACCCCCGGCGTCGCTATAAGCGTCGCTAAAAGCGTCGCTACGAGAGCGTCGCTATATGCGTCGCTATAGGCGTCGCTATAGGCGTCGCTATAGGCGTCGCTATATAGCGACGCTTATAGCGACGCTCTCACAGAAGAGTATAGCGACGCATATAGCGACGCTACAGAGCCATAAATAGCGACGCTTATAGCGACGCCTGAGAGAATATTTTTTTGGTGGCAGGGCATTGAATGCCCTGCCACCCATCAACCATATTGTACTTGATTCACTTTTTAAAAAAAGTGCAAAGATAAATAATAGACCCAAAATAGTCACCCACAAGACGCATTGTTTGCAAAATTGACAATTGTACACATCATAGACAAACTGAATTGATTGGCAAATGTAATAATGACAATTGTACAACATCATGGGCATAAAGAATTGATTGGCAAAAGGAATTGCGGTGACAAATGTAATAATATACATGGTTCAAAAAGACGTATAAAATCCGTCTCATGATACATAAGCTATGAGAAACCCTAAACTAATGCTATCTAGCTACGGCTAAACTGACGTCGTCTAATCAGACGTCTCATCGCGTCCAAGCGGCGTATCTGTCGGATTCTGCAAAAAAAGACAATAAGACAGTTTTCAGTAAGTATAAACATATAACGACATTTATAAAACAATACAAAAAATAAAAAAGAGTAAACCGTAATACTAACCATGCCGCTGCGAGAACTGAGAATGTCCATCAGGGCGTTTAAGCCCTTCCTGCCTGCGTACTCGCGCTCGTACGGTGTGGGATCACGTCCTGTCATCGACCACTGTCAAAACATACAAAGATTTCATTATGTTAGAACTAAAAAACTCATAAACCCTAAACTATCGAACATGCATAAAGAGCAATGTGAAAAGACTTACAAAATCGGCCTCAAATGATGCCCATCCACCGCTCCCCAAGTGGTGCGAGCTCCCTGCCTCTACTCGCGCTCTGGCTGCATCTTTTTGTTGCTTCCACTTGTCGGGATTCTCGCGCGCTGCTTTCTTCGCATTCTTCCAATCTTCTTTGGCCAGCCAATCTGGCCTATTCCACCCATTCTTGATTGCTTTTTGCACTTCGGAACGCTTGTGTTTGCAGTATTCGCGCATTCGAATCTTCATCAGGTCTTCATTGAAGCGCTGATCCCGTGTTGGAACGGGAAACTCATCATGAAGTATGCTGATGACTCTGTTTTTTAAATCACTTGGTACTTCACTCCATTTGTTTAGTATATAGTGTCTAAACAGCTGAGAGCAAAGACCACGCATGCGCGAGATCACCTTCTTGCCGTCATCATCCATGATGATGCCGCCGCTGATGTCGACGGAGTAAGGCAAGCCCTCTGGCCGGTGACGCGTGAACCTGGGTGTCCCGGCAGGGGTCTCTAGCGGCGTGTCGATGGGGGTACGGACGTCAGGTGTCTCCACCGGCGTCTGGGCCCCGAAGCGAGGAGTGTCGAGTGGGGTGGCTCCTGGCGGAGTAGGTAGAGGTGTGTAGCTTCTAGGAACAGTCAGCCGTGCAAAACCTGGCGTAGACGGCGATGCTGTGGCTGGTGTGGGGGCGGGCAAAGAAGGGGAGGGTAAAGAGCCTCGTCGAACACGAGGCGGTGTGGAGGCATCGGTGGCGGAATCCCCACAACAACCGCCACCGCCACCACTAGAGCGCCGGTGTCTAGAAGAGTGTGACGCTCGTCTCGTCGACGCCGAAGCTTCGGAGCGCGCCGAATGCTCCGAAAGAGAGGGAGATGCGGATGGTGTAGGAACGCGCGATGATGCGCCAGAGCGATGACGCTCCACGTACCACTGTCTCTGCTGCGGTGACAAAGAAGAAAGAAACTCCTCATCATCCATACCTGCATTAAACACACGAATATTTAAACTTAATATTGAATGAATAGAGTAGACAATGACGCAAATACCATTAAATACAATGACGTAATGACGCATATAAATACAATGACGCAATGAATCGAGTGGTAGAAGAGGCAAGTCGAAAACTCAAAATTTTCAATCAAAAGAGCTAGAGCTTTTACAGCACGGAGCAAAATTGTTCAAATACAATATTTGTGGCTTTAAGAGATCTCTCTCTCATCCTCGCATAACTCAGCATAACTTCCTATATCTATATAGAGCTCTCCGTTTAAACACATATCCTCTGTTTCATTTTGTAGCTCCTCTGCATGCACCCCATATAGAGCAGTAGCATCTTGATGCTCGTCTGGCACCACCGCAGCGGCTTCTGATTGAGCATCTTCTCTGATCTCCTCCATTGATGTCGTTGTGATTGGCACATGGTAGCCTTCATACGTCCTTGCACTACGAGGGGCTACCTCTATGACGTACCACCAGTTTGATGTAGACTTTGTAGGATGAAATACTACCTGCCAGAGCCACATAACTTACATGAGAGCTTTCAAGCACATAACTTGTAAAAGGGGGATGTTAACTATTTATATACTTACTTGTTCACAATGCTCGGGTAGTACGAAAGTGTCTCTTAGGTCAGTCCATTTCTTAGTAGAATCCACCTCAAGAAAACCAGACTCTCCTCTACGCACAGTAGCGTTTCGACCCTCCATGATTATCTTGAACCATTGCACGTCGAACAAGTCGACAAAAAATCCTCTGTAATCGATCCTCAAAATCTCTTGCAGCGTGCCGAAGTAAGTGAGTTCCGCCACCACGGGATCTGCATCAGAGGAACGTCGTCGACTAGACTGTTCAAATTTTGCCATGATTCCACAATCTTGAGTAAAACGCTTTTTGTCGATTCGTTCCACCCTAAAATGTCGACCTTTACACCATGCTGCTGTGTATGACTTATACTACAACGAACAAAGATTATGAGTGGCCGTTCAAACGTTTATAAATAAAGTCACTTGCTAGTCGTACATTGCAAACTTACCTTGGTCGCGCAACCCCGAGAGTACTCCCACTCTTCTTCAGTCACTTCGTCACCGCATTGTTGTGCGCTTTTCAATTGGTTGTGCAACCATCTTAAGCTCATGAAGGTTGGTAGGCTCTCCAGAACCGCTGGATAGTGCATCGGTGGTCGTCTTCCCCGTCTCCACTCGATTCGTGCCCTTTGTCGCTCTTGCTTTGCATCCTCATATTGTGAAATCCACTTTTGCATCACTGGATTGTGAAGCATGCAAAATCGGTTGATTTTAGCCTCTAGATCTTCCGTCATCTTCTTCTCAACACCGAGATTGCACATGACAATCCCAGATATGCGCTCATCATCTATGGTTCGCCATAGCGTATCCCGGGATTTATCAAATCCGTCTAACCACTCTCCAATGTACACTAGGGACTCTGATACCAACCAACCTTCTGCCATGCTACCCTCCGGACGTGCCTTTTGACGCACATATCCCTTAAGCGTTTTCATGAAACGCTCTAAGAAGAACATCCATCTGGAATGAACTGTGCCAGCTATTTCCACCTCATCAACTATGTGAATAAGAAGATGCACCTGAATGGTTAGCATTGTAGTAGGAAAATGTTTCTCAAACATGCACACAAGCTCCGCAGCATTTAGTTTGGCGAATGGTATGGAGTCTACGTCGATCTCCTTTTGTGAGATCCATTGCACCAGCTTTGCAAGTTTGTAGATTGTGTTACGGATGTCGAGAGACAAACATCCCTCAATGGCAACCGGTAAAATAAACTGTAAAGTATGTGCAGCAATGATATTAAAGTCCACATTTTATGCAATGATATTAAAGTCCACTATGAACGTACCTGACACATTTTATGCCAATCGTGTGACTTCAAACCGGTAAGCTTTCCTTCTTTAGTAAAACACGTTCGGAGCGAGTGCATTACGCCAGTGGGGGTCCGCAAAGATCGAATGGCCTCTTTTACTTTGCGTTCTTGGGCTCCTGTGAAAATCCATGGTGCTTTAGGAAGTTTTATCGATCCATCAGACGCTGTTTGCGGCCAATATTGCTCCATACGATCCACATTTCTAAGGTCAACTCTGGCTCCCAAAGTATCTTTCTTGCCGGTCAAATGGTCCCATAGTAGATTACCCACATTCTTGAATATGTGCATTGGATCGAGCAAGTGATTGATCACGAGTCGAGGCCAGTATGGTAACTCGTACCATAGAGATAGTCTCTTCATCCCTGGAGGCAATCCGTCATCGCACATCTCCTTCTGCTCTAACCATGCTTGTGCAGACATCCTTGGTGGATCTCTTCCCAAAAAGCCGTCGCGTAACACATGATTCTCCGGAAGATACGCTTGATGACCTTCGTAGATTTGCTTCTTCAGTGAGGGTGCCCTACGTGCATTCAGTCTAGGTCCACATGTGACACATGCTCTGTATCCGCTTGTTTGAAGCCCTGCATGTATACACATGATAATAGATCAACTATGGGGAAAAACAAGATTTACAGTGTCTGAGAGAGGAGTGTCAATAGATCACCTGAGCATTCTGTTAGCCCGGGATAGTCATGCATGGTCCACATTAGAATACCTCTGATCAAAGCATTCCGTCGTCCTGTGTGTCGGCTCATATCCACCACCTCTATGCCAATCCACAATTGTTGTAGCTCTTCCAATAGTGGACGAAGATACACATCCATATTCCCCACTTTATATCGCCCTGGCACAATCAAGCTTAGCCATAGGTGCCCCTTCTTCGTAGTCAACCACGGGGGAATGTTGTAGTTGACGATGACAACGGGCCATACACTGTAAGATGTTGATCTTTGACCAAATGGATTTACGCCATCCATAGCCAGGCCTAAGCGCAAATTTCGAGCTTCCCTGGCAAAATCCGACCATGTTCCATCTATATGTTTCCAGGCTGCGCAATCTGCAGGAATTCGTAGCACACCATCCGAAGATTTATTCTCCTCATGCCATGATGCTAGGGCGGCCATGGACTTACATTCGAAGAAATGCTTGATGCGAGGAAGCAAAGGAAAATGTCGCAAAACCTTTTGTGCAATTTTTGTCCCGTGGAGATCTACTCGATATCTTTCGGAATCACATTTCGGACACTTCTCCATGTCTGTGTATTCCCCTCTGAAAAGAATGCAGTCATTAGGACAAGCGTGGATAGAATTGTAATCCATCCCCAAGTTTCGCAAAATCTTTCTTGCTTCATCTCGGGAATCTGGCATCACATTGTCAGCTGGTAGAATGTGCTCTTTCAGCAATCTACACAACATAAAAATATGATACAGTCGTGTAAAAATCTATCAGATCATTATACACCATGAGTTCTATTAAAGTAAACTAATTGTAATAGATCACCTGAAAAGCGCTGTGACGCTAGTGTCACTCCATCCAAACTTTGCCTGCATGTTGAGAAGAACCAGGAGTGCTTTCAATCTAGACATACGTGCTCCATTATACAATGATGTATCGGCTTCACTTTTCATATCATCATAGATAAGCCTTTCTGAATCCATGATCGTCTCGATCATTTCATCAATCTCGGGCTCAAACATTGCTTCGTTGGGAATGTGCTCTGCATGATCATCCCCCGAGCTGTCAGAGGCTACATCTTGTGGCCTCACATATGCTGCTTGACCAAAGCGCCTGCGAGCACGTCTATTGGGTTGCAAGATTGCTGCTTGTTGGCCAGCGTCAGAGTCCGACGAGTTATAATTGGCAACAACTCGATCTATAATAGATGGATCGAACTCGCCAAATTCACGAACGTGCTGCAAAGAAACACGTCTTGTCCGTCGCACAGCATGCTTGCATTGATTACAAGGACATAAGACCCTCGTTGAGAGATAGGTGTTTCGGTTGGACGGTCCCACATCCTCGTCGCTACTCATAATGAGGATAAAAAACTTATAACCTAGACAACAAATTTAATATTCTATTGGCATTCTTCATCTTATCTCTCTCTCTCTCTCTCTCTCTCTCTCTCTCTCTCTCTCTCTCTTTACCTCACATTCTCTAGTCATGTCCAATCCCCGCACACCTCGGTCTAGAGGTGCACGGAGATCAGAACCACCGGGTTATAATCTCGTCTTTATTGGTCAATACCTATATTTGTGGGTACAAGAAATCTAGACACCCACGTCTACATGATACTGCATGTAGTGGACAAAATCCCTTTGCCTCTTCTCTAGCTGTAGCACTTCACTTCATCTTAACATCTTTTCACAGTAGATCTTTTCATTGTTCGTCTAACTCTAAACCCTAAACCGTAAGTAATTCTTGCGTGGACTCGATCTAACGTAAATAAGCGTAAATCTAAATAAACGTAAATCTAACTAAAAATAAAGCTAAATCTAATTTAACGTAAGTCTAATGACTAGAGGTTGTCTAGATGGTCATTGTGTCGGGGATGTAGTGACTCTTGCCGCCCTGAAGATCCACCTTCTTCCCTATCTTCTGAAGACATTTCACCAGTACTTTTGGATCGACGGAGCCCACTATGAGTGAAGGCAGCAATACCCTATATTCCATTGAGGGCTTTCTTCACCCGCTTCATGCAGGCATCGCAGTCTATGGAGACCCGCATCTAATCTAATATAACATAAATCTAAATCTAGCTTAAATAAATGTAAATCTAGTTAAAAATAAACCTAAATCTAATTTAATGTAAGTCTACATATAACCTAATCTTTAACGTCTTTTAAAATAGTTTCCTACGACGTTATAACTCTCTTCTTCCTGTGTGTGTGCGCGTGTGTGGATGTGTGTGCCAATAAAAAGAGATAAATGGTATAACCTTTCTATCACTCATGCCAAGTATGATAGATTGATTATGCCATTTCTCTCTTGAATAATAGGTCTTCAGTTCAACTCCTCGTCGGCTAGATCTTTAGGTCTTTTAATTTTAATTAGTTTCCTACGACGCTCCCTTAGTTTCTCTTTCTTTCTCTCTCAATGTGTGTGCGTTTTTTTGGATCGTATGCATGTTTTCTTTCTCTTTTCCTCTCTCAATGTGTGCGTTTTTTGTTTATGCATGTTCTCTCTCTCTTTTCCTCTCTCAATGCGTGCGTTTTTTGTTTATGCATGCTCTCTCTCTCTTTTTCTCTCTCAATGTGTGTGTGCATTCTTTGTTTATGTATGTGTGCGTTTTTGCACTCTCTCTCTCTCTCTCTCTCTCTCTCTCTCTCTCAAAAACACTATATGTGTGTGTGTATGTGTGTGTGTGTGAGAGAGAGCGCGATGGAGAGAGAAAGAGGGGAAGGGAACATGAGAATGAGGAGAGAGAAGGAGCATACCTGGCTCTCCTTCCTCTCCTCGTGTGTGTGTGTGTGTGTGTGTGTGTGTGTAAAAGAAAAAGAGAGAGAGAGAGAGAGAGAGAGAGAGAGAGAGTGAGGGAGAGCGTTACCTGCTCTTTGCTTGAGGGCGCCGAAAAACTCAGATCTGAGATCTGAGTTTTTGGGCGCGCTCGGTTATTTTTTTTACCCCAGTGAGCGTCGCTATGAGCGTCGCTATGAGCGTCGCTATAAGCGTCGCAAATTTCTTTGTAAATTTGCGACGCTCATAGCGACGCTCATAGCGACGCTCATAGCGACGCTCATAGCGACGCTCATAGCGACGCCGGGATTTTTTTTTTTGAGCGTCGCTGTGTGAGCGTCGCTAATGTGAAGAGCCTCTTGTAGTGTTGGTAACAAGGAATGGATCAGTATGTTTTACAAAACTTGAAGATTTGAAGAAATGTGAGAGGCAATATGTACATAATGTACAAATAGGCATGAAAAAGAGTGGGTTGCTAGAGCCTACTGAAAATGTTTTGGGTTTGTGTGATCAAGTTTCTTTTGTAGATACTATGGGTGAGCTTGATGCTATAATGGGGTCTAGTTTGCATCTTGAAAATGAAGTCGTGGAAGTTTGGTCTATGGAAATGTATGAAGTAATAGAATCTTTAAAGAAAACCAAACAGTTGGCCCAGAAGTCCATGTTGAAACTAAATACAAGAGTGTAGCAAAGAAGGTGAAACTAGTAGCTTCACCCTTACCACCCAACAACAGGGAAAAGATTGAGCAAGCTTCTTTGCAACCAAGTTTAAGGAATCCTAAAAAGATCGCGCATACCTCCACAAAGGAGTCTTTCCAAGAGTTGCAGATTGGTCGCGAGGAGTTTCTAACAGAGGAGGAGACAAAGTCCTTCAAAGAAATGCTTTCAAAGCATGGTAAGGCTTTTGCATTTGAGCCACATGAGATAGGATATGTTGATCCTTCTTTTGTAGCTCCTATGGTAATTTTCACAATACCTCATGTGACTTGGAATCTGCGGCCTATTCCAGTTCCAAAGGCTCATTTGCCAAAGTTAGTAAAGCTACTTAATGAGAAAATCAAAATGGGATTCTTGGAGCCTTCTTGTGCTCCATACTCAAATAGGTGTTTCACAGTTCCAAAGAAGAATGGTTCTCTACGCTTCATCTAAGATATGCAACCAGTGAACAAGGTGACAATTAGAAATGTAGGTACAGGTCCAATTGTGGATGACTTTGCAGAGGCGTTTGCAGGGAGGGAAATCTACTCAATGGGGGATCTCTACTCATGGTATGATCAATTTCAGCTTGCAATCTAAAGCAGAGACTTGAAAACCATGAGGACACCTTTGGCTTTGGTAAGGATGTGTACCTTGCCATAGGGAGCAACCAACTCGGTTGCACATATGATGAATGGGATGAATAAGGTCTTACATGACTTTATTCCTCAAATCACAATGCCTTTCATTGATGATTTTCCTATCAAAGGATGTGAAAAAAGTGAGAAAGATGAAGCTTTCAATCTCAGGGGATGTCGCAGGTTTGTGGTAAATCACATAAATGATTGTGATAAAATTCTATCTAGGTTGGAGGAAGTGAATATTACTTTTTTGTCAGGGAAAAAGTCTATGTTTGGTGTCAATGAAGTGCTCATTGTGGGGCACATGCGCGGACCATATGGTAGGAAACCTTGTCCAACAAAGGTAGATGCCATCCAAAGAATGAAAGAGACGTGCACTAGCATCATTGACGTTAGAAGGTTTCTGGGAGCATGTGTCTTTTATGTTATTTGGATTCCACATTATGCACATGTAGCTGATCGTCTTTATCAGTTGCTTAGAAAGAATCAAAAGTTTAAATGGACAGAAACACATGTAAAATCCATGAAAAAGCTAAAAGAGTTGCTCCATTTGAGAAATGTAGACTATGAATGTCAAAGGCCAGTAATTGTGACAATAGACACCAGTCCTACAGGGATTCGATGGGCAATAGGGCAAGATGATGAAGAAGGAAACAGGTATGTGGTGAGATTTGGAGCAAAGGTACTAAGTGTTGGCCAAAGAAACTATCCATAGATAAAGAGAGAGTTATGGGGTATGGTAACTGCCTTGAAAAATGGAAAAGAGTACCTAATTGGTGCATGTGTGGTTGTAGAAATAGATTGTCTACCAGTTCTTGGGATGATTACAAGATGCTCAACACCGGACATTGCTATGTTGCGGTGGATTGCCTACAGTAAGTCCTTAAACCCTAAGTTTAAGCACATTGCAAGTAAAGACAATACAATGGCAAATATGCTATCAAGCGCAAGGTATGAAGATGAGTCACAGATGATTGATGAAGGGAGATGATGTGGGCACAAAGTTCTATTCCATCTCTCATGTCAAAAAAGGTAACAATGTATGCATGACTAATCCACTTGAACTGTTCTTGAAAGATCTTTATGAAGGTGATTGGCTTCTTATTGGAAGCTGCTTGAGTACTCTAACAAAACAAGATGATTGGTCTAAACATGAATTCAAGAGGATACACAGAAAAGCATATGGCTACTTTTTGAGGGATGGTTACTTGTGGAAGCATCCTAAACAAAAGGGTGCTACACCACAAAGGGTTATATATAAAAAAGGGACTCAAGTAAAGCTCATGCAAGAGTTTCATGAGAGTATATGGACTGGACACAGGGGTGTGTGGGCAACCTTCTCCAAGTTGAAAGAAAAATAATGGTGGAAGGTATGTATAAAGATGTATCTCAATTTGTAGAGTCATGTGTAGCTTGTAAAATGTATTCAAATATTCGACATCATAATGGATTGCACCCTACATATCCACTAGCCATGCACTATAAATGGGTAGTGGATCTAGTCACAATGCCTTTAGGACTTCGACAGATGAGATACTTGGTTCTTGCACGAGAGGACCTAACTAATCAAGTTGAAGGAAGAGCATTAAGAGCTAAAACCATAGAAGCTGTGTGCAAATTCCTTCTTGATGAGGTGATTTGCCGTTATGGTTGTGTGGGAAAGATCACTGCAGATAGAGGTGAACTGGATGCCACAGAAGCAAGGGAGTTCTTTTCTAGATTAGGAATCAAGCTTTCTCTTACTACAGCTTACAACCCTGAAGGCAATGGAAAGAGCGAAAGAGGGCATCCTCCTATCATCAAAGCTTTGGCCATGGCTTGCGAAGGAAGAGGTGGTGAGTGGCCAAAATTGTTACCATATGCTTTATGGGCTGATCGTACAACACATAGCTCAGTAACTTGCTACATGCCTGCGGAGCTAATGTATGGTCAAAAGCTAGTACTGCCGATTGAAGATACAATTCCCACAGGGAATGTACTACCTTGGCAAGAGGGGCTTAGCAGGGTAGATCTCCTTGCATTGCACATAAGGCAACTAGAGAGAAGACCTGGAGACATTGACGCTGCAAAAGAATGAGTCAAAAATGTAAGGTTGAAGAACAAGGATTACTTTGATCAGTGACATCGTCTCAGGAGCAAAGCAATTGACAAAGGTGACTCGGTTTTAGTATATGATAGTAGCCTTGATAATCAGCACACAGTCATGCGTAAGTTTTCAAAAAAATGGTTTGGACCATATGTTGTAAAGTATGTGCATGAAAATGCTACTTTATAGCTTGTCTGAAATAGATAGTACAGAAGTAAAGATTCCCATCGTAGGAAAAAGGATCAAAATGTTTAAGAGAAGAGGAGACAATGATCCAAAATATGTTGATGAGGAGGAAGATCAAAACACAGGTGAAGATCAAAGTGAAGATGAAGCTTTGGAATCATCCAGTGAAGAAGAAAGCAAGGAAGATGAACAAGAGGGCTGATCTTACAAAGAGAGAATGTGGCACATACCGGAGGATGTGCAAGTTTAGAGGGGATGGATGTCGTGCTATGAAACGTACATAGTGGGAACGCATGATACAAGATCTATCTTGTAACTTTTTAGATACATAATTATATTTTCTATAATGTACATATGCATATCCAACTATAATAATAAGCTTTCTATCTCATCCTATTATTTATCTCAAGGGTAACGTATTCTTACTTCACCATCAAACAGTACTATGGAAGAAAACATAAATAGACTTGAGGCAAAAAGAATTGATTATTTATTTCTACTATGTCATTATCATCTTACACCCTAGCTAAATCCTATATCTAGGATAAATTTCAATATATATATATATTCTATGTATTTTTCATATTCTTCTTATATTTCTTTTTAAATAGCTACTAGGAGGGAATCAAATCCTAGTGGGACACTAGGTGGCATGATTTCAAAGATACACTTATTTTAATGCATTATTGCGAGCATGATTACAAAACTTTGTCAAGGAGCAATGTCATGCTTTCATATGGCATAAGGTGTCCATTGTAATCAAATAAAAGTCTAAGCTAAGGGGACCACAAGAAGACTTTTGCTACCAAAACTGTACCCTATTTCGATGAATTTTTTACATAAGGTTCCAATCCAAATTGGAAAAAATATATAAAATGGCATCGTACCTAATGAACTGAAATTTTTTCCCATATTTTTACTTTTTTATTTGGAGCCACGGTTGAGGAGATATGATCAGAATATTGGACCCCAATCTGCCCACATCATGCAGGGACATCTCATTTCCAACCACTACAAGAGGTTGTGTGCTCTTGTGACGCTGTTAGTGACGGAAATACACTGGGTTTTTATAACCCCCGGCGTCGCTAAAATCGTCGCTAATAGCGTCGCTACGAGAGCGTCGCTATTTGCATCGCTATATAGAGACGCTCATAGCGACAGTCATAGCGACGTTTAAACAGAAGTCTATAGCGACGCTCATAGCGACGCTACAGAGCCATAAATAGCGACGCCCGAGAGAAATTTTTTTTGGTGACAGGGAATTGAATGCCCTGCCACCCATCAACCATATTGTACTTGATTCACTTTTTAAAAAAGTGCAAGGGTAGATAATAGACCCAAAATAGTCACCCACAAGACGCATTGTTTGCAAAATTGACAAGCGTAAAATTGACAATTGTACACATCATAGGCAAAATGAATTGATTGGCAAATGTAATAATGACAATTGTACAACACCATAGGCATAAAGAATTGATTGGCAAAATGAACTGCGGTGACAAATGTAATAATATACATGGTTCAAAAAGACGTATAAAATCCGTCTCATGATACATAAGCTATGAGAAACCCTAAACTAATGCTATCTAGCTACGGCTAAACTGACGTCGTCTAGTCAGACGTCTCATCGCGTCCAAGCGGCGTATCTGTCGGATTCTGCAAAAAAAGACAATAAGACAGCTTTCAGTAAGTATAAACATATAACGACATTTATAAAACAATACAAAAAATAGAAAAGAGTAAACCCTAATACTAACCATGCCGCCGCGAGAACTGAGAATGTCCATCAGGGCGTTTAAGCCCTTCCTGCCTGCGTACTCGCGCTCGTACGGTGTGGGATCACGTCCTGTCATCGACCACTGTCAAAACATACAAAGAATTCATTATGTTAGAATTAAAAAACTCATAAACCCTAAACTATCGAACATAAAGAGCAATGCGAAAACACTTACAAAATCGGTCTCAAATGATGCCCATCCACCGCTCCCCAAGTGGTGCGAGCTCCCTGTCTCTACTCGCGCTCTGGCTGCATCCTTTTGTTGCTTCCACTTGTCGGGATTCTCGCGCGCTGCTTTCTTCGCATTCTTCCAATCTTCTTTGGCCAGCCAATCTGGCCTATTCCACCCATGCTTGATTGCTTTTTGCACTTCGGAACGCTTGTGTTTGCAGTATTCGCGCATTCGAATCTTCATCAGGTCTTCATTGCAACGCTGATCCCGTGTTGGAACGGGAAACTCATCATGAAGTATGCTGATGACTCTGTTTTTTAAATCACTTGGTACTTCACTCCATTTGTTTAGTATGTAGTGTCTAAACAGCTGAGAGCAAAGACCACGCATGCGCAAGATCACCTTCTTGCCGTCATCATCCATGATGATGCCGCCGCTGAAGTCGACGGAGTAAGGTAAGCCCTCTGGCCGGTGACGCGTGAACCTGGGTGTCCCGGCAGGGGTCTCTAGCGGTGTGTCGATGGGGGTACGGACGTCAGGTGTCTCCACCGGCGTCTGGGCCCCGAAGCGAGGAGTGTCGAGTGGGGTGGCCCCTGGCGGAGTAGGTAGAGGTGTGTAGCTGCTAGGAACAGTCAGCCGTGCAAAACCTGGCGTAGATGGCGATGCTGTGGCTGGTGTGGGGGCGGGCAAAGAAGGGGAGGATAAAGAGCCTTGTCGAACACGAGGCGGTGTGAGGCATCGGTGGCGGAATCCCCACAACAACCGCCATCGCCACCACTAGAGCGCCGGTGTCTAGACGAGTGTGAAGCTCGTCTCGTCGACACCGAAGCTTCGGAGCGCGCCGAATGCTCTGAAATAGAGGGAGATGCGGATGGAGTAGGAACGCACGATGATGCGCCAGAGCGATGACGCTCCACGTACCACTGTCTCTGCTACGGTGACAAAGAAGAAAGAAACTCCTCATCATCCATACGCGCATTAAACACACGAATATTGAATGAATAGAGTAGACAATGACGCAAAGACCATTAAATACAATGACGTAAGGACGCATATAAATACAATGACGCAATGAATTGAGTGATAGAAGAGGCAAGTCGAAAACTCAGAATTTTCAATCAAAAGATGTGAGAGCCATGGAAGGCACTTAGAGAGCCAGAGCTTTTACAACCCGGAGCAAAATTGTTCAAATACAATATTTGTGGCTTTAAGAGATCTCTCTCTCATCCTTGCATAACTCAGCATAACTTCCTATATCTATATAGAGCTCTCCGTTTAAACACATATCCTCTGTTTCATTTTGTAGCTCCTCTACATGCACCCCATATAGAGTAGTAGCATCTTGATGCTCGTCTGGCACCACCGCAGCGGCTTCTGATTGAGCATCTTCTCTGATCTCCTCCATTGATGCCGTTGTGATTGGCACATGGTAGCCTTCATACGTCCTTGCACTACGAGGGGCTACCTCTATGACGTACCACCAGTTTGATGTAGACTTTGTAGGATGAAATATTACCTGCCAGAGCCACATAACTTACATGAGAGCTTTCAAGCACATAACTTGTAAAAGGGGGATGTTAACTATTTACATACTTACTTGTTCACTATGCTCTGGTAGTACGAAAGTGTCTCTTAGGTCAGTCCATTTCTTAGTAGAATCCACCTCAAGAAAACCAGACTCTCCTCTACGCACAGTAGCGTTGCGACCCTCCATGATTATCTTGAACCATTGCACGTCAAACAAGTCGACAAAAAATCCTCTGTAATCGATCCTCAAAATCTCTTGCAGCGTGCCGACGTAAGTGAGTTCCACCACCATAGGATCTGCATCAGAGGAACGTCGTCGACTAGACTGTTCAAATTTTGCCATGATTCCACAATCTTGAGTAAAACGCTTTTTGTCGATTCGTTCCACCCTAAAATGTCGACCTTTACACCATGCTACTGTGTATGACTTATACTACAACGAACAAAGATTATGAGTGGCCGTTCAAACGTTTAGAAATAAAGTCACTAGCATGTTGTACATTGCAAACTTACCTTGGTCGCGCAACCCCGAGAGTACTCCCACTCTTCCTCAGTCACTTCGTCACCGCATTGTTGTGCGCTTTTCAATTGGTTGTGCAACCATCCTAAGCTCATGAAGGTTGGTAGGTTCTCCAGAACTGTCGGATAGTGCATCGGTGGTCGTCTTCCCCGTCTCCACTCGATTCGTGCCCTTTGTCGCTCTTGCTTTGCATCCTCATATTGTGAAATCCACTTTTGCATCACTAGATTGTGAAGCATGCAAAATCGGTTGATTTTAGCCTCTAGATCTTCCGTCATCTTCTTCTCAACACCGAGATTGCACATGACAATCCCAGATATGCGCTCATCATCTATGGTTCTCCATAGCGTGTCCCGGGCTTTATCAAATCCATCTAGCCACTCTCCAATGTACACTACGAACTCTGATACCAACCAACCTTCTGCCATGCTACCCTCCGGATGTGCCTTTTGACGCACATATCCCTTAATCGTTTTCATGGAACGTTCTAAAAAGAACATCCATCTGGAATGAACTGTGCCAGCTATTTCCACCTCATCAACTATGTGAACAAGAAGATGCACCTGAATGGTTAGCATCGTAGTAGGAAAATGTTTCTCAAACATGCACACAAGCTCCGCAGCATTTAGTTTGGCGAATGGTATGGAGTCTACGTTGATCTCCTTTTGTGAGATCCATTGCACCAGCTTTGCAAGTTTGTAGACTGTGTTACGGATGTCGAGAGACAAACATCCCTCAATGGCAACCGGTAAAATAAACTGTAAAGTATGTGCAGCAATGATATTAAAGTCCACATTTTATGCAATGATATTAAAGTCCACTATGAACGTACCTGACACATTTTATCCCAGTCGTGTGACTTCAAACTGGTAAGCTTTCCTTCTTTAGTAAAACACGTTCGGAGCGAGTGCATTACGCTAGTGGGGGTCCGCAAAGATCGAATGGTCTCTTTTACTTTGCGTTCTTGGGCTCCTGTGAAAATCCATGGTGCTTTAAGGAGTTTTATCGATCCATCAGACGCTGTTTGTAGCCAATATTTCTCCATACGATCCACATTTCTAAGGTCAACTCTGGCTCCCAAAGTATCTTTCTTACCGGTCAGATGGTCCCATAGCAGACATCCTTGGTGGCTCTCTTCCCAAAAAGCCATCGCGTAACACATGATTCTCTGGAAGATACGCTTGATGACCTTCGTAGATTTTCTTCTTCAGTGAGGACTCCCTACGTGCATTCAGTCTAGGTCCACATCTGACACATGCTCTGATCCGCTTGTTTGAAGCCCTGCATGTATACACATGATAATAGATCAACTATGGGAAAAAACAAGATTTACAGTGTCTGAGTGAGGAGTGTCAATAGATCACCTGAGCATTTTGTTAGCCCGGGATAGTCATGCATGGTCCACATTAGAATGCCTCTGATCAAAGCATTCCGTCGTCCTCTGTGTCGGCTCATATCCACCACCTCTATGCCAATCCACAATTGTTGTAGCTCTTCCAATAGTGGACGAAGATACACATTCATATTCCCCACTTTATATCGCCCTGGCACAATCAAGCTTAGCCATAGGTGTCCCTTCTTCGTAGTCAACCATGGGGGAATGTTGTAGTTGACGATGACAACGGGCCATACACTGTAAGATGTTGATCTTTGACCAAATGGATTTACGCCATCCATAGCCAGGCCTAAGCGCCAATTTCGAGCTTCCCTGGCAAAATCCAACCATGTTCCATCTATATGTTTCCAGGCTGCGCAATCTGCAGGAATTCGTAGCACACCATCCGAAGATTTATTCTCCTCATGCCATGATGCTAGGGCGGCCATGGACTTACATTCAAATAAATGCTTGATGCGAGGAAGCAGAGGAAAATGTTGCAAAACCTTTTGTGGAATTTTTGTCTCGTGGAGATCTACTCGATATCTTTCGGAATCACATTACGGACACTTCTCCATGTCTATGTATTCCCCTCTGAAAAGAATGCAGTCATTAGGACAAGCGTGGATAGAATTGTAATCCATCCCCAAGTTTCGCAAAAAATCTTTCTTGATTCATCTCGGGAATCTGGCATCACATTGTCAGCTGGTAGTATGTGCTCTTTAAGCAATCTACACAACATAAAAATACGATACAGTCGTCTAAAAATCTATCAGATCATTATACATTTAGAGTTTTATTAAAGTAAACTAATTGTATTAGATCACCTGAAAAGCGCTGTGACGCTAGTGTCACTCCATCCAAACTTTGCCTGCATGTTGAGAAGAACCAGGAGTGCTTTCAATCTAGACATACGTGCTCCATTATACAATGGCGTATCAGCTTCACTTTTCATATCATCATAGATAAGCCTTTCTGAATCCATGATCGTCTCGATCATTTCATCAATCTCGGGCTCAAACATTGCCTCGTTGGGAATGTGCTCTGCATGATCATCCCCCGAGCTGTCAGAGGCTACATCTTGTGGCCTCACATATGCTGCATGACCAAAGCACCTGCGAACACGTCTATTGGGTAACAAGATTGCTGCTTGTTGGCCAGCGTCAGAGTCCGACGAGTTATAATTGGCAACAACTAGATCTATAATAGATGGATCAAACTCGCCAAATTCGCGAACGTGCTGCAAAGAAACACGTCTTGTCCGTCGCACAGCATGCTTGCATTGATTACAAGGACATAAGACCCTCGTTGAGAGATAGGTGTTTCGGTTGGACGGTCCCACATCCTCGTCACTACTCATAATGAGGATAAAAATCTTATAACCTGGACAACAAATTTAATATTCTATTGGCATTCTTCGTCTTATCTCTCTCTCTCTCTCTCTCTCTCTCTCTCTCTCTCTCTCTCTTTACCTCACATTCTCTAGTCATGTCCAATCCCCGCACACCTCGGTCTAGAGGTGCACGGAGATCAGAACCACCGGGTTATAATCTCGTCTTTATTGGTCAATACCTATATTTGTGGGTACAAGAAATCTACAGACCCACGTCTACATGATACTGCATGTAGTGGACAAAACCCCTTTGCCTCTTCTCTAGCTTTAGCACTTCACAGCATCTTAACATCTTTTCACAGTGGATCTTTTCACTGTTCCTCTAACTCTAAACCCTAAACCGTAAGTAATTCTTGCGTGGACTCGATCTAACGTAAATAAGCATAAATCTAAATAAACGTAAATGTAACTAAAAATAAACCTAAATCTAATTTAACGTAAGTCTACATCTAACCTAATCTTTAACGTCTTTTGGGATAGTTTCCTACGACGTTAAAACTCTCTTCTTCTTGTGTGTGTATGTGTGTGTGTGTGTGTGTGTGTGGGTAAACCTAAATAAACCTAAGTCTAATCTAATATAACATAAATCTAAATCTAACGTAAATTATGTTATATTAAAAACAAAGAACTAAACTAACAGGGATTATAAGAACCTTAAAACTGATTTAACACATAATTTTTCACATAACTCGGCAAGAGTTGGCATTCTCATCACTAAAGATGTGAGAGTTAACTTCCGGCGGTGACGCTACCTCATCTCCATCCACATCTGACGACAGCAATTGGCCCTTTAGACCGTTCTTGCTCTTGTTACTAACTTTGAAGTTGCTGTTGAATGACTAGAGGTTGTCTAGATGGTCATTGTGTCGGGGATGTAGTGACTCTTGCCGCCCTGAAGATCCACCTTCTTCCCTATCTTCTGAAGACATTTCACCAGTACTTTTGGATCGACGGAGCCCACCATGAGTGACGGCATCAATACCCTATATTCCATTGAGGGCTTTCTTCACCCGCTTCATGCAGGCATCGCAGTCTATGGAGACCTAAATCTAATCTAATATAACGTAAATCTAAATCTAGCATAAATAAACGTACATCTAATTAAAAATAAACCTAAATCTAATCTAACTTAACTTAAATAAACCTAAATCTAATTTAACGTAAGTCTACATCTAACCTAATCTTTAACGTCTTTTAGGATAGTTTCCTACGACGTTATAACTCTCTTCTTCTTGTGTGTGTGCGCGTGTGTAAATGGTATAACCTTTCTATCACCCATGCCAAGTATGATAGATTGGTTATGCCATTTCCCTCTTGAATAATAGGTCTTGAGTTCAACTCCTCGTCGGCTAGATCTTTAGGTCTTTTAATTTTAATTAGTTTCCTACGACGTTAAATTAGTTTCTCTCTCTTTCTCTCTCAATGTGTGTGCGTCTTTTTGGATCGTATACATGTTCTCTCTCTCTTTTCCTCTCTCAATGTGTGCGTTTTTTGTTTATGCATGTTCTCTCTCTCTTTTCCTCTCTCAATGCGTGCGTTTCTTGTTTATGCATGCTCTCTCTCTCTTTTCCTCTCTCACTGTGTGTGTGCATTCTTTGTTTATGTATGTGTGTGTGCATTTTTGTTTATGTTTGTACTCTCTCTCTCTCTCTCTCTCTCTCAAAAACACTATGTGTGTGTGTATGTGTGTGTGTGAGAGAGAGAGAGGGAGAGAGAAAGAGGGGAAGGGAACATGAGAGGGAGGAGAGGGAAGGAGCATACCTCGCTCTCCTTCCTCTCCTCGTGTGTGTGTGTGTGTGTGTGTGTGTGTGTGTGTGTGTGGAGAAGAAAAAGAGAGAGAGAGAGAGAGAGAGAGAGAGGGAGAGCGTTACCTGCTCCTCGCTTGAGGGTGCCGAAAAACTCAGATCTGAGATCTGAGTTTTTGGGCGTGCTCTGTTATTTTTTTAGCCCAGTCAGCGTCGCTATGAGCGTCGCAAATTTCTTTGTAAATTTGCGACGCTCATAGCGACGCCGGGAATTTTTTTTTTAGCGTCGCTGTGTGAGCGTCGCCAATATGAATAGCCTCTTGTAGTGAACTTTTCCTGTTTCTATTCACACTGGCTCTTCTCTTCTTGTGTAAACCCTTGGGGGTTCCCTTCACCTATAAAAGGCTAGGGACCTCTTCTTCCTTGAAAACCATTGAAGCAATCAAGCCATTGATGAGAGGAATTCACGAGGGACTGAGTAGTAATGCCTAATTGTACTTAGCCTTTAACATAAGCCTAAGCCTACACTTTCTCCTAGAGGAAGACTACCCATTCTTGTAAGCTATCCTTGGAAGATCAACTCTAATCGAATAAGGTATTGGACTTGGAGTATCAATCAAAGTAGAATTCTTCCCTCTTCTTCTTTCTCCATCAAAAATGGTGCCGAAGGGTTTGACAAGTAAGACGTGTTCTACATTGATATTTTGTTGATTTCTTGTTGTTTTCTTTTTCATCTCTAATCCAACATATATATATCTAATATCATCTCCTTAACCAAACCTATCTCTATCACTCTTAGAAATTCATTCTCTCTATAAATTTTAGGATCTCCTTGCTACAGGTACATCTCTCTCTGCAGTATCCTTATTGCCTACGGGCAATAGGGCTTGGGAGGGAAACTTCTCATATCTTCACTTCTCTCATATCTACATTTCTTACATACTATCCTAGATGAATAATCCACATTATGATAATTTCTATCACTTCCACTCTGTGCGATCTATTAGAATTAATGTATGGATTAGCCATAAAATACACTTTCAACAACGCATAGTGTTTCTCTTTGGCCCAGAAAGGCTCAATGAAATACTTCTTTCACCGGATCCCATCATACTACCTCTTATAGATTATAACTTTTCTTTTGACGTAAGTGTAGCTATCTTGCTATGAACCAAGAGGATTTGTACACACAATTAATCCCAATCACCAGACAAAACATATATATTATGGTAAGCACAAAACTACAATTCCAAAGAACAATTCGTAGCCTATTTGGTTGGCAAAGATTGAACGCGATTAACTCATCTATTAATCCTTTCATATTTCCCGTGATACGATATGACCATAGCCTTGATGTTTTCATCTTTGTTTTGTTTTGATATTATCTTTTGTGTTCTTTCATTGTATGTGAGTGCAAGAGAGAAAGAGTGGGGCTTCTTTGATTGCACTTCCTTCCAAACTCTAGTCTTCACGGCATCTATGGTTTAACTCCTTCATATAGTTTTTTGGAGTTCTCTCACAAACTCTCAGAGACAAAAGCCCGGTGCTTTCCTAGAAAGACCGCAAATTTCTCAACAATGTATGCAAAGCCTTCAAGTGCCGAGAGAATTTATGCATAGAGTCTTTCGCATCTACCAAAAAGTGATATGTCGACTACGTATTGGAGATGGAATTTCAGAATTTTTTGCAAGCACCATTGGTGTCAAGCAAGGATGCCCACTTTCCCCAACCCTCTTTGGGCTACTCATTGATGAATTGGAATGCATGGTTCTTGATTTTATGTAACAAGAAGGCATAGAAGAGGTTAAGATCGGAAATGCGGTGATCATGCTTTTGCTTTATGCTGATGATGTAGTGCTCTTGGCATATATCGTAGAAGATGCACAAAAGCTTATGAGTGTCTTGGAACGCTTTTGCCTACATAGAAGGCTAATTGTGAATGGATCCAAAACCAAGTTTATGCTTGTAAAGACCCTTAACGATGAAAATCCACGCATGTATACAACAAGGAGAAACTTGAAGTGGTAGATAGCTTCAAGTACCTTGGTCTTGAGGTTCCATCCAATCATAGATTGAAGGATTGTGCAATGCATCACTTAAAATCCGGAAAGAGGACTTATTATGCATTTGAGAACATATGCAATGCTGGAGAGATCAAGTGTTGGGCTCTCAAAAAGTACCTCTTTGACACATTGGTGACACCGATGCTTGTTTATGGAGTGGAAGTGTGAGGTGGTAGCATCGGGAAGTCTACTTGGAAAGGGTTTGAGAATGTTCAAAAGCGTTTTCTCACCAACTTTCTCCAAGTCAAGACACAAACACCCTACACGCTCTTACTTCTTGAGTTCGGATCGCTTCCCATTGAGGTCTTGGGCATGCAAAGGGTTGTGGAGTACATGCTTAAGACACAACATAGCCCTTTCTATTGACTTCCTAGAATCGCATATGAAGCAAGTGAAAAGGTCCAAAAGACATGCAAGAGAAAAATACTAAGTTTGGGGTGGATGCTTGACATCAAGAAATGGTTTGGAAGATGGGATACATGTCTCTTGGTCAAGGATGCGTCGATCAACTCCCAAGTTAATGAGGCCTTCTTACAACACCAATGTATCACGGCTTGGGAGAAATCCGGAGGTTCTCGCTTTAGCCATTATATCACACACATTGCCCCAAAGTACAAATCTCTCTTCTTATCCGAACGCGGTAACCAAACCCATCCCTACATCCTTGAGCCCATCCCATTGAGTGCGATCCACACCATTGCCTCCATTAGTCTTTACTCCCATTCTCTATGCTGCGAGACAGGACGTTGGGACACTGGCGAGGAGTCTCATCGACTTTGCACCTTATGCCCTCGTCAAGTGCGATTGAGTGAGTACCACTCACTACTTGAGTGCTCAGCTTTTGACCACATTAGGTCCTCTTTTCCCCATATGTTCAGCCATGTGCTCTCCCTACATACCTTCCTTTCCCAACCACGATGTGGAATCTCTATTTTGATGCTCATTTCAGTCATTTTTGAGCATCAAGAGTCACTTATGACTTCCACTCACACCACGTGACATGTTCATTTGATCCCATAGTTCATATTCAACCTCCGAGGATGATATCAGAACTATCTCTCTCTCTCTCTCTCTCTCTCTCTCTCTCTCTCTCTCTCTCGTTAGCTCACAACAAAGACAAACCTCTTCCTCTTCTACTCAACTGAATCTCTTGTGCGGCAGTCTTCGGGGTGCAAATCACATTGTTGAAGAAGGCGAGATGCAAGTCTAGTAGACCTCTTGCAGAGCACAACATCGATCATTGGGGTGGATGCACTGTAGATTTTGGCAGCATCATTGGCTAGGTTCCACACTGCTCCATAAAATGCTCACATGTTGGAGACACATGATGCACCACTCCCTTTACCAGCTAGCAGTAGTGGTGCTTGTTGAGATGTGAACCAACAGCACGAGCAGCAAGGTTGTTGTTGTCATTTTGCAGGCCATATTGTTGGCTTCTAATAGCTAGAAGCAAGCACGTTGTATGTACGTATGCATAGAGATTAACTAGGTCTCTCTCTCTCTCTCTCTCTCTCTCTCTCTCTCTCTCTCTCTCTCTCTCCCCCCCCCCCCCCCCCCCCCCCCGACTCTTTTGACCAACATATCAATACTTATGAGGGAACCATATTTGGCTTCCATGTTCTTTGCATGCACGTTTTTTGCCTTGCAAAAGCACGTACAACTTCCCCCAATTCTTTGTCAAAAATCTTGCTTTGTGCATGCACACACAACTTGAGTCTCTCTCTCTGCCCCCCCCCCCCCCCCCCCCCCCCCCCCCCCCCCCCCCCCCTTCCAACAACTCCAAAACTGATGTAGTGTTAGGTTTTGATGATTTGTACTTCATTCTGCATTGACTTTAGCTATGTAAAAAATTGTATTTTGATCAAGGTCAACATGGACATTACTGCAGCTGAGGAATTTCCCGCCATTGTTGTTGCTCAAGGAAGCACATCTACCTTGGGCATAGGTGTGTACAGAGAGGGGAAGCACGAGGAAAGTCTGGTGGAATAAGGCATCAAGGTCAAATAGATAGGCTAGAGGCGAGTTGCAATATTAGACTGGATCAAGAATACACCCTGACTATTCACGGGGCCATATTGTATTGTGTTTGGAAACGCAAGAACAAAGGTCTCGGTAAGATTCATTTGCTTGCGTCTTCACCAACCCCTAATGATTTTCATTTCCAAATGGAAGTGTAAAGGGCTAGCTGAGCTTGATTTTCCAAACTCTTAAGTCGCTCCTATTGATTTGCATTTTTAAACGCAAGTGTGAAGGGCATGGTGAGGGTGATTTTGTCACCAACCCCTGTTGATTTACGTTTCCAAACGCAAGTGTGAAAGGCCTGGTAACATTGTTTTGAAATAAACGTTTGACACCCAACAACATTGAGAAAAATTGTATCTCAATTGATTCTTGACACTGTATTGAAAAGGAAAAGACATGCTTGGACATTAAACACTGGTGACGACCCTCAATGATCTTGATTTGCCCGCGGTCACCAAATTTATGATGAAAATTTGAATTGTGCCAAATTTTTGGCATCATCATTCAAAAATGTTTCTTTATCAAACCCCATTGATTTACACTTGAAAAAGACAGGTTGAAGAGCCCATGGCGAGTATGTTTTTATGGCCTTATCATCAAGAGTTGTTTGTTTCACAAGATAATTTGGGTTGCATTTTGAAAAATGCAAGTAGGAAGGGCACAAAATTTAGGAAGAGCGCAAAATTTTGACAAATGCAAGTAGGAAGGGCACAACAATTAGGCCCTTACACAATCGGTTAAGCTGCCAAAAACAAGTTGGACTCCTGATCAATGCTCTCGATAGACGGATCTGAAGCCAAAGCTTTAATTTTTTGAAGCAAAAATTGAAACAATGGATCTTCAATATTTCTTCTCTATCGGTGAAAGAATGCACGCCCAACATTCAAGAACACTTGGGAAAGTGGTTGGTGGCAATTGAATTAGTGGGATAGATTGGATAGACAAGTGTGTCTAAAAGTTGAAGATGAGAAGGAACCTCTTTTATTGGGCTATGCCCCTTCGAGGGCACAACCTACATTTGTTGTGTGAATGGGTTGAATTCAATTGCTAGTCCTAGAATACAATTTGTTGTCTACATTGCACCAATTTGGAGCGCATTTCAAAGCTCAATCAAGAGGGGTACAAGAGACGTGAATCAAAGGTGAGTTGCTACGATCATGTGAAAGCTTGATTGTCCTACACAAAAATGTTACAAGAGTCACCATCAAGTTTAGGAGGTTCAACCATCTTGTAATGGAAACTCAACAAACCTAAAAAGTATGAATAAAGATTGACTTCCTTGACCATTGCTAAACTAGGCCATACCACCTTATGTTTTGAGATACAATGCAACAGAGTATGATAAAGATAAACTCAGCTCAATCCTCAACCTATAGTTGTGTACATGGTAAGAGAGTAAAGAGTGCCTAAAGGAGAAGAAGAACTTTAAAAAAACAGCCCCCTTTGATTCCTAAAATAACAAATTGGTATTCATAATAGTTTTGCTCATATTCTACTTGATTAATGGGGAATGTCTATATAAGTACATGGACAAAATTTGAGTTGTGGTTAAAGTTTTAAAAATCACAAACTCATACTTTACTAATGTAATTTTTTCACAAATTTGAATCACAATTTTGTCTTCCCAATATCCTTACCTTGAGTGCTTGATTTGGCTCAAGATTACGCTGCAAAGTGCATCAATCTTGAGCAACAATTGTTCAAATGTTTGTCACTCAAAGGGCACTTTGATATACAATTATGAGGGTTTTAATAAAACTCTAACTTATAAGGAGGGCAACTATGTGAATACTCTTGAAGTGATATTTTAAGATCATGAGCTACATAGTTTGAAGGACTTTGGATTTGTTAGTATTGATGTAGCATAAAACTATAATAACACCAAGAAGAAATGGCCACATGTTCAATACAATTGCATCTCCAATAAATCAAACAGCAGCTCATGACTTTGAACAACCATTTGGAAAAACTTGATGGTGTTGGGTAGTGATGTGTCTTCTCATGAAGCACTTCAAAATGTTTGTGCTAAAATATTAATGAAAATCTCAACCATTACCTTCTCACTCTGTTATTTTCTGAATCATTTCCAAATGCTTTGCAAAAAAACTCAATGAAAAAGTGCTAAATATGATTGTATAAAGCAATATGATTTGTAGCTACTCCCATGATTTCCTCTTCTATTATAAAGAAAGGACTTGTAGAGGATTATGTGTTGACTTTTCCATCATCTTTTTGGTCCCTTTTTGTGGTTTTCCATATGAAATTACTAATCATGTTGAAAATTTAGTCAGATTGTTTCATCTAGTATACCATGCCAAGTGCGCTCTCTCCACATGGGCTCTCACTAAGCCATACCATAAAGAATCATTGAATTTTGGGCTTGAAAGACTAATTGATCTCAAGAGATAGAAGATAGGATGCGAAATCTCTCCTCATCAAACCATCATAGAAACCATTTCCCAAAGATTTTGAAACCCAGTTGAGCTCTATGGAAACAATGTACTATGCACAAAGTGCACATGTAGGGAAGACAAAATGCACTAAAATTTACATCTAAAGCACGTACATTTTTTGAGGTAAGAAGTGAAAAGTCTGGTAAGATTATGGAAACTAGGAACATAAAAATGTGCTCATTTTTTCTATCTCTTTCTTTATTCGCTCACTTTTTATCCCTCACCCACTTTTTATCGCTCGTTAAATGATATCACCCTATAATTATTGGTGTGGTTACCAATGAGGTGTATAATCACTTGAAAAATATACATGAGCCATGCCTTGAGGCATGATATTGTGTGTTTGATGCGTCTCCATGTTTTCTCTCAATGTCACTATCGAAGGTGTTGCAACATTTCTTGTGGTTTGCATATCTTTGAGTTGAGTAGAAAACCCTAGTGGGGGATGTTTTGTCATGGTTCAGGCTCACTCAATACTCCCAATATACTCCCATCTTGGCTTCGGGCAACTTATCTCATTTTGTCTCTTGCTAGGTCTCTCAAAAGTCAAGTCTTTGTGAACCTTTGGTCCATGGAAATTGGTTTTGAGTAGCCTAAAAGTTTGGCATTAGGAAATTTTAAAAAAAGCTTTATCTTAGCGTTATTTGACTCAATTTGTACTTGTGTATCAAACGTTAGAGCAATTTTGGTGAGCTCCACTTTAAACCTCTACCTAAAATATGCGACTACCATAATGAAGCAAGAGGACCAGACACTTACAAAACTACCAAAGAAGGATTTACAGATACCAAAAAATACCAAGAACTTTCACGAATACGAGAAATTTTCAAAGGATCTCAAAACAGCCAGATTTGCCATAATCTACAAATACTAAAAAATTAACTGAAGTAGCAAAATTTCCATAAACCGCCATATGTATTAGAACTACCAAGACATGAGCAAATATAAGTTATTAAAAAGCTGCCAAAAATACCAAAGCCACTTTCTCAAGGCATGTATGTCAAGAAATACTTGCTCCAGATCAACTTCCTTCTCAAGCTTCTTCATGTCCTCATTGTTTCCAATTTGATGAAGCACGCGTCGACTAACTTCCAAATCAGCCACCACCTCTCTGATGTCCTCATCATTGCAAGGGTTTTCCTGCTTTAGTTTTGAAAGCTGTAGTTTGTAATACTCTATGTCATCTTTTATCTGCTTTGCCATAGCATTGTAACCCTCCGCTCTCAACAAACTTTCCTTGTTCTGTTGTGGAGATAATTTCAACTTCTCGGATGCAGTTGCACATGTCTGAGGCACTCTCTCAATAATACTTTCTAGGTTTGTAACATAGTCAGGTGTCTCTATGTGATCGTGTGGGGCGTCTACCTCTGTACAAAGATTATTACCACTTTGTGTAAGACAAGGATTGCTAATAGATGACGGGTGGCCTCTATGGGAGGCTTGTTTTCCATTCTCCAAGTTTTGACCTTTCATTCCAACCCTCCTGGGTGGCTGGCACACATACTAACTACACTCTCTCCAAACCTCATCCATGAAACCTTATGGCTTGCAAGGTCCTTTGTTGCTGAATGGAAATTCTTGAAAGCAAAGTAGCATGCAAACTTTTCACTGACCTCCCACAAGATGGAGGGGCTTGGTATACCTTATGGAACAACAAGTTGCAATCTTTAACCAGTCTTGGCTGCACAAGATTCAAGTAAATATTTGCATTCTTCTAGTAGAATTGCTTGAAAACAATCATCATTGGTCATCAGGGAGGTCTTCTTCTGTAAGACCCTTTAGAAGCACACCCTCCATGCCAGATCATACTCCTTATGTAGCTCTTTGGTTGTATAGCAAAACTTGATCAGAAGAGGGTATTCCTCCATTTTGTTTTTACCTGCAATGTGGAAACATGTTTCAATAATGAAAAACTCAACACAAAGATTCTAAACTTCTCTTTAGCACATGGATGACCTTGCCAATGCCAAGTCTAAAATTGTGCAGTACCAAAACTGTAAAGT
Source organism: Adiantum capillus-veneris (assembly GCF_014529385.1). Classification (NCBI taxonomy): domain Eukaryota; kingdom Viridiplantae; phylum Streptophyta; class Polypodiopsida; order Polypodiales; family Pteridaceae; genus Adiantum; species Adiantum capillus-veneris. Next base: position 91,474,409 of record NC_140944.1, on the reverse strand, counting down.
ACAAAATTTGGTACTATAAAGTGCCTCAATTTATATGTTAACCTTCACTTCTCTATAGAGTGTGTTTGGATCCTAGCACATATACTCGCATGCATGTAATGAAAAAAAAAATTGGAGAGCTCTCAAGATACCATACACACACTTGCATGCATAGAATTTTACAAAAAATTAAAAAGATTGGGCTCAAAACCTCAAAACCTTCAAATGACAATAGCTACCTTTCATGAAAGAAAATCATGAAAGTGAAACAAAACAACAGTGTACATATGCAAAGGAGGAACACAAACCCTAGACTTTGTAGATGATTGTGCCTCATTCTCACCAAAAAATGCTCCAGATTTAGTTGATTTCTCCATAGAGAAGTGCCCCTTGCTAGCTCTCGTATTTGGGGTGTTCGTGCTCCGAGGAGATTTTGTACTTGTGAGGGGGGACCTTGCATCCATGGCATATGATTCTTCCCCTTGTTTGGAGAAGCCTTGACAACATATTTTCCTACAAGCATCCTCATAGTTGCGATGGTGCAAAGTCTAAGAACTCGCTAGCTTCACAGCAAAATGAAGAATGTGCTTCCTGTGAGAGAGATGCAAAGACTTTTCTTGGAAAGGCTTAACAAAGGTGCTCTGCCCGAGAGGTGTAGATCCACTGAGAGGTGAAGAGTTGTTGCGAGGTTCATGGTGTAGTGAGTGATGTGGGACAGAGAATGGTAGTGGTCACGTCACATGAGTGCAAATTTGCAACTCCCATCCATAATTGCACCCACGTTTTCTTTGAAACAAGTGGTGTTTCAATTTTTAATACATTTGTACTTTCAAAGTCCTACTCTCTAAAAAAAATAATTAATACATTCCCTGCTACACTACATAAATTTAGAGGACAAAAAGGTTTGCATTGAAACAACTTGGAAATATGTAGAAGTACCAACTAGGTAGTAACAAAAAAGATCCTTTTTTTGTACCACCAATGCATGCTTTTAGCCTAGTGTCGAGAGAGATGGGCACCTGTTTGCTAAAATGGACAAACAACAAGGATTAAGTTAATAGACTTTGATTATTATGCTCACCTCTTCCAGCATGAGGGACATGACTTAGGTATGCTCAACTTGTCTAGCTAAAGCCTGAGCCTAAAAACTACCACTCTAAAGTAAGGATTTTATTAAGACTTGAAGATTTTGGACTAATGCTTTGCTCAATTCATAGCTTAGCAGCCTAGCCAAAGAGTGTTTTTTGCACCCGCTCGACTTGGCTTTTTACATTATTGTGCTTACCACAAATATTTCCTCTTGTACAAGTAAAAAAAGTGGATCATTGGAGGACCAAATTGGCATTGAGGTTTCCTTTTCCATACTTGTTTAATCAACATTGATTCTATAGCTATATTGATTGGATTACCTTCGTAGATTCTTTTTCAGTGACCTTGTCTAGATCAAGGTCTTGCTGAGCTTATGAGATACTCATGTAGCTTATCTGTCAGTTCAATTGGCCTTTGGTGGATTGGTAGCCAAATATATAGAGCCTATGTAGAATCATTGTGCAAACCATTTAAAAAATAATAGTTACTAAAAGAGAATTATAGTGTGAATTAAGGGCCCTCCTAAAATGGGCTCTTGTAAAAAGAGCCCTTATAAATATAAGATCCAATCACTTGTCACTTTGGAATTTATTCTCAACAGGTGAGCTCCCACCATACCCCATGGTGTGAGCAGTTAAACCATCAAAGAGCATCCCGTGCTAACAGAAACACTCTTCAAGATTGCAAGAGGTCGGTGTGTCTTTGAAACACAAGAAAACACACTTGGCCATCCTTGGTGCTCATCAACATCTGGGAAAGGTAATTACGGAGAGGGCTCATTGCAGGCTCATGAGACATAGACAACAACAAGCACAAGGGACACCACATCAAAGAGTCAAGCAGCACACTAAACTTGTTGAGATGTCAAGGTTAACCTGTGTGACTCTTGGATGAATACCATCGATAGTCATCATCATTGGTGCACCTTGGTGGATACCCATATCTCTGTAAGTGATACTAGAATTTTGCTACACCCAGTTGGTCTACCTCCAAGGTGATGGCACACTTATCTACTTACCTCACTCACTAACGGTTCATACTAGACCATTGTACCAATTCCCCTTTTATGTTGTATTTTCCTTTATGTTTTGTAGACCTCTTATCTTTAGTTTGTCAAGAAGAATAAGTATAGTTTTTTGCCTCCATCTTTGTGTGTCTGTGTGTATGCTTGCAAGATCTCAAGCTCTCTTCTTCTCTAGCCCACCAAGGCTATGCATACAGTCGTCCCGGAGTAAGCTGGTGCACCCAAACTGTGTCGACCTGTGGAAGTGTCAACAACAGGGATATGGCATCATGCAGGTTGATGGTATCGTACTTTGGCAGGATTCAGATGTATGTTGGAGCAAATCTCATTGTGATGTGTATGCAAGATGCGGCCTTTAACTGGTCAAGTTGTGATTTTGGAGCTCTACTAGTTGAGATGCTTACAAATGCCTAAAGCTCGGTGATTGATATCTTTTTCTGTAGCCTCGGTGGTGCTCTACAACTCGGGTTTTTGGCTTGTCATTCAGAGTTCTAGGGAGGAACTTGTGCCAGAATGAAGGTCGAGCTCGATCTCTTGGGAATTGTTGAATGTAGCAGTGAGCTCGAAGTCTAAAGCGATCATGGTGATCGTCTCCTCACTCGGTGGAGATCTCGACATCGAAGGATCAACTTTGGGAACGATTTCTATTTACTTGCATCCATGATGGCCTTGACACAAGAGCATGAAGCCCCATGTTGAGGTATGCGGAGCTAAGCACGATTACTCGGTCGTGGCTTGCTTTGCTCGCGGGAACATGGTCCAAGTCATAAGTCAAAAAGAAAAATATATATTTTCTTAAAAATAGTCATGCTAAAAACTGAGCTGCAGTTGATAGAAGGTGGCACCATCTGGGGGAAGGGCGCTGTCTGCATGCGGGCTGAAGGCCGCAAGTGGCTGCAGTTGTATGGGGGGCCGGGCCGGCTCAATAGGGGAACCCGGCAGTTGCTTGCAGAGGAAGGGACTTGCTGGACCCGGAACTGCATGACAATGAGGGCCGCCAGTGATTGGGGGCATCAAGGGAGCACTGCAGAGTAGAGGGGCCTTGCAAAGGATGTGAGGAGTTGGAAGGACCAGGGGGGGAGAGGCTTGCATGAGAGGGAGGCTGCCAGTCGGGGGTGGCTCAAACCTGCAGATTACTGGATAGCACAGGAGCAGGAGGGTGTCTCTTGGTGTTGCAGAAGGTGGAGGAGTTCTTTAAGTGGTTGTTGAGGTCTGCAAGAGTATTACAGAGAGGGTGCTTCATGGTCCTGAGGAGCTGGTGTGCAAGTACGCAACCTTCAACAAGAGAGTTTTGAAGCCCTAAGTACTTGGAGGCTGCCAAGGTGAGCAAGATGGGAGGAGCTAAGTGTTGCAGGGCATTGTTGACGAGGGAAGGAGATCTACTTGTTGAGGGGACGACTTGCCATGGGAGTCCAAGGGAATGAGAGCTACGAGTTGTAAGGAGATGGCGAGCAGGGCCGTCAACCTTCTGGACAGGGGAGCTTTACAATAGCCACCGAGGGGCTGAAGGCAAGGGGTAAGGGCGGCCATAAGTGAAGCGACCAACCGATGTGAAGAGGAGGAATGGAGGCTCCATCATTGTACACCTTCTTTTTAAAGATTTTGAAGAATTTTTTGCTGTGATTGTTACCCACTCTATTCTCTCCATTTTTCCTCTCTCTGAGTGAAGGTTCGTGGGTGTATTTCTTATGTGAGTAGTGTATCACAAGAGCAAGCTTGTATAAGGAATTGTGGGTGTGCTAGTGGTCGTGGAAGCATTCATATATGTTGACACATATTGGATAACTTACCTATAGTATAAAATACTATGAAGAATTAAGTAGTAACTCCATGCTAGCTAGCATGCTGGGTGGTTGGGTATGGGCAGTCAGGGATATTCAAGTTCGGGCTTGGATAACAATTGTTATCAGATTGGGTCTCTGTGTGTATGTTAAATAGGGGATAGGGGTGCTATGAAATCATTGGGCTATAGAGACGCATTCATTGAGTGTGCTGGTGGTTTTCTCGTTTCCCCCTTTCCAACGCCATCTAAGAGGGGTGGAAGGGAACTAAGTAATTAAGGGCAATGTTTGAAGAGAGAGGAAAAAGTTTGATGTTAATGTGTGATTTTTTGCAAAATTACTTAATGATGTTTTTAACAAGTCATCAAATGAGAAATTTAACTGATAATATCTCCCCAATGAGTGTAAATAATGTATATACTATGAGAAAATCATTAAAAAATAGTCTTTTTTGGTTATTTTTCATTATTTTTCTTGATATTGGGACTTAAAAATAAACAAATCCAACAAAAATAAATAAACCTGTGTTTGTCAATGGATTTTCACTTTGCTTTTTTAGCGTATTTTGTGATTTTCTTTAATTTTTTCAATAAACAAGTCAAAAACTAATAATAAATAGCAAATAAGCTCAGATAGAAAAACTCAAGATACATTGATGATCAGAAGGACAAGGCGGATAGGCATAAAAAATTTCAATCAAATCGGCGGATGGAGCGGGAAGCCTAAATTAGGTGGCCAAGGCCTACTTTGCAGAATTCTTGCAGAATGAGCTATAGGAATCTAATTGGGAAATTTTTTGAGTCCATAGATTTCACGGCCTAGTAGGATTAAAAGGGAAATTTGAAAAAAAATGGTTCAAGAAGTCCGAGTATAGATATCCAGGGTAGTCTAAAATCTCCTCATTTCCACTTGTCACCTTTGGAGAGAGTCAGAGCTTTCGACCTTCTTCGCGCATTTTTTCTGGAGTCCACAGTCGCCTGTTTACAACACCATCTCACACAAGACATGAGGAGTAAGTTCTATACTTATCAATGATCCATTCTGTACGGCCGGTAGCTAGTCTAAACCCCAGGAAAACCCCTAGAATCAGAGCAGTGCACGAAGTCCTACGATCAAAAATTGACCATAGCGGCCTATCAACTCAACCAAATTGGACAAAACTTGAACTTTAGCATGCCCCTACATAATAGAGCACTTCTATATCAACAGTTGACCATTCGGCAGGGGTCGAGAGGGTCCCAAGTCGAAAAGTTAGGTTTTTGACAGATGCCAAAATTGGATTCTGACTCTACAAACAGCTTATAGATTGGGTCTGTACACAATGTATATGGTCGGTTTCATAAAATCAATTAAGGAAAGCTCTTGAAAAGAAAAAAATAGCTCAAACGCTACAAAACATCAAATTTGATAATACGACGTCAAAGTGACTCCAAATGGGCCAAAATTGTATGAGTAGCTTCAAGACTATGTAGCGGACAAGTCCATAGCCTCAACAATGACTAACCAACTCCACAAAAATCGGTGAATTCAGAGTCGACAAAGCATGAAGTGATGCCGACAAGACAAAACTTTACCAAATTCAATTTAGGACTTGTTTTAAATATATTGAATATGTTTAGATCAAAATTTGTCAAGATTTGCAAAAAACATTGACTGTTATAAATAATCGCGATTATTTACTTTTGCAAATTTTTAGCTTGAAAATGGTACCTTCACATTACCTTAACTTGTTAACACCTATTACATGCCACATTTCAAGTATGAGCCAAAATGGTCCATGATAACTTGAAAAATTACCAAAAAACGCAAATAAGTCCTTTCAAACTAATTTTTGAGTTATTTGTCACATTTTTTATCCAAGTCACCTCAAATCTCATACACAGAGTCTACATCATGCCTAAAACCAAGTTGCTTCAAAAAATGTTCATTTTAATGAAAAAGTTAATAATCGTGATTATTTACTTTTTTCCCAAGATGGGAGGAAATTGCAACTTTGACTTCATGGGAGCAAAGCACATGATGTCCTAAGCCCACTAACCAAGTTTGAACAAATTTGGAGCTCAAAATCTCAAAATTCCTTTATATCTATTGTTTTAGAGACTGAAAGCCTAAATCTGGCACCATTTTCACCTTGTGCACTCAAATGAAGCCATATTTCACTCAGAGCATCTATTTCAAGCCTATGATGCCAAAATTACAAAAAGTTAAAAGAATTCATCAGCTGTAAATAATCGTGATTATTTACTTTTGTTGCAAAATTTTGCTTGGACTTGATGATTCTGATCTTTACATGTTTTTATGCATCTATGCATGTTCAAAACCTGATTTGAAGCAAATTGGACTCAATTTGTCAGCAATTCATACTGAAGGGCATTTAAGAGCATAATCTACAGATTTTTTTAACTTTAACACTCTATTCACCTATAGGAGCAATGCAAGCTGCGGAGAAGTTCAACAAGAGGGTCTTCCAAAAAGAGAAGCCGCAAGAGCTGCCACCCTACCAACTGGACCCCAGTTCAGTAAAGACGGCAAAAGCAACATACCTTTCTAGAGAACAGCTTGAGGAAAACAATACAACGGTTTTTAGAGAAAAATGAAGAAGGACACTAGGTAGAGCTACAACTGCTGTTGAAAGATATCTATGATGTCGCGGCAAAGCCTGACACAAAGGATGCCAACAAAAGGCTCGGCCTAAGAGAATTCTACGACCAAGAACCATGTGGAGTAGACTTCCAGAAGGCTTATGAGCTCTTGTCTACAATTAAGGAAGATGGATCAATCCAAATAACTGACCAACAAGGGGGGCAGAAGGTAGAAGTGGTAATAACAAAAGAAATTGTGGTTGAGGCTCTCAAGTTGCCAACAGAGGGGATGACAATGAGGGCCCATGACAGAGAGACAGCAGGTACTTTCACCAAGGAGACTGCTGTCAAAAACCTTTTTTGATCTCATCTAGAAGCAAGCAAAAGAACCAGCACGGATATATCATCAACACTTCCATTTTCTAGCAAAGAGACCGCCAAGGTACAGAATACCTAATCATGTAGTTGCAACTACATTCACACAAGTGTTGAAGTTGACAACCAGGCAACCCATTGATCACGTGAAGTATGTTCTATCAACGCTGAAGGGTACCAAGAAAGAGGGTAAGATCACATATCTGGGTGCACCTAAGGTACTAACAAGAATAGCATACCATGCTATCGGTATGGCAGAAAATTTGTCGCCTGACCCAGATTAAAACACATGGATTGTGTGAGCACATCCATCTTCCAGAACCACAAGGTCGACAAAAAGAGTTTACAAATCTAATGAAGAGTCTACAGAAAGCTCTCATGAAGCACATACCAGCGAAAGCTCAGACAATGAAGAGAAGAGAGCTAGAAGAGAGGAGATGAAGAAGGCAGTGGCTGCACATCAAGAATAGCCTCAACAAAATAAGGCAAGGTTTGAAAGGGAAAAAGAGACCTACGAAAGAAGTCGCCAAGCTGCAGATGAGGACCTAGCACGGTGGGTTATATCTTAATTCCATTTTTTCCAAAGCTTAAGATTTTTTAGTGGATTATAGTATCATGAATAACTCCTTTTGGTGGATTATAGTATCATAAATCTCAATACATTAATTTACCTATATGAATTTACACCTAGATTCAAAAAGTTAATCTGCTAACTTTTCTCTTTAATTTGTAGTAAAAAATACTAACTTTTTGGCATAGTAATTTTTAAGCTATACATGTGAGATAGATATTTTAATCTTAGCTTACTTTTGGTGTTTTTAAGCTTTGGTAATTATCCGGTAATTTTCTAAGTTAACTTCCTGATTTTATCATTTTAAATATAATAAAAAAACTCATTTTTTACTTAATAATTATTCAAGTAGTTCTCTGATATAGATAGTGCACTATACCTCTAGAAATTATCTTAATAGTGGATTTGCTACTCATCCTCTTTAAGTTTTTACCAAAATATTATTTTGGACATATTAATTAGTAAAGCTCTGATATAGATAGTGTATTATACCTCTACAAATTCTTAATAGAGTACTATACCTCTAGAAATTATCTTAAAATTTTCTAAGTGGATTTGCTACTCATCCTCTTTAATTTTTTACCAAAATATTATTTTAGACATATTAATTAGTAAAGCTAAGTTACTATTTATGAGACAATTATCTCAAGTTTTTGACACTAAAATATATCTCTCTAATTTTTAAGCTAATTTACTAATTATCTTGTTTAATTTTTATTAAAAATATAGAATTTATGTAGTAATAATCAAATAATAATAATTAATAAATTATGACATAATTATCACTAATTTTTAACACTATATCCTCCTTCTAAATTATCTCATTAGCTTCTACACTAATTTACTAATAATCTTATGTAATTTTTTGCTTTAATAAAAATTTGAGCAATAGTAACTAGCCAAACTACTTAACTAATTATGAGATATTTATCACGAGTATTTAACACTATAATCTACCTCTACAAAATTATTTCATCAACTTCTAAACTTCTAAGCTGATTTATTAATTATATTTATTAATTTTTTGTTAGAAATAAAGAGTTTATATAATAGTAAATATCAAAACTAATTAACTAATCATGAAATAACTATCACAAGTTTCTAACACTCCAATGTTTCTCTGAAAGTTATCTCATTAACTTCTAAAATAATCAACGCCATATTTTACTTAATTTTTTGCTAAAAACTAAGAATTTATACAATAATGTTTAGTAAAACTAATTAAATATTTATGAAATAATCATCACATCTTTTGTTAAAAATTATCTCAAAATTTTCTAAGCTGATTTACTAATTATCTTACTTAATCTTTTGTTATAAATAGAGAATTTATACAACAATAATTAGCTAAGCTAAATAACTAATTATGAGATAAATATCACGAGTTTTTACCACTATTATTATTTTCTAAAAAACTTATCTTATCAACCTCGAAGCTAAGTTACTAAATATCTTACTTAATTTTTCAACTAGAAATAAAGAATCTATATAATGGTAATTAGTAAAACTAATTAACTAATGCTTAGATAAATTTTACAAGTTTCTAACATTATAATCTACCTATAAAAACTATCTCACTAACTTTTATGTTGATTTATTAATTATCTTACTTAATTTTCTACTAAAAACAAGTAGATTAATCAGCAATAAGTAGCAAAACTAATTAACTAAATATCAAATACTTGTCACGGATTCTCATACTGTAACCTACATCTAAAAATTATCTCACTAACTTTTAAGCTGATTTGCTAATTATCTTACTTAAGTTTTTACTAGAAATAGAGAATTTAAGAGATAATATTTAGAAAAAATAATTTATAAAATATAAAATAATTTCCACAAGTTTCTAACACTATAATATAACTTTGAAAATTATCTCATGATTTATTAAGATATATTCTTAAATTTCTCTTTAATTTTGGATTAAAAGTATATAATTTCTACTTAAATAAATACCAAAATTAAGTAAAAGTTTTGATATAATTTCCACATCTTTTGAATAGTGTATAGAAGATTTGGAAATTAATTCATAATTATCAAATTTTAACTAGTATATTTGTTTTAAATTAATGCCAAAATTGAATAATTTTAGTCCTATTATAGGCTAGTAATTAATTGAATTATTAATCATAAATAGAGATTAGTATTCCACAAATTAGTAATATTAAGAGTGTAATCATTAGCAGAGAGAGACTTAATCTTTCTTGATTAATAAGATAATTAGAGATAAATTGACATGCCTTTATCCAATCTAATCAGATTAGTGTTAATTACCTTGATTAATCAACTGGAGATTTTTCTCTCTTGTGAACTTTGTGTAGAGTCACTCTATGCTAGAGAGAATTTGCCAAGGTCTTCGAGTCTAAGTGAAAATGTGAAGCCTAGGACCTATTCATAGACAGGGATTTCATTCACGTCTTCACGTTAAGTGTGAAGTGGAAAAACTCATGTTATTAACACCCCATGGGAGTGTTAATAAAATCAAATTTACATTGACCTATTGAAATCGAGAGTTCCTCTTTAGGTGAGATATTTGATTTGCCCGACGGGCCCGCTTCATAGGCTCAAAATTCCCTCCAAATTTTTAGAGAGGCACCAAGTTTGGAGGGGCCTATATAAACAATGGCCCATCCTATCACTCACCCCTTTTGGCACACTCTCTAGAGTCCTCACTAGAGCTTAATCTTGAGGTTTATCCTTGAGCTTTATCATGTGAATTTTGGGCACATTCTTTTCTATAAAAACAACCACGTATAGTTACCTCGCTTGGGTGTCTATCGGTGGTTTGGGTAGGAAGCATTCTTGTGGAGGGTTTAGGAGGTGAGAGTGCTTGGGGTCATTTCTATTGTGTTTTACGACTAGTTACCTCCTCTGGGTGTTTATCTGCCTAAAAACAGGTTTGGGTAGGAAGCATCCTCGTGGAGGTTTTAGGTGGTACAAGTGCTAAGGGCTCATTTCTATTGTTAGAATAGAGCGCTCCTCATCATCACACCAATTTCATGCTATTTTGCTTCTTTTTTTTGCTACATGTCACTTTTGTTGGGGTATTAATGTTTCCCAAAGAGCCCTTAATGCTCCCCAAAGGACCCCTCATGTTGCCCGGAGGGCTCGCAGCACTAGGGCTGTATCCCAAACGGCTAGGGCTGTTGCTCGGTGGGCAAAAATGATCCGACCATCTGGTAGCCTTCAGGTCACATGGGCCATTTTTATGAATGTGAAGGGTTGTGAATTGAGAATTTTGTTAATTAACATTGTGACCACACATAAAAACATGCGATTATGTGAATTTGAAACCCCTGTAATAGGGTTTCTAGCAACCTAGGACCTGCAATTAGCGGTTTCCTACTTTCCAAGGAGCTGCCCCTGTTGCTTTTCCAGTCCCTAGTAGGTTCATCATACCACCCCTAGCACTTGGTCCACTAAAATTTTCAAATATTTTATTTTCACGCTAATTTTCTACTTTAACAAGAATGATTTGGTCCATGTGGGAAAATATCTAGTAGGCCAGGTAAAAAGCCATGTGTTTCAATAATTACTAAAAGTCTTCAATTATTTCTTTGTGTTGAAATAGCCATGAAAACTTCTAGTAAGGATTTAGGGGTTAAGTTTTTGTTCAAATTAAATTCACAAAATCTATGATTGAATAAAAAATACTTCAGCTAGAATACTTCCAGTAAGGATTTGGGGGTCGATTTTTGTCTGAATTCGATTCAATTTTTTTTTATTGAATTAAAGTTGTGCTTAAGATTCAAAAAATACTAATTATTGGTATTTTTAGAGAGTTCCTTATTGGTTTTTATAATCAAGACTAAGTTTATTAGCTTTGTACGTCCCTTCTTTATTACAGAAAAACTATGAACCTTACGACTCCCCTTTTCTTGAATGATTTATATCTAATGTGATGGTTGATAAGTGAGTTGAGCTTCTACTTTTGAGGAAACTTTGCATTTTGCTGCGCATTCTCTTTTTTGTTGCCACTTTTGGTAGTGAAGATGGCTATTGTTGTTGCTTGTCTTTTGAGAATTGAGCCTCTTTGGGTCATTGAATTTATGATGGATGTTTCCATGGTGTTTCATGACCATGTGAGTCCTCTATAATATTTCAGCAACTTGAAGCACAGTAAGGGCTCCTTATGATTGTCGTAAATAGCTTTCTTGGTGAATTTTTCATTGCCTATATGTTGTTCTTGCATGATGGTTGTTGACTTGCCATTGATTAATGGAGCTATGTTGTTGTCCTTGAAGAAAAACATAGTTGAGACCTATAGTTGTTGTTCTAATTCTTTGATGAATGATATGGACTGCACTACTCAATGTTTCGTATCACATTTAAGGGAGTAGGAGACAAGCCAATTTGTTGGTACATTATAGATTGTGCATAAGGGAATAGAATCAACCGTGTACATGGTGAATACACACCACTCTCTCCTTGGGGGGTTCACCTCTTAAACATGTGAGTTACTACCTGAGTTCAAACAAATGGTTTTTCTAATTTCTAAAATTTTAAAATTTTAACAGGAATATATTAACAAAGGGGGAATTTTAATTGATTTTAGAGGAAAACCTGTAATTTTCTGAAGAAAAATAGGTCATGTTATTACCTTAAGCATGTAAGTAAAGGGGTTTTTTTAATACCCTTTGAATGCATGTTATATGAATAGTTTCCTAAAGGTGCACTCCATGAGGCTCTCTCAAAGAGAAACATGCTTTCGTAATTGGGGGAGAGAGAGAGAGATCATTGACATGCATGATTTCAAGTCACAACTACAATTTTGCACCACATCTTTTAGCTTAGTATAGTGACCAAAACTCTTGCAAAAATAAACAATGGAGCAACCTTATTTTGCTTCCATTTCTATCACATTTTAAGTTTCATATAGCGTTGGAGAGGGGGAAAGGGGAACACACCCAGCACACAACACCATGCCTCACTATAGCCCAGGGTATACACAACGCCCCAATCCACTAGATTTCACCTTTAAAACTCAACACTACCCGTAAACAAACCACCTCTTTCACACAACCGCACGCACATACGCCTTGCAATGCATCAGACAGACTCAATCACTCTGCTCCGCTCACACTTCACAGCCTTCCACACTCACATAACCTCTCTCTATCTCTCTTTGCACGACCAACCTCGGGGGGGCACACACGCCGACACACGCCCGGAAACACACGCACACAAGCAGAGAAGAGAAGGGGGAAGGGGGAATGACGCCTTGAAACAGTAGGGAATAGTCTTCTAGCACAGACAATGTCATGTACAACCAACACACTGCCGGCATGAACCTCGGCAACCAAAACAATGAACTCCAAAAGCCTTGGCAAAAAACCTCCTGCCAAAACAACCTTGGTCGAAAGACCCTCTTTGGCCAAAAAAAAAAAAACCCTTACAAATGAACATAAGCACCCTTTTATAGGGGTGTGCCTAGAAATCTCAAAAAAGAAAAATGGTGGTGTGATTCCATGTCGTGCACTCCATTGGGAGTTCTTTTTAGAAGTTTTATGCATCGCCAACACTTGGCTTTGTTATTTTTGGAAAGCTTTGCATGCTTCACCTCTTGTCGTTTGCACCTTCCACCTTGGCCTTTGAGTATGCTTGACTTTGCGCTTCCACTATCCTTGTCGGTTTCTCCTTGCAGTGGGACCCCTCCCCTTCCAAAGCAATAGCGACGTCGCTATTGGGGGGGGGGGGGGGGGGGGGAGGGGGGGTACAACCCTTCTCTCTCAAATTTTTGGCCCCTTACAAGCACGGGCACACTCCTTAGTTGCTTGCCACGTCATCATCGAAACGCGCCACCGCGGCGCCCTGCGCCGCCCAGCCTTGCCGGCTCGCCGCTCAAAACCGCCACCGGACACGCCACATCAGCGCCATGCGCGCGGATGCCATAGCTGCGCCCAAGAGAGCTCCACTCTCTCTTCTTGTGTGCTAATGAGAAGGCCATGCCGCTGCCTATATACCACTGCCGGGGCGCTCTCGCTTTCGCATAAGGGTTTTTACCCCGCCACGTGGCATCGCCAGATGCCCCAAGCCTCAAGTCTTTGAAAAATCCCTTTGTTGTTTTAAACAAAAAACTTTGTTTTCTGCCTGCCTTTGCCAGGTTCCCATTCTCTGCTCCCACCTCCTATTGCCAACCTGTAAAGCCCAGGTGAAACTCCATCTGCCCGGATACAATCACCCTCTCTGTACCTGCACTTTTACTTCTTGGCATCCTCGAACCAAGGCTTCCAAAAATGGGAAAAATCATCTGCAAACAATTTTGGACAAAGACGCCTAGCTTCCGACTGCTGTAACTCTTTGCTCCGGACTCCGTTTGGTGTGTAGTCACTTCCTGCTAGCTCCATATGGTGTACACTCTGCTCTAGAACTTTGTCGAGGCTCAGAAGATGCCAGATGGCACATTCTCCAATGCGGCCAAGTGGGCTCAGACCCGACCCCCGGAAAAACTTCAAATGATCATATCTTGCAAACCGTGGCTCCGATCCACAATCCGAAAAGACCGGTAGGCTCCATAAATCGAGCTCTACACGCGTGTACCTTAAGTTCCACTTGGACCACCTGTCTCCAGCTGCCCTGTCCGGCAAGAATCTGCAAATCACCAAAACATCAACCTTCAATAACTTGGGCTCCGTAGCTCGGTATGATGAAACGTCTGGACCTATTCCTTCAGCACTTCAAGCTCTTCATTTCTGGACCCAAAGGCTGCACTCTGCATCTCCTTCACTTGCTATCCCAATCAGCCCCTAATGTAGCCTTCCTTGGCCTATAAGCCGCATCGTGCATACACTTCCACTGCTACCTGCTATCCCGTGATCTTCCTAGCTGCTTCAGTCCTTTGCCATGCTTTTGCTTGCCTGCACACACCTGTCCATGTCATCTTCTAGAGTCGACACACTTTGGCTGCACCAGCGTGAAGTATACATGAACAAATAGTATGCACCTTATCGTGGTAAGTTCCTTATGTGTTATTATGATTAGGTGATGATGTATACTTTTATTATGGTTGTGTACAAAACATAGATAGAGATTCAAGTAAGTGAGTCATTTATATGGAAGGTTTAATCGCATTCTTTATATATTAAAAATTCCAACTCATCTCTTTAAAACTTTAACCTCTCCTAGTACATTAGAAACTATCAACCCTAGTCTTTTCACAACTCCACTCTTAGACATGAATTTTTTTACAGCTACACAGTGGAGCAATTATGGACATTCATCTTTAAAAACTTGTTGACTTATCGAGTTTGTACTTCTAGACTTGGTAGCACTTTTGCCAACTGTAGGTAGACCAGGGGAAAGATGTCCTTCCTACTACATAGGAGGTTATGATGTGCACTACTACCATGTCTTGCTGACAAGAAAGACGTAAGGATAGAAAAAAGTAAGAGAGTGGAGTAGGTACATTGAAGCCCATTTTGTTCTGGTTGTGAAACCAAATTTAAAACCCACTCCATTTTCAAATAAGGCTTTTTCATTACATCTCGGGGGTGTCACTATGTATAAATTTTGTATATCACGTGCGTTCGAAAATTATTTCTTAAACTCCTTACCTGTGAATTTTTGACAAATAAAATACACCATTTTCCTATTCAATCTATAAAAATTTTCCCAATTCCATTTTATGGTACCCTTCTATATGTGAAAATGTACGAAAAACCAAAAATTAATAACCCCTTCTGCTGCACTCATGTGATAGTCACATAAATATTAAGTGACCCCCTTGAGGATTATATTGACTTCTTTCAACTTTCATCTCTTCACACCATGCTATGTATCTGATCTTCATAATCAAGCTTGGTAGCGTTGCTAGACCAAGATAGACTAAAAGGAGGAGAATTATCTCTCTCTCTCTCTCTCTCTCTCTCTCTCTCTCTCTCTCTCTCTCCCCCAATACAAATAGAGCACTTCTAAGTTTTTTAATCAAGGGTTAGCACCTCATGAAAGATCTCATGAAAAATAATGTCCATGAGAATCTTGCACGCTTGGTATCAAAGAATACTTTGGGGTATCTTATATATATTCCCGAGGGATTCACTCTATATACAAAACGAGACGCCACCTAAGAGTGGAAAACTTTGATAAAACCCCTATATATAGCTCGTATTAGGTAATATGACCCCCTTTCTATGCTTATACAAAAATCAATGAAGAAAACTATCATATCCCTATCTAACATATAAAATTTAGGTCTCACATGATCAAATTGAGTAAAACTAGTCAAAGAGTGTGTAGCATAGTGATGACTGGCAACGTACTAAGGAACCACTTCTATTGATAACTAGATGTACCCTCAATGTGTCTTAGTTTGACTTTCAAACTATGTGCCTGATCAGCCTGCACTCCCGCTACTTATCCATTTCTGACCCATCCAAAGCTGGTATAAATCAACCCTTGACCTGCTCCAAATCAACCCTTATATATGACCGGCTTGATGAAAAATTTGATGTGTGACCTGATATGAAACTTCCCACAAAATTCGTTCAAGTTCTAGTGCACACAGGTGACCAATCATTACAAGTAATTAACCCAAGTCAGGTTTTATGCAACTTCTCCCCTTTTCTCACTTCTCTCTCCTCCCCCCCCAAAAAAAATTGATACCTGACTCCCTTATTTTTAATCTTGGGAGATAAATTATTGGGGGCCTACCCCTAACTTATACGCTTATGTAACTTGTTAAAAAATCCCCTCCCCTACACTTACGTGGTGCGATAAGGTTTCAAGGGTGAATCCCCCGGGTATATATTCATGTTTGCTAGAATCTGTCAAAGAGATTGTGTCATGCATCACTTTTAGAAATACAACAAACTATACACATAGGAAGAGAGTATCAATAGTGCTCGACTTGGAAGAGAAGATAGCCTTATGAGAATAGAGGTGATGCTTCTTTGACTGCAGCAACATGCAGGCAATGAATTAATATTTACGTGATCACTCAAAAATTTTATGTGATCACAAACAGTTCAAAAACATTAACAACCATATAAATTAGATTTTAAAAAAATTGATTTCGTCCCTCTTCATCCAATAGTTTAAATATATGACTTTGTCAACGTTAACAAAAGACTCACCTTACCAAGTAGATGTTCACTCTAATGTCATTTTGATTGATTAAGTGAATTTTAAATCCATGCGTGTGGGTCACATACGAGTCCCTAATAACGATACATGCAATACTAAAGTAACAAGTTGACATTTGTATATTAAAACCAAAAGTTGAAAAACAATTCTTAGTTGCAAAAAGAATTTTTCATTTAAGGACAACTTACAGTTTTTTAGTTGTAAATTGTCTTCGAAGCAGCTAAAAAACTGTCTTTTAAATAAAAAGGTAGGAAAGAAAGTCATTATGTCCTTAAAAAAGGGACCTATTTACAAACTATACAAAGAAAAAAAAAAGAAATTCAAGCGAGCATTAATTAAAAGTACTAAGCTACAATGATAAAAAATCCCAATTACATTATAAAAGGAAGATATAATCTTTATATAAAACCTTCCTTTCAATCAAAGAGGACACTTGTCCACCATCGACAAACTCTATATCAATGGCACAAAAGGTGGACATTTTCTTAACCTTCCCATATGGCCTTCTGCATGCCAAAATATTAAAAGGTTAAAAGTTGAAGGTTAAAAAGGTTCACATGTTCCAAGCTTCACAAGAATGAGACACGTGAAGGGCTTCTTTGGCCTTGAGATTTTTAAAGTGTATTGTATATAGTATAGAAGTATAAAAGTTACCCCTACCCCTTCACTAGTTGCACTTAAAAAGGGTGTAGTAATATATTATCCCCTAGACTCTCCCTCCCTTGTGTGTGTGTGTGTGAGAGAGAGAAAAAAATAGAGAGAGGGTCAGAGAAAGAGACAGAGATGAGTCGCAGAAAGTCATTTCAGTCAATTTCAACGATTGCTCCCTTTCGTGTGGGGGACACCTAACTCTCTTTTCCTCCAACTCTCGAGGCTTATATAAACTCTAAGGTCATCCATTCACATGATTTTGGTCTTCAAGTCAAATCCACTAGTAAGTTCCATCTTAAGACCAATTTCCAAGGCAAGAGGTTGAAGTCAACCAATGAATGACACCTGGATGCCCTCTCCTTCCTTGAAATTTTTAGCTCCATTATATAGAAGTTGCCCCTACCCCCTCAACTATTGCACTTCAAAAGGGTATAGTAATATTTTTGGCCTACAAAGGCCATAGGGGCCTGGTGGAGAAAACGAGCATTTTGTTGGCCGTTCGTTTTTTAGGGTGGAGATGCATGGCATGTGGCTAGCTGCCTTTAATGCAGCGTCTTTTTGGCCTGCCTGAGCGGAGCTCTGCACCACGTGGAAAAGCACACTAGAGCGCATGCGCCTCGAAGAAGGGATGCCTCCAGTGCATGCCCCAGGGGCACATATGAAAGGTGTGCTGCGGAGGGCTACCAGTGCGCCTTACAAGGTGATTAATGGCAACCAAAGCAATGCCAAGCACGACACACAACCGTTGCCTAACAATCTAATCATGTGGAGCTGGAATCTTCACGCTTGAAGAGACTGGAGACTCAGCATGGCTAGGATTTGACAGCCATCCCTTAGGACATTGAATTTTCTATTTTCCTTTTTACAATTGGAGATTTTTATACCTAAACTAATTCTTACTCGGTAACGATGGCCTACATGCATCGAAAACAGTCTCAAATCATGTATGACATGATAAATGGACACATTATATAGATTGCCATGTTTTCAACTCAAAACAAGGTCAAAATTCACAATGACCTCCATGAGAGAGAGAGAGAGAGAGAGAGAGAAGTAACTATATGAAGTAATCTCACTTTAGTCTCTTTCTATGATCGTTATACTGCAAGTCAGGATGTGTGAGTAGTCATGATGATAATTTGTGGAAATTCCCAAAATACCCCTCAAATTTCAAAAATTCCCAAAATACCCTTGTTTCTATTTTGGTTGAATAGTTCAAAATTTTCTAATCTTTATTCCTTTTTGACAATTGACATCCGTTTGTTAGTACTTTCTAATCTTTATTCCTTTTTGACAATTGAAACTCGGAGCCCCCCCGCCCCCCCCCCCCCCCCCCCCCCCCCGCAAACCAGTGTTAGAAAAAACCCGGGGTCTAGTGTATTTTAACTGGCTAAAATTATAAAACCCCAGTTAGATTTTGAACTTGCCTTCAAGAAAACCGGCAAATTTACACAAGTTTTAGTGTAATTACCGGTAAAAGCGTCAAATTTTGACCTAAAAACTATGAGAATTTCAAGTTTCCCCTTATTTTGGCCGGTTAGGAAAAATGTATTATTCTAGCCCTGCCACAACAACTTGCACATGCATAGTCTCAAATAAGATACAAATTACCTGCAAGATATTAATGATCAGGGAAAATTACCAAAATACCCCTCTAATTTGTGGAAATTCCCAAAATACCCCTCAAATTTCAAAAATTCCCAATTACCCTTGTTTCTATTTTGGTTGAATAGTTCAAAATTTTATAATCTTTATTCCTTTTTTACAATCGACATCCGTTTGTTAGTGTTTAACATGTAATTTTTCACAAATTACCTTGGGAAAAAAGACAATTATATCTAAAAATAATGAAGCATTTCATCTCCAAAGCCTACGTAACGAAGTCAAATTCTAGTTTTAGCATCTTGTATTGATACACAATAAGTCTTCTTATAAAAAGCTAGAAACACTACAACATAACCCAAAGTTATCGACGCCCTATATATCGACGTCCGTATCTTTTCACGTCCATATCCACGTTCTTACACTCCGTCAATATGTGCGTCGATAATTGCATCGATATGGCTGTGGATATTAGCGTAGAAAGGTACAATTTTCCAAACGTATATCGACGCGTATATCGTCAAACATATCGACGCTAAAAATTTGGGGGGGGAAAAGCCGAACCCGCACGTAGGGGCCATTTTCACCCCCAACGCGCGCGTTCTAAGATCTTGGCCCTCCCCCCCCCCCCAACCCCCAACCCCTCTCTCTCTCTCTTCACATCGTGTGTGTGTGTGTGTGTGTAGGAAAGAGATAGACAGAGAGAGAGAGAGAGAGAGAGAGAGAGAGAGAGAGAGAGAGAGAGAGCGGTGTGTGTGTGTGTGTGTGTTTGTGTAGGAAAGAGAGAGAGAGAGAGAGAGAGAGAGAGAAGTGTGTGTGCGTGTAGGAAATTAAAGAGAGATAAAGAGAGAAAAATGTGCATAGGAAATTAAAACTAAAGAGACAGAGAGAGAGAGAGAGAGAGAGAGAGAGAGAGAGAATTATGGTTTGCGTAAAAAATTAAAATTAAAGAAAGAAAGGAAATGAAATGTTATATTAACTCTTCGAAAGGCCAAAGTGACCTATGAGACCAGAAAGTTACAATGTGGTAGACTGATACAAAGTCAGAATAACAAGAGGACAAAATGACAAAATAAAATATTATGGAATCCTAAACTGCTGGGTGTGGACTAAGTAGCTAAAACAGCTAGCTGGGATAGGTAGATCATAGGAGATCCACCATCTGTCGCTGGCGAACCTTATCAATCTCCTACGTGGTCAGTAGTCTGACCGGGCGTTGTGCATGTCGAGCCAAAGTGACCTCGATCGTCTGATGTAGCCTCTCTCGATGTTGTGTAGTCTAGCCTCCGCAGTCGTGGGTGTTCATTTTCTCCCTAGCTCAGTCGCTCGTTTGATCAGTACGTAGAGAGATAGGGAAGTAGAGAGCGAGAGAGAGAGAGAGATAGGGAAGTAGAGAGAAGGAGAGATAGGGATTGAGAGAAAATAGAGAGAGAGAAATTAAGAGATAGAAAATAGAGAGAGAGATAGAAAGAGAGTGATATATATATATATATATATATATATATATATATATATATATATATATATATAGAGAGAGAGAGAGAGAGAGAGAGAGAGAGAGAGAGAGAGAGAGAGATAGGGAAGTGGAGAGCGAGACAGAGAGAGAGATAGGGAAATAGGGAGAGAGAAAAAGATAGAGAATAGAGAGAGAGAGAGAGAGAGAGAGAGATAGGGAATAGAGAGAGAGAGAGATCAGTGCTATATATATATATATATATATATATATATATATATATATAATATATATATATATATATATATATATATATATATATATATATATATATATATATATATATATATATATATATATATATATATATATATATATATATATATATATATATATATATATATATATATATATATATATATATATATATATATATAGAGAGAGAGAGAGAGAGAGAGAGAGAGAAAGAGAGGGAATAGATCGAGAAGTGGAGAGCGAGACAGAGAGAGAGATAGGGAAATAGGAAAATAGAGAGAGAAAGAGAGATACCGAGAGCGAGATCGAGAGAGAGAGAAAGGGAGATAGCGAGAGCGAGAGCGAGAGAGAGATAGGGAAATAGGAAAATAGCGAGAGAAAGAGAGATAGCGAGAGCGAGATCGAGAGAGAGAGAGAGAAAGGGAGATAGCAAGAGCGAGATCGAGAGAGAAAGAATGAGAGATAGGTACGTAGACAGAGAGAGAGAGAGATAAAGACATAGAGAGTGATATATATATATATATATATATATATATATATAGAGAGAGAGAGAGAGAGAGAGAGAGATAGAGAGAGAGAGAGAATTAACTAGAGATAGCTACAGAGATAGATAGTAGATAGAGAAAGAGAGAGAGAAAGAGTTAGGTTGGCTGACCAATTGCATGTCTGGAAAGGACAAAAACTCTCTCTATCTCTCTCTCCCTCTAGGAGAAACTATGGAAATAAAAGAGGCAAAGGGGTTTTGCCTGCTACATGCATTGCCATGTACACCTGGGAGTGCACGTATGTGTCTACCCATATAGGATTTGATCAATAAAGATGAGATTTTTACCCGGTGGTCCTGATCTCCGTACACCTCTAGACCGAGGTGTACGGAGATTGGGCAAGACTAGAGAATGCGATGTAGTTTACATTGTGAGGAGTATATATATTAAAACAACATTCATAATCATTGTATATGGCAACGTCATCAACTAACATGGAGGAAAATATTGCATGCTTGTGCACGCTCTGCAAGTATCAAATCCTGTGCAAGCGTAGGATATGTAACGAGCATGTGCACAAGTACGGAGAGTTTGCTAAAGAAACCGTGCAGAATCTACGATACGACTCCTACAAAACATGCATTGATTTTCACGACATAGCACCTACATCTGAGAGAGAGAGAAAAAGGATTATGCATAAAGGACCAACCAATATAGAGCCAAGGATGGAAGCAGAAAAGGACTTACAGACAGAAGATGACGGCATGGAGGAGATGTTGAATGCCTTCTTCCAGACAAGCGAGGAGAACGCTAACGAAGCAGCACCAGAAGCTGTGCACCTATCTCCTGAAGACATGTTGAGGAAGTTGGCACGTGAAGCAATTTATGAAGGCGCCAAAATATCAACCCTTCGTACTTGTCTGGCGTTTTTGAATCTTCAGTTAGTGTACGGGTGGTCAGATGCAAGCGTCACTGCTTTGTTTAGGTACGTAATTTACACTAAAAGAGATTTTCCGATTGCTTGCAACGATGACATGCTTGGAGAGATTTTTAATTTAATGTGGCTTAAACAGGTTGTTGCTGGAGCAACTTCTCCCGGCTGGCAATGAAATGCCCCCCTCTAGGCCAGACACAAAGCAACTAGTGACCTCAGTTGGCTTGGACTACAACAAGATTCATGCATGTCCAAATGATTGCATTCTTTTTCGCAATGAATTTCTAGATTGTCTTTCGTGTCCTAAGTGCGGAGCAATGAGCTACAAACAAGATGCAGTTGGTGAGACAGTGCCAGCTAAAGTGTTGCAGCATTTCCCTATTATTCCTAGGATAAAAATCATGTTTCGTTGTGGTTCCATTGCAAAGTTGATGCGGTGGCATTCTACGAATAGATCCACTGACGCAACATTTAGGGTACCTACTAATTCAAAGGCCTGGAGGCACATTGAAAATACCTGGCCACATTTTAAGAGTGAACCACGCAATTTGCGTTTGGGCATGGCAATGGATGGAGTCAATCCATTTGGCTTGAGAAGCTCGTCATGGAGCACTTGGCATGTGTGCCTTATCAATTACAACCTCCCGCCGTGGCTTTCCATCAAGAAGGGTCATTTGATATTAAGCTTGATTGTACCTGGTAAGTTCAAGGTAAAAAACATGGATGTTTATCTAGCTCCACTAGTTGACGAGCTCTAGGAGTTATGGCATAGGATCAACATAGAAGATGCGGTTGAACCAGTAGGACAACAACATGCAAGGATCCATGGACTTCTTATGTGGACTATGCATGATTGGCCAGGATCCGGAGAAGCTTCTGGTAATGGTTCATGATTTACAAAATTCTCGCTATTCAGAAGCACTTTGCCTTGGCCTGATTCATGCTTTAATATATGCAGGGCTAACAACTTCGGGATACAATGCATGTCCAATTTGCGGGCAGTCTTTGGATATGCGCTATTCTGCCTCTCTTCGAAAGACAATTTATCAAGGCCACCACCGTTATCTTCCAGATGGCCATCACTTGCGCGAAGGTCGGCTTGGTCGCGTCGAATGTCATCCTATGCATGTACAAGAGTGGCATCGCCGATGGGAGCAACATGAGGGGCAACCTGTTCGAGGAATGAAACGTTTGTCCATTCTCCATACATTTCCGTACTGGGGTGATCTACTAATTAACCATGCTAGATCCAATGCATATATTCAAGAATGTGGGAGAGCTTCTCTGGAAGACAATCATGGGAATGAAAGGCAATCGAGCTTCACGAGATGATTTGCAGTCAGTTGGAAAGATGCTAGAGCTATGGCCTTTCACCAATGCAGGTAGCCAAACAAAACTTCCAAGAGCGCCATGGGTATTGCTAAAAAACAAAGAGCGACAAGTTAAAAGGGTGATTTTAGAGTTCAGGACGCCAACAGGATATATGCGATGTCTCAAGACAGCATTCACTCGTGACGATCAACTGTTAGGACTGAAATCGCACGACTGGCATAAGTTCTTGCAATTCATTCTTCCAATTGCGATTAAGGGGTGTTTAACAGAGGAAGTGCAGACCTACATATACTATGTTTCAGAGCTAGTACGGTGGATCTCTTCCAAGGAGATATGGGAGGAATCTATTGCAATCGCAAGGACTAACTCCATTGAGGCAGTTTGCATGATTGATAAGTATCTACCCACGAGCTGCCTAACTATCCAAATGCACTTGCTCGTCCATGTAGTAGCTGAGGTTGCAGTGGCAGGTACAGTCCACAGCCGTTGGATGTTCTTTCTAGAGGGGTTCATGAAAACACTTAAGGGTTTTGTTCACCAAAAAGCGCGTCCAGAGGGAAGCATGGCAGAAGGATGGTTGGTGCAAGAGTCTCTTGTATTGACGATCAAATTTCTATCCGTTTCTAACCCAGAAATGCCTCGACTGTGGAGCGATGAGGAGGATGCAAGATTGGTGGGAGAGGAGCCGCAAGGGCAAGGGGTGTCGAAGAAAATGAGCGACGCCATGCGAGAAAAGATCATGAAGTTCTGTATACTAAATTCAGCGCCGATGCAAAAATGGCTTCAAAGGTACGAAGAACAGAAAGAGAGACGCAATAGGGTGCGACATGATTTTAGGCGAAGCAGAACGACTGGAGGTTTATCCTTGCCAGACTATCTCGCTCCTTTACCTGAATTCCCTACAATGGCATGGTTGGACAAGACAATGAGAGCAGCTCGACAGATCGGAGAACCCATATCTCTAGAAGAGGAAGAGCTGGCTATTGGATCTGATTGGAAGTATCATACATACATGGCACTGTGGTCGCATGGAAAGCATTTCAGAACACAACAAATTGACAGCAGAAGAAACACGTTTGACAGTGGGGTAATGGTTAGTTTCATGCAAAAGAGCAGGGCCAGTGCCACAGACACGAATGAGAGCACTAGAAACCTGGATTACTGTGGTCTGGTGTCAGATATCCTGAAAGTAAGCTTCAGGCGGTTTGAGATGTTTTTGTTGGATGTGAAGTGGTTCAAGGTGATTACTTCTGGTCGCAATGCAATGGTATGCAGAGATGGAAACAAAGTTGTGCAAATAGATTCTATAAAGCTTTGGACAGATGTGAGCGACACATTTTCTCTCCCTGAACATTGCGAGCAAGTGGTCTTTGTACCGGACCCTCGAGAGCGACAATGGTGGTTTGTGGTTCAGGTTTCTCCAAGAAATAAACAAGTAATTGAAGGGCAAGATCTCCTGGAGGAAAGTCAGTCAGACGACGTACATACTACTGTGACATTAGATGAGATGGACGAAGGTATGGCAGAGGAAGCTGACAGATATACGAGGGATGACGCAGACGAGCCAGAATTGACACTTGTAGATGAAGATGCAATGGATGAAGACAATCTGTCAGAATGAGTTGGGGTAGATTTATGTTTGCAATTAGAGATAGACGATGATACGGTGCAAGATGTTATCGATGATGCCTCACTCATCGAGGCCTAGGCCTGTAAGTGTTTGTGTGAAGACATTGATTTAAAATTAAGCTTAAAGTTAATTTAAACAACTGTGTTCTGACGCTTTATTTTACTTTCTTTGTGCAGGACTTTAGTATGGCAGACCACTTTCCAGATCGCGCTTCTATGAGTGCAGATGCATTCATGGGCTTCGTTACATGGATGACGCCTGCTCAGATGGCAGAGGCTTCTCAGTACTGGGTAGCCAGAGGGACGGGTACTACGCCTCCGGGCTTCACACTCGAGGGTCCGACGCCTAGGGGGGGGGACACCTATGGAGGGGGTGACGCCTATGGGGGGGGGACGCCTATGGGTATGACACCTCCTTCTCCCATCACAGCCGCTTCGACACCTAGGGGTGGGGCAGAGGCAGGTACATCCTCATCTCCGCAGCACAGGTGCACTCGCCGATCTCGACGATCGTCAGGTGGAGGTGGTGGTTGCTGTGGAGGAGAGTCCACAGATGCTTCGATCCCTCCTTGCTCAGGACCCCCGTCCTAACCAAGCACACCTCTCGACACACCTCTTGGCACACCTCGGACACCTTGGGGGGCACAGGATCCTAGTGCCTCCAAGCTGTATACTGTACGGGCAGATGGTCTTGTTGACATGGATAGAGTCGGGACTGAGATGAGACAGCGGATTCGCCAGCTCGCGGAGCTACAGTTTTCGACCAGCATTCTGACGTCTTGGGGTGAGCAAGAAAAGGACAAAGTCAGTTACATAGTGGAGACCATCCTGAGAGAGTATCAGCGTGCTCCGGGTTCAAACGTTGTTCCCAGGAGGTGGATCAAGGGTGTTGCATGGGACACCGTGAAACATCGACGAGATGCAGCTCGGAAGGCTTTCAGGACCGGCTCGTCGAAGCCTTCGGGCATCCCACACGAGACGTTGATGGGGGCTTTTCACAAGCCAAGCTCCCATACCCCTCTTCTCTCGTCCCCACCCCATGAAAACCCCCTCTTAGGGAGGGAGTGATAAAAGGCATTGGAAAAAGTAAGAAAAAAATAAAGTATGATTATGTAAATATATAAGAAAGGTAAAATAGGCCACCTCATGCCTACGGGGTAGCCCATCCCCACCTTGCCTCCTTTTTCTTCACTGTTGCCCTGCCGGGTGTCCCTTTTTCTCTCCTCCACTCAAAAGGTCAACCCCCTCTCTCTTCCCCTTGTCCTTTCTCCTTTCCCTCTCCCCTCAAGCTACCCCACCTCTCACCAATAATGCATTATAACTCACCAATAATGCACCCTAACTCACATGCAACTTACCCTATCTTCCAAAATAGTATACCCCACCCCCTCTTTCTCTCTCCTATCATATCCCATGACCCAAATACCCCCCTCTCTCTCTAAAGGGCTCCATGTCTCTTGTCTTGTAGCTAAATAACCTCCCCCACACTCACACACACTCAGTTTCACTCAAAAAGGTGCCCACAGACCCATCCCCACCCGCTGGCTACCTGATTTTTCTTGTGTTCACACACATCTGCACACAGATTCACCTCTGAACACACTCCCCTCTCTCCCCTCTTGTAATTACTTAATTCTCCATGTCACCTCTCACTTTTTTTCATCAACCCATCTCTCTCTCTTAGTCTCTCTCTCATGAGACTGCTGTTCTGGCACATATACACACAGCCAGACAAGTGGGGCCCACAGTCACATGGCCTATGTAGATAATGATTTCTTCATTTCTAAATTCTAGAATTTCTCCCCCCTCCTCCCCTATATAAAGAGGGGTCACCATCACACTAAACACACACACCATCACCAAAGAGTACACTATGCACTGTGTGTGCCTAGTGCACACACACACACACCCACACCATCACCATCACCGCAATCACCATGCTCGTCTTGAGCATAAACTCTACACCCTTGGGCTATGGAAGATGAAGGGAAACTAAATGAAGGATGATGTCCATAACCCTCGTGCGAGTCTTCGCCATCAACTCCCACCTATCCGCCAGGTGCTCTACCACGCTCTCCCTTCTCATTCCCCTACCCTATGCTCCCCATTTCATCGCCTTATTCTCTAAATAAAGCTTGAGGTTTTGTGAGTATGTTTTCTTGCAATGTTTTTCCCATGTGAGGTGTGCGGAATCGCCACCTAGTCTTGTGTTTGGAGTGAGCTTGTGTATGTGTGAAGGGTGTGTGGATTCGCCATCCTTTTGTGGTGGCTAAGTACTAAGCCGCTATACCCCCTCCCTCAGCCTCTCTCTCTCTCACTTGATCTCATTCCCTTTCCTCTTCATCATTACTCCCAAGAATCCATCTCTCTTGGATAAAAACTTTGTTATGGTGGTGTGTTGTTTGCGTCCTAGCCGCTGAAGCTAGGTGGTGCCCCCTGTTTGCTTTACCATGACAGGCTCGAGGCGCGCCATTCGGTCCCCGGTGTTTTAGAGGCCGTCGGGCTTCGGGGTTCGCTTTGTTCCTGCCATTTAATGCCCCCACGTAGGATCTTTTCATGAAACCCTTCAGTTTACAAGACTGAAACCCCTAAACTATTGTGAATGGATGAATGGCTAACAGGATTTGCTAATTGGATGACAAAAGAAGAAGATCTCCAAGCACAACTAGACGAACTCCGCATCTCCATCGAAGCTCGAGTGCCAGGCGTAACGGTAATCGATTTGCAGTGGGAGAGTCAACCAACACGCCAAACCCAGTGGATATACATAGGCCAAGTGCCAAGAAGAAGAAGGAGAAGGTCGAAACCATGTCCGCAACCTACAACCAACCCACAACAACAAAATGGAAGGAGCTCTACACAATAGAGAATCAACACTATTCTACTTTGAGAATCGCGTAACTCAAGTCACCGAGGTAATTATCACAGTCAGTTTTCAAGTCGCACCTGATGCTGCAGCACAGATAACGGAATCATTGGCTCACACTCTCACTAGAGAAACTAGGGATCTACTGAGTTTGTTTCAGGAAACAACACCACCCTCTCCCACAAGCTTGGACAGTGACTAAGCACCTCTAAGCTTCACATGAATCACTACAACCTACCTCAAGACAGATCACACATACCAACACGTGTACGCTCAATCAAGGTAATACTGGATTTGAAGGCTCACTACCATCACGCCATTGACACCATGCTGGGTGGGGAGCGATTTTTTGAGGTTCTGGCATGAGATCAACCATTTGTCCTACCTTTGGTACAAGGCAATGTACCGTTTGAAGTTTTAATCTATGTCCTAGTATAAGAGGGTATACACGCCTCCTTGTAAAGAAGAAAAAAACTTTTGCAAGTTAAGCAGTGTGTCTTTCTAGCTCTCTCTCAATAATCATGGCAAGTGTAGCATTTCCAACATTTAAAGGAAAGAAGGGGGAGGATTTGGTAACAGACTTCCTAGATGACTTTGAAGTAGCATGTGTAGTGAGCAACAAAGATACGGATGAATCCCGGGTTAGAATCTTTAAGCATCTCATGAAGCTAGAAGCTAGATCATGGTACAATGCACTTCCACAAGCAACCAAGGATGACTGGGAACCCTTGAAAACCGCTTTTAAGAGGCGCTTTAGGGGAGGTACCACTTCAGAAAAGTTGTGGGACAAGTTGAGAGACTTGAAGTAGGAGGGTCTTTTAGAATATGCCACCTATGAGTCCAAATTTGTGGATTTGTGGGAACGGTGGGTTGAGTCACTGGCAAGGGGGGAAGCTGCACCCGATTTCCTAAAAAAATATCGGTTCACGCATGGCTTATGGCCGCTTCTCAAGGAGAAGGTGAAAGGTAGATTCCCGGCTACGTACGAGTTAGCCGTTGAGATAGCTCGCCTTAAGGACAAGAAGCTGCGAATGAAAGCCAAAGAAACCGAGTCAACAGAAACAGCAACATCACGTCAACCAGCCACTACGACAACCACCATTCCACCACCACCACCGGCTCTTGGGGTAAGAGATGACCAACAAGATATGTTGGCCCATATTACTGACCAACTGCAGAATTTGTCTGTCCACTTAATACAACAAGGGAGGAGTCAAGAAAGAGATCAAGACCCTGGAAGAGCACGACAACAAAACAGGGAGTATCATTGCTACAACTGCGGAGAAGACGGTCACGGTATGTACTACTGTCCCAAACCACGACAAAACTATAATAGAGGAGGTAGGAGGAACCAATTGTCACCCCCTAGAGAAAGAACACCCCCACCCCGAGCACCAACCCCACCAACACAAATTCTACGTCCACCCCAGACACCACTACAAGCATCCATTCCACCTCTTCCACCAGCCCCACCACCTGATCGCCCTGTAAACATCATAAGGCTAGAAGATAAATGAAAATCCGTAGTAGTGGATCCACCCAGAGCAAAGGAGAGGGACAAGGGTAAGGAGAAGGTAACCTTTTTAGAACCACTTGAGGCCATGACTGTGAAAAGAGCTAGGAGGGAGAAGGCTACACAATCAGATGATGAGAGAAGCATGAGAGGAGAAACTAGCAAGAGGCCATCCAGGCCACGACAGAAATTGGGCATCACCAACTTCCAGCTAGGGGAAAGTTCTAAGCCCTATGATCTAACATTGGATGTGGCAGAGCAAGGACCGAAGATTACATGGCCAGAACTGCTACATCTTGTACCTAAAGTAAGGCGACAATGGTCTAAAATGGTAAGTATAAGACGCTCCAAAACAAAGGTAGCCGGAGCAATTTCGGGATGCAACATGGATGACATCCTTCCAATTGTCGACGTAAACATAAAAGGAAAGAGGGTTGGAAACACCTACATTGATGGAGGTGCACAAGTCTGTGTCATCAGCAAAGCTATGATGCTTCAATTAGGGCTCGAGGTTGACAGGCCTTCTCCATGCAAGGCAAAGATGGCAAACAACGCAAAAGTAAAGTGTGTGGGTGTGGTAAGTGCCGTGAAAATCAAAGCTTTCAACATTGAGGTAGAGGTAGATGTTTTTGTAATGCCTACTAAGGGGGAGGGCTATCCACTAATTTTGGGAAGGCCATGGTTGATGGCCATGAAAGCAAAACAGGACTGGGGTACTGGCCTTCTACGCATGACCAGTAAGAAAGGGGAGACAATATACTACGACATGAGGATTGGCAAGTAGAAGCAAATGAATCTGGAAACATCGACAGATGAAACCACTAGCGAATCTTCCAGTTCTGAGGAGGAGACCACATCCACCGACGAAAGTGACAGTTCCATTGATGTGATGGGTATCATTATGAAGGATCCACAAAGGGTAAGCACAACTGGTGATCCATCACCAAAAGGGCAACCCAATGAAGAGGATAGCAAATCACCTGGCCTAGGAGGAAGTAGGTTGAAGGGTATGTTGTCTACGTAATTAACACTTGAGGAGAAAGATAGTTTTTTGCAAATGTTGATGGGATTTCCTAACCTGTTCATTGACAACTATGAAAGAATCACAGGCATTACAGTGGTGGAACATCATATTAAGCTGAAGGAAGGGGTAAAACCAGTTGTGCAAAAGCTACGACGACTGGGGGTCATACAAGAAAAGGCACTCTTGGCCGAGGTAAGGAAATTGCTGGAGGCGGGATTCATCTATCCTGTAGAAAACTCAGAATGGGTGTCACCCGTAGTGGTGACGCCTAAAAAAAATGGTAAGTGGAGGGTCTATGTTGACTACAAACCACTAAATGCAGCTGCAAAGAGAGACCACTTTCCTCTCCCTTTCTTGGATGAAATTCTGAATGAAGTAGCGGGTTTTGAATGCTATACCGTCTGTGATGGTTATTCTGGATACTTTCAAATACGCATAGCCTTGGAAGATTAGCTAAAAACCACTTTTATCACGCCATGGGGTTGTTTTGCATACAGGGTTATGCCATTTGGTCTCACAAATGCACCTGCCACATTCCAAAGATATGTCACATATGTTTTCAACCGTTCTTTGGAACATCCATAAGAGTGTTTATTGATGATTTTTGTATATATAGCTCCCGTATTTCACATTTAGAAAAGGTAACTGAAGGTTTGGCCAGGTTGCAGAGCCTAGGCGGGCAATTAAATGTGGATAAATGTCACATTGGGGAGAGTAAAGTCATTCTACTAGGCCATGAAATTTCAGCAAGAGGTATCAACGCCGACCCAAGTAAGGTGTCCGCACTCATAGCCCTACCTTCACCAACGACCGCACGTCAACTGGTCTCTTTTCTACAGAAGGTGAGGTACTTAAGTAGATTCATAGGTACTGCAACTGGACAGAGAAGAAGCAATAAATTATTATGCAGCACAAGCAGAGCATAGACGGCTTAGCTTTAACGAGCATCTCCGGAAAAAAGAATTGAAGAAAGGAATGTTGGTGCTCCGCTATGACAATCGCTTCGACACGCGCAAGGATAAGAAACTCCTACTCCGATGGGAAGGTCCTTTCATCGTCAGGAAAAAGTATGCCAATGGAAGCTACCAGCTTATGGAGGCTGATGGAAAACTTCATAAAACCAGGGTAAATGGTTCATGACTGAATCCATATTTTCTTCGATTTGACCAGGCTCCACCAATTGACATTCTAGATGAGGACACACCATCAGCCGCCACCTCCGACGATAATGATCAAACAGATGAGCTAGAGACATGAATGCCTCTAGCCAAAAGGGGATGGCTAATGATGGGGGCTTTTCACAAGACAAGCTCCCATACCCCTCTTCTCTCGGCCCCATCCCATGAAAACCCCCTCTTAGGGAGGGAGTGATAAAAGGCATTGGAAAAAGTAAGAAAAAAATAAAGTATGATTATGTAAATATATAAGAAAGGTAAAATAGGCCACCTCATGCCTACGGGGTAGCCCATCCCCACCTTGCCTCCTTTTTCTTCACTGTTGCCCCGCCGGGTGTCCCTTTTTCTCTCCTCCACTCAAAAGGTCAACCCCCTCTCTCTTCCCCTTGTCTTGTCTCCTTTCTCTCTCCCCTCAAGCTACCCCACCTCTCACCAATAATGCACCCTAACTCACATGCAACTTACCCTATCTTCCAAAATAGTATACCCCACCCCCTCTTTCTCTCTCCTATCATATCCCATGACCCAAATACCCCCCTCTCTCTCTAAAGGGCTCCATGTCTCTTGTCTTGTAGCTAAATAACCTCCTCCACACTCACACACACTCAGTTTCACTGAAAAAGGTGCCCACAGACCCATCCCCACCCGATGGTTACCTGATTTTTCTTGTGTTCACACACATCTGCACACAGATTCACCTCTGAACACACTCCCCTCTCTCCCCTCTTGTAATTACTTAATTCTCCATGTCACCTCTCACTTTTTTTCATCAACCCATCTCTCTCTCTTAGTCTCTCTCTCATGAGACTGCTATTCTGGCACATATACACACAGCCAGACAAGTGGGACCCACAGTCACATGGCCTATGTAGATAATGATTTCTTCATTTCTAAATTCTAGAATTTCTCCCCCCTCCTCCCCTATATAAAGAGGGGTCACCATCACACTAAACACACACACCATCACCAAAGAGTACACTATGCACTGTGTGTGCCTAGTGCACACACACACACCCACACCATCACCATCACCGCAATCACCATGCTCGTCTTGAGCATAAACTCTACACCCTTGGGCTATGGAAGATGAAGGGAAACTAGATGAAGGATGATGGCCATAACCCTCGTGCGAGTCTTCGCCATGAACTCCCACCTATCCGCCATGTGCTCTAGCACGCTCTCCCTTCTCATTCCCCTACCCTATGCTCCCCATTTCATCGCCTTATTCTCTAAATAAAGCTTGAGGTTTTGTGAGTATGTTTTCTTGCAATGTTTTGCCCATGTGAGGTGTGCGGAATCGCCACCTAGTCTTGTGTTTGGAGTGAGCTTGTGTATGTGTGAAGGGTGTGCGGATTCACCATCCTTTTGTGGTGCCTAAGTACTAAGCCACTATACCCCCTCCCTCACCCTCTCTCTCTCACTTGATCTCATTCCCTTTCCTCTTCATCATTACTCCCAAGCATCCATCTCTCTTGGATGAAAACTTTGTTATGGTGGTGTGTTGTTTGCGTCCTAGCCGCTGAAGCTAGGTGGTGCCCCCTGTTTGCTTTACCATGACAGGCTCGAGGCGCGCCATTCGGTCCCCGGTGTTTTAGAGGCCGTCGGGGTTCGGGGTTCGCTTTGCTCCCGTCAACGTGGCTGCAGATCAGGGAGGATGAGTGGACAGCGGACACGCGGTTCAGACAGTAGCGTGAGGCCGCACAGATACGACAGATGACCAAGGGGACATTTCATCTTGGCAGCGGAGGCTTCGACACCTTTCGCTATGAGTTTGTGAGTTTCTAATCCATTCTTAACTACGGCGTTTTTTAAAACGCGATGAATCATGTATTCTTATTACTTTGATTTTTGTATAAACGCAGAATCTTGCGATGCATCGAGCCCTGACACATAAGAAGGAGTCATATGGATATTGCAAAGGTATCTATGAAGTATTGAATAATCTTGATGCTTCATGAGAGCCTCTAGACTGGGAGGCCTTACACTCTTGTTGATCGCTTGAGGTTAGACGTTAATATGTGTGAGTTGATTTAATTAAGTAAGTATATGTGAAGTAATATCAATACTAATTTTGTGAGTTGTCCTATGTGCAGGTTCTGACGCCTGTTCATCAGTGGACCGGATTTCATATATATGCTTTGTGAGACACAGACACGACACAGACACGCTTCTATGTCTCTTTTTTGTATAGACATATATATGGTTATGATTATTGTTCAGACAGTTATTGTTTTCCTTATGGTTATGGTTATTGTCATTGTGATTGTATAGACATGGTTATTTCTCCTATTCTTGTGTAGACATAGTTATGGTTCAGGTTTTGTTTATGGTTATGTTTAACTTTCTAGTTATGCTTATGGTTATTGTTAATTTTGTTTATGGTTATGGTTATCTGCATTATGGTTTTGATCAAAGTGGTTATGGCCGGTTATGGTTTTAAGTTATGGTTATGCTTTTAAGTTATGGTTACGGTTCGTTATGGTTATGCTTTTATGTTATGGTTATGGTTCGTTATGGTTACGCTTTTAAGTTATGGTTATGGTTCGTTATGGTCGTTGGCCTTAAATCTCATGTGAGATCCTACATGGATAGCATGTAGGAGGCGTATACATGATATGGTTTTTTTTTAAAAGTTTATGTAAAAATGAAGGGAACTCTGGCCAAATTTATGCGGGAGCACGGTTGATTTTGGTGCTGCTCGCTTTCTTGGGCAGAGGGCAGGAAGTCTGGCTGTGGTGGCTGTGTCCATCTTTTCACTAGGCACACGCCAGGCTACCTGCCCTCTGTCCAAGATTTTTTTTTTTCTGTTATGGTCGTCGATATACGTGTCGCTATCCGCGTCTATACATCCGTCGAAATCCGCATCGCTATCTGCGTCTATAAATGCGTCTATATACGCGTCGCTATCTGCGTCGCCAATAAACCCTTTCCACGCTTATATTGATGCTCTTTCCGACAGTTTTACAGGGACGCATATAGCGACGTTAAGCGTCGCTATATACGTCGATAACACCTTTTTTTGTTGTGGTGAAATGTTTTTATCTTTGGAGAAATTTAATCTCACGACCAGGGTTTTTTTGGGAATTTTGGAAAATTTGAAGGGCATTTTGGGAATTTAAAACCAAATATTGGGGGTATTTTGGGAATTTCCACAAATTAGAGAGGTATTTTGGTAATTTTCCCTAATAATTAGCTTATGAGAGTCAAGGTTTAATTTTTCCAAGGGCCAAGACAATTGGACCAATGCCCACGTATACATTTGAATATGTCTTACAGCTTAATTTTATTCAAAAAAATCATAGAATCATAGGGGATGCCTTGAGGAAAAAGGGAGGCCCCCCCCCCCCCCCCCCCCCCCCCCCCCCCCTCCCATACACACGCACAAGAGGACTGCAAGCCCTCTCAATCTTTCTCTTTTTGCCCATGCTACTTGTGCTTTCTCTCTGTCTATCCATGCCAAAATTTGAAAAAAGTGCTTCATTGTATAGTGCATGGAGAGACTCGTGCCTTGTTGACAAAAATTGGTAGGTCCCCTCATTCTTTCATTGAGATGCTTTCATGAGAGGGCATGTGAGAGCCGTCCCACAGGTCAGGGGCTTGCAGCGCATAGTGATCTACCTCCTATGCACTGCATGCGCCCAATGGGACGTAGCTCTTACAATGTCATTCTAAATGGAATTATAGGTGACATAAAGTGCTTCATGAATGCAATATGATTGTCCATAGAAAATCCAAGGTGGTTTTCCAATCCTATTAGTGGTGGAGACGATGCATAGACTTACAAGGCATTAAATGCCATGACCTTTCTTTTCCACATGCCATGAACTTGACTTTGCCAAGAGTAAATTCCTTTGCTTCAATTTGCCAAGAGGAAATTTGAAAAGCGTGCTCTTTCATCCTATTCCTTTCCTTGACTTTGCCAAGAGGAAATTCCTTTGCTTCAATTTGCCAAGAGCAAATTTGAAAAGCATGCTCTTTCAGCCTACAATAAACAAATAAGCCATGGCAAACGTGCTCTTTCAGCCTACAATAAACAAATGCCTTTGTTGAAGTTGAATTGAATGTCACTTTTGAAGACCTCTTGTGAAAGTCTATAAAGCAGGCATTGTTGTGCCTTTGTGTATGTGAAGAACTGTGTGAAAATACTTTGTGCTAAAATTACTTTGCTTGGCAATGGATTCCAAACAAAATAGTGGGAGTTCTTTTGCTCCTGAAGGCCGAGAATGGTACGTAATCAGTGGAGATTCTGATGGTGCTGACAGCATGGATTTTGAAGGCGATGAGACCTATTGAAGATTTTTGTCTTGTTCTACTTACTGTTTTTGCTTGGCCAAACTCTTTAAGAATTTGTATCATCAAATCTATTGTTGATCGGCATTATGAATGTGTTACTCATTGTGAGATTGTTCGATATTATTTTCTAATTATGCTTACTTTGATTATTGTTATGGAAATGTGATGATTGCTTCGTGGATTCTCTTCTTGTCGTCTTGTCTTGTTATTGAGTTCTTGTGTAGTCTTGGCTTTTTGCTTGCATTCCACCAAGCCATTCTTGGTTTTTTAAATCTAGCTTTCATAACCCTCGACATGTTTAACACTAGGTTGGTAATGGGACACTTTTATGTCCTGTTAAGTGACCATTTTCCTTGAATTATGTCAAGAGTTTCAAAATGGATTTTGAGGTGCTATCTATCTAGAAAGTTGTCTCATGAGCTGAAAAAAACTCGACATTTTTTTGGAATATCAATTCCATCTTTAACATTGTCCTTGCACAACATTTCACAACCTAAACTGTGTGAAAAAATGGGTCCTGTTTTTGGCTTTTTTCAACTTTTTGCAACTATACCACTCTAGAATTCATGTTTGTGAGGTCTATAATGCTAGAGAACTATCTTTAGTAGTCCTCGACATGTCCTGATGCTTCTAGGGAGAAATAAATACTAAAGTTGTAAGCTATGACCAAATTACAAAAATTATCAAATCCTGTTTTTTAGCCAATTTTAGCTCTTTTATGATTTTTTTGGTGGATTTCATGATATCCAAATGCATTTTTTATTTTCTATGTCTCATATTGTAACATAAAGCTAATATTCCTTGAGTTTTGGGGCACCTAATACCCTATTTTTCATAGTACACAACGATGGTTGATTTTTTCAATTACAGAAGAAAACGAAACATTCTAGTATTGAGAGCGGATTTTTTGAGATGGGGATCAACTCAAGGCTCCCACCAGCCAACCACTCCGTGAGACCCTACACACACATATTTCTTAGGGGCACCACCCTCTTTTATGGAGAAAGAAGGAAACCAAAACAAACCATATGCAACACACACACACACACTCATACCTCCCTTATGTGCTTCAACACAAATGCCCTTCAACCATTCAACACACACTCCTTAAGCAATTCCTTTGAACGTTGCACAAACTCACATGCAAAGATTGACCTTCACCATATTAGTGCTCATATACTTCTAAGAAAAGCAATCACAAAACCTCAAAACTCAAAACACCACAATGCACAAATACTTGACAACTCCTTTCCTTTCCCAAGAGAAGAAACTACTTACACACATAAGGCGGCATGCATAGAGAGCTCTTCTTCATCTATGCAGCCCCGAGACTTACTTACACACAACATAAGGAGAGAAGCCAAGAAAATAGACACCATGGTGTACAAAAAACTTTCTCAACAAACAAGCAACCCAATGAGCACAAAATATGAAAAGCTGCCAAGATAGGCTTACCAATTTTACATGCGTTTAGAGCAAAAGTGTGACGACGACACCCCAATTGCAACAATTTGTTGATCAAACCATGAGATAGATCATTGAACTTGATATCCTTGCTCTCATATAGAATCTACAATCCTTATTTAGGGATGAGTATGATAAGCGAAATGTTTGCAAGAGAATGGTAGCAATAGCATATTGATGCTCTCTCTATGGTGCCGCTGTCAGGAGTTTTTTGGAGCAAGGGATTGCGCATATGTACATACCCATGCATGGTGCATCAAATAAAGTATTGCCCATTTTCCAGAGCCAGGTGGTTACGTGGGGCCCACATGTGTACAGGTAGGACACCATGTACATAGTGCATCGATTTTCATCGTTACTAGTACCATTGTGTTTTTCTACAATAAGGAGGAGTTGGTAGCGCGTAAAACTTCTCGAGGAAGCTATCCGCGGGCCGACGACGTGAGGTCAGCAGGTGCGTCAGATGGCATCTAGTGGCGTCAGGAGGGCGAACGAGGTCAATATTTGCACGCAGATGAGGACGGACACAACGTGGGTGTTTGCTTGTGAGAATTATGCAGAAAGGTCATCATGAGGACCTTTTTTTGGGGCCACTTCACGTGGTGGCGAGATGCATTATTGGAAAAAAGCTGAGTGCCAGGTGTGCGAATGATGCAAAAAGGTGACAACTATGCACTGCGAGGTCAGTTTTTGGCCTGTTCGGGGTCCGTTTGAGGTCATCTAAAAGGCCAAGGGTGCCCAACTAAGAAGGCTAAGTGTGGGAACTGAAAAAACAGAGAGAAGACCAGAAAAAAACGTGGAGAAGAGAGGAGGAACAGCCGCAGGTGTGTTTTTGCCCATTTTGGAGCCTGTTTTGGCCCTAAACTGCTCATCCGAGGTCGGATTTGAGCACTTTGACATTGTAGACTGGGGTTTTGGGCCGTTCCGGACGCGATGGCGCTGTCCATTTTGCCAAATTCCTCACTCTTTTCCTGCTGTTTTTCTGTGTAAGTTTCTCCTATGAGCGAAGTTTCTGCTCTAGTTTGTGATTGTATCTGGTATCTTTTACCCATATTATGTGAGCTGTTTGCCCCATTGGTGTTGGCCCAAGCTCATTTGTATCTAAACATCAGAAATTCTCCTCTTTTGAGCTGAGTTTTTTGGGTGTGTGTGTGTGTGTATGTGTGTGTCTGTGTGGAGTGGGCAAGTGGATAGTCTCTCTCCTCTCACTCCAGAGGTGTGTTCCCTGTCTCGGCCAGGTGTGTTGTGTAAGCCGAGTGGTGCCCCATAGTGTGTGTGTGTATCTTCCCAAGAGTGTGTGTCGGGTCGTTATAGAGGCGCTGTGTGTGTTTTCATCCCGCTCACACCGCTTATGATAGCGAGCTTAGGAAATGGATAGAGAGACAAGAGGAGAGAGAGATTAGGGCTTCCCTAACCTTAGAGGAGCTTATTTGCAGCAATGGAGTAGGTGTGTGTATTTTTGTGCTTGCCAAAGGGCCTTTTTATAGCTGTACAAGACCTTGGGTTAGGTTAAACTTGACTAGGGTAGGTAATTAACCATAGTTAGGTTCCCTTTTGACCATTCCTTCAATTATGCAAATAAGGGACTTATTTTTTCATTAAAAATAGCCTTTGAGGTCATGGAGGCTCCATAAGGGTTGATAATGTATGTGGGCGCCACCATGATGTCCCTCCAGTGGCTCCTGCAGAGTGTCCCCATCCTGTTTGTTGTGTCTCTGGAAGCATCTTGAGCCGACCCCTCCACATGCAAGTGGTTTTTAACTCCCCATTGGTATTTTAGAATGTTGAAGAAGTCAAGAAAACTTTTCACCTTTGTGGTTTACCTGATTGTAACTTTGACCTGCAGTAACAGTGTCCGCAGCACCTTGTTTTCACCATAACTTTCAGCCTGTAACTCAGAATTGGGTGCTGTAAAAGGAAAAGTTGACCTTCTCAAAGTGTTTAAGCTGATTTTGGAGTGTTCCTCAAGTATACCCACGAGCTAAGGCGTTCAAGATGCATTCAAAACACCTTTTGAACCAAGTCTCCTTGTAGGGGGCCCTTTAGCATGCATCCAAGGTGTAGCATGCTTTTTTCAAAAGGGAATCCACCTTAAACAAATGAGGTAGGCTCCAATAAAGTTTGATTTATTGGGGATATACATTATATTTAAGATTTGTTGACCAACACAAGTAAATGATCCAAGACTTGGGTCACATAGTGGTGGGGAAGGGAAGGCCTACAAGGTTAACCCTACCCTTGAGAGAAGATGGGTAAGATAAGTGCCCATAAATTATTTATTTACAAATTATGGGATGTAGATAGCTATTTAAATTAGTAAAGGTAATTAGTTAAAAGAATATACAGTAAAAAACTAGGAGAGTAGAATTAAGTTTACTATTTATATTTAGCATGAAGAGAGAAATATGATGTAAATGCATAAAGATCTGAGAAGGGTAAGGTGTTTGTATGGAAAAAGGCTATTACGGAAAGAGAGAATGAACACTAGGTTAAAACTTTGATAAAATAATATATATATTTAAGTAGAAATGTAGTGCAAATGCAAGGTTACCATTTAACGCTACTCATATTAGCCCTCCCCCTTCATCTAGGATCATTCATGCTCCTAGATGAAACAAAAGAGTTTTTTTTTTCTTCTTTTTTTCTTTTTTTTCTTTTCTTTCTTTATTTCTTCTTTTTTTCTTATTTTTCTAAAAAAAGGAGGAGTGATATACACTCTTTTACTCCATTAGACCTGCTTTTCATTACCTCAATCCCATAAATCGGAGATGGGAGGGTTGCCTTGGGTGTGTTGAGATTCCAAGGCTGGTTCTTCTTTGCACATCAAAGCTTTAAAAATAGGAGGAGCATTTGCCAAGCCGAAGGGAGCCATGCCAATTTGGAGCTTAGACGATGTAGGTAGATGACTTCCTATCAACGGATTGATACGTTGAAAGTAGGGCTTTAATCTCCATCCATTGACTCTGGTCTTGTGGAGTTTTCCTGATAAACCTACTAATCTGTAACTACCATTCCCAAACTTTGTTTTTATCATAGTGTATCATAGCGAAGAACCAACATACCTTCCTTCAATCCTTTCCCCTTGAGCTTCTTGTTGATTTTGTCTCTTTGGCTTGTGGCTTGGGCAATGTAATAGTCGATGGACTCTTCTCTATCAAGCTCAAGTCGTTGAAGATCTAAAATTCTTTCCTGCAAAGCTTCTTTTCGCCTCTTTGCTCCCCGTGAGAGAATGCGTAGGCTTGCAATCTCCACCTCAATAGGAAGGAGTGCCTCCTGCCCATATACCAAATGAAAAGGAGTGAATTGAGTGGATACCTTGAAAGATGTTCTGTATGCCCATAGAGCTGCGGTCAAATGATGATCCCAGTCATTTGGTCGATCTGCAACCTGCTTAGAAATGATCTTACATATCATACCATTCACCTTTTCAACCAACCCATTGCACTGAGGATAGTAAGGTGTAGAATGCAAATGTTTGACTTTTAACTTTGTCAAAAGATTATCTAGGAGCTCTGCTCTAAACCCTGGACCACGATCTGACAAAATCTCTAGTGGTGTGCCGAATCTACTGCATATGTGATCAAAGATAAATTTTGATACCTCCTCGGCTGTAATTCGTGTTGTACTTGCTGCCTCCGCCCATCGTGTCATGTAATCTACTCCCACAATGATGAAGACCTTCCCGGTAGATGTGCGAGGTAAGGGGCCTATTGCATCCACACCCCACTTCTCAAAACGACCATACGAAATTATTGGAACTCGAGGTTTTCAGCAATCTGACAACCTTTGCATGACTTACACCAATGCTGGACATCACGGTGTAGACTTGGCCAAACAAACCCTGCTTGCAAAATCTTCCTGTTTGTAATATCATGAGAAAAATGACCCCCATAGACATCATCATGGCATGAAAAGAGGATTCTCTCTATTTCTTGAACAGAGGGCACCCTTCTTAGCACCAAATCTTTCCCTTTATGATACAGATCATC
Organism: Adiantum capillus-veneris; assembly: GCF_014529385.1. Lineage (NCBI taxonomy): Eukaryota > Viridiplantae > Streptophyta > Polypodiopsida > Polypodiales > Pteridaceae > Adiantum > Adiantum capillus-veneris. The sequence continues at coordinate 91,433,262 of NC_140944.1, read as the reverse complement.
TCCTATGAGTTGGTAAGGAGTTGCCTTTTTTACCAACCTATGCCTTTGCACTTTATCCAAGTGTTTAGGGCACTCACCAGTTTGGAGGAAAAATATGATGTCCTTCAATTCCTCTTGGCCTTGGTACTTTGGTTCGTAGAGCTTCACACCTCCCACCATGATCTGAAGTTTCTCATTGGCGAGATAATCTGCTTCCTTGTTGAGGGTTCTCACAACATGTTGTACCTGTGTAGCTTCAAAGTTCTTTATCAAAGACTTCACCTGTCTAAGCCACTCCACTAGAGTAGGGTTCTTGCACTTCCATATCCCTTGGATTTGCCTAATAACTAGTAAGGAATCACCTCTTATTATAAGTCTTTCGATGCCAAGTTTTCTACATTCTTCAAGCCCCAACTTTAAGGTGACATACTCAGCCTCATTATTAGAATGAACATTTTCCAAGGTGATACCTTTCTTAACAAGAACTTCCCTTTGTGGACCTAGAATAAGAACCCCCCCTGCTACCTGATCGTGCTGTCGTCGGTAAGCTCCATCAAATCACAAAATGTGTGCATTGTCCATCTCCTCCTCATTATTTTGTGGTGTAGCTTTGTCTCTTGCCTCTGGTGACTCTTTCCTTTCTCTCACTTTGTATGTGAGAATGTCTGCAAGACCTGCCCTTGTGCTATCTTCCACAAGAAAAGTGTATTCGAACTCTTGAAGTTCTAGAACCCATTTGGCTATCCTAGATGAGAGGCTCATGTGTTGCACAACATATGGTAAATTGTTTTCCATGGTGAGAATGACAAATGGTGCAGGTAAGAGATATGATCGGAACTTTCTTACCGCAAACATAATTGTGAATACCCCCTTCTCCATATCGGTGTAGCCCTTCTCTGCAGCGGTCATGACTTTGCTTGCAAAGTATACTGGCCTCATGTAGCATGTTTTTGGGTCTTTTTGCATGAGAACTACACCGATGGCCTCCATTCCTACACTTGGCGTGATGTAATATGTATCCTTTGGATTTGGTGGCATTATTGTTGGAAGAGAGTTGAGAATACTCTTTACTTCAGTAAAGCATAATTCGTGTTCCTCTCTCCATTCAAATGTGGGTTTGTTTGCTAGCTTGTGCAAAGGTGCAATAGCTTCCGCTAGAAGGTGAATGAAACGAGACATGTACCTTACTTTGTGGTTGAAAGTCATGAGCTCCTTGGTTGTCGTTGGTGGTTGTAGTGACAAGAGAGAATTTACTTTTGATGGATCCACTTGAATTCCTTGCAAAGAAACCACATGACCTAGCAATACCACTTGTGACTCTGCAATGTGACACTTCTCAGGATTAAGTTGTCCCCCAAATTGATGAAGCCTCCTAAGCCCCTCCTCAACTTTTTGGCAATCAAGTCTTTTGCTACTATAGATACAGAAGTCATCCATAAAAACCCTAATTGACTTTCCAAAGAAGGGCTGACAGACAAGAGTTGTAAACCATACAAAGGTACTAGGAGCATTTGTGAGCCCAAATGGCATCACTCTATAGGCAAAGCAACCCCAAGGTGTGATGAAAGTGGTTTTTAACTGATCTTCTTCTACTATTCTGATTTGAAAATACCCTGAATACCCATCACACACTGTGTAACATTCATAGCCGGCTACTTCGTTTAAGATTTCATCTTGGAAAGGAAGAGGAAAATGATCCCTCTTTGTTGCAGCATTGAGCGGTTTGTAGTCAACACAGACCCTCCATTTTCCGTTCTTTTTAGGAGTTACTACAATTGGGGACACCCACTCAGAGTTAGACACAGGGTAAATGAAACCAGCTTTGAGGAGTCGGTTAACCTCTGTCAAAAGTGCCTCTTGTTGTATTTTTCCTAGGTGCCTTAGCTTTTGAGCCACAGGTTTTGTACCTGGTTTTAATTCTATGCCATACTCTATAACATCCACACCTCTAATTTGTGAGTAATCAGTGATAAACAAATTGGGATACCTCTTGAGCATATCGATGTAGGATCGCTTCTCCTCAGGGGTAAGATCTTTTGCAAGCATCGTCTCAAAGTCTTCAAAGTGCTTGTGGTCACCTTTGTCATCGTTTGTTTGCTCCTTTGTTGGGTCAACCTCTATTGATGGAGTTTTTGATGTGTTGAAGATGATTCCCATTACCTCCAAAGATGATTCTTCTTCGCTATTGGATGTAGTGGTTGAACTTTCCTCATCGCTTGAGCCTAAACTCTCTTCACTTTCTTCATCAGCCGTGGTCTCATAGTTGATGTCGAGCTGCTTTCCTTCATGCCAATCGTATACTACATGTTGCCCCTTTTTGAGAATCAATTGTCCTCGCCCCCATTTTTGATCTGCATTCACAGCAATGAGCCAAGGCCTCCCTAGGATGATGGGATAGCCCTCCCCCTTGGCTGGCATAACATACAAGTCCACACGTGCATCTATATTACATACAGAAACTTTTACATTCTCGATGATCCCTAGGCACTTCACACTTGCATTGTTGGCCAGCCTAGCTTGACAATTAGAGGATTTAGTGATTTCAAGCCCTAGTCTATTCATGGCTCTTTCCGTGATCACACACATTTGTGCTCCACCATCAACATACACATTGGATACCTTCCTACCCCTTGCATAAGCATCTACAATAGGTTCCATATCTTGTTGTGGCTTTGAAGTCAATGCCTTTACTGTCACCTTTTCTTTCTTTCTTGGGAGTCTTGTGCTTACAAGTTTGGACCAGTGCTTTCTCACCTTGGGTGATAGATGTAGGAGTTGAGGCCAAGAAATATTGGGCTTTTGAGTTTGCAAATCTTCTAAGATGTTGTAGGGTTCCATATTATTTCCTAATGGAAAATCGTTGATGCCGATCTCCCTTCGCCTTGACCTCTGCTTCTTGCCTCCTTCCTCCTTCTTTGGCTTTTTCTTCCTCTCCTTCCTTGCAGGTTCTGACTCTTCATTCCTTGTGTCTTCATCCTTGTTGTGTGCTCTTGTGCGCTTTTCTGCTGGCATAACATCAAAATGTATAGGGCTCACCTCTATCTCCTCTTCCAGCTTTATGACGTTTACTCCTCTCTCTTCCTCCACTGGTTGGACAGGAGGGATGTTTGCCACTGGAGGTGGTGGTGGTCGACGAAGAGTTTGCGGGGCTTGAGCATGCTCTTGCTGCACCATGAGCGGAGGGGGTCTAGGAGTGTATATGTCCCCTGGAAGCCTTCGAGGGTGAGGGCAATTATACATGCCATGACCAACTTCGTTGCAATTCCAGCATCTCAACTCTTGTGCTTGACGTCGTTGATTGCGATTCCCTTCTCTTGGTTGTCGTTGTTGGGGTAGGCCCTGCACTAGATTCAAGGTGAGACTCTCTAGTTGTTGAGTTAATCTTTGCAAGATCTCTTGTTGTGATCCTTCCCCTATTTGTGAAGTTTGGGCAAGAGAGTCCCTAACTTGTGCTCCCATGCTTGGTGAAGAATCCCTCTCAATGACTTCGTTTAGGTCCCTTGTTCTATGTGCTTGAAAATTTAACTTCTTGAATTTGACCATGGCCACCTCACGTGCTTCCTCAAATGCTGATGGGAATTTTAATTCTACCTTGGTCTTCAAAATTGGATACAATCCATCCATGAACATATCTTTCATTAGAAAGTTTGGTGCACCACCTTGGTTTTGTAAGGTAGCCTCCCATCTATCCCATAGGTTAAGGAAAATGGCCTCATAAGATGGGTAGTCTTCAAGGAATACCTGTTTATGTTGAAGTAGACACTTCCAAAGACCCTCTGCAGTATCTCCTTGCCCAAATTTGGCAAGAAACATTGCACGTAGCCTCTCCCAATTGGTTTTGTTTTGAGGTTGCAAGGCCTCGTACCATGCCTTAGCCTCCCCTTTGAGAACGAGTGGAAAAGCACGCAGCTTTACCTCTTCTTGATCTCTCCCAGAGATGAGGTGTGCCATCTCCAAATTATCCAGAAATTCTTGCGCATCCTCACCATTTTTAGAATGAAAGGTAGGAAAAGTGCTTGACATTTTTACAATACAAAGAGGCTTGTGTACCACAAAGTTTTGACTACGATGAGTGATCACATCAAAATGAAAATATATACATCAAGTGTTAGTTCATAATTTATCATAGGCAAAATAAAAGGGTTGATTGAGGCATTAATTTCATTAAGGCGAGTGGGTCCAAAAATTCTCCTAATGGTTGCTTGAAATCTAACTTTTGTAGTAATTATGATGTGCACAGATTGACGAGTTATGGGTGTAAAAGGAGAAACAGCTCCAGGTTGGTTCATGTGACAATGTGTTCTCCTTTTTCTTTCTCTTGAAGAAAGTTTCCTTTGAGTGGATCGCTATCTAAGCGCCTCTTGTCCCTGCCTCAAAACAAAATAAAAACATGGACATCAAATGAATCATCATAATTAATGAATGGAAGAATGATGGGATTTGGAGATGCCAAGATTTCACCAAGTCTTTCTACTCCAAACATAAAAACAATGCGTTGTTAGTAAAAAAAATTGCGATCTACACAAATGTTAGTTTTGATGCGTTGTGAAAAATGAAAAGCATATGGTGTAACTCTATTGTTCATGAGGAGAATAGAAGGCAATTAGGAAAGTTCCTCCGTGGGGGCACCACTTTTATGAGAGCGGATTTTTTGAGATGGGGCTCAACTCAAGGCTCCCACTAGACAACCACTCCGTTAGACCCTACACACGCATATTTCTTAGGGGCACCACCCTCTTTTATGGAGAAAGAAGGAAACCAAAACAAACCATACACACACACACACACACACCTTCCTTATGTGCTTCAACACAAAATGCCCTTCAACCATTCAACACACACTCCTTAAGAAATCCCTTTGAACGCTGCACAAACTCACATGCAAAGATTGACCTTCACCATATTAGTGCTCATATACTTCTAAGAAAAGCAATCACAAAACCTCAAAACTCAAAACACCACAATACACAAATTCTTGACAGCTCCTTTCCTTTCCCAAAAGAAGAGACTACTTACACACATAAGGCGGCATGCATAGAGAGCTCTTCTCCATCTATGTAGCCCCAAGACTTACTTACACACAACATAAGGAGAGAAGCCAAGCAAATAGACACCATGGTGCACAAAAACTTTCTCAACAAACAAGCAACCCAATGAGCACAAAATATGAAAAGCTGCCAAGATAGGCTTACCAATTTTACATGCGTTTAGAGCAAAAGTGTGACTACGACACCCCAATTGCAACAATTTGTTGATCAAACCATGAGATAGATCATTGAACTTGATATCCTTGCTCTCATATAGAATCTACAATCCTTATTTAGGGATGAGTATGATAAGCGAAATGTTTGCAAGAGAATGGTAGCAATAGCATATTGATGCTCTCTCTATGGTGCCGCTTATGATAGCGAGCTTAGGAAATGGATAGAGAGACAAGAGGAGAGAGAGATTAGGGCTTCCCTAACCTTAGAGGAGCTTATTTGCAGCAATGGAGTAGGTGTGTGTATTTTTGTGCTTGCCAAAGGGCCTTTTTATAGCTGTACAAGACCTTGGGTTAGGTTAAACTTGACTAGGGTAGGTAATTAACCATAGTTAGGTTCCCTTTTGACCATTCCTTCAATTATGCAAATAAGAGACTTATTTTTTCATTAAAAATAGCCTTTGAGGTCATGGAGGCTCCATAAGGGTTGATAATGTATGTGGGCGCCACCATGATGTCCCTCCAGTGGCTCCTGCAGAGTGTCCCCATCCTGTTTGTTGTGTCTCTGGAAGCATCTTGAGCCGACCCCTCCACATGAAGTGGTTTTTAACTCCCCATTGGTATTTTAGAATGTTGAAGAAGTCAAGAAAACTTTTCACCTTTGTGGTTTACCTGATTGTAACTTTGACCTGTAGTAACAGTGTCCGCAGCACCTTGTTTCCACCATAACTTTCAGCCTGTAACTCAGAATTGGGTGCTGTAAAAGGAAAAGTTGACCTTTTCAAAGTGTTTAAGCTGATTTTGGAGTGTTACTCAAGTATACCCACGAGCTAAGGCGTTCAAGATGCATCCAAAACACCTTTTGAACCAAGTCTCCTTGTAGGGGGCCCTTTAGCATGCATCCAAGGTGTAGCATGCTTATTTCAAAAGGGAATCCACCTTAAACAAATGAGGTAGGCTCCAATAAAGTTTGATTTATTGGGGATATACATTATATTTAAGATTTGTTGACCAACACAAGTAAATGATCCAAGACTTGGGTCACATAGTGGTGGGGAAGGGAAGGCCTACAAGGTTAACCCTACCCTTGAGAGAAGATGGGTAAGATAAGTGTCCATAAATTATTTATTTACAAATTATGGGATGTAGATAGCTATTTAAATTAGTAAAGGTAATTAGTTAAAAGAATATACAGTAGAAAACTAGGAGAGTAGAATTAAGTTTACTATTTATATTTAGCATGAAGAGAGAAATATGATGTAAATGCATAAAGATCTGAGAAGGGTAAGGTGTTTGTATGGAAAAAGGCTATTACGGAAAGAGAGAATGAACACTAGGTTAAAATTTTGATAAAATAATATATACATTTAAGTAGAAATGAAGTGCAAATGCAAGGTTACCATTTAACGCTACTCAGTATATCAAGTATAGCTTTTTCAATATTGTTAGTTTCTTGTGACAACTACATGCATTTTGTAGGTAGTAACCATATCTAGTCATAAGGATCAAATTTGGCTAGATATTGAATAGTTTCTATTCAATTCTACAACTCATAATGTTGAACCCAGTTTTTTCATGTTTGCTGTATTAAACACTTCATCTTTGTCCCCAAGATTCCCCTTGGTAAGAAATGTATGATTCTTTTGACATGCTCCATGGCTCTTTATGAACATAAAGGAAAATATGGAACTAAAAAAACATGCATATATTATTTGTATTGAGCGTGGCTATAGAAACCTTGATGATAGGTTTGCAGAATGGTAAAAATTCAACTTTTTTGTACCTATTTATTTTGGCCAAAAAAAAAAAGTGAGTGAGAAGCAATCATATGTTCTGATCACCAACCCATTGAAGTTAACTAGGGAATTGATCTCATGTCCTACAAAAATCCCTAATCTTAGTTTTATGCAAAAAATCGTAAGAAATGACTATTTTGATGAAAATGCACTGGGCCATCAACTTTGGCGGCTTGGTGTGACCAAAAGATGAGAAATTTTACAAGTTTCTTATTTTTTCCATGTGTAGTAGGCCTTGAACTATAACCTCATGAAAGGATTTTACAAAATGAGTGGATCTACTATGATTTTGGAGGTTTTTTTCAAAACCTTGAAAGGACACTTTTATGTCCTGTTATGTTACCAACCTACTGTTAAGCAATGACCATACACAACTAGGCTTTCATTCGCATTCCCACATTGTGCCTTCTCTCCATGAACATAGGCTTACACGGCTACAATAGGCTTCTACTACATGGCTCAAAGGTCAAAATGGATTGATCATTTTATATTCATGTGTTGTGCGACATACCTAAGATTTCTTTCGCGTCCCCACATTGTGGCTTCTCTCCATGAACATAGGCTTGCACGACTACAATCCTTCTAATATGTAGTTCCAAGATCAATGTTCTAGGTCCATGTCCTCTTCTCCATATTTGGGAATACATATAAGCATTTCTTAAGTTTGCTAGATTTTAAGAAACCAATTGGTAGGCCACTCTTGAGTAATCATACTTGGTCAACATGCTCTCCTTTCAATAGGACATCTATGGTGCATACAAGCGTTTCTTAAGTTTGCTAGCTTTTAAGAAGCCAATTGGTAGGCCACTCTTGAGCAATCATACTTGGTCAGCATACTCTCCTTTCAATAGGCCATCTATGGACTTGTGGTCATCATATTTTGTGTCGAGCTTCCTTTCATCATAACTAAGCTACCTATGTAATATATGACGATAAGAATTATTATCTTGTCTTGTGTCATGTCATCTACGATGCTTAATATCTTGTCATTCTCGACGCATAATCATTGACTCTCTCTCTCTCTCTCTACAACACACACAAACATACATACACTTGTATCATAACATCATTTTCCACTCTCATATGATTACCACCTTCCTGTAATTGAAAGCGCCTCTTTGTCTTCTAGGTGGTTTGATATACAATGAGTAGTTATACGGCAAGGTTGTCACCTTGAACAATTCGTGTGACAAATGACTGCTTGTGTTTCTACATATCGTTATTAAACTTTCCATTATATATGGAAGGCGTTAGGTGCTCATAATAAATTTTCTACAGAGATTCGAAGGTTGGCAGAAGGTACTCCTATCTCAAGTGGTAAACGTCTCGACGCACCCCCAACTGCTTGCACACCAACAGCACCTCACAAAAGATCGAAGCAGGACCTTCATAGGCCTCACAAGCCTACTATATGCGCATTGTTTCATTTGGACGACCCGATGAACTCTACATGTGAGAATTCATTATTGGAAAATCATTTCTTTTTGAGAGAGGTTTCATCAACTCATAGAGTTGTTTGTTTTTGTTGCTATCTTTTGGATTATGTAGACAAGCAACCCATGGTGGAGCACATTAATATCAAGAAGGAACCATATGTTGAAACAGTTGTTCCATCCCATGCGCTAAACAAGCCAACACCTCTTGATATTGAAACTTTGTCTATTGAGCCTCCCTTGCTACTCCAAGCAACAATTGTCCCAAACCCTATTGAGGACATACCTCTTAACAATGCCAACGATCCGAGCCCGATTGAAATTGAGCCTTCTGTTCAACCTTCTAGCTTGTATGGATTGGGTGAAGCCTATTGATCTTAGCATTGTTCCATTTCCTCAAAGTCTTCTCCCACAATTCTTGATCATTGATATCTCTGACTCAAGCCCACGATTCTGTATTGAGGGCTAGATATTGAATCTACATGGGACCTACAAAATTGGTCTTGACCAACTGAGGGCTCTACGTCGACAAGCTCTGCCTCGGTGACTTTGTTCACATTGACAGACCAAGTGTCAAATGCAAAAATAGGGAAAATTGGGGGTCGGCACTATATTCCTTGTACATCGATGCTACTAGTGCTGTAAGCACAACGAAACCTTTCCCCGTGTCTCTTACATTTGCCCTTGATTGCAAGATACATGCATTTGTTGATGAGATGGGTGCAGAACAATATTCGAGTGGACGTTCTCAATTGAGCACACTTGCTTTTGTTATTTTACAAAAGCACAACTCACAGTCAAGATTTGGTGGATCTGTTGGTGACCTTCTGATTGCAGATGGTCCTCTCCCATCAGATAGGGCATTTGTAAGAATTGACCTATCTTTATTATTGTTTTATGCTCTTTTATTATACATTTGAAATCTTCCATGATATATTGATGCTCTTTTTAATTTTGTTTCCATATTTAATATTTTCTTGTAGCTGAGTTTTGTGAACTCTCGCAAAGATGATTGTCAATAATTGCTTCAAGAAATGGTTGTTGATGGCCTTGTAATGTGCGTTGCAAGAAACATTAGTGCATTCCTTGCCAAGGCCAATACCTTGTCAATACTGGATGTTAAAATTCTAGTGCCTGTTCGTAGTGCACGCCTCAGAGAGGAGCTTACCGCCGTCTTTCAGGCTCAAACCGCAAATTTGGGCTACAACCATGAGGTGCACTCATATAGCATATAGTGATATATTAGAAGTGACTTCTCTCATTTTCTTACATAGTTGCTGTGTCCAGGTTGTTGGCACCCTCCGATTCGTCAACTTCAATAGTGTGCTGCTGGAGAAGCATTGTTCGAATTGTAAATCCACAAAAAATTTTAGACTTAGGTAGGCACCTTATTGTGGATCTTGCAATAACAACACCATGACAATCACAACAAAAGACAAAAAGCTTCTTGATGTGCAAGTTATTGGTGCAACAGCAGATTTAGTGCTTGCATTGAATAGAACCTTCAACCAAATTTACACTGAGTCCGTTTCCTAGGCAAGAGATACCTTAGCAACAACCTCACGGTTTGTCCATTTCAAAATCAACGCGAGTGGCCATGTGGTGGCGTATCAAACTGAATCTTAGTCTTGTGAATGTTTGCCTTTCATTAATAGCTACCCTAGCTTTGCGTCAGGACAAGGGTATGACTAGTCACGGCTAAGGGCCAGGATGGACATGCAGTCAAGGGGGTCCCTATATTTAGCAGGCTAAGGGCCTATATAGGGCATGGCTGGGTGGAGATTAGGATGTGCCAGTCCCCTTGTCCTTTCACTGGTATCAGAGCTCAGGGGGGAGGGGAGAGCCATGGAGGAGGGGGAGGGCTCTCTCTCTCTTTGGGTCTCTCTCTCTCTTGATCAAAGAAGAAGGCAACCTCTCTCTCTCTCTCTCTCTCTCTCTCTCTCTCTCTCTCTCTCTCTCTCTCTCTCTCTCTCTCAATCAACTCCACATGCAAGGAAGGTGGGAAGAGAAGCCCACAAGAAAGGGCCGTGGGAGCCGCTGCTTGGGGGGGAAGTTGGGGTGCATGAACCGCCCCTTGCATGATCCAAGAGGAGCATGGCATCGAGCACCATCTGTAGCAAGGAGGATCTTATCACGTGCACGCAGGACCAAGGAAGGGAACACGTCACAGGAGGGCGGCTCCAATCCCACCGCAGCTCGCGTTCTCAGCGACTATCTCCTTGCGCAGAAGACAACGGGCTGCCATAGCCAATAAATTCAAGAATATATTTTTTCCCACACACTATTGGGCTCCCTAGGGTGCCCATGGGCCACGCAAGGGTCCTGTCACACTACCAGGTGGTCATGCACTGCCATGCAAAGCCGCATGGCCATAGAAAAACACCGCTTTGCAATAGAACAGCCACAAAGGCAAGCTGCAGCAATACCAAACAAGACATGGGACATATAATTTCCAGTTGGTAGAAAATTTGAAATGTAAAGACGTGCAAGCCATTACCATGCACGACAAGGTCGTGTTTTCAAGGAATTTCTATTACCTTTTTCGAGTTTCCAAAGCATCAACGGTGATGCAGCTCTTGTGTTCAAGAAGCTGCGACAAAGACTACGTAAACAATATTCATTTCTCACCTTCAAAGACAAGGTATGAATATTTGTTTCACTTTTCTTGTTTAATTAGTTCTCAGTATGCAGTGGTCAATTGTTATGCTGGAGCACGGCTCACTTGGTCTCCAAGGTGTTGTTCTAATCGTTGAGCAAGGCTCATTAAGTGCATACAACCTGTTGTGTTCAGTACAACACTCCAGAGTTAGCTCTTGCAACTTCTTATCATGCATGGCATGTACATATCTACAAGGGAATTGTCCCAAGCAAGGCTTTCATTTTTGTACTGCTAGAATCTGGAGTATGCTAGGAAGCTATCCATTGGAGACATTTCTATAGCTGTATGGTATGCCCATTTCATGGTTGTACCTAGGACGAGTTCTAGCTACAGTAAGGCAAGTGTAGGCAAGGCCTATAGTTGGTCATGCAAATTTTTTTCTCGCTTATTTTTCCTTGCCAAAGCAGGAAACAGTGCTCGGCATGGTCCAGCGTTTGTCATAGCCTACAAAATCGCAAAACAGTCAGGAGTCTCTTTTCTTGAGTTTTGAGAGTTGAAATTTTGTTAAAGACATGGCTCTTACACAAAGTTTGTCCAAGCTTCATGGACAACAGTAATCAACCTTGTTTGTTTGCTATGAGCTCTCTAGCACTCCATACGTAGTTATGCGAAGCACAGCTTCCATTTTCGGATCTTGCATTGCAATTTTCCCCGTTTGAATTATGCCATTTTCCTGCATGTTATTTCATCATATGCAAAGACGGTGTACATGATACACAAGACCACTCTCTCTCGTGCAGCAGAATAGGCTATGAGACAGATTGGAGCGCGTTTTTCCTTCGATATCTCCAAAAAATTGGTTACAGTAGGATGACCAGGTTAGACAATTTTAAATTTTGCTTGTTTTTCATGTTTTCACATTTATTTTGGACAATATTGTATGTTATGCAAAGAAAAGTGCTTTGACAGTTTTACGTGACGCTAGAAAGGCACTTTTTGGCTCTCACATTTGCAGCCATCACTCTCAATGAGGGCTTACAATTCTGCATGCAAGGCATGCTAGTTGGGTGGATTTATTTCTATCGCCTCATGAATTACGCTTCCGCTAACACACTCGCAACTCCGTCAAGGACAGACTACTGATGGATTGTTTAATATGATTGTTGGTTGCTATCAACACTCAACAACACTAAAAAGCACCTAAAATTTTGACTAGATTCACCGGCAAGGTGACCTTTTCAAGTCATCCTCATACAGTCACGACCCTACACGGTAGATGGTCAAGATTTGACTTGTGTTTTCTATTGCCTCTCTCGATGAGAGCGTCATACAGACAGATTTTGGTATGCTTATAGGATAAGCTGCAATATAATATGTCTACGAGCACACATTCTGGGCACGCACTCTACAAATTTAAAGAAAGTTCCTTAGCCCAGCATGCTCTTCTTCTCTCTATTTTTCTTATTTCTCTCAAGAATAATGAAAACTTTCTAAGAAGTTTTTCATACATGTTTTGTTTGGGAGTCATCATGAGACAAAGTGCTCTAACTCTCAGCTAGAAATGGGCCAAGATGCTATTCACATTAGTCTCCATCAATTTATCGATTGAACACTAATTTCCGTAAGAGCTCGGAGCCACACACAGGATGGCTAAGAGCCATTGTTAGATCTTGGTAAGACCCAACTATTGGCATTCCTTGGGTGAATGTTCTTAGGATCAAACAGAATTGCTCAGTGGAGTACACATCGGACGCATCAACGTTAATGGACAAGCAAGAGTCTTGTCATTTCGGAGGATTAGGGTGTCATTTTTGCACTATATGTTTCTAGTGCGATGCTCAAGTTGAGTTTTTGATACTCTTGCACTTACATCAGCTGATCTATACCATGGAGTTCAGAGGCAGCAAATAGTTGATACAACATGGCTGTTGATACGCGCTAGGCATCTCCCTTGTGTGGATTTCTTGCTCTCTCTATAGCACTACGAGTGTCTGGCATCACAATTTTGGGGTACGATCCAGTGGGTGCTTATTAAATTGGCCCATACGACATTGAGGATCACAATTTGATCTATTCTCGTTATACTTTCAAGGAAAGAATTCCGTAATCTACCACGCGGTAGCGGAAAAATTCAACTTTTCAAGTTGATTCTCATCATTCTATACACGGTTAACTAGGTTGGTTATCGTTACCTGCTAGTTGAGCAGTTTCTACAAAGGGTCTTACCAAGGGGTTTGACTACGTAGATTCTACCCAATGGGTTTGGATTGCGAAGGCAACACCCAGGGTTTCTAGTGCAATGTTGCTTGTTTTTCCACGGGGGGGAATGTACTCTCGTGCATTTGAATAAGGGTAACTGACCTTTCAGTTCAATCCCCATGGCCATACCAAGGGCATGTCGAAACAAGTATTTTGGGTCATAGTGTCCAAAGTACATTATGTTGTTATGAATCCACTTGTAGGATTCAGTTTGGCACATGTTGTCACATGGGATACAGCATGGTCTAGGAACTCAAGGAGTTTGGTTTAGCCAGTGTGGAGCAAGGATAATGAGGGTCCCTCTCACTCCCGTCGTAGAGTGTTTACAATTACCTCCACACACAAGTATATCTTGTACTTTAAGAATGTTCTTTTTTAGATATTCTTACATGAGACATATTCCACATGTGGAGGATATGAGTATTTGGGACTGACATTGGCACCGACTATTTCAAATATGTGTCATGACAAAGTCCCTAAGTGCTGGTCCAATCAGTTTTCTTGACCATTTTTAGCACGGCGTATCAGGAGAAATTTCAGTAGGCCAGAAATTGTCGGATACTTAGAATGACTTGTTAAGGTACAAGTACTGCTAAACAACATTACATATGATTGTTTATACATATAGAAAATGAAAAAGTTTCCTTGTTGTACCTAGAAGTGATCACTGTTTCACCTTCTATTATGGTTCAGACGTTTCAGCAAGGCTTGCCAGGTTCGGATCTGTTTTTTGCTAAATGCGTGCACACTAGGTGTTATGTGCCCTAGTGTTTAGCAAAGGCTGACTTGGAACGGCATGCATATTCCTCAAGTTGTTGCTTATGAAGCATTTTGCACTCTATGTGCACTATCTGTATGAGATTACTTTTGGGTCTACTAATCACCAATAGAGGTCATGGCTCGGTTTGGGTGTTTGTGGATTTTTCAAGTTAACCATGATGGTTATTCTAACATTGTTGATTTCTCAACAATGTTATACACTATTGTGATTCTCCATTTACCAGTCGCCTGGGAAGACTGTCTGCAAACCGTGGGGGAAACACACCTCAGTACTGTCAGTATCCAGAGGGATTGACAGATTACAAACTGTAACCTTGGGCTAAAGGATATGAAAAGTGCGTACATTAGCACCAAGCAATCCAATTAATAAGCATTTATTTCTCTTTTTGGACTTTACTTACTATCAGTTAACTCATGTTGCGACTAGGTAGTCTCTTCATGTATAAATCAGGTTCTCAGCCTTGAACACTCGTTAGGGTGGGGTTGTTTACTGATGATGAAAATTGGGAACAAGTCAAGGACTTAAACTTGGCTGATGAGTTATGTCAACAAGTTACTTTCATGGAACGTGACAAGAGGTACTCTTTTTGGTACACCTTTGTTGTGATAAACTCGTATGCGCATTCTAAATGGAGTCTATACACTATATATGGATAGGAAGCGGTACCATCAGATGGTTACAAATGGACAACAATGTAGAAAATCAAGATGTTACTGTTGATTTCATTGAACCTCCTACTGAACCAGGTTTCGCTCAAATGAACCATTGGATCCATGAGGGATGTTACGGTAGAAAACATTAGTGTTCTTATGAAGATACCATCACGTGTTTTCGCGGACGAAAACGCTTCTCCAAGGGGGGAGTAATGTCAGGACAAGGTAGGACCAGTCACGGCCAAGGGCCAGGATGGACATGCAGTCAAGGGGTTCCCTATATTTAGCAGGCCAAGGGCTTATATAGGGCATGGTTGGGTGGAGATTAGGATGTGCCAGTCCCCTTGACCTTCCACTTTGAGTCATTTAGACCTACAATGCAACAATGCTTGTTTGAGAACCACTTTACAAATTCTATCACACACTCTTCAGCTTCATTCTTCTTTGGATCAGAGCTAGAGTCATTCAATGAAAGAGCTACACAATTGCATGCTCTATACAATACTTGTAAAACATCGATGAGTCTCACAATGGAAGTCATCAATATTTTCGCTCACAAATTTGAAAAAACACTTACCGTAATCCTTCACAATGCTACAAGTGGACACAACAAAAAACAAGTAGTTGGAAAATCAATTGAACAATTCAAAAAAGGACTTCTAAATTATAGATGGATCTATTATTGGCTTCATCGATTATGCTTTCATGAC
Organism: Adiantum capillus-veneris; assembly: GCF_014529385.1. NCBI lineage: Eukaryota > Viridiplantae > Streptophyta > Polypodiopsida > Polypodiales > Pteridaceae > Adiantum > Adiantum capillus-veneris. The sequence goes on along the minus strand of NC_140944.1, from coordinate 91,417,852 downwards.
TTCACAATCACATCGTAAACTTGTCCATTGGACAATTGAAGAGTGTGATTTATTAACCCACTTGTGGAGAGAGAACATGCATAAACCAGCTACTCAAATCGCAAATCTATTTATTGAAAAGAAACCACTTTGTGTCCATACACACTCTGCAATTACAACAAAATTGAAGCGACTAAGCCATATAAAGCTCACAGAGACTACCTCATTGCAACAACATCCTTCCATTCATCCACAACAAAAAAACAATATTGTAATTTTTTTTCTAAAGAGACTTAATGACACACCTACATATCCATGTGAAAAGTGTGGCCTCTTGTTTTTCCGCTCGCAAGTCACACATTTCACTCCTCCACTGTGCTTACATGCTGGAGGTGGAAAATGGAAAAGATGCTCATATCTATTTTGGTGCCGTGCATGTAAATGAAAATAAAATAGATCTATTCTTCTATTTGAGAGCTTGCATGTATTGGGCTTTAAGGACCCTCTGCCCCGCCGATCCTGCAACTCAACAATGTCGAATCACGCTGGTCTCCATCCGCATACCGTTCGCAAAGATTTGAGAACTAACTTATGATGGCCATTATGGTTTGGGAGGGAGTGTCGTCAATCTCCTTGCAAATATAAAAAAAACACAACAAGTTCTTCCTTGATTTATCCAAGATATCTTGATAGGGCTCAAACGCAAGCTCGAGTACACACATTGCTACTTATCTAGCCTTGTAAGACCATTGCTGACACTAAAGGCCACACACGCTCTTCTTGATACCTCTTTGTATAAGAAGGAAAACATAACCATAAATGATAAATGGCTTTCACACTTTCAAGAAATCTCATGCTCATCACTTTCCCTAGACACAAACACATACGAGATGGAGAACGAGGAAGCTATTGACACTGATCTGCTCCTACATAGCATCACTACTGCTGAGTAAGTTGTTGATTACAACAATAAAATTTTGTATGTTGCACCATCAGAGGGGAACAATCCACTTGGTTTATTTGTTGATGTGTTCTATGAGGAGCTTAGTTTTCCTACGATCTTCTTTGGAGAGCCTAGAAAATACCACCAACATGTATCTAAAAATTACCAAACAGTAGCCAAATGGGAGCTCATGCACAAAGATAGACGTTTTGTTCTCAACATCGAAAACTTATTTTTCAAATTAGTGAAAATCATGACGCAAAAAATACTATCCTCCATTTAAATACACCTACGCAAAGCAAAACTTGAGGGAGCAACCTTGTCTGCTGGACATGTTTGTCAAGACACAAACATAGAAAAAGTAGTCTAATTACAACTAGGGTACATAGACTTTGAAGCGCTTCGTACTGTTGGAGCTATATATGGCTCACTCTACTCGATCAACTTGGTCTCACCTATATATTTGTATCTTGTCCTCAATATGAATCAGTCTTTGGGAGCGTATATGGTGTGTCTCTTGTCTGGTCTCTCTCTCTTTCTCTCTACATCTCAGCATGGTATCAGAGCAGTAACGATCATGCGCCGATTCAATTCATGGTGACAAAACAGTATGTGTATGCGATTTGCATGTAAGATTCAAAAATTGCTACAAATTTTATTTTTGAGCATTGATTCTTGTTAATTGTGGTTGTTTTGTGTTAAGAAGAATATGATTAGTGTTTTGTGTGACGTTTATTGCTAATCAATCTAATCGTTGATTACGTTTTCTTGTTGATGACACCCTGAACTTCATCTCAATTTTTCTTGCTGTTCTGCTCAAAATTTGGAGAAACGGGAAAAGTGCAATGGCACTTTTCATCCAAAACTTGTTCGTCTCCACGAGCTCTTCGATTTGAGTTCTAGGTTTGCGTCAATCGGAGTTCGCAGTAGAAAGTTATGTTGTTTTTACTGCAATTGAGCTTGACGCAGCTTTCTTCGTCCTACTTCTTCGTGAAGCGTCCGCGATCGTTTTTCTTATTTTGGCGTTAACTTTTTCGAGAAGATTTAGATTTTTGCTATTCATATTGTGGCCATCAATCTTGCGTCTCACGCCACTCTATTTTGAGGACTCTTTTATAATTAACGTCTCCTTTACCCTGCCGTTTTTGGGTGACGTCTCTCACATCTTTGGAAGTTCCTTGAGCATCCTTCTTACGTTTATCGTTGACAGAACGCTGTCCTCATATCTCTCTCATTCTCAATTGCGGCCTTCACCATATATGGTGTGCAAATTCTGCGATCTTATCTTATACGTCTTCTCGCAACAAGATATGGCTATGAATATTCTCGTCAACGGCTTTCCTTCTGGCCAGCGTTCTGTTCCTCCTTTCCAAGGTCAAGGTTTTCCAGGCTGGAAAGCAAAGATGTTGTTAATTCTTGAAGGTGATGAACTCTCCGATGTTGTTCTTGGAAATCGTGTTTGTCCGCCTCAGCCTGTTGATACGGATAATGATAACGTGCTTATCACTGAAGGACCTATATTTGAAGATTGGAATGTTGCTTATACGGATTGGAAACGACGTGATAAAGCAGCTCGTCGGTATATTCTTTCTGCTCTTATTGATTCCCTTTTGCTTGATATGTACGAACTGCCTACTTCCCATGACGTATGGAAGTACCTTATTGCAAACTTTCAGAAGAAATCTGTCACAGAAATACTTTATTTGAGAGGGTTGCTTAACAAGTTACAATATGAAGTTGGTACTGCCATGACGGGACATATTGAATGTTTCAAATCTATTATTAATCAACTTGCTGCTGCCGGTGATCCTGTTCCACAAAAGCAACTGATTACACTTCTCCTTGATACCGTGAAGGACTCTTCTTATGATAACATTGTTACTATTCTCTCTAATAAAGATGTTCTTGATTTTGACCAAGCCTGCATGTCTTTAATTGAATACTCTCAACGTCAAGAACGTCGTAATGCTAGTCATGAAACAGCTATGATTTCACACGAGGAGATTGAGTCACAACAGATGGAACGGGCTTTTTATGCTCGAAAGCGTCCATTTCAACGAGGAAACCGTAGAGGTGGCCGTCGCGGTAATATTTTCTCTCGTCTCAAATTTCCTAATAAGCAATGTTCTTACTGCAACAGAAATGGCCATACTGAAGATGATTGTTGGGCACGTCAATATGATGAAGAACACAATATTACCACAAAACAACCACGTTTATCTAGAGACTCTTCTTCTTCTTCTTGTGAATATTGTGGACGATCTGATCATCCCACTCATATGTGCTATAAGCGTCGATTCGACACAGATCGGAATAGAGCATATGCTACTGAACATCGAAACAACATTGTACCAGAAACAAGCTGCGTCCTATGTTCAGTTGCTCCAGACAGAATACTTCATGTACGCGATGGATCACTTTTTATTGTCGATTCTGGTGCTACAGGAAATATGACATATCAGTCTAAGTGGCTCCATAACTATCATCCACTGCCAGTTCAACGTGTTGTTTATCTTGCTGATGATACTACTTGTCAAGTAAAGGGTATTGGAGACTTATATCTTGGTACCTTATCTTCTTCCACTCGAATTTTGCGAGGAGTATTACATGTACCAAATCTTCAACGTAATCTTCTTTCAGTTGCTAGACTTGTTGATCTTGGTCTGTTTGTTGGGTTTGATCATACCAAATGTCGAATTGAGAAAGATGGACAGACTATAGCCACTGCTCCTCGAAATGGTAATTTGTTTGAACTCTCTCTCAACGATGCTGTAGCAAATGTTGTCACTGCTCCAGGTGATCATGATTGCAAAGTATGGCATCACCGTTTTGTTCATGCTTTTTTGTCAAAACTCCTTGATCTTCAACGTCGTGATCTTGTTCATGGCATGGATCTTAAAGCTCATCCTCATATGGGAATTTGTGAATTTTGTGCTCTTGGGAAACACAATCGCAAACCCTTTCCTCTTTCAAATACAACTCATTCTCATGACATATTGGATCTTGTTCATACTGATATATGTGGACCTCTACCTTCTTCGAGATCACAATATCGCTACTTCATTACTTTCATTGATGATTTCTCAAGGTATACGACAGTATTTCTACTTAGACAAAAATCTGAAGCCTTATCTGTTTTCAAACAATTCCACAAGGCTGCGGAACTTCAAACTGGTCGTCGCCTTAAGAAGCTTCGTAGTGACAATGGAGGCGAATATGTTTCTCGAGAGTTTATGAGTTACTGTGCTGACATTGGAATTCATCATGAACACACTATTCCATATTCGCCTCAACAAAACGGTGTTGCTGAACGAAAGAATCGCACTATTCTCAATGCTGTAAGATGTATGCTGATTCATTCTGGCTTATCTCGTGTTTTTTGGGCTGAAGCTACTTTGACAGCAGTATTTATTCAGAATCATCTTTCTACTACTGCACCCTCTGGTAAGATACCCATCACAGCATGGACAGGTGACATTCCTTCTGTATCTCATTTTCGAACCTTTGGATGTATTGCTTATATTCATGTTCCCAAAGAAACACGAACAAAGCTTGATGCTCCTGGTCTTAAAGTTATTTTTATTGGATATTCTGACACTTCCAAAGGCTACAAATTCTATGACCCTTCCTCCAAGAAAGTAATTGTGAATCGTGATGCTACTTTTAACGAACAGCTTATGGGAGGCTCATGGTCCATGGATGATTCTGATGATACTAAATCATTGCTTCAAGCTTTTCCATTTCTTTTAGAAGATGAAACTCTTCCTATAGAGCAACTTTCCTCTTCACAACCATCCATTCCGAATGTCGCCAATGATGATATTGATATTCTTGTTGATCTGCCTATTGATTTTGAACATGGCTCATGTCATGTTTATGATGACGATATTGCTGATAATGCTTTTTCTACTTTCGAAGATCCAGTTACTTATGATGAAGCTATCTCTTCACCACAAAAGGATCAATGGCAAGAGGTTATGGAAGCAGAGTACGATTCTCTTATCTCTAAAGGTACATGGATACTAACTGAATTACCTCCTGGTCGTACAGCTATTAAATTTAAGTGGGTGTATAAGACAAAAGTAAAAGCAGATGGATCTTTTGACAAGTTCAAGGCGCGTTTAGTTGCAAAAGATTATTCCCAAGTAGCTGGTGTTGATTATCAAGAGACTTTTTCACCAGTTGTTCACATTACAAGTGTTCGAGTTTTATTGGCATTTGCTGTTCAATTTGATTTAGAAGCTCATCAAATGGATGTGCGAACTGCTTTTCTTAATGGTGACTTGGAAGAGGAAATTTATATGGAACAACCAGAAGGGTTTGTTATTCCAGGTAAAAAAGACCTTGTTGCTCAACTCCATAAGGCACTATATGGTCTCAAACAAGCTTCGCGAGCGTGGTATACAAAATTTGATCTTTTTCTCACCTCTAAAGGATTCATCTCTTCCTCGTCAGACCCCAACTTATACATAAAACGCCAAGGTAGCAGTTTTGTGATTCTTGCTCTTTATGTGGATGATACCATCCTTGTTTCCAATGATTTGGGATTTCTTCAGCAAGTGAAAAAGTTATTGTCTTCTGCATTTGATATGGTGGATCTTGGAGAGATTCACTCGTGTCTTGGCATTCAAATCCAACGAAACCGTACAAAAGGTATTTTATTCCTTCGACAGTCAATGTTTATTGCAGATACTATTCAAAAATTTGGTATGGAATCTGCACATTCAGCCAACACACCTTGTCTTGCAAGCTCTACGAAGAACACTTCTGACAATGGCGGTCAACTTGTCACAAATCAACCTTATGCTAACTTGATTGGATGTCTTCAGTTTGTTGGCATGAACACTCGTCCTGATATTCTGTTTGCTGCTAATTATCTTGGACAACATCTTGCATGTCCTTCTCTTAAGCATTGGTCTGCTGCAAAGCGTGTGTTGAAATACTTGAAAGGCACTACAGATTTTGGTTTAGTCTATCGACGACAACTCACATCGGATTCTATGCAATCTCTTTCTCTTTTGGGTTACACAGATGCAGACTGGGCAAGCTCACATTTATCTATGCGATCTACTAGTGGAATGCTTCTTTATGAATGGTTGTCTTGTTTCTTGGACTAGCAAGAAACAACGTTGTGTTGCAGTTTCTACGACTGAGTCAGAATATGTTGCGGCATCACTTGCAGCTCGTGAGTTGATTTGGCTTCGACAAATGCTGGTTGATATTGGTCACTCTCCTCTTTCTAGCACACCCTTGCGGTGTGACAACCAAAGTGCTATTAGTCTTGCAAAAGACTATGTTCAACATAATAAGTCAAAGCACATTGCTGTCCATTATCATTATGTCAGGTATGAAGTACGCAAAGGAACCATTATGGTTGAACACTGTCCAAGTGACCAGATGATTGCAGACATTTTGACCAAAGGCCTCAACGAGTCACGTTTCATCCTCTTGCGCTCGGAGCTTGGAGTTGCTTCGACCTCACTCTTTCTAGATTAGCTTCTTTGCTATTGTAATAGCTTTGTACATATGACATTGTAATCTTTTAGGTACCATGCACTATGCACACTCCACATTTGCACATTGTGATCTCTAAGTCACTTGAATATTTGTACATAGATGCACAATTCACTTTCACATCATCATCGCTGGTTCATATTTTCACATTGTATAGGGGCTTGGGTTTTTCCCTTGAACTCCCCAAGGGTTTTTTCATCCAAAGCTAGAGACCTTTGTTTGAGTGGGGGTGTTGGAGCTATATATGGCTCACTCTACTCAACTTGGTCTCACCTATATATTTGTATCTTGTCCTCAATATGAATCAGTCTTTGGGAGCGTATATGGTGTGTCTCTTGTCTGGTCTCTCTCTCTTTCTCTCTACATCTCAACACGTACCTCACCAGATTACAAAGAAAAATTTAAAAAAAGGTTTTTGGCATGATTCAACAACTAGGGCCACCAACTTTCTCTGTGACATTTTTCTCTGCTGAAAAACGTTGGAAAAAACTTGTTGATGCTTTGGAACAAATAGTGCCGCTTAAACAAGATAGCGATGAAAATGATAGCTCCTTCGGTAGACGTTTGGTGCCAGCAGATCCAATAACAACAGCTCGCTTCTACCTTAACCGCTTCACAGCCATGAAAAGAATACTACTTAACGATAGCAAATTATGCGGAAAAATTCTTGATTATTTCTTCGTGACAGAGTTCCAAAGCCATGGCAGCCAGCATGATCATGGTCTTTTATGGGTTGAACAAGCTCCTATATTTGAACATGACACAAGTACAGACGGCTCCAAGCTTCCATCAGACCTTTGTGAAATACAAATGCACCATCATAGAAAAACTTGCCTGAAGAAAGGCAAATCCTGTCGCTTTGCCTTCTCAAGGTTCCCCATGCCATTCACAATCATTCTCAGACCGACTAGCAATTACTACGACAACCAAATGAGAAGCAAGAAAACTTTTAAATGCATTCAGAATAGCGTCAATACACTTCCCACTGAAACTAGGATTTCCTTTGAGGAATGGCTACAAAGCCTCCATTTGATATTCGAAGAATATAATCTGGCAATAACAAACTTACTATCCACAGCAACAATCTTCTTGAAACAAAACATGAAGGACATTTATACAACACTAGGGGACGCAAACACTGATATTCAATTTGTCTTGAATGCACATGGTATAGTAAGTTATTGCACATCATACATGACAAAAATCGACAACACATTGGTAGCAGCAATAAAATCTCAATTTGATATTTGTGTTGCCAACAACGCAACAACAATTGAGCGGCTACGTAAGGTTGGCAATACTATTCTCAACACACAACAAATTAGTGCACAACAAGAATCTAACATAGCGCTATCGTTACCACTCCGTACTAAAACTTGTGACTTTGTATACATAAGTACTAACCCTCCTGATCAACGTGCATTAGTTCTCAAAAGGAAAGCATGTCTACAAAAACTACACTCATCTGACACAAACATATTCTTCCAAAACATTATTGATAAATAATCTGAAAGACCACAAAGTCTCCATCATCTATGCTTGGCTGAATATGCATCAACAATTGAACAAGACGGAACGACTTACAAACCATTGCGCAAAGCTAAGATCATAAGATTTGTGAAATATAACATTCTTAAAAATCCAGAAGACCACTATAGAGAACAATGCTTGTTATACCTTCCTTGGACCAATAACGGACCAACGTTTGACAAAATCCTGTACATGGAGTGATGTATATAATGAATATATACAAGCCATAAAATCAAATGAACTCAAGTTAAATAAAGACCCAAGCCCAATAGAAAAAAACCAAATGCACTACATTTCCTCCCCAACCACAACTAGTACAACCAACAATGACTCACATGCCTCGCATGATGCAGACATTCTTAATGACCTGCACATTAATACACACTCTAAAAACACATTCCACTTGCAATATTTCAAGTACACCTCCATGAAAAATGATGACTTCCATGCAGCCATTGACAAATTAAATAACCGGCAACGACACATATTTGATGACATAATGTTGAAAAAACAAATTCAACCCAACAAACAAATACACCTCTTTATCACAGGAGGTGCAGGAATAGGAAAAACATTAACATTACTATTGTTAGTAGAAGCATTGCAACGATTTTACAACCGTAGAAGCACACCTAGTCCAGAATCTCCAACATCATTGCTAATATGGCATACACAGGAAAGGTAGGTTTTAATCTTGGTGGCCCCACAATCCACTCAATACTTCACTTGCCTCTAATTACTTCTACACAAACAAGATTGAGTGCCAAAAAGTTGAATGCGCTTTCTCTCCTTTATAAAGACTTGAGACTTGTAGTTTTCGATGAGGTCTCCTTGATAGGTTCAAGCGTGTTCTCCATTCCTGACTCCCGTTTGCGAGCAATCAAGTGCATTCATGATAAACCGTTCGGCGGGTTGGATGTCTTTCTTTGCGGTGATCTTTGTCAGGCAAGCTCTATTAAAGATACCTGGATCTTCTTGCAAAACATACGCTTTTTTCTTGCAAAACATACGCTTTTAGAAGCCATTTCCCCATCATATTGGCGCATTCATCCACAATGCTACGAACTTACACTAACAATGCGACAAAATGATCGAACATTCATTAATATTCTTAATAGACTTCGAGTTACACAACATACTTCTGAGGATTTGGAATATCTTAACAAAAAGTACTATAGACCTATTCCAACCAACCGTCAAGTTTCTCATCTTTTTTACTCCAACAAAGAAAAGGACACTCATAATCTTGTCGTTTTCAATCAAATGGAGGGAACGCCACAAACTTTCATCGCTATTGACAAAAGAAATAACTCATCCAACAAAACAATTAGCATTCCTACAGATCCCAAATCCACTAGAGGATTGCATTCCACACTCAACATAAAAGAAGGCATTGTTGTCGAGTTATGCATAGGGAACTTGGATATTCTTGATGGGTTGGTTAACGGAGTAGAAGGGGAGTACAAAAACAAGCAAAAAAACAATAATTTGGGTTCATTCTCCAACCCTCTCATTGGAAGGAGAAAATGCTATGAAAATCAAGCATTGTATTCATCGACCATTAATAAAGAATGGACCCCACTAGAACAAGTCGTTCAAGAATTCCAAGTCGGGAAAAGCTACTTGAACAACATCTCCAAATACCAATTCCCATTCAATCAGCTAGTGCTCGAACAATTCATCACTCCCAGGGTCTTACATTGCAAACACTAGCCTTCAATCCTGAACACATAAGAACACATGGTCTCACATACACAGCATTGTCACGCGTTCGAGACCCAACTAATCTTTACTTGCTCAAAAGAATACAACCTTTCCATATCAAGGTCGACCAACCTGTACTAGAAGAACTAGATCGCCTAAAAGCACAAGGTAGATGGATCTCCACTCAAAAGTCATTAGAAGCTTACTCAAACACACATATCATAATTCAATCTCTCAACATTGTTTCCTTCAATAAACACATAAGAAAGATTACAACAAATTCCATCCTCATGACATCACATGTACTTTGTTTTCAAGAGACAAGGCTAACAAAAAAAAATACCGTATCCAATACCAGGCTTTCTACAACACCAAATTAATGCAAAACTGGGTGTTTCAATCCTCCACCGAGAAACACTAATGCACTTTGACCATGGGAATATTTCTCGTCCGGGAATTGAGATGTTGCATACAACGATGAAGTTCACAAAAAACAAAATCATCAAAATAGTTTCCCTTTACAATTCGCCTTCAACAAGGCTAACAAATTTAATAGACGCATTAAAAACATTGCTTCAACAACACAGTATGAAAATTCTAATCATTATCTTCGGTGACTTCAACATTGACATTAAAGTTCCTAATACTTCCTACTACTAGCTTTTCTTTTTCCTAAACAAATATAACTTCCAACAGTTGGTAAAAGATGCTACAACTATCTATGGATCTTCTTTGGACCATATTTGGGCGAGCTTTGCAATCTCCAAATACAAATCAGGACCGATCACTCCGCGACATACATTATGCTACCTTCTGACCACCTTTGACATAGCCACTCCCCATTCATTTATCATCCTGCAGGCTCTGTAATCTCGCACCTTGTTGAAATATCATCTTCTAGACTCTCCCTCCCTTGTGTGAATGTGTGTATGTGTGTGTGTGTGTGTGTGTGCGAGAGAGAGAGTGAGAGTGAGAGAGAGAGAGAGAGAGAGAGAGAGAGAGAGAGTGAGAGAGAGAGAGAGAGAGAGAGAGAGAGAGTGTGTGTGTGTGTGTGTGTGTGTGTGCGCGCGCGAGAGAGAGAGTGAGAGTGAGAGTGAGAGAGAGAGAGAGAGAGGAAGAGAGATGAGTCACATCAAGTCAGTTCAATCAATTATAACGATTGCTCCCTTGCATGTGGGGGATACCTAACTTACTTATCCTCTTCTGTTAGATGAACTCTAGGGTCACCCATTAACATGATTTGGTCTTTAAGTCAAGTCCACTCAAGTCCAGTTCATTTCAAGACAGATTTCTGAGGCAAGTGATGCTACGCACCACTAAAAAAAGAACTTTATTCCAAAAAGTTGAAAACCCTCTATATAATTAATTTGATAGGTAAATTGACAATAGTTAGGGTTTTTCAGTAAATCTCTTTGAATCTTTCTAAGTCTAGTAGGTTTTCTCACCTTCAAATTTAAAATTTCTAGGTAAGTCTCAAAACATCTTTGTTTTTTTTTAAATATAGCAAAACTCAGAATTGTGAGTGAATTATGTTGTAGAGTCCAAAAAATTACAAGGTCTCTTGCTCTTGCTGAGCCATGACTGTTGGAGCTATATATGGCTCACTCTACTCAACTTGGTCTCACCTATATATTTGTATCTTGTCCTCAATATGAATCAGTCTTTGGGAGCGTATATGGTGTGTCTCTTGTCTCGTCTCTCTCTCTCTTTCTCTCTACATCTCAACATGGTATCAGAGCAGTAACGATCATGCGCTGATTCAATTCATGGTGACAAAACAGTATGTGTATGCGATTTGCATGTAAGATTCAAAAATTGCTACAAATTTTATTTTTGAGCATTGCTTCTCGTTAATTGTGGTTGTTTTGTGCTAAGAAGAATATGATTAGTGTTTTGTGTGACGTTTATTGCTAATCAATCTAATCGTTGATTACGTTTTCTTGTTGATGACACCCTGAACTTCATCTCAATTTTTCTTGCTGTTCTGCTCAAAATTTGGAGAAACGGGAAAAGTGCAATGGCAATTTTTATCCAAAACTTGGTCATCTCCTCGAGCTCTTCGATTTGAGTTCTAGGTTTGCGTCAATCGGAGTTCGCAGCAGAAAGTTATGCTGTTTTTACTGCAATTGAGCTTGACGCAGCTTTCTTCGTACTACTTCTTCGTGAAGCGTCCGCGATCGTTTTTCTTATTTTAGCGTTAACTTTTTCGAGAAGATTTAGCTTTTTTCTATTCATATTGTGGCCGTCAATCTTGCGTCTCACGCCACTCTATTTTGAGGACTCTTTTATTATTAACGTCTCCTTTACCCTGCCCTTTTTGGGTGACGTCTCTCACATCTTTGGAAGTTCCTTGAGCATCCTTCTTACGTTTATCGTTGACAGAACGCAGTCCTCATATCTCTCTCATTCTCAATTGCGGCCTTCACCATATATGGTGTGTAAATTCTGCGATCTTATCTTAAACATCTTCTCGCAACAAGATATGGCTATGAATATTCTCGTCAATGGCTTTCCTTCTGGCCAGCGTTCTGTTCCTCCTTTCCAAGGTCAAGGTTTTCCAGGCTGGAAAGCAAAGATGTTGTTAATTCTTGAAGGCGATGAACTCTCTGATGTTGTTCTTGGAAATCGTGTTTTTCCGCCTCAGCCTGTTGATACGGATAATGATAACGTGCTTATCACTGAAGGACCTATATTTGAAGATTGGAATGTTGCCTATATGGATTGGCAATGACATGATAAAGCAGCTCGTCGGTATATTCTTTCTGCTCTTACTGATTCCCTTTTGCTTGATATGTATGAACTGCCTACTTCCCACGACGTATGGAAGAAATCTGTCACAGAAATACTTTATTTGAGAGGGTTGCTTAACAAGTTACAATATGAAGTTGGTACTGCCATGACGGGACATATTGAATCTTTCAAATCTATTATTAATCAACTTGCTGCTGCCGGTGATCCTGTTCCACAAAAGCAACTGATTACACTTCTCCTTGATACGGTGAAGGACTCTTCTTATGATAACATTGTTACTATTCTCTCTAATAAAGATGGTCTTGATTTCGACCAAGCCTGCATGTCTTTAATTGAATACTCTCAACGTCAAGAACGTCGTAATGCTAGTCATGATACAGCTATGATTTCACACCAGGAGACTGAGTCACAACAGATGGAACGGGCTTTTTATGCTCGAAGGCGTCCATTTCAATGAGGAAACCGCAGAGGTGGCCGTCGCGGTAATATTTTCTCTCGTCTCAAATTTCCTAATAAGCAATGTTCTTACTGCAACAGAAATGGCCATACTGAAGATGATTGTTGGGCACGTCAATATGATGAAGAACACAATATTCCCACAAAACAACCACGTTTATCTAGAGACTCTTCTTCTTCTTCTTCTTGTGAATATTGTGGACGATCAGATCATCCCACTCATATGTGCTATAAGCGTCGATTCGACACAGATCGGAATAGAGCATATGCTACTGAACATCGAAACAACATTGTACCAGAAACAAGTTGTGTCCTATGTTCAGTTGCTCTAGACAGAATACTTCATGTACGTGATGGATCACTTTTTATTGTCGATTCTGGTGCTACAAGAAATATGACATATCTGTCTAAGTGGCTCCATAACTATCATCCACTGCCAGTTCAACGTGTTGTTTATCTTGCTGATGATGCTACTTGTCAAGTAAAGGGTATTGGAGACTTATATCTTGGTACCTTATCTTCTTCCACTCGAATTTTGCTAGGAGTAGTACATGTACCAGATCTTCAACGTAATCTTCTTTCAGTTGCTAGACTTGTTGATCTTGGTCTGTTTGTTGGATTTGATCATACCAAATGCCGAATTGAGAAAGATGGACAGACTATAGCCACTGCTCCTCGAAATGGTAATTTATTTGAACTCTCTCTCAACGATGCTGTAGCAAATGTTGTCACTGCTCCAGGTGATCATGATTGCAAAGTATGGCATCACCGTTTTGTTCATGCTGATTTCTCAAAACTCCTTGATCTTCAACGTCGTGATCTTGTTCATGGCATGGATCTTAAAGCCCATCCTCATATGGGAATTTGTGAATTTTGTGCTCTCGGGAAACACAATCGCAAACCCTTTCCTCTTTCAAATACAACTCATTCTCATGACATATTGGATCTTGTTCATACTGATATATGTGGACCTCTACCTTCTTCGAGATCACAATATCGCTACTTCATTACTTTCATTGATGATTTCTCAAGGTATACGACAGTATTTCTACTTAGACAAAAATCTGAAGCCTTATCTGTTTTCAAACAATTCCACAAGGCTGCGGAACTTCAAACTGGTCGTCGCCTTAAGAAGCTTCGTAGTGACAATGGAGGCGAATATGTTTCTCGAGAGTTTGTGAGTTACTGTGCTGATAGTGGAATTCATCATGAACACACTATTCCATATTCGCCTCAACAGAACGGTGTTGCTGAACGAAAGAATCGCACTATTCTCAATGCTGTAAGATGTATGTTGATTCATTCTGGCTTATCTCGTGTTTTTTGGGCTGAAGCTACTTTGATAGCAGTATTTATTCAGAATCATCTTCCCACTACTGCACCCTCTGGTAAGATACCCATCACAGCATGGACAGGTGACATTCCTTCTGTATCTCATTTTCGAACCTTTGGATGTATTGCTTATATTCATGTTCCCAAAGAAACACGAACAAAGCTTGATGCTCCTGGTCTTCAAGTTATTTTTATTGGATATTCTGACACTTCCAAAGGCTACAAATTCTATGACCCTTCCTCCAAGAAAGTAATTGTGAATCGTGATGCTAATTTTAATGAACAGCTTATGGGAGGCTCATGGTCCATGGATGATTCTGATGATACTAAATCATTGCTTCAAGCTTTTCCATTTCTTTTAGAAGATGAAACTCTTCCTATAGAGCAACTTTCCTCTTCACAACCATCCATTCCGAATGTCGCCAATGATGATATTGATATTTTTGTTGATCTACCTATTGATTTTGAACATGGCTCATGTCATGTTTATGATGACGATATTGCTGATAATGCTTTTTCTACTTTCGAAGATCTAATTACTTATGATGAAGCTATCTCTTCACCACAAAAGGATCAATGGCAAGAGGTTATGGAAGCAGAGTACGATTCTCTTATCTCTAAAGGTACATGGATACTAACTGAATTACCTCCTGGTCGTACAGCTATTAAATTTAAGTGGGTGTATAAGACAAAAGTAAAAGCAGATGGATCTTTTGACAAGTTCAAGGCGCGTTTAGTTGCAAAAGATTATTCCCAAGTAGCTGGTGTTGATTATCAAGAGACTTTTTCACCAGTTGTTCGCATTACAAGTGTTCGAGTTTTATTGGCATTTGCTGTTCCATTTGATTTAGAAGCTCATCAAATGGATGTGCGAACTGCTTTTCTTAATGGTGACTTGGAAGAGGAAATTTATATGGAACAACCGGAAGGGTTTGTTATTCCAGGTAAAAAAGACCTTGTTGCTCAACTCCATAAGGCACTATATGGTCTCAAACAAACTTCGCGAGCCTGGTATACAAAATTTGATCTTTTTCTCACCTCTAAAGGATTCATCTCTTGCTCGTCAGACCCCAACTTATACATAAAACGCCAAGGTAGCACTTTTGTGATTCTTGCTCTTTATGTGGATGATACCATCCTTGTTTCCAATGATTTGGGATTTCTTCAGCAAGTGAAAAAGTTATTGTCTTCTGAATTTGATATGGTGGATCTTTGAGAGATTCACTCGTGTCTTGGCATTCAAATCCAACGAAACCGTACAAAAGGTATTTTATTCCTTCGACAGTCAAAGTTTATTGCAGATACTATTCAAAAATTTGGTATGGAATCTGCACATTCAGCCAACACACCTTGTCTTGCAAGCTCTACGAAGAACACTTCTGACAATGGCGGTCAACTTGTCACAAATCAACCTTATGCTAACTTGATTGGATGTCTTCAGTTTGTTGGCATGAACACTCGTCCTGATATTCTGTTTGCTGCTAATTATCTTGGACAACATCTTGCATGTCCTTCTCTTAAGCATTGGTCTGCTGCAAAGCGTGTGTTGAAATACTTGAAAGGCACTACAGATTTTGGTTTAGTCTATCGACGACAACTCACATCGGATTCTATGCAATCTCTTTCTCTTTTGGGTTACACAGATGCAGACTGGGCAAGCTCACATTTATCTATGCGATCTACTAGTGGAATGCTTCTTTATGAATGGTTGTCTTGTTTCTTGGACTAGCAAGAAACAACGTTGTGTTGCAGTTTCTACGACTGAGTCAGAATATGTTGCGGCATCACTTGCAGCTCGTGAGTTGATTTGGCTTCGACAAATGCTGGTTGATATTGGTCACTCTCCTCTTTCTAGCACACCCTTGCGGTGTGACAACCAAAGTGCTATTAGTCTTGCAAAAGACTATGTTCAACATAATAAGTCAAAGCACATTGCTGTCCATTATCATTATGTCAGGTATGAAGTACGCAAAGGAACCATTATGGTTGAACACTGTCCAAGTGACCAGATGATTGCAGACATTTTGACCAAAGGCCTCAACGAGTCACGTTTCATCCTCTTGCGCTCGGAGCTTGGAGTTGCTTCGACCTCACTCTTTCTAGATTAGCTTCTTTGCTATTGTAATAGCTTTGTATATATGACATTGTAATCTTTTAGGTACCATGCACTATGCACACTCCACATTTGCACATTGTGATCTCTAATTCACTTGAATATTTGTACATAGATGCACAATTCACTTTCACATCATCATCGCTGGTTCATATTTTCACATTGTATAGGGGCTTGGGTTTTTCCCTTGAACTCCCCAAGGGTTTTTTCATCCAAAGCTAGAGACCTTTGTTTGAGTGGGGGTGTTGGAGATATATATGGCTCACTCTACTCAACTTGGTCTCACCTATATATTTGTATCTTGTCCTCAATATGAATCAGTCTTTGGGAGCGTATATGGTGTGTCTCTTGTCTCGTCTCTCTCTCTCTTTCTCTCTACATCTCAACAATGACATCATCCAGGGACTATAATTACATCGGCTATCAGGGCAGCCACACCCACCAACCTGCTGCCTCCTCCTCGATACACAGGGTCCATAAAGTTTTTCTTTTGAGATCTTTTATTTACCGATGGCCAAGGTTTTCCCCCGTCCTAGGTATTCCATCTCCTAACAACAAGGCACAAGTAGTCCTAGACCAATCCTCCGAGTGTTGCTTGCGCCCGAGCGTCCATATTAGCACTTTGCTTTCTTAAGAAATTTCTGTGAAGCTTGCCACCTCCGAAACTCCTTCAAACACACGGCGGTTCCTTGGCTTCCATACATTATGTAAGAAGAAGTATCTGACGATTTGAGTACTGACGAGGAGGCAAGATTTCCTAAATGTGATAGTATTATTGGGCTCCTAAAGACTTTAGTATCCATATGAGTGAAGGTGGTTCAATTCTAATTGTTAGACATGTGTCCCTAAAAAAGCTTTGAAAGTTTTAAAGAAAAAGACATCATGTTATTTCAAATGCTATTTGTCAAAGCTTATTGAATTTTTAGCATGTTGAAAAAAGCTCTAGAGAACAAATTTAGTTAAACATGTGTTCATAGGAGATTGATCGGTGACGTGAAAAGTTGATTCAATATAAAAAAATTGATATTTTGATTTGTATAAAACTTTACAAAGTTTCATTTTATTAAATTTTTTTATTATTTTTTATATCTATTAAAACTATCTTTTCTATGAATGCTCTTCTATTTTAGTTTTTCAATGTGTTTTTTTATAAAAAGAATTCACCTTTAACCTTATTATTTAAGTGGTGTTTTTTCTAATATATAAACCATTTGTGATTATGTATGTATAATAAAATTATAATCTATACTATATATGAAGCAGTTTAAAAACTTCAAGGAAGGAGAGACCCGCCATGTGTCACATTATGCTTCATTTCAAGGAGAACTTTAAAAAAAAAATTAATTGAAAATGCAAAAGTGAAGGGTAAGTACTAGGATGGTAGAAAACGAAAAGACATTTGACGGAGTCTTGAGTGTGGAAAGTCAGCAAGACCTTAGTACTCTATCTAAATTTATAATACTTAAGCCTACAGTTTTTGGGAGGCCATTTCACTCCAACCCTCAATTTCAAAACTGACTACTTTTATTTTTGAAAAACATTTGAAGGGTGGTGGTGGCTTTCTTTTACATTTTGAAAGCTGTAAAAAATGTTTCTCCATGTCTTGCTCAATGAACCTCCCTTGGGAGGTTCACATGGACCTTCCATGTCCTAAATGATCTTTGACCTCAATGCTCGAAATTCCAAATCTAGATGCATGTGTTTGTGTGTGTGTGTGTGTGTGTGTGTGTGTGTGTGTGTAAGTGTGCGTGTATGTGTGTGTGTGTGTGTGTGTGTGTGTGTGTGTGTGTGTGTGTGTGTGAGAGAGAGAGAGAGAGAGAGAGAGAGAGAAACATTCTCTCGATGTGTGTAAATATAAGAGACGAAGTCGACGTGCCATTCCCTGAGATGTTGGGGCATTGCACGAAGACTTTCCACATTTGCATTGCATTAATGAAGTACATTGAGCTCAAGAATTCAGGGATAGGAGTCCAACAATTTGATGTCTTGCACACAGTGTGTGTGTGTGTGTGTGTGTGTGTGTGTGTGTGTGTGAGAGAGAGAGAGAGAGAGAGAGAGGGCTCTCACATCGGCACTAGAGAGAGAGAGAGAGGGGAAGGAGAGTAAACATTGGTTTTACAATCAAAAAATTGACAAAGCGACAATAGACGAAATCCACAATCGAGAATCCAAAATAAAAATTCGAGATCGACATCTACAAAATTAATAGTTGACACAATTTGGAAAGTTCAATCCATTAAATTCAAGGCAGAAGACGTGCAAGCCCAAGGTAGGAGTAGATCCAAGGTGGATGACAGGAGGGAACTCTAACAATTCTCGGTTATTTTTTAAGGTTTTTACGCTAGATTTCTTTTAGCTTTGCTAGCTCTCTCGCCTTTGGATTGACTTGGAATTCAAAGGTGAATCTCAAAATTTGTAAGTGGGATTGCACTAAATCTAGGTTTTGTCGAGCGTTTAAAGGCAAATTAGAGTTTCTTATGCAAATCTCAAACTTTTGTGAGGGGGATTACACTAAATTGAGTTGATGCATAGTGCTTTCTCCTAAAAACTTCAAAAACTTTCGTACGATAAATTTTAGGGGCAATTTGATTATATTTGAAGGCTTTTACACTCAATTTCTCTATACTTTGTAGGTTTCCTCACCTTCAAATCTATAATTTAGAGATAAATTTCAAAAAATTGCAGGTGGAATTACACTAAAATGAGGATTTTCCAAGCATTTGGCTATACTATACCTTTTTTCTAACATTTTAGAGAAAAATTTAATATATTGAAAGGTTTTTGGGCCAAACTTGTCTACACTTTGTAGATTCCCTAAACCTTTGTAGTTTCTTTATTTCTTTTTTCATATGCTCTTAAGAGCTTGATTTGAATTAACTCTAAAAGAATACATGCAGACCTTGGCATATCCTTTGTATAGGGGTCTCCAACCAATACAACGTATCAACATAGTGACCCAAAACATACCCAAACATTTTCGCAAGTACACTATATTTCTATCAAGAACTTCTTCTTCTCGGCAAGCTGCTTCCTCCTTCTTAATAAAAGGCATTCGCAATTAGAGATAAATCTCAATAATTTTAGATGGTATTATACTAAACCTAAGCTTTTTCCTCCAATTGTTGTGGGTGTCCTAACATTCAAATTAAATATTACAAGAGTGTGTCCCTTCCTATGGAGAGAGAGAGAGAGAGAGAGAGAGAGAGACCCTTTTCTTCGCACCCAATCGACTCTCTTTCTTTCTTTGCCTTGGTCTCCCCTCCCCCCCCCCCCCCCCCCCCCCCCCCCCTTCCAATCCCTTTCCTTATGTCACGTGTCAAGGGCCTCCAAGCTGCATTAGGTATAGT